>NC_139537.1:43694656-45064501 GCF_965153285.1 Podarcis tiliguerta | reverse complement strand
GACATATTCAAAGTCTGCATATCTCATATTCATACATTTTATTCTATTTAGCATATCAATCCAATTCACATGGACTGTGGCAACTAGCAAAGCACTTAAGGATTTTTTGGGGATATATGTAGGCAGTCCAAAATATAATAACTTGTTGTTGTTATTTCTTACCCACCTTTCACCATAAGGTCTCTGAGCCATACAGCAATTTTAAAATACAATATTAACACTATTGTAAACCTGTTACCAGGGGCGCAGGTGGCACTGTGGTCTAAACCACAGAGCCTAGGGCTTGCCGATCAGAAGGTCAGTGGTTCGAATCCCCACGACAGGGTGAGCTCCCATTGCTCAGTCCCTGCTCCTACCAACCTAGCAGTTCGAAAGCACGTCAAAGTGCAAGTACATAAATAGGCAACACTCCGGCGGGAAGGTAAACAGCGTTTCCATGCGCTGCTCTGATTCACCAGAAGCAGCTTAGTCATGCTGGCCACATGACCCAGAAGCTGTCTGCGGACAAACGCCAGCTCCCTCGGCCAGTAAAGCGAGATGAGCACCGCAACCCCAGAGTTGTCCACAAGTGGACTTTTAATGGTCAGGGGTCCCTTTACCCTTCAACCTGTTACAGTCAAGAGAATAAGGTGGGTCCTCTATATATAAATCTCAGGTGTGAAATACCAGGGTAAAGAGGTGTGTCTTCAGCATAACTACATAATGAAGGTGCCTTTCCTTTGGGGGGGGGGATTCCCACAGCATAGGGACTGTCACAGGGAGTGCCCTGTTCAAGGCTGCCATTCCGTGAACTTCTGAGGCTGATGAAAATACCAAGAGGGCTCCCTCTGCTGATCTTAATACCCAAGAAGACCTGTAGAGAAAGAAGCAGTCTTTCAAATATTTGGGGATTAAATCATTCAGGGATTTAAACACTAATGTGAGCACAATGAACTGGGCCCAGAAATGAACTGGAAACCAGTACATGTGGTTTAGAACAGGAGTTACATGAACTCTACACATCTGGCTGTTCATTTTGGAGCAGTTGAAATTTGCTTGCTGTACATGAGTTATACGGTACAAACAAGGAAGTGTAAAACTGTAGAAGGATCTACAGGTAAATATAAGAGCTATCCAAGAAGAGATTGAACCAATTGTTGGTTAATAGACTGTATGTATCTTGATCTTCTTTTTCTGTGCTAGATTAGCAAGGGAAATAAGATGAAGAAATTCTGACACTCTTCAAATGAGCAGAAGCTCTTGTCAGGCAAAGATGAGTCTACAGCCCAAAGAGCAGAATGATTAATCAGGCTTTTTGTTTGTGTGTGTAATCCTGTTCACATTTACTCCTCAGGCTTTATATGAAATCCAGCAGAATGCCCATGTGAGAACAGGTTTCCCACAAGCATCTGGTTGGCCACTGTGAGAACAGGATGTTTGCTTCAATTGGCTATTGGTCTGATACCGCAGACTGTTCTTATGTTCTCACTATAAACAGACAGTGTTCTTTCTTTTAACTGCTGTGTATACTGGTAAAATGGGGATGCGGGTGGCGCTGTGGGTTAAACCACAGAGCCTAGGACTTGCCGATCAGAAGGTCGGCAGTTCGAATCCCCGCAACAGGATGAGTGCCCGTTGTTTGGTCCCAGCTCCTGCCAACCTAGCAGTTCAAAAGCACCTCAAAGTGCAAGTAGATAAATAGGTGCCGCTTCAGCGGAAAGGTAAACGGCGTTTCCGTGCGCTGCTGTGGTTCACCAGAAGCGGCTTAGTCATGCTGGCCACATGACCCGGAAGCTGTATGCCGGCTCCCTTGGCCAATGAAGTGAGATGAGCGCTGAAACCCCAGAGTCGGTCACAACTGGACCTATACTACTAAAATATGATTGAGGGAAAGGTATATATTAAAAACCAGTAAAAAATGAAATTATATGGATCTTCAGCATCTCTTCATTATAACAGATTCAGGCAGTAATTTGTGAAAACAGAGATTTGCTGAATTAATCAATAAAACCCACTTCTGTCTTGATGAGGAAACTGAAAGGGGACATGTGATAAGAATGTGACAACTCACAGAAACCAAGCTAGATGTCTTTGTATTTTGCCAGTATTCAGTAGTGTCAAATATCAGTTGCTGCTCAGCATAATGGCTCTATACATTTTCCAATGTTTTAAAAGTAAACATCACATCTGACAGACTCATAACTGAAGCCTTCAGCTTTTCCAAGGAGAATCAATGTTTGTTTTATCCCACTGCCCCACCCCAGAAAAGACAAGTTTCCCTGAAGCAGCATTTTTCCAGTCTGTGTTCAAGGTTGCCTACTGCAGATGATGGAGTTCTTCAAGGCGTGGAAGTAGCAAATCAAGTATTCTGGTGCTTGTTCTTTTTAACATGTAGATCTCCCTGTTCATAAATAAATAAAAATACCTGCTCAAGCAAGCTACAGGCACAACTAGATTTTTAAAGCTTTAAAACATCTAATTTACCATTATTTCTGTTTTACCAGCTCTATGGTACAAAAAATGGGTGAATCATATGCATGTAACAAAGTTATCAGAAAGCTATTAGGTGCCAATTTAGTGAAGGTGGGAACAAGCAGAACTTTCCCGTCATTGATTATTTGTGCTGTGCTACTGGAGATGAAAGCATTTGTGCTTTATAAAATATAAGTATCCATGTAGAAGCAAGAAAACCAAAATGGGAAGGATATGGAGCACAGAGAACGAAGGAAAAGTCTTCCAGCAATATCACTGTAGAAAGAGGGGATAAGTCCAAACAAGATGCTAGCAGTTAGCCTGACGAAGAAACGTAAGGAAACCATGAACCTTCCCCCATTTATTTTGTGTTTATTGTTAAGGGTGTGGTAAGCTATTATCAGTTGCTTGGCATGCCAAAACACAACAAGAACCATGATTAAATTGTGGTTAAAACTGGAAAGCAATGATTGATAGCAAGTATGTATGGGAAACAAGGAAAGAGGCCCTTTCCACCTAAGATTGCAACCATTCTCTGGGAAGTTCCTAACATTTAATATATTTATCAATCACATTTCCTTCCTTTACTTCCATTCCCATTGCTTTCAGTGGTTGTCTGAGAATTTTTGAGAAGATGGGAAGAACATAGAATAATGGAATCTTAGAGTTGGAAGGGATCCCAAGGGTCATCTAGTCCAACCCCCACAGGGCTTGCAGGCCACATGGAAATAAATGTAGCATTTCACCTAATTTTACGTCTGTGCTTCAAAAAGCTTCACTTTTTAAATTTTTGCCTGGTTTACCAAAAAAAGGCAGTTAGTACCACAGTCCTAACATGGAGGAAAAGGTGACAACCCTTTTGGGTTTTAAGAACATGGTCATAGTTTTCATTTTGTATTGCCTTTATTTTCAGTCACCTTGAGAATTGACCAGCCACCCTGAATATCAAGCTTCCTGAATATTTACAAGAAAAAAACCATAAATAAATAAAGCCCTGTTTCAGGCAAACCTAGCTTCTGATGACTATTTTATCTTTCCATTTTATTTTGTTTAAGGCACCTCTTGGTACATTTCAAACATCCTCGATGGAATGGAAACGGACTGAAGCCTTGCTTCATACTGCGAATTTAAGACTCCTGACAAAAATCTTCCACCTGCTGCTCCTTGTAAGCATTCCTCTTCCCTGCAGCCGACGGCTCGCCAGCCCCGCCCACTTCCAGATCGCCCTGCCCACCTGCCAAGGTGGCCCCGCCCCGCCGTCCCTTGCACCTGCAGGAAAAGCTCGTAGAGAATCTCCTCTTGCACGCGGCTCTCCAAGTTCCCCACGAAAAGCGTCCGGTCCGGCTCGTCTGCCTTCCCTGGGCTTGTCATGACAGCGGCCAGCAGCCCAGCTGTGCGCGAGAGACGCAGGGAAGAGCCAGTCAAGGCGGCAGCTCCATCTGCGCGCTGGGATAGCAGATGGAAAGTGGGTGGGGCAGGTGGGGGAGAAGGGGCGGGGCTGCCGCGGAGCCGAAGCTAAGCGAGAGAGGCCGTAAAGCAGCGGACGCGCGCGACAGGCAAAAGAGGGGGGCCGAGGGTGAGCGCGCGTTACGGCACACCGAACCCTCGTTAAGCAGCCGCGGGTTAAGGAGCCGCCACTCTCCCTGCCGGGTATCCTAGCAACTGACTGACGGGGCTGTGGAGAGGGGCGGGGTTTCCCCAGCTGCAAGGAGACCGCTCCTCCCTCTCCGCCGTCGGAATTGGCAAAGTCACCCCTGCGCTCTTTTCCTCCTGCGGCGATTGCGTGGTCCAGAGTAGTGCAGTCTCTCTCTCTCTCTCTCTCTTACACACACACACACACACACACACACACTGTGATTCACAACACCTTTCCTCGGTATTTCTGTAAGAAAAGCGTGTCTTATGTGCATTAACGTTGTGGCACTACAAACTGGCACTACACAACTCGAAGTAATCCCGAGGGTTATTTTTAACTCGGTGCTTATATTTTATTTTTGCAAACACATTCTCTCAACTTTTTAGGGTTTTGTTTCAGCGCCCCGAGGTGCCCCTCCCTCCGACGTTGTGAACTGCAACTCCCATCCTCCTTGACAATTGGCCAGGCTCGCTCGGAATGATGGGAGTTGTAGTCCAAAACATCTGGAGGGCGTCATAGTACTGCCCAGGATGCTCTGTCGTCACCATGCTTGGTTTCTCTAAACTCCTCGCTCTTCTATTCTCCGCCCTCCTAACTCGTCACCTATCGGCAGTCTAATTTCTCTTACCTTCTGCTACCCTTCCTTATGGGGAAAAAAATCCTCTTACAGCTGGGCTGTCCCTCCCACCAGCTGTCCTGCGGTCACAATCCTTATGAACCGCTATATGTTATTGCTTAGTGTATAATGTGTTGGTACGTGCGTTTAATGTTCATTATTTTTTTCTGGGCATGCAACTATTATTAAACATAGGTCAGTAATAGAGACAGGGGTGGTGGGTTTGAAATACACTGGAGGCTTCCTAAACTTTGTCTGCCATCTTGTGGCACATCTTGATATTGCACTAGTGAGGTGGAGTTCTAGGATTAATTGAGTACAGTATCAGCAAAGCTGTTTTTAGCTGCATGTAGATAATTTAAGACGAAATATTTTCGCATTTCAATCGGTTTAGCACCAATTGCTTTTAGAAAATTAACTGATTTTTTTCAGAAGAAATAAAATGCATTGTCACAATGACTTTCAGCTAAAAATGACCTCCTTGTCATCTTTTAAATTTTGATCTTTATAAAGGTCTAGATGACTCCCCCCCCCCCGGCAACCATCTCAGGAACTGCAGTTTGTTAAGGGTTCTGAAAGCTATTAGGAAACCACTATTTCCCCCACAGAGTTACTATTCTCTGAGTGCTTTAACAACCCCAGGGAACTGTAGGAATTGTAGCTGGGGGGGGGGTGTCCTCCTAACAACTCTCAACATCCTTAACAAACTATAGTTCCCAGGGATCTTTAGGGGAAGCTATGGCTGTTTAAAGTGGCATGATGCTGCTTTCAAATGTATGGCACAGCGAGGACTTGGTCACATTCTGGCAAATTCAGGCTGTGCAAACTGATTTGAACCTCTTGGACAGGAAACCTGCATCCTCAAAAGACTGGACTTCTTCCAGTGAGGAAGATGATGTGAAAATGTACTGGAAAGCATGGGAGAACTGTTGCTTAACACAGACCGCCGAGACCACATAACACCGATCTTGAAAGACCTACATTGGCTCCCAGTATGTTTCCGAGCACAATTCAAAGTGTTGGTGCTGACCTTTAGAAGACCCTAAGGCCCTAAACAGCCTCAGTCCAGTATATCTGAAGGAGTGTCTCCACCCCCATCGTTCTACCCGGACACTGAGGTCCAGCGCAGAGGGCCTTCTGGCGGTTCCCTCACTGCGAGAAGCCAAGTTACAGGGAACCAGGCAGAGGGCCTTCTCGGTAGTGGCACCCGCCCTGTGGAATGCCCTCCCACCAGATGTCAAAATAACTACCAGACTTTTAGAAGACATCTGAAGGCAGCCCTGTTTAGGGAAGCTTTTAATGTTTGATGCATTATGGTATTTTAATATTTTGTTGGAAGCTGCCCAGAGTGGCTGGGGAAACCTGGCCAGATGGGTGGGGTATAAATAAATAAATAAATAAATAAATAAATAAATAAATTATTATTATTCTTATTATTATTATCATCTGTCTAATCTCCCCACAAACAAATCAGGGTAAATACACATTAAATCGCCAGTGTTGTCTAAACTTTCTGCAAACATGTCAGGCTGAACACTCTTTAAGCAGGACACCTGGAAGTAATCCCACCGAACCTGCAATGTTGCCTCTTGCATTCTACATCAAGTATCTACTATCAGGATACAGAGTCCTGTAAAACAAGGTTCCAAGAATTCCAAGAGAGTTTAAAAGGAACAGAAACTGCCTACATAAGTTAGTTGGAAAGGAGGAGTCACCAGATTGCAAAAGCATAAAGGCTGGGTTTCACTCTGCCAGGTACTTCCTTCTACACACCACACCCATTTTATCAGTGACTCTTAATTGAATACTGAAGCAAACGGCAGCATGTTAAAAGGAGAAAGCAACACCCTCCTGAAATGTGGTGGTTACACGCTGCTTTTCAAAGATCACCAGTGTTGGGATTATGTGTCTTCACCTGTTTCGTGGCTTGGTGTGTGAGAGCAGGTAAGATAACCAATTACAAGTTCCTCATGTATTTTTGCTATAAGGAAACGAAGCATACATTTCAGACTTTCAGACGGTATTGTGTGAGTCATGATTCTCAGTGCCTGTCAGATTAACTTGACTCCTTCTCAAACAGTACAAAGGTTATTCCTTCGTTGTAAAACAAATAAAGGTGCCTTTGACCTCTGGACTGAAAAATGCAGCTAGATTGACCTTGTGTGGTGAAAGAGAGCAGGAAAAAATAATAATCCCTTGCTGCTGAGATGTAATAGTGTAGCTCTACCGCTGAATATAGTGTATAGTATAGAGGACTGGCTCAGTGATAGAGTATGTGTGTTGCATGCAAATGTTTCCAGAATCAATCCCTGGCACCTACAGTTAAAAGGCTAGAAAGCTGTGGTCAGAAAAGACACCACTAGGCTGGATGAACCAGTGGTCTGACTCAGTATAAAGCAGATTCATACAATTTAAACATCTAAGACCTTGATTCTTCAGAGCATGCTTATTCAAAAATGCATGCAATGGAACTTATTCTCAACAAACTATTCTCTCATATGAACCTGCCCAGGCCCTGAGATCTTCAGGAGAAGCCCTTCTCTCGGTCCTGCCACTCTCACAGGCATGCTTGGTGGGGACTGGAGAGGGCCTTCTCAGTGGTTGCTCCCTGATTTGGAACTCCCTTTCCAGAGAAGTTAGGCTGGCTGCCTCCTTGTTGTCCTTCCACTGGCAGATGAAGACCTTTTTATTCAAACAGGCCCTTAGGAACTGACTGTTTTGAAGGAAAGAATTAGTGCTGTGGTGCTTTTATCATTGTTGCTTTTGAATTTTTAATACATTTTAAAATATTGTTTTATTTTGATTAGCATTTAATTGCTTTTTAATGATTATCTTAATATATTTTTAGCTTTTTCTAACTGTTTTTTTATCTGCCTTGAGTCTGGGAAAAAGGCTGGAAACAAACAAACCTAGAACAGGAGCCTAAGCATGTCATTTAAAAAAAGTTATTTACTTCTCACATTCAGACAGATCATAAATTATATCTGTACAAAGATATGGGTGTCTCAGACACACAAAATGACAGAAGATCAATGTGAGGTTTTGCATTGATGTTGACTGACACTGTGGAACAGTTTATGTTTGCTGTGTTACATTTAACATATTCAAGTTGTATGTGTCCAATGCATTTCTGTATTGTAGTGGTTACATTGTAGGTATTTTCAGCCTGCAGGCATTATCTTTGACACAACAGGAACATTTTATGACAGAAAGGTATTAAAAGCAACCATTCTAACCGTAAAAATGCACACATTATATTAAAAGGACTAACACAGGTTAGGGACGGTGGAACTTTCATTCTTTGTGGTAGAGCTTGTTTGAATGACAGTAATTTGAATGCATTTTTAGGTACAAAAGATGAAGAAGATGTAAGCTTGTCATAATGGTAAAACTCATTGAAACATTTGCAAAATATGGCCTGTTTAATCAGATGCTGTGTTGTATTAAACAGAGCAGACTTGCACCAGCCAGCCCAGGTTCAAATCCTTTCTCATGTGAGCTATGATGTTTGCTGGGTGACCTTGGGTAAATTCCTGATTCTGATGCAGCAATAAACCACTAGCACATTTGCAAAGCTAAGCAGGGTCCAGTATGGTTTCAAATTGGATGGGAGACCACGTGCTGAGATGCCTGTATTGCAGGGGGGTTGGACTAAATGACCCTCAAGGCCTCTTCCAATTCTACAATTTTATGAGGCCAAGCTCCTTTACAGGTTTGTTGGGAAGCTAAAACAAGAGAGTAATGAAGTAAACTTCCTTGTAGACTTCGTAGGTCGGTGAGGTAAATTGTGTTTTTAAAAAGAATTGTCTTAACTGATCAAGTGTTTTATTTCTCACTTATTTTATCTTTCAGATACAGAACAAGAATGCCCTAAATTTACTGATCTTAACATAGGCAATGCCGTGATTGGTACAGATGTAAAAGTGCAACTGCTTTTGTACACAAGGAGAAACCAAAACTGTGCAGAGATTCTCAGTGAAAACAATCTAACGGCTTCTACACATCTAAATCTGGCCAAGCAAACTATTATTATTATTCATGGTTACAGATTTACAGGTTCCCCACCAGTATGGATTGATGAAATTAAAGAGCTTCTGCTTAAAAAGGAAGACAGCAATGTCATAATGGTAGACTGGAATCGGGGTGCCACAACTGTGTATTATCCTAGTGCTGTTAAAAATGCCAAGATAGTAGTAGGAATTTTGAACAATCTTATTGACCAAATGCTGGTAAGGAAGCCATGGCACAACAGCCTTCTTACCTCTGTCTAATCCAGTATACTGTCTTATAAGGGTGACAGTACCTTGGTTAGTTCTTGGTAAATGTATAAGGGTGTAATGAGATGTATGACCTTTCCCTGTTTGCTTTGCCGTTCACATTATGCTTTTGTGTATATGGAAAATATTTTTGTGCAGAAAAATGTGTGAACTCACATGCAGACTAACACTGCAATAATTGCACAGTTGTATATGTGCCACAGACCCATGGCCAATCATACTTGCCCAGGATTTGTAAACACAGTAAAAAAAAAAAAAAAAAAAGGTCTGCGCATGATCTGCATAGCTTTCACACTTTTTTATAACATGAAATTTCTTGCCCTCTAGGAAAAATGAAAATGTGTGAAGTAGCCCTTAGAGCTGAGGCACATCAGCCACAGCAAACTAGCAGCGGCTGCTTTCATGTTTGATGATGCAGTGGCTCCAAACTCCTGCTGAAGCATGCTGCTGAACTTGCTGCCGTGTGCAATACTGAACTGTCTTGTACTCTCCCACATTTTGATGGGTCTACAATGGCAAGAAGTAATCAAACCTGGACAGGCTGTAGCTCATTGGAAGAGCTTGACATACAAAGGGCCTCAGGTTCAATCTTTAGCATGTCCAGCTAGGGCAAGGAAAGACTTCTGCCCAAAATCCCAAAAATCCGCTGCTTGTTAAAGGAAATTGCAGTACAGAGCTAGTTCCCCAGGAAAAGGGATTGATTGTTAAATCACTCTGAAAATTGTAGCTCTGTTTCCTAACAACTCTCAGCCTCCTTAAAAAGCTACAGTTCCCATAATGAATTGGTGGAAGCCATGGCTGTTTAAAGTGGTATCAAAGTGCTTTAAATATATGATGTGAATGTGGTCATAGTCTCCTTGTTTCCCTTGCTTTACTGCACTGAAGAAAATGGTTGCTCATGCTACGTAGAAATAACCAGAAATATAGTCAATGTGGGTATATATTGCCTAGTAATAAATATATGGCATTTTTTGTATTGTTAAAAAGGCAACAAAGGTATTAATTTTCTGCTACAATGAACTTCTTTTTGAAGTTGCTAAAGAAATTGTTTCATGTCTCATCTTCTCTTGAAAAGCCTTTGGACTTCCAAAGCTGGAACATGGCTATTTAAGAAGGAAGAATAAAAGCTGGTTTGCCCTCTGTGGTTCATATTCCCATAACCTTCTATCCATACATATTTACTGACAGGCAAATGGAGCATCTCTTGATGCTGTTTATATGATTGGAGTAAGCCTTGGGGCTCATATAGCTGGATTTGTTGGGAAGGCATACAATGGCAAAATTCGCAGAATTACAGGTAAGTGTTAAAACTGGACATTCTGGTGTTTTATTCTCTATTCTCATTCTTGTTTCCCTATGCTGAATGATTCAATTTGTCATAGAAAGCAAACAAAGTCAAGCTGGCTTAGTCACCCAACATAAGGTACAGTGCCTGAGGTGGGTTTAAGTGAGTTGGCCATAGTCATGCACATAGTTGAAATTTGGCCACCTTCTAAAAGATACAGTTTAAACCAGGGGCAGCCAACATGGTGCCCTTCATATGTTTTGCAGGGCAATTCCCACCAGGTCCAGCCAGCATGGCCATTGGTCAGGGATGTTGTGGACATGTAATCTACAACATCTGGCTCTTCTGGTGTTCTGCATTATTTTATAAAAGTATAATGTATGTTTGTGTTTATAAATGTTTTGTGAAAGCTGCTTGGAGATCTTTGGCTAACAAGCAACTAAACAGACAGATTATTATTATTATTATTAATGTACCAAGTTGGCAACTTCTGACTTAAATAATGAAAAGGCAGCTTCTGGTGACGCCCTTCCTCAGTTTTTAAAGTAGAACCAGTGGAGGTCAGCTGTTGTTTAAAGAAATCTCAGTCAACACTGACCTTCAGCAAACACATCATGAATGCAAAGATGTTCAGGGATATGAAACAAGAGTTTACCACTTTAATCCCAAATACTTGGGTCAGAATTTACAGAGTGTTAAGTATTCTTTAGTTACCTTGAATTCAACTGTTATGACTCTTCAGTGAAAGTGATTGCTGCAATCAGTGGATTTACATTCTCTCTGATAATCCTGACCTGCATCCTTCTTTCCTTTGGGAGGAGAACGGGCAAATTGGAGAGAAAGCTCATTTGTTTAAATAGTGGGTGTGTTTTATATTACTTTTGTGCTGATGAAGCTTAACAGTTGGGAGGAAGCTTGTGACTATATACTTGTGTGTTTTATCCTGCTGTGGTCTGCTTCCACTCAAATACTATTTACAGATTTGTATGTACATACATGGGACGCGGGTGGCACTGTGGGTTAAAGCCTCAGTGCCTAGGGCTTGCCGATCGAAAGGTCGGCGGTTTGAATCCCCGCGGCGGTGTGCGCTCCCGTTGTTTGGTCCCAGCGCCTGCCAACCTAGCAGTTCGAAAGCACTCCCGGGTGCAAGTAGATAAATAGGGACCGCTTACTAGTGGGAAGGTAAACGGCGTTTCCGTGTGCGGCTCTGGCTCGCCAGAGCAGCGATGTCACGCTAGCCACGTGACCCGGAAGTGTCTTCGGACAGCGCTGCCCCCCGGCCTCTTTGAGTGAGATGGGCGCACAACCCTAGAGTCTGTCAAGACTGGCCCATACGGGCAGGGGTACCTTTACCTTTACCTTATGTACATACATGTGTGTGTGTGCAATTCCTATTATAATAAGCTAAAATTTTCATTTCTCATACCAGGTCTTGACCCAGCAGGGCCATCATTTACAGGAAAGCTGCCCAGTGAAAGATTGGATCACACTGATGCTCAATTTGTTGATGTTATTCATACTGATATTGATGGTAATTATACCATTTTGGATTTCCATTATCGTAATGGGGAATGATTTCCCGCAACCCTAATCTGGTTTGCTGGGAGAAAAATAACTATTTCAAGTGTTCTGAAAGGCTTATACATAACCAAAAAACAAAAACAGTTTTTTATTCTTTTGAAGCAACACTACTGGCTGGTCTTGAATACACACTAGATCAAACTCAATTCATTCAGGCAGAATTACTTGCACTGTTCATTTGTTCCTGGCCAGTGCAATTAACCAATTTCTGTAAGTATCCCCAGTGGGTTTTGGTGGAAAAAAACCAACTGCTTTGAACTCACAGGAAGTCATGCCTCTTCTTAAATAAAGGAAAAAAATGTAATGTTTATCTTGCTAGATTGTTCAGATAAAAACTCTCAAGAATGGCTGATAGTTCCAAGCGTGTCTCTGCATAGGATTACAGTCTAAAAAATTGTATGAAACACAGCATTTTAAAAGCCTGGGAAATAAAAAGGGCTTCACCTGGTGCTGAAAAGGAATCAGACTCACTGCCAAGTTTGGCTCCGTGAGGAGAGCCTTCCGTGCTTTATGTTTGGTTCCCTGAACAATCTTAGAATTTATTAGGGCTGGCCCAATAATGGCATCTGGCAGGTCATTATGTTTGCCTGAGGAAAGGGCCATCTGCTATTCCAGGGAAAACATGACCAGCCTTGGCCAATTTATAACCCACCTACTCACCCCATGCAAGATACCTGTAGGATGTTCTAGCCAAAGCATCGGTCACATAGTTGTCACACACTTGTCACTTAGTTATGTGTCACTGGAGCCTGGGGAGTGACTTGGTTCCAGTTTTTCTGAGCCTGCAGGACCATCCCTCCTCACCCTCAACTTCTGTGCATCCATTAGTTACATTTTCATAAGATAATCTCATTGGTTGTTGCTATCTTTATAAATATGAATAATAGTTCTTTTATTTGTCATTTTGAACATTCTGACAAATGCATGAGAAAAGTGTTATCATTTATTGTGAAATGACATCTGTATTTTTCTTCACTATGTGTTTTATTTTTCTTAGCTTTGGGCTACAGGGAGCCTTTGGGAAACATCGATTTCTACCCAAATGGAGGAACAGATCAACCTGGATGCCCAAAAACAATATTCAGTGGTAAATACAGATAAATTAATTCTAATAGATAAAAACATCAGGAAGGGTTATGCTCTGGAGTCAACTGGGTTTTCACAAATCAACTGGCAAATATATTAGCATCATTAAATAAGTATTTCCTGGCAGGATGTTGGAATGGTCTTCCTGACTGATATTCTTTACATCCACCCTTTATGGTGTCATTCTCCCTTTTGAAGTGAAAAGACTGCACCAATTTTAATATATAGGTTTCACCTTGAGGTGGGACTGCTGCTTCTAATTAAGGTTTTCTCCTGTGGAGGGAAAAGAAACTTTACAGTCTTTTCTGTGCATTGTACTTTAATTGTGTACTGTGCAATACTAGAAAATGAAATTGGTTGGGTTTTGAAGCTGAGTTAAAGCGTGTGATTTCTGTGGTGCAATGGGCCAGTGTGTCTGGCTGTTAACCAGAAAGTTGGTGGTTCAAGCCCACCCAGGGATGGCTCTGGGCAGGATTCCTGCATTGCTGGGGTTTGACCTAGATGGCCGTTGGGGTCCCTTCCAATTCTACAATTCTGTGATTCTACAAATGATTTTGCTTAAATTTATTTCAAAGCTTTCATGGGTTACCCTGTTCTAAATAAATTTGTAGCATAACTGCCTCTCCAAGTTAACTACTGTTGCAAGGGTTATTGAGATAATGGATGTGAAGCGCTTTGAACACTCAGGGTTGTTGCGTTCATTGTGTGTGTGGAATGCTTGGGTGAAGAGCATTCCACTCACACAATGACAGTTCCCCTTCCTTTGCTCCCATTTCAGCATAGCTCCCCCCCAATTTGTTACAGAGAATCTCCCCAAGGCCCTGGAGCAGATTATGAGGGTGCCCAGGGGGCTGCAGAGGAGTGGAGGACAAAGTTCCATTGCACAAGCAGATGCCTTTCTCAAGCAGAAGGATCTGATACAACCTCAGAAATGCCATATTACCATATGAACACCATATGTTTACAATATTGTGCATTGCTAAAATTATATTCCAGAATGCCAGTGTGGCTGAAGTAGGCTCAGTCACAATGAGTCTAGTTACAAGAGAGCAGCAGTCAGTTCTAACTGAAGAAATACCTGCACTTATTCAGGGAATCAGAAGTTTCCTTAACATCTGTCAGGGCTTCAGCAAAGACATGATAAGAAAGCCTGCACAAGGCAATACAGATGGAATAGCTGCTTACAGCTGAAAGCATGAGAGTGGAATGTCATGTTCACAACATTATTGCATGTTCTTTTACAAGTGCAGATATCTGCTATAAAAACTGTCCATAACTGAAGGGGAGAAAGAATAGAGAGGGACGGCACCAGGCTAAGAATCTCCAGAGGAAGAGTCTTCCAGTGACGGCAGTCCTAAGGAGGAGCCATGGTCCCGTATGAAGCCATGGGCACCATAGCTCACATCACCCCTGAACCACCAAAAGGCACCTCTGCCACCAGACTCCAATGACTGGTCCACACATACCTCAGAGGCGAGCCTTGAGGAGATGTCCTTACAGCCTGAAGCCACAGGACCTAGATGTCCTGGATCCCCAGCCTACCTGGCAACAATTCCCTCTAGCATATGTAGTATGTCAAATCCAAAGTTCAGCTGTCAGGAAACATGGTCCGGAGGGCAATCCACATAAGCAAAGTCCATCAGTCCAGAAACACAATCCAGAGTCAAACCCAAAGCACAGTCCTGTAGAAGTCCTGCAGCACCCAAAGCAAGCTCCATCAACATAGACAGTTGAGCAGACAGAGTCAGCTTTGCTTCCCTTTTATCCTTTGCATGTTAGTTGCAGCATCTGGGCTTGTCAGGACATGTGACCCTCACCTATTCTGAGGCTCCTCCAGCTGAGGAATCACACACCTCCTCCCAGAGCTAATGAGCCACACCTGGGCTGTGGGCCCTGGCCTGCCTCAGCCTCCAAAAGCATACCTCCCACTTCTCCCTGTGCCCCAAAACCTGCCTTGTTTGTGAAGACAGCAGCTTCTCTTACTCTGATAAGGGGTCCTGCACTTCTGGTCCCTATACACTGATCCCCATCTGCTTGCCATCCTCTATCATCTCATGTGTACTTTCTGCAAACTCAGCCTCTCCTTTCCAATCGTGGCTGCACCCCTCCCCGGGCTCCTCTTCCTCCTTCCCGTTGTCCTGTCAGTTCATGACACTAGAAGAGCTAGTTGAGTCTCTAGTTATTGGATATGCAGCCCAAGGAATTCTCCACTTTCTTCAGGACACTGTTGTGGCAACTTGTATGTTTTGCCTCAGCAGCAAGGTCACTATTTGTGGTCTTAAAATCCCAAAGCTTGGTCTCTCTCCAAGGTGCTGATCCTTGCCTTTCTGTATGGAACCCTGGGACCACTGGCCTCCTCCTTGCATCAGCTATCACATATTCTCAGAGGTGGTTATCCCTATGGATCAGAATATATGCTTAGAATACAACCTAGTCTTACACTGATAATCAGTGCTTTCTCCCCCTAACAAAATGTTTAGGGGTACTCTCATTTTGACTCAAGAAAAATCACCATTTTATAGTTCAAATCAGGAAAAACCAAATACAGTAAATGGATGAAAGTACAAAGAAATTATCTGTTGGACTTAAAATGTTGTTGCTTAATAATATTAGTATTGCTTTTATAAAACTAACATTGTATTGCTTCATTGTTTCTTTTGTAACACTTTCTCTACTTTAAGGTACTCGGTATTTAAAATGTGATCATCAGAGATCTGTTTTATTGTACATGGCATCCTTGAAACAGAATTGTAATGTAACTGGATACCCTTGTGACTCGTACGTAAATTATAGGAATGGAAAATGTGTGCACTGTGAAGCTTTTCAGCCACTCCCATGTCCAGTTTTGGGTAAGAGCTATTAATTATCCTGCAAGTGGAAACAGCATGCTATGGATAATTTCCTGGTTGTGCAATAATGAAGATACTAGCTGTGCACAGATAATTAAACATTAGCTAAATAGACCAGTTATATGCATGTATTTCATACACCTGCACAGCACCCCTTTGCTTCTGGTGCAAACCAAAGAATCAAACCAGGAAGTAACTGTACTTCCTGTTACACATGAACCAGGAATTACTGTTGATGTCTTCCAAATAGGTTCTAAGTTACCTTCTGAATCTGACTTGTTTTGGGGATATTCTTGTCCTTATGGTTTGCACAAGACAAAAGAAAAGCAGTTAAGCCAACTAATCCAACTGAACTGAGGGCAATTGTGGCTACTCTCTGAGTACTCATCTTCACCACACCATCGTCTGCACTGGGCCACAAGCTTAGTAAATCAGTAAAGCAAGATGACTAATAGTGAAACAAGACAGAAAGGAATGCACATATATATTATATTATAGCTGGAGTGACAAAGGAGCCAAAGTGTAATCCATTTTCCTGTGCATAAACTCACTGACTGTAATAGAACTCAGCGTGCATTACTTGACTCTAAGTTCTTATGAGCTGATGTTAGTTTTGATTTCCCAGAACGTTATATAACAAAAACCAATCTTCATGATTTTTATCTTTCCTTTGTTTGTTAATTTTCTGCTGAACACATTCCAATTTAAATTTCAGGTTATTATGCTGATAAGTGGAAGGACCGTTTAATTGAAAAGAACCCTCCTGTGACAAGAGCTTACTTTGATACTTCAGACAAAGACCCATTCTGCAGTAAGTGATTAACCATTCTCTGTACCCTTTCTCCAGTTTTCATTATCTAATAACATTATGAACAAACCACTTTTTGCTGTACAGATAGCATGGCACACTCTTGATGAAACTTCGTTCTCTGTTGCTGTATTGTTTATGCTCAGAAGATCTATGTGTAGGAAGGGGAAAACGCTGAAAACAGGAAATTATCTGGGCACCTGGTAAAAGATGACAAATGAGCTGGAAATGAGATTCAGCTGGATTTGCATTGGATAATCAGAAAAAAATATTAATTTAAGAATTACAAAGAAAGAGAAGCAAGTTAGCTAGGTGCTTGCTCCAATGCATTGCATCATGATTTGTATGTCAATGTGGTTTTCAGATGCTCACATTTCTGTGGGTTTGAAAATTTGAGAATTTGATGTGTGTCAGCCAATCCTTGCATGCTACATGGAGTCTGAAACAGGGATTAGGGGGATTACAGTATCATCGCCACAGTTTTTCTTGTACATATAACCAGTGCTATTTTTCTAGAAAAAGAGGTGCCAAAGCTCACCACGAACTTCTCCCTTGTTCTCTTAGAATGGCAATGGCACCCATTTACAATATGCATAGTAAGCATAAAACACCACCACATCATGAGCTGAATACTAGCATTTTAAAACCATCTAACCTAATATTAAGTACCTTTGATAGTATTAAAATCACAGATATTAGACCTACATTCTGTAATACAATATTACAACAATAAAGGTAAAGGTAAAGGTACCCCTGCCCGTACGGGCCAGTCTTGACAGACTCTAGGGTTGTGCACCCATCTCACTCAAGAGGCCGGGGGCCAGCGCTGTCCGGAGACACTTCCGGGTCATGTGGCCAGCGTGACAAAGCCGCATCTGGCGAGCCAGCGCAGCACACAGAAACGCCGTTTACCTTCCCGCCAGTAAGCGGTCCCTATTTATCTACTTGCACCCGGGGGTGCTTTCGAACTGCTAGGTTGGCAGGCGCTGGGACTGAACAACGGGAGCGCACCCCGCCGCAGGGATTCGAACCACTGACCTTTAGATCGGCAAGTCCTAGGCGCTGAGGCTTTTACCCACAGCGCCACCTGCGTCCATTACAACAATACAATGCTTCAAACATTTAGTTTTGCTTTCTCAGTTAGCATGGACCTATTGTTATCTTCTCTCTCTCTTGGCAATCTTGATTGGGGTCTACACAACAAAGGGATTTTAATGGCACTTAATAGTCTGATTTTTTTTCCACCCATCAAAATCTGAGGGAAGGACAGTTTGGAGATGGGGAGCTAGGTACAGAACAGATGGTTTTGAACTCTGGCTGAACCGGATGCAGCTTGGGGGTTGTAGAAGTTCGTGTTGCTCTCTGGGAATTGAAGGCAAGATCAGTGGTTTGGATGCTTGCCACCAGACACTATTTGCTTCTACTATGCTATGTTTGCAGTGTATGTTTCCTTTACAAATACAGTGGTACCTCGGGATATATATGCTTCAGGTTACATACACTTCAGGTTACAGACTCTGCTAACCCAGAAATAGTACCTTGGGTTAAGAACTTTGCTTCAAGATGAGAACAGAAATCATTCTCCAGCAGCGCAGCAGCAGCAGGAGGCCCCATTAGCTAAAGTGGTGCTTCAGGTTAAGAACAGTTTCAGATTAAGAACGGACCTCTGGAACGAATTAAGTACTTAACCCGAGTTACCACTGTATGCAAAGAGATCACAAGTCTCAAGAGTGCTCTCAAACTGAAATCCCAGGCCATAGCACCACTTGGGGAAGGGCAGCCGAGGTTATTTTTTGCTGAGCACAATATTTTATTGCATTAATTTACCATTCTTTCCTCCTTTCCCTTCAGTGTATCATTACTCTGTGGATATTATTACCTGGAACAGAAATAGTAGGAGAGGTTTCATAAACATCAAAATAACAGATGATGTTGGAAATACAACAGAATCCAAAATTAATAGGTGGGTCTTATTTTAGTCGATCTTTTCTTTATAGAAGTCACTTCAGCCATAAGTATACCTAAGTCCCATTGAGATAAGTGATACTTATTTCCCAGTAAATTGCATTTGGAAAGAAGTGGCAGTTTGAAGATAAATATACAGAAACACTGCAAAATACAAATAGTTGTGTCTGTTTTGTCTTTTAATCAGTGTGATGCAATGGCAAAGGTGCTGGCCTAAAGGAAAATAAGCATGTCTCATCAGTGTTGATGAGTTTGCAACCTGGCTTTGTTCCAATAAATATGGCAGGTTCAAAGCTAGGAAATAATACCAGGCATATAAGGAACACCAAGAACATAACTGGTGTTTTTCTCTTATTGATTATGTGTGGATGAGAAAGCATGCATAGTTGAGAATGAATATACAGGATGATTGACATTTCCCCCATCTGCTGATGCCCCTCTATTTTAATTGTCTTTCTTCACCACCACTCAGGCCAGGCTCAGAAGACTGGCTATTTTTGCTGCCTGCCTTGGATTGCAAGAACAAGCAAGGATTATCAGCTGGCAGACATGGGTGGCAGGCTGTGTTTGGTTTGCAGGGCCACAAGTTGTAAAGACGTAGAATAGGTGTTGAATTAATAATGTGTCCTGATATCTCCTTAGCGATGCAGCTGCATTTCACCAATATAGACAAGCCCATTTGCTTGCTGGATTTGACGTGGATTTCGACAATGTATCCAAAATTGCCTTGACATTTTCTACAAGGAATGCAATAGGCCCTAAGTACAAGCTTAGGGTCCTCCAAATGAGATTAAAATCTCTTTCAGATCCGCAAAGGTAAGCATCTACCGTATTTTTCGCCCCATAGGACGCACCGGCCCATAAGGCGCACCTAGTTTTTTTGGTGGGAAATAAAGGGGGGGGGAATTATTTCTCCCCCAGGCACGGGGCTGGGGCGGGGGAAGCCCGAACTTCCCCGGACCCCAGCCCCCAGAACAGGCAGCTCTCTGCAAGCCGTGGGAGCCCAGCGCCGGGCTCCCACCGCTTGCGGAGAGCTGCGCAAAGCCTGGAGAGTCCGAGAGCGATGGCAAAGTTGTGCGCAGCTTCGCCATCGCTCTCGGAGCTTGCAGGGGCTGGGGGCAGGGGAAGCTGGAGCTTCCCCTGACCTCAGCCCCCAGAACGGGTCTGAGAGCGATGGCGAAGTTGCGCGCAGCTTCGCCATTGCTCTCAGAGCTTGCGGGGCTGGGGGCGGGGGAAGCCGGAGCTTCCCCCAACCCCAGCCCCCAGAACGGGTCCCAGAGTGATGGCGAAGTTGCACGCAGCTTCGCCATCACTCCCGGAGCTTGCCGGGCTGGGGGGATAGCTTTCTGAAGCCTGGAGACGAGAGGGGTCGGTGCGCACCAACCCCTCTCACTCTCCAGGGTTCAGCGAAAGCCTGCATTTGCCCCATAGGATGCACACACATTTCCCCTTCATTTTTGGAGGGGGAAAAGTGCGTCCTATAGGGCGAAAAATATGGTAGTTTTTCTTGCAACCTAACAAAACCTGCATTGATTGCCTTATTTGGAAGCCTCTGTGTGGACATCTTTTTATGTATAGTCCTTAACATGACTATTAATAATGCCAACCTTATAAGCAAAGGCCCATAGCAGTTTGTATGAGATCTAACTTTGATTTCAGTTGCAGAATTCCTCCTTTTATAATGCTCTTTAGCACATAGTTCTTACGAGGCTCAGGAGATGACTGAAAGATGGAGAAATTATATACAAATGGGCCAGGGAAGAAGTTATTGGGAGCATGTTGCACAATGGCAATAGGAGAACATGACTTTAACCTGATTGGACCTGGAGCAGAAATTTCAAAAAAGATAGCTGAGCAGCCCTTCAAGGTCTTCTGCTCAATAACAGCATGGACCATGGGGTGCTGTAGAAAAATGGCAGGGAACCTGCAGTCATCCAGATGTTATTGGACTCCAAATCCCATGAGCCCCAGCCAGGATGGCCTATGGTCAGGGATGATGGGAGTTGTAGTCCAGCAGCACCCTGAGAGCCACAGGTTCTTAAGCCCTGCAGTAGAGGGTGGTTAGGTAGTATGAGAATAGTATTGAAATGAATAGCCTCCATGCCACCAGAGTAGTCTGTGCACCCCCATCTCTGAGTAGTGAGGGGACTCTAGAGGTTCCAGCACTCACCTGGGGTTCCGCTTCCTTGGAATGAAGGTTAGTGGATATCTGGTTTTATTTGCACATATATTTGAGTGGAACACAGGATGGAAGGGCTCATTCAGCACAGCAAGGAAGTCAAGTCCTTCTCTCCAGTTTCCAGCCAAACTTGCACACTAACTCTGCTATTGTTCTCCTACTTACAATATGATGTCGCTGGAACCAAGTGGGGGTCTGAGGAAAAATGCCTACTCCTTCCTGAAGAACATCACCTCTCAGTTGTCTTCATAGCAACATGGCCTGCTCTTTTAGATTCTAATCAGGGTGCTTAGCTGGCCCTAGCTGGGGTCATTAGCTTACAAAGAGTCTGGTTTGACCAGTTCAGCAGGTCCCCAGTCTACTGCAACCCCCATCTCACAAATACTGCATAACAGGCTTGTTTGAGACCTACTGGCAACATCCAAACTAACCACAAATCCTTTTACAGTATGGTGGGATAAATAATACAAAAAGGGAAGATTGCACATATTTGTTAATGCTGTCTTAGGCCAGGGTTTCGTTCTAATCCTCACAGCCAGGCTCAGGTCATGGTAGGGGGAGCTGTGACTGCTCGGAAAATAATTTCCTTAGCCAATTACCTTTGCATTCTGTGCAGCATTTTGTATACTCCACTAGATTTTCTTTAGTCCTAAGTATTACTTGCTTCAGACATGAATTCATTGGCCACAATCCAGCAGAGAATTAGACATACCTAAATTCCATTCATTTCCGTGACACTTAAGTGTACATTGGATTGTGACCACTAAGTTCTGTATATGCTTCATATGGACAGCAGGTGAACTTATTTATATACTTATTTAACTTATTTAAGCATATATTATGTGCTTTGTATTGGGTGTGTATGTTTTGTTGTTGTTGCTCATATACAATTATGAAAGTCTGGCTGGAATGACAATTGAATTATTACATTGCACAAAGTTCCTTATTACACAATCATAAGCTGTAATTGCATAATTGCGTCTTTCAGTTGGGTAAAATATGTGAAATTGATGTGAACACACACATATGGCTTCTGTAGTTATTCATCATTACTATAATTGCATAAACACTCAGAGATATGTTAAAAACAACAGTACTTAACCAAGCTCTAAATGTTAATTAAATTAGAACAAAAATAGATAAGGAATTGCACAGGCATGAAAGAATAATGCTCCAAAAATTATATTAATTTGTGATCTGCCAACAGTATCAAGTACTGTACAAAGCGGAAAGGCACTGGAGGAAGAGCTAACACAACCTCCTTCCCTCACCACAACGTACCTGGAAAAATAGCCTTGAGGAAAGGGCCGTCAAGTCACATGACTCCTTTTTGTGAGTGCTTTGTGGAAGAGGCCTTTCCCCAAGAACATTTTGCTATGCAAATATTGGTGGGAAATGTTTGAGTTGACTATCAACACCTCAAAAAATAGTAGTGTGGATCAGTATATAAAACGACTCCTCCCTGTACATCCTTGTCATCTTGATTTGGCCCATTTGTGGTGTATTTAGGAGAACACTCCCAGGTGATCTTAAAAATCATGGCAGAACCCCGGGGAGGGGGGTGGATACATGGAATTGCACTGCCATTGTGCATGCTGGCTGACCTTCCAGTGACCACTCAGAAGCTCAGTTTGAATACATTTGAGACTTTAAACCAGCAGGTATCCCTGAGAACTGACACCTTTAATTAGAAGAATAAAAGTAGGCTTAGATAAAAAATTTTGAAGCCCAGATGGCTTCTAAGTAGTTTGCAAGATTAAGAGCCTCCTAATACCACATACATTATATGTAAAAGTGCTTTAAATAGGCAAGTGAGCATGCACTATATAATCTTCTAGCAGGTCGGTGTGTGGCTTAGTATGGAAAGGGGAAGCAGAAGGGGAATAGATAGGAGCTGCATCCTATTAATAGAGGATTTGAAGGTGGCAATTTTGCAAATGGGGGGCCTGTGGTGCAAAAGGTGGACAACTGCTAAAGATAGGAAAGCAGTCTGAGGGAAGGCTGCAATTAAGAAAGAGGTTGAAATCTGTAGTGCAGTTCAAAATGGAGTACAGTGGTACCAAGTGTGAGACTGAACAAAGAGGAAGACCTGAAGATGGCAAAAAAACAACAACCCCTTTTCAGAGGTCAAACACAGTGCCTAGCTGTTATGTGTCATCCCCAAATATATGGAATAGGGAGTTTTCTTGCCTTTCTGAGGCTGGAATGAAGACATCTTCCAATTTAGTTATGGTATATAGTTATATGGGTGAAGAGCAGTGCATTTTTCAAAAGCATCTTCAAAACAAAACAAAACAAAAAACAGATTAGGTAGTCTTTCTATTGATAATATATTACCTCACTTTTCTCTCTACAGGATTCAGCTATGTAGGTATGATTTTGTTCTGCTGGAAAATATTGAAATGACCTTCAGACCTATTCCATGCTATTGATATTGAAGTGTGAAACAATAGCATCTTTCAAACCTGCCTGCGAGCATAAAGCACAGACAGCACCGAGAAGTGGCATAGAGCTAAACTTGCTGCCTTCAAGAAGGTTGAACTTTCAAAGATTATGGCTCAAATTAAGGATCAGCGAACTGCTACAAGAAAATCAAATAATTTTGATGCATAAAGATGTGTATGCTACCAGCAATCAATTTCTAATTAACAAGAGGAAAATCGATACTGTGAATCATATTCTGTGTGGACTTAGACTACTGTCTTGCACACTACGCTGCTGATGTGCCATTGAAATTATAATTTCATCCCTATGTGCTTAGCAAAGCACATGAAAATGTTGGGTTGTATCCAGCTAAGTTCTGCTCAGAGTGGATCCACTGAAATTAATGCACCTTTCCATGAATTTCAGTGGGTCTTTTCTGAGTATGGCTAACATTGAATGGATTCCCCCTTTTCCCCACCATAAATTTCATGTCGCTAGAGGATGGGACTTTTAATCTCAGGGATGTTTGCTCACGTTGAGCAAAAGATTCCTGCATTGCAAGGGGGTTGGACTATATGACCCTCGCGGTCACTTCCAGCTCTTCTATGATTCTGTGACTGTATGTTAGACAAATGTAACGGCTTTTAACAACAAATGTGGTAGTGCCAGAAATCAGGAAGATAAGATCGCTGAGATTATTCTTTGGGGCTGTGCATTATTGGAAAAGGCCTTGTTGGTGGAGAGAACCACATTGTGCACATTGGAGCCCACAGCCTCACAAAAGCCAGCTAAACTGAGACTATAAAATGGATCAAGTTGCTACTTTGGGATATTAGAAATGATTAAAACCAGACAAAGAAGCAAAAGTTTAGCCCCTTTCAGGTGTTTGAAACCCATAGATGCGGAATGCATAAAGGTGCTGTGTGGAATGCATGAGCTACTCCTCTCCCCTAGGTGCCAGTACACATGATAGCCGTAGACTCTGGCTGTTCACCCAGCTGGAGTGTATGTCTGCTGTTCAAGGATAGGAAACCTTTTCCAACCTGAGGGCCACAAGCAAGAGGAGGGTGCAGCGCAAGGCCAGTAAAAAGTGTGTTCTGGGAAGAGGGAATGTGTCCTGCAGGGAGTCCTAATGGCCAGGGAGAAAGAGGCCTGAAGACCAGCCCCCTAGGTCCCCTAGACCAGCCTGTATGTTCCAGTTAGCCCACCATGCCTGCAGTTCCTAAACAGGCATCTAACAGGGACTCATATATTCTTCAGCATGTGAACATTATGATTTTAATGTACATTTAATAAAGATTTGTTTATTTCAAGCGGTGTGCAAGTTGCTACTTAAAATGTGATACATTTAATGGAGCACACTTGAAGTACATTTTTTCAGGAATGTGGAATTTTGAGAGTTGTAGTTTGTTTAAGGTGTTGAAAGTTGTTAAGAGACTCATGTCCGTCCATCCCACACTCACTCCCTGAGCTACCATTCCCAGAGTGGTTTAATAATGAATTCCTCTTCACAGGGAACTCTGGAAATCATAGCTCTGTAAGGGGAATAGAGGCATCCCAAACAACTGCCAGCAACCTAAAGAAATCACAGTTTGGGGGAAGCCATGACTGTTTAAAGTGGTAGAAAAATGCTTTAAAGATATGGTATTGATATGACCATTAAACATATGGTGTTGATGTGACCAGAGCTTCTGTAATGGTTGGTGGGTATGATCAGGAGGAGGGCAATGATATGAGCAATAAATTTGAATGTTGAGCTGTGACTTACATATGCTCACTTTAGTCTTGTGGCATCTTAATGCTACTTAGCTATGAGAATGTGGGAAGTGTGCTTATATATTAGCGTGTTGCTGTGGCAACAGGCTTCCTATGGGCAACCTTTTGTTGCTGTTGCAATATTGTATGCAGCCCTCATCTACAGAACATGGTGTGGGTTTTGAACAATGAAGATTTGACTCTCTTATCTCTTCAGAGGCAGGTAGAATCACAATGCATAGCCCAGGAGCAGAGCCAAATGGAAGTGTGGCCAGTACTCGGAATTTGTCCCATCTTTGCTGAAATTCCAGACCACAAAGCTTAGGAGCAAAAACCTCAACCCTATCTGTAGCACAACTGGAATTTGGCAGCAGCCTTAATTCTTAATTGATTTTTAAAAAAATGAAGTTTAGTTCCATTTTAGCCATAATGGAAGGTGTTTGCTCATCTGAAGACAGTATATCCCAGGAGTAAATGTAGAATCTGTAGCTAGTTTGTTGCAGCAATAACGAATAGACCTCATTAGCACTTATCTGCAGAAAAGTACTTAAACCTGTTCTGCTTCCATATGCTAAAGGGCTTAGGAAGATTGTGGCAGTGATTTATATTTAACATTTTACAAGGGAAGTGGAAAGGGACATATATGACAATATTATTGCAAGTAAATTTATTATGCCAAAATCTCCCCCCTCACCCGCAATTTTTAATAAAGAGTCAAAATATAGTCTTAGACAAATCTATGTTTTGTTTCAGCGAAAAGAGAACAAAAAGTTTCACAAGAGTTATGAATGAAGCTCATTCTTTGGTTGATGAGTGTTAACTGGCACTGAAAGGGAATTAAGCATAACATGAAATATATTAGGATAATTATGCTCCCACACTCTTCATTTCAAGGAGTGGTGCATAGTAAACTGTCTGGCATGATTGTATCACACCAGGTCATAGCTCATTTTGCTGCACACAGCACATGAACCAGAATTTATTTCCCAAAGAGCCAAAACACGTGCCAGCATTGAGTCCAGAAAGGAAGGTGAGACAGCCATGTGGGAAATTAGGATTCACACTTCTGTGTTCATAAAAAGGCTTTAGGGGGTAAAAAAAACCCCAACAACACACACACCCTATGCCTAACATCAACAGTTAGTATGATCAGGCACCTTAATAGGTGGATCACTATCAACTAGACTCTGGCTGCTGCTTTATTTTCACCACTCTCACTAATAGAGATCTACCTTCTGGATTCAATCCTCAGTATATATAGGGAGGGGATGTGAGCCAGGGAGCTGGTGCCTTTCAGGACTGTTACTGCCCTTTTAACCCTTTAGAAAGATTCCTGTGTAAGCTTCACAGTCATAGGAGAAGTCTTACCTGGTAAGAGAAGAGGTCTCCTCTCCTCTTATGTGTCAGACAGTACCATTCAAAAACAGCCACAGAGCTGTTTAAAATATAACATTGGAAATTCTGCTCAAACATGACTTTCCTTATGAACATTGTCTAAAGCAGGCAAAGGCAAACTCGGCCCTCCAGATGTTTTGGGACTACAACTCCCATCATCCCTAGCTAACAGGACCAGTGGTCAAGGATGATGGGAATTGTAATCTCAAAACATCTATGCCTGCTCTAAAGCAATACTTGTAAACTTTAATGGGTTCTTTTAAAAAAAAACTTGATGTCTGAGTGGTTTGATCTATTCTGTCTTTGGTTACAACAATGGCCTCTTCACTTCTTTGAGACATGATTGTACCTTTTTAATATACTTTAAAAATAGAATTTGATATTTAAGGAGATGAATAACTGGAGCTAAACAGCAGGGGGTGATCACTACATCCGTGCTATATTCATGAGCTCCCAGATGCTTCTGGATGGCCACCGTTCAAAACAGAAGGAATAATGATCAAAATGAACATGGAAGGAGGGAGGGGAAGGTCCACAAAATTATGCAGGGTGTGGCAAAATTCGATAGAAGATCTTCTTCATCTCTTATAATACTAGTACCAGTATCTAATGAAGCTGAATGATGGAAGATTCAGCAAAAGCAAGAGGGAGTTCTACATTCACTGTTGAAGGAAGGATACCTTTGTATAGCAGTTGCTGGAAATCACAAGTAGAGACAGTGCTGTCACCCTCAGATCCTACCTGTGGGTTTCCCATTCACATCTAGTTGACCACTGTGAGAACAAGATTATATCAAGTGACATCCAACCGCATCTGTCTGCAAGAGAAATAGACTTCCACTCTTACAAAAGGAATTCTTTCCCTCAGAGGCATAGCAAGGTTAGGTGGTACCCGGTGCAGAATATTTTGTCCCTCCCCCCATCATCAGCTCGGGATAGGCTTGGGAATTGTGGGTGGGTGGCATGCCAAATGTCACCCCCCTCAGTGATGACACCAGGGGTAGTCTGCCCCCTGCCCCCCTTCCTATGCCTCTCCTTTCCCTGAAACCTGCTGACCTCCACTTCAGCAGGACTCCTCTTCTTCTTAGGA
Source organism: Podarcis tiliguerta (assembly GCF_965153285.1). Taxonomy (NCBI): domain Eukaryota; kingdom Metazoa; phylum Chordata; class Lepidosauria; order Squamata; family Lacertidae; genus Podarcis; species Podarcis tiliguerta. The sequence goes on along the minus strand of NC_139537.1, from coordinate 45,037,105 downwards.
AGCATTTCTTCACACAGTGAAGGGATTCACTACCACAAGATGTGGCAATGGCCGCCAGATTAAATGGCTTTGGAAGGGTTCATATCTGTGGAGGATAAGGATATTGAAGCTACTTGTCATAATGGTCATATTATACCTCTGAATACCAGGTGCTATTGTGTGTAGGATTTGCAGGGTGTTTAGATGGTCAGTGAGAGCAGAATGCTGGGCTAGAGAGGCCTGTGGTCTGATCCAAAGCGGCTTATATGGCATTGGTCTTTTAATACAGGGAAGGATATTCTTGGGAACAAAACATACATGTGTTTTATTCTGTGTATTTGGTACCAAACGACTCAGAGAACAGTTAAAAAAAGGCAATAAGAAAGTTCTCACAATGCACAGGGGAGAGAAGGTCCCTGCCCCCAAATATACCCATTTATTTTAAAATGTTTTATTCCATACAAAATCATATGGATAATAAAACATGGACTCCAAAGTACAAATTATACAATGAAAGAGAATGATTCCTTTTTAACAAATTAAAGCTCTTCTGTCAGAAGAGGGCAGCCTTTTCACATATATTGTAAACAAAACAAAACAGAAAACATCCCCTTAAATTATTCCATTCATTCAGATTCAATATGCCACAAACAATTGTGGAAAGGAGATGATTAGAAACATTAAACCCAATCTACCTGATTGTTAACAGATTGCATTCTTGTTAATTCTTTCTGTTCTCAGCAGAAGACATGATTATAACTATTCGGCAAGGTGAGTGCGTCTTTTTGCTTTGTTCATGTCATAACAGACTTCTTCCCCCCTAAAGCTAAACTTAAGAGACAAAGCCATTTTCAAGAATCAGAAGTATAAATAAATTAAAGCTGACATGTCGTGAAGGAATGATCTTATTGCAGCGAAGGCTTGGTGTGGCAAAGCAGATGAGCCTAGTCACAGAGTCAAAAGTAGGAGATCAAAGAAGCACCACCACCATACTTTACAGGAATATGTATATAAGGGTGAGTGCGTGTGAAAGAGAGACTATTTATTTATTTAATTTACTTTTTATTATCTTATTTATTACATTTATATGCCATCTTTATAAGTTCAAAATAGTGTATCTGAAGTGTATCTGAAGAAGTGTGCATGCACACGAAAGCTCATACCCAGAACAAACTTAGTTGGTCTCTGAGGTAGGTTAGGCTGAGTATATTTGTGTGTGTCCACATGTCTATTTATTCATCAGTTTATTGCCTATTTGCTTGCTTCAGCATAGAGTTATATAGCGTGTCACCCAGAGCCAGTGTGGTATAGTGGTTAAGAGCGGTGGACTCGTAATCTGGGGAACCAGGTTTGCATCTCCGCTCCTCCACATGCAGCTGCTGGGTGACCTTGGGCCAGTCACACTTCTTTGAAGTCTCTCAGCCCCACTCACCTCATAGAGTGTTTGTTGTGGGGGAGGAAGGGAAAGGAGAATGTTAGCCGCTTTGAGACTCCTGAAGAGGAGTGAAAGGCGGGATATCAAATCCAAACTCTTCTTCTTCTTATATCCATCTGTGAAAGGAACAGACTTCTGCTCACACAAAAGGAGTTACTGAAGCCCTCATCACCTCCTAAAACTGCTTCAAAGGCCTTCCCTATGGATCAGACTTGGGAGGTGAGACAAGGGCTGCAGCATGAAGGGAAGGGGAAAGGGAAAGGGGGAAGGGGGGAAAGGGAAGGAAATTCTCATAGTACAAGCAGAGGTCCATTTCCTCAACACTGGATATCACCCATAGTATTTCATATCAAACAAAAACATTTTACAATAATTTTGCACCATAATTTGGGATCCATAACTCAGGTATTGACCTTCATACTTAAAACCACACCCACCCTTAGGCCCTAGTGGTTTCTATAGCAACTAATATACTTCACAGAGAAAACAGCAAACTAAAATTAGAATGAAAGGGAAATGTACCGTATGTTTTAGGAATTTCTCTTTCACTTGTTTTGAAAATGTCTCAGCAGCATATGTATAAGGTTTAACCAGTAAGGAGACAGTTAAAACCCATCTGTCAGCACAGAATGTTCAGAAACTACCTCTGTGCTAGCTGAACATCCTTAAGGTGAGAAGAAGAAGAAGAAGAAGAAGAAGAAGAAGAAGAAGAAGAAGAAGAAGACATTGCTGTGGCTTAGGAAAGGTCATGATCCATCAAAGGTGCATATATAGCAGTGCAGGAAATAGAAACTGCCCTATTCCCACCAGTAGGGAGTTCTGTGTCCTTACCATACCTTGATTTTTAAGCATGAGTCAGTCCTAAATGGCTGGATTCTCAAGAGCATGTCCATGCTGAATGTTGTGTCCATTTACAATGGCTACATTTAGTGCTTTGCCATTGGCAATCAAAGAAGGTCGATTTACCTTGACATTTGAGAGTTTGTCCTTGCAAAAGTGGCTCAGCTGAAAGACCATGCCCTTCTATATTGTAATTTTTATAGGGATATAAGAGCCCGATTTATCTCCACAGTATATTCTTTACACTTAGGGAATTGAGGTGAACTTTATGTTCCATTTTAACAGCAGGCACCAATCCTTAGACTAAGAAAATAATAGCCAATTTCCTTGGTATAGCCAAGACTAGGAGACACTTGTTAAAGGGAGGATGAGTTCTGAGTCAAAATTGTAGGTTTCTTTAAAGAAGTTTTGATCATGCATTTCGTTATCCTCTTGAGGACCCAGACACTGTGAAGCCATGGGTAGGGAAGCAAGTTTCAAATAAAGACAAGGAGGCCAGTGTTGAATTTAATTCGGCCACAACGTTTTTGATTACAGAAGAATAGGTTTGACATAAACATTGGGCATATATCCATTGATCAATCAGCCTGCCTGCTAGTTGATATGCTGTCAGCTGACAGCTGGGGTTGACCAATGCTGAATTCTTCCTTCCCATAACTGTGTGTAAAAAAAGATATTCATCACCATGATATCCTATTTGTTCTTCAGGGGTTTTTTTATGACCAAGAACCAAGCAACTTTCAATATTTGCATTACCAAAACAGTCTGATTCTTTCTCTGGCTTTTAAATATAACCTGAAAGCATTGTGACAGGATTCATTGGTAAACTGGATCCTGTAATTTCTCTAATAATCTGACATAGCCCCACACATATTGTTAAATTCGAATACAATTCCACAATATATGAGCAAAATTCTCTTCAGCCTTGTTACATTTCCAGCATATTACTGAGGTTGATGGGAACATTTTTAACAACTTGCAACCTAATAAATAGCAATGGTTCTTGCACACTGTGTATCATGTGCTATTCTGGTAATCCCATATCTAGCAACAGGCAGAAGGACTGGCTTTAAAGGATTTGGTCCCCCAAAATCTGGTATCTGGAGCTGACCCTACACATGTTCTGATATCCAGGCTGGATAACAAGAGGATGTTTCCAAAGGGTGTAGAGATTGTGAATGTTCAGATAATTAGCCCATCTCCTAAAAGAAGACTGTTAATAGTTTAGTGTTGATAAGTGTTGTGATAAGAGATCAGATACCTACACTCATGCTGGTATTCAAGTTGCAGTGTGGCAGTCAACAAGTCTGGCTTCTGGAGATTCAGAGAGAGATTATGCTGAGACCAAATACCAATCCGAAACCAATGAAGGGGAAAAATCCATAATCACTTACCAGCATAGACGACAATGCTAATGAAACTTTGAAAACTCAATCCATCTTTTAAATAAAAGTAAAAACAAAGCTCTAGCCGTAGCCCTTCTAATTATATCTAAGGCCATAAACATTACTTGCAATTTCTGTTTCACGAAAGATTTTCAAAAAGAGGCAGTGCTTTTCAGCATACAAATTATGACAGAAAAGGACAGGAGATTGAAGACAAAGACACTTGGAGTGATTCTCTCTAGATGAAGGCACAATCCCCCCACCCACCATGCTAATGCATTACACTTTGGCATTTCTAAAATATAGCTGTGAAGAATTCTGTGAATCCACTAATTAATATGACTTTTTTCATTAGACATTTCATTAACCCACATATTCTGGTTTGCATGTCAATTTTTTAACCTCACATTGTTGGCTCTTAATGCTGTAATTCATGGATTTCCCACAGCAGTAAGACAACAATAGTTTCTATACATATATAAAAGAAATATGCATAATGTATGCTAAAGACATTATCTAAAGGGTTTGTCCTCGGCTCGTGTGTACTGGCACTGAAATATAACTGTCTTCACAAAATTATCACCAGTAATTTAAACAGGGAATGTTTATTTGTCAGTGGGGCGGTAGAAGGTCCCTCAAACTCTACTGGTAGAATGCTGGATAATATGCAACAGTTGGGCAAGAGTTTCTGACCAACAGAAAGTCTCTTGCCCCCTAACTTAGGCTATTATGTTCTCTGCTCTGCAATAACTCAGATGTCGATTTGTGCTTGAATATACAAGTCCTGCCTATGTAGGATACAGTAGGTAATTGGCTTCATCATCTGAGCCACCATTTTGTATCTGGCACCACTCAACGGACCTTGGAGTTCAAGTAAAAATCAGAGTAGATTCCACAGCCCTGTAGTCTGCTCGCACCTGGCTTAAAGACTTAAAGAGCAACAAAGGACTGATTGAAAGCCCTTTTCCTGGCAGACTCATGCTGATCCTTAAACTGCAGAGAGGGGTGTTTGGGAATGGGCTTTCAAACAGCTCTGCAGTGCTAGGATGGAGAGGCAGTTTCTGTTGAATAGAAACCACTTCCACCTCCTTGAGGAAGGCATGCTGCTACCACCCATCAGCCTTGCTCCAACAAAGGAACAGTTGAATGCTCACTTGAAGCTCCAAACTGTTCCTTTGAAGCCCCGCAGCATACCTGATGTCATGTATTATGCCAGATGTATGGCAGGTGGGTGTGGCTTCCAAAAATGGCCTTGCAGTACAAATGGGAAGGCCAGGCAAGCCAAGTTTGGTCCATAGGCCAGAGGTTTCTGACCCCTGTCGTAAACAGTTGTGTTGCACACCACATGTGGCCTTACTAAAAAGCTGGTTTGTGTGAAGTACAATATAACTATGTGGTATGCAAATAAGGTTCAACAGACTTCCATCTGTAACCACACTCTCCTTTTGTTCAATCCAATGCTTCTACAGACAAGTTGTATAGCCTAGATCTAGTAATTTTAGATAAATAAATGATCAACAGTCCTTTGACTTTCTGCAAGACAGTTCAGCACACTGAATTGTAAGAAGCTTACTTTAATATGACTATCCAGTGACAACATTCTTGATGTTCAAGTGTTGTTTTTTTAAAAGTTTGTGATATGGTGATAGTTTGTTGCCAGAGGGATTGAGCTTGCATATATTCATCTGTTTGCACACCTTCCCTTCCTCATGCAGAACATTGAAGGTGCACTGGAACACAGGCACATCATTGCTTATGATATAACCCTTCACTGTGCACTGTGAGAAAGTGTACATCTCATAGGAAATTGTCACTTTGCCTACACCACTATTTTCTTGTGAAGAAAGGGATGAAAAAGTGCTATATTGTGACACAGCCTGTATTGTGATACAGGCTGTGCACGTTTCCTCAGAAACAACTGTGAAATCAATACCGTGTGCTATCAAATAACAGCACACACCTATCCCTGTCTACTCAGAAGTCAGTTCCACTGAATCTTAGCTTAATGGGACTTACTCATAGGTAAGTGAGTATAGAGTTGCAGCATTAGTGTGCTTTGACTGTAAGTCAGTGTGGCATAGCGGTTAAAGTGTAATACAAGGATCTGGAAGACCAGGGTTCAATTACCCCCTCAGCCATGAAGCTCTCTGGATGACCATGAGTCAGTCACGGTCTCTCAGCCTAACCTACCTCTTGTAGGTTAGGCTGAGTTCTTGAGGGGATAAAATGGGGAGAATCATGTACACCACCTTGAGCTGCATGGAGGAAAATGGGATAGAAATGTAATAAAAATAAAATAAAAAAGTACTTCCACATTGAATTTCTTTACGGCCAAACCATCCTTCTAGTTTTTCAATTTGGCATAAATAAACATTGAGCCCTGTAGCTATGCACATCAGTATAAATTCATGAAATGTTCAGAATGTAAATGTTTCAGCATTTCTTTAGCATTTCACCTTCTAGTGTTCATTCTGCTATTCCCTTTGTAATTGTTATGACTTAATTGGTGTTTGTTCTATACTTTCCTACTAATTTATATGCTTGCATAATTGCCAAGTTTATATTTCCAATGTCTGCTATGTGTCTGTTCTACAGCTCTTCATTAATTTTTGCAATATGCTTTAACCGAATAATCACTCTGGAGACTGTCCTTAAGATTACTGATGGAATCTTTTAGTTTTTGAAAAATGGCACAAAAACATACTTTTCCAAACACATTTTCAACTTGGAATAAAAATGGCATAATATTAAGGCTGCAATCCTAAACATATTCACTGAAGAGTAAATCTTACTGAATTCAATGGAACATACTTTTAATTGAAATTTTTTAATTCAATTTTTGTTTCCCTCAGTTTTTAACTTTCCCAGTCACAAGTTCAGTTCTTCACATTTCTGCATTAGTTTGTGTTTTTTAAAAAGTCCTCATGAAAATTCATCAGTAATTTCTCACAACATGCATGTCTGTATCCAATTTGGCCCCAAATACACATTTTAATGCAAAGCAATTTCCACTAATTTCTAAAGCTATTTTCACAAATATCGGAATTTTATGCACAGTATTTGCATTATGCTAGTATTTGCATTTCTGTGCTAACTACTTGGATGGAGAACTGCATTGCAAAAATCAGCGGAGTATCAGTTTCGAAGGGTGGTTGTTTCAATCTGTGTATTATTTTGGAAAGTGCAAACTAGGCGGGTTTGACTTGAAATGGGAACTGAATTGAATTTCTCCTCTTCCCTATGTAGACATTCACTGGTGAGTGGCAGGGAAGAATTGAGCAAATTGGAGATCTTTGCGATGTCACAGATATTCACATGGGTCCAATGATGTTTCAGTTCTTTGACCTGTAACAGCTCCTGCAGCACCTGTCCTATTTCTTGGCTTTCTTAACTTCACATTATTTCACCTGTTCATTTCCTGGGGCTTCTACTGATCGTATATCACTGGGATATCTATTTAGCCCTGTTCATGTATACTTGGAAGCTTACCCAAACCAGCTCTACCATGATCTTATACAGAGGTGGAAAGTATGAAAAGTGATTCTTTGAACATTGAGTTAGAGACCTCCCTATTGCTGGAAACCCTGAAATATCAGAATACCTGACTGCATATTTTTCAGACTAACCCTTCAGGAGTAGAGCTGAAGAGGTCAGAGATGCTTATGTTGAGGGTGGTGTGCATAGTCCCATGTCCTTCCACACTTTTGTCTTCTGTTCTGTTCAAAATCTGTGGCCTGGAGTAGCCAGTTCATATATTTTCATGGCAGAGCTAACAGTGATTGAGACCAGTCCTGTTATCTGGCTATATTATGCAATGAAACCTCCCAAAGAATGGAAAGTTCAAGTGTGCTGCCGTAAGGTATGTCCTTTCCAGTGGTGGGCAACTGGCTGCAATCCTGCACTCACCTGCTTGGGAGTAAATCCCATAGGACTTAATGAGGTTTACTTCTGAGTAGACATGTATAAGAGTTCCCTGACTAGCAATCAGCTACAGTTAAAATAAGCCTTAATAGAAAACCAATCAGTACAACCCACATTTATCTTTCAGATTTCTCAAGGTAAAACAGTAATTTTAATCACTTGCTCATGGTGCACTGAAGTTTCTTTTTTTAAAAAAAAAAGCTTGGTTTTTTTACTTCTACTCTTTGAAGTGAATTGTTATTAAATTTGGTTATTAAAAGTTGGTGCCTTATAAAAAGTAAAAGATGTACAAAATATCAAACAAGAGCCAGGAGTCTAATCATTATAATCATTTCCCCTTGCACTCAAGTGTTTAAATTGCCAGGGCAAGTGATTGCAGACACTTCCATTAAGAATTCATAAGGAGTCCTTTTTAATAAACATGGCTGAATTAAATAGGCAATATCAAATAAATCGTAAATTGCATCTGATTTGGTTAGTTTCTTTAGTCTTTCTAGGCCAGGTAAAAAAAAAAATTAATAGAAAAATCAAAAGAATGTTTATATCAAAGAACAGAAGGAGAGAGAAAATCAGAAGCATAGGTCTCAATTGAAGAACAAAGAAACCCAGCTGCTTGAGATTATAAGAGGTTACTCCTATATTCCTATGACAGGTGGAGCACTGCTATTTTTTAAAAAAAATACAGGAGCATGCTAAGCTAGCCGGAAATCTAAATCATATTTAATCATTTTCTGTCTATTAGTTCCATAAAAATATAAGGCAAGGGCCATGTGGCTTTATTTATTTATTTATTATTATTATTATTATTATTAGTCCGTATAGTTAAAGCTATGGTTTTCCTAGTAGTGATGTATGGAAGTGAGAGCTGGACCATATAGAAGGCTGATCGCCAAAGAATTGATGCTTTTGAATTATGGTGCTGGAGGAGAGTCCCATGGACTGAAAGAAGATCAAACCGATCCATTCTTAGGGAAATCAGCCCTGAGTGCTCACAGGAAGGACAGATCCTGAAGCTGAAGCTCCAATACTTTGGCCACCTCATGAGAAGAGAAGACTTCCTGGAAAAGACCCTGATGTTGGGAAAGATTGAGGGCACAAGGAGAAGGGGATGACAGAGGAAGAGATGGTTGGATAGTGTTCTCGAAGCTACCAGCATGAGTTTGACCAAACTGCGGGAGGCAGTGGAAAACAGAAGTGCCTGGCGTGCTCTGGTCCATGGGGTCACAAAGAGTTGGACACGACTAAACGACTAAACAACAACAACATTATTATAATATCTATACCCCAATTTTCCTCCAAGGAATTCAAGGTGGCACGCATGATTTCCCCCTTACAATTTTAACCTCACAACAACCCTGTGAAGTAGGTTAGGCTGAAAGAGGGTAATTGGCTGAAGGTCACCCAGTGAGTCATGCCTGAGTGGGGATTTAAACTCTGGTCTGCCAGGTCCTAGTCCAATCTTCTATTCACTACACTGGCTCTCAAACACATGATTTAATGTTGCAGTGCATGCATTTTTAAAAATGTAGATAGATGCTGGGGTAGGGGGCAGATCAGCATTAAGGCAGCAGTAGGTAGAGAAGGGGAATTTAACCCTTTACCCCACCATAGACTTGCTGAAGGTCTCTCCCCTCATAGTCTTGATGAAAATTATTCCCCCCAGCTGCCATTTTCATCAGGAATGAAGATCTCATTGGCAACATTGGTTAAATTCTCCATTGACACCTGCAGTAGTCCATGTCTTGATCATTATCTTTAGCTATGTTAACTGCAGTTTTAAAAATATACATGCGATATTAAGTCATATATTTAATGACACATTGACTCTTACATATGTTCCAAAGAAGACATAAGCAGGAGATCATTTCACACAACTTGGGCAACCACTAAGGATGTCACATATTAGAAGCAGGACAATCTAACTTTCTGGGTGGAAAGAACCTAGATAGTGATCCTAAATTTGGTCCATATTGGAGGAGATACTCTCTAAGATACATTGGTCCCAGGTCATAAAGTGAGGTTAAATGTAATAACCGTCATTTTAAATTGAGCTGGAAGCTTATTGGTATGCAGTGCACAAGCAGGAGAGAAACATCATTGCATGGCTAATCTGGTCCTATTTACACAACTACAGTATTCAGATTAAAAATACCAGTGTGGTGTAGTGGTTAAGAGCGGTAGTCACGTAATCTGGGTAACCGGGTTCGCGTCTCCGCTCCTCCACATGCAGCTGCTGGGTGACCTTGGGCCAGTCACAGTCTCTCAGCCCCACTCACCTCACAGAGTGTTTGTTGTGGGGGAGGAAGGGAAAGGAGAATGTTAGCCGCTTTGAGACTCCTTAAAGGGAGTGAAAGGCGGGATATCAAATCCAAACTCTTCTTCTTCTTCTAAATTCGACTCTAATGTTAATAGGTTCAGTTTTTCCTGAAACAAAAGGTCATTCAAGACCCAAGTTGAACAAGAATCAAGCAGTGGAATTCTCCACAGAAATAAGTTCCAGCAAGTCTAATGGGCTGACCCCCCAGGTAAACTGGGAGATGGCAATCCTGTGGACATAATTTTGAGTAAACATGCATAGGGTTGAAGACAGGGTGGTCTCTTCCTCAAGGTTCTGTGAAAGGTTCTGCTACCCCCTTTCATTTAAGTGGAAAAGGCAAATGGTTACATCCAAAGATAACTGAGCATAATCTGCTTGGCAGTGGGGTTCTCTTGGCTCCTCCCTATCTCTCTGCCCCCCCCCCCAAGATGCTCCCATGGGTTGAAGAACTCTCTGGAATGGTGACAAGAAAGGGCAGAAATGGCTTCAGCAAGGTGGGGAATGGGGACAATCCAGCTGCGAGACTGCAAGGTTCACCCATGAGAAAGTTTCTTTAGCTCCTGCAACTTTTCCACGAAACTACTGAAAGTGGAATTGAACAATTACTACTGTTGTTCTGTACATAGCACTATAAACTTCAGTTAATGCATCGTAACCATAAATTATAAGAAATGCTTAGCTGTTAACATAATGAATCAACACAGTGTTGCCAAGGGTAGTTTATCACAAGGTTTAACTGCGAGTAGCACCCCTGCCTTTGAGCTCTGACAAAGATTTAAATATTGGAAAACAAACAATCAATTCTGCTGCAGTGTGATTTATTTATTTATTTTTGCAGGAAACATTAGCACTTGAACTGCTTTTAATTAAAGATGTGTATTTTCTTCTTTGGTCCTTTCTTTGTTGATTCAAAGCATCACGGTCCTTTTCTTCAGAAGCTGATCTGGCAAAATGTGAAAATTATAGAGATTGTATGAGGGTGATAAGGTGTTCATACTCGCAGAGGATGCATATAAAGTGTTTGCTTGTTTGTTTAAAAGATTTCTATGCCACTCTGCATTGTGGATATCAATTCCATATATGATTAATCAATAAATGCTTAAAATTTCAACATAACATAAATATAAATAACATACAATACAGGCAGATGTTAAAATCAGAAAAATGCAACAAGCCTCAGGAAAAATACAAGATATGATGGGAAACTATATCTGCTTTTAAAAACCAATGTAACTGGGTGTGGGAAGCTAATAGGTTGCCAATCCAGATACTAGTTACATAGAATTGTAGAGTTGGAAGGGACCCTGAGGATGATCTAGTCTAGTCCAACTCACTGCAGTGCAGGAATATGCAGCTGTCCCATATAGGAATTGAACCTGCAACCTTGGCATTATCAGCACTTTCTTCTTCTTTGGCGATCACTTGTAGCCAAGTAAGATTGTCTTCCATAAACACGATTTTAACAATGAGTCCGTAAGTGACTGTGGAGGCCAATTCTGGAACCACACATACTTCCACAGTGGGGACATTGGTTTCCGGGCAGGAGTTGATCACGGTGTGGATTTGCCAAACCTGCCTTCCTCTTAGCATGTTTCTCCCTTGTGTCTTGAATTATCAGCACCACACTCTAACCAAGTGAGCTATCCAAGCTCACTGCAATGCATAGCAGACTGGGATCTATGGGGAAAAACCCCTGCTGTAAATAGGACCACCTCTACTTATCAGGGTGCAATCATGGGTCTACAACTGTTCTTGGCATCTTCAGGTTCTTTTCATTCACACCACCTGATAAGAAGGCTACATTTGCTTATACAAAATGTCCCTGAGGCAACCCTGATTCATATCCTCAAGCACCTCAAAGCTAAGACACTGCTATATAGCCTATCCCTGTTGTGGTAAAGACAGCCTGCAGGTACCAGGTGACATCGAAGCAGGCTAACCCTGTGGAGGTATTTAGCGGCAAATGGAAAGCCGCTGCTAATGAATCATCAGCTGCTCATAGTAAATAGGAAGGTAGCTAAGGAACAAAACAGTAAGTGACAAGGTGGTACAGTGTCTTACGGCTATAACAGCTGCAATTTTAAAGATACTTATTGGCAATCTTCCCACTCAAATACAGTACAGTATTGCAATGCTCCAGTTGTGTATACTGGGGTTGATCAGATTGGCCATTGTGGGGGGAAGTTCTCCAGTCAAACTTGACACATTTCTACTAGACGAAGCAAATACAAACTTGCCAGTTTCCAAATTAAAACTAGGCAAAATATTGCACTTTAATGAGCAGAAGGTCTTCAGAGTTTCAGCAATATAATATTAAAACTTTCACACAATTGCACAATGCCCAACTCATTTACAGCAACTCTTTGAAGTGTAAATTGTATGTTTTCCCCTAAACAATTAGAGCAAAGAACGGGAAACAATAATTCACACTACAGGCAAAAATAGAAAGACGACCACTATTTGTCACAAGAAAAAAGGGTTTTTAATTTGCATGTTTCACCCACGTGGCGAGGTGTAAATGAATTATATTTTTTATCCAGATGGGTATGTAAATTTCCCTGGAGCTTTGTTACAGCACAACTACTGTACAAGTACAGTATAAACAAAAAAGCAGCCTGTTTCAAGGTCATTTTCCATGTTGTGAATTTACTAAGATTTATTTTAGTTTGTCACATCTTCCTGTTTCAAAGCTTATTGAACTCAGTGTGGCAATAATTCCAATAGCTTCAACAGGCTTTGGAACAAACTGATATACTTCAGCGTTTCAGTGTTCTTACCACAGAATTTAATACAATTATTGACTGGCTAAGAGACAAACTTAATTTCTAAAAGACAGCAGTGGTGGGGCTAAAACCTGCTGAATAGTGTGGGAACTAAATGTAGGCCTTTTTATTTTCTTTCTTATTGGCAATAGGATATTTTGTGGAATGCTCTCCCCAGAGAGGCTCGCCTGGCAGCATCGTTACAGATATTTAGACACCAGGCAAAAACATTCCTCTTTACCCAGGCCTGTGGCTATTAAATAATCTATGGCCTGTGAAAGTGGGGGGCGGGGGGGGGAGAGGACTGTTATTATGATTATTTTACGATTCGGCTGTCTGTCAGTATACCTTTTACTATGCTTTTATTTTGTTTTCATCACTGATGTTTATTAATGTGTTTCAAACATTGTACACTGCCCTGAGATCTTTTGATGAAGGGCAGTATATAAATTGAAATAATAATAATAACAACAATAATAATTCCAGTAGAAGAAAACAAATAAGGTAAATGCACAATTGAACTGCAGACCCACCTTATAGCTATTTAAATGCCTCAAATTTCAAAAGGCAATTGCATACCAAAAATTGCATGCATACAATTGCAAAATGCATGGACTACTTTTTATATATTTGCAAGGAACAAAAAATTCACTTAAACTATTTCCCAAAACTCTTGTCTTTTATCACCCAGCACAACTTTCTTTTTACTTTTTCTTTTTTGCAGAGGAAGGATCTGCAACTGCACATGTCCCACTGAACAGCTGATGGTTGGGAGGGCCCCCAGAAGGCCAGATGAAACCTGGGTCTAGTTCACATCCAGTGTGGGAGTTTACCACTCCTGATTTAGCAGAAAAACTCATCTTTCAATTTTCCTGCTATCTGTACCATCTGAAAAGTGAATGGTTTCCTTAAAAAAAACCAATTGTCATCACTATCCTATTCTGTCTTCCTTCCACCCTGAACAATAACCTCTTTCACTTCTCAAATTCCTGAAATAGCTTTGGAAGAAAACAAAGCATTCAGGTGGGAGTTAAGCTTCCCAGGGCATGATCCATTCTATGGTCTAGCACTTCCGTGACAGATGACAAGGATATACTGTGCCCAGGATGTAAGTAATATCTTCTCTCTCTTGGGTATCATCCATGAGAGCCAGCTGCCAACCATTCTTCTTTCAGGTAATCAGCTCAGACATGCCATGTCACACCAAAGGTAGCAGAAAATTGCAAACATAGCATGCACCACATGGAGAAACTGTGCCATTAGTCCATCCATCATGGAACACCACACTCACTGACGTCTGTCGTCAGTTCCATCACATACAATTCTGTGCACTGGATTATAGTTCTCTTAAGCAAATTTATGTTTCATTCCACACATTAATCACAGGAAGCTGCCTTATACCAATAATTCACCTGTTGTGATCCACTCTGATAGGCTCTCCAGGGTCTCCGGCAGAAGTCTTTTCATCATCTGCTACCAGATACTTAAAAAAGAAGAAGTGAAGATGCCAAGAACTGAACGTTGGACCTTCTGCACTAAAAGCATGCACTCTCTCACTGAGCTCCAGTCCCTCCTTAGTCATGAAACAGTAAGGACAGAATGTGTGGCTTTATTACAAAAATAGGTTGGGACCATGGACATAGCAAGGATTTATTCTAGGGGGAGCAGGCTTTATGTTGTGGGGGAAAGTACCAAGTTATCTGTGATATAATTGGTCAGTTAGTTAAGTATTTTCATTTATTTACTTGATGGGGGGGGGGCTATGCCCATAGTTGGGACCGCTCCAGATGTCTTTTTTATAGCACATTCATGATTATTTGTGCTCATTATGCTATTGGGATGATCATGCTGTTTGCACCAGCAAAGTTAAGAACAGAAGAATGTAAGGGAAACCTGCTGGATCAGGCTGATGGCCCATCTAGTCCAGCATCCTGGACCAATCAGATGCAAAGCAGGACTGAAACACAAGAGCATTTCCCCTTCTTGTGGTTTCCAGCAACTGGTATTCAGAAGCATTTCTGTGTCTGACCATGAAGGCAGAGCATCCCCATCATGGCTACTAGCCATATCCTCCATGAATTTGTCTTATTCTCTTTTAAAGCTATTGAAGTTGATGACCATCACGGCCTCCTGTGCGAGCAAGTTCCATAGTTTAACTATGCACTGCATGAAGTTTTGGGCTCGTCACACTGCTTAGTTTCCAATCAGTGCATATCTGCCCACTGAAATCCTATAAACTTTTAAACCACAAATGTTTCAGTTTATTTTTGCCCTTCTTTGTTGTGCTATAGCCACTCTGGAAAACAAGGACGTGGAAGCACTACAGAACAAACTAAAACTGAGATTTGATCCAAGGCCTTCCCAACTGATGAGTCAAGTGCTTAACCACTATGTTATACCAGTCATTAGTGAATTGTAATGAGATTTTCTCTTTGTTCAACTTATACATGTGACTGTTGGATAGGATAATATAGTGGTGTGTTTTTCATACACAGTATTGTTGCTGGTTGCATATTTCTTTCATACACAAGGCCATCCAATCTCATTAGACCCCAGATTTCTTTTTTACATGAGAAATAAAATTAACGTATGCATCAAATGTCAAAACTACACTGCAGACTTTTTGTTTAGCTCGGAGTCACGTGGGTCTGTCTAATCTAATTGCAGCACTTCAGAGATGCACAAGGGTCAAGGATGAAGAAGTAGAATGAGGGAACAGCGGCAGAAAGAAGAGTGCCCATTAACTAATTGCAACAGAGAAGTGTCCGTTTTATGGTCAAGAAGAAAGTGACCTTAATTGTGATGTGAAGGATACAGCAAAGAAGCTTGAGAGAATGACTGCTTTCCTGACTGAGACTGGTCTGTACTTCCTTGGTTACTCTGTAGTGATCACATACCCTCTAACATTTCATGGATAAATATAGGGGCATTTACTTACACAAGTGGGTGGGGCTAGGTGTAAAAGTTGTCAGTCAGGTACACAGCCTGGTAGTGGACATTGAGAGGTTAAGTACAATCTGCCTAAATGCACAAGTAGCAAATTGTATTATTTATTTATTTATTTATTTATTTATTTATTTAAAACTAGGTGCCTTGTAGTTGCAATGCTTGGGAATTTTAAGCAACCAAAACAATCAGAGCAGTTTTGAAATCTGTGATGAAAATCTAAACATAGACCAAAAATTGATGTCATGAATCATCATGCAAAATTTGGTTAAAATTAGCACAGTTTTGAAAGGTTTAGTCTGTTATTCTGTTTCAAAATGTCACACCTGCTCTTTGATCTCAGGAAATATCATGCAAAATTTGGACATCTCTTGAGAGGTACCCAAATGCATAGCAAGCAAGCAAACAAACAAACAAGTGTCAAAACTATATAGTCGTTTTTACTAGACTGCTTAACATTTAAAATACATAGCACCCACCCATCAGCTCCCACTACACATTTTATTTGCAGCATACATTCAAGGAATGCATGAATAAATCTCATTATATAGGTCACAGCCACACAATACATTTAAAGCACTATGATACCACTTTAAACAGTCATGGGCTTCCCAAAAGAATTCTGGGAATTGTAATTTGTTAAGGGTCCTGAGAACTGTCAGGAGACACCTATTCTCCCAGTTACAGTTCCCAGCGTGGTTTAACAATCAATCCCTCTTCACAGGGAATTGTAGCTCTGTGAAAGGAATAGGGGTCTCCTAACAAATTTCAGCACCTTTAACAAACCACAGTTCTCAGAATTCTTTGGGGGAAGTCATGACTGTTTAAAATGGAATCAAAGTGCTGTAAGCATATGGTGTGAATATGGTCATAGTGTCATTCCTGGAGCATGACTATGGGGAATTTGCTTCATCTGAAAGACAAAAGAAAGGAGCCAGTAAATGCAGGCGTGCTTTCAAAAGTTTGCTGCCCCCATCTTTTATTTCCACACTTCCTGAAGACTGACAAAATGAATAGTGCTGATCACATTTGACTATGAGTGTTAGCCACTGTAGTGGCTCTGATAGTTTTTGATAACTGTATGCTTTGGGTTTCCTAAGTGAATCTTGTCAGTTTCCAAATTTCAAGTTTTTGTGTGAACAGTAATATTTGAGGGGGAAAGAAACTAGATCTTGGAAAGAAAGATGTATGAATCAGTATGACCCAGTCTCTAAGGCGAAACTCATTCACACTGCCCAAGTTTAATTAAGCCAAATTTTTATTTAATAGGTTCTGTAAAATGAGGTTAGCTTGATTTTTTATGAATTCTGATTGGAATGTCATAAAGGAAGCATGTTTATCTCCTTTTATCTGTCTTTATAAAACATTTCTTTATAAAACATTTCTTGCCTCTATATCAGCTTAATGCTGCTTTTCTGAAATGGTTGGGGATTGTTTTTAAAATTGTTGTTTACATAGTGATTTATTATTTTATGTAGGTCCTCTTGTGAGCATCGTGCCCTAAAAGGCAACCTATAAATATTTATATAAACAAACAAAATAAAAGTAGTTTCATCTGGATCCAAAAAACTGTCCATCCAAAAACTGCTTGGAAGGGCGTTCCCCTTATGCCTTTCATGACACACAGTATATTCTACTAATTTCTCCTCAAACTGGACGGTGTATTCAGATTGATGCATTAAGAAAGTATGACTTACAGATGGCTAACCATCTGTAATTAAGTGCCAGCTGGTTGACTGACATGGATGATCAATTAAGGGAATGAGGTGACACCTGCTTTGTACAAAAGGAAAACATCTCAGTGGCAGTGAATGGGGATTTGCTTGGGGAATGAAAGTGGAAGTTGGTCAGACCTGCCCTCAAAGAAAGCCTGGCTGAATTGACAACATATACCCTTCTGTTAGGCTCACATAACCAGTACTCAGTGGCCACATCATATATCCCCTCCACCTGTTCAGTATGCCTCCCTTTCTATTTTGATCCACTTCCCAACAATGGCCGCTTACCATCTCTCCCCTGTGAATGAGTGGTGGTTGAGGCCCAATGTGGTGCTTCCCTCACTGCTTTAACCATTTCCTTTGCAGCTAAGGGGGCTTTGCTGTGGTCTATTGATGGTCGCCATATTTGGTGCCAGGAAGGAATTTTCCCTGCACTGCAGGTTTCACCTTCCCCATAGCAATAGTCACAACTCTGATGATTTAGGCCTTGGACGGAATCCTACAGTCTTTCATTCAACTGGGGTGTGGTGAAGTGGTGATTTGCCCACCCCCTATTCTCTGCGGCGGCGATAACAGGGTACCCCGTTAGAGGGGTCTGGAGGGAAGTCTCTGTCCAAAGTGCCAGTTGCGGAGGGCTAGCGGGCCATAGAGCTTCCCTCAGTATTTGGGGGACATCTGCATAAACCTGCTTTTTTCAGTGGACCCACCCCTGAATTGACCCTGTCAAGCTTCAATTCCCCAGCATGAGGCTGAGAGGGATATACGCCCAAGGCCTAAGCCCAGGCTTCCTATATAGTTGTGGCCATTTTAAATCCCAGATGCTTGTCCATTTATTTACCCCCTTTACAGGGTGAGGGACTCTGTGGCTGGGCATGCAATGTTCTTACTAGTGAAGTGCTTCCCATAGAATCCAAACTAAAGACCACATCCTGGCTTTTTTGCAGTTACTCAGATTGCGTCTACTCACAACAGGGCTTACGTTTAGGTAGGCACAGTAAGGAATGGAGTGATACTCATTTTGATGTTTCTAAGACTTTACACAGCTGCTCACTGCATTCCTCCTTTTTACTTCATCTAGTCCTCGATTCACTACTTGTCATCTCTACAGCTCTCCTTTGAACCCTCACCCATCTTGAAATGAGCTTTAAGGAGCACAACCATTTTTTCCTATCTGACAGTCCACTTTCAGTTAGCACTGAAATGCCATTTATTCTTTTTGTTACAGAATCATGTTGTTGCATAGTTAGGAACGAACGACAGAGGGTGACAAGGGTAAGTGCAGGGAAATGACTTAAATGTATATGCCTATGTGCAAGGAAATCTGGTAGGGATTTTATGCATCTAAGAACCTATCATGGTATTTCAGACATTCAGAAGAAGCTTAATCATGTACACTCAAAAGTAAGTCCTATTGAATTAAATGGGGCTTACTCGTGGGTAAGTGGGGTTAGAATTACAGTCTAGATTCTGCTTCCAGTCTGTCTGAGAAAACATAGTTTCATCTTTTGCAAGTGAGCTGATGAGTTCCCCCGCCTTCCCTGTATTTTTTTCTTTTTTTCTTCGTCAAATTAAAAAACTATTTTTTAAAAAACAGATAGGTGACCCCTTAAGATTCCAAAATAAAACTAGACTTGTATGAATTGATTTGTCATGTTCTATATTAGTTTAAGATGTTCTTAATATGCATCATACCCATGCAGACTGCACCAGAGTTGTTCTGATGCATACACAAGAAGTATGGTCATCTTAATTCAAATTCTGTTGTTGAAAGAGGGCCTATTTTGTAAAAAATCTTTTAACTTTGCTCAGCTAGCAAAGGTGCTGCTACCAGGACAACTCTCAAACATCAAGGCTTCTCTCATTCTATCAAAGTCATCAGTGTGTTCTTGAATGGAGCATTCCTTGATAGTAATTGGATAGTTGCCTTGGTACTGTTTGCCATGCATAAACTATTACACAGTTTGAAATATGCATTCATTGCTTCCTGTGGTACCTTGTTCAAAGCATCCTATTGATTTCTTCTGTTTCATCTGTCAGTCACATACAAACCATTCTGGTGCCTGAGATTCTCTGCAGTCTATTCCCTAAAGTTCCACCTGACATTGATTTTTTACTTTTGTGAGTGATTTTCTAGAATTAGACTTTCTCTAACAATGTCTGTAATAGGGAAAGGAAAGTGGAAGAAATCACTTGAGGCTTTACAAAGGATATGACCTGCAACTTTATAGTTCTCTTTCAGCTTTAAGGGAAAAAATATAGAGATGCTAATCACTTTCTAGTATATCTAATAAGAGAATAAAAGAGGCTTTTTGAAAATTCATATTGAATTTCTTTTTTATCTTTGCCTTGAAATAGGTTTGTAAAAGCAATTGAAAATGTGATCTTACATATTTTTTCTTCTATTTAGTTAGTGGTTCTTCCCTTCCCTTGCAATTCACTGAATATCTCTTACAATGCTGAATTCATTTCCTTGTTATGTAACTAGGAGGCCGATAGAGTAGATTGAATTAAAATGCTGCATTTAAATTCTGTATACAGTAGCCAGTCTCTCAGATAACAGTGAATCTCTCTGGGTTCCCTGTCAATTATAATGTTGCCTGGTTTTCATGATTCACAAAGCAACTGCAATACTTAAGAAATGGAAGCATCATATATTGGAATGGCATCTAAGTGAAGAAACTAAATACAACATTAGATATTTCCAAAGTTACGTAGTATGCTAGGGGGCTGCTCATCCTCTAGCCTTGGTTGCAGACGCTGCTTGTGACTGCTTAATAACTCTACACGTGTTACCTTATAATTTGAAAATTGATGATCTTCTGTCTGAGAAAGAAAGCTGTCTTATCCACAAAAAAGCTTAGTAATTGTAAAACAGAACCAAACAAATATCTCTCACTCTCAGGTGAGTTGCCATGCCAGCAAATAGGTGTTCAGGAAGGAGTGTAAGGACTGCTGTACTATCACTATGCCACTCACAGTGCGTGGGTTGGTGTATTGTAATAGCAAGAGCTGTTATTGCAAGGTGCAGCATTGTGAGCTATTGTATGCTCAGAGCTATTGCCCTGCATGGCATTAGCCACAAAAAGAAATGTTAAAGACAGGACAACACACTCACACAGTATCTTAACAACAATCTGGCCGCTACAAAATCAGCTATGAGGGAGAACAAATGAAGACTTAACAAGATGAGCATACTTTTCATGCACCCAGGTGAATTATTTGTGGGATAACCAGCCTCATATAACCAACATGCTTAAGTCTACTTAATGGATGAAGGGGTTAATATCATAGAGTAAGCTATTCTGCTGGGCTTAGCTATATCTAGTTCCTCTCACCTTGGGAGGAACTAGCCTTTATTCCCCTCCAGTCTACCTGATGAACTCAGCACAAGCCATTTTTGTGTCCCTATAACTTAGGGTCTTTCACCACTTTAGAACTAAACTAAGTTTTACTGCTTGTGCAACCTTTCTGACCGATGTATGGAAAAGCACATGAACCTGACCTTTGGAGAGTTTGTAAGTAAACCATTTTTAACTTACAAAATGTGTGGTCTTTTCCTATGCTGGGGGAAGATTGGAATATTTAGGAACTCACTTAGAAAAACCATATTTTAAAGATCTATCTGTTACGATATTGAAGCAATGATGCTGCAAGCTCATTGGTTGGGAAAGTCACATGCTGTTGGGAGTGTCTGTGGGAAACAGACAGCACCGGAATTAGCTCAGAGTGTAATATGAGCTGCACAGGAAGTGCTTGTTGGAGTCGTCTGCTGGAGGTTGAAGAGAGCAGACATGCTTTTGTAACACTGCAGAGACAGAAATAAATAGCCATGTAAATACGTTTCTGTCTTATCTCTTTCCCCTGCCGGGGGGGCAGGAAAGAGTGGTGTGTTCTTCTCACGCTGAGAAGGATCGCCTATCGCGACCTCTGCCTGGTCCTTGCCGGGAGAGCAGACCGGGAGGTCAACAGGAGACCGAGCCGGGTGCCTGGGAGAGATGCCAGTTTCTGCTGATAATGGCTCGGAATCCAACATCTGGTAGCAGAAGCCGATGGTTTCATTCCATGAAAGCAGCGAAAGAGGTTGGTGGATCGTAACTTCATCCTCTGCTTGAAGATAAGGAAAGATATGGTAGCGGGCGGATGGAATCTGCAAGACCGGCAGAGCACCGATGGAATCAGTTTTGCTGATAAGCAAACGAGCAACGGAACCCCCAAGGTATGCTGATTTTATGGGCTAAAAGGGTGAACGCAGATTGAAGATTCTCTGGTTCACGAGAGCTGTTTTCTTGGATTAGAAACGGCACTGAGAGAGAGCCACATACTTCGCATACCAGGGCCATAGATAAGAAGCTTGTTGTTCAGGCTTGGAATGTCCAGTTGCTAAGCAACGAGACGTCAATCTTTTCAGCTACTTCGGAGATAGCTAGCTTGAAAAGGAAGTGGAAAATCACTAGCCAACGGAAGAGGCTGGACTGTGGAGAGGCTGGAAAAACACTGGGTAAACATTCCAGCGTTTGTTTTGACTTATCTCACTACTCTTGGAAGGGACTTTCCAGAGCTGCCTGCGTTTAGCTGCCAGGTGCAAAAAGGCAGTAAACAATCCAACAGACTCTTGGATTTTACAGGCTCGATAGTGAGAGCTGAGGCTTGGATTCAAAATGGATACCAAGAAGGGGGGAGGCTTACCTTACCCACCTCCACTGACTAATGACAATTATGCCTCGTGGTCAGTAAAGATGAAAGCCCTGCTACAGAATCAGAGGATTTTTAGGGTGATTGAGAACCCCATCCCTGCTGCACCAACGCCAGGTTGGAATTCACAGAATGTCAGAGCCAGGACGGCCATAATTCTGTGTATCTCAGATGATCAACTCGTGCATGTTCAGGATTTGGAATACGCACGTGAGATTTGGGAAACGCTGCGTAGAATACATCAAAGAGATGCTGGTTCTTCAGCGTTGCTGCATTTTGAAAAGCTGACCAATCTAAGGCTAGCGCCTGATGGAGATGTGCAAGCGCATTTGACAGAGATGAAATTCTTACGCCAGCAGATGGCGCAACGCAATTTCCCTCTACAGGAAGAGATATTCTGCTTCATGATTATTAACAGCCTTAATCGGACTTATAAAACCGTTGCAAGTCAGCTTGGTTCGCTACCAGCGGCCGATCTAACTGTGGAAAGAATCTGTTCAGTCGTTCTGAACGAAAGAGACAGACTTGCTGCAATAGATGTCAAAGACAGGGGGAGAGAAGCTCGGAATCCTGACACCCCCACTGCTATGGCAAGTGAAGAAAAGGCTGTTGCTTTGAACGTTGTCCGTTGTTTTAATTGTGGACAGACTGGGCATCTTCAGCGGAACTGTAAGAAGCCACGTCAACAGAAAGGAGCTAAGGGGAGCTCTGCAAAGCCTGAGGCGTCAGGCAAAAGTCGTACCAAGTCCCAGGTGAAACCTGAAAAAGCATTGCTGTCAACAAAAGCCGAGTTTTCGATGGAGAACGCTTTTGTTATTGACACGGGTTGCACGCAACACATGACGTCGCGCCGAGAACTGTTTTCAACGTTTAAGAAGCAAAGCTTCACTGTGAAACTGGCCAATGGCCAGGAGCTGGAAGCGATCGGGTTTGGGACTGTGTATCTTGAAAGTCTGAACTTGACTATAAACAATGTGTACTTGGTTCCTGATTTAAAGTACAATCTGCTGAGTGTTTCGCAGATCGCAAAGAAAGGACTGAAATTGTCCTATGATGAAGAAAGCTGCAAAATCTTCAAAGATGGAGAGCTGTATCTTTCTGCCAGAGAGAAAGATGGACTGTATTTGTTGACTTTTGATGAAAGTGATTGCATAAAATGTAATGCTTCTGAATCTAACATGATCTCTCTTGCAGGTACGACGAAGACTACGAGAGTAACCAAAGCTTTTCAGCGAGTGTATGCTGATGTGATTGGTCCTCTAGCACCGTCTAGAGGCAATGCAAGATTTTATCTTGTGTGTGTGGATCATTTTTCTCATTACGTGTGGTTATTCATGTTGAACAGACCACAAGAAGCCTTAGAAAGGTTTAAAGAGTTTTGTGAGAAGGTTAAGAGTATTCATGATGCTAACATTGATTGTCTGTTCACAGATGAAAAGCCAGTTTTTCTTTTACAGGATTTTCAGAATTTCCTGCATAAGAAAGGAATCAGGCACAAGGTTGCTGTTTCAGCAGATGCATGGAACAGAAGTGTCTGTGTACAAGTGAACAAAGAATTGCAAAATGGGATGAAGGCGCAATTGCTGAGTTCACACTTGCCACATGAGTTTTGGGCGGAGTCCCTATCATGTTATTGTTATTGTTGGGTGAGAAAGGTTTCCAAAGGTATGGAATGTTCTCCTTTTGAGAAGCTGTTCCACAGAAAACCTTCTGTCGCGCATTTTAAGGTTTTTGGATCTCAAGTCAGGACAGAAACTCCAGATGGAGTGAAGAATGCCAGAGGCATTTTTGTGGGTTATGAAAAGGGTCTCTACAGAGTAATTTTGTCTGAATCTGGTCAGGTGATTCTCACAAAATTTCTAGAGAGTGCTCCTGAACAGGAGAGAGTAATTGTTCACACATTTCCCACTGAGAACAGTTCAGATGATGATGATGATTTTACTGATTACAGTGGTACTGAGAGTGACAGTGATAGCTCGAAGAGCTCAGTTGACACAGTCATTGAGAGGAAATCTTACACAATGGCTAGACCTTCACAGGTGGAAGATGAACCACTGTTTACTATTGGAACTGGTTCTCCAAAGAGTCCTGAGTTTGCTAACTCAGCTGTAGCATGTGTTACTATTGTTGACAACTCAAGACAGGTTAAAGCTGTGTCTAAGTCAGAGACAGAGACACAACAGGGAGTTGCTAAGCGTAACACTACATTCCCTAGCCAAGGAAATGCAGATGCACTCATTCCTTGGAAATCAGACAACCAGAGAGGTACACTGGGGAAACCAGTGGCGGGTAGTTCCAAGGGTGGAACTGAAACAACAGGGGAGTGTTATATGTATAACAACTGTTTGTTTTCTTCTCTGGATCTCGCAGCACACATTGAATCAAATGGGGGAGTATGTTACGATATTGAAGCAATGATGCTGCAAGCTCATTGGTTGGGAAAGTCACATGCTGTTGGGAGTGTCTGTGGGAAACAGACAGCACCGGAATTAGCTCAGAGTGTAATATGAGCTGCACAGGAAGTGCTTGTTGGAGTCGTCTGCTGGAGGTTGAAGAGAGCAGACATGCTTTTGTAACACTGCAGAGACAGAAATAAATAGCCATGTAAATACGTTTCTGTCTTATCTCTTTCCCCTGCCGGGGGGGCAGGAAAGAGTGGTGTGTTCTTCTCACGCTGAGAAGGATCGCCTATCGCGACCTCTGCCTGGTCCTTGCCGGGAGAGCAGACCGGGAGGTCAACAGGAGACCGAGCCGGGTGCCTGGGAGAGATGCCAGTTTCTGCTGATAATGGCTCGGAATCCAACACTATCAACTTTATATTTCCATGTGTTATTTCGCTACATATTTTGTGATTTTAAATCTCTTCAGGGGTTCTCTCACCAAAGAGTACTTGCCCCAAACATGGATTTTGGCATCTAGGAATTTTCCTTTTATACCCAGTGCTTTTTTTCTAGAAGAAGAAGAAGAAGAAGAGTTTGGATTTGATATCCCGCCTTTCACTCCCCTTCAGGAGTCTCAAAGCGGCTAACAATCTCCTTTCCCTTCCTCCCCCACAACAAACACTCTGTGAGGTGAGTGGGGCTGAGAGACTTCAAAGAAGTGTGACTGGCCCAAGGTCACCCAGCAGCTGCATGTGGAGGAGCGGAGACGCGAACCCGGCTCCCCAGATTACGTGACTACCGCTCTTAACCACTACACCACACTGGCTCTCTTAGATTTGTGAATCTAAGTTTGGCCTCATTGAGGGGCAATATTTCAAGATGAGTAGGAAAAAAGAGACTACCCCTAAACATTTTTCAAAGAAAAATGCACTTATACCTATTTTTTGTCTTTTGCTCCAGCATTATGTTCAGCCTGTTCTAAACGCTGCTATAAAGCAACAAATGGAAGCCTTAAAGAGTACTCTAGATTGTTCCTCTGTAAACATAGCTTGGAATGTATGGCTTGCGTGTTAAGATCCCCAGGAGCTTCCCAACAAATAAAGACACAATTGACACAGAATTTAGTTTTAGGTTATTGGCATAATTTTGTCCACAACTTTATTGATTACAGATAGTGAGTGGTTTGTTTAGGCATTGGTTCCCGACTAGCTGCCCCTGACCTCAGCAGGGCAGCACTGATGACTGGGCCACATCATATCGTCAGTACAGGTCGTGGGGGAGTAATGGTCCAGGATCAGACTCAAGCTTACCACCACCCCCGTCGTGGGGGGGGGGGGGGTAAGGCCACGCAAGGGACTCTTGTGTGGCCTTACCCCCGCATGACAAAAGCATGGTGAATCCCTGGATTCCTTTAACGGAATACCTTTGCGCATTGGAGGGGACAGGTGCTCCAATTCCCCCCCCCTCCAGACCACCTTGAACCAATGCCTAACCACCAAACCTTACAAAGCTGTGACGATTAGCTACGCGGCAGGCGAAACCCAAGTTGCACCAGCGAATCAGCCAAATGGGGAAATTCCTACAGCGCCCCTGCCCCAACAGCAGATGACCCATGATGGCATAGCAAGGTCACAGAAAGACCCTAAATATAGGGAGGGTGGGTGGGTGATCCAATGCACAAGGCACTAAGAGGAAGCTCGACGCAACGTGCAGGTCCCTTGGTTAATACACAAAATTCCCCTTGGTTAATACACAAAATTCCCCATTGGCCAGATCTGCCTAGCAACCGAGGGACCACCAATTGGGTTGTTGTGGCTATCCAATCGCTCCCACCCACACAAACAGTGAGGTCAGTTCTGATGATCTCACCACAGCACATGCCCTTTGTGAGGAGGACTCGATTTCCAAGTTTGGCTCCAAATGCAAGGCCAACTCAGATTGGCTCCACTCAGGAGCTCCCAATCAGGGCTCCTGAGCGCAGTTGATCCCTGCTACAAACAAGGTTTGAATTTGGCACCGAATCTGAATTTTAATTCATGCTGGTCTGCAAAAGGAAATGCTTTACCTGATGTCAGGTAATGATGTCCACCTAATAAAGTGGTTTGCAGGCTTGTATTTGCAGCCTGACCCAACATTGTCACCAGAGACTTAAGAAGCCTCCAAAACGTTACCTGGATTGGTTATGTTAACTTCCCATTTTGGCTATTGTATTGCACTGAACATGAGGCTGCTTTTAAAAATGTCCCAGGAACGTACCTTGGTTGTCGAACGCCTTGGTACTCATTCGTTTTGGCTCCCAAACACCACAAACTCAGAAGTGAGTGTTCTGGTTTGCAAACATTATTTGGAAGCTGAATGTCTGACGCGGCTTCCAATTGAGTGCAGGAAGCTCCTGCAACCAATCGGAAGCCGCACCTTGGTTGTAGAAATGGTAGTCCATTTCTAAGCTCAATTTAAAGTTTTACCTTTGAAAGCCCTAAATGGATTGGGAGCAGGCTACCTGAAAACCTGCCTTTTCCATTATGTGCTTTCTTAAGATTCTCTGCTCCTGCTGCCCCACTGAATCTATGCTTAATTTTGTGGACATGATGAGTTATATTTTCTAGTAAGGCTTTCATATATTTTTAATAGTTCTACTTTATTATTTCAATTCTTGTTTACTTCTCAAACTTTATGTCATGGGGTGGCATACAAATGTCATACATAAAGAAACGATTTCCAGCTTATCTGTCACAGACCCCTCATGTTTAATATTTTTTTTCTAATAGCTTGGCACAAATGTGCAGGCTCTAAACATTGCATCAAGTGGAAAGAGTATAATAGCACTTCTGTTTGAAACAAATATTGAATTTGATCTTGTCTCACAATATGCTTTAAAATGGGTGCTGATATAAGACTCTTGTTTTTTTATGAAGTGATACTGCTGTTTCTGGCATCTGGGCTGTGTTGTGTACGTGATGGCATTTTACATTACTCATAGCGTAATCCTGTGTTTACCTACTCAGAAGGAAATCCAATTGAGTTTAATGGGACTAAACCCAAGACAAGATAATATCAGCATGACTTTGCAAAAAGGCTGCTGATGCTAACGTAGAAATAGAGTTACTTTTCCAAATAAGTCATGGTGAATCATATATCTGTATCTGTATCACTGCATGCTGCTTTTCTTGACACTGAGGGTTCAAAAGCGAATGGATGCTACTCAGGGGCATAGCTAGCTGCTCCAGCACCTGGAGTGGCGGGGGCGGGGCAGGCTGCCCACAGAGTCCGCCTGGTGGACGCAAGCCCCACACTGCCATTTCGGGCAGAGTGGGGGCCCGAGCCACCGTGTCACTCCCAGGAGAGATGCGTGGCTCAGTCGCGCTGCAGGCCAGGCCCTGTGGTAAGTGCCGCCCCCCCCCCCCCGCAGTGTGCCATTTTGTCACCCCCTCAGGGATGACAGCCAGAGGGCCTGCACCCCCCTACGCCTCTTCCTACACCCCTGATGTTACTTTGTATCATATCACGTCTGAGGAAAGCTTGGAGCCTTGGGCTCACCAATCTGAAAACTTTTAAATGTTTTTCAATACTTTGAATTACAAAGAAATTAGATGGCTTTTAAATTGTTTTGAAGCATTTAAAATATGTTTTTTGTTTTTTGTTTTCATTGAGCCATACAATTGTGGAGTTGGAAAGAACTCCCAGGGCCATCTACTGTAGTTCAACCTCTTGCAGTGTAGGAATCTCAACTAAAGCATGAGTTTAAAATCATATTGGTTTAACTTTGCTGTTTGCCATCCTGGGCTTCTTTGAGAGGAAGGGTGGAATATAAACTTAATAAATAGGATAAATTAAATATTTTAAAATGGTTCCTAATCTGAGCTATATGGGGGCTGGTTATGGCTGCTGGGTAGTGTTCAAGCTCTGTACATGCTTGCGATGCCTTTGTTGTCCCTCAGCCAAGCTAAAACATGCCTGGGGGCATGTGAGCCAAGCTCAAATGACGTCCTGCATATTAACCAATGCCGTCTAGCAGCTTACAGATTGAATTCAAATACAGTTATTTTAAAAAGCCTATCTTTTTACATTTGCGTCACCCGTGCATTTGTGATATAATTTCCACCATAACTCCATTGGAGAAAACTTTGTCTGATAATAATCAAAGTTGATATAAAATCAATTTCAGATTAGTCTCATTATGGACCAGATATGACGGATCAGATTCCACCCATCTAAGTGTTTAACATTCTAAGCCACTGGGGTTTTACAATGTTGCTTTTCACCTAAAAGCATGATTACATTATCAATTACGTAACAACACTGCCGTGTGCTAGTATACTTGGCACATGCAATGTTCTCAATTCAATTTGCCAAACTGTACATTCTTATAACTTTTTTTAGTAAGCACATTTTAAAAAATGCATACACACATCACTAAAAGAAGAAAAAAATAGCATATTGATACACTCTCAGACCAGTCTTAAGTTTGCGTAAGGTTTCCTTGGGGCTCAGTTGCACTGGTTTATGCCTTGCCGGCTACATAGTGATGAATGCAAGTTACATAAGGATCATGGCAATTCCTACTTGCCTACATGAGAGAAAGTACAGTGTTGGGTTCATTGTGGCTGCACAGACTTACATGGAAAACTGTTGCACAGAACTCCTGAATATAGGAAAGGAAACTAAAGCAAATGGAAACACATATGTAATGGGAACTGTGCTTGCTAGCAGGAAAACGATTTGGAATTGTGATTTCGTAACTTGGAAATAAGCCCAGTTCAACTCATCTGGTCACAGATTCCCTATTCCTGAGGTATAGGATTGTAGCCTGAATGAATATATCCTGCATGTAAGATAACCCTTTGACAATAATAGGTGTTTGTAAATAAGCAGAGCATTGAATGGGAGAGGGTAGGGGGAAACTTATTGGATGGAGAATGCTGTACAATGTAGTAGCCAGCTACCAAATGGCTTCTCCATTTTCTGAGAGTCATACAGAAAGACACATGTGAAAGGTAACGGAAGGTGGAGGCAGTTACTTTTGAAGGGAGTAGTTTTCCAGATGCAGGATTGACATTCCTTGATCAAATCACCAGTCCATTTTCTTGCTGTAAGTAGAAATGATAGCGCTGTGTTTCGATGTACAGAGCACATGGTACATTCCGAGAGCGAGTGTAGCAAAGTTTCTCAGCTATGAACTACTGGCATGTCTCTGGTTCAAATTTCTCTTCAGCCATGAACTTACTAGGCGGACTCAGGAAAACCATTATATTGTGCCTCAATCCCTCATCAGTAAAATGGGAATAATGCTGATCGACATTACACAGTTTTGCTAAGAGTTACTGAGATCACATTCATGGCACTTTAAACAATATAAAATGTTTTGTAAGTACTAATACACTCTACATTTAATTACTAGGTGTGAATACTGAGCTTGGGCAAATAATGTTCACGTTTTGAATCTCTGAGGAATAAAAGGCTTCACCCTGAAATTTTCACACAATGTAAAATACTGGCACAGCTCTGTGCCCAAACCCAACAATCATCTGGTCTTCTCTATGAAATGAGATATACCTCCCCCCGCCACCACAACCTGGAGCAGTTGTAGCATGGCTGAGCTTCCTGAGATCATGTATCTCAAAGTCACTGAGAACATTCAGTATAACTAAGTTTATGGCTTTAGCCTCCAGCACAGTAGCTATCTTTTTTTTTTAACCTCTCTTTTTCCATGCTTCATATCTCAGACCATCTGTGCACCTAAGTGACCTCTCAGTACATAGCCATGACAGACTGCATTTCAGGAACCATACTGAATTGATATGTGACAAAAATGATAAAGTGAAAGAAGAAAATCTCAGTCATTTTGTGTGTAGAATTGACACATAATTTGTGAACAGCTAATAGAAAAGAGCCCTACTGTAAACGAATGGGTACGATTTACATAAAGGCATTCTTAGGAATCCTGATTATGCATGACCTTAATCCCTTTGGTGTCAAGCATAGTGGCAAAGTGAAAGCATAGTGAAAGGGATGGAGCTTAGCTCAGTGGTTAGAGCACATGCAGTCCATGCAAAAGGTCCTAGGTTCCTGGCATCTGATGACCAAGATTTTCTTTGTAAATCACTTTGACTTTTTTATTTATATATACGCAATAAAGCAGTGTATAAATTGTCTGAAATAAGAATAAAATAATCTCTAGCTGGACTGCAAAAGACGTCTGTCTAAATCCTTGGAGAGCTGCTGCTGCTCTGTGTAGTTAATACTGGGCTAGATGTACCAATGGTCTGACTCAGTATAGGACAGATTCCTGGGAGCCTTTTGACCTCAGTCACTTCAAGGGCTTGCTTGTCTAAAAATTTAGCAAGCACCGGTTAAATATGTTTTGTAGGAACTGAATTACAATTTGAAATCTATATCTATATACCACTGATTTATTATCATGCTGCATGACAAGTTCATTTAATGGTAGCCTAGTCCCTATTGTTACCAAAATTCTATTTTTTATCTGTGGATTTAAAGCAAAGCAAACAAAATGAAGAAAGGAATTTGGCTCCAGCTAACCCGCTGTTAGTTGCTGTTGGTTTTGTTCAGGTGTAATGTTGTATTTTAGAAATAAGGACTAGTGTAGCACAAATGGCCTGGTACTGACTTGGCTACAGATTCCATGAAGGCTTCGGCAACTTGAACTAGATTCTCTAGACTTAGATGCCCATTGTAGCAACCAAGATACGCTGTAACATAATAGCATGAATATGAGCTGGGCTATAGCAAAGCACTCTTATCTTTTGACTTTCCATTGGTGATAATAATCCTAGCCTACCTAACAGGATTATTGAGTTAATGTATATGAAACACTTTGTACCCCCAAAATGTGCTGTATTAATGCCACACATATTGTACACCAGCTCTCTGAAGAAATGCTGTGGCAGGAACAGCCTCATCCATCCTTCAGGCTCTGCTACCCTTATGTGCTCTACTTTGGCTCTGATCTTGGTCAAGGCCAAGGCCAAATCAGCCAGAATTGCCACATACAATATTCCATTAAGACAGGAATAAGGGGATTCAATCTGCCGTCACATCAACTATCTGAAGGAAAAAGCTCTGTGGCAGGTAGTTTGTCACCTGCTCTGCTCCAGTACTGGTAAAAGGGGAAATTCTACCAGATGTTTCTGAATTACAATTCCCATCAGTCTCAGCAAGCATAGCCAACAGCCAGGGAAGACGTGAGTGTAGTTCAGCAACATCAGGTGGGCCAAAGGTTCCCCATGTCTCTTCTACCACATGCAATACTTCCATTGTAAGCTGCATAGGGCACTTCCTAAGACTGGAGACAGAGGTGCTCAGCAGCAAATGAAGTCACAAAATAGAAAAAACCAACTGGCAGTGAATAAGTACATTGAGTTGCTGGTTACAGCAAATATAAAATAACTTCTACAAGCAGAAGGAAAATCAATATAGACACTAGAGATCTGCAGCCAAAGATTTGGCTTGTAACTTCAAATCAATAGGTGAAATTAAACCTATAATATCTGTTTAGTCTACCTTCCCCCTTGGTTTCCTGACCCACAGCTCCCCCCTCTCTCTTATCTTTCATGTATTTAGAGTATCTCCTGTCCGTAATCTTACAAAAAACACAAAGATCCCCCCTCCTTATCCTTACATCCTGAGATACCCCATATACACAAAATCTCATTCTTATATTCTCTCTACAAATTGTTCTGGAAAACTAGCATTCAATGGATTCATATAATTACACTACAAGGGTTAGGATGGCTTCAATTCATTGAAAGGCTTTAAAAATCTACTTTTTTATTGCTCTTTAACAACTCTGATCTTCAGTACTGCAAAGTAATTAAACTGTGCAAAGAAGTTGCTAACCTCTATTAACAACCTAGAAAGTGTATCCTGAGGTTGCCCCACCAAACATACCTTTTGCTTTCCTGTAGTATGATGAATTAGTTAAATTCAATATATTCAATTTTGTAATTTTTTGAATTAGTTTTAAAAAAATACAGCACAAATCTACAACTTCCTCCAACATCCATACAATAGGTCACCAGTATTAAGGTCAGAAATATACTTTCCTTCCCCACCCATCTACAATAATTCAAGGCAACATGTAAGCCATGTCCAGGAGAATCCGATGGTGCACTAATTTGTCCATGCAGGTGGTCAATAATACAATTAAGATATACAAAATCATGAAGACCAGATTTGTAAGGATGTAGTTGGCAGAGTGTTTTTCAGTTCTATGTCATTTATTGTATATATACAATAAATTCCCACCATATGGCTTCAAATTTTTCTGGTTTCTTTGGTTCCTTAGTATCCTCATCTCATGTGTTATCTTTTCCACTAACACTATTTGCCAGACATTTTTACACCAAAGTGCGATACTCAAACCCTGAAACTCCGTCCATTTTTAGCAATAGGTAGCCTTGCCACCACTATCAAAAACTGTAATAATTAAGTCCTTAATATTCTCATTTGGCCCTTCAAATATAGATAACAGGAATAGGATGTGATACATTCCCCTTTGTCTGCAGCAACAAAATGTGCACCCAGGGAACATATGTGACACCTAGGCAGGCATCCTATATCATCTATGCAGAACTTTAATTGTATTTTCCTTCATATAGGCAGGTATTGTTTTAACTGATTCATCACACCATAGGGATTTCCATTTTTGTTCCTATCTCTCACAGTCCAGATCAGTTTCCCATAGACCTTTAAGTCCCATCAATGATCCAACATCCCAGACAGTTCTTTATAAACTCTTGATACCATTTCCTTATATTCTGTAAAAGGCAATAAGTGCATTCTTTCCAGCCATATTATTGTTATCTCAGCTTATCTTAACTTATGTATCTTAACTTATCTCTAGTAAAAGGCAAAAGATTTATACAATCTGAAGAGAAACCAGAGTATCAATCTATTTGATTCAGTGAGAACATTCATGACATCACAGAAGCTCAACCAATCTATTTAGAAGTTGAAAGGTAGCTGGTTTTAACTTGTGGCAAGCACTCCACCCATGAAAATGTTTGTTTTTAAAAGGGGATAAAAAAATCTGCTTAGACAACTGGGGGACTAGCAGTAGTAATGTAGCCAGTAGAGGACAGGAGACTTGCAGAGCTGGTCTGAGCTCACAGATAAATGGGAATGTTTCAGAAGAGAGGAAAGGGAAAATGGTAACCTTTCCCAGCTCTGTAAAGGTTCAGGGCTGACTGCCAGCTATATAGTAGGGAGGGAGGTTTCTGAAATGGAAGTGTCCTTTTTAACCACACACACACACACACACACACACATCCTGCTCTAGCAACGGAGGGGAACTTGTGATCCTCCATATGTTGTTCAACTCCCATCAGCCTCAGTCAGCATGCCTAATGTTCAGGAATGGCGGGAGTTGTAATTCCACAACTCTGCTCTAGAGAATATGGAAGAAAGCTTTTTAATATAACAGCATATATATCTCCCAGCCCTAAATCATCCTTCCAGGATACTGTAAAATGTTGGGGTAGGCCAATCCCCACCTACCAACACCTTCAATTTGCAGTGGCATAGTTGTCTTCAGTATTTGATGGATTATAGAAGGTCACTGAGAATAACTCTTTGTTTGGATTTTTTAAAATGTCTTTTAATTTAAAAGCCATCTAATTTCTTTGTAATTCAAAGTATTTTTAATTTATTTCTGCATACCTAGGGAGTTTCTTGAATATGCAGAAACCCTTCTTTTTGGGTGTTCCATTTCAGTTCCAAGCTGATAAATTATCTATCATTTAATCTGATGTTAGAGGGAGTAAGTAGGATCCCACTATAAAATGTTGTAGTATATCTTGGTGGGTGTGTATTACCTGAGTCTGGGCTAAGAAGGCTTCTAGGCTCAGGTATGAAAAGATAGTATTCCCTCTGTGAAAGTATAGCATCTAAGGGCCTTATTGATCTTTGAAGGTTCTGGTCTCCTCAGAAGAGCTGCGCTTTATTTATGATCCTTAATTGTATTGTCAACAAGTGCACTTACAGCAGAGCTTGTTCAGTTTTGAATTATCTTTGCTTTTTGCCCTTTTTGTTTTTGTGACACATCTTAACTCTTCCATAGCTAATGCATAAGATTGACACTTCATTTCTGAATCATTTCCATGCATTTACCAATCAAAATTTACTTTAGCAATTATCCAAGAAATCTGGTTTGGTGAGCCCTAGGTTCAAGTGATCAGTCTGATTGTGCCTTATATTGAGAGGCAGGCTGATGTAGTGGTGAGAGTGCTTAATTAAGGCCAGATAATCTTGAGTTCAAATCTCTAGTAAAGGTAAAGGAACCCCTAGATGGTTAAGTTCAGTCAAAGGCGACTATGGGGTTGTGGCGCTCATCTCGCTTTCAGGCCGAGGGAGCCAGCGTTTGTCCACAGACAGCTTTCCAGGTCATGTAGCCAACATGTAGCTTCTGGCACAGCGGAACACTGTGATGGAAGCCAGAGTGCATGGAAACACCGTTTACCTTCCCGCCACAGCGGTACCTATTTATCTAAATGGAAATGGGAAACCGTGTAGGTTGACATGAGAGCCCTTCACAAACAGCAGGAGAAAATGTAATGAACACAATAAAATATTACTATTATTATTATTAACAATAATTTACTACTCTGGGCGGCTTCCAACAAAATATTAAAATACAGTACGTCAAACATTAAAAGCTTCCCTAAACAGGGCTGCCTTCAGATGTCTTCTAAAAGTCTTTAAAATAAGGGGGGGGTGTTGGAAAGAATTCTGTATTTCCTCAGACTTCACAAAAGCAGATGAGTGCGCAATCATTGTCTCTACTTGGAAATCATAGAATCATAGAGTTGAAAAGGGTGTTAAGGGTCATCTAGTCCAACCCCCTGCAATGCAGGAATAACAGCTAAAGAATCCCTGGCAGATGGCCATCTAACCTCTTTAAAAACCTCCAATGAAAGAGACTCCACCACCTTCTGAGAGAGCCTGTTCCACTGTCGAACAGCTCTTGCCACCATAAAGTTCTTCCTATTGTTTAGTCAAATTCTTCTTTCTTGTCATTTGAATTCATTGGTACTTTGGCTCATATATTGACATTTGAAGCTCAGATTACATCATGCATTTTATACCTACTCTAATGAGAAATGCTTTCATATTTTAACGTATCACCATGTGACCATATTTTTAGGGCTGTAATGTTTTGTTTCTTGTGGTTCTGAAGGTTTAGAACACTTTTTCCCATTAGTATATTGCTGTTGTCTATGGTACTGAAATATTTTTGGACTTCTCATGCTCAATTTAAAAAATAAACAAATCTCCGGTGGTTAATATGATTTGCTGGTGTATGCTAAAGGATATCCCCAAAGAATATTCCTTGCATTTTTAGAAGCTTATGCGCCTGGAAGAGGCCAGCTTTCCAGCTATTAAGTATTCATATATAATTAATATAAACCACTGAATTAAAATGAACTGCTATTTTAAGTAGATTTGAATATCAATAAGCTCCTCCTTCAGCTGCCCAGGATGGTGGCGCTCTGTGACAATAAACTTCCCCATATAAACTTCAAGCTGAAATAAATTACCACTAATTTCCTCCTATTATTTCCCAATATGTCCCAGCTAATTAGCTGTTTAAGTCTCTTAATGTGAAGTATGGGCAAGGCCAATTGCGCAACTACTTGAAACATTCCAATTAAACTTTCCCACACAAATGATCTTGTTTTTATTAAAGCTCTTTGCATAGTTCCCCCACAATAGATTATTAGGACTTTGAAATTATGATTGCTTTCTTTGTATTCTTCAAGGTGCAGCAGTGCAATAGCTCTGTTTGAAAACCATGATTGCACAGTTTTGGACAAACGATGAGTGACCATTTTGTTCCATCAACCATATCCCGTATCCCTATGATGTCCTGACATGGCATAGCAAATCAAGTTGACTCCAAGCTGAATTGTTCCAAGCTGAACCATTTCTTAGAAACGTTAGATCTCTTAAGAGGCATTTATATATCCAGGACATAATTTGAATCAGAGCTCACTATGGCTCAGTCTTAACCTTCCTGTTCTTATTTTCAAAGCTAGAGAAATGTACTGAATGCTATTTCTGAAGCATTAAAATATATGGTCAGATAGAGAGGTCTTCTGTGCAGCTGCAGTGCCTTACCTTCAGCACAGAGTAACCACAATCAGCCTCTACATATCCTTTTGACACCGTTCCACAAGAGTGTAGTTCCACAAGAGTGATATCACTGAGCTCATATCAATTGCCTTTAGGATAGATCTCCCTGTGGTGCAATTCCATGTTAGAGAGTTCACATTTCAGCAATGCTGATGAGTCTGGCCCTGATTCTTAGGATCCAGTGTGAACTTGTGTGGTTGCACCACAGGGAAAAGGGACTCCTGAAACAAGCCCAATTAGGAGAGGTGAAGGAACAGCAAAAACGATGACCAGAAGACCAGAGCCAGATTAAGACCTTTAAAGGCCCTAAGCACTTAAAAGATTTTGGTGCCCCCATATACAACCAATTCAAAATATAAACAACAATAAACCATAAAAAATGAAATAAAACCTGTAATAAGATGGAAAATAATGTTTGTTTTTGTATACTTCCACTTTATTTATATTTGATTTTTCCCCCCTGTAGTACCCCCTTCCCTTGATGCACGTGCTTATTTTGCTTAATGGTTACTCCAGTCTTGCAGAAGGCCAAGGTTGGATTGCATTCAGGTGGCACAGAATCTTTTCATCACTTTTAATCTGTTTTCAGTCTACTGCTATTTTAACTTTTTGAAAGTTTTAATGTTTTAGGAGTTTTTTTGTACAGCGCCTTGAGGGTCGTTGTCGTTTCTACAATCAGCGGCATACATATTTTATGAAATAAAGAAACATAATGCTGTCGCTCAAAGCCTTGGAGGAGAAGAAACTCAGCTAGTGAAAAATATGGGGGTGGGGAAGGGCAGCAGGAAATATTTGGGGAGCATCCATTACACCTCTCTTCACCTTGGAGCCACCCCAGGGTTGCAGTATTCGCACAAACATTCTTCAGTGGCACACGTGAGTGGCGCCCACACCTGTGCGCGCACGTGTTTGTGTCGGGAGCATTCTGATTGGCCCGGGTCAGACGTCGTTTGCTCAGGGCAGATGTTTCTGTTCCCCTCAGGTCTGCCCCTCTCCAATTCCTCTCAAAAAGAAGCTCTTGTGGGCGACCTCTCCCTGGCACGAGAGAGGGTTGCCTGTGAGGGACGCCTCGAACCCAGAGGGCTTGTTCCGCCTTCCCCAGAGGGAGAGAGAAGAGCTTCCCGAGTCGTGGGGCTGCCAGGACTCGCGTGTGGAAAGTGCTGCTGGACCCTTTGCCGTGAGGGCGGCGGCGGCGGCTTCGTTGCGGCTCCTCCCCTTCAGGTGGAGACGCAGAACTAAGCAACGAGCAACGGCGGCCGCAGCAGCAGCAGCTGAAGAAACGGGAGCTGCTCCCGTTTCCTCCCTCTTTGCTGGACCGCGCTTCGCTTTGGGCTCTTCTGGAAGGGCGCCGGGCGAGGAAGGCGGCTGAGGTGAGTTCTGAGGGGAGGCTGTCGAGGGGCAGGCGGGGCTCGGGAACGCCCTCGGCAGCTAGAGAGAGAGAAGCTCCCCTAAAGTCTGCTGGTGCTGAAGTCTCCTCAGCTCCGTGGTTTAGGGAAGGGCGGCAACGTGGGGCTCGGAGTAACTTTGACTCTATTCGCCCGGAAGGTGAAGCGTCCTGTTTATTTCTTGCATTTATATCCCACCTTTTCCTCCAAGGTGCTCAAGGTGGCGGACACGGTTCTCCGACCCCCCCCCTTCCTCATTTAACCTCCACAACAACCCCGTGAGGTAGGTTAGACTGAGAAGCTGGCTCCAGGTTTCCCAGGCAGCTTCGTGGGGCTGTGGGGACTCCAAGCCTGTTCTCCCAGGCTCTATCCCGCCACACTCACCACTATGCGACACTGTCCCTCTCTGCCGTTTCCCTGGTTTTGTAGGCTTGCTCCTTACTAGGGTGTGTGTGTGGAGGTGAATCCAGAAACCGAGGTATTTTCCCACTCCCTATTATGGCCAAGCGCCACTGGGTATGATGGAGAAGGCGTTCTCAGGTTGAAAAGGATGGAGGAGGAACGGAGGACCCCATCCGTCAGGCGGGCAGTCGATTGCATTTGGCTTGGAAGTGGTAAGGGATTCGCTCCATTTCCCCTCGCTGCGCGGCTCCGAACCCCCTCGAAACTTTCCCAACTTGCAATTTCCGAAGCAGTAAGGCAGTTCAGGGTGGCAGCGTGGGTGATGAAGGAGAGGGCGGACACAGCACCGCCAAAGTCGCCTAGAGGGGGAAAGTGAGGGACCTGAATTATGCTGAAATAGCGAGGCTTTTTGTCAAACCTCCAGCTTCTTCACAGCTCATTGAGGAACTCAGCGAGTGAGTTAATGGGGGGAAATGTGATTGTGAAAGGATTAAAACAAGGGCACACGCACCCTTTAATCCTCATCTGCTGCAAAATTGCATTATACGCACTCTTGAGGAGATGTCTTGAGCTTGGATGCAATAAAAGTCATAAAACAAGCCCCAGAATGTGCACCCAAAAAATATCTTGTACAGTACTTGCTTTATATATCATGGCAACCATCCAGGAGAGGTGCAGATGCTTTATCTTGCTGAAATTAATAGGCTTAAGCACAACTAACTCTGAGTTGGAATGTGGCCTGTGTGTTTGTGGCATTGCACAGATTTGCTACCAGTAGATAGTAGTGTACAAGGCAAATTGCAATAAAGGATTTGGTTTACTGGATCAATTCCAGCAGACTATCCATTCAAAGTTGTTAGCAAACTGTGTCCTGTGAACAGGATTCCTTCTTTTTTCTGTCACCATTGCAATGTGCCTTAACCTAAGGATGGGGAATATAAGGCTTAGCATACAAATGTGGCCCTCCAGGCCATTCTGTCTGGCCCCCAGAACTCTCTCCAGGCCGCACTCCTCACTGGCCCTGTCCCACTCCCAACTGTTTTTGCCTAGCTGGAATGTGTCCTTGAACTAGATACAATCCCTATTGCTTGTCTGGATGAAGGATAAAGAGGGGTGTGTAGAAACTAGCCCATTGTACAGAGGCCAAATTTATATGCATTGCTCTGCCTACTTTTGCCTCTGACTCCACCCACCACTGGCATGTGGCCCTCAGAAGGTTACCCAAAGGCCCTCAGGGTGAAAAATTTTCCCTCACTTGGGCCTTAACCCCTTGCTGTCACCCTCATAACTCTCAAGCTGCAGTCATATGCACATTTATGAGGGATTACAAACAATGAGACTTACTTATGAGTAACAATGCAGCAGACTGAACAACATCTCTATCTGTTCAACCATTTCCAATGGTTGGGGATTTTTAATACATTGCTGTTGTTATTTTGTGTAATGATAGAGTGAGTGGCTACAGTTATACCCAGCGGTCTGACTTTTTTGTCCTAGTTTGCAGTTTATTAGAGTTTAGTAATACAGAAGTTACTTTTTAGTGCAAAGGGCCAATCCCACAATGCTTTGCTGTAACATAATCATGGAAATGCACACACACACAAAAACATTCTTCCCAATGAGCAGAAGTCTTCTGGAGGAGATATGGAAATGACACTTATCTAAATACTGCTGTTTCTTCTGATGGTGATTTTATATGGAAGAATTCCAAATGGCTTATAAAAGAAGTAAACAGCTCTTCTTTTTTGCCAAGACAATGGGGAAAGTTTGAGTCAAATTGAAGCACTCCGCCTTTGACCAAAGTTACAGTTAAGACTAGCCTAAAACTGGTTACTGTATCCCGACTTGGTATCCAAGGCTGCATTCACACTGCAGCAATAGATAGAAGGGTTTTCTCAGTTTCCAGCACTGTTTCATTGCATATACTTCCACTATTAGGGAACAGGAAGGACTAGCAAATGAAGGACAGTAGGCCTGGTTTTACAGGGAAGCATGGAGAAACATTTAAATGGATATGGGGAAATAGGTAGACAAGAACTTCAGTATGTTCATATCCCAGAGTGAAGGAATGAGAAGTAGAAGTGGAAACCAAAACTCATTGATGGACATGATGCTCAGTGCATCATTAGAAACCACATCAAGTACTACAGCATGCAGGGTGGTTTAATTCTTCCCTCATGGCTAAGCCATTATCCCAGCAAAAATCACCCCTGCAGTGCTATTAGCCTTTGGGTGGGAGGCTACCATTGGGAGCTTGGTTTCTAAGCTCCATGGGAGACCATTTTTTGTTCAGATCATCGCTCCACAGACTGAGAAATATATGGGGGAATTGAAGTAGCGGTTTCTAGGCCCTAGATACAGTGTAGAAAAATTCTAATAGATTTTGATGATTCTGATAGCCAACGGGGGTGTGCCATATTTCCCTCTCATAACATCACTGGAAGGATACTATGTCATGAAGTCATGTTATCTTAAGTGAGGCATTGTGGGAAAACATGGTATTGTTGCTCCTCTGTCACTGCTTATGAGTGCAATTAAGTTTAAGTATGACCAGGGAGAAAGCTACCACAAGCTCCCCCACCCACACAAAAAAATCCTAGAATTTCTCCACTGAAATGCCTCACCACTCTTGCAGTGTGAGAACAGGAACAGAAAAAAAAAGGAAATGTTGCTATCAATTGAGGACAAGGTGATAAACGGCTACTAGGCACAACAGCTTTATTCTACCTCCACAACACCAGTATCTGGGAATCATAAGTGGGGAAAACACTGCTGAGCTCAGGTTCCTCATGCAGGTTCCCTGTGAGCATCTGGTTGGTTACTATGAGAACAGGATGCTGGATTCTTCTTGTGTCCTTATGAGGAAGCATTTTTGTTTCAGTGCTAAGTAACACCCACTGAACTGTATGGGATTTTCTTCTAAGCAGACATGCTTAGCTGGACCTGTAGTAGACACTATCCAAACTGTCTTACGCCATGGTCTAAAAAGGCAACCTTGCTGAAGCTGAGCAAGTCTGAGCCTGGTTAGTTATATGCACATGTCAGTTAAGAGCTCAATTCTTTGCATTGGATGAGTTAGCATGGAAGAAAGTTTGCATATTTAGTCCTTATGACTTTGTTCTAATGCATAGGATCAGAAGAATAAATATTTCAAAATTATTGGGGAGGGGGACAGCTAGGGAGACCCATTATGTATATAAAAACCTATAGCTGAGGAATACAGCATTGAGAAATGACTTTTGCACTCAACCTCTTGTCTATTACTATAGAATTTTATTGTTATGATTTATTGAAAGGATAAAACTTTCTAAAAGCGCACACGCACACTAGAAGTGGAACACTTGATGTCAACTTGAGGTGTAAAACTTGGCATCTCTCCTCATTTGTTGTACATCACAGTACTGCAGGCAATGAAACCAGAGTAAGTTTTACAAGCTTATTTCCAGGTCAATTTAAAAAGAAAAGATGCAGCATTTCTTTTATGTGTGCTTGGTTTTAGTGTTTGTGTTGAAATGAAAGCTGGAACCAATACTGAAATGTTAAGCTATGAAATATGTAGTTTCATCTTACTACTTTATTTTTGACATTATATTTATGATTTTGAGACCCCTTTCTAAAACCCTGGAAATTGGTGTCAGTCATTGCTGACAGTACTAAGGTACATAGACCAATGGTCTGACTCATACATTTCAAAAATAATTCTGGAAACTAGTTTAGCCACACCAAACTACAATTCCCAACATCCATAACAAACTAAGTTCCCACGACTCTTGTGGGGGGGGGGGGTGCGCATGCACACACACACTTTAAATGTATGGCATGTATGCATCCAGAGTGACATTTCGTATTTTGGAGCTGCTTCTACAATGTCTGAGCAGGGAGCTTTCCGTGTACAGACAACACACACATCTCTGCAGAGTGGAGAAAATGTAAGCTCCCATTTTCTGAGTGTCAGGAGCTGTAGGGGCTAGATTGGGATGTGAAGACTCCATCAGCTCTGTGTTCAGCTACCCTGTATTGTAAGGCGGTTGAGCACTTTCTTATGCAGTGAAGTGTTCCCATGCTCTGGACTGGTTCTGCACACTCAGACTAGTCATTTGGTGTGCAGAAAGGTTATAAAGGACTTCTGGTTCAGGCCAGGGCTTTGCCTAAGCAGCAGTGGTCTTCCTGGATCTGGTGCATTTTGGTCTGTACCTCGGTTCTGACTCCTTAGTGCAGGCATCCCCAATCTTGGCCCTCCAGATGTTTGGGGACTACAACTCCCATCATCCCTAGCTAACAGGACCAGTGGTCAGGGATGATAGGAATTGTAGTCCCAAAACATCTGGAGGGCCAAGTTTGGGGATGCCTGCCTTAGTGCTACAGCTTGTTTCTACCTCCTGACTGATCCACAGGCTTGTTGCTTACAGCAACATCAGGGAAGAAGTGTAGAAACAGGAAACACAATTCATGATCATCATTCAGTGGTTTTGGATGAAGAGTCATTAGTCAGCAGATGGTAGTTACCTGTGCCTCTTGTTCACAATATGAACAAGAAATGCCACATCAAGTGATGGTTAGACACAGCATCACTTCAAAATATATTATTGAGGAAAAATATGTCATCCCCAGTGGATACTCTGAATGCAACGCCACAAGGCTGATGGGGGAGTGGGGGCAACCTAGGCACCTCCTGAAGTGCCTGCAAATCTATTTCCTGTAGAAGAAAGAACCTCACCACCCACTTACCTTTAACATTCTGAGAAAGCCCTCCAAGATTAAATGCCCTGAATGCTAAAAAAAGAAGTGTGTGCTAATTATTTAAGTTCAACACTGAAAGATCAAGAGGCACCAGTAGAGTGTGCTTGCCCATCTAAACCACCACTTTTCTTGATAATACACAGGGAAGAAAGGACCTGATCCTTTCCTAATAACCATGCTAGGATTCTGCCAAGAGGCAATTTAAGTGATTTATATCCTGTGGATATGTCACTGCATAACAGATTGTGGAGAAATGAAGGTTACAGGATTTTTATGGACTTTTGAGGTTTTGTACTTTGTCAA
Organism: Podarcis tiliguerta; assembly: GCF_965153285.1. NCBI lineage: Eukaryota > Metazoa > Chordata > Lepidosauria > Squamata > Lacertidae > Podarcis > Podarcis tiliguerta. Next base: position 44,993,749 of record NC_139537.1, on the reverse strand, counting down.
CAGCGTAAATCCAGGCTAACCTGTCTCTTTGCCCATTAGAGTTACCTTAAATTAAACAAGATGGACAATAGTTAATTTAGCTTCATGCCATTAATTATATGTGTTGAGCACATCTGTTGCTTTTGCAAACCAAGGTTTATAGTGACTAAAGTAGTGCACTGACAAAAGAAGAAAAGAACTTGAACTGCATTTTATTATTTGGTGTCAAGATCATTTAGAACATTTCAAAGAGGTTTATGGCCATTATGATTTGTGGCAATTATGGGAGGTGAAATCTTTGGTGGCACATTGCTCTTTCTTCTTGTCCTTCATTGTCCTTTTATTGATGCCAGGCCCAGTGCTGCACATATGTAGCTCTAAAGACGTGAGAGGTCACCAAGTCTTCCAACAACTGAAGGTTTCTAATAAGGCTGTAAAATTGGAGATTACTCTTTTCTTTAGACTATTTTTGAATGGGTGTCTGTCTTTCCAGTATGCTGAGCAATGGAAGGAAAGGTTTTCTGATGTCAATTCCCTTGGAGCATACAGATCGTTCTGTGAAGTAACTGATCTGAACTATCTCAGAAAATTGACATCAGATTTAACCTCTTGCCAGAGTTCAGCTCTTTGGAAGAACTTCGGAGACTGTGATCAGATAGTTCTTCTGATGGAAGGAAACATGATAATATAAGATAAAAGTTCCCCAAATCAACTGGCAGCTGGAGATTTTGACACCCAGTTGCTGGTATTCCTCAGTGCCCCATTTATGAGGTAAAATATGGTAACATAACATCTTGGGTTTTCCCATGGTTCCATAAACTGTAAAATGACTGAGCGTCTTCTTTGACAGGATATTCTTCATGAAGTCCTTGAAGAGTTCACTCATGCGTCAGTTTAAATGTGCATTTGAGGCAATTCCTTGATACATGTTTCAAGGGAGGCCATTGCTTGACTAACAGCTTCTGAGTTGGAATAGTGTAGTTCTTTTTTATATAATGTTTCACTGGCTAATTATTTTTTAAAAAATCTAATTAAAGTAAGTGGAAAGGCTTAGATCTTGTGACTACACAGTTGCTCTACCTCCATGCCAAACTCCACTCTCAGTTACCTAACAACACATATCTATAATGTTTGTGTGTTTTATTTGAGGATTTAAGAGAATCATGGGTCCCAATAGATAAGTTGCTGCTAATAAAAGGGGTTATCATAAGGGGCAAGAACATTCACCATATGCAGTGCACTAGATATGTTTCCAGCCATTCTAACTTAAAATATACAGGACTCTAAGGCAGGTTCACTTGGAAATCTGGTGCAGAATACTTACTGTGCTAGTGAAAGAGTAAATGTATGCTGGTGTGCTGCTCAAACATTCAAATGAAACTTGGGGAAACAATGTTTCCATTAGGACATTAGGATGGGTCCAGTGTTTATGTCAAACTAAGCACGTAATCACTTGTTGCTCTAAAACATTGCTCTCACTCTATTCTTTGGGATGATAGTCTAAGGAGATTAATTTTCTCTTGTCACATGCATTGTTTACATCAAAGTGTAAAATGCACAGCACAGATTAAATTTATGCAAATGATATATCTTGCATTGTAAGGTTTCCCCTTGTTTTTCTTAAAAGGACATTGCAAACTAAAGTGGTTTGTTTTGGGGGTGGTTGGGAAGAAAGCATTATCCGTCTTCAGTTCCCCTCATTTGTCAAAAAGAAGACATTAAGGGGGGAAAATAAATTAACCTGATCTGATCACAGCAGCGAGAGTGACCCTTGCATCTATAAATTTTTATCAGGAAAATTGCCCCTGTAGGGAGTCAGATTAAAGGAGGAAGCTTAAATTCACACAGGATATATTGCATTTTCTTTACATTGATAATTGTACTGTTCAACGTGACATAGATTCCAACTGCTGAGTTAAGTGTGTGCCTGTTAGAAAAACCCATTAAAGCAGAATAGTAAAAAGCATGGGCACCAACCCTGTACACAGCGTGGCAGCCGTGCACTGCCAGCTGCTAGGAAAGCCCGCTGATTCTGCAGCTTGTCTGGACCTGGAAAGACAAGGGATCAGGTATGTCGATGCAAGGAAAAGCCAGGTACAGAAGCTGCTAGCTTGACAGGTCTGCTGTGCCAGAATAGTTTGTTAGAGCACGTTCACTCAAAGCCATGTGCCATTTGTTTATACTACTTTGATTGATTAATGGTAGACTGGGGGGAGTGTCTTGAGCTTTATAAAATGCCTGAGTTTTTACAATTCTAAAATGGGATGCTGTGCAGATAAGTATGGAGGAAAGCATCTTATGGTGGGAAATGCAGAAATTAAGAATGGTGAGCATAGCACTAAAATGGCACGTGGAAATTGTTTTATGCCTTGTTGCTTTAGGATGATTTCTTCCCCCGCAACTCATTACCTGCAGCTGTATGGCAGACCCATGGGAAGTGCAGCTTAACATGGGCAGGGCAGCATGTGGGGAGAAATTACTCTCCCTGTGCACTACAGACTCCATCAGAATTGTTTTCCCTTCATATTTGCATTGCAAATTGGGTGCAGTGGAACATTTGAGAAGCCACAAGGAGAACCAAGTGAGTGGCAGGTGGCCTACATGTTGCCTACAGATTGCATGCAGTGGCTACATCCCCTACACTCTGTACTCCCCAGCACCGCCATCTGCACATTCAGCTGGGATGCAAAGGAGCCCTCTGTGCACACAGTAAAAATCCTTCACATGTCAGCTGAATGCGTGGATGGCAGGAGTGTGCCTTCCATGTGTGGTGAGGGGAAGCTAGTCTCATGGCCCCCCTCACATTTGGGGGCATTCATCTGAACCCCTTACTGATAGCATAAAAAAGAGTCTCCCTCTCACAAATACTTAAACACACTTACATGCACACAATACCCAGAGTTGCATATGTGATGGGCTGATCCTACACTCACTCGTTAAAAAACACACAACTGCCTCTGCTCAATCTCCTCTTTGCATCTTGATCCTCAGAAGCTTTTGGGTGGAAGCAAAGAGTCTGCAGTGGGGGAGGAGGGAATGGGGAATTCCTCTTCTGCAAGCATCCTTGTACTCATGCAGTATTGGATCCAACTCATGTTAGGCTCTTTTAGTCCCACTGTGGTCATTGGAATTTATGCAGGAGTTTCTTTTTCTTCACTTGGAAGTCTGGGCACATTTATTCTAGTGTTATTCCCTCTACAGTATTTCCTTGTGAAGGACAGCTTCAAGGTCTTTTCAAAACAATGTAGTTAACATATACATTACCAGCTATCTTGTTTCCTGGCTTTTATTTTTTAAGTTTGCTTCTACTTTGTTGACAGTATTATGTTATGTTGATTGCCCTTCTAATATGCCTATTAATCATTGCAAATATTATGCTTAAAAAGCCAAAAAAGAAGACGTTATGTCTTTAGTGATGATGGCTGATACACAGTTTAGGACACTATTTCATGCACAGACTCCCCAGTTCACTTGTTTACAGTGTCTAATGGGTCATGAAAAATTTATCCTGCTCAGTTATTCTTTTCATCCCTTCATCTCATATTGACAGTAGTTGGTAGTCTGAAATTTTCATAGTGTATTGTTATGCGATTGATTATTGCAAATGATACCCTCCAAAAAGAGCCAGCATGGATGTGAACAGTTGTCAGATTTATTCTTATTTTTAAAAAATATATATATCTATGCACATATAGGCTGAAGAAGGATGTAATACACTCTGCGAGACAATACTTACAACTTCACTCTCAGAAGGGCATACCAGGAAATAAAATTGTTCTTTTGACTGTCTTGTCCAATGTCTCCAATGGACTCCTGCTTCCCTTAGTAGGCTTGCATCCTTGCCATTATCACCACTGTCCATTCAATTGCCCTCTCTCTGGGTGGAATCCACAGCACTGCCACTCACTTTTCTTGTTCTTTTCCCTGATCATATACCAAAGGCTGTACCTTTGCATCTGCTTTGCATTCAGAAGGTCTCAGGTTCAATCTCCAACATCTCCAGATAGGGCTGGGAGAGACCCTTGTCCAAAATCTCAGAGAGCTTCTGCCAGCCAGCATAGCCAGTTTGAACTAGGTGGGCCAATTGTCTGACTCAGTAGAAGGCAGCTTCTTATGTTCCTATCTGAGTGAACAAGCAGGATGGGCTTACACTGCAGCCTAAGAATGTGCCTTTGTTTTATCATATAGCTGTGTCAGATGAGTAGGTGCAGTTGGAGATCATGGTTACCTTTCTATATCATTCTTGTTTTTAAAAATGTATGTGCCTTTTTAGGTGGACATAACATTCCTGTATACAGTTCCATTCTTTTATGGGGTTGTATGCAAAAGGTGTATAGCCATTGTGTACTAACAGGGTAGGCAGAAAACAGAAAAGTTTAGAAAATTATTAATAATATTTTCATCCTGTTCAAATTGCTCAGGGCAGATTCCCCTTCTATTGTTGTTGTTTAGTCATTTAGTCGTGTCCGACTCTTCGTGACCCCATGGACCAGAGCACACCAGGCACTCCTGTCTTCCACTGCCTCCCGCAGTTTGGTCAAACTCATGCTGGTAGCTTGGAGAACACTGTCCAACCATCTCATCCTCTGTCGTCCACTTCTCCTTGTGCCCTCAATCTTTCCCAACATCAGGGTCTTTTCTAGGGAGTCTTCTCTTCTCATGAGGTGGCCAAAGTATTGGAGCCTCAGCTTCAGGATCTGTCCTTCCAGTGAGCACTCAGGGCTGATTTCCTTAAGAATGGATAGGTTTGATCTTCTTGCTGTCCACGGGACTCTCAAGAGTCTCCTCCAGCACCATAATTCAAAAGCATAAATTCTTCGGCGATCAGCCTTCTTTATGGTCCAGCTCTCACTTCCATACTTCACTACTGGGAAAACCATAGCTTAACTATACGGACCTTTGTTGGCAAGGTGATGTCCCTGGTTTTTAAGATGCTGTCTAGGTTTGTCATTGCTTTTCTCCCAAGTAGCAGGCGTCTTTTAATTTTGTGACTGCTGTTACCATCTGCAGTGATCAGATGCCCAAGAAAGTAAAATCTCTCACTTCCTCCATTTCTTCCCCTTCTGTTTGCCAGGAGGTGATGGACCCAGTGGCTATGATCTTCGTTTTTTGATGTTGAGCTTCAGACCATATTTTGTGCTCTCCTCTTTCCTCTCCCTCATTAAAAGGTTCTTTAATTCCTCCTCACTTTCTGCCATTAAGTTTGTGTCATCTGCATATCTGAGGTTGTTGATATTTCTTCCGGCAATCTTAATTCCGGTTTGGGATTCATCTAGCCCAGCCTTTCGCATGATGAATTCTGCATATAAGTTAAATAAGCAGGGAGACAATATACAGCCTTGTCGTACTCCTTTCCCAATTTTGAACCAATCAGTTGTTCCATATCCAGTTCTAACTGTAGCTTTTTGTCCCACATAGAGATTTTTCAGGAGACAGATGAGGTGATCAGGCACTCCCATTTCTTTAAGAACTTGCCATAGTTTGTTGTAGTTAACACAGTCAAAGGCTTTGCATAGTCAATGAAGCAGAAGTAGATGTCTTTCTGGAACTCTCTAGCTTTCTCCATAATCCAGCGCATGTTTGCAATTTGGTCTCTGGTTTCTCTGCCCCTTCGAAATCCAGCTTGCACTTCTGGGAGTTCTTGGTCCACATACTGCTTAAGCTTGCCTTGTAGAATTTTAAGCATAACCTTGTAGGTTAGGTTGATAGATAGCGACTAGGCTGAGGTTACCTAGTAAGTTTGGTGGCTTAGTGTATATTTGAGCCCTGGTTTTCCACTTTTAAGACTAGTATGCTAACTGCTACTTGGAATCTAACTTGGACCACAGCTGCAGGGAAATATAATGCAGATAACTTATAAAATGAATGCATAAGGCAGTCTTTACCAACCTAATGCCCTCCAGGCGCTTTGGAAGATAGTTAAAGCCTTATGTAAGTGTGACTTTTACAATAAAAATAAGACAGCCTTTTAAAGAAAAACTAAAAGACATACTGTGATTGTCCTGGACTTTTATGTGTAAGGCATTGATGAGGTATTGCCTTAAAGAAAATACTTCTTTTTATATCATGAAAGCTTCCTTGCTTCCTGATAAAGTGAAAATTGGAGTGACTGAAAGTATCAAATGCTTTATTTTGGTACCATGTATGATAACTTGGCAGTATTATTTGATTATAAGCCTGACTGCTGTCAACAAGAATTGATAGTGTAAGGAACACAAATCCGAAGAAACACAAAAGCCAATTTCCACTTAGGCTGAGTATTTTGTAACTTAGAATAGATGCCTTGGAAAGCACCAGGATAAGATACCTAGGAGAATATTCATATACTGACAATGCTCATAAGCAATACTGATTCTGCTGGGAATACTGTGCTATAAGGTCAGGGGCTTTGAAGGAAAGGATGATAATGGTGAAAGCCTGAGAGTCCTCATGCCCCTGAGTGTGTGACTTAATCCCAGTCCACTGGCTGGTTAGTTTGCTCAAAGTCCCTGGGACCTCTGCCTGAAGCAAAATGCAAGTTTTGCCAGCAATATAAAGTCGCATCTCCAAACTGGAACAGTACAAGTGGGGTCACTATGAAGAAGGTGAAAACATTCATCCAGCCAGTGTCAGTAGGAAGCTTAGCCGAAAATGTATTCCTGTCTCTGAAACCAGCAGCAGCCAGCCCAAGGATTTGTGAATTAGAAGTGTATCACAAGGATGAAAGTCAGTGAGGACTGAGGTCACTCAGAGCCCTTAGGCAGATTGAAAGGAAGAATAGTTTTTCCTGATGTTTCCCCAGGATCTCGTACCTCCCCCTTCCCCAGTCAGGGCCACTTGAGGGCAAGGCAATTCTGTGCAATGTTAACAGCCATCCCTTCATTCCCAGAAAGCCCAGAAGGTTAGTCAAAGATGAGGGAAATCAGCCCAGCTGTTTCTCACTTCTCTCCTGTGCAGGAAACTAAACTGCCACCAAACCAAATGTGTGACACACTCATATAATTGTTGGCATCTGTCTGTCTCAAGAGACAATGTATAGTGTGCCTCTGGGAGTGAAATCAGACTGCTGCGTTAGCAGCACCAAAGTAACCTCATTGGGGCACAAGCCTGGGCAGTGTGTATAAAGGTCCTGGGCTGCCCAGATGATAAAGCCTCCCTCACAGCCTTGCTGATGTGGTCCAAAGGAAAGCAGAGCATTACGTTTGGCACCAACTTTGTTGCAGAAGTTGCCGGAAAAAGGCGTACAGAGTCACAACTGTCTTAGGGACTCCACTCTAGATCTGTGTAGAGTTTACTCCTTAGCCTTTTCTTCTCCTAAAGATACCCTACAAGGCAGCATGGGTTTAGGATCAAAGTTTTCCTTTCCAGGTAGATGGGCTACCTTTCCAGGTTGATGACCCCTATCTACCCCTCATTTCCCGCTACAGCATGTGCAGAAGCAGTCTTCTTGACCATTGGATCTATTATTGGTCATGTTTGCTCAATCCACCATAGCCTTCTTTGCATACAGGGAAAGTCCTTAACTCATTGTTTGAGACCCATCGGCTTTCCTCACCTGGTTTAGCTGGCCAGTCAAAACCATTCCTGGGGTGTGGTTGCTATTGCATGCTGATAGCTTCTAGGAGCCACAGGTAAGAGCTCAGTGCAGGACCAAAGGTGGGCAAACTATACCAGAAGGAGCATGATGTCCACCCCCCCCACCACCAGAGGTACTACCCCTCCCCTAACACCCCAATCTTATATAACTACAGGAAAGTAGTAAAATGACACATTAAAGATCTGTGTGTGCCAGGGCATTGCAAGGTACTTAAAAGGCTTGGGGGATAGGCCCATGATACATGCTAATATATATATTCAAGCTAACAATCAGGGTGCAAATTCATAGAGGGTGAAAGCTCCTGACTGTATGGGCTCACATTCAGCTGTGGGGTGCTAAGAGGGTTTTTTGAGCCCAGTATACTATGCCCTCCAGCCCACCTGCAATCTGTTGTCGACCCGCTGCTTGCATACCGAATGAAACTGAAAAAAATGCCTCTGGGCATAAATTAAGTAGCTGGGTGGCTGAGGTTTTGCCTACACTGTGCTATGTAACACACCCCATAAGCAAAGTAAGTAACAGAAATAATTTTAAGTTTTAAAAAAGGAGAGGCTGGAGATCGGGCCCAGCATGAAAGACTTTGGGCTCAGCCCCCCCTGGGCCACCTCATCTCAATGCCTCTGTGTGCAGGTGTTGCAAACTTAGGAAAAATTGTTTATTTGTCCTTCTGATGGAGTCTACTTACATTGATAAATGGTAATATATAACTTTGAGCAATGCATTAATAAAGAAACAAAAACAATGGTGTGTGATTCATTTCAGCCTTCTGTGTAATGAAAACCTACAGAAACAGAGGATAATTGAAGATGTTCATGCCTTAAACATGATTTGAGGTTGGTTTTCTAAATAGTTGGTATTGGGAAAACTAATTTCCTCCCTGTTGGTAACACCCCCCCCCCCCGAAAAAGCCCTATTCTCTTCAATACCAAGTCAAAATTGCAATATGCATTTATGTGTTTCACTTTCATCCCCCCTTTCCTTATTCAGTTTGGAATTTATATTCTAGGCAGAAGCTTCTCTCTAACATTGACATTCCCTTAGGCACTGCTGCTCTCTGATCATGGTTAACCTTCAAAATGTTTTTAAAGATCTGATTTCATATTTCCTACTACTGTGTTGGTTTTTAATACTTGTGTCCAGAGGTGAAGCACAAATTTGTTTTAGGGTCACTTTAGGGGGGCAAAATTGATTAAGAAGTTGTTTCTGAGATTGTGTGAATTATTGGGCTTCATTGCAAAATATTAGTGCAATAGAAATAAAGAAGTTAAAAACAACCACCACCCTTCTGTCACATTAAACATTAAAACAGAAAAAATAGTTGCTCTTAAAACAAACTCTGTCAGCCAGCAACACTGCAATGAGGAAGACTCTAAGGCCTGAGTGAATACATATATCTTTGACTTGTGCCAAAACCTCACTGATGAAAGGGTTTTATGCAACTCAAGGGACTGTGAGCTCCAAAGATGGGGGTACTATAGTTCTGTTCAGTTATTCTTGTCCTCAAGCAATGATGGGAAAAGCAGGGGCATACCCACTGGACCTCCTCTCTCTGTTACAGCCCAGTGACTCACCTCACCACCATGTAGTACCACAGAGAAGGTCTACAGACCTTTGCCCTCTGACATATGGGTCAGGCAGAGGGGCCGAAATGGATGGAAAAGGACCAGCACACCCACCCTTGCTCTCAGCCTTATGCAGTTCTAATATCCGGATAGGGCTTTTGGCTCTGTTCATACAACCCTCCAAAACATTTGGAGAACTGGAAACAAACCATAGGTTTGCACACTCCCTTTTCTTTATGTGTGGTTTCACTTTTATCTTGCAGTTTCCGTTCACCTCCATTGTCAAAATACAGTAGGTGCTTTCTCCCCCAACCAAAATGGGAAGCAATAGTTTGAAGCTGGTTTCCATTTCTGGGTTTGAGTACAAGCTAATGTTAGTGTTAACAGAAGACTGAAAGTGAAGCACAGTTTGGAGGATTGGCTGAATTGAGCCACTGTATGCATATATTCATATACGCATAACATGTACTATGAAAACATGTTTCTGCTGTTGTGGGCAGTCACCTACTTCTTCTGTATAGCTGGTGTAGGCTCCTTTTTCTAGAAGACCATAGCCCATGCTATTTTGTTGCTGTCCCAGGGCGACAATAGAAAAACACAGCTTAAGAGCACATGCTAAAATATGAATCTTTAAGAAAAGCAAAGGAGGTGTGGGTTGGTGGGTGTACACACACACACACACACACACACACACACACACTGAACTAGGAAGCAAACTAGATGATGCTTTATAGCAGATCATTAACATTCCCATGTGAAAGATATGTTTGACAAAATCTAGACAGTGAATCCCATGTAGTTTTAATAATTAATTTTAATGAATTTGAGGTTTTGATATTTATAGAAAACTGGCAAGGATGTAGAGACAGCAATTTGGCATTTATGAAATATCAGCTTTCAGCAGATAAGGAGAAAATTGAAAATTATCTGTACCAGCGTTCATTAAAATCCCAACGTAGGTAAATAACTAATTGAACACCATCTGTCTGTTTATACTCCTCCTAATAAAAAAGAGTATCTGTCTGAAACAGATTAATGAATCTGTTCTTATTTCTTTGAAACCAACAATTTTCTGAGAGTTTATTGACACTGTTAACATAGTGAGTTCAGTAATAGTGGCACTGAAAGACCACCTGTAACTAAAGACCACCTGGCCCGATTAAGAAAACAGGTTCTATAGACCTGTTCTGGCATATCGTGATCTAAGTTCAGCCTTGCATTTCACTTTTGGTTGGCATTTTGAGAACTCTTATTGAGAAATTAAAGTCAGGTCAGTGTAACTCTCCAAGAAGGTGGAACTAGTTCTCCCTCCCACCCTTGACTTAACATGTGGCTCATTTTAAAGAGTTTCAGATCCTAATTTAATTTATTGGCCTAATTTAAGCCAGGGGAAATCAGAGTTCTAAAACTCACAGTGAGCTTCTACAGATACGAAAGCTCCAAGCTTCAGAAGTTTACCTTCCATGAGTTGGAAGACTACCAGAACAGTGACAGGATATCTGTTATGCTTGGGGCATTACTATGCTCATCCCATCGTTCTCTCATATGTTTAACACTTATAATCCTGTCCCTAGAATAGACCATAATAGAATAGAATAGACCACAGCTTTACTGATAGAATTTCCATTTGAATGATAAAGAAGACACTGTGTGGAATGGGGGCTGGGGAAATGGATAGACACCATGTTGGTCTGATGCCAGATTTCATGGAGAAAGAGGCAAAGCTGAAGAACCATGAACAGTTCCAAATGAGTAACTCGCTCCAACAAAGTTTGGAGCTCTCTGAGGCCTGTTAAGCCTCTGTCTCCAAACTCTCTCCATATCCTCCAATGAAAATAGAGGTGTCCTATTACTTAATTTATTATACCCCACCCATCTGACTGGGTTGCCCCAACCGCTATGGGCAGCTTCGAACATATATAAAACATAATAGAACATCAAACAGTAAAAAAACCCTTCCCCATACAGTGCTGCTTTCAGATTTCTTATATACAGTGGTACCTCGGGTTACATATGCTTCAGGTTACACACACTTCAGGTTACAGACTCCGCTAACCCAGAAATAGTGCTTCAGGTTAAGAACTTTGCTTCAGGATGAGAACAGAAATCGTTCTCCGGTGGCGCGGCAGCAGCAGGAGGCCCCAGTAGCTAAAGTGGTGCTTCAGGTTAAGAACAGTTTCAGGTTAAGTACGGACCTCCGGAACGAATTAAGTACTTAACCCGAGGTACCACTGTAGTTGCTTATCTCCTTGGCTCGGAGATCACATAATTCCATACCCGCCAACATTTCTCCATTGAAAATAGGGATGTTCTAAGGAAAAGTGGGACATTGCACGATCAAATGAAGAGTATTCTCTATAAGCTGGCTGTGGAGATCACACAGGGCCCCAGACGTTTAATGGTCTATTGACCCTGTGCCACCACTGTGATTGCTTTCTTTGCTGCCACCAACCCGTTTCTCCTCACGGGTACACACGGAGTCCAGTCAGTTGTTAACATTAACAAATAATCAAGTTTATTTTTATAGGCATGAACAAGCTTATGGTTACAGTTAATTTTTCTTGGCAGTTTCTTAATCTTAGTTCCTTAACTGTCCTATTCGTTCCTAACAACTTCAAACTGATTATCCCAACTAACTATCTGACTCCACCTAACAGTTCCTCTCACTCTCTCACCACACAACTCGACCAACCCACAGACTTATATCCTCCCTCCTCCTCCTTCAACTCCCAACTCTCAACTGACTTTCACACAACTCCCCCTCTAACCCTAACTCCTCCTATCAGTTTCCACTGGCCAATCACATCTCACTCATTTTAACCCTTTCCTTATGACCCACCTAGGAGGCAAATGCCACACTGGCATTGTCGCATCTGATCCAGGGCTTCAGTTGGGTATACAGCACTCGCATGCATAGCATTCTCATGCCAAAATCGATAGGCAAGAATAAGGAGCTGGAGTGTACACCTCAAAATATGCTTTGTGCCACCAGAAATGATATAATCTATACTTGTGAGTTGTACTTCTATGTTTTGTTCCTCACAAAAGGAACGTTATTGGCACTGTGTCCAAACAAAGTATTGAAAATAAGAGTTCAGATTTTGAATTCCTCAGAGACTTAAACAGGATCATAATTTAATTATTATCTTATTCTTCCTGATATATACAATCTAAGAGGATGATATATCTGCTTTTTTTTATTAATTTTTTTTTTGTACCAATCTTAATGATAACACTTTGCCTTCATTTCTATTATTATTTTGTTCTAGGTATTGAAAAATCTTTTCAAATTACGGGAAAAAGGATGAACAAGCACCCCATACCATACCGTAACACAGACTGACATTTTGAAATAGATAGACAAATAGATGAACTCTAAGGATATAGTTTCTCCTTAAATGTATAATTTCTACATGAGTGTGATGATCAATTTGTGATGATTTCTTTTCTTTCTTGCCTCTGTAGAGTCCAATAATGCAATGGCTGAAGAACAAGGGTGTGTCAGAGTAGCTGGATGGATGTCTTGGATTTTAATTGTAACTCTGACGATTTGGAGTGATCGTGGTAACGGACAAGGTCAAGGTAAATGGATGGATTTTATTATTGAGAGGAAATGTGAATGTAGTTTGGCTTATTCCGCAGGTGTTCATTTTTAGTTTTGCTTGACTATGGATGAATTAGCAAATAGTTGTTTTACCCTCTGTTTTGGTTCTTTTAGTCACACAGCTGTGGTCAGTGCAGTGCAGTGGTGCTGAACCACTGCCTCTTGACAGTGTTGTTGTTGATGCTTACCAGAATGGTGAAGAGATGAGTGGGAGCAAGGGCAGGGTTCTGCAGATTGCTATATTGCCTCACTGGGGCACCCATACAGCCCCAACTTTGTTGCTTCACTGTCCTGCTAGGCTACAGTGCTACCACTGTGAGGAAAGTGGCAGCGCGGCACCGCCCTGCCATACCAGCCACTCCTGCTGGAAGTCTTTGAAATATTAAATGTTTGTGATGCTATTGAATGTGAAACGGCATATAATTTAAAGTAGTAGAACTCATTCATTATAATTTTTCTGGCTATATAAAGTATGCTTTGCATTCTCCATGTGATAACTCGGATGTGTGAAGGGAGGCATATGTTCTTTGTGGTTTTGCCGATTTTTCTTAATGACTGTCTGTGCAAGCTCAGTTATGTTTTCAAGAGACTGTTTTCATTTGAGGGATGTGCTGTCTTGCTTCTGTGCCTGGCTTTGATAGTTTTCAAAATCTCTGTATTGTTGTTGTTTGGGGGGAAAGGAGCAAGAGAAGAAATGGCTGAGTAGCATGTATATTCATAGCTTAAATCTGGGATGGGGAACTTGAGCATCCCCCAAAAAATGTTCTTTACCTCCAAATCCCATCAGCTACAGCCAGCATGGCCAATAGTCAACGATACTGTGTGTTGAGGTTCGACAACCTTGGGGTTGCAGTTCCCCACCCCTGCCTTAAGCTATGAAAATAATAGAAAATGAGAATTGAAGAAGTGCTTGAGAATTTTGAGATAACTGGAGGTATGATTTTTAATTGATGGTTTATATGTGGACGCGGGTGGCGCTGTGGGTAAAACCTCAGCGCCTAGGACTTGCCGATCACATGGTCGGTGGTTCGAATCCCCGCGGCGGGGTGCGCTCCCGTCGTTCGGTCCCAGCGCCTGCCAACCTAGCAGTTCGAAAGCACCCCTGGGTGCAAGTAGATAAATAGGGACCACTTTATAGTGGGAAGGTAAACGGCATTCCATGTGCTGTGCTGGCTCGCCAGATGCAGCTTGTCACGCTGGCCACGTGACCCGGAAGTGTCTCCGAACAGCGCTGGCTCCCAGCCTATTGAGTGAGATGAGTGCACCACCCTAGAGTCTGTCAAGACTGGCCCGTACGGGCAGGGGTACGTTTACCTTTACCTTTTATGTTTGTTTAAGCACAAGTACATTGGTCAGATGATTGTATTTTGCATTGCTTAAAGGTACAAAAGGATTTGAATTGTGTTTGGCAATTTTGAAATGGTTTTTCCTGATGTTTGTTTCACATGTGTTGGATCATGATGCAGTTGTGTGTGACTTCAAAGCTGACTTTGCAACCTGTCTTACTGAACTATCAAACATCTATATAATGTACAATATATAAGTATATTTTCAAACTTCTGATAACCCTGAATTGCGTAAATCACTCATACTGTATACTCACTAAAAATCTCTAAAATTGAAATTTCTGTTGAAATAAGGTCTTGTGCTTTAGCAAATGTGAGCATTTATTCTGGTTATGTTTTTTATACCAAGTCTTGGCTCTGAAAAGAACCAGCACCCTTTCTCCAAGGTGAAGGAAATCAGTCTAAAAAGGATTCTCAAATCTTGTGCTAACCCTGAGTAATATAATTCTAGCTTCTGTTACAGCAATTATTGTGAAAATTGCAGAATGTATAGTTGTGTGAAAGGGAAAGAAAGGAGAGAACCCAGATATATCATTTTAAAGTTCAGACTACATAACTGTTCCAGCTAAAAGCAATATATACTAGGATTGTGAAGTAGGATCTACCAGAAGCCAAACTACGTAACTTATCAGAACAGAGGCCACATTGGAATTACAATGACAAAAAATTCCACCTCCCTGCCTCCCTGAAATGTAAGCAGTACTGCTTTGCTCCCTTGTCTTGGGCAGGGAGGGGAAGGGTTGGGGGAAGGCTACTGCTGAATGTTCTTATGCCCATTAGAAATTGCCCATTGAATTTTGTTTAGCACAGAGACTGAATTTCCTATATAATGTACCATCACACAAGGCTTAATCATGACATTGGGGATGTACCTGTATGGGATTTCACATGGCTGGCACTAGGAATCTGTGACAAGTGATAGCATGAGACTTTGAGTGAACTTTAAATGCAAACTCTTCCAGTTCCAGTTCTTGTTTTGGACCGGGTCTTTGAGATGGGTCCAACTTGAAAGGAGCTTCATAACTTGCTTCAGCTGCCACTCTCCCCTACCTTTCTCCCCTGAGAAAGGGGCCAGGGAGGGCTCTCATGTAAACAGGAGAGGTTTTACAATAGAGGTGGGAAACCTGTGGCCCTCCAGGCATTGTTGGACTCCAACTCATATTAGCATCTCAGGGATTATGGGAGTTATAGCTCAGTGGCATCTGGAAGACCACAGGTTCCTTATCCCTGCTTTAGAAGGTCACTTGTGAGCTGCAAATGACATACGGAGTTAGAGGCCATGCAGCCTAGCAGGCCGCCTAGGCAGCATCATAGCTGGCATACTAACTGCATGCTGATGATCTAGTATAAAAGTGAACCAGTCACATGGAATTCCACATGGTTGCGGATTTTAAAAAAATCAAGCCTTGTGTCACATTTAAATTGGGTCTAAATATAGCTCCTATCATTGCAAATGTAGCCATGGGAAGTTAAGAAGAAGCCTGCCTAGCAACCAGCTGATGATTCTAAACAACCCATTTTGTTCTTTCAGATCCAAAAGTGAAAGCCTGCTATGTTGTCATACTGTTTACTTCATTGAAACTCCTCTGAAATACCTTCACTCATTTAATTAAAATATTGGAAAGGGCAGATTTCACAACTTATTGTCCGAGGGTGGTTTCAGATGACACAGTGGCTTGTGCCAGCTGTGCTCATGTTGGGGCTGGTTGTGCGTAGTGACATGGACAAACAAATCATAAAATCATAAGCACTCTGTGCTACATCATAGAAATGTGGGAGCTATGGACCCGTGGTAGGGGTGGCTTCATGACCTGACCAGTTGATTAGCTCCCATGTGGATACAGCATAAGACACATTACTTGCCTTTTCTTTTTCACCAATGTCTTTATGAAATTTGCTTAAAGATTAAGGGCACAGCCCAAATGAAACATACCTTAAGTAAAGATGCAAGGTTTCCTTTCTTCCCTAACCGATGCAGTTCCATTTCTCCTTTATGCAAGCAATTTCATACAATCTCTTACATTTGTACTGACTTCACTTAGAAAATGTTTAATATTCTGCAGATTATTCATCTTCTGAATTGAAGACAAGTAGAAGGGAAGTCAAATAGGCTTTTAATGTGGCAATTCAGAATCGTAAACCTAAACTGTTGATTTAGTAAATAATGTGTTCTCTTTCAGGCACCACCCCATTGTGCTTAGGTACAACTTCAGTTGAGGGCCAGTGCTGTATATATATAACTAAATTATCCTGCATTTACATGAAAGTATATTCTGTTAACTGCCTTAGAAGGGCTTTGCTTTGAGAAACTGCATATAAGTATTAAGAATGTATAAGGAAATATTGTATCCAATTTGTAACAGTACCATCCAATACTGTTTACAACAAAACAGCTACAACATGTCTCATTGCAAATGTTCAGTTTTTGAAATTTAACTTTCGCAAATATTTTTTTGCTGTAGAATGGGTGTTGCAAGCCCCTGTTGTGTGCCTAAGACTACACTCCTATGTGTACACTTACCTGGGAGGAAGCCCCTGCAGCAGAAACACACACACTGTTCTTGTCACATGGAACACATTGAGGGATGTTTCCTTCTTAATTCAGCCACTGTCATTACCATGTTAACTCTCCTAAATATGGGATCTAGATTTTGGGAAGGCAGAAAGTCTACTAGTAGGTTGCCTTTAAAAGGCTAATGCAAGTGAGTGGGACAATCCTGTAGCTAGACAGAATCAACTGCAGGCTTTTGATCTGAAGTATTTTTTTTATTGAAGGCTTCAGGGAAATGAACAGATAAATAGCAGGTTGCCTTAAAATAGACAGCAATAATTTCAAACACTAACTGATCCTAGATTGATATACCATAGTTTCTAAGGAACATCTAGGAATTTGCAAGCCAAATACATTTAGCTTCACCCAAAATGGGAGTTGTCTGTAAGGAATGGCACAGAATTCTCAGGCAGAAGAAGGCAAAGACAAAAGCACCCCAAATTTATGGTGTATTCCTTGAAGAGCAGCAAAAAGGTGTCTGCAGTTAGACTGAATCCCACAGAGATGGGTGCTTAGCACTTGCTGTCCATGGAAATCAAGGAAAGAGAGCTATAAATTGGGGAGGATCTCCGTTTGGTTCTTGTGAGCCTTTGTATATATGCTTAGGACTCTGGAGGAAAGGAAAGAGAATTGAGATGTCATATACCTTCCCAGAGCTAGTCAACTTCAGCACCACGTTTCACTTTTGTGTATTATAACTTGAATATGCTTTGCTCATTTGTATCTGATAAGGAAGATAATCTGAAGGAGGCAAAATATTGGGGGTTTGGCTTTTATCACAGAGACACTGAAATAAATTGACAAATTACCTTTTGATTTCTGAGATGGCAGTTCTTCAGTCCTTTTTTTTTTAAAAAAAGAAAAAATTAAAAGCTTTGAATTCTTCTATTCTACTATTCAAGGGCTGACTTTGACCAGCAAAAAGTTCTGCATAGATTATAAATCTCATGTTTCCATATTAGAACATTGCAGAAATACTATCCATTTAATTCCAGATTAGTATATGAAAATGCTCTTATTCAGTGCTTTTTTCCTATTAAAGATGTTTAGGGGTACTCCCATTTTCCTACTCATATTGAAATACTGCCCCTCAATGAGACCAAACTTAGATTCACAGAATGTTTAGGGGCATGTGTACCCCTGCATCCCCCCAGAAGAAAAGCACTGCTCTTATTGATTCTTGTTGTATGCTTCATCGAGCTATGGAACTGAAAGCTATGGAAATGAACAGATTAAACTGTGGTAAAGAAGGTATGATGGATGGCTGTGAAAATTTAGGGGGTGGTTGTTAGACTGTTTTCTGTCATATAGTTACTGGCCAAGCAAAAGACTTGATCTTCAAATACATATAATACTAAAAAAAAGTTTAATGTTAATACAAAAATGTTTGTTGAACATATAATTAAAATAATGTTTCTCAGAAGAAACCTTCCCTTCCCCTTTAAAATATGGCACATTCAAAGGGAACAAAATAGATGAGTCTCTTCAGACATATTTTTGGCAGCCGTATTGGTATTAATCAGGAAAACTTCATAGAAGAAATAAAAAGAATTGGCAATGGAGAGAATGATACACTGATGCATAAAATGTAACAACTTTTAATCTTGGAGTCCATACAAGATCTAAGTGTACTAATGTACATTTCTTGAAATACTGCTTGACATTTCATGTATATTTTACAAATCAGCTCAATTCAGAAATGAATGTAGCCTGTTTTGTTTACATAGATTTTTTTTTCCATTTTGCATGAATTTAATGGAATCATGAAATTTTAAAGCAACTGAACATATTTGATATTCTGTATTTAGTTACAAATACAACTCTTCAAAGCCAACTTATTCCCATTGAGTGACATTCCATGATGCCTACTCTGCTGTGCAATTCACTTCCATTGGCACAGTGGGGGTATCCTTTCATGTCTCCTAGCCTTCTGGAGCAGATTTTCAGGGTATGGGAGGTGGTACAGGAAAGGAAGGAAAATTCCCATTGTGCAAGAAGTAGTATGCTAATCAAACACTGGATATTTTGTGTGAGTGTGAGTGTGTGTGTGAGAGAGAGGGTTTTTATTTCTTTATCTGAAAAATATATAGTCCACTTTTATACAGTTGTTTTCCAAGTGGTTTCCAATGAAAAGGTGATGGTGGTGGTCATTCTCCAGCTTTAAAATAACCCAAGGTCCTACCCTAGTGCTTAGATTTGAGGGCTGAAACTGGAAATCTCACAATCTTAAAATGCTATTTACTAAACTTGTTTGTTTCTAGTTCTCATAGGTGAAGGCCTTCCTTAACAACTGTGGAAACAATATTCCACCAACTAAGCACATGTAATTTTAAAAGTAAGCTTTTAAATGGACAAGGTCAAGGAGTTAACAGTGATAGCAGAATGTCTGGCTAAACTTCTGTAATAACCAGTGCACATGTCAGGTCTGTGAGATCTACTTAAAACAACACCAACAAGAAGAAGAATCCTGAGATCTATTAAGTGGAACCAGGTGCAAAAGGCACATACTTAGAATGAAAGAATTCAGAGCTAAGGAACTAAACTAAGCTCTCAGTGCTTTCACACACACAAAATCACTCTTGATTACTCACTGTCCCAAAATGTATTCATTTCAGAAGTATAATTTACAGGTGGGGAGGGAGAGTAATTTTGTTGCCATTGTTGAACTTTAAAGCATCCAAGATCTACCAGTAAATCCCACTGTGTTTTCTTCCAAACTGCTGTAACTCATGCAGTACCTCCTCAAGAATACAGGATTCCAGAATACAGAATTCCAACCTACATTACTAGGTTGTTGTATTACTGAGTTTACATGTAAAAAGTGATTTGAACATTGCTTAAATGCAAATTTCCACATAATCATGGAATTATGAATAAACACAATGCCTAAATTATTTGGGGGTAATTAAAAAGGATGAGTTTAATAATTTCTTTTACAATTGTCAGTGGCTTTAAAAATGTTTGCACACCCAGCCAGAAAATACTGTCAATGATGACTGTGAAATATGCATTTGCTATTTAGATTGCAATGATTTACTGTTAAATAACAGTAAAATATTCACACAAAGGATTTTTGGGGATAGGGAGGTAAGAAGAGAGACCAAGAAATCCAGATTGCAAGCCCACTGAATGAAATGAAAAGAAGTAAATTAACAGTCTCAGAATGAGGTCAAACCCAATCACAGAGATGATAATACTAAGGTTAATTATGTCATCATTTTCCATTGAAATTCAGCTGATTATTTTCAAAGAATTTAACATGAGATCAAATCATTTCCGTGGAAAGGGAGAAGAGGAAGAACTTAAGCCAGAAGGATTTGAAATTAATCTGTTTGAGGTATCAAATTGCAGGATATGTAGTATGTTTCCAGTAGTCACTTAAAACTGCACTTGTATTTATTAAATTACTTCATGCATAAATGCATTTAATCACTCAAGAAATGGAACCTTTTCCTATTGTATAGTCCAAAACCAGAATCACATTATATCCTCCAAATAGGCTACTTCTGTTACAACAAGTTGCTATGCCAAATCAAGTCTATGGTATGATGATTCAGTGAGAGATATTAAAATAGTGAATCCTAATCCAGTATTCAAGAAAGAAAAATTATATTAAGTTTTTTTCTACTACCCTTGCAAAGGTGTCTGTACAATCACTTAAATCCCCTCCCCATATCTAATTGGTTAATAATGACTCAGTTGCGGGGTGGGGTGGGTACAATGACACCTGTTAGATCTGTTTAGACTGCTGTTGTGAAGTGCATTAGTGGCAGATTATGCAAAGTGGAGAAAGAAATTTTGGCAAAATAGCTGTTACTTGACTGGACTTAATGCAGAAAAAGGAAAGATATAGTTTGATTGCTTGTGATTGGTCCCACTGATCTGAGTATATGTAAAAGCTTTTATTATTACATCTTTTCCCCATAGCTTGTCTAGCCAGTCATTTTGATAATTATTTTGTATTGTTTCCATGGTGGTTTATGTTTTGTTGTATATATTGTACACCACCTTTATATTTTACATGAGTTGGCGGCATAGAAATCCTTTTATAGATTTAAAAAAAAAAATAAGGCAGATGTTGCTGCTCTAGCTTCTATCAGCTTCAGCCATCCTGGCAAGTGGTCCTTGGATTATAGGAGTTGTAATCCATCAACATCTGGAGGGGACTGTGTTGACTGCCACTGATTTAAGGCATTGATTGTCTTGGCAAAGTAGCTATAGTATTTAGTTAAGGACAGACCAGACCTGATTCCTAAAGCATCAACTAAGAGGACCACAGTTATGGCCTTCTAGTCCATGGAAAGAAGAAGGGGTGTGTGGGTCACCAAAATGCATAGGTGTTCTCTAAGCATGATCCTCAATCTAGCCTGTAATGAGAAGCAGTTGCTCTTTCAGTTGACCTTGCCTTGTTCCTCACTTCTATCACTTCCTATACTGACTCCCCCTGTGGTGGTTGTGGTGAATAATCTGGTGTCATCATTAGGGTTTCCTATTCTGCTGTAAAACACATGTGTGAATCAGCTGCTGGGGAGTCCAGAGAGGCTCATTTGTTTCTTTCCTGTTTGCTGCATGAATAAAATGTATATTCAGCACATTACAGATTAAATGGGATATCCTAATCTTTCATCACATGAACGCAGACCATCTTAAAAACAGAATTAGCATTTAATTCATAATGCATGAACTACATTTTTGAAAAGTAGCTGCTTAGAGTTGAAGGCCTGCTGTATCAATTTATGTTTGGAAGGTAGGCAGGGAGAGCCTCAGCTTCAAGTGTTTTGGCATGGGCCCAGTTGAGCATTACTGTCACATTTGATTCTTTATTGGGCTGAATAAATGCATGCTGGAAATCTGAGAAAATAAGATCTGCCCTAAGTGCTAGTGCAATATATGCATGGTAAATAGGTTTATACCACATTTTGGCTTGTTTAGCTTCAGTTAGACACCATGTAATGTAAAATAATGCATCGTTAATGCATTCTGATGACCTGTGCGGATAGTATCTGCTGCACATTAATTAATGTAAATGGTGGTAATTGTACAAACAACTTAATTTATTTGAGTTTGCCTTGGCAGAATGTTCTAACTCAGAAAGCATGCCTTGATTGTCCCATGGTTGATTTTGCTCTACTTCTGCAAGTTCAAAAACAACACATTATTTGACATTCAGTACTAATTTGCAGTAAGCAACAATTAACTTCCATGGCTTAACTTGAGCCAGGCATCAGAACAATCACAGCTCCGTAAACTGATATAGATGCTGGCACCCAGCTAGAGAAGATCTGAAGCAGTTCCTTTGGTTCTGTTCACAACGTGTACAAATATTTTTCCTTCTTCTACTGACACACCTAATCCACACATTTTGGAGACTAAGGAGAAGGGTGTCCTTCCTTTTCAGGCTAAGGGGAGGCGTATGAGTTCAGACAGACTTAATTTTATAATTAAGCATTGCAAGGTGCTCCTGGAGAAGAACAGCTTACTAACATGTTTTGTGGGAGTAAAAAAACTCATTGCCCTTTTTTAAAATAGAAAACATAGCTAATAAAATATATTTGTCTTTTTCAACTTCTGCATGACCTTGAAATAACCTTGAAACAAGGGTGGGCCACACAGAATGATGAAAAGGCAGTGTTCTGTTGAAGGGTCCATTGCTCAGTGATTCCCATTCATGAAACAAAAGAAACAGGGCTATCAGTACTCACCACAATTGTTAGGAAAGAGGCAAAACCTGCTCCCTCCCACCAAGCAAGCCATCAAGGATATTAACAGGAAGGTTACCTCTTAGCTCAGTCATGTTCCTGCACACATCCAGTTATTGTTCCCCATACAAGTGAATGGTTCCCCACACAACTGAATACAAGTACACTTGCTGGTAAAATGTAAATTATGGTAATTAACTTGAGCACACCAATTTAATATGAACACAAATATAGTTCCTGACCTTAGTTAAGTGTGTCTTTGTGTGTGTGCATGAGTTTGTGCATTTGTGTCTATGTACAATTTAACCTTTACTCATAGCTCACAGAGACCTGTGCAGTATATGAATTTTCTCTCTGTTCATCATGACAATGGACAATTGTCTTAGAATTGTATAATACCTATATTTGCTTCCTATATGTTCTATGACAACCAAGAGCTGCAAGGAGTTTCAGTGATTACTTTTAGCATGTAGATTGAATAAAAAAAAAATCTAACTGACTTAGCAAGTCACAGTACTACTGGTAAAGTTCATTGTAATCAATGGACTGTCTACCTATGTTCCGTAAATCATGTATTTTATGTATTGTAATGGGATTAATTTTAGTAATTACAACAGTCATTTTCCAAGGTTTTCTTTCAAGAAAGATTTATTGAAACAAAAAAATGGTATTTGATTTGCAGTTAATTCTATCAAAGCTTGATTGGTAGCTCATCAAAGTAATAATGTGCTTGCTAAATTATAGATGACATTTGATGTAAATTACTTTACATATATAATTTGAGGGGGGGTGTTGCAAAAGTATTCATATATTATAAAAATAAATTTTGAGACAATTAAAGATTAAGCCATAATAGGAAAGTGTCCATGTCAGATTTATATATGATTCATTTTGAGTGCTCAGTGTTTGTACGGAGCATGGAATGTTTATTATTGAACACAACTATGTAAAGCTAGGGTATTATCCTGCATAAAAGATGTTGTTGTGGATTAAACAGTTTAGGCACAATCCATCCTCTCTCATGCATGTGGAAGGGGAATCTGTATCTATCACCTTTCTTTCTTCCTCCTCCTGGCTGTGCCAGCTTGCCATGTGTTTTGCCTTTTGCATCTGACGGGCCACCAATATGAGGTTTTCTGGTTCAACTGACATGTGATGCGCAAGCTAAGCTGAAAGACTCCTTCTTCTGCCATTCACAGCCTGCTAGTGGCTCTGTGTGTTGTGCTGCTCTACACAGGAAGTTGCCTTATACCAAGGTTATTTCTCCATCTTGCTCAGTATCATCTGTGCTGACTGGCAGTTTCAGAAAGAAGTCTCTACAAGTCATACCTGGAGATGCCAGGAATTGAATATGGGACCTTCTGCATGCAAGTCAGATCCTCTGCCACTGAGCTATGGCCCTTTCCCAAGAGAGAGCCTCTTTGGGGGCTGCCATCACTTTTATTTCATTCTTTCCATGGGTGGGTTGCTCCATGCTTGCCCCTGGTTATGAGGTCCTCCAACTTTTCATGCAGTTGAGTAAACAGCCTTGAGTCTTTACAAAGCCGCAGCTGAGCAGACAGCCAGGAAACTAGATCAAGAAACTAAATTGAGTGGCCATGCATTCTCCACAGAGGGGTACATTGCACTAACGGCATTGGAGCCTGCTAATTTGTTTTGGAAATCCCTGAAGCAAGACTTAGAATCATGAACATGTATTTCTCTCTTTGCTACTCAGTCCCCTCCCAGCCACAACTGAATGCCATGAATAATTCAGAGAATCACAATTTTCAGAGTTTTCTGGCATGTATTTACCCACTTACTTACCTTTCAGCGCTCTCAAAAATCCAATCAGGTTAAGAGCATTTTAATGCGCCCATAATATGTCCATTGCTCCAGACTTTGGATTAAAGGAATAAAGAGTTCTTGTAATGGTTTGGAGGGATGTTGAGGTTACTCCAGCAATAGAAGCAAAATTTGTTTCATTTACCATGCATTTGATTTTGAAATACTTTTTAATTTAAACTGAATATCTTCCAGAGTACTTTGCACACTGGAAAGGTTATATGAAGTACATTTCAGACAGGCAATAGTCTTGGCTCAACCACACAAAATTAGTTTGCCATCAATAATCATGCAAATTGGTTCACCCTTTCTGAACATCATCCAGATTTATAACCAAGGCTTCAATAATTGCTATAAATAGCAGCTAGCTTTCAAATACATCACTGTTCTTATCTTAAGGGACTCTGTCAGTGTTATGGTTTTTGTGTTAGCAGCACAGAACTTGTTCCTTGCCAAACCTTTCATGGAATTCTTGCATGGCTTTGTTAAAATTGGTAAAGCAGGTTAGTGTAAAGGCATTGTGCATGCCACTGACTCTATTGACCCTTTTTCAAGTTTTGCCTTCTTTCATAGGAGCATAGGGGAGGATAGGAAGCTGTCTTATCCTGAGTCAGACCATTGGTCTATCCAGTGTTGTCCACGCTGACTGGCAACAGCTTTCTAGGGTTTCAGAGGGTTTCCCCAACCCTGTGTGGACATGATGAAGGTGAAACTCAGGGCCTTTCACATTCAAAGCAGATGCTCTACTTCTGAGTTACGGTTTGCAGGCTGGTTTGCAGGGCTGGCCCAAAACATGGTGTGGCCTGAGTGCAAATGACATCCTTTCTCCCTCACTACAAAGCCAAGGTGCACAATATCCAACCCCCCCCCCCCCAGCTATTGTGACACATAAGGCAACAAATCTCATAAGAACCTATCCCCCCCCCTAATAAAATGCAGTAACTTAAAATTAAATAACTAACAATTTTGTGATCCTTCAACTCTGCTGCCTGAATTGGTTGGTCCCTTGCTCTGCCCAATTATAGGGTCAGCCCTGCGGAATTACAATCTAGGAACAAGTTTTGGATGTCTTCAAGGACAGAAAACTGAATTGTCAAACATGGCTGCTGCTCTCGTTTGATAGGAAATGCAGCAGTGTTGCTGCTGATAGCCTCCAGTCTATTTCTGGCAGGCAGGAGTGACCATTTCAGGAGTGGCACTGCCACCACCTCAGGACAAACTTATTTGGGACAGGAAAGCGCTGCTTCTCCCTTCCCTTGCTTCTGAGGTGGCGGTAATGATACCCTTCACAGCATGACCAAGAAAGAAAGTAAAGTCACATAGGGAGAAGATCATCTTTTGTGTGAAAGCAGCCAATTACAAGCATTTTGTTAAATACGTAACTGCAGAGGTTGGGTGGGATAGAGGTGCTGCGCTAGCTTCCAGGTAGGTAGGTCACTGCTGCTTACTGGGAGAGGGGAGGAAGGAAGGTTGGTGTGGTGAAAAGGCACCAGCAGGAGCACTGGATTGGCTCCACCAGTGCATTTGCGCCAACACTGCCTTGTCCTCTCCCTCCCAGTAAGCAATGACGACCCACCTGCTAGGAAGGTAGTTGCACCCCACCCATAGCTGAAGAGATTCTACCACCATCCCTGGTATAAAAAGAGCTCAGTTGCTTTGGTCATGGAAATGAGACAAAGTACGTCAGTCAGTCAGCTTTTCTGATGTCTGACAATGTTCAGTTAAAGCAGAAGCCTCATTCCCTACTGGGATTCTGCTATCTATTAACTGTGTGGGGGTGGGGAGGGGAGGCCAGCAAGAAAAACCTCTGATAATTAAGTTAGGATGACTGCCAAGATGTAATGGTTTTCCTGTGTATGAAAAGCGTCATGGGCAAGGAGTTATTTTTCCTAATTGTAAGCATTGGTGTACATATTTCATGAATTAGAACAAGCATTATATTGATTAAAACCTTTAAATCTTACTATCAGAGCAAAATAAATATTTAAAATGACAACAGTTCCTCTGGGGATTGGTACATTTTTCATTGTGTTATAGATTTATAGAATAATATGTTGCAAATAGATATCTACCACTGGATAGTGTGTGTGTGCATGGTGTGTGGGGGATTCTTAATTTTGAAAGGCTGCACTTTGTTTATCGCTGAAATGGCCATACTGAATGTACAAAATAGTTTGAATTAGCCAAATGTCTGCATCACATGCTTTTACTAAATCATTTCCAAGCAAAGCTGAATTTGCGACTCATTCAAAATGCATGATTTACAACATTACGTTTGAAATTCTCTGTAGAGATTTAAAAGCTTTATGTACTTTTCTCCCAGGATAATTTCTAGCTATGAATAAGAGAGAAGACGGAAGGGGAGCTAGAGGCATTTAACATTTTCTGTAGCATATCTGTATCCAGTGTGCCTACTGCCTGTCACACAGTCAACACCATAATGTTTGAAGGGCAATAGGTGTCAGTAAACACACACAGAAGAAACTTGTTCCGGCAACTGTACTTATCTTGGGCATTGCAGCTTTAGAGTCTGGGCTTTCTCTAAATGATATGTGGGACTCTCAACACTTCATAGTCTGCTTTGCATTCTCTTTTCTTGGTGGAAATTCAAAAAATAAAATAAAAAATCTGATGGAGCTCTTCCATGCTTATGCCTCAGAAGTGTGGCCCCACCATGTGGTGAAATAGAGAGTGAAAAACAGTGATATACCCAGCATCTTCACATGAAAGCATATTTCTGCATTTAAAATCATATAAGTTTTAATTCAAACATTTTCATATATAAAACTGACCTGGGCAAATCTAGAAGTTTGCCATTATGCTTTAAGATAAGGATCCAGCAATTGAGTTGGTCTTGGATTTATCAGCAATAACTTTAAAAGTTGAGGGGAATTTAATTAGCAAGCAGTTTCTGCAGTGTGGGCTTTATTCTGTGTGCTGTAGAGATCAATGCACCAGTGTTTTCCCTGCTTTTGTTACTGTTCAAGGTAGAACAGTGATTTGTGGGCAGATGCAAGCTTTAGTAGGTATAAAACATCAAGGTGAACATTTACAGCAAAATGCTTAGTCCATCTGTATTTGGAACAGGGTTCATAAAAGATATGTGTACATAAGACAGCTGTCCACATGTCAAACTGCTTTTAAAACTGCTGACAGTCAACAGTATTTTATTTTCATTTTCTTGATTTGCAGCATTTAGGACCCTGACCAGTGATCCCAAGGTGGTGCACATCCATAAATCAGTAGCACCTTCACAGTGAACAGGCCTTCAGATGTCTTCTGCTGCCAGAGGAGGACACCTCCTCCTTACCCTTTCTGCTGCCTCTTTAAGGGCAAGACTAGGCAATACATTGAACTTATGGATTCACATTATGTGTCTTCCTTTTTTCTTTAAACATAGCACCTGGAAAGAGTTCACTCAGGATCAGGAGGACTATGGTGCACACAGAAGCTTTTTAAAACACCTGTTATTCCCCACCGCCCCTGCTCTTCCCTGCCCAAGGAAAGAAGCAGCAGCTCCTGCAGAGGATTCTTGACAGGGACCACTGAGCAAGAGGAAAGATTAAACCTAAATTCATGCCCTGGTCCTGATCAGATTCTCCCATAGCGGCATATATATATATATAGATAGATAGATAGATAGATAGATAGATAAAAAATCAGGCACAATAAATGGAGTTACACTTTCTGTGCATATTACAATTTGACCACAATACTGTTGCCATTCTTTGGCTTAGGTTAACCCACCACACGGTCCTCTACTGGTCATAGAATAGTGAGAGAGACAGAGACAACAAGAATTAAAAATTTCAGTGAAAAGGCAAAGGAAATGGCATGTCAGCAATTCACAGGGCAGCAGAAGAGACTTTTACTGATATCATTTACCAGTTCCCTTTCCATGGTGAGCAATGACCAAGGCAACATACAAATAAGTAAAGTTCCTAAATATACAATTATAAAAAACCATTAAAACCACAGAGATTGAAATAAGTAAGCAAAAAACTTAAAAACAACTACATGAAACAATTTAATTCATTAATTAATAACATATTTTTGGGGAGGTGGGGGTTTTGTGTGCTTTATATGGCTGATATCCAGCTGACTCAGAGAAAACCCATTGAAATCAATGGACAAATTAATTAAATCAATTGATTTTCAGTGGGTCTACTCCCTGCATGTTTAACAACGGATATCACGGTATACTTTATATGGGCATTTGTCTCAGAAAAGGGTATTTTTTGGTTAGCAAGTGTTTAAACTGGCACAGATTCTGATCAGCATTAGGTAGGTAAATTATAGCCCTCAGATTGATGGAGGAAGAAACACTTGCCCAATAACATGGTGAGGAGGAAATTGGATTTTGGAAACATATAATATAGAGAGCTTTGCTTTCTGCAGTACCCAACCAACATGAAATTTACACTTTCAAAGCTGCTTTCTTTCTTTAGTTCCACTTGCCAGTGAGCAGACATGACAAGGCTAGGAGGTCCAGGAATGTTCATGTTCTTATGAGTTTAACTGAACTTAATAACCTGGAATAGGATAAGCAGGAGCTGTTGCTGTCATAGAAAGGTTGATCAGAACAGCTGAAAGTGTTAAGAGCATCTAATATTTATGAATACCAGTTGTTAAGCTGCTGACACTACATTAAAATATGGAGCGAGTTACTTGTGCCTTTAAAATGCTGTGCCACAGGAATGCTTTGTAGTTCACCTTGACTGAGAAATTCCCAAGCAAGCAAGTCAGCAAATTTCTTTTTCTTTTTATTCGGTGTCCCAGTTTGGTTGTGTTCTATAACAGTGCTTCGCACCAGCCTTTCAACTGGGTGCCGAATTTGACCTAACAAGAGGTTTCTTTGCCAACAGAATACTGTTAGCAGTAGGCAGCTTAGCTAACTGAAATGTGCTATGAGACTGGGAGAAGTTAAATTAATCTCCCAGTTCTGACATTCAGCAGCAGTGTCCAATTAATAGGATTGGATTATTAATCCATCTGGTACTCAGGCTGAAACCCTATCTGCCCGTGGACTGTCTCGCTGGTGGTGCATGCTCTGGTTATCTGTCGCTTGGACTACTGCAATGCGCTCTATGTGGGGCTACCTTTGAAGGTGACCCAGAAACTACAACTAATCCAGATTGTGGCAGTTGAACTGGTGACTGGGAGCGGCTTCCGAGACCACATAACACCGGTCTTGAAAGACCTACATTGGCTGCCAGTACGTTTCCGAGCACAAGTCGCCAATGATAAGTGTATACATACATGCCAACCTTCCAATCAGTAAGCCTAAGAGGCTCAGTGGTTTAGACTACCTGCACCTGCCACCCATTTGAATCTGCACAATGGGGTGAGCTCCCGTTGCTCTGTCCCAGCTTCTGCCAACCAAGCAGTTCAAAAGCACACCAAAGTGTTGGTGCTGACTTTTAAAGCCCTTAACGGCCTCAGTCCAGTATACCTGAAGGAGCGTCTCCACCCCCATCGTTCTGCCTGGACACTGAGGTCCAGTGCTGAGGGCCTTCTGGTCCAACCATCACTGTGAGAAGCCAAGTTACAGGGAACCAGGGAGAGGGCCTTCTCAGTAGTGGCACCCAGCCTGTGGAACGCCCTTCCACCAGATGTCAAAGAGAAAAACAACTACCAGACTTTTAGAAGACATCTGAAGGCAGCCCTGTTTAGGGAAGCTTTTAATGTTTGATGGACTACTGTATTTTAATATTTTGTTGGAAGCAGCCCGGAGTGGCTGGGGAAACCCAGCCAGATGGGTGGGGTATAAATAAATTATTATTATTATTATTATTATTATTATTATTATTATTATTAGGGATGGAGGAGAAATTAATATGATTTGCATTATAAAGCAAACTGACCTAATTTGCCAGTCCCAGATTTGGATGTAGATCAGAACACAGATATTACTCATATTATGAACCTCTCTGAATTTTGTGATGTAGCTTTGGGTTCAAAAAATGCACAACAATTGGTATTTTATAGGAAAAAATGCAAACAAAACACATATTTTGAGGGAAGAATATGCCCTTGCCTTCAACACCTGACATACATCAGGATTCAACCTTTTTTGTGCTTAAAAACTTAAAATTTAAGAAAATAAAACTATTTTAAACTGCATTTTAAATTGTCATAACCTGCCCTGGGACCTTAGAATGAAGGGCAGATTGTTAACAACAACAACAAGAAGAAGAGGAAGTGCTGTATATAATTTAAATACAATTTTAATGCTACCTTTTAAAAATGCAAGAGACTAGCATTGTCTATGATATACATACTGGCCACAGTTCAGTAAATCAGAGGTGAGCAGAAAGTACATCAGGATCTACCTATAGATCTTGGAGTAGTTTGCAGTAGATCAGCAAGGATGTCTGACTCTTTTCCTTAGAAAAGGATGCTGTGATTGCTAAGACCCAGCATGGGTTTCTCAAAAACAAGTCATGCTTGATGATTTTCATTTCTTTCTCTTTTTGTATAGAGTTACAAGTTGGTGGATTAGGGGAATGCTGAGGTCATAGTGTGTCTTGATTTCAGTAAGGCTTTTGACAAAGTCGCCAATGATAAGTGTATACATACATGGCAACCTTCCGATCAGTAAGCCTAAGAGGCTCAGTGGTTTAGACCACCTGCGCCTGCCACCCATTCGAATCTGCACGATGGGGTGAGCTCCCGTTGCTCTGTCCCAGCTTCTGCCAACCTAGCAGTTCAAAAGCACACCAATGCAAGTAGATAAATAGGTACCACTGTGGCGGGAAGGTATACGGTGTTTCCATGCGCTCTGGCTTTTGTCACAGTGTCCCGTTGTGCCAGAAGTAGTTTAGCCATGTTGGCCACATGACCTGGAAAGCTGTTTGTGGAGAAATGCCTGTTCCCTTGGCCTGAAAGCAAGATGAGCGCCACACCCCATAGTAGCCTTTGACTGGACTTAACCGTCCAGGGGTCATTTGCCTTTACCTTTTACCTACATACATGCACATATTTGTATGTCTATGTTATACATATTTTAATATAGATAGAGGAATGCTATTTAAATGTTCAGAATAAGGATGATATTGCAGTCAGTAAAATGACTCCAGCAAGCATATGTCTTTGTTTGGAGCATTTCCTGTTCTTTTGCTGTGAGATCTACTTGGGCCAGTAGATGGCACCATTTCATTTTGCTTTTTGCAATCTTGCAATTTAGATTCCGATACATGACAGAATCAACATATACTTACATTGGGGGTAAAAGAAACCAAAAGCCAGAATCCTAAACACAGTTACTTGGGCATTAATTTCATTGAACTCAGTAGTCCCTTTAACTGAGTTGAAATTCATAAGATAACACTATTTCAATTATTATGAGACATTTCTTTTAGCAGTCATTTATAATCACTCAGGGGGAAGGCCCCGCCTGATATTATTAATATTTTTTAAGTGCCTGTAAATGACTTTTCCCTCCCTAGAATTCCCCCCCCCCCCCCTCATTGTGAAGCATGATCACTAAGACTGGTAGCATTTTCTCTACCAGGTTTAGATATTTCCTGGGATTTGCTTTTAAAAGATGTGTGCACAAATGCACACACACACACACACACACACACACACACACAGGCCATAGAAATACTGGCATACTTGGACAGAAAGGAAAAGGGTTTTGGAATACAGGGGAGGAGTGTTTGAGGAGTGGGAGAAAAACATACACCCCAGATTCATTACAGCTATCTCTGCCCATGCAGGTAGTGGCAAGCAGTGCAATAGCAATGAATATCCATGACTGCAAATAATGGAAATGTGCAGAAGCTGTTCTGCCAAATGTGCTGTCACAGTAAAACTTGTTCTATGTTACCTGTTTGTGACATGAGGCCCTTGTCTAAAACAACATAAAATATAATGAATGCTGATGTTTTTAGAAAAGCATCTGAAGAATCTGTGTCTGGAGCAGGGGGCAGGGGTAGGAGGAGATATGAAACTACCATTTAACACAGGAGACTGCCATTGAAAGAGTTATTGCTTCCTTCTGTAAAAACTCCCTGCAGACTCAAAACTAGAACACCCGAGAGAGAACTAAATTAGATCTCACCTTTGAAATGCTAGTTTTGAAGTGAGAGGGGAGGTGTTAATGTTTTTTATTTTTATAAAACCGGGACAAACCTCCAAACATTTGGTGAGACAGCAGGAAGAACAAAAAATTTGAACCAGCTATAGATGCATGCATGGCATGGGGCTACTGCTCATGTATAAAATTTGGAGATGGGAGGAAAAGGAAACCCAGGACTGAGTGAACACAGGGAGGGAGGATAAAAGGGGAGAGAAAGAACAAACAAATACCGGTAAGTGGTGAATGATAAGAATGGAAAACTGGACATGAGTGGCATGGCCACCCCTACCATTAGGGAAACAGAGGTGGTAGATACTGGGGGTGCGGGTATAAGCAGAGCCCTCATTCTCCCTGAGCTCCCTAAGTTCCCTAAGCTAATTTGCTGCACTTAGATGAGGAAAAGGGTGCTGTCCCTTTACTAGTACAACTGTCAGCCTGATTGGATTCTGTATATAGAATTGTAGAGTTGGAAGGGACCCTGAGGTTCATCTAGTCCAACACTGTGCAATGCAGGAATCCATCCCACAGCAATCCCTGGGTGGGCTCGAACCAGCAACGTTCTGGTAAATAGCCAGACACACTGACCCATCAAACCACAGAGGCCCTAGGAGAGGAGCCACCATCTTGACCTTCGCTTCAGGGCCAACAATCTGCCTTGGGTACATTATATATGTGGCACCCACGGCTCTTCTCCCCAACAGAGGAGAGGGGATCAGGAGGAATGGCAGGGGGATCAGAATGGCCAGGGGATAAGGAGGAATGGCAGGAGGTTCTGCCATTGCTGCTCCCTAGGATCTGCTTCCTGGGGCCATTGAATCACTCAATCTAATGGTAGGGCCAGCCCAATGAAAATAATTCCTAGGATGGGAACAGTAAGAGAGGGTTATACAGTGGTACCTCGGGTTAAGAACTTAATTTGTTCTGGAGGTCCGTTCTTAACCTGAAACTGTTTTTAACCTGAGGTACCACCTTAGCTAATGGGGCCTCCCACTGCGCGATTTCTGTTCTCATCCTGAAGCAAAGTTCTTAACCTAAGGTACTATTTCTGGGTTAGTTGAGTCTGTAACTTGAAGCGTCTGTAACCTGAAGCGTCTGTAACCCGAGGTGCCACTGTATATTTGGATTTGTTGGTGGGGCTTTGAAGACACTGAAAAGAGTGGGTGGAGGGACATCAAGAACACTGGATTTCAGCAGATAAAAATTTGGTGGAATGTGTGATGTGTTGGATGGAATTGAATAGGCGGAAGTGATGTGGGAAAAGAATACTGAGGGTAATGGAAAGTTTTCAAAGA
Organism: Podarcis tiliguerta; assembly: GCF_965153285.1. Classification (NCBI taxonomy): domain Eukaryota; kingdom Metazoa; phylum Chordata; class Lepidosauria; order Squamata; family Lacertidae; genus Podarcis; species Podarcis tiliguerta. The sequence goes on along the minus strand of NC_139537.1, from coordinate 44,960,233 downwards.
TAAATTAAATGCCGTGCACAGCCAGGTTATGCATGTCAGATGGCAATAAATATAGCAGAAGTGAGGAGAGAGGCCAAGGTGGAGAACAAGTACGTACAAAATGCAATCACGGATAAGAAAGGGAATATGAGGAGTATAAAACATCAGGTACAGAGAAGGGCTGATAAGAATACAGAATGAAGCAGAGGGAGTGTAAAAAATTGATAAGAAAAACAAAGAGGGGGAATGAAAAGAAAATGGCACAAAAGGTAAGATAAAATAAGTTGGTTTTTTGTTGTTAGCGGAAAAGGGAGCAGACAACAGTTGTTTGACACAGTAAAAATAATTTATTGGGAGGCAATGGAAATATTTCTCAAACAGTTGCATTTTTGGCCTTGGTACTCAGGAAGAAAGATGGAACAGGGATGCCAGAAACATCTATAAATGTGCCAGGGAGTGAGTGGAGAGAGGGGAAGAGAAATAAGATTGTTCCAGAGGAGGTGGCTGCAAATTAATATGGATGAAGAGTTGCAAAAGTTCAGGACCATAAGGGATTTGTCAAGAGTTTTAAATGAAGCTGCGGATGAGTTTGGTAACAACTTAGCACAGCGATGGAGGCAGCCAGCCTGCCCTGTGTCCTTATAGGGATTTAGTATTTTAAAAGGGAATGCTCCTTGGAAAGGAGGTTGAAGCAGAATTGGAAGCTTCGCCACTTGAAAATATTCGGGGCTCTCTCTGCCTTTGATGGTTTTCCCCAGGTAAAAATAAACAAACAGAATCTCAACCACACATGATTTTTCCCCCCCATAGAAAATCTAACAGGAAGTTACTCATCTTGTTGAGGCACAAAGATTATCTGCAGTTTCTACAACAATCTGTTTCATTGCTGGAGCCCTTTAAGAATATGAAAAATGAAAATGATTATATGGGCCTGGAAACCTATTAAGATTGTGCCTTTTAGCTTTTATTTTATTTATTTATTTATTAAAAAATATATACTGCTGCATCAGAAAGATATATCACAGTGGTTTACAACAATATAAAAACATAAAACCAGACAAAATCATAAAAAGTTAAAAACAAGTTAAAAACAAAAAGAAATTTAAAACAAACATCAATAGACCCTTGTGGAGGTGTACCCAGTGCTCCCCCCCCCCGGGTGGGTACTCAAGGGTACACAGTACCAGCACCTCTTGGGTTGTTGTTAAAAAGTGTGGCACTTACTGTAACAACTTCATGGTGAGTACTGGCACCTATTTTCTGGAGGGGGGGGGAGCACTGGGTGTACTCTTAATTGCTTGCATAGGCCTGATGGAATAGAAAAGTTTTCAGCATGCGTTTAAAAGTTGGCACCAAAGGTGCCCACTGAATCTGTGTTGGCAGAGTGTTCCACAGGACTAGGCCAATGGCAATAAAGAATCAGTTTCTCATTGTGTCCAATGAGCTTCACCAACTTGGGGAATGATGAAAGATGCTCCTGCAGATGATCTTAGTGATCAAGTAGGAATATAAGGGTTCAGGTGATTCCTGAGGTCACAAATGCATGGACTAGTGGTCAGGCTGTCCCTGTCAAGGAATTGCCATAGTTGGTGAACTATACAAAGCTGGTGAAAGGCACCCCTAGACCCAGAGGACACATGGGCCTCTAGCAACAAGGATGTGTCTAGGAGTACCACCAAAATACATACCTGCTCCTTCAGAGGGAGTGCAACTCCATCCAGGACAGTTAACACCAATTTCCTGATCATGGGAAGCACCCACCCAAAGAGCTTCCATCTTCCCTGGATTCAAACACAGCTTACTGGCATTCATCCAGACCACCATTGCATCCAGACACCCGTCTAAAGTGTTCTCAGTCTCTCCTGATTCAGATGTTATGGAGAAGTAGAGATGTGTGTCATCAGCATACTGGTGACGCCTCATTCCAAAACTCTGAATGACCACACCCAATGGCTTCATATTAAATTGCGCTGTACCCTTTGGAAACCCATAGCACAAATACCAGGAGGCAAGTAACACTCACCTAGTACTACTCTCTGGGCAAGAGCCTGAAAATATGTAATACAGTGCATTCAATACCAATCTCACTAAACCTATCCAGGAGAATACCATGGTTGTTGGCACCAAATTTTCATTTTATCTTCAGAATGCATTTAAAAAGCTTGGCTAGCCCCCTTGGATGCTGAATGCAGTTACTTTTCCAACCCATTCCCCAATTTCCTCAGAAATTGATCTTGGCAGACCTTTCCAAATCAGGCTGTATCCATTGGATCATCAAGACATGATCATATCTTTCATTTCTCCTTCTGAGTATTTTAAATAGAATTTTTGAGAGTTGCATATTCCATGTGCGCAGCTACATTAATTTTTCCAAAGCTTGGGAAACTATGTGTGCTTTAAAAGGAAAGCCAAAGGTATATTCTTCATGCTTCAGCCTATGAGACTGCTCTTGCTTTTCAGAGATGATTTCTTTTGACAAGGGCAGACAGCTAGATTTGTGAATATTCTACATCTTCTAGACCTTGCTGCGTTTTTCTCTGGGAATCTGACCCTGAATTCACAGACATCCAATCTCCTGGTAAACCATTGCCGTAGACTGATGAACAGGAACACTTCTACAATTTATTCTGAAGTTAAACCGAACTGTTAAAGGCACTCTATGCATTTACCATCATATAATACCCCCTAGGATGGTCAAGATGGCCAGAAAACAGTTGAAGATAAACAGATTCCTAGAAAACCACATGCACTGCTCTTTTTATCTACCTGAAAGGGCTGGGTATCTTTTTGTCTAGGAAATTCATAGACAAATAAAGCACAGAATTAGTACTATACATTTAGGGCCCTATTATGAAACTTTGCAGGCACACACAGAAACAATGAGAATCATTGCACTGAAAAAGTTGAATTGCAATTTTATGTGGCAAAATCAGTTTGTGTTGTAGGTAGAAAAGAACAAATGAGACTGCAGTGCACATCCACATATCATAGATTGGAACATGATGTTCCTCTTCACACTCTCATATATTCTTAATTCAAATCTATATATAATAAACAAATATATCAGAACAAAGAATAGTGCAAAATTTTCAAAGGAACCTGATGAGCTGCTATTGTTAACACAACTTCCTAATATTAGTGCTTTTATATTGTGGCATCTAGTCCTTTTTGTTTGTAGAGGGCAGGCTTCTTCAAACGCGGCCCTCCAGATGTTTTGAGACTACAGTTTCCATCACCCCTGACCACTGGTCCTGCTAGCTAGGGATCATGGGAGTTGTAGGCCCAAAACATCTGGAGGGCCGAGTTTGAGGAAGCCTGGTGGAGGGACTCATAGCAGAATACACAATGCTGGTTCTGCTTCAGATGGCAGCATCGGAAAAGAAGATTAGATGAATGGGGGAATTGGGGTCTGTGTGGCACAGCAACACATTTAAAGTAGGGGTATCCAACATGGTGCCCTCCTGCTGTTACTGGACTATGACTCCCAGCTTGGCCAATGGTCAGGAATGATGGGAGCTGTACACTTCCCAATGGAGGAAATGGGGGACAAGCGGTGCTTTTTTTTCAGGGGGTATTCAAGGGTGCTGTGTATAAGCACCTCTTTTGTTGTTAAAAAGTATGACACTTACTGTAACAACTTCAGAATGAGTACCAGCACCTCTTTTTTCTAGAAAAAAAGCACGGGGGACAAGTACATGGGGTGCGGCTTGCACCCCACTGTCCTCTTCACACATTCACTTTAAATGTATGAAAAGGCCTGCTGCAATATCTGAATTGCCTTCCCTTCCCTTTTGGAACCAGATCATAGGAGTTAATGCCGTAGGATATCTGGGAAGATGAATAAATGTGGTTGTGGGGAGACTATCGCCTCTTCTGCTGTTTATGTTTAGTGTTTTACATATGCATCAAGATGCTATACCTAAATAAAAATGCAGATGTCTTCCCATAACCATTTATTTTTCAGAGACCGAACTTATGACCTTGCAAACCATAAACATATTTCAGACCCACCATACTTCTGAATGTGATTAAAGGAGAGTCATCATGTCACTAGCCCATAATGATGAGAGTCACAATGCAGACAGAGATTAATCGGCATACAGGGATGAAAAACGGGAATACAGCCCCAAATGCTGGCTAATTATTTGTGTGCATGTCTTAGCTATGCCTTACAGCAAAGTTGTTTTGCTTTACTTCATCTTGATATGCTGCTGCTTATTTACTAGCAAACCAAAGGAAAGCAGATGAAGAGTCTTAATAACAAGGCAAATCAAGTGCCAAATTTCAAATGCATAATTTCTCTTTAGGAATTCATTTTAGGAATATGTGATGTAGGCTAATCCTAAATTAAGTCATAGGTCACATTGAGACTATTGTGACATTTAGAATAGCTCTCACCGTGGCAAGCTTACAGGGTGACATTTAGATGGAACTTTTTAGAAATATATCACGGTCTACAGAAAGTACTGCAGAGGAAAGAAGATTTATAGAGCAGTGAGCCTATTATGCAGAACTGTAGATCTCTGCTGTCTACCAATGAGATGAGCTTTTTTGCTAATATTCACCAAGTGTCCTTTTGTCTTCCCCCTCTCCTTGTTGAAGTAACAATTCAACTTGATGGGGTCTTTTTTAATAGTTTGAGGGGAATACTAACATTCCCCTTTTAATCATGTTTTGCAGCTATTTGATGGTTAGAAAGTCATAGTTCCATTTTTGCTACAAGCAGCAGATTTGTACCAGAGACTGTTGAAGCAGCACACTCCTAACTATAATAATGTAGTTAAGAACTGAATAAGACACCCCGGTATACATTTACCATATGCTTGCATAGTGTATTTACACAGGAGGAAGGACAAAATAAATCAATGCAAAGTAATTTCAGGAGTGTGATATTACTCCTTCGAGTGCACTGTTATCCAGAGACAAATCTACTCTTTGGAAAGTGGAAAACATAAAAAGAAATGTATCAAATGCCTGCAGTTAACTTGTGTGTGTGTCAGGCTCTGTGAAATGACTATTATAAAACATTTACATGGTGCTGTAAATTTGCATGGCATTTTATGTAATGTAGATAGCAAAGCTTCCTTGAACTGTTACAACTTGAGGATCCTGTATAAGTGCCTGTCATGCTGTAATAAATTTGTGGAAACCTAGAACTTCTCACTTCTTGAGAGCATGCACATCGTGTTCTTTTCAAAATATTTCAAAGACTATGCTGCACACAGCTTCGCTCAATTTTCTTCTTCTGAAGTATCAAATAATGGCTTTTGAATGTAATATTTTTGGCAAGTGCCTTAAATACCAAACCCAGCAAAATACTCTAAGCTTTCAAACAAAGCAACAGCAGTCAGCACCAAGGATAGAGCAGTGTCACTGTTTAAGCAACCAGTCTCATTTATATGCTTTTTATTTTGGTATTAGGGACCATCTCCAGATACACTCTCAACAGAAAACATACTTTCCCCCATTTCACTGGCCACCAATTCTAACCAAGATGGTACAAGGCAGGTACCAATGCTTTAAATAGCGTTTGAAAGCAGTTAAGGTTGCATACTATTTAAATAATATACAACACTTGGGTAGAAAAATACTCTTTGTGGAGGGCCTTAATCTATCAGTACCAATACTGGGGGAAAGGAGCTTGATGAGCGTAAGATACTGCCGTATAATGCAGAGGTTTTCAACTTTTTTGAGTCCACGGCTTCCTTGACCAACTACATTCTTTCTATGGCACTCCTGTGGGGCTCAGATGCCCAGTTATGCCACCCCTTGCCTGCAGAGCTGACAGCCTCTCTTTTTTCAAACCTTTATATATACACCAATAAGAAGACGCGCTAAGGCTGACATATAATATTGACTTGATTATTTCTGCTGAATTCACTCATCTCTCAGTGTGTTTGGAAGTTGGTATATTGTAATGAGTGCATAAGCAGAAGCACCAACCACTATGCAGTGCTGTTCCATATCCTTAGTGCTTAGCTAAAGTTCTGTGTCTTGTACAGTAGTCATTGTTTGCTACCTTGGAAACATTACTGTAGGAAGCAGTTCTGCTTTGGAGGCCTGCCCTGCAAGTTCCACTGCCAGATCTCAAACTGTTTTATTCCAGGCCAGTATTGCATACACATGGGAGGCAGGAAGAATTAACTGAACTTTGAAATGAGAAGAAGTGTAGAGTAACATATGTGAAAAATATTTGCCATTTGCGTAAACAGTGCAAAATGGCCTGTTAACAGAATATTTTTTCAGGGCTGTGACTGAATGAAATGTGGTCATCCATGTGTTGTGGCCCCAGACAAACTTCACTTGCCACACATCCTATTATTCTTTTAAGAAGCACAGGGCTGGGTTCAACTAACTGGTTCCACCAGTAGAAGCCCGCACAAGTACATCCTCTAGAACAAAAGGACTTTCCCCATTCTCCTCCCACTATGTGCTCCCTCACCCAAATTAGCTTGGAGGGTTGGAAGAACCCTCAGAGCATCATGGAGGGGAGGGTAGATTGTTCCATCAGGCAAACAAATGCTTGCACCGATAGAGCAATCTGCTTAGCGTTATGTTTAATTCTTCCACAGACTTGACTGTTAATAATGCATTTAGCTTCCCATCTAGTTTTGCCCTCAGGGAGCCATCCAACCTGTGCCAGTCTTGGCTAGCTCCTCAAGAGTATTGAATAAGCCTCAAACCAAGCCACACCATTGCCTGTGTAGCACATTATTAGGTGTGTTCTCGGTTCATTCATGGAATCAGCAGGAGTGATACAATATGGTCAGCTTAATCAGGAAAACTTCTCTTTTAATATTTGGAAAGTTCCAATTACTCAATTTGTCACTTGGCTTTTACACAAATGTGTCACAATCTCATTAAATTTCTGCCACTGGACTTTATTGCTTTAATAATCTGTTGTAATATTTATGAAATGCTTTGATGGATCTTATTGGAGCCATCATGTTATCCATCACAAAATACATTATATTACAAAACAATAAATCAATCACTTTGAAAAAGGCTAAAACAATGAAACTAAAATTTGAGATGCATATATCATTAATATGAAAAAGATTTTAGCTGGCTTGCAATGAAGGTTTTTTTCTTTTTCTTTTGGTTCCTGATGCCAATCTAACACCTTTTGTTGTCATAAAAAGCAATCTAACTTTCTTTGTCTTTACAAATACCTGTTTTTCAAAGCCATAAAATTATGTGATATAAGACTACTCAGGAAGGGATAAATAGAATTAATTGTTGTTTGGTCAAAGCTATGTTCCATCTTTCTTCCATCGTCAAACTCAAAGCAGCACAAACAGAGTTTACTAGACTGCCTGCCATCCAGATATTAGCAGAGCCACACCTGCTTATTTTCAGCAAACCTGCTGCCTTCAGATCGCACTCATAAATATATTTCCACCACCCTATCTACACCTTGGGAATGACTTCAACTGGCTGTCTAAACTAGGTGATGATAGCCCGTGGGTCTCAACCCCTCTGTGAGTTAGGGACTTTCCCTGCATGCAATGACAGGCTCTGGCAAATTGAGCAGATGAGGCCAATACTGGGTCCAGTGGTCAAGAAGGTGATTGATGCCTGCACATGCTGTAGAGGAAAGTGAAGGGCAGGTGGGACTTATCAACCTGGAAATGTAGTCTATGTAGGAGAAGGAAAACTGATGCTAAACTTCCTCAGATGACATCAGGGAAGCATACATGATATTCTCCCTCCCACCCACCCTGATATTTTAAGCAGGTAGGTTAGGCTGGGAGATAGTGATTAGCCCAAGGTGATTCAATGACCTTCATGACCTAGTGGGAATTTAAGCCCTGGTCTGCCTGGTCACACTAACCATCCAGAACACATCAGCTCTAATACTGAATACTGAAATGTAGTGATCTGGCACAGTATGTTATTTCCAATATGATAGCTAATCGCATATGTAATTACTAACTAGGTGGTTCTAAAATGATTGAAACTGGTTGAGACTCAGACTAGTTTTTATATAACACTGAAATTAAGCCTATTATGTTAATCAAATTATTTCATTTTCTTGGCACAACTTTCTAAGAGTTAGGAAAAACAGTTGATGTTCAATAATTGAAATAAGTAATACCAGCTGTAGAACATGAAATAATATGAAACAGAAAGCTCCAGTTTCTATCCTAATTATGCCAAGAGAAGCACATTCTATAGTTGTAAGTAATAAGAGGGTTCATGGCATGAGCTGTAAAATAGGTGAAATAAAAGGTTTAAATGAATGTCAAAAGCAGTCATAGGTTAACTTTTATTACTGCAGACTATTAATTTTAGTACTGAAACTGTGTGCTATAGCTTAGGATTTCCCCCCACCTCCACTTTCAATACGATTGGAGGGATAAACATGTTCTAACTTTGTCAGTAGGTATGGGGGATAAATTCAGTTTGTTTTTCATTTTAATGTGAACCTACTGAATTCATGTCACCCAAAAATACATAAACTAAAACATAACTGTTCTTCACAGTTTGCACTTCTCTAAATTTTGTGGTGCAGTTCTCCAGAAATTTATACCAACCTGTGTATTTTAGGAGAAAAGTGTTAATAAAAATGCCTATATTTAAACATTTCTGTTTCACCAAGCCTTTGCTCTTAATTATCTGTGGCCTTCTTGGATGGGTGAGATGTTTTAATCATCTCTTTTAAAAATAGGATTGACCTTTGTATTATTCTTTAGGAGGGGGTTCTGCTGGTTTTAATGTATGTGTTTGTTGTTTATATTGTCAGCCGCTTTGAGGGGTGGTTTTTTATTTTTTTGTAAAAAGCAACCAAAATAATTAATAATGATATTAGTGAAAATCATATACAAATATGCATTGCACCAGGCAAAACTGTTTGCTGAAATTTGTATAGGCAATATTACCAAAAAGAAAATGTAGGCATTTGGAGACATGCTCCCTAAAATGCTGGCAGATTTTCACAGGAACTTTTTAAAAAACAATACTAATAACAGATTGATGCAGAAATGTGGTGAATGGAATTCAAGATTTAAAAAGGGGGGGGGCAGAGAAACTAAGAGAAATTGAAATTGGTGAGAGTGGGTTTTTTTTGCCCATCCTACTTGTCCAAAAAGTCTGGGGAGAAGGTCAGCAGTTTGCAGCAGTTTTGTACTTCATGCTACACCTCTGCAGGCATTTTCTCTGCATATCCCCTGTTAAACAAAACACTGCATTTTCTTGAAGATGGCCATATGCTTTTCCAAGTTGGCTTCAACTACTGTTCTTTTGGCCAGGGACATGTTGGGCATAACCTTTGGGAAATATACACTGTTGATATCCAGCATGCTCCTGTGGCCATTCTCCTCTAGACTTGGCCAAATGCATGTTGTGCAAACACAATTCTTAAAAACCTATCAGGGAGCAGGCATATCACACAAAGCTCTTTGTTAAAGCTTTCTATTGGGCCCTCAACTGAATTCCTGTTCAAGCCGTGACAATAAATTACAGTGTTGCTTTATGGCACACACATATTTTTTAAAAAAGAAAAATGGACCATATTTATGTTTTCAACCAAACAAAATGTGGTGAATCATATTGAGCACGCAATCCTCATGAGTACTAGGCCATACCAGTGCTTTTATTAAACTTATTGCATTCTACATAACAAGCTAAGACCTCACATTGGAGTGTTTGTTTTTCACTGAAATTACTTTTTCAGATTAAGAAGCAATAACCAAGACGAAGAAGAAACCCAGAAATGAGAAGGGTTGACAGCTGGGACAATAGCTGTAAAGAATAGAGATGGAAATGCAGCATTTTTCAGTTAATGCCTGTATTGGATAGCAAAGTTTAAACTGTAATCCAATGGAAAAGAATTGTTGAAACTTCATCATTTTGCAGCTTGGTTGGGCTCAGCTGCCAAGCTGTCTTACCTGGTTCTGTAACTTACAGCTGTTCCTTGGTGTCTCATGCAAGTCTCCACATATGGCCTACATTAATCATCAAGACAGATTATGGAATTCATGTACAGATATTAGAAAAGCCAATACTTCTGTCAGGTCCAATCTGCACACCTGTTTGCTGCAATTTGTTATCACTGTTATGTGATGATTAATAACACATTTAAATTGCTTTGATAACATGTCTAAATTCATAAATCACCTGAAACAATGGCAATGGGGAATTAACAACAGAACTCGTTAATGATGTGATCTATGGTGTGAATCCTTTCCAAACCTATATATTAAAAGGGAGTCAGAAATAAGACAGAAAGATCTTGGTGACACCTTGACAGAGGGCATTGTTTCATTGGGCAAGCTGCAATGCTTGCACAATTCTAGCCCATAAATTGAAGGTAGATTTTTAAGTTAAGCCATTCTATAATGAAAATATATGAGATTTCTTACATATTTCAGCAGTGACCACATCCAGATATTTCACAGTATATATAACAGAATTAGATAATCACATAGGGTTGGATTCAGACCAAGTTAGTTGAACTTGTTCCCACTGAAATGAATAGGACTTAAAGGAAGCCATGACTAACCCAACCAAGTGGGTAGAAACCTAGGTCATTCTACCTAAATGCTGTCAATATTCTTACCAGAGGACTCAGGTTTGATTCTTAACTGGATTTTTGCATAGTGGAAGATCATCACCATACTTTCTCCCAACACAGAGGTGATGCCACATCACACCAACACTGGATCATGTAATTGCCCAATTCAATAATTTATTTCCAAGAAAACTTGGTTTAAGTAGGCTATTATCTGTGAAGTAAAGAGGAGCATAGAAAGCAGGTGTATACCGAGTCAGGCCATTGGTTTATCTAGTCTACACTGGCGATGATGGTTTCAGACAGGAATTTCTCTCCCAGATGATTATGCATTTACTTTCAGCATTTCTAACTTTCCCTAACCAACTTGTCCCAGGATGGAAGTGCAACAATAAAACAATTGAACTTGGTACCTTTTTCATGCAAAAAGTGTGTTCTGCCACTGAGCTATATGGCCTTTTCCCGTGGAAGGAAATAAGGAAATAAGGAAATGCACTGCTTCCCCTCTGCATAAGAAACAAATGAACTGGTGTTCAGACTTGAGCCTAATGTTGTTCAACCACTAGAAGATGCTCCTTGTGGACAAAAGCCTGACCACTGACATATCATATAAATATGCATTTGTAGCCATTTTGTGATCGTGTTCAGGATGGGTTAAGGAAAAGTAAACTCAGAGGCGTCCCTAATTTGAGTGCAGTCTGTTTTACCTCTCACTGTGTCACACAGATTTGACTTATCAGCCCCACCCCTTTCAGGTTGGCTCTATCAGATTATGTAAATCTCTTGTGATGCAAACTAGACGTTTTTCAGAATCCTGATCTTTGAAAGCACTTTGAGATGGGAGGGTCTGTCCTGTGTATAGGAATGTTGCTTTGGTGTTACTGGATATTTCTGTTCTCCAAATGCCATCTGAGCTTTTTGACATTTTGGCTGCAATCTATTCAGAAACAATTAGCCATGGAATGGAGACTCTGGGTTTTAGCTAAAGGCATCATTAACTGCTCTGAAGGCAGTAATGCAGCAGTACTTCGCTGACTTTTAAATTACCCTGTGAGCAGCTATGAAGATGTCTGAGATAGCATTTTTCCTAAACTAATTTCCTGCAGACACTCCTTTCACTGTCTCATTTCACTCCATCACTTCCCCTTTCATTATCAAATGGGTTGAACCAGGCTTGAAATACAAACTACCAGAAGACAGATAAGTGCTGTGGGAACTGCTGAAGTCTACATGGGGAAAACACATTACAGCATTGATTTTGCAGATTTCAAAGGGCATGTGGAGTCAGCAGGTTTAATTTCATCCTATAAACATATTAGTGACAAGACTAGGAGTATTTAGTGTTCTGTTCAGAACACCAAGGACTTTCTTTTCTTGGGGATGTGAAGCTTCTACTCAGTAAACTCTGAGAGACAAATAATTAATTTTTTCTCCTTTTACAGTAAGCCATTAAAGCACTGTCTGTGAGAGGCCTCATGTCACATTACAATTAGGAATGAGAGAATTTCCTCCTGTTCTGTTCATTTACTGTTCCTCTAGGTCACTGGGTCCTGCATTCATTCCTCCTGAATTATTCTTTAACTAGAAAAATTTCTAGCTAAATAATTGCTATAATTGGGCCATAAGCAGTTTACCACATTGTTACCGCATGCTCTCTATTACACGCCGCTCTCTGTTGCCAGGGTGCATATCTGCTTTGTGATGTGATCATATATCCGGTTGCATCAATATTTTTCTGTTTGTCTGGGGTTTCACTGAGGGAGGAAATGTACTCGTGCACACTAATAAGACAAAGAGAGGTTTGAGCAAAGTATGCACAATCACCTCAAGAGTTCTTCTCATAGTGTGTTGCATGTGAAGACCCCCAAACCCTCTCCAAAATAAATCACACAGGACACAGAATATTTGTTTAAGATTTTTGGCATTAATTTGGCCACAACTTTATTGTTTACAGCACATGAGTGGTTGCTTAGGCATTGGTTCGGACTACCTGAACCTGCACCGGCAGGAACAGGGCTGACAACTGGAAACTCCAGAGGTCAGTAAGGGAAAACATAGAGGGGGAGCACAGAGGCGGATTTCCTCCTCTTAGTTCACCCCAGATGCTCCCAGGAACTCTGGCATGGCCCTACCCCTGAGAGGGGATCGGACAGAGCAAATCGAGCCCCTGGATTCCTTTAATGGAATTCCCTAGCAGCAGCAACAAAAAAAATGAGGGGCAGGCACAGCCAATTCATAATCCCCTCCACCAAAGAATGAACCAATGCCTAACTGCCAACCTTACAAAGTTGTGATGATTTGCTACACTGTAGGCAAAAACCAAATGGCACCAGCCAATCAACCAAGTGGCAAAATTCCTACCGGGCCCCTGCTCCAAAAACAGACAACCGCTAGACAGGCATAGCAAGGTCAAAACCCACAACCATAGACTATAGGGAGTTAAGGCGGGAGTTCTACTGCACGATGCGAAAGAGAAAGTACTTCGCCTCATGCAGCCCCTTAAATAGCCCCTTAGTTGCCAATCAATCCCCAGCTGACAGAAAATTTTCCCTAGTAGCAAAGAGGCAACCAATGAGGTGCGGAGGTCATCCAAACGGGCCCGCCCCAGCAACAAGAAGGCAGTTTGGTGATCTCACCGCAACACATGGCTCTCCATGATTTGGAAGACACGATTTATCAATGCACACAAATGCAAATGTGCATTGAGAAAACACCTGGACACAACTGTTCTAGTAACAGAAGATTTAGGGAAGCTGCCTTACACCAAGTCAGGCCATTGGCCCACCTGGCTCATTGCTACTGCACTAACTTGCAGTGGTTCTCCATGATTTCAGATGGGGACATTCTGGTTTTACATTGAGGTGGTGGGGCTTAAAGAGGGGGCCTTCTGCATGCAAAGCACAAGCACTTCCACTGAACTACAGTTCTTCTGATCCTTGTGAACACATCTGAATGGTCTTTCCGTGTGTTTTAACAATGTGGTAATGTAGGAAGAGAAAGAAGCACAGCAACTGAAAGAACTCATTGATTCCACTTTGGAAACAAGAGCAGATAATTTGGAGCTCCAAACTCCAGGGGGAAATTTGGAACTGGGGAATTTTGTAAGCATCCCCCAATACTATGTAATTTGTATCTCTTACAAAATGGTGGAAAGGGGTCAAGCAGGTGTTTGATAGACCACCAGATGTAGGTGTTTGATAGTCCTTTGTATGTACAGTATGCACATCATACTTCACTATGGTTATCTTGATGCTGAACAGACATACTGCATTGTGTATTACACTTTCTCAACAAGACCATCTGAAAAAAGCTGTTGGAGGTTAAGCTGAGGCTTGAACTTGAATAATAGAATTCTATCCTGAGTAGTTTGGCCTTAATGATGGATTTTCCAAGGCTGGATACTTAGAATCATAGAGTTGGAAGGTATTCCAGCCCTCTACTCAGTGCAGGACCTGTGATGCAGATACAGCTGCTGTTTCCTTGATAAAAAGCTGCCTAGCCCCTGATTGAATACATCTAGCAAGCATACTGGCTCCTTCAGAAGAAAAAGCAGCTGCAGGACTCTGATCTGGATCAGGGAGCCACACCACCAGTTTCCTGCTGACCATTTGCATCAGCTACTGTTTGTGGTAGACTCTACAGCACCTTTCAGGGCCAAATAGCTGGTTGGCGGGAAAGGGCATCTAGTAGGAAACTAAAACGGGTACCCAATCCAGACTAGGATTGCTTTCTGGCTCAGGATCCCAATGGTTGCTTTTCCTTCAAAGTAAAAGTGGTATATTTAAGCATACTTTAAGTGCATATAATGTACAATGTGCTTTGGCTCATAGTACAAAGGAGGCAGCTTTTACACCTGCTTCTTGGGTCTTCCACGCTTATGGAGACATGGTGATGTTCTCTCAATCAGTTTAATTTTTTTCCTTTGTGATTCTGATTTGTTAGGGCTCAGAATGTTGTTCTTGATGGTTTCCCTTCAGACTTACTTGGAGATTAACTTACTATCTTCCCAGTGTTTCCTTACCATTATTTAAAGGTAAAGGTACCCCTGATCGTCAGGTCCAGTCACGGACGACTCTGGGGTTGCGGTGCTCATCTTGCTCTATAGGACAAGGGAGCCGGCGTTTGTCTGCAGACAGCTTCCGGGTCATGTGCCCAGCATGACTAAGCTGCTTCTGGCGAACCAGAACAGTGCACCGAAACATCATTTACCTTCTCGTCAGAGCAGTACCTATTTATCTGCTTGCACTTTGACATGCTTTTGAACTGCTAGGTTGGCAGGAGCAGGGACCGAGTAACGGGAGCTACCCCGTCATGGGGATTCGAACCGCCGACCTTCTGATCGGCAAGCCCTACTATTTACTTCATTTTAAATAAGTTTTAACATATTAGATCAGCCATCTGTTGCCTAGAGGCTGCAATCCTGTAAATATTTGCCTGTGAGTAAATCTCTTTAAATTCAGTGGGGCTTATTTCTGAGTAGGCAAGCATAATATTAGTCCTGCTTCTAATGAAAGTAGTACTGTATAGGTTTGCACCAGTCTGGTTTCTGTATAACACTGAACTAATAAGCAATGTTTACAGAGTTAATATGCCAAAAGGGGCCCGTGTTTTGCAAAATATTTGAAAATAAGAGACACCCATAGCAAAGAAAAACTTTATGACACAGAGTTCTTAAAACTGATTTAAACACCCCTTGATAAACTGTAGCCTCACTTAAGCTAGTTTATTTCTATAGGGGGAGCCTGTACTCCATCTGATGAAACAAGCCCTGTTGTGCACTGAATTTAAAAGAAATATGTTCACTTCTACTGGCATGACAACCTGAACCCCCTGGGTGACATCCAAACTTATGTAATTGCAAGACCTCGATGACATTAATCATTCAACCACAAATTGAGTTTCAAACTTAAGAAGTATTTGTCTTCCTTTCAACAAATATAGCACTCCTGAATACATAATGACTTCAGATGTTTGCTGGGCTTTGTCAGAAGGGGGAGCTATGTGGAAAAGGAAGAAGGAATACTCTGAAAATAATTCATGGCAGTAGGATAGCTCCTTGTAACATAAACATTCATTTCACTGAATTAAAACATTGTGATTTTTGGTGAGGCAGCTAGGTCACTTTTCTGATGTAGGTTTTACATGTTTCCAGTTAAAACGGTAGCAAACCTGTATGTTAGGAAAAAAGGGTTGCCAAACACACAGTATTCCAAAGATAATTGAAAGGAATCCTTTTGCATTACAAAATATGTATGTACCTTAAGAGCATGCATATGACTCATGAATGAGAAATCTTCTCTGAGAAACATATGGCAGCTGATAGACTTCTGATAAATGGTCCCATTCTGAAATAAAGATCTCTTGGGTGCAATTCAAAATTAGTTTAGGAAACAGACGTGGTTCTTGACGTAAATCTATTTTCTGCATCGTGAGAGATTATCAAGATGTATGTAGGAATTTCGATGTGTCTTCCAAAATGTTAACAGCCTCCTAAGGGAATTATTCAGGTACAATGAATAGTATTCAGATGAAATTCTGAACCAGGAAATGATAACCTGCATATTGTGCTGATTTTGTGGCTGGCCGTTTTCTCCAGTATCAACACAACCCTTTCATTTGGAAATTCCTGAGAATACAATACAGACAATGTTCATTTCTATATGTTCTCCATTGCTGTTCTATATTTTTAAATACAGTCATACCTTGGGTTACAGATGCTTCAGGTTGTGTGATTTCGGGTTGTGCACCGCGCCAAACCCAGAAGCACAGGAACTGTTTACTTCTGGGTTTCGACGCTCGTGCATGCGCAGGAGCGCTGAAATGCAACCCGCGCGTGCGCAGACGCGGCGCTGTGGGTTGAGAACGTGCCTCCCGCACAGATCACGTTCACATCCCGAGCGTCCACTGTACAGCATAATATTTTAAGCTTTAATTGCATCACAACCCTTCCATGTATGAATTCACTATTAGCACCATCGTCTCCTGCGGTTGAGCCATGGGCAGTGGTGATTGTGCTATCTAGTCCTCTCAAGTCCTAGTGAACTTGTTGCCCCAATACTTTTCTCCTCCTCCTTTTCAGGCAATGCAGTAGGGGAAAGACTTGTAAAAAAAATATGGTGCATCTTTATTAGAGCTTCCTCTTTGTTTTAGAACATAAGAACTCATTGGAAAAATTTAAATGCATACACTAGCACACAAAACAAAGAAACATTTTCCTTAGAGAAACAAGGAAGCATGATCTCATAAGCTTCTTTGGCGATCACTCATAGCCAAGTAAGATTGTCTTCCATAAACACAGTTGGGTTGGGTTTTTGGAAGACGCCTGTGCATGAATTTGTTTTATGTGTGTAGATCAGTGCACGTTGACCGATGCACAGTCTTCACAGTAGGGCTCTAATACGATGGCATGAAGTAGTCACGACAAACCTGTAGATTCCTATCTGCTGCAGCCTTCATCCGCCTTCATAGCCGTTGTAACATACCGCTTGTTATCATCCGCCTGTTCTGCCAATGAGGACTTCTTGGATCATTATTTGTCTAGCTCCTTCCCTTTGACCTTACCTCCTTGAGTGATCCTGCTGGGAGTATGAGATTCCCGACGGCTTCTCTCACAAGGGTCATAGGAACATGCAAGGCCACTCACACGACAAGGTGATGATCCAGTGAGTGGGATCTCATAAGCAACATGAAAAGCTGTCTTATACTGACTGAGACCATTGGTTCATGTAGCTCAGTATTGTCTACACTGACTGGCAGCAGCTCTCCAGAGTTTCAGAAAACACTCAGCCATACCTAGAGATGCCTGGGATTGAAACTAGGATCTTTTTGCATGCAAAATATGAAGATCCCTAAGTGGGTGCATCTATATAAAACCATCATTTGTAAGACACCATAGTCATTGAGAATTAATGTATGTTTTCTAATTTGTGAGATACTTTTCTTTCCTTCTTTCTACTAAAATAAGCATCATCATTTGAGATTGCTGCTTGAAATGCCAGTGCTGTAACTTAATTATTCCTTTGCACATTAAATAATGATTTTAATAAAAGTGTAGAGATCATGTTCCCTTCTGAAAGCTATTACCTTTCAACTGTTGGCATATACCTCTTTATCTTCAAGGGAAAGTGAACAACATCTCATATTTTTCTTAGACGTTATATGAAAGCATTAATTTCCTTCTGCTGCCTTGACAGGACTCCAGTGCTGTGGGGCAACTTAATGCAAAATGATCACATTTTCACTCATAATCAATACAGCAGGGCATCTATTTTTCAATCCAGCATTCAGTAAAGGCAGAGATGGCAGTGGGTTTTCTTCAAAAGGTTTTGTTTTGAATGCATATATGGATATATCAAGTGACTGACCCAGTGATTACTCCAGTCCTGTGGGGGCACTGACAGATTGGAGCACACCAGATATTTGGGGTTTTTTTCCTTGCACGTCCCAATGGGATAATTTGGCAACCTGTCAGTTTACTTAAAAAGCAAGCCATGTAGCATACACAGCAGGTTTGCCTGTGATATTCAGTTCTTGTAATCTCTCTCTCCTGTGGCTTCACCTTCCAAAATACCCATGGCATTAAAACATAAGCAGGGCAATATAAGCTGGATAGGGTAGTAGGATGAAAAATGTGTACATTTTATAGGCTAGCTTTCTGATCTCATAATAGCATTCATTCATTCATTCATTCATTCAAGAGATTTCTGACCTGCTGTTCACCGTAAGGTCCCAGGGTGGCTTACAGTCATATGGTCATATATACTATTAAAATCTAATTAAAAAAAGCAGTATGTATATCAAACAGCAGAGGTGGCCCCACAAAAATCTCACAAATCCATACCATTTGAATGAAATCTAGAGGAAGATTTTGCCTTCTTTAAAGATACCACTGATTTGCAAGTCGCCATCTCTAGTCAGGACAGAAAAGTGAGATTGGGAGACAAAAAAAAGATCATGTTAAAAGAACAGCCACAGTCTATGACAAAAGTTAAGAGATTAGCAAAACTGGGAAGATGAGAGCAGGATTACAGAGGAACAGGGAGAGGGAGAGAGGGAGGGTAGGTGAGGTGAGGGACAGATGGGGCAGAGCAAAAACAAGGGGCCCTTCAAGGCAGTGTTTTTAGTGTGCAGTTATGAGCATTTGTGCTTCTACTGGTATTGGGATGTTACATGCAACCCTGCTTCCTCCATTGTTTCCATTTGCAACTGTTTTGGGGCAGACATACTGTTTTATTTCCAGTTGTTACATGTCCAGTAATTTCCTGCTGAAATTCTGTCAGCTTATGTACCCCAAATATTCCAGGGTTTTTTTTAATCTCACTTTTTGTGTTATAGTGCTAATAAAGCAGAATGATGTGTGGAGAATCCAGTATAAATCTATAACTAAAGTGCTATTATTGCATCAGTCACATGTTGCAGAGTATACTTGCGAAGGAAAAAAAACTCACCAGCAGTCTAGAGAGGCACACAAAGAGATTGGCTCCATTGGTACCCATAGATGATTCCCTTGAAATGCAAATGGCCTTGGAGAGGTGGCCTCTGTTGGGACTGTGATGGCAGAGAGAGAAAGAGTTAAACTCCTTTCTCTGCTTCCCAAGGTCCCAAGACTGCTCAGACTGTTATTTCAACTTTGAGACTATTCACTCTTTGAAAATTAAGTTCAAAATGGCTTTGGCTTTTCTTCAGAAATACTACAATTGAGCATGGAATGTCTCCACAGAAGGAATGTCTTTTCTCTCTCTTGCTAATTGCTTCGTCAAAATAGAGAGGAAACAAATACTTCAACATTTCCTGTTAAGAAGAAGCATGGTGTTTATGCCATCTGGATGAAGGGCCAACCACTGCAGCCTAACTTTTTGTGAAGTCAGTTAATTTCTGTAATTGGATTCAACTGTCTGCTCTTGTAAAACTGTCAAAGTTCCCTCTTCTAGACATTTGCAGTCTAGTAACCAATAGCAGGTATATATCCCAGAATAGTTTGGTCAAGTTAGATAATAATTTTGCTGATTTTATGCCCAGCAAAACCTGCTGGATAACTTTTGTCTGGCAGTTCTCTTTTCCAATATTCTGTAGAAAATCTGGCACAGTTATCACAAGAATGCAAATAGCTTGGCTCAAAAAGTTAAAATATCAGAAGAGTGCAGATAGAAGCCTGTTTGTGTGCGTTGACTTATGAACAAATTTGTCAAAAGCAAAGCCAGTTTAGGGATGTCTGCCAAATCTTTTTGATTCGGATTCAGAAGTGACAAAGCTGCAATTAAAGGTGGTCCAAGTTCAGTTCTTTTTCATTTTATCATTACAGGGCTGGATCCAGTCTTGCAATCTTTTCCTTTGTTTATAGGAAGGTCACTACTGTCGGAAACAGTATGCTCCAGTGCATGGGCATTGCAGTGGGGAGAGTGCAGTTGTGCTCATATTCTGCTTGTGGACTTCCCAAAGGCATGTGGTTGGCCAATGTGAAAACAGAATGCTGGACTACATGAGTCTTTGGCTTGACCCAGCAGTGCTCTTCTTATGTGCTAGAGAATTGTCCAATAGTTAAGTTGTGAGCAATAGACATTTCAATAGAAATAGCATATTTTTGCTGTTGCATTTGGATCAGCACCATACATTTAAAGCACTCCAAACACACATTTAAAGAACATGACTGCCCCTAAATAATCATTGGAACTGTAGTTTGATGAGGGGAAACTACACTTCGCAGGAAATATGAATCTTTATGAGGCAAGTGTAGAGTTCTCAACCCCAGGAATGCCTTGAAATGCCAATACTGGAATGGTGTGGGGGAATAAACTGCAGAATCAAATCTGTAAGTGAAAGAAATTTATTTCATCTGCAAGTTTGCCCTTCCCTAGCTAGGATTTTCGGTTCGTTTTTCCCCTCTTAGATATACCTGAGAGTGGAAATAAACCTGGGAGGGTTTTTAAAAAATCTTAAAAACAAGTACAGTGTATGTCAATGTAGCATTTCCTCTCATCGTGTAACATGCCCACCAAAGTCTTCAGGACCTATTCTGAAATAAAAGGCAGTGTGTTTTTAAAAAGTCATGAATCACAGAATCGTAGAGTTGGAAGGGATCACCAGGGATAAGGAAGATAAGGTTAGTTCTGGAGGAACAAGTAAAGTAGCAATGCTAGAAGATTGTTGCTGTGTCTGAAATAACAGGTTGAGAAATTCCCTTTGGATGTTTGCCAGTTAACAGAGAGGATTCATATTTCCTATTTATTTAACTTGATCTTTGTAATATAAACCAGGTGAGGGGGAACCCTTTTCAGACTGAGGACAAGCTTCCAGAAGCCACATGCCAGTGGTAGGTGGGGCCAGAGCAAAAATGGGTGGAGCCATGAATGTAAATTTCCCCCTTTTAATGGTAGGGTTTCTACATGCACCTCTCTATCCCCTTTCCTCTCTCTCCTCCATCTAGGTAAGCAAGAGACATTATTGGAGTTCAAGGCAAAAACATGCAAGGAGTATGCAAAGCAGGGCCACTAAAGAAGCATTAATGCCCTGAATTCCACTTGCTAGGAATCACATGTAGGGCAGGTGCTGTTGTGCTCAAATCCCATTTGTAGGCTTCCCTTCCCAGTGGACATGTGGTTGTTCACTGTGAGAACAGAATGCTAGACTAGAAAAACCTTTGACCTGAGCCAACAGGGCTATTATTGTGTTCTTACCATTATGGGGTCCTCGCCGCGGGATCACATTCACCCGGTGCTATACCAGCTGCACTGGCTCCCGGTGGAGTACAGGATCAGGTTCAAGGTGCTGGTTTTAACCTTTAAAGCCCTATACGGCCTAGGACCCTTGTACCTACGGGACCGCCTCTCCTGGTATGTCCCACAGAGGACCTTACGGTCTTCAAACAAAAACATCTTGGAGGTCCCAGGCCACAGGGAGGTTAGGCTGGCCTCGACCAGAGCCAGGGTTTTTTCGGTTGTGGCCCCGATCTGGTGGAACGCTCTGTCACAGGGGACTCTCCTGGTATGTCCCCCTGCGTCCCCCCAGAAAAAAAGCACTGCGGAGCACTGTGGAGATCCATCCTCTGCCATGCTGCAGTGTCAGTCACTGAGCTTACATGAATAAACTTTTTAGTGTCCTGTTCATTTTGTAGAAGTTATTTTTGTGTCACATCTAAAATTGCCTCCGGTCATTAATGTAGACTAAAGGTGGAGAAATAGTTTTATTTATTTCCATTTTTTCCAACTCCATTTACTTTCTTTCAAACAGTACAGGTTAAATACTTTACTTTCTTATTCTTTCTTTCAACTTCTGTGAATAATTAAGTTTTCTATCTGCAAAGAAATGGCATCCTTAACTTCTTTGTATTTCAGGAGTGTAAATTGCAGCGTTTTATTCATAACTAACCCAGAATCTGTCTCATATTCTGTGCCTTACTGTGCATGATTACTAAATCTATATATAAAGGCATAAATCAATTTTTGACTTACAAAGCGTATGTCATAGCACATGAAAATATATCTGTTCCTAATCTTATTTTGAAGGTGACCTCAAATATTGTGATTGCAGTTATAGCATAACAGAAATAATGGTATAACATGGTTATTGATGAAGGAATGTGTGTGTGTGTGTGTGTGTGTGAGAGAGAGAGAGAGAGAGAGAGAGAGAGAGAGAGAGAGAGAGAGACAGGTGATGGACTGTTTTACATATATGGTTGACAGTATGGTTCCTGGCTGTTTTAAATTGAATAAGTGTTCTAAATATTTCCCATGGATATTGCTGCCACCTGCTGGACACAACAAAGGGTTGCAAACATTCACAAAACAAAGATGCCTCTTTAAAAAAGAAAAGAAAAGTGGTTTATATGGGCAACGAAGACAGTTTCCAGGACTGGCCATGCACAAGTAACATAACTTGCAGCATAGTCCTAGGCATGCTTACTCAAAATTAATGCTCATTAAATTCAGTGGAACTTACTCTCAGGAAAGTGTGCTTAGGTTTTCAGCCTCATACGTATGTTTTTATTTGGAACTGGAACATGAAAGGTCAAGAAAACTTTGAATTCAAATACTGGCATCTATCAAACATTTGATAATTATATTTCTCCCTCCTCCCCTCTCTCTATGTGTATGTTAATATATATATATGCGATAATCCCATATATTTCATTTTGGCATTTCTGGAACTCTACTGCAGCATTGTTTGGGGGGTGGGGGATATATTTATCCACCATATTCAAACCAGTAACATGATCCAATCATCTCTTTTTTATCATCTATCAGTCAAGACTATGTTGATTAATGTATCTGGGGACAGAAATGGACAACATCCAAACAAATGGAGAAGGCAGGGGAAATATTACATCTGCTTCCATTGCAAAGCATTTGAACACCTGTATGGGAATTCCAGAATAACATGCAGTCTCCTTTCATCACCCATGTCATTCTTAATATTGTGGAACCCCTTGATGATCTCAGAAAGGCAGGATATGACATGGGTGAAAACCCAAATCCGATCTCAATTAATTGTTATTTTTATAAATTAATTATTGTTATAATTTGGCTATTATTGGGGGTATATTGGAAAACTAATAATAAAACAAATTTTAAAAACCCCTAACCCCAATCTCTTATATTACAAAGTAAATATAGCATCATGAATGAATAAGGAACCAGGGATAACATTAGCATCTCTATCTAGTCTGCAAGTGTACATAAATTCAATGAATATGGATGACATTGTTCATTGATGGCTTCTGGCATCATCTAATTGACAAAATGGTCATCTGAGATAGCATTTGCAATGAAAACAACACAGCACTTGTATTCTTCTGTCTGGATATTTGCATCAGCTTTTTTAGAAAACAACAACAACAACCACAATTATACAAATGTAGTGGTTCTCATTTACTCAAAGAAAAGGGAAAAATGTTAAGAATTCCTTTCAACTTTCAATGTGTGAGAGGCATATATGAGGAGGAGAAGATGAAGATGATGATGAAGAAGAAGAAACATCTAAAATATAATATGAATGTTGCTCTCTGACAGTCCTACAACCAGGAAAGGAATGACTAATGCTTAATTGTTGATATGCAAAGACAGAGATAAAGGAATAAGAGCAGCCAGCAGTTTGGATATATTTGTCTTGAAGGAAAAGCAAGACCTGTTATTAGAGGAAAGGTTTTCCCTCCTCTCCCAAATACCACTTGGGTTGTCAAATATCTTGACATGTTTGGTGGAAGCATAAATAGACAAGAAGGGATCATGGATCGGCATGTATCACAGTATACCTCTGCATAATGAGGTCCCTTCTGGAAAACAGATGCTTAACTGTGGCCTCATTTATCATGAGGATAATGACATCCAACAATTCTCTAGCTTCTTTGGAGACTATTTAAACAAAAACATGGAGTCGGAGGAACCAATTAGGAAGGAGTGGTCCCTTTTGGCCCTCTGACCTCTAGCCTTTTGAACAAACAAAGTTTTAAAAAAATGTGAGACTGGCGAAGAATAGGTTGTGCTATATAGGGTGATGCAGGGTGATGCTCTGCCACAGAAGCTGAGCGGTATTAATTGGCTTCTCTTATTAAGGTTATAAACTACTGAAATAACCACTAACCATTAAAAAATAATCATGAATGGCTGCTAATATTTCAGAATTCAAAGTAGGGTTTTAAATTACGTTCGGTGTGTTCTTTGTATTGAAAAGTGTCACCATGGGCAGCCAACCAGATAATGCAATAATGTTTCCATGAAATTAGTGAGGAACTTGTCCCCTCCAGAGGCTGTAGAACTACATCTCCCATCATTCCTGACCATTGCTCATGCTGGAGAACAACAACATATAATGTCTGATTCAATGAGTTCTTTGAATACCACAGGTTAGCCATTCCTGGTGTAACCAATTGTTTCGGTTATCTTCCATAGCATTTTAATGTGTGTGTTTTTAATTATACAAAGCTGTATAATTTAATTTCTAGATGCTCCAGTGTAACATATCTTTCTAAACCAGTTTTTTAAGCTAATTTTCAAGTACTGCTGTGAGGCACATCAAGACATGAGCACTAATGTATCTGCCTTTGTTTCCCACTATGTTGGAAGTTTCTGTTTCAGTTCCTGTTAAAAAATGAGATTAAGCATTGCTAGAAGATACCTTGAAAAGCTTGTGCCAGTTAGTTTGCATTAGAGTAGGTAGATCAATGATATACTTTGCCTTTTATCTGTTTAGATGAGAAGGTTCTGGTTAGGGATGTTGGGTAGGATGAGAGCCCTGAATGGGCAAACACCTGGTCAGTTCCAGCCAAGAAGCTAAACAGACAACACTGCAAGATTGTTGGAGATATTCCTAATAGTTATACAGTGGTACCTCGGGTTAAGTACTTAATTTGTTCCTGCGGTCCGTTCTTAACCTGAAACTGTTCTTAACCTGAAGCACCACTTTAGCTAATGGGACCTCCTGCTGCTGCCACGCCGCCAGAGCACGATTTCTGTTCTCATCCTGAAGCAAAGTTCTTAACCCGAGGTACTATTTATGGGTTAGCGGAGTCTGCAACCTGAAGCATATGTAACCTGAGGTACCACTATATAAAGCTCATTGTAAGGTTGTACAGTAGTCCCGAAAATTATTGCATTTATTTTAAACATTGCCTTTAAAAATTATTAATTATGGCATAGGTTCATCTATCACTTTGACTGAAAATGCTTTTCTTGGATTTAATCCCATATCACATCCTGCTATTCTGCTGTAATTTTATGGGATCTACACCACCCATTAACCACATACCCCTTTTCAATAACAGTTGCAGATATTCTGTCTGACTGAGTTCCTCTAGTTGCTATTTCATTTATCCTGTGGTGTGCATAATTGACTAATAATGCCTGTAATCTGCCTCTGTGATTAACTCATTTGAAGCGATAAAATATTCCAGATCACATTATGCTAAAAGGAAAGAGAAGCACTTTTTTATCTGTGTGCTGATTTCTTGATTTCAGAGGTAGCCAAGTACATCTTTCTGTATTAAACCAAAAATATTCCAGAATTAAAAAAAAGAGCCCTCAAAACAATACAGCTTAATTAGCAAAAAAAGAGAAAGGTACCTAGATTAGCTAGGTTCCTTCAAGTTGGTGCAGTTGTTGTTTTTATAGAGGAAGCAAAAATCAGGTAATCAGGTCACATAATGAGGACTGGGGTACAAAGAAGATAGGGCAGCTTTGCCTTATATTTCTTCCAGCTTTTTGTATTTTTAATTTTAGAAATATTTAGTAACATCTAAGCACTCATAAAACCTTTGACAAGAGAAAGGTGGAAACCCTCAAATAGGAGTTTAATGTCCACTGTAGATCCTATGATTATGAAGTAATATAATAGTTGCAGATATAATTAGCAGGACATATTTTCCACATGTTTGTACATTACAGAGAGCTAGTATTTATATAATTAGAAGCACATGAAAGATTTGAACAGAGTCTAGTATCAACCCTATCCTGTTCATGTCAAGAGTAAACTGCCATGTGAAAGCAGCCTTGGGGGGGGGGGGACACATTTTCCAAGGGGTTCAGATAGGCCATTAACAGAAAGGTTGATAGAAAGCAAGTCTTTATATGTTTATGAAATGGTAAATAATTTATACATACATACATTCTAACGAGATAATTCTATAGTAATTTGGCAACAGGGAGTGGTACCCAATGAGCTCATTCTGTAAGTGCAAAGTTTTCAATTTCCTCAATGGAACTTCCCTTCTCCTCTCCTTCCCATGCACAACTTGCACCCTCCCAAAATCTAATCCAAAGTGTTAGGGGAACCCACAGAACAGATTTAGGGTGTGTGTAGGGAGAGGAGAGGGGCAGAAGGTTCCATTGTGCAACACACATCCTTGTGCTGGCGGAACAAATGGATTGGGCTGTGATTTCGTATAATGGGTTTGTCTTTATGCCTATGCTTGTTGTTAACTATATTACATAACTACCTGGTCATAATTACCTGGTTACAGCAGTGACCCGAGGAGGAATGACCATGGGGAGGGACGCAAAGAGAAGAAATGCCATGGTACACCTGCAACAGCAAAACAGGATGCCTTCATCTGCCGTACGTGGGGAAAAACAAACATGACTCTCCCATATAAGTTTCAACAACCCCAGCAGGGGTTATAACTCTCCATCAGTTTGACTTAACCCCCAATGGCACACTTTTCTGTTGTCTTCCGAGGCAGATGAATAAATTCAATAAATCAGTATTAACCCATCTTTTAATACTAATGGAAAAAACAGAGGGGAACTCATAATGCTGTTGTTGAACAGCATCTATTGGCGTGTTCAGACCCAGAGACCTCCCCCCTAAATAAAAACACATTTGACTCAAATTTTAGTTTGGTTTTTGGCAGAATTTAGGCCACAACTTTATTGATTACAGAAAGTAAGTGGTTGCATAGGCTCTGGTTCGACTAGCTCCCTGCACCCTTGCAGGTAGCGCTGACCCAGAGCTCTATCATAGATCAGCCAAGGGTGAACACCTGAGGTAGGTAGAAAGCCCAGGTACAGCCTATGTCCACTCCCCAGATGCTCCCCTGGACTCAGGCACAGACACAACCCCCTCCCAGGGGTTGACCAAACCAAGTTGAGTCCCTAGATTCCTTTAATGGAATACCCTTCACATAGGGATGGCAAGACCGTTCCGCCATCCCTATCACCTGAACCAGTGCCTATCCACAACTTTACAAGTTGTGACAATTTGCTACATGGCAGGCGAAACCCAAATGGCAAAAGCTAATCAGCTAAGTGGGGGAAATTCCTGCTGTGCCCCTGCCCCAATGACAGACGGCACATGACGGCATAGCAAGGCCAATCACAAAATGCCCTAAATATAGGGAGAGGTGGGCAGCACAAGCCAAAAGAGGAAGCTCTGGGTCATGTGCATAGGTATTTATAGGTCTCTCAATCCATTGAGACATCACCCCATTGGCCAGAGGGCCCAGCAACGAGGGACCTACCAGTCAGGTGTTGTGGCTGTCCAATATACCCACCCACAAAAAGAAAGTCAGTCTCCACGTCTCATCGCAACACGTGCCCTCTTTTAGGGAGGACACTCTTTTTAGATGGCCCATTGACATTAGGTGGAAGGCCTGTTGGGTTGCAGTCTAACCGGCATAAGCTTGATGTGGAGACCCACTGGCATTGTTTAAAATGGCCACTTAAGTATAAAATGAGATTTTATAGCCTGTTTTGGCTGTTCAGTCTGATGGAATGTTTTTTCTTTCCTAGATGACATTGCTGAGTGAAGGGCAAGCTGAGAAAATGCTTGTTTAATTTGCAGTGAGGCAGCTTGCTGATGGAAAGACTAGTAGAAGCAGTTCAGTGTCATGTACTCATAACTTGTTAAGTCTGATATCTTCAATAGTTATGTTCTGAACAAGCCAAGAATTTATGCTACAGTCTGTAAATTGTTCCAGGCTAATTACGATTGGCATGAAACTTTTAGGGTGAGATTCAAAGTTCTACCCAGGCCATTAACTGTATGACACCATTGTGATGGAAACACAACATTATGACAGAAGAATTACGACCCTAATTGGCACTGCATTTACGGAGCTTAATATTGACTCTTCATGAATTCATTGTTCCTGTACCAGTTATGTGACAAGCCTTATGATGAATAGATTTGTTATTCAGAATTGTCAGATACAACTTTGTTTAATTTAATGGCTGTTTAACATGCTAGCTTAAGTGAAGCACAAAAGGGTTAGTTCAACAATATCCTCTGGAAAAACAAAGCAGAGTCTGAAAATGTCTTGGAAAGAGGAAAGAGCCTGATAAATATTCATACTTCTGTGTGTTTACTGATAAGGAAAGCATGCACATTGTACTTTCACCCAGATGCATCTTATGCATTGGCAACAAATATTGCCTGTTAAAATTTTAGCAGTTATTGTCCTACAATAAATATATTTATACAGCAAAGTATTAATTCCTTTGTATGATTCTTGGGTCCTCTTAGGAGGTGGCACAGAGAAGTAAGCTCTTTAGCAAATGTTTCTTTTGCATGGTAGGAGAAGTAAATACTTAAATAAATTCTCTAAATTGCTCAACTTGCCAATGTCAATGAGAAATTGTGTGTGCACATTTGAGGCTTTAAGTCCATCTGTGGCTCTTATTTAATCACATGCCCAACACTCAGGAATTCCATATTCTCTTAAAAGAAAGGTTCACTTCATACCCAGAAATGCCCAGGTATGATTGACAAAAAGCATTTTACTTGCCAACTTTTATTTATCTTGGCATCATGCAGTTTCATCTCTGTTAAAAAGTGTGGAAGCCATACTAATGTGATACTTGCTCTTTCCATAAATGCCTTCCTCTTCTCTTTTGTGGCTTGCCTGGGTGCTTAGGAAGTCAGTGAGCAGACCGGGGAAGAATAGATACCGTAGGTGCAGGTTGTGCAGTGCTGCGGACAAGCCCACCTGACATGAGTTTTGCTGTTGGTTACCGGGATGGTACAGGGATGAGGCAATGAGGTGGAGAGGTCAAGGCTGCACAGTGTTCTAGTATATGCTAGAACACAGGCCCAACCACACTGCTGGCCTGCACCAGTAAGTGACAGTGACACTAGTATCTGTGATGAGAGAGCTGCTTCACAGCACCACCCCATCCCCTACCCCTACCCCTGGATGCTCTTGGGCAGGCAGGGAATCAAATCTGACTCAAAAACAGCCTTCTAATTGTCAGAAATGTCCCTAAATACCCCAAAAGGCTAAACTAGTGCTTTAGCAGGGACAGGTAATAAATAACAGGGATTATCCCTGATAAATAGGGAATTGGAGCATGTGTTGGGAACACTGCCCACATCTAGAAAATGCAGAGCGTTTCATACTTTCGCAGTGGTTGGTGTTTCACATCAATCAACATGCATTATGTCTTCAAAATAAATATTCATTATAATGGGTCATAGCTGAATTTTAGTATGCAGTTCTATAATTCAGAATGGCTAGACAGGGTTTCACATTTACTCTGTGCTTGCTTCTGTCACCGTTTCTGTAACATTTGGATGCTCAGAGGCAGACTTGCATTTCTCCCCATACTTTTATTTTTATATTTTGCCTAAGCAATGATTACAAGTCTAGCAAAACATCTGCTGAGGGGGAAAATGTTATTGGGTTGAGGCTAATGAAGAAGAAATAACCTGGAGGTGATAAATAATATGAAAGGTGAGAGATTTAAAAACCACAACATTACTGAATAGCCCTGCATCCATGTTTCAGATAAAATAACACCCTTTGGTATAACAGCTAGCACCAGTGCTATCTGCTCATCTGATTTTAGTTTTGGATTACCTCTTTCATTTTGCATGTATATTTAAGTTCTCATATAATCTATTTTAGACATGTTCCATAATCTGCATTTGATGTAACCAGGCATGAAAGCTGTGTAAGTCCAATGTTTAAATGCAAACTTCAGGACTATTTTACATTTAACAATGTCCCTTTATATGTTTTGCGTGTCGAGGTCCCCAGGGCCACCCCAATAACGCACACATCACACAGAATTTTTTGTTTAAGATTTTTGGCATAATTTTGGCCACAACTTTATTAAAATACAAATTTGTGAGTGGTTGCTTAGACATTGGTTGCGATTATCTGCCCCCACCACGGGGGACAGACTGACATTCCGCACGATACGAAAGTCAGAATAGGGGAATACACTTGGGGGTTACGCGGAGCAGGGAACCTGCCCTCACCCCAAATGCAACCAGGAGCTCATTGCTATGGCCCAAGCCCCCTTGACATAGTGGACAAGCAATAGTTAGCCCCCAATTCCTTTAAAGGAATCCCTTGCAGCAGCAGCATTAGAGGGGCAGGCACTCAACCTACCAAGGGAAGGCACTCAACCACTTCCCCTCAGCCAACCAAACCATAAACCAATGCCTAACCGCAACCTTACAAGTTGTGACGATTTGCTACACAGTAGGCAAAAACCAAGGGACGCGGGTGGCGCTGTGGGTTAAAGCCTCAGCACCTAGGACTTGCAGATCGAAAGGTCGGTGGTTCGAATCCCCGCGGCGGGGTGCGCTCCCGTCGTTCGGTCCCAGCGCCTGCCAACCTAGCAGTTCGAAAGCATGTCAAAGTGCAAGTAGATAAATAGGGACTGCTTACCAGCGGGAAGGTAAACGGTGTTCCGTGTGCTGCGCTGGCTCGCCAGATGCAGCTTGTCACGCTGGCCACGTGACCCGGAAGTGTCTTCGGACAGCGCTGGCTCCCGGCCTATAGAGTGAGATGAGCGCACAACCCTCAAGTCTGGCAAGACTGGCCCGTACGGGCAGGGGTACCTTTACCTTTAGGCAAAAACCAAATGGCCCCAGCCAATCAGCCAGATGGACAAAATTCCTACCAGGCCCCTGCCCCAAGAGCAGATGACCCCATGACAGGCATAGCAAGGTCAAAGCGAACAACCCTAATTCTAGGGAGGGGGGAATGGGCAATCCGATGCACGGTCGAAAAGAGGAAGCCCTAGCCTCGTGCAAGGAGTTTTAGCATTTCTGGCTGTCAATCAACAAATGGCAACATTAACTTCTTCCCAACAACAAGGGAAGCCTCAATCGCATCAGTGGCCAATAAACAATTAGCCCGCCCCCAACTTTGGAGTGTCCTGGCGGCCCCCACCGCAACATGTGCTCTCCATGAAGGAGAACACGCTTTGTGGAACAAAAATGGGTAGATATGTTTGTTTTGCTTCGTTCCTTACCTCTCCAAGGGGTATCTAGGTTGTAAGCAAAATTACAAGGTTGACCTATATATAGTTGGTGCACACTTCTTCAGATACACTGAAACAGAGGTCACCAGACCCTGAAATTCTTTTGTAATAATTACCCTGTATCCGAGTGTCATCATGTTATGTGTTTTTCACCATCTACTGCACACTATTGACTGTGGCTAGAGGATATCACACAACATAGAGTAAGTGAACATCCATGGTACAATAGAAAGGAGGGAATTCGATCCAATGGCATCATTTTGGGTGACTGACATCTCCATAACCTGTAGTTCTGTCTCAAAATATCACACTTTAATCACTTCATAAAGCCATATTAATGAGTTTGAAACACTGGCCCTTTATTCAACTTTTCTTATGTCTAATTATACTTGGGTTTGCTATTACAGAACCACCGGAAAGTGTTATAAAACTGTTAAAATCAGGATATACTTTAAAAAAACATTATACAGTTGTTTGTTAACCTGTTAAATAAGGAAACAGAACTATTTACTTGTTATGTAGGTATTTAATTAGTTAATTACTATGCTACTTTGAAATATGGTTTATATCCTAGAGGGTGGACTGTATAAATGAAATTCCATCCCCCTTTGCACACTCTCACATACTCTTAATTTCCAGACGGTAACTGGTGTAAACTGAATCGTGAGAGACAAATAAAGATCTATGCCGGGCTGTATTCACTGGAGAGGACAGATAAATCTTTACCCTCAGCCTCTTGACATCATCTCAATTCTATATAAACAAATTTTCAATTTCAGAAATTTCCCCTGGGAAACTTTTGGCAAATTCATTCTCTTGGCTTCATAGGGGGTCAAAAACACCAAGATCTTGTGCTTAATGAATGATGATTTGGATACCTGTTCTTTCAGAGAAAGTTGCATTTACAAATGCAAACTTACTATTTGAAACAAAATTCCTTTCTGAAGCATCCCTGAAGGTACATTGATAAAAGTCTCTTTTTTAGGGATTTCCAAAAAAGGAGAATAAGTTTTCAAAACAGGTGTTTGATAATGCTTCCATAATGATAAAGGTAAAGGTAAAGGTACCCCTGCCCATACGGGCCAGTCTTGACAGACTCTAGGGTTGTGCGCCCATCTCACTCAAGAGGCCGAGGGCCAGCGCTGTCCGGAGACACTTCCGGGTCACGTGGCCAGCGTGACAAGCTGCATCTGGCGAGCCAGCGCAGCACACGGAAATGCCGTTTAACCTTACCGCTAGTAAGCGGTCCCTATTTATCTACTTGCACCCGGGCCGGGAGTGCTTTCGAACTGCTAGGTTGACAGGCACTGGGACCGAACGACGGGAGCGCACCCCGCCGCAGGGATTCGAACCGCCAACCTTTCGATCGGCAAGCCCTAGGTGCTGAGGCTTTTACCCACAGCGCCACCTGGGTCCCATCCATAATGATAAGAGGTGATTAATAAATACCAAGGACATTTTATAGACCAAATGATAATAACCAGTAGCAGTTTTAATGAAACCTTTTAGAAAACAGCAGTTGAAAATCCTGGAGGAGATATTATTATTGTAAGACATGTGGATATCATTTAAAAATCCAACTAATACAAGACTAATAAAAATAAATGTTTTGAGAGAACATTAGTGTTGCCATTCCACTTGTGTGCTAGGAGCATGCATTGACTGGATGAGAATGAACACATTAACACCCAATCAAAACAAAATGGAAATGATGATGCTGGTAGGATCAGTGGACGTGTTGGAAGAGGAAGGCCTGCATTGAGAGGAGTTGCATTCTCCCTGAAAGTTCTCACAGTCTGGGGATTCTTCTGATCCCAGATATAATCTGGGATTCTCAAGTGATAGCTGTGGCCAGGGATACACCTTTTGTTGGAGCTGAGTTTAAAATGCCGTCTCACTTTAGTGACCCATTTGCTAGCTGTAGACTGTGTTTTCACTATTTCTAATGGAGGGGAGAGAAGTTCACCATATTTTTTGGGGTGTGTGTGTGTGTGTGAGGGCTTAACCTCTTACCGGTACTTTCTTTTTTAAAGTGTAGCCAAACAGCTCGTTCCTATTCCCCAAAAACATTTCTATTTGGTTCAGTTTCATCTAATTATTTCCATAATGGCAAACAGCAGTAGCACAAATCTGAAATACTTTGCCAGCTTTTGTTAATCTGGTACTTTTCATATATTTTGGACAATTAAGAGTCCCTGACCATTAGCCATGCTGGCTGGTTGTGATGAGAGTCCAAAATGTCTGGAGGGCACCAGATTGGTGAAGACAGTGCTTCCCAAAGTAGGAATTATATAAATATTTATTTTATTAAGTGTCATACTATCTAGAGTGGGATAATGCACTCTGTAATATTGAAAAGTCTAGCTATTGATTGATGGATTGCATTTATATCCTACTTTTTTCTCCAAATGTCTCAATGTGCCATATGTCAGGGTCTCCCCTTCCTAATTTAATCCCCACAAAAACCCTGTAAAGCAGGTTATGCTGAGAGGCAATGACTGACCCAAGGTCACCCAGTGAACTTTATGGCTCAGTGGGGATTTCAACCCTGGTCTCTCAGGTCCTAGTCCAACACTCTAACTACTACAACAAACTGGTTCTCTATTGAGGATAGATTTGTTCTTTGTTTTTTTAAGGATTATAAATAGGTCTATAGCATACATCTTTTTTGCCATGAGAAAAAGACTGGTTTGGTTGCATTATTCCAACACGCACAGAAAATAATAAATCATTTACTCATGCCAATAAGTTTCATTCCAACTACATATTGGCTGGGGATCTGAAAAACGAAGTCTTATCACTGCCTATGACTTTTCTCTGTATAATTTAGGAGCTGGCTTGTAACCATGTATCAGAAGGTTTATATTATTTTGAAGCCTAGTTCATATATCATAAGCCTATATTTTGAACCTTGCCATAATTGTATCATACTCATATTCCTGTCAGCACCACACCCTGCAAATGTAAAAATTATAATGGTTTTGTGATTAAGGTTTTCTAAAATGCATCTTTTTCAAATTACTTTACTTTCAGTGTCTGGCTCTTTAAAATAATGGATCCATAATTTTAATAGACAACACAGCCTTTAGACCTCCTACATATCAAAAGCTTATAATTCAAGCTGTTGGCCAGAAAGACAATCAGACTATGCATCTAAAAGAGTTTGTACAGAAATCTAGTGAAATAAGGTGCACCAGAGGGATTTTTTAATTGACAAATAGTACTTCCCTTATTTCACCTGGGTAAAGAGCTTTACTTATTCAGCTGGAATTAGCACCACACATAAACCACAAGAGAATGTTTTGGCAAGCAATGAGGCTTGTCGTGTGATTTCCAGTAAAGATTTGAGATGAAACAGTGTGTGATCACTTAATCTTGTTAAATGTAGCACAAAACACTAAGTGTATTAGAGCGTGTATTTAAATGATAACAAACCCTGCTGTTAAAGCTAATGGGAAACAGCTCTTTCCCCAATTCACCTGCCATTCTCTGAAAGAGTTCCTTCCTTCCTGTATTTGAGCTATTCACTTTTTGCAGTTGACTAACATTGTGCTTTAAGATATGTTCTTTAATTGTTTGGCTGCTTTTTTCATTGTTAGGTAACAACACCCCCCTTTTTTTAATCATAAAAATTGAGAGTATTGCTGTGCATTAAAATAACGCTTGATTGTATCATGGAGGGACTATCTATATTGGTATATTGATTTAAATCTCAGAGGGCTATATTTTATACAATACTGGAGACAAATGCAAAGCAGGTAATTTTACTGGGTCGGGTGAGGTAAAGAGCACCATTGTAAAACTGATAAGTCAAATGTGCAGTTAGGACTCTTTTTTATGTAATTAACAAATATAAAAATTAATTGGAATTTGCATTTATTTTTTGACAAAAATTTGAAATGAAAGGAGCCCTTCAGTTCATTTGTTCCTATTAAATTAATAAATGCTAGAGTTTTAGTTCTTCATTAGCTATGAAATGCATGTCATGCCATCACCTGGAACTCACTTTTATAGACATTTTAAGCCTGCTTTTTCACCTAGCAGCCAGAATATCTGATATGGGAAGCAGGTGGAAGAGTAGGGACAGGACAATTGTCCAGTAGTCAGCTCA
The DNA here is from genome assembly GCF_965153285.1 of Podarcis tiliguerta. Lineage (NCBI taxonomy): Eukaryota > Metazoa > Chordata > Lepidosauria > Squamata > Lacertidae > Podarcis > Podarcis tiliguerta. The sequence goes on along the minus strand of NC_139537.1, from coordinate 44,924,931 downwards.
AATACATTTTAGAGAAGTGTTTCATGTTCTGTTAGGGATTCTTTCTGTACAGAACCTTCAAATTACACCGGCGGGGGAAGAATTTGTGAAAATCTATAAAACATGGAGACAAATGCTTGTTTTTTGGTAGGCCACCCTTTGACCCTCCTGTGAATGTCTAAACTTCCTGGAGAGAGAAAGTAGTTTTATAAGGGGGAAAACCAATTATTTGATTTTTCAACTTTTTTGTTTTTTCACTTTTTTGTATTATATCACATTTCTTTTTCCATTTCATACTTAAATACATTTAAAACAATTTGATGGATTATGCCTTAGATTCGCAAGCTAATGCAACAGGTCAACCTTACAGTGAAATGTTTTGTACCTTTCATGTTAGGCAAGTAATTAGTTGCACTTTAGTTCATTACTTCATAGGTGATAAATTACTTCATGGAAAAGAGCTTTAATATATTTGGCACCTCCAATTAATTTATTAAAATTTTGACTCTAGCAGATATTTGGGAAAGAGCTTTCTTTGTTTCAAGGGTAGTTAAAGTACAAATGGAGACATGAAATATGTGTCAAATACAGAGACTGCCGCAATATTTTCAATTAATATGTAAGGTACTTAAACCCTGTAAGTGTCTCAAGTCTCTAGTTTTAGTAAAAACCTATTGGCTTTACTGACCGAGACTGCTTTAGATAAGTGATTTGTTCTGAAAAAGCAGACAAATCATATAACTTGCCTAAAATCCTGCAGGATGTTTCTAACAGAATAGTGAACGAAGCTGATACATACTTCCCAGGGTTTGTTTTTGTTACATAATTCAGATAAACGTAAAACATCATTGAGTAATCTCTTTCAGTGAAACTGGACATCATATGAATGCCCCGTTGAAGAAAATGTGAAAACTACACATCTGTATGTGTTTTTGTTTTGGTAATAAACTAAAAATACTGCAAAAAAATGCAATTGATTAGATACATACTTAGTGCTACATAGGATACACACACTGAAATAAATGGGGCCTAATTGACTTTAACAGAACTACTACTTAAGCATCACTAAATCTGGATCCAACCTAATGGTTCTTCTCATTGATTTGTAAATCTGGATCCGATCCAATGGTTCTTCTCATTGATTTGTATATTGCAGTAAATCACTGGTGGCAGGGGAGTAGAAAAGTTGATCAGCGAGGTTCAGTAATAGCTCATGTTTTGGGGAAAACTTCCTTATTTCAAGGGCCTAGTTCCCACATGGACAAACTTCTAAGAGCCACATTCCAGTGGTGGGCAGGGACAGATGCAAAAGCGGCTGGAGCAACCTATGTGACTCCTTTGCACAGTTGACTGCATTCCAGCCACACAATGCCCTCTACATTCTATACACATATCTGTCTCCATCCTTAATCCAAGCAAGTGAGGGGTGTTGGCCCTATCAGTACCATACATTTAAAGCAGTATCATACCACTTTATCATACTAGTCATAGCTTCTCCCAAAGTATCCTGAGAACTGTAGTTTGTTAAGGGTGCTGAGAGTTTTTAGGGATGCTGAGACCCCTGTTCACCTCACAGAACTACAGTTCCTAGAGTTCCCTGGGAAGATCGATTGACTGTTAAACTACTCTAATAATTGTAGCTCTGTGAGGGTATATGGATGATCTGACAACTCTGTACTTGTAACAACCAGGATTATTTTGGGGAAGCCATGGCTGTTTAAAGTGGGATGATACTGCTATAAACAGTATAGCAGTAAACAGGGTTTTTTGGTGTGTGTGTGTGTGTGTGTGTGTGTGTGTGACATTACTTACCAATACAGAGTATTGGCACCTTTATATTTTTAGCTGCCAATGGCAGTCGTTTTGTACTCTTACTCAACATCACTTTTATCAGTATATGTGTACCAGCTCCTCATTTTTAAATTCTTTTTAACCAAAGAAAGCACTTATGCTAAATATTGTTACTCCAATTACAACTTTAAAATCAAGGAATATATATGTGTTACATTTTCAACACATATCTTATATGGCAACAGTAGACTGCATAGTACTAGTTTTGGGCAAAATTAGACACTTTGTCTTCATTAGTGCTATCAGCCCCCTTCACGTTTTGGTTGCATCGTAGCATTACCTTTGGAGCTGAAAAGCAATTAATTTTACGTGCTTAGCATTGCATATGATTAATTAATTGGTTCAATTAGTCTAGTTGTACTACTATAGAGACTTTACTAATGACTAATTTTTTTTCTTGCTGCCCTTTGCTATCCTTTGAACCCAGAGGGCCTTTAGAAAATGATTTAGCTGGAAAGGCAGTCTAAGGAGGATAGTTTTAAATCCAAATTCCCTTAAGTAGGAGTTGCTCAACCTTGAACTTTGGAATTTGTGACCCATTATCTATCAATTTATTTGTGAAATTTGTATGCCACCAGATAACATAGTTATCTCTGACTTCTGGAATGGCAGTTTTTATTATTAAACAGTGTGCTTCTAGAACTCGTGGTTTATAAGAAATGCTTGAAAGTACAGTCGTACCTTGTTTTGCGACCGGGATTCGTTCTGGGGCCCCAGCCACTAGCTGAAAAGGACGCAGGGCAAAGTGCCACCTATGCGCACGAGTGAAGCATGATTTAGCACTTCCACGCATGCGCGAGCAGCAAACCTGGAAGTAACCCGTTCCGGTACTTCTGGGTTTGCCACGGACGTTCGCTGGAATGGACGCTAGACAAGTCAGATGTTCGCAGAGGTATTACTGTATCTGATATGCTCAGTCAGGATCTGAATACTTTAAATGGTCAGTGATCACAGACATTTTTCATCATTGTGGATACACCCACATCCCAAAAAGTACTATAAGAAAAATGGCAAAGTAGCTTTTGCTTCATGAAATTGCTTTTGACAATTTTAGCATTGCATCTACTTAGATTTTTAAAATAAGAAAGCTAAATAAAGCCTTAAGGTTTGCTCTTCCTGAGAAGAGTCCAGTTTCTCCTGAATAGTCTCATGTACAACTGGAAATGGTATTTAATAGGTGAACACTTGAAGGAGCTGACAACAACGTACAATTCAACCAGTTATATAGTTGGTTGGCATGTGTATGCCTCAGGAGACAATGGAAAAGTGCACCTTTAGGAATGAATTCAAACCATTGGAGAGTTACAGCACTTCTGTGGCTGCAGAGATCATTACGGGTGAGACGTATTTTGTTGCAGCTGGGACAGATGAAGGTGCCTGATTGTGCAGATATATGCAGATATATGAACTATCTTGTAAATGGGATAGATATGGCATCACTTGCCAGAATCTCCATGACAGCAATCTTGTTTCATTGGAGTCAACAGCAAACTTCTTGTTGATTTTAATAAAGGACAATTTGAGGCAGAAGGAGGGAAGGGGAAGAAATTCAATACACTAATGAAAAATAGTTCCATTTTTTAGAAAGAGGTATTATTGCTTTAAATGGGTGGGGTGGTGAAGTATATAGTCAGATTAAAGCTTGGGTTACTTGGAGTTAATCTGTTGATTTTAAGAAACATTTGAAAAATACAATGTGATCACATTTAATATCAGTTACATTAGAAGCTGGAGAACTGGAGAACTCTCAACTGTGCCTTATGCCTTGATATCAGGATAAAAATCCCATTTGAGCACACTTGTTTTCAAAAGTCCAGAAGGAATGCAGCTAGGGACCACTTCTAAAACTGAGAAAGGGTTTAAGTCTTCATTGTCCTTCTGCTCAGATTATCACCAAGGGTACTTTTATGTGGTCCCATCAGAGAAAAGCAACTCATTCTACATAGTCTACTGAACAGTCACCAGAAGGTAAACAACACTCAAGTGTTACTAATTTGGCATCATTCAGACTGTCTGCCTGCTGGTGAAAAACTCTGTAGTTTCCTACTAATCCCCTAAGCCATCACATGGCACACTAAACTTCTGTACAGCAATTAGCTACCAAGTCAGGGTTGGTTGGTTGGTTTTGGGACTCTACTGTGCTTTGGCCAATGAGATTATTGACATGCTTTAGCCAATTATACACCAAATTTAAGTGGATTAAAAAGTGACAAGATCCTTGGTGTCTACTTCATGCAGAAATGCTGAGCCACCCCAAAACTACCTCTAATGATTGAATGAGATTGCTTTACAAAGAAAGTGATTCTTGTATTCTCTAGTTGTCTTACATGTCAGCTCTATTCTTTACTGGGGTTTTTTTGTTGTTGTTTATTGAATTTTACACTGAGTTATCAATACTACAAAATTACAATAAAAGGCAAGAGAGGTGGTCGCTGACTTTCTCTTTATAAAAGGGCCCTCGTACCTATGGGACCGCCTCTCCTGGTATGCCCCATGGAGGACCGTACGGTCCGCAAATAATAACATCTTAGAGGTCTCGAGCCTCAAGGAGATTAGACTGGCATCAACCAGGACCAAGGCCTTTTCGGCCGTGGTCCCGGCCTGGTGGAACGCTCTGTCACAAGAGACCAGGGCCCTGCGGGATTTGACATTTTTCCACGGGGCCCGCAAGACGGAGCTGTTCCGTCAGGCCTTTGGTCGAGGTTCATTCTGACTCCTCCTCCCCTTTCATAAGAACTTGCATGAAAGTGCCTTCCCAATTTTTCTCACAGGCTCATATAAGTTCAGCACAAATAGTTGCGCCTGGTGAGCATTTATGTTCCCCAACCCTAATCTGCGGGTTGCTATATGATTGGATTTTATTCTGATCCTGATCTGATTTTAGGATGTATTTTAATTGATTGCCTGATTTTATGTTAATGTGTTATACATTTGATGTTAGCCTCTCTGAGCCCACTTTTGGCCGGGGAGGGCAGCGTATAAATAAAAATTATTCTTATTCTTATTATTAAAACAAGCATGGGCCATATGAAAATAGGAAAGGCCTTGCCTCCTAGTGACACATAGTGACTGCAAAATTATCCAGATGACATTGGCTGCTGTTTTGTTCCATGTACAGTCCAGAATACCTATGCATAGGAATAGGGTAATGTATGAAGGCAATATAGGGCCAAATTTCCTCTGATGTTTACTTTGTAGATTGCCTTTTAGTGTAAGCACTTTTTCTTCTTCTCAAAAACATCATGGGTCCAAAACATTTAGGTACCCTAGTATAGGGTTGGAGAACTTTAATCGTTTGCTCCTTGCTATGGGCCAATTGCATTTCAGACACTACCTGCCTACAATTTGCAAGGGGCAGGGAAGTAGTTGCTCCCTTTCAAACTGCCAATGCAAATTATTTTTAGGGGTAAGCTTGCACTCAAAGACAGGTTGTGAAGTAGAACTCACACGAGGTTACACTGTGCTTACGGTTTGGAGAAAAGGGTTTAAAACACATAGAAACATCACAGGCACCAACCAATGTGCTCTCTTCTTCTGGTCAGCATTTTAGTAGAGTGGGTTCAGTTGGATCTGCCCTTTTATTCATGTTATTGGTGAGCATTTTAAGTTTTTTGGTCTTTTTATACTTGTTTTCAATGTTTGTTTCTGTCACTTTTAGTCACTTTTGTGGGGGGAGCAACAACAAATTACAACAACAACAAAGGATGAAAGAAGTTACATTTTCCTGCAGGCACTGGTGGAGGAAACGGGGTGTGGTGGGTGCAGCCCACCCCAGGTGACATCTGGAGGGGGACATTGCTGCCCCGCCCCCCTGGGATGCTCACTGCGGGCGTCCCCCTAGGATGTTCACCCCACCCCCACGGGATGCTTGCCCTGCCCCCGCGGGCCGTTAGCTCTGCCCACTGGTGGAGGAAGGTGGGGGGGGGGCACTGCTCCAGGTGTCATTCCTGAGCGGGGGTGACATTTGGTGCTCCGCCCATCCATGACTCGGACTCGTGCCGTTTTGCCGATTCCTTCCTCTCCCCTTCCCGCTTGCCTGCCTCCTTTCCGTCCTCTCCCCTGCCTGCCTGCCTGCCTGCCTGCCTCCTCCTTCCGGGAGTGCGGCCCAGCAGCTCCCCCCTTCCCCTGATGGCTGGCGGTAGACGCGAGAGTCACGGGCAGGCAGTGAGCGGTTGCCCCATGCTCCTGGCTGGAGGAGGCAGGCAGGCAGGGGAGAGGATGGGAAGGAGGCAGGCGAGTGGGAAGGGGAGAGGCAGGAAGCAGGACCGGTGCCCCTGGGGCATGCGCCTGCCCTGGGCAGTGTGGGCATATGCTCATATGCTCCGCTACTGGCCCCACCCCCGGGTGTACAGTATGTGCGCTGCACCACTCCGGGTGCCAGCTAGCTCTGCCTCTGCCTGCAGGTGGCTATTTCAGACTGTAAAAAGCTTCCACTTGGTAAATCTGAGCCAAATATATCCTGTGCTGTGGGATAGTAGTAGTATAACTGTCAGAATGTGGTAAGCATTCAATGCAATTTATCCATAACTGTGCAAAAAAAAAGCTCGTAGGAAGATGGGAAGCTGCCTTAGATTGATCCATCTACTGTGCCATTGTCTGCACATTTTCAATGACTGCTAGTGGCCAATAGGGCAGGGGTGGGGATCCAAAGCCCTCCAGATGTTGTTGGTTTCCAACTCCCATAAGTCCCAGAGAGCATTGTCAATGGGCTGGGATAATGGGTGTTGTAGTCCAGTGGCATTGGGGTGGGGGAGCTGTAGGTTTCCTGCCCCTAACCTAAGGTTTCAGTCAGGGGCCTTCTAAAGCCTACATAGAAATTCTAGGGATGCAAGCAGTGACTATTTGTATGCAAAACATGTGTTCTGCTACTAAGCTGCAGCCCATATATTGCTGGGGTGTAGTACACAATTCGTGTCTGTAGCTTTTTAATTTTGAAAAATTGTTTTATTGCTTTTCATGTAAGGTAATTCATTTATTGTATGTTAAGTGAATGGTGTGGACCATGGTTGTGCATTTTTTATAGGCTTCAATTTATATAGACCTATAGACCTAGAAATATATACAGATGTTTCTGCTATAATGGCATATTATGTATCTTATCAAAATCATCTAGGGTGCAGCGAGTTATTGAAACCATTAAAATTTGAATAAGCAATGTAAATGCGCTAAGAAATGCTATTTCTTCTTGGTCAGTGACTGACTAATCCAAACTTACAATTTCCAGTATAAAATTTAATAACCCAGAGACTGACCAAAAAGCATATGTCATATATGGAAGCTTTTAATAGCTAAGCAACAGCCTTTAACCTATTCAGGACTCCTTATCTTTCTTTCCATGCCCTGAGTCAAAGCTCAGATTTGTGTAACATATTTTTCAAAGGTTGTTTTTACTGCCCTTCTATAGTGTTCACCCCCCAAAAATTAACATCAATTTTGATACACGTCTGGTGCAATTTTAGCAATTTTATGTAGTCATGTTAAAACATTGTTCAGTGTTTAAGAGTCACAATATTTCTTACTAGCGTTCCCCAAAATGATCTAAGTTACTAGAAATGTGAAAACAGAATTATGCAGTTTTATCATTCTTTGCAGTAAATGATATCACTGGCTTTTCATATTTCCACTTTCAAAGGATGAGAGGTTTCAAGTCTTATGAACAGGGCAAGTTTTTCTTTTTCCATCCATTAAGTCAGAAGGTCGCAAAGATTAAAAGCTAGCCAGACTGAATGAGAATGCTAATAAAAGTCAGATACAGCTTTTAACCTTTTCTAAATGCAGCTGCCTAATCTTTACTAATTTCTCTTTCAAATTAATATTATAGAAGAACAGAAAACATCTAAAAAGTAGTTGGGAAATATAAGGATAAAAACTTCAAAAATTATTAATGTAATAATTACAAAATCTAATATAAATCTAATCATTACAACCCCCCTCAAATATAAGCATAGAGCAATGCAGTGAAAAATGTATCTAAGATTACTTGTAAAACTACTTCAGTTGGTTTACCAACCAGGTCCTTTCCTGGACAGGTGTAGTAGAGCATTGGTAACTGTATGTCTGGATTATTGTAATGACCTCTGTCTGGGACTTACTTGAGACTGGTCCAGAATCTGCAGCTGGTGCAGAAAGTGAGGCAGCTGACCATACATTCATTATACCTGTGCTGAAGGAACTACACTGACTGCCTATTAGCATGATCAAGGTCTTGCTGTTAACGTACAAAGCCCAGCGCAACTCAGGACCAAGTTACCTGAAAGTCTGCATTGCCATTTGTAATTATCACCCCTTGTGATTATCACTAAGATAACCAGATGGGACTGAATTAGTGATACTGTGAGACTGGCATAGGATCCAGAGGATTATAGGCCAGTTGAGTTCTACCTCCACCCTACCGTTGAGACACCTTGTTTCAGTGCTTTCTGCTGGGCTCCACTGTGGGTAGGACAAGTGTGCACTGATGCTGCCACTCCATTGACTGTGGTTGTTGTGAAGTCAGGTAACCTGGCAGAATGCAAATCTGCATTCCACAGTCCAAATGTATTGGGAAGGTGGACTGCAGCCTTAGAAATGCATATTTTGGGTGGGAAAACATTCAAATATATGTATAGTGGTACCTCGGTTTAAGAACTTAATTCGTTCTGGAGGTCTGTTCTTAACCTGAAACTGTTCTTAACCTGAGGTACCACTTTAGCTAACCGGGCCTCCTGCTGCCGCCATGCCACTGCCGCGCGATTTCTGTTCTCATCCTGAGGTAAAGTTCTCAACCCGAGGTACTGCTTCCTTGTTAGCGGAGTCTGTAACCTGAAGTGTTTGTAACCCGAGGTACCACTGTATGGAAATGTGATTTTGTTCCCTGCAGATCCTTTTTTATAACTTAAGGATCTGCAGATCCATGTGGGAAAAGGGTAGAACAGGTTTATGGATCTAAAAAACATAAAACAAAACAAAAGGCAAATAATATTTTTTTCAGGTTCAATCTGAAGGTTGTATTTATAGCCTGCGGTGGAATTAAACTGACAGCTTTGCTTTCCTCATATTAAAATGCCCCCTCTTGACATTTCAAGGTTGTTCCTAAATTCCTAATATCCATGGACTTTAAAAATTGTTCCCTCCAGTTGTCTCTTCTCTCCCTCCCCCAATCACATGAACTGGCAGCCACAGCATGATCTCTTAAGTGTCGTATGGCTGTAGGTGCAGGAAGTGTCTCTTGTGGAATTATTTGCCACATTACAAAGAAATGATGAAATCTAATTTTGAGATTATGGGCTGATCGGAAATGCCCAGCATTCACAGCAAAAGAATTATTATAGAATCCTTCTAATTCTATAGCCAAATTATAGCCAAATTTCCTTAAAAACAACACCATATTCTTTTACTAGATAGATGTGGTAGGCATTCAGGACGCGGGAATTTGGTCTGTGGCCTTTTAGCAGGCATTTCTAGGTCATTCTAGAATCCTACCATTGCATCCAAAAGAAGAAAACTGCTAGATTAGACCAACAGTCCATCTAATTCAGCATCCTGTTTTCACAGTGGCCAACTAGACGCCTCTGCGAAGTCCAGAAGCACAACAGCAACTGGTTTTCAAAGACGCACTGACTCTGATACTGGAGGCTAGTAGCCATTGATAGTCATCATTAATTTGGATAAACTCATTTTAAAGCCGTCTAAGTTATCGCTATATCTTGTAGTAGTGAATTCCATAGTTTAAATTGGCCACTGTGTGATTAAGTAGTTCCTTTCATCTGTCCTGAATCATGAACGTTCAGCATCATTGGATGGCTTCAAGTTCTAGTATTATGACAGACAAACCAAAGACTATTTCACGCACTTTCTTTACACCTTGTACAATTTTATCAGTTTTATACAGCTCTGTCATGCCTCCCCCCTCCACCATTTTCTATAACCCCAACAGTCTAAAATGACTCAACCTTTACTCATAGCTGAGTTGTCCAGCCCTTTGATAATTTTGGTTGCCCTTTTCTGAAGCCTTTTGAGCTCTGTGATATCATTTTTTAAGCCCAGCAACCGGAACTGAACACCGTATTCCAAGTGCAATCATATGCCATAGATTCAGTACTGAGTTAGGATCAGCACACTTGATGGGCCTGCTCAAGCACTACAAGAGCTACAGCCAATGATGGATTGGCTCAATATACCAATTTGTGTGCTGTTGTCAAATTTAAGCATGCCAAAGAGAGCCAGTGCCAATTGAAAGTCCAGAATACCATCTGCTATTTGGGTTCCAGGTTTCAAACACAAATAGTGATATATACATGAACCGGCTTTATTTGGAAACCAATTATACAACCCAAGAGAAATAGGCCACTATAGTCAGGGCCATTATTTTCTTTTTTTATGACATTTTTATTCCACTTCAAGGAATGCTGGATAATTGGAGACAATTTTATTACCACAACAAACCTGTAAAGAATATAAGAAAACTTCTTTTTCAAGTTTCAGAAGTAAACATTTAAGCATTGTACTGTGTTGCATTTTTTATTTTCCCCAACCCCTTTTTCTTAGTGTTTTTTAAGGTCTTGCTTGATCCATTTGATTTTTAAAACTTTATTTGTAAATGTACTTTTAAAAAACCCCACATTAAAACAATTTAAAAACAAGGCATAAAATAAATATAGATAGCAAAAATAATTCAATTGAAGCCTATACATAAAATAAACAAGAAACAAAATCTATTTCAGAGAAATTGGGAAGGAAGCAAAGAAAAATCAGTGGAAGGCAGAGAACAGTGCATTGGTGCTTTTCAGGCTTGTCCCTCTCAATAGCCTCCAGTGCCTTCTCCTCCCACCTGCCACTGGAGGAATCCCGTGGACAGCATGAGATTTAGCATGTAGGGGGTGCTGCAACTGATGGCAAAATCAGAAGAATTCATCAGGACTGCTTTGCACAAGCAAAAGTCTTTTCCACCCACACAAGATACCTTCAGATCTAAGCCAATAAAACCAATGCCATACATGTAACTAAATAATGTGATGGATAGTTGTGGCACTGTATACAGTGTTGCTTTGAGCATTGTTAAGAGAGAAATGACTCACGTTTTTAAAATATAAATAAACAAATGTAGCATTTGTTTTCTTCCAGACTTTCCCCCTCTCCATTCCTATACATTACTGTTGGCTTTGCTTTCATTCTTAAGTTCTGGCCAACAACATTCCTTACTACTGTAAGGTTTTGTATCAAATATATATCCCATATATTCTGTGTTGCAATAGTTTTCTGAATATAATTTAGACATGTAACATGCAATCATTGGGATGTGTAGAGAATAAAATTGATACTTTTATAGTGAATCAATCTTTTTAGTATTGTATTTATTCTGGCAATTTTCAAATGATTATTTAACTAATTCAGTCCTTCCATGAGATGTGTTTCAGTTTGCTAAAAGATGTTCAACTTATGCTTAGTTTTGATATATCTACCAGCCCTTTTTGATTTTGGCTAGAGAGAAAGAACTGTGTGTCCTCTTCATCCTATAACAGAATTAATTTATTCTATTAAAATTATTTCACCTTCTTCTTCACACTTCTTATTAGACAATGGCTTTTATATTCTCCGTTCCTGAGGATAAGTTTTCCTAAAGTTCTGCTTCTGTTTGGACAGATCTTGCACAACAGGGAATGATCAAAACTCAAAGTCATTCCATAAGAAATAGCACAACAAAGTAGAAATGTGCCAAATTGCCCAGAAACAATTTGGATAGCTGGCAAGCCGGGCTGCCTGCTGGTTTGTGAACAGTGTAGGTAATTTGCCACTCAACTCTCTCCTATTTGCTTCAATAAATTGTAGGGTACTTAGTATCCTTCTATCTGTTATCCATCTGTCTGTATTTCTTTGCACTGTCAGTGTCTGACAGTAGGTCTGTCATCTTAACTATGTCTGGGTTTCACACCATTGAATCCAGGAGCCATACAAAATGGGGCATGCTATTTTGGGGCTGTAAGTTACACGGCACACACAGACAACAGCGTGTCTATGTAGTCTAATAATAATTTTTAAAAAGCTGTAGATGCTAATGAAAATGGCATGGTAAATTTATTGTATCTAAGTGTTCACCTCAGTAACATGGTAAGGATAAATTGTGATAAGCTTTCAGAGCAGGAGCACCTCAAGCGCTTAAGATACATAACATTCAATAAAGAGCTTGCCATCCAAACAAAGTCCCAGCAGTACTTGAACTGCACTGTTCATTAGGTCTGAATGCCAACTTTCATTTAAGCAGGATTCATGTCTATTTGATTGGGATGATGGTAAAGTGTAAAGGAATGGGACCTTTTTTTCATTGATTGCAAATTGTAAAATCTGTCTTTTAAAACTAGAGATACGCAGAAATATTGTTATGCAGCTAGAAGCAGCATCTAACATAATTATTATGCACCCGTGTTTGCTAGCATCATCATCATCATCATTTTCACTTACATCATCCTTTTATCCACCAGGTGGACTCAAAGCAGTTCACGAGCAGCTTAACAACATGTCAACAGTATGAACAGAAACGAAATAAAAATAAATTGATAAAAACCGCATAATCAAACAACAAATGTAAGAAAACGGAAAGCTAAATCCATATAAGGGAAGATATATCAGACTAAAAACATTCATTGAAATGCCTCCTTAAAACAGCCAAGTTTTAGTCAAATACCTAAAGGTCCAAAATGTCAGGTAACAATGGAAGATTTAATTATTGCAGGCATTCACCTAGGTTAAATGGAACAGGCACAAGTCCCCTGAATTTTGGAAATGGCCTACATATGAACAATAATGTAACAGCTTCCCTGAGTTGAAGGGCTAATTGTTCAAGGACGCTCTTGACGGTCATGAACCTCTGTTAAATAAACATTGACATGCCAATTTGAACAGTAATAAAATCTACCTTTCTAGAGTATGCCGCCATAAAAATAAAGTGTATATTTTTCAGTAATACTTTAATAGCTAGAACTGAAACTAAAAACAGTAGATTGTTAGATTTTACAAGCATTTTAAATTATATTACTCAGCAATTATTGGCAATGTGGAGCCCATGCCTGCAATTATCTAGTGCTTTAAATTATATGAAATCAATATAGAGATAACTTTATGCCCTATAATGGTATCCATTTAATCTGGATTCTACACATTTCCTGCAGATGACACCACACATTTAATTGTCTTGTAAATGCAGCTATTTAGGAGGCATTTAACGGTATTCCCATGATCTGATATTTGAGTATAACCAACTGGCGAAAATATCATTGTTTCAATTGAACAACGACAGTGGTTCAATGCTGTGGGTAAGCAGTCTTTTCTCATTGTTATGTTATTCAGAGGGGAAATTTGTGATATAAAAATAATGGAAACACAATGGGTTGTATCTAATGGTGTCTGCACATGAGCTGAATGGACTTCTTGTGCAATGGGACTTCCTCTCCCGCTCCCCCAAATCTGCTCTAGATTGTTGGGGGATCCTATAGAGCAGATTTGGGGAACACAGGAGAAGGCAAGAGTGAAGTCCTATTCGGCAACTGCAAGTCCACTTGCACAATGTTGAACCTATAACCTTCCATGTCCCCCAATGAATGACACCTGTGGAAATGTTCTTTCAACAAAGAGCAAGTGGACAGTTTATGCATGCAGTGTTTGGGTGTTGCTTTATTTAAGAAATATTGATCAGGCATAAGTTTCATACTTAGGTTTGTACTTTGGTTGGCACAAATAGTGTTTGTGATTGCAGGTAAAGGGAAGAAGAGATCAGCAAACTGAAACAAAGGGGATCAAATTATTACTGGCATGATTCAGACAGGAATGCTAAAATGCATTTTGGGCAGAAAGTTCTTTTTGCTCACCATACGAAATGAACAGAGCACAGTTTCTTACCCTTTTGGAAATTCTTACAATAATTTTGTTTATTTTCAGCTAAAATAAGATAATCAGTTTTTGAAATCAATTTTGGGTCTTACACTTTTTGGTATTCAAATATTTCTTATCTCACTGCCATAGCAGATTTCTCCTGTACTGTGAGCAAACTGAGGAATTTGATAGAAAGGGTTGCTCGCCCCTTTCTCGGGTGAGTGGCAGTTGCAGCTTCTCACTCTCAACCACCATCTCCAGCAGCCAGAACCCACGGGTTTGTCGGCCATTTTGGATGATTGAATGGATGTTTGATATATTTTCAAAGAAAGTACTGTATTTGGGGTAGCCTTTTTAAAAAATAAAAAACCCAACCACTGTATTTCCTTTTGCACCAATCCTTTATCGTCTATGGGATTATATTTTGTAAAATATTTTTAAAATAAAAATTTGAAAATTAAATTATTGGCCTTACCTTTCCAAATTGTGTCTATTCCAAAGTGCTGTGTGTCCTCTGAGTGTACATTAAATAATGAGCTAGCTGGAAGTAACTGCTTTTAAAATAATTTTTCTGCTGTAGCAATCTTTAACTGAGCAGTTAACTCTCCATTTAGTATGGCCAAGAGAGTAAGAAATAATCATCTGCTTTTATCTGAGTGAAACCCCAGAGGAAGATCCCATTGCTGATGGCCTATCAGCATGGGCTAGATGACACTAAATGGCAGAAAATGTGAACGGATCAGTAAAATTTAAATTTTTATGGTCACTCTGAAAATACAGTGATCCTATTTGGGTTATTGCACTCTCCATCTGTTAATTTTATGTTGTTGCAATCTGCATATCTAGATTAAACAGATGGCCATCAATTGCAGTAGGTGTTTGCAGTTTAGGACTGTGATTTTAAATGCTAAATCAGAAGAGGCTAAAGACCAGGGTGATGTAGAAAGTTCAACTTCTTTTGTTGAAACCATTCTCAAACTCAATAGAGGCCTACAGACTGCTACACTCACTTACAGTTCTAACATGAATGTCATGGAGCCTGCATCCCTCTTCTCTTCCTCCCAGAGTTCTAGCTGTATCTCTCCTTAATGATCAAAACATACTAATATCAATAAATGCAAAGCTTAAGGCAGACTCTTTATGCTTTTTAAACAAAGAGGTGTACTACTTTGTAAAATCAGCAGATACAATATTTTCAAAAACTCAGACTTATATGAATTTGTTCACTTTGGAGCTTTATTAATAATGGTTTGTAACTAATTTAATAAAAATAAAATGCAGACAAAGAGCTAGAGAGAGAGAAACCAACTGCTCACATTACTACTAGCAGTAATGGCTAGTACCCAACACTGCCAACCTCTGATGACATTCCTTCTTAACTGAGTGGTAGTTCTGGTGGATCACTGTTATCCCTTAAAATATAGAGGCTGACATATGATCATACCAGAAATGCGTGCTTTGTCCTGGAGGTGAAAGATGATGCCCTAGTTTAGGCATACCATTCTTCCTTCCCTTCCTTCCTATTCTATTCTTTGAACTCATACATGTACAATAAAAATAAAATAAAAGCAAACACTTAAAATGAGCTTTCCCACTGCAGTGATTTACTTGCAGCAGCCTGCTCCAAAACCAGGACTCTCCCAGGGAGAAAAGAAGAACATGTAATGAGATACAAAGACAAACTTTTTTCTAGCTGAACTCAGAACATCTCTGCCGATAGAGTTTTAGGATTTTCTGAATGACATTGGAACACAACACATGTAATTGGTAGAATAATTATTAAAATAACTGCCTAGCAAAATAAAATAAAATGTGAAGAGGTCATGGATATAATGACACTATTAAAATTATTAGGATTTAATAAGTAGCATTGTTAAGCCAACAGGGAATTGATTAGCTGAACTTTCAGAAATCAGATGAAACAATAATTGCTAAGCAGCATTATGTTAGTCTGATTTGGAAATTACTGAATGGGGGAATATGCTGTTGATGATTATAATAATTATATGTCATTTATAGAGAGCCATCACTGTTCATAGTATTTTACAATGAGACAGGTCTATGATACGTAGGAGGCTAAAGCCTAAAGTTTGACAAGTAGGCCAAAGAAAGTTTGTTTCACTGAGTTACCATACACAGATGATGAAAACAAGAAGAGGAACGAGTCTGAGAAACAGTTGCCAAAGGGACTCACATACACTTTCCAATCTGCCTGAGCTCCTCAGTTTATACAGCAGGCTTCATGTGATACTAAGGCACCTTGAACTCCTTTATTTAATTAGAGAGCTTCTCCAAGAACAGTCTCATGAAATGTTTGCTAGGCCCGTCACTCCATAAGCTACTAGAAGGGTTTCTTATTACTGCTAGAGTACAATTGGCTCAACTTGTTTCTCTCCAAGGATCAACACATGACTTCAAGATTGTTAGAGATCAGGAAACTTGATAATATGTATTCAGATACTCCAAAGCTCTGGATAAACTGGGCATGGATGCAAAGGAGAAAAGGAGTGGAAAGAGGAAAGTCAACTGGTCAGGAGGACGGTGGAGTGGAAAGTAACAAAAAGTTTCCTCCCTTTTGACCTCATCCCCCTTATACATTTCTGGAGGTCCCCAAGTGTGGATATATTTTATCATTTTAGATAGAAATCTTTCCTTAATAATAGCCTGAAGAGTTAAGTGGAAAGTTTAGATTCAAGCACTAGCAAATAAAACATAGAAGCAAATGGTCATCTTGTAGAAGGAAAAACAAGGAAATATGATCCCATAAGCATAAGGAACATATGACACTGCCTTCTACTCAGACCATTGATTCATCTAGCTGAATACTGTCCATGCTGTGTGGCAGAGGCTCTCCAGGATTTTAGGCAAGGCTCTCTCCTAGTTCATCTAGAAGATGCTTAAAATTGAATCCTGGACTTTCTTTATGCAAAGCAGATACACTACCACTGAGCTATGGTCCTTTCCCAGATAGTAAACTGTCTTATGCAAAGTCAGACCATTGGCTCATCTAGCACAGTATTGCCTACACTGACTGGTAGCCACTATCCAGCGTTTCAGTTCCATCTGTACATGGAGATGCTATGAACTGACCCTGGGACCTTTTCCATGCAGCTGTTCTACCACTGCTTTGACTGAGAAATTCTAGTTTTGAGGGAAGGTTTTGATTCAGACCATTTTATAAGCAGAGTTTAAACAAAATGAAAACTGCTGGAACTTTCATCACCATTGCTTATGGATTTAGCCATTGCTTGTACTTGATCTTTCCCCATGAAAGCCTACATGTTCTTTTCTGAGTGTGTTTGCATGAACTGACAAAAAGTTTTATATTGGATCATCCCATAATACTTTTAAGTCTGACAAGATGTTTTCATCTCATATGGCAGGAGATCCACCTGCTTTCTTGCTTGTGGCTGCATGGATGGTGTATCTGTGCTTGATGTCACCAATAGCTTGTATTGCATCTGTTACACCCATGTGCTGTCATATTTCTTCATTTTATATACCGTCACTAAGAGAGATATTTCACATGTGTCATTTCATAGCTCTTTGTATAACACCTAATTTTTCTTCATCAGTTAATGTTGTCAGCCAGTACTCCACACTGTATATCATAGCAGACATGTTGGTTGAGCTCTAAAGCTGGCAGTTCATTATCAGGTAATGATGGCTTTATTTTGTCCCATGCTGCTCTTCCTTTCTTGTTTTTCTTTTTGCTGCAACATTAATGCCCCCCCCCAAAGTATGGATATTAGTCATGTGTTGGCCAAAGGTGGGCATAACTCTCCACTTCTCTTATTACTTCACCACTGATTTGAACTGGACAATACTCATTCAGCAGCCATTTCATGTTGCTCCTGTTTTGCAATTTTTTTGTTCCAGCTAACTTCCCTCTCTAATTCGTATGTATCATTAGCAAATATTACACAGTCATCAGCAAAAAGTAAATGCTTTAGCTGTTCCCTGTCAATGTTTATTTCACACTCCCAGAGGACTTGATTGAAAAGCAATTTCAGAACTGTAGTGAACAGTTTTAGAGAATTTGTGTGACATTCTGTCTTGTGAAACATCCAGTGTTTTGGAAACTTAGGGTAGTCCATACTTTTGCTTGTCCTGTATCTAGAAAGCACAGGGTCTGAGTGGTTTTAAGGGGAAAGAGGTAGGACAAATAGAAGTCTGGATAAGTGCTTGGATGCAAGACAGAAATTAGAAAAAGGAGAAGTCAGCATGAACGAGAATAGCTGTGAAATCCTATGCATGTCTACTTAGAACTATGCTCCACTTAGTTTACTGGGACTATCTTTCTAGTAGGCAAGTTAAAGATTGCAGACTAATAGAGATTTGCAACTCAACCTCATACTTCCTATGATCTGCTCACCTAATTGAGCAGGGTCTTTTGTAGTATGAAAATAGTTATGGGGAAATATTCACCAGTTGACATTCTTTCTGTTAGACATTTTATTGTGTGTGCCCCCTGATTTACTTTGGTGCTCTTCTCCACCTTCTGCAAAGGGGGCACAAATTTGCATATGACAAAATATCTGCAACTTTTGTCTCTCTTTGTGTGAAGTCAAGAACTGAATCCACTGTGTGTATGTGTGCTAATGTTTTCCTAGACTTCTTAAGTATATTTTAGACTTCAGCAGCTGAATGATGTGGGTTTTTTGCTGTTTTATTAGCTTTTTTTGTTTTATTAGCTTTTTTAAAAACTGGATTTGAAGCTAGTTTCTTTTTGTACAGGATGAACTTGAACTAGTTCCTTTTTAAGATAAATTTTCCAAGCACTTATATTTCATCTGTAGCAATACAAAAGGTCACAATATTCTACTATCATAACATTTCGCATGATACCAACCTAACCTGGATACAACTGCTATTCTAAAATTATAAAGTACCTCCCTATTCATTACAGTGTTTTGTTATTTTTAATATATGGTGACATGAAAAGAATTACCCTCAAGCTTGTGGGGTGATCCTACAAGAAAGGAGATAGTGGAAATAAAATTCTATTTGTTTATCCAGGTTTTTGTTCTATTGGCAATCTTATTGGGGGATAAAATAGAATATTGTAAATGATCAGCAGGATTTGTTTGCTTTTGTTGATGTAGCACCATTTCCATTTTCTTATATTGGTCACTATGTAACAGACATGGTCGCTGTCTTAATACTCTCACTTTGAAGTCCAGAAATGTCAGTACAAATGGTAGCCCCTGGTTATATATAAAGTATGAAAAGTGAAAGAGGAAAGCAGAAAAATACTAGAAAGTATCTTTGTTCTTAGATGTAATACTTTCTTTTGAAGTCTTTATTTAAACATAATAGCTAACACCCTGGCATTGCTTTCACAATGAAGCTTGTGTTGTATATCTGCTAAGAGCTGGATAGATACTGGAGCAAAACAGCCTTGGCCCTTTCAAACATTCACACATACCCCTACTAAGCTAAGCCCCAACTTTCTTACAAGCATTGTGTATTTTCCTGGGAATAAGTTCCAGTGTTGTTTACTTCTGACTAGATAGGTTCAAATTATAATAATACTGGGTTTTAACAAAATACATTCAGCCATCTAAAATACAATCTTTATTTGTAATCCCTCTTTTAAACTAATCTTGAAAAGAAAGGGGAGAGAAAGAGGTGCAGTTTGAAATAATGCAACAAGGAGAGTTCTCCAATGTTCAGTCTTTGCTTGAGATCAGGAATTTAGGCAGAGACTTGAAAACGTCTATGTGAGCCCATTTGAATTCCCAATCTCACTTTGATTTCTCTCCCATCATTAATTTTGGCTCATCTGTGATGAATGTAGAATAAATCCTGCTGCCCAGACTGTACGATCCTATACTGTGTTGGGAATGGGATCACACAGCCAACACAGGATTAATTCCCCCCCCCTCCTGCCCATTAGCTGACATCATCAGGAAGCTGCTGGATGGGTGGGCATGGTTTGGGGAGAAACCCTGGTGAGCAAAGTTTGGCTCATGGGCTGTAGGTTCCCCATCACTGGTTTAATTAATATATACTGAATTTATATTGTCTATGGCACCAAATAACTGACTGAATCTGATCTATGTCTATACTGACTCTGCTGTTGTCAACTTCGTATTTTTAATTATTCTTTTGTGCTTTGGTTTTCCATTTAAGTTTTGATAGTTTATTGATTTTTAGTATGAGTTACGCATAGCAAATTACTATTATTATGATTTATTATTATGCTAGTTACCAAATCTTAGAATGAATAAATACACTGAAAATCTGCTTCTTGCTGTTTTTTAACTGCATTATAAAATAATTTTTTTGAAAAAATATTTTCTACCAAATTCCTTCCAATGATCCTTTGCTCAGTACATCTTGGATAATGTTTCTACATATCTTTTGTTTTGATTATGAGAAGAGTTGAATAACAGTAAGTGATCTGAGGATCTAATCTTTCTCGAAGCATAGATATCTAAATCTTTGTTTAATCAAACCTTTAATTAATTTTTGTTTTGTTAACTAATGAACATTGACAGAAAGGATTATTTGTGTAAATAATGGGCCGGAGACTTCACTGCAACAATACAGTCATTTCTAAAAGAGTAGGGGTGGGGAGGATGTGTTTATCTAAGTCTGTTCAGTTTAGAATTTTTTTTAGTAATTTGCATAGTATTTTATGTCCAGATTGTATTTAAAGTCCCAGCCTCGTCTTCATTCGAAGAGCTCACACCACTTATCAGGAAAATTAAATAAAGCAAAGACCAAAGGAAGATTATTTTGCAGAGATTATATTCAAGCCTGGCACTGGGAGAATATGCAGAACCATTAGTTTGCAGTATTTGCAAGCTTTGTTCTTTTTAAAGATATGCAAAGCACAATTGAGGAAGTAGTTTGTGCATTTGTTAACATCCAGATTATCCTGTATCTTGTGTTCCTGCCTTTATTATAACGTTCAGTGCAGACAGGGCTGGCACAAGACATTGCACCTCCTGAGGCCCTGTTGCATCCCCTCCCCTCTCTCCCCCCACATGCTTACTTTCTTCCCTTTTACCACTGTGTTACCAGTAGCAACACTGGGTCTCCCACAACTTCCTCCCTTGTTCTAGAAAGGACTAAATGAAAATGATGCATTCTGGGTGAGGTGGTTTGCAGAGTGGAGTGCTGCTTCAGTTTGCCACAGTGAGTGGAAATGCTCTTTAAACTTGGGGGGGTAGAGGCTTAATGTTATTTGGTATTTTAAGCTTCCCCCCCTAAATTTAAAGAGCATTCCAAGCCACATGGCAAACCGCAATACAGGCACTCTCCTTGGCACATCACACACAATTTATCACTCCGAGAAATTGCCTCCTTGCCGCCTAGAAGGAGGGAGGGGACAAAAGAGGTTCTTACTGAAGCAGCGGGGTTGGCAGGCAGGGAAATCAAGCAGGGTCCTGGGAAAGGGCAAGTTGCTAATCCATCATGCCCACCCCAATAGTCTTACCTTGCTCCATGAGGCACTGCAAGCTGGCCTCCAAAGTACTGAAGTATGGACCTACAGTATCTAGTGCCAAGCTCCTGCAGTTACTTTACTTTACCCACCCACCCCCAGTAATATTTGCAGTGCAATCTTATGCATGCTTACTCAGTAGTAAGTCCTACTTTTAGTCCATTTAATTCAACAGTTGTGTAGAACCTTTGGCCACCCAGATTTTGCTGAATGACAAGTCCATCATTCTGGTCCATTGGCCATGCTTCCTGGGGCTGGTAGTTCAGAAATCTCTGGTGCAATCTCTGTAGTTCAGCACTCACTTGTAAGACAGTGAGGCTTACTTCCCTAGTAGGAATGGGTGAGGAATTCAGTTCAGTTCACATTTAAAGGCAGAACTACTGAAATTAATATGCAAAGCAAAACACAGCTGTGCAAGTAGATAAATAGGTACCGCTCCAGTGGGAAGGTGAATGGCATTTCCGTGAGCTGTTCTGGTTCACCAGAAGTGGCTTAGTCATGCTGGCCACATGACCCAGAAAAACTGTCTGCAGAAGCAGACAAACGCCGGCTCCCTCAGCCTGTAGAGCGAGATGAGTGCCGCAACCCCAGAGTCGTTCGCGACTGAACTTAAATGTCAGGGGTCCTTTACCTTTTTTAATGTGGACAAAACAGCATATACTAGGGCAGTGTGTGCATAAAATGCATGTATTAGTGAAAACAACAGAAATGTTAGGGGAAACTGCTTTGCAAAAATGTGCATACTGTATTAGGCAAAATTGCATTCAAGTGGCTATATTAGGAGAAATTTATATGAGAATGCTGATGAATTTTCATGAGGACTTTAAAGAAACATTTGCAAATTGATATGGAAATGTGGAGAACTGAACTTAAAACTGGAAATATGAAAATGTGAGAGATACCAAAACTGGTGGGTTAACTTATCCTTAAAGGTAAAGGGACCCCATACCGTTAAGTCCAGTCGCGGATGACTCTGGGGTTGCAGCACTCATCTCTGGCTTTACTGGCCAAGGAAGCCGGCGTTTGTCCATAGACAGCTTCCGGGTCATGTGGCTAGCATGATTAAACAGCTTCTGGTGAACCAGAGTAGCACATGGAAACGCCGTTTACCATCCCGCCAGAGTAGTACCTATTTATCTACTTGCACTTGGAAATGCTTTCGAACTGCTAGGTTGGCAGAAGCAGGGACCGAGCAATGGAAACTCACCCCGCCGCAGGGATTCGAACCGCCAACCTTCTGATCGGCAAGCCCTAGGCTCTGTGGTTTAGACCACAGCACCACCTATCCTTACTCCTTTGCAAATTAATTTACAATTGCAGACTTTAGTTTGGGGTTTGAGCATGGAGACCTAGAAATATTATTTATGTTTTAGCTAATGTATTTAATAAATAAATAAATAATAATAATAATAATAATAATAATAATATCTTTATTGTCATTGCCCCCTTCGGGGACAACGAAATCTGCAATTTCTGTTTTTTCTGTTAGGGATAATTCCCTTGTGGTGCAATCTTGTACATGTTTACTCAGAAGAACCTCCCATTAACTTTACTGAGACATATTTTCATGTCGGTGGGCACAGTGCAATCCTTTACTCAAAAGAGAGTCATGTTGAATGAAATGGGGCTTACTCTCATGTAAGAGGATAGAGGTTTGCAGGCATTGTTGCCATTGTACAAAGACAGTTTAGATATTTTTTCCTTCTTTAATATATTCTTAGAAGAACTGTGCAGAGACAGTTAACAATTGTGAGGCCTCATTAATAAAGTTAATGAATTGATTTTGCTGTTAAGGCGTTCAATATTCCCTGCAACTAACATCATGAATATTTAATCAAACATTGATCTCAATCACTGTCTTCAAACATCAGTCAATCAGGCATGATCAATGCTGTTCATTTAATTTGGCTGTTACTTTTTTTCTGTTGTTGAATCCAATAAAGCTATACTATTATTTCATTGTAGGAACTTTTAATACCAGACTTACTGGAATTTCCTTTATTTTACACTAAAAAATATTCGGCTTTGCTTTATTATGTTACCTGCTTCGTGAGTCAAGAAGCCCCCACTGCTAGAAAGGGAATTTCATTGTGAAATCCTCTGCATAGTTACTCAGGTGTAAAGTCCATAGAGTTTGTGTGCATAGTCTATACCCGGGGTCCTCAAACTTTTTAAACAGGGGACGGTTCACTGTCCCTCAAACACTGTCGGGGCCGGACTATAGTTTTTAAAAATATGAACGAATTCCTATGCACACTGCACATATTTTATTTGTAGTGCACACAAAAACAGGACATAAGCATTCTGACATTTTCATTTTTTATTATTTGAAATGTGATGGATCTATGCCTTTAATGATCTTAATGAACTGAGGTAGGAGAGATATGAAGCCACAGGCTTCCAAGAAAAGGTGGCTGAAGTTCCTGGAGCTCCTTCGTCCATGCCATCCTGCCCCAGCCATGCCCTTTAAAAAAATAAAAGCTGACTGCCAAATCTCCAAACCATAACTGCCAGCCTGTACTTGCGAAATGCGTATTTACATGGAAGTCGCTCCACTATTTTTTACTCAATCGTAAACCCATTGACATGAGTGGCCATGCCTAAACCTGGAGGAGAAGCAGCAGGAACAGCAATGGCAAGGGAGGAGGAAGAGGTATCGGATGAGGAGGCCAAGGGGAAGCCAGGGGCCCTTGCCAAGTATGCACCGTTGCCATGGGGAAAGCCTTGCTCAGGTGCTGGGGATAGCAGCACCGCTTCCGCTCTGCTCCACGCCATCGTCTCCCCTGCACAGAAATCCAAACATCACGGCTTTGGATTGGCTACAGGAGCTTCCTGCAGCCAATCCGAAGCTGCGCCAGTGTTGCGGAAGTCAGTCCCCATGCGGCGAGGCTTCCACAGCTTGTTCTGAAGGAAACACCACGCTACGCCGGCTTAGCTCAGCGTGCGGGGACTGACTGAGTGGGTGGCAGGGTCCACAGGTCGGATTTATGAGCCTGGTGGACCGGATCCAGCCTGCGGGCCTTAGTTTGCCGACCCTGTGGGAAAGGAACACGCTTTGATAAGAAACGCTGAGAAGACATTAAGACTTTGAAAGATTATGAAAAAGCGTCAATAAAATTTCATGAAAAAAGCTAAGATTTGTGTTGCCAGTTCTCCAATCTACAGCATCTTGAATGAATAATGATTATTATTATGCACCATGATAAACACTCTCATAAAATCTACTGACAATCAGCATTGACTAGTTATCAAATATAAAGCATGCAAAAGTATGTGTTAAGCAACCTTCTGTCTTAGCATATTCTTCAATGATAATAAAACAATGGGTTTGATCCAGGCTTTAATCTTGCTTAGAGTAGATTCACTGAAAACAACAGACCCAGTTAATCTCAACCAAGTTACAGTGCATTGATTCTACTTGGTCTGCACAAAGAATGACTAGGTCCAGACCCAATGCATTGTGAATAGTTCAAAATAAATGTTGCAGTATTGCCACATTTTGAGGTTTTATATTTACTTGTTTATTGTTATTGAGTTTAATAATGTGCCAAGATGAAACCTGCCTGTCTTCCACTGAACACCAACAATTTGCTGAATTCCTGAACACACGCATCTAAGGAAACGGGAATGACAGACAGGTTTATAGTAATATAGCCTCTTTTGCATCACTGCAGTGAAATACTGTTTGAGGTTCATGATGGAACCTGGATTTAGGAAGAGAAATCAGTTCCTAAATAAATCAAAATTTGCTTTCATTTGGAAAACCTTTGAAACGGAAAAGCTGATATGCCACTGGGGGCAGAAACACTTTCTGAAAAAAGGAAACCTGTAAGTACTGACTGACAATTGCATTTTAAAATTACCATTAAAGAAAGAAACAATTCATACTTAAGCTTGAAACTGAGAAAAATGAAGTTTGGTTCTTTCATTAAGATTTGAGGTTCATATATTATTATCTAGGGTTTCCATATCTTAAAAGCAAAAAAGAAGACAGCCTGAGCTGCTGCCAGCCCAAGTTGGGCAAAGAGGTGAGCGGGTGCACCCACATGGGGCTGCCACCGTGGCTGTGTACCTCTTTCCACAGCTTGGGCCGCCAGCAGTCTTGATGTTCAGAGCAGCCTAAGCCCAAGCCTAAGCCTAAAAAACACCTAAAACCCAGACATTTCCTTTAAAATGTAAAAGAAATCACCTGGATGGGCATGTTGGCTCCCCAAAGGAGGACATGTCCGGGTTTTCCTGGACATATGGCAACTCTATATCTTACAGTGAAATCCTATGCACTGAATATCATGAGAGTTGTATTTCAACTACTAGTTTGGTGGCATGCATGTTCACACACCAGTGGCATAGTGGTAAATTTTGATGTGTAGGAAATCATTTTGTCATCCCCCAGGCATGCCTCCAATAAGGTCCAAAAATGCACAGCTGTGGATCTGTATACATGTGTGTATAGCTTTTATTGATACATACCAGAGAGCAGTAGTATACAGCACTTGTAATTCATTAGGAGCACTTGCGTAAGAGAATAGTGAGCTGAGAAAGCATAGTATAGTATCCTTTACACTGTGGTAGGCAGAAGGATGGGCTTTGTTTGGGGAGAGCTGGTTTACAGCCCTGATCGGCTAAGAAATTCACTGAGTAATATTCAGCCAGTCTCAGTCTGAGCTGAACCTACCTAACAAACAGGGCCGTCTTAAGTACAGTGGTACATCAGGTTAAGTATTTAATTTGTTCCGGAAGTCTGTTCTTAACTTGAAACTGTTCTTATCCTGAAGCACCACTTTAGCTAATGGGGCCTCCTGCTGCCGCTGCGCCACCAGAGCACAATTTCTGTTCTCATCCTGAAGCAAAGTTCTTAACCTGAAGCACTATTTATGGGTTAGCGGAGTCTGTAACCTGAAGCATATGTAACCTGAAGCGTATGTAACTTGAGGTACCACTGTATATCCGGCGCCGTGGTGCAAAGATCCCTCCGACGGGCCTCCCCGCCCCCCATTTCCTTTTTATGGCGTTGCCAGCAGCTTTGTGGGGCTGGAGGAGGCAGGCAAGGGCTGGAGGGTGGCTCCTCCGGCAGGGAAGAGGCGGAGGCTTCGGGGCACGGCGCTGCTTCAGCAAGGCGGGCGAGGGCAGTGAGCTGATGCTGGGAGGCGCCTCATCCAGCCTCTGCCTCTTCCCTGATGCCCTCCAGAACTTGGCGCCCTATGCCACTTGCCTCTATGGGCAAGACGCCCCTGCTAACAATGTATTATTTGCTAGGCTTGTCCCCTCCAGCAAACTCCATTATCCCTCTGAAAAAGGTACTGGGGTACTAGATGAAGTGGCTACAGAGCTTATAGGTAGAACATGCACTTTTATGCAAAAGGCCCCCACACTGTTGCTCCACTATGCCTGAGAGAGAGAGAGAGAGCGCACAAACAAAGCAGGTAGTTTGACTGCAAGCTGTGCTACCCACCCAGAAGCTGACAGCCAAAAATTAGAAAATTATTCTTTTTGTCTACATAATCACTCAATCTTCTCAAAACATCCCTAATCATACCTATGGTAACCTGATTGCAGGAGGTAAGGGCTCTGGAAAAATAATAATCTTTGAAGGTAATCATACTAGCTAGCATGTAAATGTGGTAGCAAATAGTCATTAAGATACCTAGTTCTATAAAAGGCTTTAAAGGACCACACTAGTAGCAGATGAGATACCTTGATTTTAAATGTTCTCTTTTAATTCACAAATAATTCAAATTCTTGTTTTAATAATGGTATGGATGTGGCCTACTTCCTGTCAGACTCTTTCTTTCCTGAACTGCATCAACAGATCAAACTGACCCTGAAAAAGGTGTAAATGGCACCATTTTATACAGTCTCAGCCAGGATCCTCTGGCCAGTGACCTTACCTTTAATCTCTTCTTCGTCTAATGTTCGCTTCTGTGGTGGAGCATAGCCGTGAAGCCATTTCCCCACCATTGGTATCGCAGCAGCTTACTGGGATGGGACAGGGCAGTCAGGTCGGGACTCTGCTGCTACACTGGTGGGAACACTGGATTGGAAGCATTTAACTACTCTATTGCCTTATATTTAATAGCCAGTGACAGCCAACAGAATGTTCATTAATTTACCTATCAAAACTTGACCTTTTGGATTCTTCTATTTAGTATGCAAGCTGACAGGTCAAGCTGGGACCCAGTAAGGGCGCTAGAAGTTTCTGTTGTAACTGTAGAACTTGAAATGTCACCTGCAGGTGTATAAGCTAAATTAAATATAAATTAGAGATAAGCTTTTCAGCTCTCACTGTAACACACCTACAACAATACTATATTCACAGCTATTCCTATATCTCCTATATCTATGTAAAGAAAACAACAATATTTTATCTCAGATTTTACTAAAATAAAAACTCCTAAATCATCAAAAAAGATATTTTAGTCCAGATCAGGATAACTTTAAATTTAGCTTCAGGTGCACAAAGATATGAAAATACTGTAGATTATTTTATCCAGTGAAAGAATAGTCAATTTAAACAAAACAAAACAAAACAAAACAAAATACACTTTGCTTTGGTAATTTCCGAATAAAAATGAAAGTTGATAAAGACTTACGGTACATAATCAACAAACTCATCCATGATTTATTACTTGAATCACTATATCCTTACTGCACATTTTGTTTTAGAATTCTAATGTTGTTCTTTTGGACCTCATCATTCATTTTTCACACCGAGCCATAAGGGATATAACTTTTAGAACTGATTAACAGAAGACAGAACAATTTTGGCCCATATGGCATGAGAAATCCTTCCTAAAGAAGAAAGCAATGTTAGCCACAGCTGTACCCTTCCTATTTTTTTCTTTCCTTTTCCTTTTTTTGGGGCGTATGGAATTATTGGGTTACTTTTTCCTCTTAAAATATACAGCTTTGCAATTAATTTGACCTCTTTTCCATTTTCAGCAAATGAATGACTTCAGCTGAGGAAAGCAGAACTCTTCCATGAAAAATGTTGCCATTAAAAGCAGGAGAGCAAACTGCATAAATTACAAATGAACTGCTGCTGCAGCAGCAATATACAAGCATGTTACCTGATTATACATGCATGTTTTCTTTGCCATTAATCCAAGAAAATAGCATGGCAATGCATGAACCTCATTGCGATCCAGATCTCTTTGTAAAGAAACACCAATTTTAAATTAGCTATGAATTTATGGGCTTTACGTAACGATGTAAAGTTATAATGCTAATTTAATAGACACATTTATTTGGTCCTTTGCTTTTGACGTGCCTAACACTGGCCTTTAATACTAATAGAATGCAAATAAGCCAATCCAATGAAGGCAAAATGTCCCAGGCAGTAGGTGAACATTTGTGCTTCTTTTTTTTCACTGCCTGCAAATATTCACATAAATGCTTCTTTGCACTTATCTGGATTCAGCAGAACATACTGGAATGAGAATGTTTTGTTTTTTGAAAGTTTTATTTCTAAAATTGCTGCAAGGGCTAGAGGAAAACAGCAGCAGTAAGCCATTTGTAGTTTTTAAAAGGTCTGTCTACAGGAAAAGAAATACGGTTCAGTGATTGGAGTAGGGTCCCATCAAAATGTGGAGGCCATCCAGCTCCATTTCTCTTTCACATCAGGAATATCTGTGGATACCCTAGACAGGTGCTTCAAATTAGTAAGGGCAGGATGAGGGCTATAAACTGAAGGCCAATGGTCTACCAACCCAAGGAAGTGATATTCAAGATGGGGTCATCCTCCAGCTTGGGATACTGCATTGCTGCTAGGTGCCCATTTGCCCTTCATCAGGCTATGATTCCAGCATGGGTTAGAAAACCTAATAAAACTACAATAAAATATGCAAACTTTAAGTAGAATAATTAAAACATCCATTAAAATTCAATTCACTTGTTTGCAGAGCAGAAGAACTGATAGACAACTACATATCTTCCAACATTCCTCCAGTCAAATTAAGGCCATTCTGTTCTACACCAGGAAGCTTCTCCCATGTTTGATCTCACCGCACACATGTATTTCATATACACACACAGTTGTACCTCTTGTTACGTCAGTCTCCGCTTCTGTTTTTTCAGGATAGGAATGCGGCAAACCTGGAAGGGTTTCGCCACGTGCACATGTGCAGAAGTGCTCTGTGCGTCTTGTGCACTGCGCACCTCGCCCAAGCTTCATTCAGGTGGTCCCCATGGTATGTTGTGGATTTGTGGTTGAAGATATCACATCCACCATATTACATATTCATATTGATTTTAATTATATTTTATTGCTTCTTTCATTTATCATATTGTATTTTATTGTACTACAATTTGAATTCTATGGAAATGCAATGCTGCAACTGGCAGAAAAATCATTAAATTGTGCACTGAAACACTCAGCAATTTTCAAATGGTCTTGTGGGGGAAAGTTTGGGAACCACTGATTTGGAACTTACAACTAATAATTGTGTTGAAGGACAGCTTACTAGCATATGTCCTTTGCTTAGGACTTTCCTGGCTGTAACTTTGGAAAAAATACTCCCTCTCTCTTCTTTTCACTATTATTAAAGATATATTACCTCAAATTTATATGATTGGTAAATATTACATGCTATTTTTATTAATAAAATTAATCTTTAATGCATTGAGTTTGGATTTCCCCTAGGGTAAGCTGATAAGATATTGTGTGCATCATTTAAGCAGATATTGGAATTGCAATTCTGTCATTTAAAATTTAACACTGTATCATTCATCTAAAACTGCATTAAAGAAGAACAGAAATTAAAAATAACATTTATAACATTTTAAATCTTGCACAGGTTCAAAGGTGGCAAATTCTAAGGAAGCTCCTTAATTGAAGAATTCATTATGTATGCCTGTTTGTAGTAAATTAATTAAACTTTTATTCCAGATGTAAGCAAAAAGCTAATTTCTGGCTAACTGATGTAAGGAATATGGAGTCTGACATAGGCAATGTACACTAATCCATCACTGAAACAGTAGTAATGCATAATTAAAAGTGTATCCAACAGTATAAACATAGATAATAGGATGATAGTATGGTATCATGAAATTTGCTCATTTCCATGTAATTTTAAAGAAATATTTTACTTGGTAGTCTAATCCCACTAATATAGTTTGGACAAAGCTAATTATCTAGAAACATTTCAGTCTGGCTTCAGACTTGGTTTTTGCACTGAACTGGCTTTGGTCACTCTGATTGGTGACTTGTTTGGTGAGAATGACAGCATGAATGCAACCCTATCTAGTCTTCTTGTTCTCTCAGTGGCCTTTGATACTTTTGGTCATAGTAACCTTCTGAATCAACTTGGTAGGTTGAAGATGAGATGGATGGAGTTATGATGGTTTCACTCCTACCTACAGGAATCGTCCCAGAGGGTAGTACTGCTTGACGCATGGTAGTTGTGCTGTGGGGCTCTACATTGTTCCATATTCTTCTCTTAATATTTGTTTAATATTTAGCTATTGGCATTTCAATCTATGGATGGTTGGAAAGCTAAGCCATTTCTGGGCAGGAATAAGCTGGCCGCTGTGATCCATGACATTGTAAGATAGCATTTAGACTGCCCTGGAGATGGTTTGAGATTTCGGGTACTGCAAACCACAGATTCCAGAGTTTTGGTGGGTTTGATTATTAGAGCCAAAATATATCTACATTAGCTAGTGAGCCAATTTCAAGGTTGTGGTTCTGGCATACTTAGAGATATCCCACCTAACATCATTGCTTCTTGGTACAAATGCTCTGTACTGTATCCTGAAAAAGTCATCACAGTCTCTAAAGAGGCATTAATCAAAGCACCAAAGGATCAGAGTTTTAGGAGTCAGTCTTCTGAAAGTCTGTTAGAAGGCAACACCTGAACTTTGAGGGCACAATCTCAGCTGCATTACCAGTCTGTCTAGGGATGCTCGAGCCGTTCAGTCTTCACAAATTCCAGTATGAAATAACATGATATATACCTTCTGGGTGAATGTGCAGATCAGAACTAAGTTATCTGCTAGCTTTCATGCTTGCCAATTGCTCTTTTGCAGTTCTTGGGTGGGAGGGAAGAGCTAAATGAGCTGGAAGAACTAGAAGAAAGATAGATGCAGCCTTTAGCCAAACAGTCCCTCTCTCTGCTCTAGGCAATGGTCCCAATGTTTTCAATGAGAAAGTTCAGTTGACCTCACTGAAATGAAGACACTGCCTTCCACAATATAGAATTATTTAAAATTATCCAAATGTGAGTTCACAAAAACTGAATCAGGTGACAACTTGCATTTTCTGTATATGAGATCAGAGGCAGGGGTTCAAACACCTGGAAGGTAGCAAATAACATTGACTGTTGCTGTGTCATTTAGTTTCTAGTAATGTCAAACACCTGTGAAGTGCTGGACATGATGTGTGACACAATCCAGTTTTACTTTTCCTTGCAATCCTGGGAAATGGAGACAAAACAGTATAATCGAAACATAAAATGATTACTGCAACATTTCAAAACTAGTTCTAACAGCTCCATCGCAAGATAATGCCTCAATGTTCTGTTTTGTTTTTAATCTTTGACCAAATGTGTATACTGCTGGTGTTAAACAATTTAGCTGTGGCTTTATTGAATTTTCCTTTGGTAGTCTGTTATGAATTTGGTTACTTAAATGGTAACAGGGTTATAGAAATCACTTTAACATTGCTTTGCCTTTGATATGGCAGCCAGGTGTTCTTCATATGTGACTACGTGTTCGGTTTGTACTCAAAGGTTTCATATGCTTGGTAATAATGGTATGTCTTTTGATGTATGTTTGTATATCGCAAAGTTGGGCAAGTTGATGAACCTATAGTATTAATAGCTTCTAAGAGTTCAGAATCAGACTGTATGGTATATAAGAATCATAGAATTGTAAGAGTCAGTCATCTATTAACCCAGCAAATAGAACCTTTGTTCAGATTCTCTTTCTTTCAAGGTAAAGGCCAAAACAAACGAACAAATAAATAAAAACTTACTGCAGCAGAGGATTTTCTAGATAAAATCATTTCCCTTTTAGTTTCTAAAGCTTTCAGTGAATTTCTTTTTTTTGTTGCCTGCCTTTTTCGCTGCTTTCCTATGTAATGAGAATTTTCCTTTTTTGGGTCATCTCAGGTTGCTGAGCTATCCCTCAAAGGAAGCTGGTAAGCTTTGTGCTGTTTGTCATCCTCCTATAGCAAACTTGTAAAATGAACCTTTAAATCATGCAGAGTCTCTGATGATCGAAATAAGCAAACAACGACATTGCCACCTTACCTTCAATGTTGCATTCCCACACAACCAAGAACCAATAAAAGAAGGAAGTAGAGAGTAGATTCACCTGGGTATGCACGTCAATATTTGAATTGGGGAGAGTAGAAAAGAGGACAGCAAGGAAGGGCATCAGCTCTAAGGCATACTAATGTTGTTCATGAGTAACAGCAGCAATTTCATACACAATAGCTGTCCATACACAATTCATTGTTCTAGAAATTGAAGAGATGTCATTTTCTCCTAAGACTGGAGCACTTTACAAGCAACCACTCTCATATCTCACTGCATTCAAGAATCCAAGCTATCACAACATAATTGTATTACATGCTATACAAAGCCATCGTAACTTATTTTTAACACATAAATATGTGAAAAGCAATTTGAAATCTTTTATGGATTGTCACTGAAGAACAGTAGCATATATTCCTACTGTAATTTAAAGTTTTACATATAAAATTATGTCTTGTGCATAGATACTTCTTCACATTCTTTGGTATTCAGCTGCTTATGTATAGGAATTCTATATTTTGTTCATTCTTTTGTTTGCAAGGCAATTGGGTAACTTACGTTGCAATCATAACCATTTTTACTTAGCAGCAAGTCCTATTGAATTCAATGGAGATTACCCCAGGGAAGTGGAATATTGCAGCCTTAGATTTATTTATTTGTCATGAATCACTCTGAGATCTACAGGTATAGGGCAGTATACAAATTTAATAACAAAATAAAAATAAATGGCTTCATATTCATTTCAAAATCCTATGTGAACAGATATTTGCTCGTGAGCTGCTGCCACTGGTAGAAAGGGAACACACCTACATAGTTGAATCAGCCTTATATTAAGTAATTGGTTCAGCAAGTTCAATATTGTCTCCATCTGCACTGACTGGTAGCTTCTCTCCAGGGGTCATACAGGAGTCTCTGAGGCAGGTTCTACCTGGAGATGCCAGGAACTGGAGCCTGGGAACCTTTTGCATGAAAAACATGTGCTCTGCCACTGAGCTATTCAGCCCTTCCCTTTCTCATAGTTAAAATGGTTTTGGAATTTTCATGTGTGGACGTGTTTATTTATTTAGGGAATAAATACAAAGGAGGAGAATATATATAAATATATAGGGTGAGAACCTATTCCAGTAGGCTTATTGACTGAATTCTGATTGTATAATTGTAACTGGCTTTTATTTTCATTGTACTGTACTGAGTTTCTTGTACACAGTTTAGAGATGGCCATAGTTAAGAGGTACATAATTTGTCAAAATAACCATGCACACCATCTTGAGCCCCTTGAAGAAAATGTGGGATACAAATGTAATAAGAATTAAGTATTTTTTTTAAAAAAATCAGCATGATGGTCTCCAAACACAGTAGAACTGGCTAACTACATTTTAAATTAAGACATATTACTGGCAATAGAGCCCTCACTTTAAGACCATTAAACCCTTGTTACATTAAAAATACTTTTAAAGCACATGGCTTTCCCCATATAATTCTGGGAACTGTAGTTTGTTAAGGGTGCTTGGAATTGAACCTCACTGAAGGGTAAACTCCAGGCTGCTTTAGGAGAAGCCATGTGCTTTAAATGTATGATGTGAAAGAATCATAAATTTACAAACTATACCAGTACTATAACATCCACACACACAAAAAGATCCCAGGAAGATTCCTTGGGGAATGTGTTGTGGAAATGGTACAGACTATGGAAACTGGTTACTGGCAATTATAGAGATAGGAATTCACTGAAACTTTAGTCTCTCTTCCCTGATAAGGCCCACGTGCCTATGCTACTCCTACAATATCATTTTCAGGTTGCTCCTAGAGATCTTCCTCTTCTGGGAAAATGTGTTGTGTCAATTGTGAGTGAAAGGATCTGTGAAGATTCTGAGTTATTCTCTGCCATGTTGGAATCTTGCAAAAATTCTCCACTGTTCAGAGTTCATTAGATGGTAGTTACTGTGCTCACATTACAGTGTGGGAAAAGGTCATATGCCTGTTAGAGTACAGTAACCATAATTACTCCAGAATCATTATATGGTGGGATTTGCAGGACAGGGTTTCAATTTGCCTGCTGTACTTGTGCCAAGAAATGTAGAGGGAATTGTGATTCACATGAAAGGATTTTTTTCTTTTTAGGGGAAGAGGCTGCTCTTTCAAGTCACCCATCCCCCCACCCTTGTAACTTCTTTTCTGTAATTAAGCTGGATCATTTATAAGAATTCTGCAAATGGGTTTTATCTTTTGTAATCAATCATTAACACTTGGAGGCAGCGACGCTTCTGAATACCACTAGCTGGAAACCACAGGAGGGGCGTGTGCTCTTGCACTCATGTCCTGCTTTGTGGGTTTCCCACAAGCATCTGCTTTGCCACTGTGAGAACAGAATGCTGGACTAGATGGGCCATTTGCCTGGTCCTTAGTGTGTCTCCATGGAGGAACCAGAGATACTGGTTTGAAATCCATGTCCCCTGCCACTTAGATGGTGACACAGGAAACAGTTCTGTCCATTCTTTGAGTCTTGAGAAGGCAAATGAGTTTAAATCATGATTTCTTCCTTCATTGTCAGATCTTTGAGCTCATGTCCATGGCAGACTGACTGAGGATTCACTTTGAGCTTAACATGAAGTAAAGACATCTATGAGAGTTCAATTTATAAAAATGCAAATTTTTTAGCCTGGATTTATTTTTCTAAAAGGATTGCAAATCCTAGATGTCAAACTATGCACTAGGCATTTAAATAGTTCAAACCGGAAAGCTTTTCGTAATCTTGAGAACAAAAGCTGCGCATTAAATTTAGTACTTCAGAAGTTCAGCAGCATTACTTTTAAATGTTTAGCATGAATTTCTTATAAAAAGCTAATGTCCAATCTCTTATTGTGTGCATGGGTGTATCCATAGCACATTAATTAGCACAAGCAGTTTGTGATCTGTATACAGAGAACGAGGGATGGATCCAAAACCTAATCTAGGATATGTGTTTTAGTTGAACTTTTCTTTGACATAAGAGCTACAAGGTGCCCAATTCAATGCTCTATTAGGCCAAATATCTTTGCCCATATATTCAAATGAACCACAGAGGTTATTAACTTGCCCTTGGCAAAAAGATTTAGTTTTCTAGGGCAAATGCTTTTATAAATTCTACATGTGACAGTTTTATTACATATTGTAAATAGAATAGCTTGCCAGATTTTTATGACAGCCATCACTAAGTCATTCAGACCTTATTACTTTTCAACCCTTCATGTACCTTGAATGTTCTTTTAAAAAAGAAAGTGGGGTGGGGGGGAGAGACATTTTTAGCATGTTTGATTTTTTAACGTTGCAGTTTTTGCATATTGGAGGGTAGTTATGCTTGCATGCATGATTATTTAGATAGTTTTAGATTATAGTCGACTCATACATCTTTTTGCCAAAAGGCTACACGATAATGATGCAGACAGACATTAATTTACGTGTTCTACATTTATAGCCATAGACTCATTTAAGCTTGTACAGTTACTGATAGCATTTAATTTAATGGTGTCTGTACCCAGCTGCATACCTCTGCTGAGTCTTCCAAGCTGTAACCAGTGGGTGTTCTTGTACCTATTGCAGTTGGTGGTTTAACTTCAGTGGTTCATATTTCATAATAATGTACAGGTTTTATTACACTAAAAAGAAGGGCTTGCCCAGTTTTCATATTAACCATCATAGAGCCATATATCAACTAGATGTTTATTCCAGGTTGTTTTCCCCCCTCTCTTTCTTCCAGGTTTACTCTCAGATATCTAAAAGTTAATTTTTTTAAAATGCATCACCATTTAATTTTGCATTGAATTAACCTTTTCTCTTTTTTTATCAAAACATGTTACATTATGCTGCTATGCTCAGTGCTTATCACACCTGAAAGTGAAAGATTTCCAGCAGCAGCCAAAATTCTGCTCACATTGCTAATATTATTTTCATTATCCATGTTCCTCTAGAAGTTACTAACAAAGATTAAAATAGTCCTGACAGGTATATTTTCAAATATACCTTGTATGATGTGCACTATTTACGGTACTTTTCTGAACAACTCATGATGTCATATATGAGATAAAACTTAGAATGGTTTGAAATGAACCCTGGGCTGAATCTTTTGCAAAGTAAAACTGACCTGCATTATTTTCATAAAAAGCTTATACCAAGTCAGACCATTGGTCCTCTAGCTCAGCCTTTGCCAACCTGGTGGCTTTCAAATCCTGTGAGTCCCAGCCAGCCCCCACTTGGTAGAGGCAGCTCCAGGTCAATACAGTATATAACTTAAATTGTATTGTTTTACTACTTGGTTGGAATGAATGAATTTTATTATCTACAGTGATTGTTAGTGGTGCTCTGGCATTTCAGACAGGGATCTTTCCTAGTCCTACCTGGGATCTTCTGCACGCAAAGCATGTGGTCTACCACTGAGCCACACTTCTACTCCATGATACTTTCTATAACATGGACTTGTTTCCACTGCAGTGGCATTCATATGAATAATGCAATGCAGTAACAGAGCCAGTCAAGTTGGAACCTCATCTTGGTGGGCTGCCAAATCATGGCAAATACCTGTGTAATCACCCATGTAATCTCATTACACACCACATGGAAGTGGTAATCCCTTGGGTCTTATTCTGATCAGAGGTAGCTCCTGTGAAGCACTTTCTTACTTTGTTTATTTATTATGACATTTATATAGCACCCAATAGAGGTGCTATATAAATAGAGGCTAAAATCAATTAAATACAAAAATAAGACCATAAACATGTAAAATCGAATGCAGCATAACACTAATACATCATAAATTCTATAGCAGAAGATGAATACAACAAAGCTCACTGCAGCACCAAATATTCACAGATCTTAGTACTCCACAAGTATCTGAAAGGTTGATAAATCATTAAAAAGAATGAAAAGCCGGGGGTGGGGAGATAAAGTTTTCAGTTGGTACTGAAAGAATAACAACATGGATACCAGGTGAGCATCTCTGGGGAGGCCATTCCATAACAAGGGTGCCACTAGTTGTCACCTGCTTCCATTTATTTGCTGTAGACATCTGAAGAAGGGACTCAGAAAATGGCTTTAACCACATAACTTTGAAAGAGATGATACTTCTGAAAATCTGGTCAAAACCTGTTTAGAAATATAATGGTTATTAATAATATTTTGAATTAGGCCTGGAAATGGGCTGGAATTGGATCTGGAAATCATCTGAATGACACAGCACTGGCACAATATGATTTTACCCATGACAGCCATTTTGTATTATGCCATGCCTCCTCAATGGCGACCATTTTGTGACTGGTGCCTCCAGCATTCTCTCAGAATTCAAATGTGCCCATTGGTGGCCTCTGCCTGAAGGCATTCACAGGCTAGGGTCCTCTCATCTTTATTACAATGGAAGGATCTTTAGGATGGGTAACCTGTGGTAATACATTTTTTAAAATAATATTTGGAATTTTTACATTTTTTTGTAATTAATTTTGATGTGTAATGTTTTATTCTAATATTTAAGAGGATTACTTATTTAGCTGTTAATTGTGTCCAATAATTGGGAATTTATTTGTGGTGTTTTTGTTTTTTATCTTTATTTATGATATTTTTAGAGATGTTGGCGATCTCTTCCTAAAACATAAGCAATTGTCTAAATAAATTTTTAAAAAATGTGGTATTTTATCTGCGGGACCATGGCATATGCAAAAACACAAAAGGAGCCTTCTGGCACCTGGAAGTAACAAATGTTATTAAGGCATCAACTTTTGTGGTTAAGATTTCATCAAGTGGTCTACAAAAGCTTGTGCCATAATGTGTTGGTTTTTAATTGGCTGCAAGACACTTTGTTGTTCCTTGCTGCAGCATAGACTAATACAGATACCCCTTTGTACATTGTTGAACATACAGCAGGAGATCTCAAGTGATGAACATATATGTTCAAGCTGGCTTACACTATGCTGTGCTGGTTAATAGAAGCATGGAATACATACAGTGGACATTTGAAAAATTCAGGAGCCTCAGGCAGAAATACATAATGTGAGATTCAGCCCATCCCTACTGTTATTTTTATGCTGTGGAGATGTGCTACAAAACAAACCTAATTCGTGATTGCTATTGGAAGTGGTTTGCAATTATTCTTTTCAGGCAAAAAACATTACCTTGGGGGACTTAGCTTTCTCATACATCAACATGTTATTGCATTTGTGAGAGTATTTCCTTCCCGCCACACCTCACTTTTTGACTGACACAGCTAATTAGAACAGTTCTTGAACTTAATGTGATTTTCTGGCTGACAATGACCATTCCAAAAGGGGCATGAATAGAACAACCTGGCTTTAGGAGATACTGGGTTTTTAAATGGCAGCTTCCTTTTCTGCAGCATAAAATCAAAACATATTTTGGCACAACATAGTATTTCATATAATACCTTGAAAGCAAGCCCAGAAGGTGTGGTTATCCTGAGATAATCACCCTCAGGGGGGATTAGAAGCAATCTGCTCATAAAAACACATCAACAAATGGAAAGGTCTGCAAAGAAGAAGTGGGAGGGCAATGAGAAAGAGTCTATGTCCATGGGAGCTGTTGACTGTAATTACAAATAATTCATTGGTAGCTTAATTCCAGCTACTGATGTCATGGGTAGATAAAAATGTAGTTTTCAAATTGCTGTTTTCTTCCATTGTTTTTCTGGGAGTGCAGTCCTTATGCAATGTATGAAACAGAGTACCAAGCTGGAGCATATCATGGGATTTCTTTCACAATGTCATTCCATCCTACCACCGTTCCCTTGTCATGGTCAGAACACCTCTCAGTGAGATTTAGGTTGTCAGTTGTCTTTCCCCACCCCACCCCACCCCACCCCGCCCACAGAAGTGGGGGACCTATTAGGGTGATATACCCTTAGAAGAGGTTTCCAGATAGCTCTGGGTTTTTTTTTTTTTCCAGCAGACAGGTTTGGTCTGCCATGATCACCACTGTATGCCCTTTTCCACTTTGCCAGGACCAGGTGGTGTATTGATATTCCCTGAAGCTAAGGAAAATGTATCAGGTTGGAAGATGGCTGGAGTAGAAGTGGTCAAAAACTCCTAATGAATGCAATCAAGTATAAATGTGTGCTCATTCTCAAGCCTAGTTTGTGGCATTGAAGGCAGTGAAGAAAAGTTACTTCACTGGCTCCATTGCATCTTTGGTGTCTCATTTAGTGGAGCTTTATAGTGTGGCGTGGAGATTCTGGTCCAAAGAACATGGAGAAATTGACTTGCTATAATAGAGTGTAGGTCCCTACAGATACAAGTGATTTTATCTTCAAAACGTGGTTCAGTCGCAGAAGGCTACTGAGGGTTCCATCACATCCTCTGGGCCATAATGAGGATTTTCAAGATAAATTTCAATCAGTGTTTATGCCCAGTTTTAACACTGAGACCACCTTGGTTATCCTATATTATGACTTATGTTGGGAAAGGGTTAGAGGTAGTGTGTCCCTTTTGATTCTTCTTGACATCTCCGTGGCTTTTGATACCATCCATCATGGCATGCCTCTGGGGAGTCTTAGCTTAGCGTAGGGGGTAGGGAGTATTGTTTTGCAGTGATTCCACTCATACTCAGATGGTTATCTCCAGAAGGTGGCACTAGTAGGATGTTGCTCAGCTCCTTGGAATCTCCAATGTGATTTGGGCATCCAAGCTTTTTAACTTCTACATGACTGAGTGGGATCATCCCCCCATAATGTTATGTGATTTTATTATTGTATTGTTTATTTTGATTGTAAATCACTTTGGGACTCCTCAGTGGGAAGTGATGTAAATCTAATAAACCTAAATGTAAGCACTTCTTCACATCATGTTTGGTTGGGGGTAGCTTTGTCCTTGGCCTATTGTGTAGTCTGTCAGCAAATGTAATTCTGTGGTGTAGCCATGGTTCAATTTTTTTAAATCAGATCATACAGATTTTGAATTTTGAACATGGGAGACTTTGGCAGAGTGGGATCATTTAAAAAACAACATGTCACCTAGTTATTCAGTTAAACAACATACTTTAGTCAAACTATGCCTGTTGCAGATCTGGTAGGATGGTACAGGGTGTGGATTGGTAGCTGGCTAAGTAATTGAATTTGTCACCATGACAGGTGATGTGGGCAAGGGTAGTTTAGCTGTCATAGTGAACACTAAGGGGCACCAACTTAGTGAAGAGATGCTCCCCCAACATACTATTCATTGCCAACCAGCTTGAGAGGAAATTGTGAGGGAGCACAGAACTTGGGTGCCTGGATATTTCTCTGAACGATGTGCCACTACATGCAGATCTCAGATGTTGTCCTGGTCTCATCTTTAAGGTGAGAAGGAGAGGATGGACACAGGTCAGCTGAAACCCTGAAATGGTGCTCAAAGCTGGAGTCGTGTTGTTCAGGTACCCAGAGCAGAAGTTTCTCTTAAGCCTTTCTTTGGTTTTAATGAAGTTGTGACTTCGTTACATGTCTCAAATATGTATCATGTTTTCATTCCTTGCTACTGTATAATATTTTATATGAATGGTATAAAAGACTAAATAGGAGATGTGTTTTCCCAGCAAATTATCTTTCTTGCACACATTGTAGATTAGATGTGTCCAGGTTCATATAACTTCTTATCAAAATAAATATTTCAAAATGTATTTTCTAAAAAATCCAATACATTCTCAATCTGGCATCAGCTTGAGGCTTTTTTCATTCTTTCTCACGTTCATAAAGAAGCTGAAATATATAATTAATGTTGCTTGTTGCTGCATGCTAAAATATATGAAGAGCTTATATAGTATTCTGATCAGATACTACTAGCATGATACCCTATTACTG
The DNA here is from genome assembly GCF_965153285.1 of Podarcis tiliguerta. Taxonomy (NCBI): domain Eukaryota; kingdom Metazoa; phylum Chordata; class Lepidosauria; order Squamata; family Lacertidae; genus Podarcis; species Podarcis tiliguerta. The sequence goes on along the minus strand of NC_139537.1, from coordinate 44,883,743 downwards.
AATACCATTTAGAGAGAAAGTCATCTACTTGAACAGTAGGGTTTTCGGTCCATACTCTGTCTAGTGTGCCTACACCATCATTTTTCAAGTATTGCATTTATAGCTTATGAAAATTGATCTTTATATGTAGGAACAGTACATTTAAAATGACATATTTATGAGAAATGATGGCATACTTTGATAAAAAAAGAGCATTGTTCAGAAACATGGTATATGAACATGGTAGTAACTTGCCAAGTCTGGATGTGCTGAACAGATCTGTGAGTACAATTATTTGTGACCCCCATAAATGACTTCTTCATTATTGCCATCCAAGGAAGTAGTGGCTGGGTTTTGCATGCTGAAATGCATGCTTGACTTCAAGCATTTAAGCAGTAATCTTTGGAACTTATTAAAGAGCAATTCAGATTTAACAACATCCTCTTTCTGAAAACGGTCACTCTCTGATTTATTTGTCTTGAGCATACTGTATTTATCTCATGAACGAATAAAGTTTATTTAAGGAGAGAGATATACAGTAGCCAAATCCATACAATTACACCAAAATTTTCTTCTTTTCTCAAAAGACAGTTGTCAGTGATGTTTTCAGATTTGTTGATGTGTCCATATGTACCTCCATTTTTTTAAAAAAGAAAATTATAAATGTACAAAGCTCCTGCTCATGATTAATGATGCCTGGCAGATCTGTGATCTCAAAAGAAAAACTATATGCAGTGGGCTAATGAATCCTATAGATATGAATCTTCTGGCTTCAAGGTCCACCCCCACTGCACCCAAGCTGCCCTCAGCTTTGGAGATTACAGGAGGCGGGGAGACAGAAGTGGGGGAATACCTTTGTTTTTACACTATTCCCTTCCATTGGGTGGAAACACCAGTTGCTTCCATGGGATAGATTCCCACTGTGCTTGTGGGTGTCTGAGGTGAGCTAGGAATCAGTGTAGTTGTCCTCTTCCCCATCCTTGTTGCCACACAGAACAGAAGTTGTTGGGTGGCTGGAGGGAAAATTAATCATGCGGGCTCCAAGTCTGGTGTATTGTCTCTCCCTTACCAAGGTATGTCAGAGGAATGGGAAGGTATTGGATCCTGTGGATACAGTGGATCCAAACATGTTCCCTTTCCCTCCCTACTGCCATTGGAATGCTGATGACAGAAGTAAGTCAAACATGGAAGTTTCTGTGGGTAGAAAAGGGAAGCCTCTGGGAGTGTACTCCTCCCTATCCATGGCCCCTCTTTTCCATCCTCAGAGGGGAAGATCTGCAATGGCCCCTAAGACACTCTACAAGGGACCATAGGATTACACCCTTATCCTTTACACTGTACTGTTAAACCAGAGTGATGGATATTACATTATTTTGCTACATCATGTTTTAGGCAGTTTTTAAAAATGAGTATGGCTGTACTCTTCACCCAGATATCCAACCTATGCAAGGCATTTGATATATCTATGTAAACAATTATGGAGTGAGTATAGTGTGAGAGTGTCTTTTAAGTAGTAAAGAGTATTGTAATGTGATTATTCAGTTTATGGCTGTGATCCAGAGAAGCTGCTGCCAGGTGACAAGAGGTCTGCATTTGCAGACAAATTGCTTATGAGAATGTAAATTGCCACGTGCAATATTCTTCATAGCGATGATCTCAGGCATTTACAGGGCTCACAGCCATCATCCACATTGTGCCAAATTGTACACTTATAGAGGTGTAGCACTTTGCATAACTATTTGGTTAAGTGTGGCGAGGAACAGCCTGCAAATTATATACCGCCTTTATTTACCTTGGTGTAGCTCCTGATCTCTAAAGAATAAATGGATTTCAGGCCTGGTGAATCTTGAACCAGAAACCTGCACTACTACAGTAGTGCCCTCTCAGTTGCCTTCTGATATCTTATTTTCAAAGTATCTCCACTCATCAAGCTGCTTCAAGCTGATTGAAATTTTAACCTTACTGTCTTCTGTGAGCTACAAATGTTCATGCTGCAGGAAAGAGCAGTGCATGGCAGGAAAAGAAGGAAACACAGAGAGAAGCAAGTGGAATGAAACAGGCCATAGCTTTAATAGATACATACAACTTCAGGAAAGTATTGGTACACCGTGCAGGATCTGGACTGATGCAATCTGGCTGAAATGCATCAGCCACCCAGGCAGCCTGCTTAGGTGGATATGGAAGAAGAATGGTGCAGGCCTTTTGTCTTCTGGTGGGCTTGATCCTTCTGGAAAAGCAAGTTGGGCAGTCATCAAGTGCTGGTAGTAAGAGGAAGAGGCCAACAGTCACAGTGTATGCAGCCACTTAACAGGTCATGAACCTGATTTGGAGAACAAGAGTGAGTAGCCAGAGGCAAGTCCTTTAGAACTTGACAGGTCCCAAGGAAGAAATGACTTGGTCTAACAAAGGCCAAGTCCTGACTGAACACTTGTACCAGGGATGGGCAATCTGTGGCCCTCCATACGTTCTTGGACTCCAGCTCCAGCCAGCATGACCAATGACAAAGGATAATGGGAGTTGTAGTCCCTTACACTGTGACTACTCCTTGAAGGCTCCACCCCCTTATATGGTTCCTTCAACTAACTGAGCAACCCTCCACCCCATAGCTGGAGAATAGGGATTTTTAAAGGAGCAGCCCTTTGACTTGAAGCACAGCAATTCATTCTCTCTCTGTTGTTTTTAGTTTAGCAAGAAAAATAAGTAAGAGGTGATGTTATAGAAGACTATAAAATTATGCATGAAAAAAACCCCACTTAGCATAGAAAGTCCATTAGAGAGTCTGCTCCATAACATGCTAGTTTTCTATTTTCATGAATTATTTTTGCACTGGGCAGCATTTGCTTATGTGCAGACTACAACCACCTTCAGTCTCAAGTAGTACAGCCCAGTCTCAAATTTACCACCTCAATGAGAACTTGGCCATTCCTGGATGGTATTCCTGGTAATTATCAGTACTTGTGCTTAGCTAAATTCCTTTGCCTGTTCTGCAGTTGATACTGCAAACACTTCAGTTGTGTGATGCCAACCCACTCCTCAGTAGCAGATGCTCAATTCTCAAGCTACAATAGCCTTCCTCTGTTGTTAATGTACAAGGCAGATCAAAATACGTTTAACCTATATGTGATGCTTTTTGGCTCTGGCCCACTGCCTGGAGCAAATTGTATCAAAGCAATGATTTCTTCAATAATGCCAGTTGATATGTTGAAAACTGACATGTAGTAATGGGTGTCACATTAAGTGGTACCTTTGGTACAGAAGTCCAGTGCACTGAAGAAAAAACCATTAAGAAAAAGAAAGCATTCTTTTGAATACCTCAATATTAGCTCAATCAGCATGTTCAGAGTTATTCAATAACTTTAAAATCCCACTGAAAACATAAACTCCACTGTAGCAGGGATGTGTTTTATTATATTTGTTTAGTATAAATCTGTAGAGTATTTGCAATGGATATTACTTCCATATGAAAACTTTGGCTTTCTGCTTCAAGGAGACTAGATATTTATAATAAAAAAAGAAACAATAGGGTGTGTATAGAGTGCTGGATTCTATGAACCAAGGGTGAGAGAAACAATGGCACTTTGTATGTTGTGGAACTCCGGCCACATGGACAATGGTCAGAGATGATGGGAATTCATAGAATCATAGAATTGTAGAGCTGGAAGGGACCCCAAGGCTCATCTAGGTCACCCCTCTGAAATGCAGGAACCTCAAATGAAGCATTCATAACAGATGACCATCCAATCTCTGATTTAAAAACTCCAATGAAATAAAGTGCAGCACCCTCCAATCGAATCAATTGCACTGTCAAACATGTCTTACTCAAAACTTAGAAAGTTTATCCTGATGTTTAGTTGGAATCTCCTTTCTTGTAAATTGAAGCCTTTGGTTCGAGCCATACCCTCCGGAGTAGGAGAAAACAAGCTTGCTCCATCTTCTACATGACAGCCCTTTAGATATTTGAAGATGGCTGCCATAGCTCCTCTCAGTCTTCTCTTTCACAAGTTAAACATACCATTCAACTGTTTCTCATAAGGCTTGGTTTCCAGACCCTTGATCACCTTGATAACACCCATCTTCACACATTCAAGCTGGTCGACATCCTTCTTAAATTGTGGTGAATTGCCACATACCAAATCACATGTCATTGACTAGATCATATGCCTCATGGTCAGAATGACTTTATATTTTTTTGTTGTGAATTCCTAGAAGCCTTTAAAAAGACACCTTAGCTAGAATGAAACTTGGTGCATTTTCATTCTAGATGGTTGTTGCTGTTGCCCACTTGATCTTATCACTGTTAAACATGCTTGGTAACTTATTCACTGGAGTACTGCACTGTGCTCTATAAGATGCTCCAGTTACCAATTTTGCTTTATCTGTACTTCTGATTTTTTCCAAGGCCAATTAAAGATGTTGATTATTACATTTGAAAGCCCTAAATGGACTGTTCTTCGTATAGCTTAGGGACTTCATTTCTTTTTCTTGCTATCATGCCCTTTAAAATCAAAAAGTGTCAGGCTAGGCCTTACTTTGTACTTTCATTTGCTTAAGATGACATTTTGAACAGGACAGTACCTTTTTCGGAACCCCATGCCCATGGAGATATTACCTGAACACTTCTGCTTCTACTAGCAACTGATGACACAAACATCCTGCAAACAATCTCAGCAGCCTTTTCTGGGCTTCTGATGGTGTTCTGTTTTCTCTTTTCCTCAATTTATTAATAATCCACTCACTTCACATGCTAGTGTGTTTTATACATTGGCTTGTGTAAAGGTAAAGGTAAAGGACCCCTGACAGATAAGTCCAGTCGCGAATGACTCTGGGGTTGCAGCGCTCATTTTGCTTTACTGGCCGAGGGAGCCGACGTTTTCTGCAGACAGTTTTTCTGGGTCATGTGGCAAAACCAGAGCAGCTCACAGAAACTCTGTTTACCTTCCCGCTGGAACAGTACCTATTTATCTACTTGCACTTTGACATGCTTTCGAACTGCTAGGTTGGCAGGAACTGGGACCAAGCAATGGGAGCTCACCCCATCACAGAGATTAGAACTGCCGACCTCCCGATCGGCAAGCCCTAGGCTCAGTGGTTTAGACCACAGCACCACCCATGTCCCAATTTTTAAATATTAGAATTTAAATAGTGGCTGTGAAAGGCAAGTTTGGAATTTCATCTGTAAGACTGTTTATAATGTGTTTCCTCCACTTATGATACTGCATTAGTATTGATAGTTCAGTTGTTTAGAACATGGCGCTGATAATGCCAAGGCTGCAGGTTTGATCCCTGTATGGGACTACTGCATATTCCTGAATGGGGTTGGTCCCTTCCAACTATGATTCTATGATATAGAGCCTTCAGTTGAAACAAATACGTCTCTCCAATATTGGTCTCTATAGCCACAACAGGCACTATAACTCTCCAACAGTTTGACTTCACCCCCAAAGGCACACACTTCCATTGTCTCCTGAGACAAATGGATGCTAACTAGCTCCGCTCAACACAGACGTATCAGTTAAGTCAAAATTCTGTATTTCAATAGCATGAATGAAAACAATTCATGAAAATGGTTACAAATAATTACACATATAAAATAAGAATTAATATCCAATTCAAAAAATAACAAACAGAACTACCAGCCAATCAAATCTAATGACAACAGAAGCTTATATTGAAGGTACCCTGGTCTCTGAGCCATTTAGCAGGGGTGTGCATTTGGCTGAGGCAAATCTTGTGTCCCAAGCCAAATTGGGCAGATTCAGAGCAAAGTGGACCTTACTTACATCACAAACTGAATCAAGCTGCTTCTGATTTCTCAGGTTTGCCTTGGAACTTTGGAGATCCCAGCAAACTCAGACAGACTCAGACTGTATAGGATTGCAGCCTTAATAAATTCCAGTGATGTTTTCTTCCATAAAAGAATTTGGATTTAAGTGTGTGTATTTCAAACAGCACAGTAGCTTATGCACTTCCAAATAACATATGAACTAGATTTGCTGTTTCGAACCTGAATTATGCTTTGCATTTCCCAGATGTAATGAAAGAAATAATCCACACTGAAGGGATTATAGTTATAGCGGGGGGGGGGGGCGATTTAAGGAGGGTGGTGTGACACTGATTCAAAACCAGCTCAATTACTACACAGAGAATTCGCAGAATAACTAAAGTTCCATCGTCAGCCTTTGACAAGCCATATAAATTTCATTTGTTGCACTTTCTTGAAGCATTGTGCGATAAACAGAATAAAATTGCAGGCATATAAGATTTCCAACTTGGACAGCCAAATTCAGTTTACAATGCATGTATGGTGGCTGTCAAGGACTTCAACCTGTTTTATTTGCTGCCTGCCTGTGACAGCACACAGTTGCCCAGCGCTTGGAATGTCACAATACGAGGCTGCTTTGGGGCGGGGGGGCAGGTCACAAGCAATGCAGGCCTGTTTTTGAAATTGAGTTGTCACTGCCAGTGCTGAAACCTGAAATGCTTGAAAGCCACTCAAACTCAAAGTTGCATTGTTTTAAAGAAATAGTTACCTTTTTATAATAATAAAAAACTAGTTGAGTATAGTTCTGTTCCAGAAGAGCAACAGATGAACAAAAAATATTATTTATCTATACATTTAATGTATTTATATTCTACCCTTACTCCCAAAAGATCCCAGGGCAGCCAACAGCAAGTGATGAGGCAATGAAAAACGTCTTTAAAACATTTCACATATTCATTCAAAAATAACGACCAATTGCCCTTACATATTCTTTTCAGTTAAAGGTAAAGGGACCCCTGACCATTAAGTCCAGTCGCAGACGACTCTGGGGTTGCGGTGCTCATCTCACTTTACTGGCCGATGGAGCTGGTGTACAGCTTCCGGGTCATGTGGCCAGCATGACTAAGCCGCTTCTGGCGAACCAGAGCAGCGCACGGAAATGCCGTTTACCTTCTCGCTGGAGCAGTATCTATTTATCTACTTGCACTTTGATGTGCTTCCGAACTGCTAGGTGGGCAGGAGCTGGGACCAAACAATAGGAGCTCACCCCATCGCGGGGATTTGAACCGCCAACCTTCTAATTGGCAAGCCCTAGGCTTTGTGGTTTAACCCACAGCGCCACCCGCATTCCTTCTTTTCAGTTACAAGTGAGCAAATTCATTGGAAGTATAACAAATTCTCTCTGTGTGTGTGTGTAGGTAACTTGCATCTTACACTTATTAAACATACACTCTCACAGCTTTACGTGCGTTTCTGAAAAAGAATAATAGTTTTTTTTAAAAAAAGCCACAAAAATGGCTTGCATAGGGGGAAAAATAGAAAATGGGGTGCAAACTGTAAGCATGGCGGCAAGGGCGTGGCAGGAAAGCATGATAAAATGGCCAGCAATCCCAGCAGCCTTCATGAGAGTGTTTGGGTGTGGATAAGGTGGTTGGAGACAGTGAGCAGAGGAGGCCAGACAAACTTGCCCAGGGGTTTGGAGAGACATCAGTAGAGGCTGGAGTGGGGAAGAGGTGGTTGGAGAGAGTGATCAAAGGAAGCCAGAAAAACATCAGAGGCGTTTGGAGTGTGGAACAGGTGGTTGGCAACACCCAGGGCAAGGCAAGTAATTTGCGCCCCCTAACCCCTAACCAGGTAGGAGCAGAGAGCTGCGAGTGCGAGCGTGCCCCCCCCCAGATGTTGTGGCCGGTGCAGCCGGGCCCCCCCCTGCACCGCCATGCTACGCCACTGGTTGGCAGAGCTTCAGACTGCAGAATGTCCCCAAAATGCAAGGCATCTACAGCTGCTGAGAAAACAAAGAAGTGGAGGATGGCTGGAACGAGTCCAGCATCCATGCCATGCCAGGTAGATCGCGATCTACTGGTAGATCTCTGCGATGTTTTTGTTGATCACTGTCGATTGGTGGCCCCCTTCCGGCCCCGCCCTACCCCACCCTACATTGTTGGAGAACGGAAGACGGAGTTTACAAACAGAACTTATTCCCCTCAGAATAATCCATGGGATTAGAGACACTGAGGCCATATGACATGTTTGATGAGCTCAAGACACAACAGCAGCAGCTTCCAACCACCATGTTCCTCACAAAGAAACCAGCAGCAGCACCAAATGTGCCGGTGCACAGCACCTCTGGCTACTGGTCAACCCCCCTGGTCCTCACATCATCTGTAGCATCACCCAGCAAGGGTGAGGAGGAAGAAGACTAAGCATCCCATTTCCCCTGATGGACCAGCTTCTATTGTACCTTTTACATTCCCTCATCATATATCAGAAAAGGAAACCAGGGGTGGTGGTGTCCTAAACATTTATAATTCCCAACTTTATATGATTAATTTGCCCTACCTGACAGTACAAGTAGGCTAACAATTATATGCTGTAGTATAGAAAATATTTTCAAAAGTTACCATAAATGAGTCAAATTGATGGCAGTCCTCAGAGACAGGAATGTAATTATGACTGTCAAAGTTGTGTTCGCTTCACTGTCAATCACTGTGATGGAGCAGTACTTGGCCCTTGAGGATGCTTGAAATGCAAAATGAGCCACGAATTGGCCAAAAATCATCTAGAGGTTGCACCTGTCATTTCATGACCTTAAAAATAGATGAGAAGCTTTAGAGGAATATTAGGGTTTGGAACTTGATACCACCACCTCTTCCACCAAATAATTTGGCAATTAAGAAATAGTTAATCAGGAGACTTGATGTACCCATTTTAGGATAAATAATTTGAGATTGCAAAAAAGTGGTCCCCCCCCCACCAGATATTAGGGATTCAGCATTGGTAGAAAACTGCATTTCCCAGGATTCCTTCCTTCTGGAACACTGCTGTAGCAGAACCCTAGGTGCAAGAGGGAGTAGGAAGCAGAAGCCTTAAAAAGAGAGACAGAGGTCTAAGACCTTTCTGCCATGATTGCCAGTTTAGTTTGGAAAAAGAGAATGAAATAATAGGGAAGAAAGGACTAGAAACTGGTGGTAGTGGGTGAAATTCCACTATGAGTCAATACAATATGAGCACAAGCCCAAATTTAGAAGGCCCTAGACTCAACTTGAATTATGGAGAAGCATTTTCCTTGGTGAATTATTATTTTTCTGAACTCTCTGAATTCAAACATTGACTTCATCATGACCAAGAACCTGTTGGATAATGGAGCCCCTGACAGATATAAATTTAAATTAACAAGTATGATTATCCTTTCTCAGTTCACATATGTTATAATCCAAGGCCAATCCACACCAGAACAGTCAAACTAAAATTCTGTTTGGCTTCAGCCAGGATTATGGGGTTCTGGATATCTTTAAAGGTTAAGGCACGTTACTCTTAAAGTTATAATTTTAGTGTACATAAAATGCTGTATTTGAATGCATTGTATCTGAAATGTTGTAAAGGGCGGTTTACCTTAGCCAAGAAGTTCCACTCTGGCAAAAGCATCAGTAAAGGCTAGTATTTTTCCGTTTCAGTGAACTAAACTGCTTGATGAATGACTCATTGGCCGGAAACATGAGCTTCAGGAAGCTGAAACTTGAAAAGCCAGTGTGTGCTTGTTGGAGATGGCTAGCAGCAGCAGCAGCAGCAGCAGCAGTTGCAGAGTAGATCCACAATGATGCACAAGCTTAGGATCTCCCTCTGAGAACAGAGAGAGGGAAGTTTATTGAACTGCATAATGGACTGAACCTCATTGCTTGTTTTCAATCAGTTACTTTGTTATTTTGTGTTTATCTTATTGTAACTAGTATTTAAGAATGTTCTGTAGTAGAGTTTTGAAACACATTTTTGTGGTAGAGAGAACTCATTTCTATGCAAGGCCCTGATCAGGGATCCCGCTGAACAAGTCTAACAATTAGTGCATATTTTACTGACAACAGGATTAGATAGTAAATGGCAGTCAGAAGGAAATAAATGCTCTAAAATTGATAAGGAATTCACCTTCTCTAATATATTTTTCATTGCTTAGAATTCCTGATCTTTTAACTAAAAAAATTAGTGTCATACCATGCATCAGTAGTAATATACTAATGCAATAAATATAGAAAATCTCAGATAATATAATGATTAGGGTCCATTGGATCAGTGTGATAGCTAGCTATATCTAACCCAGAGATGGCATATTGCTTTCAGGAAACTGAGCTTAAGAAAATACAGGAGGTAAATGCTGGGAAATGACCCCTTTATGTAATCTGTTATATGCCTGGAAGAAGGACAGGAGAACAGAATGTGCAAAAGTCTGTAAGAGAAAGTAATTGTAGGCCTTTGTGGGTCATTGAATTTTAGAAGAGAGTTTTATAACTTATAGCATCCTTCCAGACTGAAGAAAGGTTATGCAGTATGCAAGGGCAGAAAAGAAGACATGAAGCGAAAAAACCCAAACAGGCAAACAAACTGCCAGACACAAAGCTGCTTATAAGGCTGCTTTTGTAGATGAATCAGAGAGAGGGGATCATGAAATCTGTTTCAGTGTCCCCAAATTTCTTACCCTGCAAAGGTTGTTGGCCAACACCTTGCATCAGCTCCACCCATTGTGGCCAATGGTTAGGGATGATGGAAGCCGCATTCTGAAACCTGTAGAGAGCATGAGGTTGGGGAAAGCTGGCCTGTTGCTTTGGGACATATATTTCATAGCATGCAGGTACTATCAATGGAAATGGGAATGGGAATACACATATAGGGCTGTGTCCAACATTCTTTGTCTGAGGATTCTTGGGCTAGCTAGGTTTTCATGTGCAACAGAGAAATGAACCCATTGCATCAGCTGTGCTAACAGAAACTCGCTGCACAACAGATCGTGCAATCTATGGTGCAACAAAGTTACCAGCGACCACTTTATCAATCCTCTTGTGCAACAATGTTCTACTGATGGAAAGCATTTTGCCTGTAGAACAAGCACACCACTTTTGCACAACAGTCGATGACCATTTTTGTGTGGGAGTTCCGTTTCTGACCACCACACACAATGGTGGATGATGTATGTGCACCCTGCCCCGTCCTATCCTTTTAGTGGTGTGCTTTGTGGTGTCTTCTGTCACTTCTGGGTTCAGTGCTGGGGGTGTGTGCACGATTGCACATCTTTTGGAGGACTCCTTGTCTGCACGTATTATATTTTGGATGAACATTGAATCGAACTATCTATCTTTATGAAGAACCATCTCAAATTAACTATTGGCTAGTGGATTGTAAATAAGCATTCAGATGCTACTATGTGCACCTCACCTTTGGTTCCTAGTCACAATAATTTACTGTCTGTTTAAAGTGGAATTGAAGACTACACAATTTAGTTCACATTTAGATTACCTCTCAAGCACTATATGTCCTAAACCTGATTGATAGCCTGGACATCCTAACTGCTGGATCTTGCTGAATTTCAAGTACACAGGATAAATCATATCCGTTTTGTTTTTTACTATCTATTTTACTTTAAAGGGGTAGCCAAAGACCTAGAGTGAGATTCAACACAGTGCACTGGGGCATCTTCTTCCTCTCCTGCCAACCTGCAGCCCACCTGGCACCACCGAAACCTTTTCTGGAGAACTGGGGCTCCTTCTAGATCAGTTTTTGGCAGTGTGTGTCTGTCTGTAGGATGCAGAGGAGAAAGCAGAAGTCCCATTACATAAGCAGATTCTGCAAGTGAGTAGACATCTTTGGATTTTGACCCTACTTTATAAGCAGGACTCCCAGGTTTGTATTAAGAATTATATGAGCGAAATCCATTCCTGAGGGTTACAAAAACTCTCCAGAAGAGCATGTGATACACATACAGCATTCTTACTGTGTAGCTTGGAACAACTAAACTCACAGGACAGGAGAAACACCCTGAATTATTTACCTGACTTCCTTGCATTTTGCTTTTGGTTTATTTGGTCCATTTCCCCCCTTGAATTAATTGTAGTTCTTGAAATCATTGCCACAGTATGGATGCTTCTTAAAAAGATATTTGTGGGTGCATCATTCAAAAAGAGTGGTGAGCCTTTGATCTCCCTGTTAAAAAGGAAAGAGCTGCCCAGGAAACATGCTCCCTCAATGCAAGAAATATGAAAGTAAAATGAAGATCAAAAAGGTAGAGTGCAAATTTGTAATAACATCTACTTGTAGCATTGAATACTTTTTCCCTTCCAAGGTTTCCAGTTACTTTACAAGTGTTAGTGTTAATTAACAATAATCTCATGTGCATGTATTAAGTCCATAAGCAGGTGAAGTCTTTTACAATGGCCACCTAAGATGGGGTTGTTAGGTTTATTGCTAAATAATGTTTCCCTAGATCAGATAGCTGACAAAAAGAGCACAGTTGAATCCACCAGCAAAACAAGGAAAGTCTTCCAAGCAACATCTGCTCAAAGAGCCCAAGTTCAGAGAAACCCATTGATCAATGGGACATTCTTATTACAGTTTGTATATTAACGGTTATTACTTATTCAGACTTGAAGGCCTTTTTTTCTTTTTTCTTTGCTAAGTACAGATAAGAGTTCCTTTGTTTTCACCTAGAAATTCAGCAGCTGGTAGGTTGAAATGAAAATACTGATGGCAGACAATCTGATATAGAAATTGGGGTGTTAGTGTTTTATTCCCATACTCCTATTCAGATAAGTTTTTTCTGCATGCTATATTCAATATGAATATTTAATCAGAGATATAGAGTATAAAATCTCAATGCACTAGAAAAGTGGAACTTACATACCCATGGGGTTTCTACCTGAATGGGCATGACCTGAGTAATCTCAAATGAAAATCTTTAAATATTATTCATTGCTGCTACTTGGTTTTGTTGCTGTTCTAGTATTCATACTTGTGGTGTTCCCCATATGAGTACAAAAACCACAAGGTGGCACTGTACAGGGAGGTTTGACTACTTAAGAAAGAAAATAAATTTTTGTTCTTGCATAGCATAGAAGTTTGGGCCCTTTGAAAATTCAAAATGGCGTTAGATAGTGTAAAGAAACGGCAGCTTCTATGGGTTGAGTGAATGGAACATTGGGCTGAATGGGAGGTTAAGGTTGAATTAGAGGCTGCATTCACGCTGCAGTTTATTCCATTCTCCTGATATTTTCCTACTTGTTGTTTTGTGCATTATATTTGAGAATTCACAAGGTATAAAAGACACTTCTGGAAAACTATTGGAATGGAATGGAATATAGCACAAGCTTAGCACCGGTTTCTGTATTTTGATTCTGGGATTCTAGGCGGGGGGCTGGGGGAATCCCCTTAACTCAGAAAATTGTATGAACTTTGTATGACAATTTTCCTGCCTTTCTCACACATTGATGCACTGGCGGAGGAAGAGGAGTGCGGGGGGAGCACACCGCCCCAGCAGCGTGATCCCGGTGGGGTGCCATCGCGGCTGCCCCCTCCACTGGGTGCCACGCCCCCACAGGCGACGTGCCATGCCCCCAGAACGTGTGCCACGCTTCTGTGGCAGGCATGCTAGCCCTGCCCCTGCCTGCTCTCTGCCCCCCGGTGCTGGAGCATGAAGCTCCGCCACTGGGTTGATGCCACAGTTGCTCAAATGATAAGCTGTGAGGCAGTATACTGGCATGCCCTGCCTCCCTACCTATTTCAGTGCTCATACCGAAAATGTAAAGCAGCCTATGTTGGAACTCTGACAATGTAGAGGATAGAAAGAAAGCAACTGGAAGCAACTGGAAGGGGAAAATGACAGGTGAGAGAAAATTATGCACCATCATCCTACCCACTGTAGGGATGGAAGAGAGTTTAAGGCAAACCACTCAAATTCACAGTTCTTGATCATATTTGCAGCTCAGAATACAATTATTGGATTATTCACAAAGGGATATTTTACAAGGGTTTTATAGCTAAATGCATAGAAAAGCATACATAAATGTTTTGGGGAGAATGCATACAAAATTAATATTTTAGGGAATGTGCATCCAGATGGATGTATTTTACAGTAAAAATGCATATAAATCAAATGCAATTTTGTGTAGTAAATCTTCAAAGAAAATTAGATGGAATAAGTGGAAACTGGACATGGAACAGAAACAGCCTGTTCTTTAGTCCACTTGCAGAAAAAACTATACTTTCCCAACACTGGTTTGCAGAAATGTTGTCCAGATACAATGCTGTTCCAGAGGCTGGATTATCTGCATTCAGTTCTAAGGGTTGGATAGTGAGTCTGAAACTTGTGTGTGGCTTGTGTGCTTAGGAATCTCATTGGTTTTACTTAGCATCATAAGTAGATTCTGGATTGGGGCCAAAAATATATCTTTGGGAAAGACTCAGATCCTTTTTGTATTACGCATTACTCAAACTGAAGGCACTATTTATTTTAATTGAGGCCAAGGCCACAGGTAGCCCTAAATCAAGATGTGGCCAACCTCATGAAAAAGTAATGTTGCCTTCCCATTCCTTCATTCATTGTGGCCACATTGCCACAACAGGTGAAATGAAGGTGATTGTCCTGAAATCACAGTGATTAGAAGAAATACAAACTATCCAAAGAATGTAGGAAGTGATGAATTGTAGGACCAAATGAAGGTTCAAAACTGAGGGGTGCTTGATGATCAAAATGTTAGCGGAGGAAAACCTACAAGCATCCAGGAACTTGCAAGTTTTCAGTCACAAGATCACATACTTATATGCTAAAAACACCAAAAAATGATTCTTTATTAATCCACTGGGAGATGTCACCAGGAGTCTGGGAGTGAGGTTTCTCCACCCAGCTCAGAATTCCATCCACAGTGAGGTGTGTCTGTCTTTACAGACATCTCTTTACAGATTTCATCAGTTGCTGAAGATGCCCCTCTTTACCCTGGCCTTTGAAAACTGAAGAATTGATTTTGGTGTCTTCCCTGTAATGTGTTGTATGAATTATTGATTTTGGATTATGGATGGGGTTATTGTTTTCATTGTGGTTTTATATGCTATAACCTACCCTGGGGCCTTCTATTAAAGGCTTAACAACAACAACAACAACAACAATAATAACAACAGCAACATCAGCAACTACACACTCACCACACATGCCACACACATATGCAGACACATTCAGACAAACACAGCCACACATATTCAGACACACATATGGTTTTCTGGGGTGGGAAATTAAGGAAGGGAAACTCTCTTCTTATCTTTTAAAAGGGCCTCTACTCCCTTATTGGGCACTAACACTCCAAGAAGACCTTTGCAAACAGGAAACTGACTTCTCACCTGCTTCCTGAGCTCTAAAACCTTGCAGTGCTGCTATTATTGCAGGAACCTCTCCTTTCTGTTTCCTGAGCTACCTGGGAGGCAAAAAGGCCCCATTTAAAAATAAAAAGTGGCATTCAACTTGAAGACTGAAAACATTTTGGAAATCTAGAAATACCAGAAAACCTATTTGGGAGGTCTTGGAGGACCACATAGAACTGCTTTGGGGGACAGATATAGGCAATCGGTAGGGTTAGCCACCCCTGATCTAGGTAGAAAAATGTAAGCTGAAGATAACGTCCTAGATCTGAAAACGTTGATGGCTGTAATGCAATATTAGAAGTAATGTCTTTGGTGGAAGAGAGAAGTCTTTCTGTTCCACTTCAAGATTTGGTTAAAAGCTGGCCACATAATTTTAGATGCATGACTTGGATATTTTAAACTATTATCCCATTCTCTATTCAATGACATGACACTTTTATTTCCCCAATTTACATCCATAGGATTTTTTTCTAATAGAATTGGCACACATATGCATCTTCCTATATAAATAAAAATGTAAGTCTGTTGTCATGCAGCAGTTTGTGTGGCCACCAATAGGTGGCTACACCAACTCCAGTGTGATGGCAAGCAGCATGGGCAGCAGGTGATGTAGGCAAGCTGTTTAACATGAGGGGAGGCACTTCACAGAGCAGTATGGCAAACTGCTCTGTGTGTAGCACTCCCCCCCCCCCCCAATTAAACATGGTTTTAATTTTACAAGCACAGAGACACACACTACCTGCTTTAAATATGTAATTTTATATCCAACCCTATCCACTCCAGGGTGTCATGAAGAACCACATAGCTGTATTTTCAAGCCTTCAGCTACTTATCCCAAAAGTGTGACCGAGGAACATGAAATTGAAAATATCTACACTACATGCACACTTTTGGGATGGAAACATCTTTTATGAAAAGTTCAAGTTCTTTGAACTTTTTCCCGCTGGAAAGCTTTGGAGTTGGGAGGTAGGCTAAGTTCAAACAAGATTATTACTTAATTAACTAGGAGTGGTTATTTGGCCACAAATGGAGAAGGAATCTTTTGTGGGGGTTTTGCTGCAACCTCTCCCTAAATATATGGATGCAGACTGTGTTTTCACCTCACAACCTGTTTTATAAAAGCATAGGGACAAACAATATCAAAACATAAAACCAACAGACCAGAATCTTAGTAGCTGTATAGCTATAACAGGTCAGATTGTGTGTGTGTGTGTGCTCTTTACTTTCTTTTAAAAAATCCAGAAGCCTGTACTTTTCCATCTCATAAATATTTCAGATAAATCTATGAATAATTAGTGCAACAAAGATTAAATCTTCTTCTAAAGATGCACGGTGAATGAAGTAAAGCACTGCTAACATGCAGCTAAGTCTTGAGCATTTATACAGTCTGAAGCAGGAAATTTCTCGCACACAATAGAGATTAAACACACTCGGTGCATACAGTATTCTCCTCAGCATTCTGAATTGGGACTATGGCGTAGCAGTTGTTGTCTTGAGCAGGTTTTTCTTGGTGATTTTCAAGCCCGGTGTTACCTACCCAAGTGGCAGTGACACCAGCTTTCACCGAAGCCTTATTACTCTTAAAAGAGCAATTTGGTTGGTTGCACGGCTATTAGGATCAGACAGCCAAGCTTAAAGCTGTCAGTACAACTGCTTCTCATCTGTTCTCTCTCTCTCTTTTTTCTTTCTCTCACCCCCCACAATCCTGACATCTTTTCTCTGTTCTGCTGGACACAGGCATTACTGTTTTTATCATTTTCAATCACGCTCACACTGAAAGCTGACGAATATATTCCCACTGAAGCCAAAGTGAGGAGCACGAAATTCTTTTATAGCTCCTATAGTAGCAGCAGCAGCAACAGCAGCAGCAGCAGCAGCACTAGCTGCATGTTGTGTGTGGGAAAAGCTGGATCACAGAGAGATGTGGCGTTCCTCAGGGCTACTTCACTAGATATTACTTCAGAATGGCAAAGCCGCTCCGTGTACTGATTTTTCAATGATTAATGACTCCTTTCCAAGCAAAGACTGAATGGAGAAAGTGAGGGGAAAGATGTAAGGGGTGGGGGGAGAGAAGACCTGTGGAAAATAACTTGCGGAAATGTTATCATCAGAGAGACAGAGGGAAATTACAATGCTTGAACTTCTTTTTATTTTGATGCTGCTCTTCTCTGGACCAACTCTAAGCAAGCTAAGTAGGACTAAATCAGGCAAACACTGGAAGGGTGGTAAGTGATAAAAGTTTTATAAGGAATGTCAATCGGAAACCCTGAAAAGCAAACAGGGCTCATATTTGATTTCTTGGTAATAAATATAATTTTTTGAAATGGTTGAGGTTTTAATTAGTGTCTAGATTTCAGATAAATTCTGAATGGAATATAGAATTGAATCTAATGTGTTGCTTGTGCATTTTCCTGTGTAAAGCCTTTCCTTCCAAAAGGGAAGTATTGACTTAAATAAGCATGAATGCATAAGAGATCTTGGCATATCTGGATAAAGCTTTTGCCATGTACATATTCTAAACAGGTGATTTAGAAATTGGTGTACTTGTGAGTGTGATAGCATTGTTTGCTTGTTTCAGAATGGATATGGGAGAGGGGGAAGGGAGAAGGGGTACAGATGCTTGTGTCTATGTTGCCTGTAAAGGCACTGTAGGCTCCTGAGATTGACCTGTTTTATATATATAGGTACTTTATTCTGTTCAATGTACACATTATTAGTACACATTATGAAATTGTTGGGCAGACATTTTTCAGAACATGACTGTTACGGAAATGCAGTGCCAGCATCACTAATGGACTGGCTGACTGTATCAGTGTTGATGTGTTAATAATGAATAATTGCATTAACTTTATTGAATTTATTTTATTGTGCTAAGGAAAAAACCCACCTCTTATGGCTTTTGAAGGCTGCAATCTATTTCTTTCCATACTCATAAACTCAGGAGGATATGCATGCTATTTGTGCTGTTACAGTTCAGTAAATATTAATTTTGCTAAAGTTTGCTTTGTTTTGCTTCTGGAAAGTAATAAATTGATATCTATGGGAAAACATGGAATAAAAATAGTTGATAGTCAAATAGTAAATGAATATCAATGATTTGGGGAGGAAAGTGGTTGTAGCAGATGCTAGACAGTATTCGCCTTCTCTTTCACCCCAGATGTTTCTTGATATTGTTGATTGGAAGCACCCCAGGACTTGTGCACCTCTCCAGTTGATCACTGCTTCAGTAGCACTTTCTGGTTTTTTTATACTGCCAGTGTTGTGATCTGAGGTTAAAGAGTAACATCAACATTAAGAAGAAGTTTTAATAATTCATCACAACATCTCAGCAGGAGACTCTCATCCCATCCCTCCCCCCCCCCATCTCTCATTGCATGAAAGACTTTACAAACCATCCACGTGCTGTATCTTCAAGGGAAAAGTTCCAGCAGGAAATTAGCCTGAAATGTGTAAAGCACAAGGTAGCCAACAGATTGTGAATCTGTCTTCTTTTGCTTTTGCTTTATTTCATTGAAAGTTGTGGCAGGTGAACATGACTGGCTTGCTTATGACATGTTTTATTTTTCTTCTTATGTGTACTTGATACCCGTGCAGAAGACCTTGCTGTACTTCCTGCCTGCCAGTGTCAACGGAGGCAGGGAATGTGGTTCATGAAATGCAGATGGTGTGAAGCTGAGTTCTGACAAAGGCCTACAGTGAATTTGCAAACTAATCATGTTAGCGTAATAGATAAGATCCCTGCCTTCTCTGGTAGCTATAGGTTTCTCCACACAGGCACATCATCACATCACCTCCACTACATGAAACAGACTTTCTCTCATGGTCACTCAATAATGATATGGTTGATAAATGAGCAGAAGTGCCTAAGCTGCCCCTTGATGGTTGTGGCAAGGTGGAAAGCAGAGTGCATATCCCTGCTTGGTTTATAAAAGCTTGTGTCCTTAATAGTTGTTTCTTGATTGTGTGCAAAAGGTCAACTGACTGTTTTGCTGTGAATAAAGTTTCCACAAGCCACCACTCAAGGCATATTGTGGATGTTTCTGGCAATGTCTGACAATGGCAAGTTAGGCATTGGATAAATGCCTTGTATCTCATTAGTAGGAGAAGCTGAGATGAGTATAGGGAAAGTGCCGCAACCCCAGAGTCATCTGTGACTGAACTTAACTGTCAGGGGTCCTTTACCTTTACCTTTATTGTAGGATAGGGAGTTCTGGCACTGAAAGGAACCACAGGTGCTGCCAAATCACCTGGCTTCTAAGGTACTTTGGGCCCTAAACAACATGGGCCCAAAGGCTTGTATTCAATGCAGCACTAAGTAACCATCCCATTAGTGCAAGGATTTTCACTTGTCAGCAAGACTTCCCCCACTCTCCTCTTCCTGTGCTTCCCCAAATTTGGGAGTTCTTACAATCCCATGGAGCAGATTTGGGGACATAGGTGTGCATAGCACACTTCCTCAGGGTGTGAAGCCAGGGAATTTGTCTTTGTGGAAGAGATGACAGTGCTCAGGGGAAATTACCTTGGCCCCACTTGGAGGGCTCATTCTGTTGCCTGAGGTTTTGCAACAATGCAGGGCCCCCATGTTCGCACACCACAAAAGCAGTCCCTCACCATCACAGATCTCTCTCCACAAAAGGTGGCAAGCAGTAGACTCTTTGCAAGCAAACTAAAACACACTCCCACCTTTGCAGGAACATCTATCCCATCCTCCTTCAGCCTCTTCACTGTGCTAGCACTCATGGCTTGGATGGAGGTGGGCACCATAACCTGCTTGAAATTGTGGGACACAGCTCATTGGAAGACACAGAGAAGCAACCTGGTTGCCATGCTGTAGCTAGTACTCTACTACAGCTGAAAAAAGGTCAGGGACTCACAAAGCCACATTTTAAAAAGACATTAATGTGTGTCTCGGCACACCTGGCACACCCTGTACACATGCTTATATTTGGAGAGTGCGTGGGGCAAGTGTGGAGAAGGGGAAGAAGTCCATATGTGCAAGTGGAAATCATTTTCATGGTTCCCCCATGTCCTAGAGGTTCAGTTCACCTTTACCAGGGTCTGAGTCTTTAGTGTTGCAAGCCTTGTGTCTGGAAGGAAACATCCCCACTTTTTTTAGGTGCTTTTTAAAAACAAAAACAATACCCTAGACAGTTCAGACAAGCCTCTGTTGAACTGGATTGTTTTTGTGAACCAACAATTTTTTATCAACATGTTACTAATGCTTTTACCAATGCTGTTGCCGTTAGATTACATTTTTCTGTTGTGCACCACTTTGCTGTATTTCCTGTGAGAGCCTGGTTTATAAATATTTAAATAAATAAATAGTCCCCTCTTGCTAAGATAATGTTGGAAAGAGCCTTTAAACACAATGGATATGAACTGTGATAATAAATACCTTCTACAAAATCACCAGTGTGCCTATTGTGCGACATCTTAAGAACCTTGAACGTAGTAACTGCACTACTTTTACAGAGCAGTTGCCCTGAACATCGTCTGGATGCTGCAGCTGTAAAGAATTGAAACTGTTCCTTCTTAACTTATATGTATGAATATTCAGTTATGTAGGGGACATATCCAAGGATGTTGAGTGTTGGCCCCAAATCTTTTTTCTGAGTGCCCTGGGTGTTTCTGGGTAGGTAGTGAACTCAAGGGAAATATAACTGTGATGTGCTTTTGGATTCCAGGTAGGCTATTCACTTAGAAAAATTGATTGATTGATTATTATTTATTATTTTATTTAGAGGTCACTTGGAAAGTAATAAATGGGGGCAATTAAAGAGAAAAGTGAATTTATTTGGAACAAGATCTCTTGGGAAATTGATTGAGATAAATGAAGTGAAAAGCATTTAGGGTGATCTAGAATGGAGTGCAAATTAATTCAGGGCTTGTGCCCTGCATCTTTTAAGTACACTGCTAGATATATCTGATCTTGAGATTCATCATAATAATCTATGGAAATCACATCTACTTCTTTCATATTGTCAAATCTTTTCTCAATATGCACATAAAGATTTGATGTGGGTTGGAAATGGATACAGTGGATTTACATGTATATAAAGAGAAGATGTGAAAGCCAAATTGGCCAAATGCCATGAGAAAATTGGGCAGCTATTGACAACTAGTAGGCCATTGAGAATATCAGGTAGGTATTACTGAGGAAAGTGGTAGTCTTTACTTTTGTTCAGCATACACAATTAATAATTTGTTAGAGGGAAAACTGAAGTTGTTCCTGCTGACTCCACCCTCAGCCTCCACACAAGTATATTGTGTAGGCTTCCTATACATTATCCAAGGCTTCAAAAATTCGAAGGTTCAGATTGCACCAGGGAGATTTGTCAGGTACTAAACAGCGGCTAGGAACATTACAACTTCTTTCCATCTATAATTTTTTCCACCTACAAATCCAGGTGGAAATTCAGCAAGTCATTAGACATTTAAAAGAGAAATGTTGCTGTACTAATAGTTACCCTGTGAAAAAGTAGCAGCTTACTTCCACATTACTTTCAGTAGTAAGATACAGTTTAATCTCAGCTGTAACAATTTTCATGTCTTTGTCTGACATGAAATACTATACTATACAAATACTATTGCTAAAGAACCTATGTATGCAAAGGCCACAATGCTATTCATCCAAATTGATGTGTAGTTAGCATGACTTATTTTTAAGAGAGAGCTTCATATCTGGAAGCATCATGATCATTTATCAGAGAAAATCATACCTGCTACTGGTTTATCACCAGATAGTTATCCATAATATATCTGCAGTAAAAAAAACTTGGGCAACAGTTTTTGGTACATGTGTGAGTTAAAGGAGCACCATTTGTCCAAGTTGCAGTATCTGTGTAAAGTTTATACAGCAACCGATGGGCAAACTGCTTTTCCAGTTAACAGTGTTTACATTTTTACTCTTTTCTTGGCTCCTTTTAGTACAACTCCTCCAGCTGGAACCCAACCTCTTCTATACCAAAGTATATCTAGCATTGTGTGGCCTTGAATCCCATTTTTTGATCCTGTCCATTCTTTCCATTGCCTTTTTTTTCTGGGTATAGAATGTTGCCCTTTACAATGCAGTACAATTCATAGGGACGTGGGTGGCGCTGTGGGTAAAAGCCTCAGCGCCTAGGGCTTGCCGATAGAAAGGTCGGCGGTTCAAATCCCCGCAGCGGGGTGCGCTCCTGTTGTTCGGTCCCAGCGCCTGCCAACCTAGCAGTTCGAAAGCACTCCCGGGTGCAAGTAGATAAATAGGGACCGCTTACTAGTGGGAAGGTAAACGGCGTTTCCGTGTGCGGCTCTGGCTCGCCAGAGCAGCGATGTCACGCTGGCCATGTGACCCGGAAGTGTCTCCGGACAGCGCTGGCCCCCGGCCTCTTGAGTGAGATGGGTGCACAACCCTAGAGTCTGTCAAGACTGGCCCGTACGGGCAGGGGTACCTTTACCTTACAATTCATAGGTCCCAATGTCTGTTGTCCATTATCTTATTTGCAATGCCACCTTCCATTGAATTCCTCTTTGTATTTGCTTTCAGTGGTTGCTGTTAAAAAACCCCACACATCCCCAAAAATTACTTGTCAGAAAGTAGATTTGTAATTCTGAAGAGAAGATTCTTAAATTAGAAGCTGAGCAAATTCATTATGGGAAAATAGATGTGAGGAAAGAAGCTTTGGAACAGTTGTGAAGTATTGTCAACATTAGAGAATCAGCAGGCAAAACCAAAGTTTCTTAATTAGCACTACAAATAGAATGAACCCATGGAAATTGCCTGTTAAATGTTCTAAGAGATCAGATATTCAGAGATATTAAAATGCTGGCTCTTTTTTGCGGAGGGGGATCTGGTTTTCATTTTGATTTTAGTAAGTGATTTTTAATGTGAGACCTTCAGATATAGGGCGATATAGAAATAAAATAAATAAAGAAATAATCATAATGTTCCAAATGATGAACTACCCCACATGCATATTGAGGTGCCTAAGAAAGTTATGTGGATATTTTGGCTTTCCCCATTTTAGTAATTTTTTTAAAGGCAGTTACATTAACTGCTAAATACCATTGATTTTAGACTCTTAACAACTCAAAGAATTTTCCGATAAATACTCAAGGACCACATTATAGCTTTTAAAAGCCATTTGTAAACACCTCTAGGAATTCTTCGGAAGAAGGGAGTGAAACTTTGGTTTCATGGTTTAATTTTTAAAACCGTTTTTTTTAAAAAAAGAGAAACAAATCGTAAGTAATGCTAACCTTTTTGTTATTCCATCATTACTCTTCTGAATGCCATGCAAATCTTTTTACCCGCAAACCCATTATAAAATGCTTTTTCTAAGTATTATGCATCTTTCAGATCTTTCTGTAGATCAGGTGTGGGGAAGTTTGGTCCTCCAAATACTTCATGAACTACAGCTACTGCCAGTCCCAGGAAGCATGGCCCAGATTATGGGATATGTAGCTCAGCAACATCTGGAAGGCCAAAGGTTTCCACACTTGCTGTAGATACTTTGTATGAGCTGTCTGGAAAAGAACCTGATGTTGGGAAAGATTGAGGTCACAAGGAGAAGGGGATGACAGAGGACGAAATTGTGTTGTTCTCACTAAATCCATAGCAGAGGAGCTGCCAAAGTAATGACTCAAGAAACGTCTAAATCAGGCATGGCCAAACTTGGCCCTCCAGCTCTTTTTGGGACTGCAATTCCCATCATCCCTAGCTAACAGGACCAGGGGTCAGGGATGATGGGAATTGTAGTCCCAAAACAGCCAGAGGGCCAAGTCAGCCCATGTCTGGTCTAAATAAAGAAACAATGGGAAGATCTGGGAGACACTATTCCTAGTTCAAGATGAAAACTTTAAAAACTGCTAGAATACACCATCAGACTACAAGCAAATTCTGATAGATTCCACCTCCCCCATAAACCTGTAAAATAAATCTCAAGCCATGGGAATCACATTTTACAAGTTTAGGCTCTGCTATGCAAACGTGCAGGCAAGAGTATTCTGACATTTTTGAAGGCATTTGGACTAAATTTGGCACCATTGTGGAAAATGAGTGATGGGTGAATAAAAGTGTGCTGAAGGGTCTGGGCGCAGAATGTCTGAAAGGAGAAACTAGGATGTTACTGGTAGCATTCAGATTCCATGGTTCTGCTCCTCCAAACCAAAAACTAGTTGTGTGTTTATACCCTCCTCACTAACTAATGCTGCCTAATAAATGACTTCCTGGGTTAATCAAACCATAGTTCGTTATTCTGTGGTTTCAGCAAGCCCTCACACCCCAGATAGCAACCACAGTTTGATCCTGGTATGTTTTCCAGCTTTTATTTGCTTGTTCAAACCATATCTTGTCAGTTAAGACAGACTATTGTTGGATTATGTTAGCAAGTTTTTACTAAGTCACACATGAGGAGAGATTGCTTGGCTCATTTCCAAAATATGTCTGAATGTAGCCACTATGTTAAAATGGAAAAAGTTGTATATGTTGCATATGCTCTCAGCCATGCAAAATACAGTGGTTTATGTTGAATCTGTGCTAGGTTTTAGCAGAGAATGATATTTTGTGAAGAATGATATTATTTGCAAAATAAAAGAGTAATCTTTACTATGCCTATGTAATTTAGCATATGAATTTACAACACTGAATTTTTTTGGGGGGGGGCGAGGGAGAGATGTGTGAGTTTTTTATTTTTACTGTGAAACATTTAAAGTAACATGCTAGCAAAAAGCAGCTTTGTGGCTTTTCAGTATGTGGTAATAGATTGTCTTTGGTAGGGAAAGCTCAGACATCCCAAATCAGCTGACTTCACTGTGGTAATGAATATTTGTGCAAAGCCACCTTACTCTGAAGACTTATTTGAGGTCTGAATGCTTGAGACACAGAGTTACTGCTACTTTGATTGCCTTTATGTAGAAATTACTTTGCTAAGCATGTCTCAAAATCAGGTTATTCTAATTGGCTAAATTTTCTTTTTAAAGATTTCTTTTATTATAGTTCTGTGTTTGAATATGCTTCCTTTTCTGATTGTCTGATTAAATTCTGAATCCTTTTCTATGTACACTTGAGGAAGATGTGACCAAGAGGCTAATTCTTCCTGCTTAATGGTAATGAGCTTTGACCCTATAAGCTTTGAATTCAGAATTATAATTTGGTGTGTGTTTGCAGAAACTTTAGTAAATATGCTATGTGCAAGAGCCTCAAAAGCTCGTGCAAGTAATCAAGATTTTTGACGGTTTATACATGAGTTTTTGTTCAGAGTAATCTGGAAGTGTAAATGATTTCACAATATGGAATGCATATGATTCGCTAATTAGGAAGCTTTGTAGGACCTAGATTTGTATCAAATAGGGTTTCTGATGGCTAGCTTTAAATTGGAGCATTTGACTGAACTTCCAGACTTCTTCTTTTTCAATCTTGGCTTCAGTGGTTGTCAGTTGACAATGGGATTCAGTGTGGCATTTGTGAGAATTTAAACGTACTAACACATGAAAGCAAAGAGTGGTTCTCCTCATAACAGTGGTGATTTTTGTAAAAAGTGAATGTTGCACAGCAGAAGAGGACAAATGGACTTTGTCTTTCTGGAACTAACATGACGCTTGTCTGTTCACTGTATAATCCATTCTATCCTGACAGCATATCCTTATGCATGCATTTAAAGCCCCACACAATTATAACGATGTGAGGTTTGAGTAGAAATATGGTAGCTGCCTTCTCTGTCACATCCCCATTGCCTATCTCCACTGCCCTTCACTTGTTGGAAGGCAAAGGTCTGCGGCAGGAGGCCTGCTTTACTCAAGTCCCTAGCTTGTGTAAATTAGATTCCTGCAGAGACACACTGCATTTTTACTGATAGCATCAGTGTATCATCATTAACCCTCTAAACACGCTAGTTAAAGCACCAGACCTGCTCTGTAAGAGCTATTCCATTCAGGGGGGAACTCCTCACAAGTACACTAATTTGTTCAAAACACCTTTTTAAGTGTGACCATTTTTGCATGATAAAAATGGCTGAGTTCTGGTTCCACCAGCTTCTGCTTCATTTTCTTGACCACCCACTCTTTAAGGACAAAGATAAATACAGGCATTTGAGTAATATGAAACTAAGGGTTTATAAAGGGTTTATAAAGGCTCCTTAGATTGAATAAGGGATTTAATGAAAGGCAGATAAGGGGTTGTTGTTTTTTTGGGGTTGTTTGGTGGGGTTTTTTTTTGGGGGGGGGGTGAATACTTCTTTTTTGGTTGGAGACAGACTGCTTCCAATAATCATTTTTTATTGGATAATCATTCTTTGTCAACACAGTGGAGACAAATTACAAATGTGACACAACTCTACTGGACCTTTGGTCAAAATTTTACAAATATGTTTCTACTCAATGTATCCCACAGCAAGCTGTTAAAAACTGTTATAGCTTCACATGTCAACCCAGTCACAAAATTACCTGACTGGTCTGTCAGTTATGTGGTTTAAACCTAGGAGTTGCTTTCTATCACATAATTCTTACAAGAATGTTGTTTGACGTGGACTCAAATTCCATCTTAAATAACTTTAGATTTTTAAAATCTGTTAAGCATGATACATACAGTATTGGCTTCTGAGCCAATAATGTTGTTATTTTGAATTTGATAACATCTGTGAATTGGTTCCTTTAAGTTTATAATATGAAAAGGAAAATAATAATAATGTGTATTTGTGGTTTATATGTGCAAAATCATCACTCTCTCCCTGGGCTTTTTTCCAGCCGGAACTCACCAGAACTCAGTTCTGGCACCTCTGAGGTGGACTCCATTGCCACTACAGTGGTACCTCTACTTACGGACACGATCCGTTCTGGGGTGCCGTTTGCACCCCAAAAAGTTCGTAAGTAGAGCGCCACTTCTGTGTGTGCGTGTGCGCCGATATAGCGCTCCTGTGCATGCACAAAACGTGCAGATCGCTTCTGCGAGCTTCTGGATTGGCCGCGTTCGTAGCCAGAAAAAACGCAGCGTGAAGCAAATGCAACTCAGGGTTTGACTGTATAAGATAGCAAGGGTGAGTTTATGGTGAATCCTGGCACCTCTTTTTTCTAGAAAAATAGCACTGTTCTCTCCTGTATTTTTATGGGCAGAATCCAAAATAAAAATTACATTCTCTCATTGGTTTCAGTGGGCGAGGTTTAAGCATGTTTCACTCTCCTGTTAAAATCAATTACCGGTAAGCTACCATCCTGGCTCTGCAGGAGCCAAGGCACAAACCAAAAAATCACAGAATAATAGAATAGTAGACTTGGAAGGTATCCCAAGGGTCATCTAGTCCAACCCCTTGCAATGCATCCATGGCAGATGACCATCCAACCTCTGCTTTAAAACCTCTAATGAAGGAGAGTCCATAACCTCCCAATAGAGTCTGTTCTACTGTTGAGCAGCTCTTAGATCAAGTCAATTTGGGTGTGTTTGCATTTCACAAAAGGGGAGGGTTGGTTCTTGCTTCAGTTTTTTGTACACACCGACAGAAATTGAGCAAGAAGTATCTTCCTTCATTCTATAACTTTATCAAGAAGTAGAAAATCTATTATTAAAAATAAATAAAAAATTAACATGTAATTTTGCCACAACAGTGAAGCTTTCTATAAAACTGGGTAGGGTCTGCCAACACTATGAGCAACTCTTAAACTCCCCTAGCACACTCCCACACTCCCCTCCCACACTCCTGTGTGGAGCTGCAGTCTGTTGTACAAAGGGTGCAATATTGTATCAACCAGCCTCAGCACACCTCTTTCTGTGCCCCAGTTAGCAGGTTTTCACCACACCAGTAGAGACATCTTCAGCCTGAGACAGATCAGATGCCTCATAGCATCCACCAAGGCACCACTCTTCCTCTCCTCAATTCCCATGCATCAACCTCTTGCTGCTTTAAACAGTGGACACTCTTAGGCCCTTCTAGGCCATCTTGCTGTGACAAATGTAAGGTTCTTCCTCAAAGTTAGGCACTGAGGGAGAGATGGCTCCAGAGAGTGTTGTTGTTGTTGCTGCTGCTTTAAAGTTTCAAATTGCTTTAAAGTAGCAAGTGTTCACACCTTAAACAGTAACACTTTTGTGCCACATCGCCCAAAATGCCTCACTGAGTCTGAAGACCCTGTTGACTCTGAGTGACCTCAGGAGGAGTTGTGGCAAAGTGGTGACATCACTCGTAGGGTTGTGTGCAATGGGATAATGATGCCGACAGCAAAAGGCAGCAGCCAGAGAGCAAGTGGAACAGTAGCAGGCAGGCCTCCAGTTTGCTGGGGCAGGAACACCAGTCCGCTTCCCCTTCTTATCTGCAGTCGGAGAGGCAATAGCTCACCTTGGTGAACTAGAAATTCAGCCCAGGCCAAGTACTTCCCATACTCTAGTTGTCTAAGTCCCTAGATCTTAGGGATTTTATTTTATTTTTTTCAACCCAACGGTCCTCAAATGCATTTCCACCTTAAGCCATCCTTCTGAGCACTCTGAGAGCTTGGAAGGGGATTTGTGCTGAACCCCAGATACTTTGGGGGTGGATCCAATAGCTCACTTCTTTCAAAGGAAGGATTCTTCATTTGATGGCGAAAGTGGATGAAGTTAAGTTTTGTTCCAATACTTTCTCTGAGTGCAGATTATTATCTATAATTACTCTTATGATTTAAAGACCAATGATACACCATATAGACTATCCCCTTGCCTGGCAGGCACCAGTTGGGAAGTACTATGGAATCACATCCCCAAAGCTGAAAGGCCAGCAGTGGTATGTTAACCATGATTCAATAACTGTCCTTTGTGCAATCCAACAACATGCTGACAATTGCTTTTAATTTGCAGCACTAGTGGAATTCTTGGCTGTGGGGGTTAGAGCACTCTCCAGGTGATAGAAAAAGTGTGCTGAATTAACCTACATATAGATTCCATAAAGAGTCCATTTGAAGAACTATACTACCATGGTGCTTTTGATGGCAGGGAAAATGTTATTCTCCACTGCCATTGTTTGTACTCAGTGATATTTAGTGGAATTGTTCCTGTTGCAAAATGCCTTGTTGCATCTCAGTTCCGCTCATCTGAAAGAATATATGTTGGTATCTTTCTGCAGTTTCAGTGGAAAACATTTTGTAGTGGCTTTTCTTTTCCTTTCCTTTCCTAAAAAAGCATTTAGACTGATTTTGGTTCAAATGGGCCACAAACCATTCCATTCCAAACTGGAGAGAGGCAACTGCCTTGGGCCAGCATTGTTCAGGCTCAGATAGGTTGAGGGAAAGCCCCAGGTGAGCTGGGCCAACCCAATATCTGCCTCAAACTCACTTTGTCTCAGCAGGTCTTGGATCTGGATTGTGCCTTTCTGAAGGGGAAAAATATTGGTTAAAGCCTAATTTTGTACACAAATTTCAATGCTGGTAATTCAAAGAAAAAGATAAACATTAAATGGGTGTACATAGTAAAATCAACATAATAGAATGACAGGTAAAAACATAAAAATACAAACATCAGAAAACCATAGAACTATGCCACTATTTATTTATTTATAAATAAATAAATTTCTGTACCTGCAAACCAAGGTATTTGATTCTGCCCAACTTGCCAGTGTTAGGTAAATAGTATGGTTCCAGCTCAGCAGCAGGCATTCCTGTGTAAGTCAGACGTTTGGGCTTCTAGCCTGACTTTGATACTACAGCAACTTTGAATAAGTTGAATGGACTAGTTCTCAGTGAATTAGTTATTGGTATTGAGCAAGTTGTGGAGATGTTTTTAAACAGGATAGCGTATTGAACTTAGATCGTCTCTAAGGTGCTAATGGACAAAAATTTTATTTTTATTTATTTATTTTGACTGCGTCAGACCAACACGGCATCCTACCTGAATCTAGAGCCAGTTCCTATCTTTCTTGTCTTCTTAGTCCCACAGTATTAAGTGGTTTAAAATTATTTTTATTTCCAATTCCATTGAAGTTATCCTAATAAGTTCCATAACCTTTCATTTTATCACTGCTATTGTTTAATAGCAATATAAAACCACTGGAGGTGATTGTCCTGTGATTAGCAGTATTAAAATATGCTGAAGAACACCATACAGTACTCTGGTCTAGAAATAATGCTTTGGGAGGCTGAATTGGGGTTTGTATTTGACTAAATGAGAGCCACAGTGACTCTAAACAACATAAGATGGAGGTTGTGGCTCATGTAACTGAGAGAGGATTTCCTTTCTAGAGATAAGTCGTAGCCTTTTGAAATAACATAAGCAAAAGGAAATGGATTATTGATTCAGTCTAAAATTAACAGAGTGAAGGAGGAGTCTTTCTGCCTTTAGAATACCAAAGAATGTGGTATGTTTTCTTTATATCATATTTAGTGCTGGTATCCAGTTTATAAATTCACTTTTACAGCCAACACTGAATTGTCTCCCTTGGAAATGCTTACCTGTACTATAAAAAGCAAGGCTCTTGCAGAATAAGCTACATGCACTGCGAATATGGGATAATATCATGTATTATTCATGCAGATTTACAGTATCTGTATTCCTCTTTCCCATCCCTTTCCCAAACAATGAACACAGTAATTCCACTTTGCACGTAATGTAATATACAAAGTTGTTTTTGTTTTAAAGTGTGTTGTAAAAGTCAATTTTCTCAACATGCTTTAGTCCATCTGCAAAATCAAAGAAATATGATTGTATTTTTTCAAGAGCAATTTTAGTGACAAGTTAAATTTACAACATCCATACATGAATGTACAAAGCAGAAAGCCAGGTTTGACATATCTTTTGGTTTAGAATGTGAGTTCAGGGCGGGTGGGGAAGGATTTAGAAGACCTACTTTATGACAAGACCTGGATGTCGGGTTACTAAAAAAGTGGGCTTGATGCAAGACCCACACACTCTGCCAAGCTGCTCCTTCTGAACATCACCCAATCACCCAAAACTTCAATCACCCAAAACTATTCTTACTTGCTTTGCCATGGAAACCCTACCTATCAGCTATATTAGCTTACAGAACCTCCATGCTCAGAGTCAGTATACCTCTACTGGGAGCAAGCAGAAGAAGAATATGGTTGTCTACATGCTGTGCTGGGTTGGCTGCTGTTGGAAAGACAAGGTTTAGATTAGAGAGAAACAAGTGCCTTAAGAAAAAAAAACACAAATTGAATACAGTACAGGGGATGAGTCTGAGCTTCAAACACTGAGCCACGCCTTTAATTTAACATTTGTTCTTGCAAAATGTATTTAAGGTAGTCAAATTAGTGAGGCCTCTGAGATCAGTGCTTTGTCAAGGTGCTTTGTCCAAGGTGACAAACAGAATACAAGGCAGAGGAAGGGCCAGGTATACCAGATGCAAGATACCTTTAATGCTTTTTTTTTTTTTTTGTCAGCTTCAAAAAGCATCTGGCTCATAACTGTTGGCAGTATAATGCTGGGCTAGATCCAGCCACCCATACTGATGATCTGATCTACTAGAACTTCTACTACTTCTACTACTACTACCCTTGCTGCACAAATAAGAAGAGTTCATATTTCTCTGCTATGCTCCACTGTTGTATTGAGGGACAGGCAGAGATAGACTCTGGGGATCCTTGGCGCACCTGCAGCAGTATACTGTGCTGGATCTTTAGAACCCCCTTCTGCCCCCCCCCCCAAATTCAAAAGAATATAATAGTCCTGTTTGTTTGGACCAAATGGCTATCTAGGTCAGGATCCTGTTTCACACAGTTGCAATCCAGATGTCTATGGGAAGCCAACAAGTAGGGAATAAGCCATTTGCCATTGTTCCACATACAAGTTTGCAAGTGTGTAAGACTGCATCAGTGGGAGTTCCAACCTGGGAAGTCTAACTGCTGTGTACACTCACTGAATTAAACTTGCAATTAGACTTCATTATGGTCTGTGCAGATTAGCTTGGGGAGCTGTATATGAGATGGAAAGATTGATCATGTGTTTATGCTTCTGCAGCTCAACTTACATACGGCACGCACCAGCCAAACCAAAGGTACTTTTTCCCTTCAAGGAGTGAAGGGAAATATTCCTATTCAGAAGAATTCACAGGCCTATTAGCAATGATGGTCAGATACAGAGCTGATTTATGTACTATTGGAGTACCACAGGTGCTGATCCACATAGTTCTGCCCACATGGCTAGAGCAGATTATGTGGTTGCACACCATGCTAGAGAAAAAAGGATTTATATTATATATTTCTTATCCTGCTATATACTCTTCCATCATGGGAAATAGATGTGGTCATTACCCAGTGTGGAAGAAGATGAATTATGGAGGTGGCATGAATAATACCACTATAGCTACCATGTTAAATGGTATCCCACTTTCAAAACATTTGACAGAGTAGAAACTTTGAACATAGGAGCCTATATACTGAGTAGCATATGGAACCATACCTACTGCATGGGCTAAATTCAGAAATAATGCTTTCCTAGAATTGAATATATCTAATCACGTCTGTCTTTCTGTCAGGACGATGATGCTAAAATGGTCTTAAAACAACATCCCCTCACTTTGCATTAAAGCTCTGAGACCAGCACTCAGCTCTGTGCATTTTGAACTCTGTGCAATAAAAGTTTTAAGAGATAAGAAGCTTTTTCTATTTCAGGGTTGCCATTAGTCTGAATAATGCATAAACAAGGGGAAAGGTTTGAAGTACTACTGAGGATCACAGTATAGCTTCAATTAAATTATACATCATTATCACAGCTGCCAAGACTGATGTGGGATTTTGGCCTCGTATATCACTAAATGTTCTATGTAGCTGTCTTGTCTAATTCTTTATTTCAAAGCAACCAACAACTCTCTTAGCAAAAGGGGGGAAATGAAGTTAAAAACGCAGCTTCAGAAACATGCAGGACATGGCATGGTTAATTATGATGGTATTTTGATGTGTCAACAATCAAGCACTAAGCGGGGGAAAGTTCAACCCTCTAGCATCAAAATAAAACACAAGGGAGAAATCAAACACTACTGAGTCGTGACATATTAGTTCTTGATTAAACAAAACACTGCATGCTGTCTCAGTCAGTGGAGCAGTATGCTTTATATCAGATAAGCAAGCCCTTTGTTAAACTCATGGTTATTATTCCATAATGTGCATTTTTCAAACTGCTCCTGCTTTGTCCAACACCATCCAGAACTACAAATTCAAGTGTTTATGATTAGTTGATAAAATTAGATAGGAGGAATTGTTGAAGATTAAATGGACAAATTGTTTGCCATGAGTGGTAACCATATTTTTTGTACGATCTATGCAATCCTGTTGATGGTATCATATGAATTGGTTATGCATTATAGCGTGATGGTGTATTATTCATACATCATTAATAGGTTTAATAAAGGGGGTGGGTGGCACTGTGGTCTAAACTACTGAGCCTCTTGCTTGCTGATTGGAAGTTCGGCGGTTCAAATCCGCATGACAGGATGAGCTCCCTTTGCTCTGTCTCAGCTTCTGCCAACCTAGCAGTTCTAAAGCACGCCAGTGCAAGTAGATAAATAGGTACTACTGTGGCGGGAAGGTAAACAGTGTTTCCATGTACTCTGGCTTCTGTCATGGTCCTCCGTACGCCAGAAGCAGTTTAGTCATGCTGGCCACATGACCCAGAAGACTGTCTGTGGAAAAATGCAGGCTCCCTCAGCCTGAAAAGTGAGATGAGTACCACACCCCATAGTTGCTTTTGACTGGATTTAACTGCCCAGAGGTCCTTTACCTTTATCAAATAGGTTTAATATTGCTAATTTTGGTGTGAATTCTGAGGCTTAAAGTATTGAAATCTGATAATACTTTGAGCACAGGATTGGGACTATGTAGTGCATACCTCCCTCCACACACTTTGTGTACAACAGTGGTGGAAATACTTCAGGCTTAGGGGATCTGTTTTGTTTTTCAGTTGAACCATAAGGTTTTACTGAATAAAAAAAATTTGATCCCAGGAATTTGGTTTGAATAACAGAAATGAACAGAATTTTCAGTCCTTCCATAAAAAAATTACTCCTGTTTGCCCCAAGATTTATTCAATCCAGCCATATGATTTGGAAGAGAGCCATTTTGTTGCCGCTGCTGTTAAATAACTGGGAGAAATTCTTGCCAATCTACTGCAAATCACAGAGATCTACCTTCTGCCCACCGTGGTGTATAGGATACTGTATAGGATTCCGTGTTTATGTGTGATTGCAAGTGTCTAATTTCCATGACTCAGGAGAACATGAGGACATGTACAGGTACATGGTCTCACATAATATGATGATCATAACAAGAAAGGGCCATAGCTCAGTGATGCACTGCATACCTTGCACACAAATGGTCCCAGGTTTTAATCTCTGGCATCTCCAAGTAAGGCTGGGAAAGAATAATCTCTGAAACCCTGGAGAGCAGCTGTAGTGTAGGCAATACTGAACTAGATGGATCAATATCCTAATGTGGTATAAGGCTGCTTCCTGTAAACATACACTCAGTTTAGACATGCACGGTGGTCTATTGTTCCACCACTCATACCATAGGTGCCAACTGCCTGAGGCCCTGGGGCCTGAGCACCCACAAAATTCCCTGTGAAGGGGCCAGACTCCCACAAATTTCAGTGCCAGGGCCATGCACACTGCATGGCACCCATGGCCCTGGGCACCCACAGTCCGGGCCCAGGCTGGCACTTCTGACTGATAAGGTATGGCTGTATTTCAAAATTGTGATATTACACTAATGCTTACAGATACAGTGGTACCTCGGGTTAAGAACTTAATTCGTTCTGGAGGTCCGTTCTTAACCTGAAACTGTTCTTAACCTGAAGCACCACTTTAGCTAATGGGGCCTCCTGCTGCTTCTGCACTGCCGCCGCACAATTTCTGTTCTCATCCTGAAGCAAAGTTCTTAACCCGAGGTACTATTTCTGGGTTAGCGGAGTCTGTAACCTGAAGCGTCTGTAACCTGAGGTACCACTGTAATGCTATTGCCCATATGGACTTTTAGACATAAAATGTCTTCTAAAATGTTGTACCTTCAGTGGTTAACTAAGCTGATGCATATACTGTGTCTTAGCAATGTGCCAATATGTCATTCTTTTTAGTTTGCCTATTGAGATTGCAATACTGTTTACATTTATATTCTTTGTAATTTTGCAGTACATTGGCACACAGAACTGTTTGCTTGTATCCAAATAGAATAGCTACTTACAAGATTTGCTTATTGGTAGGTGCTCCAACTTGTCTTTTAAATGGTTTTGTTTTGTTTTTATGTCTGCCAAGACTTTATCAGAAGGATGACAGGAAAGTTGCTACCCCTATAATGAGGTCATGGCTTTCCCGATATGAAACTTGGGAGGGAATTCCTAATCAGACAGCCTGCCAGCTGTTTCTTCTACATCTTGGTACATATCTTGGAGAAAACAACCGTTGACTTAATTTCTATATTGTTTTTGTCATATCTTTTCCTTGAGAAGTTATCATGTCAAAGTAAAAATTAGTACTGAGAAAGTAATGGCAGAATTTGTCTTTAGAAATGTATCTTACTAATTTTTTTTTATTCAGAATGATAGACTGCTTTCAACAGAAACCTCTGCATTCAGATCAGTGGCAAAGTAATGCCTAAAAATATGACAAGGATTTGATATATGGGAGAAAGAACAACCGTGTACTCAAAAGGGGTTCTGCATCCCAGCAAAAACTTTTCAGTCACTGGATTAGAGAACTTTGAGAAGTGTGGGCAAGGTGGTGCGAGTGTGTCGCTAGTACTAGACTTTCACCTAAAATATATAATACAGTGAGATGAAGTTGCTGTTGTTTTTAAAACCTTCTCCTGACTGGAAAGCAAACCTCCTGAACTGGGATCTGAGCTAACGTTTTTCGATCCTTTGTTGTTTCAGACATATGATCGGAGGCAGTGTTCTAACATAGCCTAGCAACTAGAGTGGACTCCCATCTAACCCATGTGGCAGGGAGGATGAAACATAGACACTGGAAGCCTCTCTTTTGTTTCCAGATTAGGTTTAAAATCCACTAAAAAACATTGGATGGAGAAACTTGAATTTCCTACATCTTCTGTACTTGAAAGCATGAGCTGCTGGAACCATCAGTAACTGAATTCTAAAGATCTGGACTTTTCTTAAAATAATAGGTATCAGTGGGGCATTTTGCATGGAAAGTGGGAAGGGTGGCTTAAGATCTCAAAAGCAATCAGCAGGTTTCTACTGGGAAATTAACACAGTGGTAGGTTTTTTAAACAATAATAATTTGCAGTCAGAAATTGTGACCAATATATGTATGTGCTGAGTAGGACAATTCTGAGATGCATCAAAGGCTAGAAATCACAGAAATCTAATTTTACTTGAATGGAGTTCTTAGATTCATTGAGATATTACACGTAAATGAAAATACCAAGTGTCTTTGACTTGTCAGTGAAAAAGTGCCTCGAGCTTCTTAACAAATGGAACTGTGATGTATATTTGGAAGCTTCATGACATATTAAAGTAGTTTATGAGGCACCAATTTGTTTTGGTGGTCTGCACTGATTGATGGCATGCTATCTGCCATTGCTTCATCTATTGTGGAATTTCAGTAATAAATGTTGGTAGCTAGACAGTGCTAAATGTGTTCCATCTAAATCATTCGTTACTTATAACAAGTTTCAGTGTATATGAATCAAAGGTTGTTTATACTTGCCTTCAGATTAATTCATCATTTGAAGCAGCTCTATCATTTGAAATGGGATAACTGAGACACGTGTCTCTTGAGTAAATGTCTTGAACATCAAGGTAATATATTCTTAAAATGTTAAAAGTTCAGCAATTAAAACTTCACTTGTTTGAAATGTCCATAAAAAGCAGACAATTAATACCTCACAAATAATCATGAATAAAATCATTTTAAAGGACAAAACACCTATGAAAAGATTTTTAAAAGACCAGTTCTACAATATGCTCACTTTGAAGTAGCTTTATATAAAATATACTCTAAAGGGAAAACATGAAAGCTGGAAGTCCTTGCAACAACGTGACTCAACATGCATGCACACAAATTGTACCTTTTACAACAAGAAAATAACAGGAATACTGAACAACCAGAAATAGTTTTTTTTAAAAAAAAAAAAAAAAACCAGACAATAATAATTGTGGCCTAATTTTGATGGTTATAGCAAGAACCTTGGCTGTATTTTTTGTTATTTTAGGTTCGGAGTCTGCCATTAAAATTGAAGTGCAGAATTCATCTGAGTTCCCCATGGGCAAACTAAGTACTGGAGAGATAAACTGGGCTTTATTTTCCCATAAAAACTGCATTATAGAAGAACACGGGCTAATGAATACAGTAATTCAAATACAATATAAAACAACAAAAGCTTTTTAAAAGCTAACAACAGAACTAAAATGCATGATTTTAAAAACTATGACTGTACATCATATGTTAATTAAAAGAATCTCAATAGCAAAATAATAATAATAATAATTTTATTATTTGTACCCTGCCAATCTGCCTGAGTTGCCCCATCCACTCTAGGTGGGTTCCAACATATATAAAAACATAATAAAACATTAAACATTACAAAACAAGCACATGAATTCATCTTCACCTTCACTAGGATTTGTAGGTTGCGTTCAAACTAGAAATGGTGTGAGACTTTGACTGTGGGAGCTTGAAAGGCCAATCCCTTCTCCTTGAAAAGACTCTCCCCATTTCACGTTGAGTTCAGCTTCCTTTGAACCTGGTCCAACTGAAAACAGGACTCTGTCCTCACCATTGCCTAACCTCCTGTCAAGGAAAAGTAAATGAATCCTAGCCATGGGAAAACAGAAGTGGGTAACAGGCAGTGGGGAAATCTCACTTTAGCTGGAAATGATCAATGAAGCATTATTTCTTACTGCATATAATGGAGCTCCTAATTTTGAATGGCATTCTCAGCTGAAGAAAGACCTTGCAAGGCCTCTGCAATGTGATAGTGAGCTCTTCCTCTCAGGGGAGCCAACTTGGGCCCCAGGTTATGGGTGCCCATTGTGCGTAACATCATGACATCATGCATGTGCCCCAGCTTCAGAACCTGACTTCCGGTCGCACCGGAAGTCGGGTTCTGAGGTCTCGCGAGGCCTTGGAAATGCTGTATGAGCTTCCCTACCAAAGTGCTCAATGATTTTCAGGATGAACTGTGGAAGGGGTGGATTCCACATCACTAATCTTCATACACTCCACAGCACTCATGCCATAACAGCTATGTAAGACCCAATTCCTGTTGCAGTGCCATGTAGCTTCAATATGTGTGCAAATACCACATAAAGCGTGTTCTTCTTCAGGGAGAGCATATGTTGCGGTGGGGTCTACTGAGCCACCCCTCTGTTACCAGGCAGGGTCTCTAAAGATGGCCTGGGGCAGTGATTGGTTCACTGGGTTGCTGGGGTAAAAGTTATGTTGCAATTTTGGTGGGACGGGTAAAAGGTTTAAATACTCTGCACGCAGCCTTGTACTTTCTCTTTTGCTGCGTGCAACGGATCTCGACACGCAACTGATATTATCGCTTTTGACAAGGTGCTGATACAAGAGAAGAAATCCACATGCTTACACATATGTTCTCTGTAGTAACACACAAACCACAACTTCATGTGATGGTGAAATCAGGAAGTGGCTGCCCCACTTCTCCAGGTCTCACTCACTTGTAGCACCACAGACAAGTTGGAATGCTGGGTTTGAGAGACTACTGTCTTCAAAATCCATCAGCAAAGAGTAACTAGCTGTCCTTCCTTCAGCATGACCATAGCCTTATCAAGAAGGGACATAGTGACTAAATAATGAGGAAAGGACAGAAGAATAAAAATAAATCACATTCCCTCCCTTACATATTCTGGATGCTTTAACTATGCTGCCCACTAGCCCACTAGGTTGCATACAAGCCTAATTCTATTGCATACAAGCCTAATTTTATTCCTAATTCTATTGCTTGTGGGTGGTTGCCAGCCATGAGCATATAACACAAACATTTCGCTTTCATCTCCACCTGCTGATATGAAGGATGCTGCAAAGCAGAACATTGTATAGTCTTTGGTCACTCCTGATTTGGGCCCCGGCCACTTGTCAGTCACCCTTGGAATGAAAGAGCTAGCTAGTCCCCAGTAACAGTTGCTTTTCCCATGAGCTATGGTATTTGTGTTACTATCTCTATTCTCATCACTCTGTGCGCAACTGCACTCTGCAGACGGTTCTCCTTTGTTGGGCATTTTTCAAGCAGGTTAATAGTGCTGGTGTTTCAGTGTACAAAGCCATCCTTCTTTAGCTGACAACTTTCCTACCACTGAACATTCCACAGTATTTAGAGAGGGAAGGGGAGAAAATCTATACAAACAATGCTGGGTCTTCTATTCGGTATGCTTGACATTGATAAACTCTGTTCAAGGTGTTTTGTGAGAAAAGCACATAAGCCTGCCTTTTATCCAGTTATGCACCCATTACTGCAAGAGCAGACCGTGTTTGTTTCATGCTACATGGATTTCCCGCAGTTTGTCTATGGATACATTTGTGCTCTTGAGTTTAACGTGTATGATAACTCTAATTAAAACAAGAGTACAAAACACTAAGAGTCAAGTCAGACATTGCAACAAAGCCATAGCTATTATGCTGCCTTAACCATGGTTTGGTTTGACAGCTGATCTGAACCTAAAGTGCCACAGAAACTATTTCTGCAAATAAGACTTCCTGAAGCTAATTCCCCCAAAGGCCTGTGAAAGTTTTCCACCACTCCCCCCCCTTTCTCAGTGAAGCCTGTCGTTTTTGATGATAGCCATCATAAAATTATGATTATCATCTTAATTTTTGTCCTGGAACTAACTAATTGCTTTGCATTCCCCCCTGAATTAATTAGCATTTATAATGACCCTGGGAAAAGTGGGGGTGAAGCGCTAGGAAGTGGAGTAGTTTGTTCTAGGTTAGTAAAAAAAAAAGAATAAAGTTGTCTACTTTCAGTATAAGAAAGTATTATAATTTCTGTTTCTCTGTCCATACTTTCTGTATTTCTCATTTCATTCATATAGGTAGCACCGTATCTTACTGAAGTATTTGTATTTGCCTTCTATTATGTTTTTTAAAAACTATTTTTCACCTTGGATTGGCCACTGTGAGAAGAGGATGTTGGAATAGAGGGCCTTTGGTCTTCTCAGGCTTTTCCTGACCCATAGAGGTAGACCTTGTTTTATGTGCTTGAGTCTTTTGAATTTCTCTTTCATCTTTTATACTGTTTTGTTTTATGTTGTGTTTTTGTTTTAAGGTTTTGATGATACATTGTTTCATTTTTTTAGACTGCACACCTCTTTGAGATTTTTGAAATATCAAACAGTTTATACATGCTTGTAAATAATAAAAATATTTAAAAAGTCTAGCAAGGTTCTTTCTTATGTCCTTAAGTTTATTTTCTTTATATTTAACTTAGCTTTGTACGTTGGTGCTACTGCTGTGGTGGTGATGATGCACTTAAATTCACTAGTAATTGTACAACAAATGATCAGGAAAGGATGCAGCACAACTACATGCATGCCAGCATAAAACCAAAATATGGCATTACTATGTACTACATCTACCAGGTCCATATAAAACATTGTTATATGAGATAGGACTAAAGGATAATCACCTACGGTATGTTCTGTATTCTTTAAAAAGAAAAGTTGCACGATTGCTACAGTTGTTTTATGAACAGGAAGGTTTAGCAGCAGAGAGTCATAAAGTTTCAGAAGCAAATAAGGTACTTTGAAGAATTTACCACATTTGCAGATTATATAAATCTTATGGGATAAGATAGTTTTGATCAAGTGGCATGTTGAAACTCCTTTCCCTGTTTACAGGCAGAAAAAATTGGGAGCCCATTTCGCCAATTTTTTACACGGGGCAAAGGAATCCTCCCAATAGTTTCTTGGACATGTAACTTTGTGCTTAGGAACCAAACACTTATTTGCATTTATGCAGGCGGGAGTATTAATTATCTATGAGAATAGAGCTTTTGACAGCTGCAAAGTATGGTATAGGCCAATGAGCTGAAATGCCGCCTTTGGAAAGACAAGCAGAAGAGGAACAGATAATGGTCTTGTAGACAGTGTTGGTTAACTCTACCACCACCAGACCTTAAAACTGAATTCACATACATTGTTGATAACACCGTTTGTAGAATGATTTTTTCCTTTCCAATAATACACGTGGAAGCTGTGGTATTATTTCTTCCCCCTCAAAATTTCAGAGCATTCATGAGTTCTAAGAGTACATA
This sequence comes from Podarcis tiliguerta, assembly GCF_965153285.1. NCBI lineage: Eukaryota > Metazoa > Chordata > Lepidosauria > Squamata > Lacertidae > Podarcis > Podarcis tiliguerta. Next base: position 44,842,441 of record NC_139537.1, on the reverse strand, counting down.
AAAATACTTAACCAATGCAATCTATTCAGTCAATAATTAGAATTGTGAAACCCTTCCCACCATTATGTACATATTTACCCTGATGAACCATTCCATTCTAAAGAGTCAATAAATCTTTTGTTCAAAATATACTCCAGTGTGTATGTGAATATAATCCACCAATTAAAAAGTCCATAAATAGGTATTTGTACAATAGATTGTAATGGCTCCAAAGGGAGTAATTTGGCTTTCAAAGTCAACTCCTGTCCGCTTGAATGAGTGTTTTAATTTCTTACATGTGCAGTCACATGCACACAAACCATATTTGAATAGCTAAATTGGCATTACTATCAGCAAGGACATATACAGTTAGAATTGACATTTTATTAGAAGCTGTACATGATAAGGAATCCATGTTCTCATCTTGTCTCGTATATCAAAAATTATTTATTCAGGTCTTGCAAGGATAGCAAGGAGTTGGAGAAGGAAGGGCATATTTTACTGCAAAATTCAAAGTATTTCCATATTACAAAATCCATCAATTCTGGCCTAGAATTTTGTAAGCTTTCAGATTAAAATTTACCTTTTTCTTCCCCAGCTTTGAATGTGTGTAAAACATTATGCATCAGCTAACAAGAAGCAGATTTGACTATTTCCAGAATGTACCATGTTTACATGTGTTCATTCATAAGTCCGTTCCATCCTGGGTCTGCATCATTCCCCCTCGCCACAAATTTGCATTTTGGGTATGCATGTTACCATAAAATGCACATTTTTTTGTATTCATTCGATCCTAAAATACACTTTTTGGTACACATTTTATCCTATAATGCTTTTTTGAGCTGAGAACTGTACTTCAAAAATATGAGATGAGTGAAAAGCAAAGGATAACTGCATTCTGACCTGGGTGTTAGTCTGGGAAGTATAAAATAAGCCAGTATGCATTAAAATGCAGAAGAAACAAAACGCTTCAACTACAACTACCCTATAGAAGATGGATTAAATTTCTGAAGCACACCCCCCCACCTTAAAATTCAGTAGGACAATTTTTGCTAGCTGAAAATCTAGGCAATTGTCTTTACAAATGAAGGCAATCAATATCTATGCTAAGCTTATCTCTTTCAGTTTACAGATTATACATTTTGAATTATAAAAAGAGCAGCATACAGATGTTTCTATCTTTATTTCGATTATTGATGACACAGGCTTTCTTATCTGCTCCTGCAAATGTGTATTATTACCCATTAGTTTTAGATTCTATTGAAATTCATCAAAATAGGAGGGGATAATTAAAAGGATCATGGATGTGTATCAAAATATAATTGTATATTTTCACAGTTAAGAAATTGTACAGCACGACAGCTAGTCATTCTTGCTAGGTAGGACAAGGACACAGGGTGAAAATTGAAAGTTGAGGAAAATACTATGAATATCATACTAATAACAGTGTATGTACCTGCCTGCTGTTCTTCTGGCTCCCCACAGACACTGTGAGTTTATGCTTCTTTTTGTTTCAGTTACTATAACCTTGGGGGGAAATTACATCCCTTTTTCAACATATGAATATTTTGTTTTAATGTTTGACTTTCTTAGAAGAAAACCAGGTACTTAGAAGAAAACCAGGTACTTAGAAGAAAGCCATGAATTTTATAGACTAGCAGTCAGTTATTTCTGCATCTTCTTGAACAGAAATTGACCAAAATTGGTACTAAAATTATTTACACTATGGTAGCCATCCACCAATTTTCAAGTAATTACATCCACTACAAAACCTAAATATATCTTTGAAAGGAAAGGCAGAAACATCAGGCATGTGAGGTCTCACATTTGTAAACGGAACTGCTTTCCTAGGATCACAGGTACTTCCATATGTCTAATGGTAGAGAAGAGTGACCACCATATCTAAACCACATCTGGGTTGAAGGCTGGTGACCTTTCTTATCAAGATAAAGGCAGCTTGGGGCATGAGGAGCTTTTCAAGAGCTCGGAATACTACAAAAATCTATGCAAAGAGCTACCATCTCCCCTCATCCCTTTCTCTCCATCACCACTCTTCCAGTATTTTTGTTGTGCTCTTTCCTTTGCCCTTCTGTGTGTGTAATCTGCAATATTGCAAAAAATGTCATTACCCCATACACGTAATGGGGCCCCACAGCTCTGCAGTGGAGGATCTTTTGCTGTGATACACCAGGAAATGTCTTCTGAAGCCCCTGGTATATGCCCTGGGAGAAGTATCATTGACAGTAAAGAATATACAGTGGTACCTCAAGTTAAGAACTTAATTCGTTCTGGAAGTCCATTCTTAACCTGAAACTGTTCTTAACCTGAGGTATCACTTTAGCTAATGGGACCTCCCGCTGCTGTTGTGCTGCCACTGCACGATTTCTGTTCTCATCCTGATGTAAAGTTCTTAACCTGAGGTACTATTTCTGGGTTAGCAGAGTCTGTAACCTGAAGCGTCTGTAACCTGAGGTACCACTGTATATGCCATCTCAAGTGTCATACAGCTGAAATATACTAATTTGTTCCGATTTATGAACTTGAACTCTCCTCTTCTGAAGTTACATTCTTCCTGTTGTGCTAGTTTTGATCTCTACAGACTGATGTTCATATTTGGATACACTAGTTTTATTTTGGGAAGTACAGAGGCTTCCCTTCTTTTTTGGGACGCGGGTGGCGCTGTGGGTAAAAGCCTCAGTGCCTAGGGCTTGCCGATCGAAAGGTCGGCGGTTCGAATCCCCGCGGCGGGGTGCGCTCCCGTTGCTCGGTCCCAGCGCCTGCCAACCTAGCAGTTCGAAAGCACCCCCGGGTGCAAGTAGATAAATAGGGACCGCTTACTGGCGGGAAGGTAAACGGCGTTTCCGTGTGCTGCGCTGGCTCGCCAGATGCAGCTTTGTCACGCTGGCCACGTGACCCGGAAGTGTCTCCGGACAGCGCTGGCCCTCGGCCTCTTGAGTGAGATGGGCACACAACCCTAGAGTCTGTCAAGACTGGCCCGTACGGGCAGGGGTACCTTTACCTTTTTACAGAGGCTCAATCTTAGCTCAGGTAAGGTTCCTTGATCCTGCCTCCTTTGACCAATACTGTACTGCGAGCCTGTTTCAAAACCATTAAAAATCAGTTAAGAAGTCTCCATATGTTTGAAAGATTTTCTGAGTCTGTCTGACTTAGGCTAAAAAGAAAATCAAAATCTCTGAATTCTTGAGGGAGTGACTGAAATAAATAATGGCCAATAATTTGTGTCACAAATTGTTGTTAAACCTGATGACACACAATATTGTGTCAAATTATATGTGCAAAGATAGACTTATTATTATGAACTTCCTTATTTCTTATATATCTTTTCAGTAACTGAATAGAACACCAAGGAAGAGATACAAAAAGGGTGGCCTTCAAAGACCTGTGCCTGACACACAGTGAAATGAATGTGACTTTACTGGAAAAGTGGTATTGCGTTGTCAGGCTGAACAGCTTGCATTTTCATGGCAATATTAACACTCTTTGTGAACTTGCCCTCTCATCCAGCTAGGCAGGAATGCTTAAGGTGTCACGTCTGTCAAGTTAGGTTTGGCTGTCCATTTTAATGAATAGGTGTTCAGAAATCCCATGGGTCAAGTTTAGAATGTGCAATGGTTGTTGTATGGCTTTACATTTGAAAGATAGGATCTAGAGCATTCACGTGAGGCATACCAAAAACGCACTGCAGAGAGCAGCTGTCTCTAGGGCTCTAAGACATGAATTTAGAATAAAAACAGCTGCAAATAGTACATACCTCAAAAACAAATGTTTGTACAGAACAGGATGATTTGACACAGTCAGCAGCCCTGCAGCCATCTAACCCTGAGTTACACAGTCACTGAAACTTTCAGTAGTACTATGTGGTTACAATGAAGCTGCGGCTGTGTGAAATGGGATAGCAATTTAACTTGAAAATGAAGTCAAAGAACTGCCATGCAGAGGAAAGCATTGCAGACCCACCTTCATCTCTGCCACAACTGTTGCCACATAGTACTTATTCAGGACCAACTGTTTACCAGACTCAAGTTGACAATAATAGTGATGTATCAGAAGCACTAGACTACATACAGCAGGCTCTGTATGGTTGGAATGTGATCATTTTAGAATGTGAGTGAATATTACCAGTAAGATCAATATTCATGATAAATTCCATTGATAGAAATTATTGAAAAATTCATCTTTGTGATGATTTTGCAAGGAGAACCTAAGGTTCACATTTCTGTGAGATTCTAGGTCTACAAAAATAAATACAGATAGTACTTAAAGGTTCAGGAGCTGAAATATTACAGGGTGAATAATCAAATTAGAAAGGCATGGTATTGCCACACTTGCAAATTTATTCAGTTTAACCTCATATACTGCTCTGCTTCCTTATTACCACTACTTCCTCCGGCAGAGTTAATACAAACCAGAAAGACTTCTGTCAAATAACAGTGGCCTTTCTAAAGCTCAACAAAATGCACAGCACATCCTGTATTCATCTTGCTGCAAGATTAGATGGCAGGCATGAAAGTGGGTAAAACATAATCTTTATTTATTGGTGCCAAACTTCCGTTTTTAAAACTTGGTGACATGAACTGTAAGATATTCATGAAAAACTGAAGTGCTGTAAAGTTTAAGATATGCCAAGGATGTTTGAGGTAGGAACGGAAGGGAAATTAAGAATAAAAAAATGATTCTGAATTGATGGATTTTTCTGCAGGTCAGGGTCTGTGAACGTTCATCTACATGATCAGTTAGGTTCCTAAAATTCATCACTCTACATAGCTCTTGCCTTGTGTTGTAAATAACTACTTACTTCGAAAGGACCTAGGGGAGGGGAAGAGAGGGGATGGTGTTTGCTTCTTTTAATAAGAATTCCTTATTCCCCTAAAGTACTTGAAGCAATTTTATTTTTCATACAGTTATGAGTTTGGGGGCCAGACCCCTCTAATTAATCCCTGGAACCAACAAGTGTTAATAGCTAATTAAACCAGGCAAGCTTCCTGTGAGTTGTTTGCCTGGGTGATCGGTCATTAAAGAAACAAAGGAATAAGGAACTCATGTGAGATGAAAAATGGGTGGGGTATTCCCTCAACAGAGGGTGTGTATGTGTGTGTGTGTGTGCATGCGCGCGTCCCTTCTAATACAGCATCATGTTCTTACAGTGGCCAGTCAGTGTAAAAAGATTACTGAATTAGTGGTTAAGAGCGGTGGAGTCATAATCTGGTGAACCGGGTTCGCGTCTGCACTCCTCCATACGCAGTTGCTGGGTGACCTTGGGCCAGTCACTCTTCTCTGAAGTCTCTCAGCCTTGCTCACCTCTCAGAGTGTTTGTTGTGGGGGAGGAAGGGAAAGGAGAATGTTAGCCGCTTTGAGACTCCTTAGTGTAGTGATAAAGCGGGATATCAAATCCAAACTCTTCTTCTTCTTCTTGTGGCCTCTTCCAATGCTACAATTCTATAAGTTGGACATGAACAGAAGAGCACTCTCCCCCTGTGGGCTCCAGCAACTGGCACTCAGAAGCATGGCTGCCTCCGAACTTGAGGCGGAGCATAGACATTATGGCAAGTAGGAATGGCTTGGCTTGGCCTGGTCAAAATGGCCTGGTGAACCAAGTAGAGAGGCCTGACTGGCCTCATTAGTTCTGCAGGCTGGATTCACAAATGCTATCACTGTCTTTTCCTGCACAACCCTGCCCAAATTGTGGCCAACCTGAGCTTATTTATACTGCAGCATTGCTTGTCAGCAGATGGTGCTATGCAGAGTAGGTGTGAAAACTCACAAGGCCAAAATTCCTACTTGAGCATGAAGCAACCAGCTAACCTACACTGCATCATGGGGCAGTGCAAAAGTTGGAGAGGCCGGGCCAGGGGACAGCACATGCTCTTACAGCACTTCAAACTCCATTGCTTAGCCCGCATCAGCATTAATACAAAGATGCATTCTGTGCTGACATGCCTTCCCTTACTTCTGCTACCCACCACAAGTTCAATGCTGCCTGCAACCTGGGGATCATCCTTGATTTAGTTTGAATATGAATAATACTCAGCCTGAAACATGAAGGATACTTTGCTTTTAAATGATGAACTTTTAAGTCATAGCAGCAGCATCTTAGAAGAGGCATCTCCTATGTGAAACAATACAATACTTATTATTATAGTGCTTGCCATTCAGATTTTTTAAAACTACTTGTATTCATATTTTTATTAAAAATATTAAAAAATAATCATGGACACATTTAGTCAATAAAAAGTGTTTTTTGTTTTGTTTAGTCAATCTAACAATTAAACCAATTAAAATTTGCACCCCTGATTAAGTCTTGATGAATGGCTGGTCATGTTTGAAAGCATACCACTGCAAGTAGATAAATAGGTACTGCTGCGGTGGGAAGGTAAATGGGATTTCTGTGCACTCTGGCACTCATCACGGTGTCCCATTGTGCCAGAAATGGTTTAGTCAGGCTGGCCACATGACCAGGAAAGCTGTCTGTAGACAAACATTGGATCCCTCGGCCTAAAGCGAGATGACCGTCGCACCCCATAGTCAAGTTTGACTGGACTTAACCTTCCAGGGGTCCTTTACCATGCTGAGCAGTGGAATGGATAGCATTTTGCTCACTGTCCATTCTATATGATTCCAGATATATTATCAAAGTCAGTTTAGAACTTTAAGGGCAGACTTTTCTGTGCTACACTAGATCCAGGTCCCAGCCACCAGCTATATTACATTATGTAGACTGATGTGTTGGGTCCTTTAGAATTAATGAGAATTTTATTACTGTCTTGAGGGTTGGACCTTTGATAATCTAGAAGCTATGCCACCCTTATTTTTTAATATTGCTTGACTCACAGAGCATGCATATTGAACTGCCTGTCATGAGGGAGCCAAATGCTCATCCAGCATGAATAAATATATATGGTGTCTGTCTGAATCACACCATAACTTAACAAGGCATAGGATAATAATGGGATTTTTGAATATACAGGAAAATGTTGAGTTTTCACAGAGAAATGTATTTGACATGTACTGTATTTTTCCATGTATAAGACAATGTTTTTCGCTTAAAAATTAGACAAAAATTGGGGGTCGTTTTATACGCAGCTAGTCAATGCAGAGGGTGGTGGGCAGGTGGTTGGTTGGCCAGCAGTGGCAATACAGCTTGTCTCTCCAAGGTTGGAGAGCAATACCCAATACTTACTATGTCTCCATGGTATACTGTCCCACTAAAAACTGCATTTCAACATTTGCAAAAGTGCAAAGTTTGGTGGGTAGCTAAGTGCTAATCCAATATTAGTCCAAGAGGTACAGATTAGGTCACTTCAGATAGGAATTCACAGAGATCAAATGCCTCACCCATCTGTCTACAACCTGATCCCTTTTTGTGGAGCAGGAAGAGCAGGAAGGGGATCAGGGATCAGATGATTAACTTTCATTCTAACACAGCAAAATGGAAACTGAGTTCCTGCCAGACTACACTTCTATGTTTTTACTGCCATTATCCTCTTCATTTTATATTCTTTTTCTCAGCTTCATTACATTTTCTCCTTAAATTTCTTATGGGAAATTCTACTCCATTTATTCTTACATTTTCTACCTGCATTTTCCTTCCACATGCATTTACCTCAGATTATCCATCTCCACTATACTGCTTCCTCCCCAATTTAAACTCACACATTTCTATTTAGGTTTATGATGGCCATCTAGCAGCATTAAAATCAATGGAAATTTTGCCACTGGCTTCAGTGGGAACTGGATTGTATCCTATGTGTGTGTGTTTGTGCGTGCTTCTTTTTGCGATAGATTGCAGTGAGTTCCTTTTAGTATCCCTGAAAGGCATTGCTGCTAACCTTTTTCTTTTCTGTTTAGAACTCTGAATTGCCAATTTTCCGCTTTTAGATATCATTCAGGGTTTTTTTTCAGTCTTAAAAGTGGGGGTCTACACTGCAGTGATTCAGAAACCTATGTAGAGAAAATCATAGCTATTTCAGAGAGAAATGGCAAGCTAACAGTTTGCACCTTCAGGCACCGCTAAGCCTATACAGTTCTTCATGAGTTTATACTTGCTTATACATTTCACATTGTGTAACATTAAGTAATTAACTACATTCATGCAGTTATTTGTGTACCCCAAATATAAAAAGTCTAAATGTGCTATTTCTTACAAATTCCTGGTATAGTTCATTAATGCTTCTGATAATTTAAATATTTTAAAATACTTATTCTTAAATTATCAACAATTTTAATGCTTTATTATAAATTTTTGACTACCACTTATATGGTTTTAACAACATCATATGCATCATATAATTAAATAAATAAAATTTGCATCATATAATTAAATAAATATATCGTAATTTAGGGCATGGTTTGGATATTGCCAGAATATGAAATGCATTTCTCTCAAGGAAATCAAAAGGGGCAGGTTCATTCCCCAGTATCTCCCAGTAGGGCTAGGAGAGAACCCTGTCTAAAATCCTGAAGAGCCAGCGCCAGTCACTGTAGACATTGCTGACATGGATGGACCAGTGGTTCTACTCAGTACAAGACAGCTTCCTATGTTCTAAATATGGGAGCCAGGAGCAGAGCCGGATGAGTAGTCCTTCCCACACACTGGTGTGATCCTCCCTGAGTGTCTGCACATACAGCACAAGCATGAGACTTCCAGACTCTGAGAAAACCTTTGCACATACACCTATATGTGCAAAGCACCCCTTTCTACAGAGGTCTAACATATACATGCAGACATATGGGGAAATGCACGTAATGCCATGCATACACCTGAGAAGAAGCACAACCCCTCTCTTTGCTCCCAGATACACAAACATTGTTTTCTAGGATGTTTTAACCATGTGGGACTGGCTTCCTAGATGAGGTATTAATTTTTAGTATATAATATTTAAGACTGATGTATAAAAATGTGATGACCCATAAGTGGGTGACAGTTTTACAACTCTTCTTTGTAGCAACAGGCTTCTCCCAGAAGTTGCAGACATGTGTGTGGTGGATGGAAGTACTGATGGAATGTGTAAAAATCAGGGGAGTGGAATATGTGCATAGGAACTGGCTGGGTAATAAACAGGTATGTGTATGTGTGTGTGTGTTAGGTTTGTTAAGTGTACAGGAGATAACTTTACAAAGAGGGTGCAAGATCTCAAAATCTACTGCTGTGTGTCCAGTCTATGATCAAAAGTTTTTTAAAAAATTAAGCTGTGCATGCATTGTAGGAATGCAATGCAATGCACATTGTAGATCCATGGAGCTGTTAGTCTTTGTGCCCTATTCATTCTTTATGTAAGTCCGTCATACCTGCAGAAAACAGAGAGCAAAGACTTGCTAAGAGTAGACTTTTTTGTGTGGAATAAGCTGTTGCTCCTGGAAATAAGTCTGTAACTGAGCCTGACCACGTTTAGAGTTTTGTCAGATAGATCTTTTGATCATTGCTCTAATCCAGCCCTATCTCTTACTTCACTATCTAAAGCCCTGCATTTATCATACTGACTATGTTGTATCTATTTCTGTCTTTCAAAGTTGTGCAGGCAAGGGTCATGTAGCATTTCTTCTTCCCTGCACCAAGAAGTGCTATTGCTCTCAGTATCGTCCTGTAAAATATTTCTATGGTATGTTGATTATAAATGTTAGTGACTGAATAATAACTATGGCTAAAACTTTTACACTGCTATACTAGCGGTTTGTTGCATAGGATACCCTCTCTGTGAAACAAGGAAGCCTGAAATATTTCTAGCTCTCCCTGAGTTTTCTTCCTGTCTCTGCTAGGTGTAATGATTTTTATGGCGCTACGGCCATGTGGATTTAAAGGAAAACTGCTGTTACTAAACCTGCTATTTATTTCGATTTCTCATTTTGGGATTGTACCTTCATGGAGAGAATTTAAAATGTCAAAAGTCCCAAGGGTATGAAAGACAAACCTAGGGTATTGCAAGTATCAGGAATTTACGTGTAGTTTTTCTAGTATTATTAGGAGACAATACCTTTGCTTTCCCCGTTGTCTGGGGCTTAATCATTCTGCACTGTCTTTGGACCAGTTGAAGAAAATACTTAGAGATACAGATAGATGGATAAATGGATGCATACTTTTCAGCTTAAATTTGATTTAAATAATCTCCCCTTTAAACGTACATCGACTTTGTTATGTATGAGGATTGTTAATTGTTGAATTTGACAGTGGGTGATGTTCAGTGCTAGTTTAACTCAGAGTAGACTCATTGAAATCATTGGACTGAAGTAACTTGAGTCTGTTATCACCCAGTGTGTGTGTATTCTTAGGCACTGTTTAGAAGTAAAGAATGAATCTTATTCCATTTGCTTTGTTTCGGTTTTTCTGCTGGTGCTCATTTTTATACAGGAATAGTCAGGAACGGCCCATCCCATTTTGCTCCCTGAGGTGAAATGTGCATGTGCTGCCTCCTGCCCCCCCCCCCCACTACACAGACACACCTGCCACCCTACCGTGCCTACTCCACCACTTCCGCTTGAATGCCCTATCACTGAAATTTGGTGAAATGGGGGGTGGGAGCGTTCCACAAAACCTGCCATTCATCAGAATTCATACCCTCACTTAACTTAATGAGAGCAGGGAGTGTTTTGCAAGGCCCTAGTGCTCATCTTCCTCAATCCATGGGCGGGGAAAACAAGCAACAATGCTATGCACTGGAACATCCCCCCCCCCCTTTGCTAAAACTTGGCAAGATTGGGCAGGAGTGGGGTGGGTGGGGCACCACCACCTCTTGTGCTTCCACCACCTGAGGCGAGTGCTTCACCTTGCTTAATGGATGAGCTAGATCTGGGAATAGCCTTAATTTGTTAATTAAAAAGTTTCCACTGTTACACTGAATTTCAGTGGAATAATTGCTCTTGATGCCCATATCCTAAACCGGACTCTGGTGCAGTCAAGTTGGGCACTACCTATTTGCTTAAAAGCTTCATATGAATTGTTTTGGGATGAATTTATTTAGACTAAGAGTGCAACTCTAGACATGTCTGCTCAGAAGTAAGCCTCTCTGAGTTCAGTAGGTGTTACTCTTGGTATATTTGTTCAGAAAGTGCAGCCTAATTATATTTCCCTTTGGCCAGGGCTTTTAAACCTTGGTACTGCTGAGAGCATTTACTTAACAAATGAGTACAGATGCGCAGAACTCTGCCTAAGTAATTTCAGTAGGTTTATCTGGAAGTGCAGGAACGTGCTTGGTCTTGTAGGAAATAGCAGTTTTACTCTTTAGCCTTAGTGTCTTAGGGCATGCTCCTGAAGAATATAAGTTCATGTGGTCTTGTTAACACAAAAGGTAATGAAGCCATGTCCATCTATCTACTCTCCCAGTTCCACCCACCTCCCCTCCCCTCCGTCTCTCTTATGTGCATCATTTCTCAATCTGTGTTTCAACAGCAAAATATTTAATAGTAAGAAATATCAAAATTACTTCCAGTAATTAAGATCTTTCAATATTTATGAAACTGTAATCCAATAGCAAAAACCCCAACAACTTAAATTCTTGTTTGCAGGAATAAAAATTTAAGCAGAACCCCTGAGAAAGAATATTAAAATGAAAAAGAAGATTAAAATATAATTATTTTAATTGACTGTTCAGCAGTTGGGAAGCAGACTTCTTCAATATGTAATGAAGGCATAGCAGTAAACAAAAATATGTAGATATTCAACAGAAGTTCAGCAAAAGTCAATCTGTGTCCTTCTTTTTCTCCCATATAGAGCATTCCTGGACCATGCACAGCAGCTGCCTGTGGATAAAATAAGTGCAATGCAATGAAATACATTTTTGTGCATGAAGACCCCCCAAACCACCCCCAAATAAAGACACAATAGACACAGATTTTAGTTTAAGGTTTTTGGTATTAAATTTTGGCAACAACTTTATTGATTACAGCATGTGAGTGGTTGCTTAGGCATTGGTTCCAGACTTCCTGAACCTACATGGTGGCAGGAACAGGACTGACACTGGGCACCAGCATATGTCAGTAAGGGAAAGCAACCTGGGGGAGCGAGAACTCCTTCGATCTCACAGCTCACCCTAGATGCTCCCAGGGGCTCTGGTGTGGCCCTAGCCCCTTGACAGGGTTCAGACAAAAACAAGGCGAGCCCCTGGATTCCTTTAACATAATTCCCTAGCAGCAGCAATGGAGGGGCAGGCACAGCCAACCACATCCCCTCCCCAAAACATTGAAGCAAATGCCTAACTGCCAACCTTACAAAGTTGTGACAATTTGTTACACAGTGGCACCAGCCAAATGGAAAAATTCCTAATAGGCCCCTGCTCCAAAACAAAGAACCCCTTGACAGGCATAACAAGGCCAAAAGAACAACCCTAAATATAGGGAGAGGAGAGCGGGTGATCCGCTGCACGTCACAAGAATGTGAAACTCTCCAGTGATGTGCAGCAGATTAAGTAGCCCCTCAGCAGCCAATAGCCAACCCAACTGACCAAATTTCTGCCCCAGCAACAGAGGGGCAACCAATGGGGTGTTGTGGCCATCCAAACGGTCCCGCGCCACAACAGTGAGGAAGTTTCTGGTGATCTCACCGCAACATGTGCCCTCCATGATGGAGGACCCAACTTGTATAACTCTGTCTTCACTGAATATCTTTAGTTTCAAAATAGATGATTGTGGAAATACATTGACATCAGGCAGTTTATTTATTTATTTATGAAATTATTTAGTGGGCAACACTTTGATGAAAACAAACTTGTATTCTGTAAAATAATGACATACTGTATTCATTACATATATTTTGGCCAATGCATGGTGGGCAACTTGCTTGTGAAACACATAAGCAAATTATATAAGTAAACTGCACCTGTGATAATTCATGCTGCAGGGAAAATGGAGATTCTCCATTATTTCTGTTCCCTTCTCCACATATCTTACAAAGAGGTATCTCTAAATGCCACCATCAGGATTGTGGGGAAGTCACTAACATCACTGCCCCAGGCTCGGTCATTCAGGGATCTTCCTAGGCCCTTAGAAGTGATGGCAGCAACCTTAAGGAAGAGTGATCTTCTAGTGGATAATGCTAGCTTAAGTCTATTTGGTACTGCAGTGTGCCGATATGGGTTTCTGGCAGTGGAAGTCTTATGTCTGCCTTCCTCCCCAATCTCATCCTTGAAGTCATCAGAATGAGTTGGCCCTGTCCTGTTTCTGGTCTGTACTACTTTCACAATTTTTTTTGCCAATGATTCCATTCTGTTCCATTTCCAAATCAGCAATTTAAAAGCAAAGCAAATAGTTTTTTTAAAAAATACATGTTTAAATATACATGACCCCCCCTCAAAATAAATATTTAAAGGTGGTTCAATCATATTGCAATATTTGGAAAACTTCATCTGGTAGCTAGATAAAGTATAATATGCACACAAGTCCAATATGTGTGGACACATAGGAATTCACACATTCACAAGGTTGGATTCCTAAAGCACCAGCTTTGTGGATACAGACAGGCATCAGGCTGCTTGCTCCATCCCACTTGACATCACCATTGTGCTGGTATTCTCTGGCAGCAGCAGCAGTTTTGTTGGTGTCATGGTCAGCAACCCCTTCCCCACAAACAGAACAAAGAGAGCTTTAGTTGGGCTCTGGGGAATGATGTCACAGAATGGTTATGAGCTTTCTGACTGCTGACAGAAAATGGTGTTTCACTAGAAGTTGACAATTTGGAGTCAGTTTTACACTGTTGAGGTTGTGTTACTTGTAGACAAGACCTTCAGACTTACACTGACCCTGTTTGTTCGTCTGAGTGTTATTTAATTATTTTACTAAAATACTGTAAATAAGTGCTAAGCTGTTTCATCAAGAAATGAAAATTGTCAGGTATCTTGGTTTTCTGAAATAGATCATGACGGCAAAGCAGGAGCTGTCAGATTTGCCATAGCCAAGAAATCTATAAAAGCTTTAGATTATAAATTGGATTTCTCTAGTGTGTGTATCTGAGATTTAGTTGTTATTTGGAGAGATGTAAATAAGAAAGTTCTAGCAGCTGAGGTAGTGAGGATCAATTCCAGGGGATTTGTATAATAGTTGGGGCAGAGGACAGAACACCAGCAGAAAACACTAAATAAAGAGTTGGTGCAACACTGAAAAGTTTGGTATATGCTAGACTTCACTGCCATATAAGAGTTCCCATATTCCCTTTTTAATTTTAATTTTTCTAGTTTGTAAGAACACTTACAGTGCAATCATATGTATTCAAGTTCCCACTGAGCTCACTCCTAAGTGTGTTTAGGAATGAACTCCCGCCATAATTTAATAAACTAAAATGTGGCACATGCATTTTAATAACTGATCAGATCTTTGTGAAAAATTCTGACCCAAGTGAAAGCGATTGGTTTTAATGGAGTAATTCGTTCACCCTCTGCATAGAAGTAGGCCTTGAGATATTTATCAGACTATTTCTGTATGTTTAATAATTAACCAAGACATAGAATTATTTATAAAGACAGCTTTTCCAATGTACAATCCCACCCCCCACCCCCCCGCCCAAGAGAACTGGACTAACAGCTTGAAAATGCCTTACTGTGCTTGCGAATATGAAGGCCAGCTTTGGTCACGTAGAGTTTGGAGAGTTATTGGTCTTTAATTAGATAGTTGTGCCGCAGCTTTAGGTGGACCACATTAGTGGCATCACAACCCTTTTATTTTTGTTGTTACCTCCTTTTTTTAAAAAAGAACCCAGAAAAGAGGAGTTGGGGTGGACTAGTCTTGTGCTTCTAAGAGGTGTGTGCTGAGATTCAGTAGTGCATTTTTATCCATGGGTGGTCCTAGAGGGGAGGTGGACACACCCTGAAAAATAGCTTACCATCCCTCCAATGGTAGGATCCCTGTGGTTATTTGAGGGAAAGGCTCCCTACTGCAATTTCCTTCTGAAATTACCTCTCTCTTTTCCCTTTCCTCCTGCTGCCACACCATCTCTCAGCTCAAGTAGCAAGCTGGCCCTAAAATTCCTAAATAGCATAATTTATGCTGGCATAAATTTTGCTGGCATCAGTTGCCCCTACTCCAAACACCATTCAGGAGGAATTTGACATACACCAGCCTTTTTTCTGGCTGTTTTCCACCAGGTTGCAGGATCATGTGACCTCACCAAAAGGGGTTTGGAATAGGTGCATGTCCTTTCCCTGTCTGCCCCAACCACACTGCCAGAACACCCCTTTTGAGGGACTTACACAGGTGTAAGTTCTCAAGGCTGAGCCACAGCTGACTCCAGGACTTATGCCTGGATATTTCTTACTCATCCGGAGTTATGCCAGGAAAGCCAAGATCCATCAAACCCAAACTCTCTCACAGAGGTAGATCTTGAGTTTGGATCGCAATTAGATGGCAATCTTATTAACACCACTTGGAAGTCAGTGAAATTTTACTTCTGAGCAAATATGCACTATATTATTTGTCAGTGAATTTGTAAGAGCCATACCTACTCTTTTAAACCAAAGAAACTATGATCCTAGAATTATATGTTTATTTGCTACAACCTATGTATTAAGGCAAAGGGTGCAAATAGTCCATGCATTTTGTTTGCAAGTGTTTTGTTACTAAATGAAAATGAAACCCAGTTAATTAAATACACAAGTTTTTTTCTGGTATGACTATTTTTCATCATCAGTCCTTTTCTCAGTAGGAATGATATAGGGGCCTATTTTGCCAAAAGGAATGAGTGAGATGAATTGTATTCTCTGGAACTTGGTTTAGTACCCAGAGCTCTAGTTCACTTCAATTTTCTCTGCTTGGCAGAATTACTTCCTACATCATTGAAGTGACTGTTTGACATCATGTGGTTTTAGTCCTTTTCTATATTCCATCTAAATCATAATAATTTCATAAGAAGGTCTTCTTACTTTCTTTCTCATTTTGGACTGTGTGAAGGATTTGGCATATTACAATCATTTTCATATGGTATGTTGCCATACTATAGTAGGAAATGACTTTATAATTAGATCATTTTTCAGTGTGTAAATGAGCTCTGTTTTTCTTTTTGGTATCTGTGAAATGGTTTACAGGAAACATAGCAGGTGGATCTTTCCAAACATTGCTGTATCTGTGTTTTATGTTAGGAGCCTATCATTTTTAGAATAAAGCTAGAAGCAGGATCCCTTCTAGAAATTGTTTCTTGTGACTTTGATAGGTTTTTTTTCTTCATCATGCACTTAAATAAAGAAGCAATCTGGGATTATTATTTAGAAATAAAGGTCAAAGATATCAACTTCTAAGTAATGCAAAAGTAGAGGGGATATTCCTCTGTTATTAAGAAATAGGGCATCCAGTAAAGATCTTTGCAATTTATAGGATGGAAATTACATGGAAAAATACAAAAATAAGTAATAAAAAACATAAGAAGCAAGCATTGCATGGAGCTTCTATTGAACAAGCCCATTAATAAGAATAAGAATAAGAATAAGAATAAGAATAAGAATAAGAATAAGAATAAGAATAATTTATTTATACCCCACCCATCTGGCTGGGTTTCCCCAGCCACTCTGGGCGGCTTCCAACAGAACACCAAAATACAATAACCTATTAAACATTAAAAGTTCCCCTAAACAGGGCTGCCTTCAGATGTCTTCTAAAAGTCTGGTAGTTGTTTTTCTCTTTGACATCTGGTGGGAGGGCATTCCACAGGGCAGGTGCCACTACTGAGAAAGCCCTCTGCCTGGTTCCCTGTAACTTGGCTTTTCGCAGCAAGGGAACCACCAGGAGGCCCTTGGCACTGGACCTCAGTGTCTGGTCAGAACGATGGAGGTGGAGACGCTCCTTCAGGCATTGTGGACCGAGGCCATTAATTAACAAAAAATAAAATATTATCTTAAAGATTTCAAAATAAAGCATTGCAAATGAGGTCAACTACAGAAAGCACATTTAACACTGCAAAGTAAACAGTTTTTTAACTTAAGCATTTCAAAAAACAAGCAAACTACTAAAGGCAGTCCAGTATAAAATGCAAATTTAAAGCAGCATAATTAACAAGATAATAGAATATTATCATAAGCATAGAACACATCTGCTGCTGTTGCTGCCAATCCTGCCAATGGTGGCTCAGAGCCGGCAACCAGGAAAATGATGCTTGACCTCCACTTGACATAAAAAGGTGGCACCCTAAAACCCTAATTGACCTGGGCTATGGAACTCTTGGATGCTCAAAAGCCCCCACATACTAATGCAATTGGGAAAATATCCTACCCTTCATTAATTGACAAGACTAAGACCTTCCATATAGTATCAAACATGTGCCAGCCAGTATTTTCATAAAACAGCCTGATATATCTAAGGTAAAGGTAAAGGGACCCCTGACCATTAGGTCCAGTCGTGCCCGACTCTGGGGTTGCGGCGCTCATCTCGCTTTATTGGCCGAGGGAGATCTAGCTATCCATTAATTGCTGGATTACCATTGCTTTCTTCAGCTTGCTGAAAACAGGCACTGTTGACTAGTAGGGTATCTTCTCACACAAAACATAATTTCATGTAAACCATATGCAAGATAAATTGCTCTTATGCAAATGAAAAACTAAGATGCAAAGGACAGTACATTTAGAGGTTGTATCTTCATAGTCCTATAGTTCTTTAAAATATGTGAACCCTTATATTTAGTGACTCAAACAATTGCTCAATCAGCCCCTCAAGAATTTTTTCTTGGAAAGTAATGAATGGTGAAAATGTAAAGAGAGACAAAGAAGATAATTTAGAGTGTCTGGTGTAGACCTTTACAGCCTACTCTTATCAGAAACATGATGTTAGGCACAGGTCACAAAGCAACCAAGCAAGAATCCATGCATTTACTGCTGCAATAAAAGTCTGTCTGCACAAACTAAATGAGAATAACTGACCTGAAAACCTAAGATGAAGACCATATTTTGTGTACTGTGTATAAGATTTCACTGGAGAATATGAGTTTTCAAAGTGTCAGAGAAATTTCTTTTCAGGCTATTCCCAATGGAGATGGTGGTTTAAACTTAGACTTCATAATGGTACTGACTATAGCAAAACTGGCAGATGTCAGAACATGTGACAAGACAGGCCAGGCAGAACTGCAGGAGAGCATCAATTATAAGAAGTACAGAAGAATACCCACCTTGTCTGTTCATAGAATTTAAACAGACCTATCATTATTGAAATACAAACACACTTTCTGTATTAGAAATACAAATTTCTAAATGAATGTCAACTTTCCCAAGAAAAGAAAGTTTCTAAAAGATTGATAGGTTTCTAATAAACAGAGACCATCTGGATCCCAAACACTGTATTTATATTTAAACTGTTCCCTATTTTCCATTTAATTCTGCTGTATGTTGCTTTGTTTGCAGCTGGGATGAGTCATAGCTGCCAAATGTCTTAGAGGCAAAATGTAAGAATCAGTTCAATCCAGTTAAACCAGCTGAAAAAATCCTTTGGGGTCCTGCAAGCATATTTAAAATATGCAATATATAATTTACTAACAAAGCATTGCTAAACTTTTAAGAGTCTGTGTGTTGTTGTTTTTTTAAGAAGTATGCAAGTGTCCTGGGAAAAGATTGTAAGGTAAAAGGCATGTTGGGTGGAATATCACCTGGGTTGATATTTTTAGCCAGGTTTATCTGGCAGTTTATTGTGGGGAGAGGTAAGAAGAAAATATCTGTAAGGATAGGGGAGGGACAGGAGAGAATATTCAATGTGTGTGAAATCTACTTTCATTTTTAAATGTAGTGGTTGATGGGGACTCTTTAAAAGGACAACTAAAAGAAAAGCCTTGCAGTGTTTCAGAGCAGCTACCATGATGTTCTCTGCTTCTTTCCTGACACATGGAATTTGGGGGAGGGGTGTTGAATGAGGTTGGAATCACTAAATATTTCTCTGGTCCTTCCTTGCTGCATTTCCAGGTCCAGAACGCGAGTGGAAATTTCCCCCCACCCAAGCACCTCTTTAGAAAATACACCCTTGTGGAAGTAAACCCATCCCCCAGTGCAGCCCAAACACACACCCTTGGCAGGAGTCCTGTAAATATGAACAGGGTTTCCAGCATGACTTCAGTTTGCAGAAACCTGTGGAGACGTTTAGGCTTGAAATGCAGAAAGCATTATCTCTAGATTGTTCGTGAAGTTTTACATGGAATTTCATTGAGGTCATTCTGCAATATGTAGCTCTGGGATTGTAACCAGTGTAAGAACTGCAGGACTAAACTGCTCCCCTCTCCCAGTTTGATTTGTAACTTGACAAGCCAAGCCATTCCCCCAATGTGAGGAAGCATTCTAAAGATGGAACTAAAGCAGGCCACATCATGTCATGGACCTCCTTCACTCCTGTGTAATCAGCTTCCAGCCCAAATCCATTCTGCCTTCCAGGACAGAAAGGACAGAAAGAAGCAAGCAAGCAAGCAAGAAGAGTTAATTTACTCTTTCCCTTTTTGGTTGACTGGAGCATGTGGCTCATTACTGGCAATGAGCTACGTTCCAATAAATCTGGAAAATGAATTCTGCATTGGTATATTTCAGAGAGATTATTGTGCTTCAGTCACCAGAATAGCACCCTAGAGGAGAAGGGAGGGAATAGATACTTTGCCTGGCTACTCACCACTCTTGGAACAGCAGCCAGGGATGCAATGAGAGAGAGAAAGGCAGCTTTGGAGGCTGATGGGTGGGTGAGAGGGAAGTAGGGGATAACTGTGTTCTTCTCCAGCTTAGATTACAATTTGAGCAGAAGAACCATAGGTGGGTGGATGTCATACTATTTGTCCCATATTTAAGGCGAGCCTTTCAAGTCAACTGATCTTGCATTCTGAGCCAAGGAAGTATGAACTTTGTTACCTTTCTATTTGTTTGTGCAAATTATACTTTTTTTTTTTTTTTACTGTTGAGCTAATAAGCTAATGTACTGCTTATTAACTGCGCAGTCCCAGAAGGAATGAAGTGGCCATCTTTTTATTTAATCCAATATTAAAATCATTGGAACTCATTTCACAAAGAATTCCTGACTTCTCTACACACACACACCCAGTCCTTTATATTTACTTTATTTTGAATGGTACTCTTGGTTCAAGAGTGTTCTGAATCTATTATTCTGGATTTAAGTAATCCTGTTTGTTTGATAAATAGAAGCATCAGCTGCATAAGTAATCAATCACATTGCTTAGACAACAGAAATACTTAGATTTTTTCAGAGTACATCAAGGAGCATTTTCTTTACACTGAGCTTTTGTTGAACGGGTAACAACATTGTTTTAAGAGATGTCTGTTCTAACCTTCAGAATTGCTGGTTTTCTTGAGAGGCACACAGGGCTTTTTAAAAGGTGAAAGTCTATTTATTCACTACATTTTTATCCTGCTTTGAATCCATTGTGGAACTTAAATGACACTATCTAGGTTTTCCAGTTGGAGGTCCCAAACCCCGACCTGCTTAGCTTCAGCAAGGCCGTTGTACCATGCTCTGCAATCGTTTTCTGTCTCAGTCAGTGGTCTCCACTGAATTGGGTTTTAGTCCAAGTTGTAAGATGCTTGATTTGAGTTTGGATTCTAGAATGTGAAGCAAAGCAACTTCAAGCAAAGCAAGGTTCAGATTTTTATTGTCAAGCTCCAATAAGGCAAGTCTGATAAAGCAGATGTCAGGTTCTGGTAAGGTGGGAAGGGCAAAGCACAGTTCAACAAAGCAGACAGGACCCTGGATAGCTCCATGCAAAGCAGATGCTCAGGAATCAGGCACAGACTCATATACTGCTTCAGCAGCAAGCATAGCAGATGAAGTCTTGAATTCACTAGCTCTTAACTCTGGTTAAAGAGGCCTTTGACTCAGACAGTACAGTAGAGTGTGTGATGCTACTGGCAGTCATACGATGGCAGCATAACCTCCTTTGGATGGAGAGGTGTGGCTCAAAAGGGATACTTATACATGGGAGGTACGAGGGTACTGAGCATACACATACATAAACATTATACAAATAAATTGTTTACTATACGAATGCTTGCTTATTAGCTCTTCTTCTTCTTCACAGAAAACATTCTAGGGTCTCAGTTATTCCAGTCATTCTCTGGATGGAACTATGACTGGTTACCTTCCAAATTGGCAACCTTATGTTGACTTGTCCCAGCTGTCCCTATAATGTGTAACTTAGAAAACCTATAATGTGACATAATCACATTGTGTACTTCTCTGCCTCCATTACACATTTATTTGCTGACACAGGGGGCAGACATGGTGAGAAAAGGCACAATACGATGTTAATCTGTTTCCTTAACCACACAGAGAGAAGGGTCAGCTAACCACAGGATTGCTGCATCTAGCATCAAAGTCTTTGCTAAGAAATATATCTAGTTCTGGTTTCAAGTTTTTAGCAGAAGTCTGACCTGTGACAAAGGCTTTCCTGTCTGGTCCATGAGGTGATGTACTTCGGGGGTACAGTTTTATAATGGAGTACATTGTTTAGAATGTGCTTTTAGTTTTGAAAATGGCTTCTTCTACTTTGCTTTTCACACTCAAAACCCACAACTGAACGCATTAGACAACCTAGTCCTAGACAACCTATTCATTCAAGGCCTAGAAATAAAATACACTAAATTTCTTCAATCTGTAGAACTGCCACCATTACAGGTGGTACATAATTTTCATTCTGCACTTGTGAGAAAGCAATATTTTAGTGTGGCAAAACCAATGCTTTGGAACTCCCTGCCTATTGACACCAGGCAAGTGCTTTGGCTGTACTCTTTGTCACTTGCTAAAAACATTTTGGTCAGGGAAGTCTTTCCATAAATTTAGAAGTTCACATTTATTTTTAGCTTGGCTGCTGATTTTAATTATATTTTGATATTTTAAAAAACACCTGTTATTAATTTTGTCTTTTATTGACAATTTTATTGGTAAACCACTTAGAGGTTCTGTTTACAATCAGGCACTATATTAATTTTGTTGACATTCACATCACTAGTTATTTGCTATTACGGTAACTACAACGGAAGCTATTCATGAAGACCCACTTATGAACATAATATTAGGTTAGATTGACTTAGAAGAATCTGCTTTTCAAGCATGAAAATTAGGTTTTCAACATTTTGCTCCAATAGAAACACAAAGGAAAACAGGACACTTACCAAGCCCTGGCAACTATAACTCAGTATTAGGCAATGGAAGTTGTGTCGTTATTTACTGCAACTTCTTCCTTACTGTGATAAAACTGAACAGATTCATTGGCTAGCAAGTAGGATATTAATAAACCATAGAAAGATTATATCATGGACAATGACTGCCCATTTATTAGGAATCATTATTCTCCTATTCTGCCACTTACTGTGTGTGCCAAGCATGCTATGTGTTTGCTTTCCAATCTTAGGTTCATATTACTGTAGATAAAATATAATCCAATATCACTTTGTTTTTCTTTCTATTTATCTTATTTATAAAAGTAATAAATTATTTCATAAGGCAAGGGTATTTTCTGTTCAGAAGGTTCTCCAGACGTGTACAAATAGGAACAGCTGAGCAACCTTTTAAAGTAGAGCCTTGTCATTAATCTACTCTTTCCTTTCCCCACTGTCACTACACATTTATATTAAAATAGATGATCTTAGACGCTATCTGGAGAATAAGAAACTGCATGCAAGATTTACTTTCATTTTGAATGGGATCAGGGGCTATGAGAAAATGTCTGCTCTACATCAGGCTGATCCTTGTCATTACACGGCTTAGTTATACTTGTAGATTAGTTTTAGACAACTTTTCTCATCAAACTGGGGCTTAGTTCTGGTTTGTTATGGAAATAGACCAGGCAGGAAGAAGACTTTGGGATGGGAAGATCAAGTTGTTCTAAACAACCAGTTCCAGAAACGGGTGACAAGGTTTGATCTTAAGTGCAACCTGCTTACTAACTATGGAGTGCTACACATCTAACTTTAGAGAGACTCCATTTAAGGCTGAATAATTCATTTTAATGCTGAACATGGTGGCTCTTGCTTTCGTGCTAGTCTACAGCCTCCATTCCTCATATAGGATCAATACATTAATACCATTTACTCTAAGTCTGGACTGAAATAAATAATTGCTATTTTTATTTGACAAATTGTGTTTTGACCTTGTTCATTCTGGTTATAGATGCAAGGAGCTGGAATGCAAGATTGAAGTTATAAATGTGGCTATTGATAACAGAAAGACATCTGTTTTCCATTGATCTAAGTATTTTAAAACAATGTGTGAAATTGGGATGACTAACTCATTGAATATTTACACTGGGAGGTGATATGAATGTTGTGGCAGAATAAGTGTTTCTTCCCTTACTCCTGTCTCAAAAATTATTTATAGACCCTGATACATCCTTTCCACTCACATTTTACTATTATCTTCCTTGCATTTCTTATGTGTGCTAAGAATTTTCTCACCACAGTTTCCAGTGAGAAGTGGGAAGAAGAAAAAGCGGGGTGGTTTAGTCAGACTAAATAACATCTACCTCAAAAAGACATGGGTTGACTATAAAGCCACCTGAAAAAAATGTGATGGCATCCCTCCCTACTCTGAACATCACCCCACTATTTGGTAGGTTTATAGAATGTTTTACCAAGTGATCAAAACAGAGATGCTTTAGGAATTTGATGGTTGCTAATTCTGATACAAACTGTCCATATCTTCAAACACAACTCCTGACTAATGCACAGATCAGAATTTTCAGTGCAATCCAACTATACCATTGCTGATACCTGAGGCCTATGAATCCAGCAGGATCTGCTTGCCAATCACTAGTTATACACTTATAGCTGCATCCCCACAATCACCAATAAGGCATGCTTTTATCTTCTCTCTCAGTTGCTTCACAATGTCTGTTTGGTAAACCTGCTAGTGAACCACCTCACTGGTTGCCAATGTATTGTGGCATCCATTAACATTTACAATGACCTATACTAGTATTAGCCAAAATAAGAACAAGAGCATACTACAGAAGAATGGCCTTCCTTTCTTGCATTTCTGATTTCCACATCATGTGTGTGGAGGGAAGCCCACTCTTCTTTTTAAATGCCTGAAATCAGGCTACAATCAAGCTGTGCTCTTTGTTTGTCACACATCATCACTGCTATTATAGTTAATCGTAATTATGTGTGAAACCTTCAGGCAGATTAATTTTCAATTCCATGTTTCAGGCCCTTGAATACTGAGTAGTTTTCTGTATGACGTCCATCTGGCCAGTTAGATTTCATCCAAATCCATTTGAGTTGTCGTTCATGCAATATTGTCAATTGCTTACTTTACTAGAAAGCATTACGTGGATACTCACACATGCTTACATTTACACTATTTCAAGGTTTTGTAGTCTCAAATCCACACAAACATGTATTATTGTGATTTCTTCACAAGAATCTACATGGTGAAAAGGCTGAGATGAGAGACAGCAGATATAGCAACTATAAAGATTTTTGTGGAAAAGTACAATGTCTAAAGTGCTATTTCAAGAACATAATAGATCTATGAATGACAGGCAGAACTGTCAAATCAGAATTCATAAGTGATAAAACAGCAGTTTAAGTGTCAAATCAGATTTGTCTCATTTAAATAATAATTTTGACACATTGAGTATATGTGCATGTATATAGAACTGTAGAGTTGGAAGGGACACTGAGGGTCATCTTGCAATGCAAGAATCTCAACTAAAGCATCCTTCCAACCTCCACTTTAAAAGTTCTTAAGAAGGAAGTCACTTCCATTGTTAAACAGCTCTTGCCATCAGAAAGTTCTTCCTCATGCTTAGTCAGAGTCTTCTTCCTTATAACTTGAAGCCATTGGTTCAGCTCCTACCCACCAGAGCAGGACAAAAAAAATATTGCTCCATCTTGCATGTGACAACCCTTTAGAGTTTTGAAGATGGTTATTATATGTCCTCTCAGTCTCATCTTTCCCAGGCTAAACATACCCAACTAATTCAACTGTTCCTCTTAAGGCTTAGCTTCCAGATCCTTTATCATCTTGGTAGCCCTCCTCTGCACATGTTCCAGCATGTCAAAATCTTAAATAGTGGTGTCCAGAATTGGACACAGTACTCCAGGTGTGGTATGACCAAGGCAGAATGGAGTGGGACTATTACTTTATTACTTCCCTTGATCTGGACACTATACTCCTGTTGATGCAGTCTAGAATAGCATTAGCTCTTTTAGCTGCTGCATCACACTGTTGACTCACATTAAGCTTGTGGTCTACTAAGACCACTAGATCCTTTTCACATGTACTGCTGGCAATCCAGGTGTTCCCCATCTGGTATTTGTTCAGCTGGTTCTTCTTGCTGAACAAATATAGTGTAGAAGCTGATATTTGTCCCTATTGAAATTCTTTTTGTTAGTTTGGGCCCAATTCTCCAGGTCATATTGAATTCTAATTTTACCCATACACTTTCAATCTGCCTTCCATGCTCTAGGCTATGGATCTCTTCACAAGTGTACATTTTCTTTATATATAACACTCCTCCTCCTCCCTTTCTGTTTGACTATTCCTTTTAAACAGGATGGAGCCCTCAATTTCTACATTTCAGACATGATTCTCATCCCACAAAGTTTCAGTAATCCCTATTAGGTAGTATTTACCATCCTGTATTAAGTACTCAAATTCATCTTGCTTGTTTCCTATACTCTGCACATTAGTATAGAGACAACTGAAACCCTGAGTCATTCCTCCCAGCTGCTTCCTTCTTATAGTTTTGTGCCCATTAGCAAATTTCTGTAGCATCAATGAAATTGTTCTTCCCAGTGCCAGGCGCGCCCTGTTGTCTGTAACATTGTCTCTCTCCCTCTCAGGATTTATTTTAAAGCTCTTGCAGATTAATTCATGTCAAAGAAGTAGTAAAGAAAAGTCCAGGGAGCAATGGAAGCATATGTTGCACACTGGGAAATTGTCTTGAGACACTACATGAAGTAGGAAGAAGAGTTTTAATGAACAGAGCAAGGAAACAGGGAGGGGGGATTCGTAGAATATGTGTATGGCATATTGTGAGCAGATAGTAAACACACACACACACACACACACACACACACAAAACACCAGGTGATTGATTGCACAACTTTTTTTATTATTAGTATTCTCATGGCATGCTCTCTAATGTTATGAATTCCAGAAAATGTCAGGCTTTATTAATTGAAGACTAGCAGCAACCTGATGAGCTGATAAGCACCTTCATTACTGAAATCCAAACATACTTTGGAAAGACCTTGATATTATTGCAACTGAACCTGTAAGCAGAAGGTTAATAAAATTAACTGTCCACCTAAAAACAACAACAGCAACTTGATGGTGACTTGATTAAAATTGTATATATAATTTCAGATTTGCTTTGCTGAGAAACGTTCTAAAAATGACAGTGATTTAATGAAGTATAAGATTTGTCATTCTTCATGTTTTGATAGAGTGGCCACAATCCAGCCCTCCTTTTATGCACAGCAAAGGCAATAGCATGAGATTCTCCTATGGGGTCTTTTTGAGCTTATTAGAATGGCTGAAATAGATGAAATCTGATTGAGCAGCAGATTCAGGACTCCAGTCCTACTGACTCATTCTTCCAGTGTTCCAGTTTGCCAGTCCCAGTGGATGGGATACACAAGAAGTTTGGGAGGATCAGGCAGTGGTAAACAGAAGCAGATCCTGATACTTGGCTGCTAAAGGCATGGGCTGAATCACATCAAACCTTACAAAGATTCACATTAATGTGCAAACATTAATTGCCTTTTTAAAAACAAATCTTATCATTAGCTGTATTATCTTCTTGGCTTTCTCAATGGTTGAAATATTTGGACACCAGCAGCTTGAGAATTTCAGGTTTTGTTATGTAAGTTCTTCCTAGCTGTATGACTTAAGCTTTATACATTAATTTTATGCACCATGAGTAAAAATAATAACCTTGACTGATTCATTAATTTAGGTACTTCTATACCATTGCTGTGTTTTTTCTTTTTTTTTAAGAGTAATGTATTTTGTGCATGTTAACTAATCTAAATATACTTATTGGGTAAATATTTCATTCTTCTGTTCCTTTCTTCTTTACAAAAATGAGGTGAATGCAGATTCTCTGTGGATCTGAACATTCTACTTAATTATTGTAAATTTTTAATCTCCCTACTATTTAATCTATCAAGCTCTAGCTTTCAATACTAATTGCTTGTAGTTAGGCTTTATTCTCTTAGTGGGTGTTATGTAGGCAAGAGATAGTCAAATACAGAATTTATTTACCCACGAATATCTGAGTGATCCCTGAGATGGTTGATATGTGATACAGTTCTGTAATGGAATAGATGTAAATAACTTGGAGTTAACGTTAAAATAAAACATATTGTCACAATTCAACTTTCTGTCAAAGCCACAGTCTCAGAATTGAGGTCCGAAAGTTATAAAAGTTTATTTTAGTTATTTGTATCCTGCCCTTCACGGACGCGGGTGGTGCTGTGGGTAAAACCTCAGCGCCTAGGACTTGCCGATCGCATGGTCGGCGGTTCGAATCCCCGCGGTGGGGTGCGCTCCCGTAGTTCAGTCCCAGCGCCTACCAACCTAGCAGTTTGAAAGCACCCCCGGGTGCAAGTAGATAAATAGGGACTGCTTACCAGCGGGAAGGTAAACGGCGTTCCGTGTGCTGCGCTGGCTCGCCAGATGCAGCTTGTCACACTGGCCACATGACCCGGAAGTGTCTGTGGACAGCGCTGGCTCCTGGCCTATAGAGTGAGATGAGCGCACAACCCTAGAGTCTGGCAAGACTGGCCCGTACGGGCAGGGGTACCTTTACCTTTATCCTGCCCTTCAGATAAACTTTCTCATACTTTCTGGAGTGTGAAGAGTCCTATTGCACCTTACTGCAGTTCTTGTAGTGTGGACTCGAACCTCAGCAGCTCCATTTGATAATTCCAGTAGTTAGTGGGGTCATCCGTGAGGATCCAATGTATACTGGTAGCTGTTCCACTTCTGAAATTCCTCGATATGCCACTATGATTATCACTCACACCTGCAGCCTGTATTTGTCCAACTTAGGTTTAGACCTCCTTGCCACCTTGTATGGTTTATTAGAGGACAGAAGAAGATCCTGTCTAGGGAGAATGACTATACTGATGCCTTGAATGTTGCATCTAACACAATGTGGGATTATGGGAACTATAGATGCTCTTGGTAAGTGGAACTTTGATTAGTTAGCAGAGAACACTTTTACCACTGCTGTATTATGTTGGGCACAAGGAACAACAGCACAATGCAACCCTCAAGCCTCATTGTCTGAATTGTCACTGGGAAAGCATTTTGATAGTAGGTGTCAGGGCTGGCTCCGGGTCCCAGCTCACCAAGGACCAACGCTAGCCGGTAGTAAAGTATCAAAGTCTTTATTGAAGAATAGATTCCATTTCAAAGCCTCAGCGTCCCAGCTCTACATCTGGACTCTAGACCGGCGAAGCTCCGTCTGAGTCTCCGCCCCCTGTACACCAGTTTAAGACTCTAATCTTACTCCACCTCTTCCTTCTCTCTCTCTTCCTCTGGGTCCTACTACCCCCCGGGGTCTCCTCCCTCCTGGACTCTTCTGAGGCAGACGTTGACCCCTCTGACTCCTCCCCCTCTCTTCGGCGGGCTTTAGGACCTGGCTCCCTACCCGGGCTGCCCACCTTGCCGCCCTCCTGTACATTTGAACTTGGCGCGCGCGCGCGTTTAACTTTCCTGATGACCGTTTCCTCGCTCCCTGACGAGGGTGTGGTCCCTCCTGCCTCACGTTCTCCCGCTGCCCGCGCGCCCCCTGATCCCGATGCCTGGGACTCCTCCCCCCTACTGCGCTCTGGGGGGGACGCTGGTCCGGATTTCCAGCTGCTACTCTCTGAGTCCCCTCTGGCCCCTTCTTCCCGAGGTGCCCCCCTGGGCACTCCCCTTGCCCTGACTATGGGGGCCCCTTTCTGTGAATCTTCCGAGTCACTGGAGAGACTCAGAGACCTCGGACTGCTGTCTTCGCTGACATTTCCTTCCGACTCCTCCCCCTCGCTCTCCACTTCCTCCCTCTCCTGTGACTCTGCTCCTGAACCCCTGACATCCATCCCCCCCTCGAAGCCCCCCCTTCCCCCCTCCCCCTCCTCCGGCGGGGGTGCTGGGTGCTCCGTCGTTGTGGGGGTGAATGGCGGATACAGTTCGTCCCCCGTGGCGTGCATCCATCCTGATAAGTCCGGCTCGTCCTCCTTGTCTTCGCCGACCTCGATCTCCTCTGCTTCCATCTCCGTGCCGCCATGCTCGAACCCAACGTCCTCCCCCAGCCTGTCCATGTCCATCTCACCCTCGGTCTCCTCTGGGTCCGTTGCCTGCCAAGGACCCCTCAGCCACCTCCTGCTCCACCGCTCCTCTCCTCGATCGTCCCACCAAAACGAGCGGTCTGAGGCAAACCCCGAGGGCGAGCCCTCCGGGGAACGTGTTTCCGTTGCTGGTTCCTCGTCCGAGGTGAACCCCTGGAAGGTGCTGGTTGAAAGCGTGGGTGTGAAAAGCCAGTCGTCGAAATACTCGGCTGGCATGGGCCTGTGTGGGAACAAGGCATGAAACTCCTCCTTGAGAAGAGGCTCGTTCAGGGCATAGTCTGGCACCCAACGGTTGGCGCTGGCCGGGGTACCTTCACTGGCGAGAAAGTATTCTACTCCCTCTTCCCCCCATCTCGAGTCTAAAATCTCTGTGACCTGGTTGATGAGTTCCCTTCCTGGCGACTCCCTCCTTTGGGGGGTCTCCCCATATGGGTCTGGTGCTGTGTCCTGCGCCTGAAATCGGTGAGGTGCTTTGTAGGGCGTGAGCACCGACCTATGGAATACTGGGTGCATTCTGGATCCCTCCGGAAGTGTCAACCGGAAAGCCACCGGATTGATCCGTGCTTCAACTTGGTAAGGTCCTAGCTGCTTATGTCCGAGTTTCTTCTTAGCTAGTGATCTGGTCGGCACTGCGTGTGCCGCTAACCACACCCAGTCTCCCACCTTTATGTCCTCCCCAACCCTTCTGTGCTTGTCAGCCTGCAGTTTGTATGCGTGCTTTGCAAGCTCTAACTGCCTCCTAAGCTGTTCGTGAACCTCCTGCAATTCTGCCGCCAAGACTTCCGCTGCCTGTGGCTCTCCCTCCCCCAGTCTCTCTAATCCCGGGAAGGTTCTGGGATGCCTCCCGTTGTTGGCGAAGAACGGTGTCACCCCCGTTGACACGTGCTTCGTGTTGTTGTAGGCGAACTCAGCGAGCGGCAGGTAGTCCACCCAGGTTGTCGGCTGCTGATTTGCATAGCATCTCAGGTACTGCTGCATGATGGCGTTGACGCGCTCCGCTTGGCCGTTGGTCTGCGGGTGTCTCGCCGACGCTAGGTTGATCTTGACATTCAGGAAACCCATCAGCTTCTGCCAGAAGTTCGAAATGAACTGGCGCCCCCTGTCGGACAAGATAGACCGTGGCAGACCGTGCACCCTGAAGACGTGGTCTATGAACAGTTTGGCGGTCTGTTCTGCCGTGGCCACCTTCGCGCATGGAATGAAGTGGGCCATTTTAGTGAACATGTCCACCACCACTAGCACTGCCGTTTTACCCCTTGAGCTGGGTAAATCCGTGACAAAGTCCAGGGCCACCCTCTCCCACGGTTCGCTCGGGGTCTGCAGCGGTTCGAGCAGTCCCGCCGGAGGTTTGTGCACTGACTTGGCCCTTTGGCAGGTGTCGCACCTCGAGACGTACTCCGCGACTTCCCCCCGCATCTTGGGCCACCAAAAATCTCTGGCAACTAGTTCTTCCGTCTTCTCCTTGCCAAAGTGCCTGGCGGTGGGTGCGTCGTGCAACTGCTGCAGTACTTTCGCACGGAGGTCGTCTCCCGGTACATAGAGTGCTCCTCTGCGGATGAGCAATCCGTCCCGTACTTGGAATTCGTCGTCCTTCACCGTGCCCTTGTGCACCTCCTCCATCTTGGCTTGTGCGAAAGGGTCCTCCTGCAGTGCTCGACGGACCGCCTCCAGGTCCACGGTTGCTGAAGCGCACGCCCACGCTTTCGGAGCGAAAATGTGCTTGGCCGCTGCTGGTGCCGCCTCTTCGAGGTATTGCGGCTTTCTGGACAGTGCATCCGCCATGATGTTGTTGTCGCCTGGGATGTATTCTATCCTGAAGTCGAAATCCGCAAAGAATTCCGCCCATCTGATGTGCCGCTGGTTCAGGAACCTTGCCGTGCGCCAGTACTCCAGGTTCTTATGATCCGTGCGAACCTGCACTGTGTGTTTGGCCCCGACGAGGAAGTGCCGCCACGCCTTGAATGCTGCATGATTGGCCAGCAACTCCCTGTCCCAGATGGTGTAGTTCTGCTCCGACTTGCTGAGCTTCCTAGAGTAGAAGGCACACGGTCTCCAGTCCCCATGCGGGTCCTTCTGCAACAGTACGGCGCCCACGGCTCTGTCTGAGGCGTCTGTTTCAACCCTCATCGGTTTGCTGGGATTCACATGCAGTAGCTGCCCTTCGGACGAGAAGAGACGCTTAAGGTTCTGGAAGGACTGCTCCGCTTGCTCCGTCCATATGAACTTCTTCTTCTTGGAGCTGAGCGTGTCGGTAATGGCCGCCGTCTGCATCGCGAACCCCTTGATGAACTTGCGGTAAAAGTTGGCGAATCCCACAAACCGCTGGACCTCCTTCCGATTGCGTGGGCTCTTCCAGTCCAACACTGCGCGAACCTTGGCGCTGTCCATGGCAAGCCCCTTGTCCGACAGCTTGTAGCCCAGGAAATCCACCTCCTTCCTGTCGAACTGGCACTTCTCCAGCTTGGCATACAGCCGATGCTCCCGCAGTCTTTGCAGAACTTCCTTGACGTCACCTTCGTGGGTCTCCTCAGATTCTGAGAATATCAGGATGTCGTCCAAGAAGCAGACGCATTTCTTGTAGAGGAGACCCGCCAGGATGTGATGCATGAAGGCTTGAAAACAGTGAGCGCCATTTTGTAAACCGAAGGGCATAACTCTGTATTCATATGTGCCCAGGGGCGTGAACATGGCAGTCTTCCACTCGTCTCCTTCCCGTATGCGAATCAGGTTGTACGCCCCTCGCAGATCCAATTTTGTAAAAACGCGTCCTTTCCTCACTGTTGCAAGCAGGTCATCTATTTTGGGCATGGGAAAGGCCGTGGGCTTGGTCTTGGCATTTAAGAGCCTGAAATCCACTACAAGCCTCTTTTGGGGCGTGTCCTTTTTCTTCACAAAGAATACAGGACTGCCCCCCGCTGCCTTCGACTCCCGGATGAAACCGCGCTTCAAGTTGAGGTCTATGATCTCCTTGAGCTCTTGTAGCTCGTCCTCAGACATGGAATACAGTTTCCCGGCTGGCAGCGTCGCTCCTGGCAGGAGGTCAATCTTGCAGTCATAGGGCCTGTGGGGAGGCAGCTTGTCCGCTTCCTTCTCGCAGAAAACCTCCAAAAACGCTGCGTACTTGCGCGGCACTGCTTGCAGCGTGCCTAATTGTAGCTGCGGGTCGTCCCCTCCTTCTTCCGGGCTAGGAAGGATGCAATGTTCCGCGCAATAGGAGGAGCCGAAGGTCAGTTGGCGCTGGTACCACGCCAATGCTGGGCTGTGCCTTGTAGCCAACTCATGCCTAAGACTACAGGCGTGTCCGACAGGTGGGTGACATTGAAGCTGATGACTTCTTGGTGATTTCCAATCCGCATCACCATTGGTTGCGTTTGTTGCACCACCTGCCCCCCTAACAAGTCTCTGCCATCCACCGTGACAACGTTCAGGGGCAGCGTGGCTGGTAGCAGTGGTATATTGTGCTGCTGAATGAATTCCAGTCCTATAAAGTCAGCGTTACTGCCGGAGTCAATGGTGATCGGCACCTCCAGAGTGCGTCCATTGGGCAGTTGGAGAGACGCTGTAAGCTGCACCACTGGTTTGGGTGGGAGGGGGTCTGTGGGTTGCAAAAGTGCTGGGGATTGCTTCATTGACTTGTCTGGCTGGACCCCAGTGCCTCTTCCTCCAGCCAGACTCCGTCGTTTAACTGTTGCTGTGTTTTCAATTGAGCTGCGTCTGCGACTGTTGCCGAGGCTGCAGTGTGCTTGTGGAGCCTCTGGGGACACTCTTTCGCCATGTGTTGAGCACTGTCGCAGATGTAGCACTTCCTGTTCCCTCTAGGAGGCTTCGTTTTGGCTGCTCCCGGTGTTAGGGCTCTGGTAGCTGACTGAGCCCTGGCACCTCCTATCTCCATCGGCTCTTCTCCCCCTCCCTGCGAGGGTGTGGAATGCGCACGCGCTGCTTCTCTGGGAGGAAAGGGAGGTGCTCTGGCTGGTGCCCTTCCCCAACGCCCTTCTTCCCTGTTCCAAGGACGTTCCTCCAGATGCACCCCGATTTCCAGAGCCCTCTGGACTACTTGCTGGGTGCTCCTTGGCCTCTCCCCCCTTCCAATCTCCGCTTTTACATCTGCATTCAAGCCCTCCCAAAAGAGGTCTCTCACCGGCTCAGAATCTTTTTGCCATCCCAGTGCATGAACTAGTCCGAAAAAGCGTGCATGGTACTGCCTCACGCTGGCTTTGCCCTGTTTAAGTCCATGTATGTCCCTCCGGGCAATGTCTATGTCTATCTTTGATAAAAAACACGAGTCCATTGCTTTAATGAAAGCCTTCGCATCCTGGAGCGCCGGATCATTATCTCTCCATAAATTCCTCAGCCACGTTTTGGCCTCCCCATGCAAATGGGACAAGATAAATCCCACTTTCTCTCTTTCATCTCTAAAGTCTTTGTCAAGCAGCTCCAGCGCAAACAGCAGGTCTGCTCTGAAGTTGGGGTACTGCTGTAGACTCCCGTCAAAATGAGATACAAGGCTGCCTCCCCTTCTCCCCAAGCCAATGCCCTCTGTTTTGGATCCCGGTGGCCCTTGTTTAGAAAGCACGTCCAACCTGACTTGGAGATCCCGGCAGGCGTTAACCATTTCCTCCTCTCTTTTCCTGGATGCAAGCACCTCCGTGCTGAGTTGTGTCACAGCTTCTTGCAGGGCTGTTAGTTGCTCTTCCATAGTCATCTTGCCTGAGTTTTGTGAGCTCTGGAGGCACCCCTCTT
Source organism: Podarcis tiliguerta (assembly GCF_965153285.1). Classification (NCBI taxonomy): domain Eukaryota; kingdom Metazoa; phylum Chordata; class Lepidosauria; order Squamata; family Lacertidae; genus Podarcis; species Podarcis tiliguerta. Next base: position 44,808,479 of record NC_139537.1, on the reverse strand, counting down.
CTTCCCTCGCTGCGTTGACTCACGTGGCGAGGTTCTTGGTGCCAAAATTTTTGAGACGGAGCTTACTGTCAGGGCTGGCTCCGGGTCCCAGCTCACCAAGGACCAACGCTAGCCGGTAGTAAAGTATCAAAGTCTTTATAGAAGAATAGATTCCATTTCAAAGCCTCAGCGTCCCAGCTCTACATCTGGACTCTAGACCGGCGAAGCTCCGTCTGAGTCCCCGCCCCCTGTACACCAGTTTAAGACTCTAATCTTACTCCACCTCTTCCTTCTCTCTCTCTTCCTCTGGGTCCTACTACCCCCCGGGGTCTCCTCCCTCCTGGACTCTTCTGAGGCAGACGTTGACCCCTCTGACTCCTCCCCCTCTCTTCGGCGGGCTTTAGGACCTGGCTCCCTACCCGGGCTGCCCACCTTGCCGCCCTCCTGTACATTTGAACTTGGCGCGCGTGCGCGTTTAACTTTCCTGATGACCGTTTCCTCGCTCCCTGACGAGGGTGTGGTCCCTCCTGCCTCACGTTCTCCCGCTGCCCGCGCGCCCCCTGATCCCGATGCCTGGGACTCCTCCCCCCTACTGCGCTCTGGGGGGGACGCTGGTCCGGATTTCCAGCTGCTACTCTCTGAGTCCCCTCTGGCCCCTTCTTCCCGAGGTGCCCCCCTGGGCACTCCCCTTGCCCTGACTATGGGGGCCCCTTTCTGTGAATCTTCCGAGTCACTGGAGAGACTCAGAGACCTCGGACTGCTGTCTTCGCTGACATTTCCTTCCGACTCCTCCCCCTCGCTCTCCACTTCCTCCCTCTCCTGTGACTCTGCTCCTGAACCCCTGACAGTAGGCCAGCTAATAAATTGTGAAAGCTAATACTAAAGATGGATGTGATTGTCTAAACATGTTCACTTGGCAGATACAGAATAATTTTGCCTCCCAGTTGACTATGGTGGCATCACTCTTGAAAGAGGATAGCAAGAGATAAGTAGCTTTATTACGTCATTCATTTGGTTTTTCTCATAAGAATTCATGAATATGTTCTATAGGTAGGGTCCTTCAAATACTTCAGCATTGACCCCACACAACTGTGTTTGCAAACCTGTAGTAGTAGTAATCATAGTAACAGCAGCATCATTTGTAAGCCACTTTTAAGTTCTGTGACTGTTGGCTCTGTTGCTCCATTCATAGACATGTATACATCTAATATTTTAAAGGACAAATGTGCATTACTCTTGTATTTCAAAACCAGACAAATATAAGTAGGTAAGCATATGGCAAGTTTAACAAACTATGGACTGATGTAGTTTATTAGCCACTGAAAAACTGTTATTCAATGGAGCTTTTTTTTTTAAACAGTTAAGCGTACATTAAGAAAATACAAAATGTATAATTTAATGTGAGAGAATTCCATCTCTTCCTTTTAACTGATGATTTAGTAACACTGGCAAAATGTCAACTCTCCTCTGAACATGACCTGGTGAAATATGTAAAACTTAAAGAAATGTAAAATGACAGAGATTTCTTATTAAAAGAATATTGATTTACTTTAAGTTCCTTTAATTACTTTGTAATATTTAATGTTTAAAACTTAAAAGTGATGAGATAGGAAGAATTCAAAATAATTGCACAGCTGTAAAAATGGCAACTTATTTAAAAGCATGAACTGCATGGCTCCTACATAATACTTTCGCTCATTACTACTGTGTTTATATGTGGCAGCAAAAAGCATGGTATATCACAAGTGGAACACCTGAATACATCTCATAAAATGAAAAATTTGATGTATTCTAGTTTATAGAAAACGAAACTGAAATAACAGCCTTTTATAGCTTGGTGAACCACAACAGTGTAGATCCAACTAGGTATCTTATTCTTTTATTCTTTGACAATAGGTGGACAGTGCTATTCAAATAAAGTTAGGGCTAATGACTTAGCAGTCAAAAAGCTATGTAATACAAACCTAATGCTCCACAACACACTAGTGATTGCAGTAGATTTGCAATGGTTTACCACTAATACAGACGTTTCAGATTTGTGACATTTCCATTTATTTTCTGTGAATAAAGTCAGTTATCAGAGAATGAGCATTTGCAAACATGGCGGGCTTGGAAAACAATTTGAATCCCGCATACATTTGCAAAAATATTTGTCATCCCTTCTCATATCTTTCACTTCACCCCTACTAACAGCACACAGCATATTTCCCCCATCGTATTAGCAATGATGAAACATAATGCTCATAGTGAAACACAGGGCAATTGAGGGGTTCAAACTGGCAGTTTGCTGTGTATCTTATTTCCTTCCTCAACGTCATAGAAATTCTAGTTCAAGTCTTAAGGGAGCTCTTCTCCATCTGCTATATTTCCCAAGCTGAGCCTTTTAAAAATAAATCATCATTATGATAACATGCTGCATTTTGCCTTGCTGTCTATCTCAGCCCTTGTTTGTAAAGGGCTGGGAGGATTGGCAGGGGAAGGGAGAACTTGGAAGCTTCTTGAACACCTAGAAAAGTGCCAGAGGTGTTCTGGGCACTGAAAAGGCATGCTCACAAAACCCCAGTAGATATGAAAAGCAGGCAGGGTTGTGTTCTGGTATTCCAGGAGTGCAGCATAGTGCAAATGCTCTCTATTCACTTAAAGTCATAGCTAAAAAGGTAGTGGGGGTGGGGATAGAACAGTGCATTGCCCTTTTGTATTTTCTAGCAAAGAGCCATGACTGTTGTTTCCTTGTTTCTTGGCTATCCTAATTGGGAACTACAGAAATGAACTCCATTTCCCTAATGTCAGCCATTCTGAGTATCAATCCTATCTTTGGCATCACCCAGTCACTCCATAATTTAGTAGGCTTATGTCACTTGCCTTCTTGCTGATTTTTGTACCTTTACTGTTCCCCCAACTCCTATCTTACTGTAGTGGTGCTTCATCAATACGCCATAATTTTATTAAAATAACAGACTATCATGGCCCAGGATCCTTACCTATTCCTTCAGTCAGAACACAACTCTGATCCCCTGAAGCCCAAAGGAGGCAAACTCAGAGGCTTTTTTGCAGGATGAGCTACCAAAGACAGGCATTTACCCCTAATTCCAGTGTAGTTCAGTTCTGCCCCAAATGATTCCTTCCCTCAAACAACTTCAAAGGGACTCTCTTTTACCACTGCAACAAAGGGACTCTCTTTTACCACTGCAACAACCCCACATCACATTTCAATTCTGCTGAAGTGCAGGTCTCAATAGAATGCAGCCCTTTTAACTTCCAAGCAAGGTCACTCCAGGGAGGTTAGATTCAATCACACCTCTATTTGCAGTGTTATGTAAAAGTAGGATGGGGAGCATTTTGAGCATTAGGGTTTCATTTCTTCATGGACAACCTTCTGGGAAGGCCACATGCTGGAGGTGAATGAAATCAGACGTGAAAGCAGAAAGAATGGCTGTGGTTCTTACCTTTGTACAGTGGCTTATATTCCAACCATGCAAAGACCAGAGGTTTCTACACATGCATGTACACACCAGCATCATTGCAGGCATGCACAAGGTATGACAGAACAAGGACACATTTTAGCCAGGCAAAAACTGTCAGGGAGGGTTTGACCTAAGAGCTAAATAGAGAGGTTAGAGGAACATTTGACACCCAATATCCCTTCCTACTCAACAATTTTAGTTGATGGATCTAACATGTAAGAGGAGAAAAATCTACAGGTGGTGCAGTGTGTGTGTGTGCGTGCGTGTGTTTGTGTGTGTTGGGGGCAGGAGGGATCTAAGGCATAAGGCAATGTTAAGAAAGCTTAACAGTGAACTAAACTGAATGCCAAGTTTTTAAGAAGATAACAGGGAGATGTCACATATATCTGTGAATTATACCTTTAAAGTGTTTGTAAAAAAGTAAGGTGACAAATACCTTGGCCATCATTTAATGACAAACAGTATATCACAGAAACTAATATTTCCTAAATTAGACGTTATGCCATAAATATGTCTATTTTAAAACTCATTTTCCAAAGTGATGAATGTTTTTGATAAATGAAATTGAGTATGTAGTAGATTATTACATTTTATTTAAAAATGAATTATGACCTTGCCAATGTGTGTTCTTCAGTAATGTCAACTGAAACTAAAATTGCTGGTTGATATTTGTTCACAACACTCATTCTGAAATGCATGTTCTTTTATAATGATCAGTTTGTACTCAAATATGTCTAACATGAAGTGCAATTAAACTGTTATATATTATTCAGAAGGAAGGGGATAAAATTTGTGGGAAAGTGTGAGTTGTTTCATGTTTTAATCTGAATTTTGTAATCTGAAAACTGAATGATATATGTTTGAGATGTAGGGCCAGGTCCTCATGTCTGAGATGGAATATTATCAAAACCAGCTTTTTCATTCCATCTTTCATGTGGTAAAAAACTTCACATAGCTTCAATGGTCTGACACTTCCTGGTGTCTTTACAACATGGTAATTTGTGTTCTTACCATGCTTAGGACTTAAATATAATAAATAAATATTTATTTTAAGAATTGTATACCTTGCTTTTCACTTTGCATCTGAAAGCAGCCTTCAGGAAAATAAAACATGCAATGGTGGAATTGACGTCCGGGGGGGATTTCCAAAATGTGGCACTTTGTCCTGGATCTTAGGCAAGTCAGTTGAAAAATTTGGGATTTGTCTTAAAAAGAAAGCTCTACAATTTTGGTGTTTCCTTTTTTTAAAAAAAAAGCTTTGGTTTTTACTTTTTGAAATATGGCAACACTATGCAAACTTAAAACTTAAGCAGAAACCTCAGAAAATATGAAACATTTGAACAATGTTCACAGTACATATGTTCCCTGAAATAAAATCATTTATTTGAGACATAGCATTTGTCTGAAACTTAGTGGAGATGGCACTTGCCTGATTTCTGGTGGGAGAGAATTCCATAGTTTTGGGTCCACTACACTAAATGCATGACTCCTCATTGACATGAGTTGTGTTTGTGATTGAACAGTGCCTCCTCAGATTTTCTAAGTAATTGATTGGGACACACAAGGTAAGGCAATCCTTAAAGCATCCTAGACTGATGTTGATTTGATTGATTATTTAATTTCTATACCATTTAATTTCTATACCATTTTAATATATTAAAAATGTCTCTAAGCAGTGTACAGAAAACTGACACAACAGCAGACAACTTAAACAGAATATTACAAAAATACACAATTACATATAGAAATGTTCTGACCTAACTTCCTGCTTAGCCTCTGGGTTCTCATCCAGGGTCCAGTCAAAATCAGCTCACCCACAAAAGGCTCACAACAAGAAGAATTCCTGGAAACAGCAGACATCACTATAGTCTCTCACTCTAGACTTGCTTTTTATGGGCAGGCTCAAGGTGGATGTTACTTCTTCAGGCTGCCCACAACTGTGTCCCATTCAATTGCACTCTCTACACCCACTTCCAGGTACAGCAGGTTTGTTGAGTTTCTCAGGTGTCCAAAAGATGGCAAGAGGGCCCACCTCTGCTCACAGCTGTATCTTCACCCTCTGTCCTTTCCTCCTCCTCCTCCATCATAAATGTGAATAAAAAGGACGTCTGGGAAGACTCAAAAGCTCACATTGTTATTGTGGCTTCTTTTGATAGTCAGTGTCATCATACCCTTAGAAAGTTACTACCCTACTGATAGAGTTTCTCAGTGAAATCTGTAACAAGTAATGCCCCGCTCTCAGCTGCTCTCCCAAATCCACATTCCCAAGGACCTGCACCTGCTTACACAGCACTGTTTTCAGGCACCAGTTGGCAGACCAACTCTGTGTTACAATGGTGTCTGCAAGCATTACATGAAAGTTGGCAACATTAACCCTGTCATGTGGGACGACTACAGTGCCTGAAGACAGTCAGGTCATGTATCCACAGCGGTGACCAGAGGAGGAATGACCACTCGGAGGAGTGCAGAGGGAAGAAACACTGTGATATGCCTGTATCAGGAGAACCAGACACCTTTATCTGCCCCATCTGCAACAAAACATCCCTCCCGTATTGCTCTCTATAGCCATAGCAGACACTGTTAACTCTCTAATGGCAGATGGATGCCAATCAAAGAAACATATATAGGGAGAATAAATGTAACCAATGACACCAGAAAAATGCTTGGAGTAATAGAAGAAATAGGAATGAGGTGCTTTGTTGCTGAAATCCACACAATAATGAACTATGGCAGTGGTTAGATTTATAGATGCATAGAAGGTGTCAAAGAAAATATTGCAGTGTTTATTTCAGGATCAGATGTTAATAATAAAAAAGTTGTCAACCAAAATACATTGAATTTCATTTATTTCAGACTGCTGACTCCAGAAGCTCTATTGCAGGTTAGGTGGCATTTTATTATATAGAATAAAAATTTTGTGACATAAGTGCTTACTTAATTTTCCTATTTTTAAGAAGAAAACCCACCAGCCAATAAATAATATTGTAAACACATAGACTTCTGTAATCTTTCTCTAATTATTTCTGCAGTGGAAAGCTAGATTTTACAATCACGGAAATATTCTTCAATTTCTACTACTTTCCGTGTTGTCTGAGATTTGCCTGTAAAGTAAATACAGAACAATATCTAATTTGTTTTTGGCTGTGGAAATTCTTACTTTGCTGTTCTTGGGACATGAGTATACTCATGCCACATGATTATAGCAATGCAGAAAAAGTAGAATAAGCTCTGCTGCCATCTAGAAGACTTTGAAACAGGGAATGTCTTTGGAAAGAGGACAACCATTTGCCTATTAGATATCCAGAAAGTCAAACAAATGGTATTCCAGTGTGTAATGAATTACCTTTGGAACTTCCACATTAAACCTGCAGGGGGTAATCCACAAATGCTCCTGGCAGGCCAGGGTGTTACACCTAGTGCTTACAATATTTCTGGTATTATTCAGGTTTTGGTTCTCAACTGAATAGTGTGATCCCTCCAGCACAGAGGTGCCCCTCTTTACAAGGCAGATCTGGTATCTGAGAGACTGGGCAGGCCAATAGATAAATGACCACAATGACTCAAACTCTGATTAGAGCACTAGTTCTCTGCAAACAGGCACTCGCTGCAATTTCCCTAGTTATAGTATAAAATAAAACTAAAATTATTTATTTATTTAATGAAGCAATTTCCACAACTAACTTCAGGTGCAATGAAAAATTATTCTCCTGACCCATGGCTATTTGTACCCTAAGACATTTCTATCAAACTTTTCTTCTACATTTTGTCTTGAGGGGAGGAAAATAGTTTTATTCTGCAGAATGCCTAGACTTTTTGCACATTTGTACATTATTCAGGTCTCCTGCATAATTTTTTTATCATTTCATGACAGCTGTTCTCTAACCTGCCTTGTTATTCTTGAATAGTAAGTTCTGTGTTTTCTGAGCAAAAAGAAGTGCTGTGCTTTCTGAGAAATTTGTTTTGTCTCTAGCTGATTTGCAATTAGTGAAAACATTGTAAATTAACTCCAGATTATTTGCTTCATCCTGTTGATATTAAAATAGTTTTGTTGTGATATAGTTTTAACACTACAAAATGCTCTGCTCTAACCATCATGCTGCACTGTATTGAACTGGAGCTACCTGAGCAACTGTGCGTTCTTCATATTGCTTATCACTAGCAAGCAATGGCTATAAATAGCATTAAGCAAAGAGGAGTTAAATAGCATTTCAGTCAAGGTGAGACATAGCTGTAAGGCAAATAGTTGGTGGATAAAACATTATTTTATCACACACACACACACACACACACACACACAAACACACAGGTTTGTCATAAGTGCATTTCATCTTTAAAATGTTTGCTTCTCAGGAATAAATGTGCACAAGTAAGATTTGTGCATTTCAGAAGTGGTGCTGTATACTGCTGTAGGACTAACAGCAGGCCAAATTGAATGCACCAATTGGATTGTGCATAAGTTACTAGAACCCTGGGGCTCCAGACTCTGATATGCATTCCCCCTTTTTATAGTTTGTGTAGAAGTTGAAGTATTATATTAATAAGTTGCTTACACTCTCCTTAGGCTCAACAAGTTTTTAATTCTTCCTGCGATTCCATAGGTAATATTGGGGGGTTTCCCCTGTGTGCAGTGGTAACAGAATGGGAAGCAAAATCAGAACTATCACAGTGTCCTTCCAGATCAATTTAGGATACATCACATGATCTTTTGTGTACTTTTTAAAATGACTAATTAACTCTGCATAGAGAAAGACAACCCGTTTACAGTACAACTTCTTCCTTTCCATTTATATGATTGCATTATACATTTCTGAATTACTGAATGCAAAAGTTGAATTAAATTTGGTATGAAGCATGTAATACTAGTGAAATATTTAACCAAAACTTAAGATTTTGGTTCACAGAACAATTATGAGTGGAAATATGCAAGGAAAGTTCTGGATAAAGATATGCAGATACTAAAACCCTGTAGCAAGGTTGAGGAAACTTTTTATAAAGGAGGGCCACATTTTGTTCTGGGAAAACCTGCCAAGGGTCACATGTCATTGGAGGAAGGGCCAAGGGCAGACGTAGGTGGAGGAACAAATAGTTTACCTTTCTTTCTACAGAACTAATATACCCATATATATCTTCCATCCATGCAACCAAAAGGCATTACCAAAGTTCAGTGACGCATTCCAGCCAGGCAAAAACACTTGAGGAAGGTGTCGAGTAGGACTGCTGAGGGCTATGGCCTGGAAAAAGTCCAGTGGGCCTGACAGAGAGTATTTAGGCCCTCTGGGTTTCCTACCCATGTCCTATATGTTCAATGAACATAAGCCACAGGGTATAATTCTGTAGGTTCTGGTATCTGAGGCTACAACTGTTTCTTTCTGGGAGTAAGTCACACTGAACTCAGCGGAACTGAATTCTGAGTGCACATGTATAGAATTGCATTATATAGTTAGTACTCACATGTGGATTTCAACAAACAGAATAGATTTCTGCTGAAGCAGACTATCCCTTCTTCCCCTATCCTCTGCTCCAGGGGTTGGATGGGCTGTCCAGAACCTGTTCCTCACTGTAAATGCAGGCGCCTTCAGCTTACCTGCATAAGAAAGGGTTAACCTACTACTTATGGAATAATAGGAGTCAGTTGCAAGCTTTTCTTTCATATAAATAATGGGTCTAGCACAAATTGCATGTTTGAAGACACTGTGAAATTTAGAGATTCGACATCTATGACGAAGTTTTTAAAAATATTGATCACTTTTGTGTTTCAGATTAAATACAGTGACAGCGTATTGTGGTTTACAATCTGACCCACTTTTAAAATAACTGTCAGATTGCAAAGACTTAGAGTGCAGCCTATGACATACAGACTATCTACTGGCTGAGTGTATCTTCAAGCATCATAACTGAAAATGGAACTTTCCAGATTACTTTAAATTAAATTGATTAATAATACATCATGTGGTAATGAATTTTTCATGGTTTGGGAGCTAATGTTCTCAATTATTTAGCAATGCAAAATGTAGGAAATTCGCATACAAACAGCACACAGGAGCTGATCCGTGAACAATTCCCCCAAACCAAAATGATAAATGACCTGATTCTTTGAACTTTTTATTTTGCCTTCTGAAAGATTGTCAACATATAACTAACCCAAAGTGGGTGCAGTTGAATAGCTCTTTTTACGTATTTAACAAAGGTAGTTATATAACACAGCATAGGAAATTCCTTTTAAGAGCCTCCAAGGTAGCTTCCTTCAAAATACTGTTGGTTGCACATTCAGGGCCTGCTAAATAGATGCAGCTTTGTAGTCGAAATGTATGGATAAGATTATTGTGTCAAGAAGAGAGATTTATATTTATTAGGCACTGGAACAAACTGGGCCTGTACAAAAGTGACAAGCTCCACTTCAGCTGGGATTCAAAATGGTGGCAAATGAGCTTTAAGACTGAAAGCCAACAGGAGCTAAGGAGGGTCCAATTTGGGTCAAAGGAATATAATAAAATTAATGAAGCTTCAAATGGGAGAGGTATGGAGCTAAGCATTGTGAGTATAGGGTTACAGGATAACAATTCAGAGTGGTCAAAACACCGCAGGTCAAAACATAAGTGCTGGAGACACTTGAAGAAAGAGACTGTATTATGTGCTATTTATATGCTAATTATATGCTAATTCTAGAAGCCTCTGGATCATAGGAGCCAACTCCTAGGGGTCAAGGTGCCTTTGCCCTCCCCCCAACCCGTAAAATGTTTGCGGGAGCCAGGCCTCTGCAAGGTTGATTGGCCTTGCCATTCAAATGGTGTGCATGCACTGCATCTTTTGATCAATTATGCATGACAGCTTACCTGCCCTTTCCCCCCGATATTTTTATTCAAGTTGGCACCTCTGCTCTGAGTCAAGATGGGTAAACTAGAGTGCTTGGTCTTAGAGGATGGGACTGACATAATGTTGCTGTTTTTCAAAAAAAATATTCATTTTATAACACAAATAAAAAACACAAACAGAAAAGACAAACAATACGAACAAATTCTTGTCATATCCTTATTTTTCTAAACATTGTTAAGTGGACTTCCCCAAGTCCCCCCTATCTGAAATTCCCCAAGTCCCACCTATCTGATTTTCATTTTACTTCATCTTTAGCAGTTTACATATATCATAATTTCCAACCATCTTTTTTTTTTAATCACACTTAAAATAACTTCACATTTTATCACTTACAAATAATACTGTTTTAAAATACCCTATCTTCTACTTCTAACCCTACAGCCTATATCCACTTCCAAAGCTATTCTAAGGTTTAAATATTAACATATTTTTTCAAATATTCCTTAAACTTCTTCCAGTCTTCTTTCACCGTCTCTTCTCTCTGGTATCGGAGTCTCCCGGTCAGTTTGGCAAGTTCCATATAGTCCATCATCTTCATCTGCCATTCTTCAATAGTTGGTAAATCTTGTTTCTTCCAATTCTTCGCTAACAATATTCTCGTAGCTGTTGTGGCATACAGAAAAAAAGTAACATTCTTTTTGGGGATTTCACCCCCCCCAGGGACTGATATAATGGACGTTATGGAAACTTGGTGGAATAAAGAGAACCAGTGGGATATAGTTACATCTGGATATGAACCCTATAGGAAAAACAGGGATGGACATACTGGAAGTGCTGTCACTCTGTATGTCGAAGAGGGCATTGAGTCCAGAAAGCTAGAAATATTGAAAAGGGGCACATTCCTCCACAGAACCATTGTGGGTGGTGATCAGGGATGCTCAGGGAGATCTTGAGGTGATGAGTGAAATCAAGGGGTTGTCTAAAAGAGGAAAAGTGATAGTGATGGGTGACTTTAGCTACCCTCACACTGAATGGCTATATATTCTAGTCATGTGTTCCAGTGATGACAAAGAGGTAAAATTTATGCCATGACAGTGGACCAGCCAGGTGTTTAGGAATATGATGTGATTTGAAATGGGATAAGTAGGAATCATATTCTATAAGTAAATGGAATTTATTTTCTGGAGTATGCATATTAGTTGACATAGTAGCACTGAATAACATTAATATTCTGTTGTTGGCTCTTCTGTTTATACTCAATATAAATACCTTATTGTTGTCTTCCTTAATACAACATGATTATCAAATTAAATATATGCTTGCTGTCTTGACTCTCTTCCCCCCCTTTCAATTTCAGATAATGACTTAAGATTGGATCCTTAACTCATGATACTGAATTCTTAATTCAAAATATTGCTTGTTTTATTTTAAATAATGGTGAAGGAAAAATTATTTCCTTATACAGAAATGACCACAAGTTAGGAAAGTTGGATTTGGTGATATCATCAACATGTGTGCTACCTTTCTTTCTCCCAAACCACCACTATCCCTTTCAGACTTGGACAAATGAACACTTACATATTGCTATTGTACATCATCTTAAAACTGACATCTTTTGATTTTTCTGTGTTATTATTTCATATCATCCTTGGCACTATCAGAGCACATCTAGTAAATGTGGTCAGCAGAACTGAAAACATAGCCTTTAGGAAGAAGCAGGAATTGATGAGAAAATGAGGCTTCAGGGAACAGAATAATAAGGTAGATTGCAATATGCTTGTGGTAAAACTTAGTGTCAACAAACCTGCAGTTCTTCCACCATCTTTTGAAGAACAGCAAGCAGTTTTTCAGTAAGAACATCAAGAAAGCCCTGTTGCATCTGGCCCATCTAGTCCAGCAGCCTGTTTTCACAGTGGCTGGCCTATAAGAAGCCCACAAAAAGGACGTTATTGCAACAGTACTGGATGCATATATATGAGTCTTGTCTTTCATACATTCTAATATGATTGTGTTAGAAAAATATGAGCCTGTAATAGTTATCTATGAAAACAAATGTCAGAATTTGCTTTTTCGGAAATGATTTCCCCCAGTTTCTCAGATCTTTCTATTGGAAAATTAGAGTTGGCTCTAACTCTCATGAAAGTTGGAATCCAAATGCGAAGGGGCTTGGTGCCCCCCTCTCTTCACTATGCCAGCTCTCCTCACTATCAACCTCCATGTTTCCAAGCCTACCCTTTGAGAAAGTTGCCATCTTCAAATATCTTAAGGGCTGTCACATGGAGGATGGAACAAGCTTATTTTCTCCTGCTGTGGAGGGTAGGACTTCAATGGCTTCAAGTTATGGGAAAGGAGATTCCGACTAAACATCAGGAAGAACTTTCTGACACTAAGAGCTGTTAACTGTGGAATGGACTCCCTCAGGATGTGGAGGTTTTTAAGCAGAGGTTGGATGGCCATGTGTCATGGATACTTTAGTTGAGATTCCTGCATTGCAGAGGTTTGGAGTACGTGACCCTTGGCTTCCCTTTCAACTCTATGATTCTATGAAAGTTGGATACATTTTCCATGAGTCCAGGCAGTAGTGAAAAACTGGCCTTAAAGCTGGGACTTCTGGTACAAGGAGGTGTCTCTACTAATTCCATCCCCAAAAGCTATCTGATTATATCCCTGAACAAGACTCAAGAGGCAGATACTGCAATATAGAAAAATAGATACTGCAATATAGAAAGAAGATTCCACCTAAACATTAGGAAGAACTTCCTGACAGTAAGAGCCGTTAGACAGTGGAATTTGCTGCCAAGGAGTGTGGTGGAGTCTCCTTCTCCTTGGAGGTCTTTAAGCAGAGGCTTGACAACCATATGTCAGGAGTGCTCTGATGGTGTTTCCTGCTTGGCAGGGGGTTGGACTCGATGGCCCTTGTGGTCTCTTCCAACTCTATGATTCTATATTTTCTGGCAGGTCTGGGTCTGATCTGTCACAGGATAAGAGAGCACATGGGAACCCAAGTATACTTGAGTTCCATGATTGAAGAAAGGCAGAATGTGAATGTACTAAATGAAAATGGATGAATGAATGGTCATTGTGAGTGCAAGAGCCTTAACCTGGAATAGCACCAAGCATAAACAAACTAATGTGAGTCTGATACAAATAAAACCTTAATTAACTTGCTTGAGTTAATCAATATTGCAAATTGATCCAGGGGCCTTGCACATCAATTGCAACCACCTCACTGCCTTCATGAGTGAAGATGAAATAGCATATTATACATGGTGTCCACAGTCTTGACAATTGCATATTTTTTTTACCCAGTTGACAACAAATGGTGCTTGTTGACTCATCCTACAGAGTAATAGCACTGAAGTTGTTTTCATAATACAACATAGGTGTTTACTCATATAAAACTATGAGATGCTTAACAATAGGAATTGTAGAACGCAAGAGCAGGATGAAGTATAAAAACTAGCTCAATATTATTTGTAATTTCACAGTCCTGAGTGTTAGATCAAAGATTACCACTATGTGCCACAGATAACACCTGCTCTTCTTCTCATGCTAATAGAACCCCCCATTATAGCAAATTACTAAGAGGCACAATGACAGATATTATATTACTATTTCACAGAAAGTGATGTTGCTTTAGGAAGTGGAGAATTGGAACCTCCTTAGGGGTACATATTCTGTATGATTTAGCTAACACAGGGAATCATGCAGCTCGGAGCCCTTTGAATTGTACTTAATGGTTACCCCTGGTGTCCTGCGAGGATCTAAATAATGGGGCATTCATTTGATATTCATTGTGGTGCCACTGATCGTAATGGTCTCATTTATTATTAATGGACATGTAGCAGGGTGTTAAAAGACCTGTTGTAGCGTACATACAGAAGAGGGACTCTGCAATGGAAATATTCAAATCAGCATCAGAGGAGAAAGACTTCTTTACTGTGCTCTGCATTATTATTAGAGCATTCGTCAAAAATAATGGTTGTACATTCCATGAGACCTAAGCTGCATAAATAATACTATGGTTTCTCAATCTTCCATAACAAATACACACAGCCACACATATATATTTTAAAAGTTCCCATTATGATCAGTGATTGCTCTTTTGAATATGTTGAGGAAACTTTGTATATGCATGTGAAAGAACAAATTTTCATAGCATTGATATTTTTGTCATCCATTTCAATGTGAGTTTCGCTATTCTTATTCTTTGTTGTTGCTGCATGAACATATCAATATCATATTCCAAACCTTTCTATTTTAATCCAGGGTAGTAAAGTGTAAGGACTTTCACAGGTGGTTCACGTAGCCTCGATATGAGCTGTCACTGGACTATAACATGATTCATCTAATTCTGTGATTCTCTGTTTCCCATTAAGTTTTTGAGAATATCGCATTATTCCACTATAATGTATATTCAGGCATTTGCTTCGAAATATGAATTCTGTATCTGTGATCAGGGGCACACATACAACTCCCGCACCCCTCATTTCCTTGTGTGCATCACTCCACAAGTTCAGTCCCCAACCACCTCCTTGTTGAGGTCTGCAATGAATTTCTACTCATGCTTGCACCAATTGAAACTACTGTAGATTTTGTCCACTCAACAGAAGTATGGGCAGGGACTGATGAGGGTGGATGAAAACATTTCAAAGTGCAGAGTGCTCAGATAAATGTTTGGCTGTGCCTTATGTATCAGCTGTATGTTAAATGGAGAATAGGTCTGTCATGGAGGAGCTATCAACTGCTACTCACCATGTGGCTATGCTCTGCCTTCACAGTCAGAGGCACTAATGCTTCTGAATACCAGTTGCTGGAAACCAGGGGGTGCAGGTGCTCTTGTGCAGGTTCCCAACAGGATTTGGTTGGCCACTGTGATAACAGGTTGCTAGACTAGGGAGTAAGCCCCACTGAACACAGTTTCAGGATTGTACTTTATGCTGAAACTAAAGCTCGTGACTCTAAATATTACTTGAAATTATTGCTGTGCAACCTCCCAAATATTTTTCCAAACTAAATTGTGAGAAAAAGCAATTAAGGGTTGAGAGTCTGGCAGCCTATCCTATTTATAATGAAGCCGCTAAAAAATTGTAGGGCTTTTGTAAACTTTGAAATGAACTCATTATCTGTCTTCACAAGATTCAGTTTAACGTTGCCAAATAATTTTAACAATACCATGTGGACTCCATTAAAAAAGGAGGCCTTGCTGCTTGCAGATGAAGTCCATCTTGTTTTTCTTTTCCATCCTAGTCTCCCTCTGGATTGTGAGAGGATTGTGGAGAAATGTTGTTGTTTTAATTAAACAGCTATCAGAGTACTGGCTATATTTCTATGCAGCTGTTAATACAGTGCAAGATACTGAATTATTCTTAAGTGAAACAGATATTAACCCATACAGTAAGCCCACAACTTACATGGGCATTATGTTCCATGGATCGTGCCAAAAACCAAAATCACATATAGTTGAAATACATTGAGTTCAATGGCAGGTGGGATTGCCAAACCCATTTTTCCAGAAACCCCACCCGTTTTTTGTTTTTTTTAAAATTTATTTATTTATTTATTTATTTATTTATTTATTGCCGTACACATAAAGCTGAATGTGCATAAGTTAAATGTGCATAAGTTGCAGTCTTACTGTACTTGGGTAGCTTACTACATATGGTTCAAATAATCATGCTGTACTCCATATTCTGTAGTACAAGGATGGGGATCCTTGGGCCTGGGGCCAAATATCACCCTACAGCTCTTTCTGTCAGACCATTGGGACTCTTCCCAGGCCACACAAGCTCCCAAGCCGCACTTCTCACAGCTTTGCACACTCCTAGTATGTTTTTGCCTGCCTGGAATGTGTTCTTGAACTCTGATAATGCTTATTGCTTGCCTGGATGGGAGAGAGAGAAAGAAAGAAAGAGAGGGGAGCAGGAGAGCTTAGTGCACAAAATATAATTTTTGCATTCATTGCTCTGCCCACTTTTGCCCCTGGTCCCACTTTCCACTGGAATGTGCTCCCAAGAAAGTAACCCAGAACGGAATGTAGCCCTTAGGCTGAAAAAGCTTTCCCCACCCATGCTGTGGCATGACAATCTAGTGCAGGAATCTTCAACCTTTTCAGACCCAGGACCCACTTTCAACCCAAACATACATCTGGGGACCCATTTCTTAATCCTTTGTTATATATATGCATGGTGGTAGTGCTCCTGTGGCAACCCACCTTGGATTGGGCCATAACCCACTAGTAGGTCCCAACCCACCAGCTGAAGACTGGTATTCTAGCATATCAAATAGCTAAAAGGTAGGCAATTGCAGAGTACATAAATACTTTGTACAGAACATGCCTTTGGCAGCTTCAAAGAGTGGGCAGGGGCTCTTGGGCAGTAGTCCATGGTGTGCAAACTGAAATTTTGCAAATATGTTCCAAAGTTCACTTGTGAAATGTTGGATAGCATGTAAGTTTTCCCTATATATGTTCCAAAAACTTGTTAACATGTAGAGCTTGCTGGATCAGTTCCTACCCAACTATGGATTTTTATTTTTATTTTTAACTTTCATTCAGGCTTCCTTTTTTTTTTTTTTTTGGCTTACATTCTGTTTTCAAAATGTCTAAGTTCGTCTTAGGCCTGGATAGGCCCCAGAGCCCTGATAATACATCTTTGAATAAAAAAATACCCATTGATCTCAGCATTTACCATTTCTTAAATAGATACTTCTAAAAGACTTCAGGCATCTTTCAACATACACATTTGACAAGTGTCATTTAAAAAATACTGCCACTCTAGCATACCAACATGCTATGGCTTGGTAGTACCTAAACTATTCCATATCATGGTTTTTCATAGAATTGTATAACATTTTTGAAACTTAATTCTAGAAAATTCAGGGATGCTTGACAAAAATAACCCTGACATCTTCTATAACATACCTGTATACATTTTGTATAACATATATATATATATATATCCAGTTCTGCCTTACAGCCATATAATATGTTATTTTTATTCAAGATACACATTTTTAAACATTTATTTTATAACCTCATTAAAAATCAGTAAAAGTATCTAGAAAGTTTTGTTTTTAACAGAGCAGTCTGTTTTCTATTTGCATAGGATAGATGGATGATAGATAGATAGATGATAGATAGATAGATAGATGATAGATAGATAGATAGATAGATAGATGATAGATGGATAGATGATAGATAGATGATAGATGATAGATAGATAGATAGATGATAGATAGATAGATAGATAGATAGATAGATGATAGATAGATAGATGGATGATAGATGATTGATAGACAGATGAGAGATGATAGCTAGATAGATAGATAGATGATAGATAGATGATAGATAGATAGATGTGATAGATAGATAGATGATAGATGATAGATAGATGAGAGAGAGAGAGATAGGGGTTGCCATATTTCAAAAAGTAAAAACCAGGAAAACCCTTAAAAAGGTCTGAGCACCATTAATTACGGTAACACAGGAAACCTTTATTATCTCTGCAGCCATCAATTAGATGTCAATCCCAAGACTGAGAGGGGAGGGCTTCTCCAGTGGTCATGGAGCGAAAGGGATCATGAAAGAGATCTTGGAAGAAGGTCAAAAAATTAACAGCCTAATACGAATGAACTAGGATGTTGGGGATGGCAAGTTAATGGTCATTACATTGCGCTTGCAAGCAGGGAAGAAGCGAGAGGGAGAGTGGGTTCGGCGCTCTACTATGGTGAAAGGTCCAAGCTTCTGTTCTCAAAAACTATATTTACTCCTGCGCAACCTTAGGCGAGTTAAAGGCTGCCACGATTCCAGAACTAAACAGTCCGTTTAAAGCAGCAGCAACATCACACACACAATTTTTGGCATCTCAAAAGACTTCGGTGCAGACCTTTAAAGCCCTAAACGACCTTGGTCCTGTATACTTTGAAGGATAGTCTCCACCCACACCATTCAGCCCGGACACTGAGATCCAGCGCCAAGGGCCTTCTGGCAGTTCCCTCACTGCGAGAAGTGAAGTTATAGGGAACCAGGCAGAGGGCCTTCTCAGTAGCGGCACCTGCCCTGTGGAATGCCGTCCCATCAGACGTCAAGGAAATAAGCAACTGTCTTTTAAAAGACATCTGAAGGCAGCCCTATTTAGCGAAGTTTTCAGTGTTTAATGCTGTATTGTGTTTTTAATATTCGGTTGGAAGCCGCCCAGAGTGGCTGGGGAAACCCAGCCAGATGGGCGGGGTATAAATAATAATAAATAATTATTAAATTATTATATAACATGTTTGACTGTGAATGAGCTTTTGGGGTCCACTTTCCCAAAGTCCCCTTCAGCAGTTTCATGAAGGGAGTAATCCTCAGGTCTCGTGATGGTTTGTGAAAGCTTGTAGAGGCGCCGTAATAAGTTTGATCGTCCACTCCTTTCTACTTTGATTATCGTTGGATAGAAACCACTTTTAACATGCCAAGAGACTCTTAATGTGCTTATGAATGTATGTATTTATATTTTTGTATTTGCATTTTTTTTTTAATCTTGTGAACTGCCCTGAGATTCACAAGGGTGGTATATAAATTTAATTAATAATAATAATAACCCCAAATTTGTTGAGCTTTAAAAAAACAAACTCCAAAAAATCATGATTTTTCAATTGACTTAGCAAAGATCCAGGACAAAGCGCCACTTTTTGGAAATTCCCCCCAGATGTCAATTCCGGCTTTGAAATCCCAGTAATGTCCAGGAAAATCGGGATATATGGCATCCCAATGATAGATAGATAGATAGATGATAGATAGATAGATGATAGATAGATAGATAGATAGATAGATAACCCATGTACCTATCAACAGACTAATTAACTCAATGCAAAAAAGTATATTAATGGCAAGAGCACAGGTTACAAATGTGTGATTTCATTTTTTGTGTGTGTCATGATTCTATTTATAATTTCTTTCAGCTGAAGGCCATGCTTTGCACTTGTGCTCAGACCTTTGGGCACAGCATGAAACCATTTATGCAGAGTTGAAAAAAATAATATATAGTTCCATGCAGTTCATTGGCCTTTCTGACCTTCTGAAAGAGAATTCTGGGTAAAGGCAGCATGCCAAAAGTGATGAATAACTTTCCAGCATATGAGTTCAAAATAGACTAGTGCTATTATTTTTTGTCTCCAAAAGTTTGTATTATACCTTACCTCATTTAGTCGTATTTCAACTGCTTTAGTGCACTAATGTTCCACCTAACATACGAAGAAAAAATACATTAGCAAGATTATTATGATATTCTGGATAAATTTATGAAATGATAAAAGATGCAGCAGATCCCATGGTAAAAATTTATTCAAATGTTTTATGAGATGCGGTGCTTTTTTGTTTTTGCTTTTTAAAGGTATTTTAAAATAACACATGAAGGTTGCATTCAGGTAGCATTTTATTTTGCTTGTTAATATATCCTTACCTGAGAATTTCTGCATTTTATGTGATATTTCAAATGGCATAAAAGGCACTTCTGGGAATCGAGCAGAATCTTATGGAAGTTTACCTTTCATTTCTGTGTTAATTGCTTCCAGAATTTTTTTTTTTTTTTTTTTTTTGCAATCCCATTAACCCAGAAAATCTTGGAAGGTTTCCCCCATAGTTTAATGGATCACACCCCCACCACTGACATGATGACATTTGGGACAGTATTACAGTTAGTTCCCATTTTCATGGGGGAACCATGGAGGAACAAAAGCACACATGCACGTTAAGGATGACAGCATGTGCAATGGCATCTGCTGTTGCGTCACACCATACCCACCCGTGTGAATAAAAAATTAACATGACATAGCAGTATGTCAATCAAGCCACTGTTCCATAATGCAACAAGGAATGCAGCGTAAAAGGAGCATTGGAAACTGAGATAGAGGTGCTAGCTTTATAAACAGGAAGACTAACACATCTGAATGTGCCTGAAGAATCACACTGACAAAAAAAGGAAGGTATTTTAAAACTGTGCTTGAACGAAAGCCCATTAAATACAATGATGGTGGCGAGAATGTTAAAATGCTGGAACGGTTCCAAATGTGGTTGTTTTGATTGTCAAGATCATGACTGGCTTTTACAAGGGTTACTCAGTATTTCAAAGCTCTTTCAGGACAGGGTGAGTCAGTGCCTTGTCACCATCACATATATCTTCACTTCTTTATGAGTAAACATCTGTGCCTCAGGCTAGCAAATACAATCTGAATGTAGAAATGGGTGTCCCTTCTACACATGGAAGAACACTTCTATGATAGTTTGCAACTTACTTTTATATATAAACACCTTATTTTGTATATGAGAACAAAGAAAGTTGCCTAATACAAGGTTTGGCCATTTTGGCATCTACTCCAGTATTGTCCACTCTGAGTGGCAATGGTTCTCCAGGGTCTCAGGCAGAGATCTTTCTCATAACTTGGTACTTGGACTTCATAACTGGAGTTGCCAGGGTTTGAATTCTGAATATGCTCTACCACTGACATTGGCTCTATTTTCTTTTTAAATTGTATTTTTAATTAACCACATTTGATTATATTACTATCTATCTATCTATCATCTATCTATCTATCTATCTATCTATCTATCATCTATCTATCTGCATTCGTCTTAATTATGAATTACCATTAAAAATCCATATATTAGTACACCTGAAGGAAATTTGATGATAAAAATGCAAATAAATATTTATTGGTCAATGAAAATAGTAATTTTTTGCTAAGTATGATAAAGTAAGGAGCCAAGCACAGCAGAAAGCTAGTTCATTCTAACACTTAATCTTGCCAGTATCCACTGAATTTCAACCTTCTAATTATTTATGTATTCAAGGTTGTAGTCAAAAGTTTAAGTGAAGTAGAAACAATGAGTCAACCAATCCCTGCAAAAATCAGGAAACCCCCCCCCCTTCTCTTTTATTGTGCAGAGACTGAAATTACAAATAGTTGAGTAGATTAACAGGATCAGTTTTACAATTTGAGAGATGAATATAGGTGGAAGCTAGATGGTAGCTGATGCATGACTGGTTTCCAAGCAGCAGCCCTGGGCCTCCTTGTTTTCTTCCTCTTGCAGTGTTTAGTAAATGAATACAAAATATGTTAATTTCTTTGTCCCATTCCACTTCATTGTCTGCCAGTTGTGGGGATGCGGAAACTTGTAACATAGTAGAATTGCATCACACATTTTGAATTCATTTATGAAATGCACCATAGGCTTTATGGCATTAGAAATAATGACAGTTTTGCACATACATCCTCAAAGGGATTATTAGGGGCCATTTCCACTTGACAGAAAAAGTTTGTTCCACATCTGCAATACTACAATTCCACATTTATCACTCTTCTGCAATTTAGTACCAATGAGAATGGAACCCATGGATGGCTGCCTGAAGAGGGAATCAACTGTGATCACATTGGCATGTTCAAAACCAGCCAGAAGTCCTGTTCACACATTTACTGAACCAAAATATCAGGCACACTTCATTCTACTTTACCTTTGTATGGCTGCGATGGGAGGTGTGAACCTTTTCCCTACTGCCCTTTGCCATGCAGTGTTGCTAAGTGTGTGACCTAGCCTTTAGTGACCACCAAACGACCATAATGTATTAAGAAGAGTGCTATGTTAATCGTGTTCCCCAAGCAGTTGTGTGACTGATTCCCCCAAAGAACTTCTTGTTTAATGGAAAGGAGCCATTTCTGAACAATAAGCCAAGTAAGCATTCCTAAAATAATGGTCAGTTTTAATGTGATGTGGAGTGGTGAACCTCTCATAACCTTTTCAGGGCTGCATTCCCTCCTGGGAAACCTTCCAGGAATTGCATGCTGGTGGTGGCCAGAAGCAAGAGTGGGCAGAACAATGGGTGTGAACCTTACCTTGGTACAGTAGGATATATTCCAGTCAAACAAAAGTTAGAGATTCTATTCACACACTCACATCTATTTATCCAGTTAAGCAACAGACTATCATCACAGTTCAAGGGTACGGAGCAGAGCCAGAGAGGGGTATAGCCTAGGAAAATAGAGAGGGCTTTAGGGTCATGCATGAACCATGGCTTAGTGATATATATCTGACCAAAAGATACATCATTTAATTTGTGAGGGTTTACTGCTACTTTTGTCAAGCTCAGTTTCCATTGACTTTGTTGAGAGAAGGATTAGGCACTATATTCTTGTTACTACACACACTGCTACTGACTATGTCCATTTCTGTATCTTCTGTAACTACTGCTGGCAGTTTGTGTTCCTTTAATGTTTTATATTGTGATGTGACTCTAGTCTGCCCTTGAGTGATGGAGCTATACAACCACCTTGAAGAGAAGATGAACATGTAACAATAGAGAACAAAATGCTATTTGACTTCAAAGCTGCTGTCTGAATGCCTGTACCCAAGAGAGTGTTACTTTAAGGCAGCCATTATTTTTCACAATTGCTTGTGAATTATCACTCTAAAGAAGGCAATTCAAATGCACACCATACACTATTGTAAGGTTCATTTTTGTATGCTCAGAAACTTCACACAGCAGATTGGTTTTTTATTCATTATTTACTGTTCTTGAGCAACGTTATCATTATCCAAGGTGAATATATTCCTTTTCTCTGTGTAAATATATGTCAGGAAATTATATATTTCATTCATTCACATGAATACAAAAAAATGAAGGGCATGTATCTGAAAATGGAAAATGTCAAAATACTTTGAATATTAAAATGGAACGGGACCTTTTCCTACAGGGTTCCCAAACATGCAGGGGTGAGGGCAACTGTTTGTGTAACAGTTGTATGTACTTAGGCTCTACGTGGTTGAGGGCAGGTACAGCAAACATTTCTCATAAGATGTGTGATAGAACAATTTTCACAGAGAAGTAGAAGGGGTTTCCCCAACCTGATTTCCTCCAAATAAGACTGCAATTCCCATCAGCCCCCACCTGGCACAGTCTTGAAAGAGAATGGTGAAAGAAAGTAGGAGAGGTGTTGCTTTCTCCTACTTCCTCTTTCGGCTCTATGTGCTTTTCAAAATTTAGTTTGGTACCTGAGAAGCTGAACAGAAAATACAGAAATCAATGGCGTAAGACAGTTAAAGAGGAAGGGGGGGGGGATGCGGCAACAATTGAGGGCAGGAAAGTCAGTGAAGAGAAATCAGGTGCTGTGGAGTCAGCAGAGAGGGGGCAGGATCATCCTGAGAGTGCACATTTTTTTTTTAAGTTTCCCCCAACCAGCTCAGCTACCATCAAATAACAGAACACATCTCTTTTTATTGACTGAACTGTAAAAATCACAGATCTCCAGCACTTCTAGCATACAGAAACATTCATCCTCTACATATTCTTACAAACATTGTTCCCCTTGCAAAGGATCTCATCAAGACCACCGTCAAATAATGGATTACTTCTGTGTGGGCAGTTGTGTTCTCTAACTTATTGGTGGATCTGCCTGTTATCCGGTATGAAAATAACAGAGAGCATTAAGGATCCATGCTCTGGATTGATTGATTGATTGATTGATTGATTGATTTGTGTGTGTGTGCATGTGCACATGCGTGCATGGTAGCATGGACTGGATCTATGGTTCTAGTCTATCAATGAAGGTTTTAATTAGATGGTGTTTTTTTGAGGGGTGGCCCCCTTTGTAAAATCATTTAAATTCAAGATGATCCATTTTTGTTTAGATTTTTGCATTACAGGGTGTTAGAATAGATGGCCCTTGGAGTCCCTTCCAAATCTACAATTCAATGATTCTATGAAAAGCAAGCAGTGTGTACACATATGCACATACACAAATACACATGTGCATACACTTTCTGTTCAAGGGAGAGGGGGCATCGGGAAAGAATCAACCAGAGGGGGCGGCACGCCTTGCACTTACTGAAATCTCCAGTGTGCCCACCAGCCCAGAAATGTTTGGTGACCTCTGCAATATAGATTCACAGACTGAAAAGAGACAACAGCCCCCTGATTTCCTCTCTAGACTTGACATCCATGGCTGAGTGTGATAAAACTGCAGCTGAGAGCAATGGAACCTTCCACTTGCCATATGTTCTTGAAGACCCTCCAAGTGTCCCTATTTTCCAGGGACATCCCTGATTTAGAGAAGCTGTCCCAGTTTCTGATCTGATCATAGAATGTCCCGCTTTTCCTGAGGATAGCTCTATTTTCATTGCAGAAATGTAAGAGGGTATGGAGTTATCTGATCCCTGAGCCCTCTGAAGGCAATCCTGTATAGGGAAGGGGTTTTTTTTTAATGTTTAATGTTTTATTATGTTTTTATATATGTTGCAAAGTAGTAAAATTATCGTTATGGAATGGGGTGTCCCTATTTTCACTGGAGAAATGTTGCAGGGTATGCTATTGAGCCACTTATCAAGCATGGCACAAGCATTACAGGCTTGGAAGTGTTTTAACAGAGCTGCATATTTTGCTGATTCATATATCACAATTTGAAATCTGCAAGACTAGTTGAAGGGCCACTGCTCTTACATTCTCGGATCATGGTGTGACACGAGTGGCTACTTGATGTTTGCATAGCTCTCCACGGAGTGCTGCAAAGCCACTTCCCTTAGTTCATCACTGCTCTCCTCTCCAGGAGCAGCACATAAATTATTGAAGCAATAAGACACAACAGGCTGCACAGGCAGGGCTGATTAACGCTTCACCTGGGTGTTTGTTTCATTCATTCCTCACATGCGAAGGCTGCATTAATCAGTACTAATGAAAGTCTGGATTATTTTATGAAGATTTCATTATTGGTACAAATCGGGGGGCCTACCTTTTGCTGCTGCTGCTGCATTTACTCTACTATGCTCAGAATAGTTAGATTAGGGATACAGTAATCTAGTTTCCAAAGCTTTTTAGGCCCCCAGTATCCTGTCCCTAAACACACACTCTTTTGCACCTAAGCCCCCACCTGCATTATAATTTTAAAGCACTATTATACCAGTTTAAGAAGTCATGGCTTCTTGGGAACTACAATGGATTCAGACTTATGAGAGTTGTTAGGACATCTGTATTCGTCTCATAGCTACCAGCCACAGATTACACTTCAGGAACCTTCCATGGAGTCCTCTCTCATTTTCTGCCCATTCTATCAACCATTAGATATATGGCCACAGTCTTGTCCTAGTGGGGTGGGGAAATGAGGATGAGGTGCAGCTTTTTCTTCCTCAGCTAAGGAGTGCAGTGTGCTTTGAATCTGCCTACTGGTTCTGGAGCTCAAAAACATATTCTTAGTGGATGTAGGATCACTAAAAGATCTTTCTTCCCAGGACTTAATTAAGTGGTTCCCCCCTTCTGCTCTTGACTTTCTTCCAACCTTTACTGGGCAAGTATTAGTCTTGGGATTCCAGGGCAATGTCATCACAAACCTCTCTATCTATGTATATTCAAAAATAAGTCCCATTGAGTGAAATGTGGCTTACTACTAGGGAAGCCAGTCTTAGTGCCCTTGCCTACCTTCTGCTAGCTTTCTCATTTTGTGGTATTCACTCTTTTAAAAAAGCAACCCTTATTTCTGGACTTTAGAACCATCCCTTGTGTGTAAAATGTTCATGGTACATCCTAAACACTTTACTTGGGGTGTTTGCAGTTTATTTGTTTTTTGTTCACTTCCATTGCCCACAAATAATGAGCCAACTTTTTTATGTTCACCCCTCTGCACCATATTTCTTCTATCTCTTCTGACAGCAACCTGGGAAATTAATATAAAATCTCAATTGTTCTACCCTTTTCAAATCACTGATGCACATATGTTATGCCATATGCTATGTGGTGTTTTCTTATATAAAGAACTAATCTTCTTGCATTCAAGACAGAATTTAGTGTCCATGTACATTGCACGGTAGATGAACAATCTGAAATCATTGCTCTCTACCAAAGTTACTGGGGAAAGTGTAATTGAATTCAATCAACTCAGTATTTCATGCTCATTTATGGTGCATCACTTTTAGGCATCTTGGCATGATAGCATTTGTTGCTCCCATGCAGCACTATAAACAACAAGAAGCACTGCTGGAAAAGACTTTGGTGGCTTGCACTTGGCTATCTCATGCTAAAAACTGATAATAAATCAGGAATAGCATTTAAAACATATTGAGCACCTATGCTGGCTGGACATTGAACAAGCAAGCATATACAGACATGAGTGGGACCTGCAACAAAATATTGCAGCATGGAGTGTTCCTCTTTAGAATTTGAGTCAGGCAGCCATACTCATTTCAAAAATACTCAATTCTATTTCACCTCTCTACCCCATTTCCCACTCCAACAATCAGTCGGCATCCCATAGCCATTGAGCATTCTCAGTCCTCAATGAGTTCTTGCCGGGGGGGGGGGGTGGTGAGGCTGTGTGTGTTTACAGAGAAGGTTAGTTTAATTACAGCATGGTAGAAAGGGAACAAGGAGCTAATAATGGAAAATCCACAGCTAACCATGTAGCTCATTCTAATAAAATAAAATACAGATGTGTGTGCTTTTTCCCTGTGAGACAGCAGTGATAGGAAGTGGGAAGAAACATGGAAGGCTTAATCAATTAGAAGTTCCTCACTTTCAATGACTGTATTTTGGTAAAAAGAAAATTAGAGGGAAAAACAGCTATGAGATATCTAAAACATGTTTTCATTTTAATGTGTAGTTTAACCCTATTCTTCACCTTCTTTTGAAATCCCTGTAGCATTTTGTGTTGCTATACACCACCCTGATATTTTATGATGGGGCAGTGACTCATGCAGTTATTGGGATCTTAATTCCATCAACACATAATGAGAAGGAGCAGACCTGATGGGGGGCATGGCGGTGGCTAGCAAGTGCACCCCCACTTTCCTATTTATGAACTTGTGGTCACATGGGAAAGAATGCCTAAAGAGGGGCCAATGTCAGACACATCTTAGCAGCTACTCTCATTCTTGCATGTGAATTCTGGGTCTGTAGAAGCAAATAAGGAACAACAAGAGGCCTTTCCTACTTGAGCCCACTCTACATCTTCCCTCACTCTTTATTCTGCAGCTTATCTGTATGGTGGCTATCTTTTAAACATTTTTGAAAACAGGGAATGAAGATGCCTGAACAGGCAGCCCTGTTTAGGGGAGCTTTTAATGTTTGATGGACTATTGTATTTTAAAATTTTGTTGGAAGCCACCCAGAGTGGCTGGGGAAACCCAGCCAGATGGGCAGGGTATAAATAATAATAATATGTTGTTGTTGTTGTTGTTGTTGTTGTTATCTTCCTTCAGAAGATATATTACCCGCAGGAGAAGAGTCAAGATCTTATTTCTATCCAATATTATTGTTGTATCTTACCTGTCATGGCTGTCAGGAAGCACCATTCCAGGAGTCCTGTAAGCCCTATGCTGGTGTTTAGAACTGTGTTAAATAAACATGTGAGGAAAGGCATAGGAACAAACACACTTGCTCTGCTCACCTGGCTGCTGTTCTGGTTGACTTCAAGCTTTTGCCAGACAATGTTCTGAAGTCCCTGTATATTTTAGGATCCTGGTTTTCAGAAAGTCATCTTTCAGAAGTTGGAAGGTTCATTCCATCAGTTTTGCCTTGTGTATTTACTTGTGTTGCCTTGTGTGTCTGTAAACTTTTACTGACAACATCTTTAAGTCCCATGGAATAAAATTTGGTGCTTTAAATCCACAGGAAGTTTTCTAAGCCAACTGTGTTTGTTACTCCTAGTGTGAGATCTCTCTCTCTCTCTGCCTGAGGTGGGCAGGATAAGGGGAATATGCTAGTTAAAAATGCATAGAGTCCCTCAGAGCAGAACATTTCTGTTTAAGTGCAGTAAACTTGAACAGTGTTTTTCAATTGGAAAAATAATTTGAGGATGTCTTTTGTCCTACAGATCTATTGTAGTTCGCATTTCTAGAGGTGTTTTTCCACTCCATAAAAAAGCAAACACCGAGGATGAAGTGCAATACCTTTATGGTTGTTTGCAAGTTCTGCTTTAACATATCTAATACTGGGATCCGAAGCCACTAATATTTTCCCCTCATCTTTTAAACAAAAACATAAATCAGAAAACCCTAATGAAAAGCCCGTTGAATAATGTCTGCTTGAACATGTGCAGAGGTGTATGCCAACTATCAGGAAGGAAAAAAATAAGATGTCTAGATGGATGCTTGTAATTTTAATGGTGCCTCTGAGCTAGGAACACTTCCACTGCTCATCAGAGTGAAGGACCATCATTTTAATATAGTCTTCTGTATGCTATCACATTCTTTCCAATCCATTTCACAAGGAAATTGTCCAGTGTTAGAAAGATACAGTTTGCATGGCTTGGTACATCACTGTCACACTATTAACCTTCAAATATTATGCATACAACTGACATGCAAGGGGGAGGGGAAGAAATCAAATCAAGTCATTCCCACTTATTTTTTTCTTGCCTGTCCTGTATGTGTTAATTAAGGTGCTTTTAATTTAAACTGATAAACACAAAGCAGAAAGGACAGCAGTATGTGCACATTAGAGAAATACCCTGTGAGGAGGTACTTTATTTTCTTCAAGTGACAATATCGAGTTTCAATACTCTTCCCCACCCCCTCCTCTAAATATGTCATTATAATCAGACATTAACCTATATTTTAGCCTTTGGTGGAATAAAATGGCATTTCCGTATGCCCTCCGAGTAATACTAAATCTCTCCAAACAAGATCATTCCTTGCGTGGAAGAAACCATAGGCTAAGGTCTGCCGCTCCCTATCATTCTTTTATAAGCTAAATTAAATATTAATTTAAGCAATGGAAATATGCATGCCCTTTTATATCAAAGTCGCTGCTGTTACCAAGATAAAGAATGCTTTAGTTTAAAGTGTATGGAAGCTTCCAAAAGACCTCCCTCCCATTTCAGATAAAAGCTATGTAATCCCAATTCACTGGAAGAATTGATTGTTTTATTTTCCAGCAATCTAAGTGTCTGGGAGATCCTCAGAGAGGAAATGATTTGCAGGGGAAAGCCAGTTTTCTTGAGAAACAAAGACTTTTTCTCCATTGTGTATCTTCTTTTAAAGTAATGGGAATGCAGGAAATGGAAAAGGCTTGTAATTCCTTACAGTTGCTTTTCTGGGTTTGACATTTAAAAACACACACACACACACACACACAAAATCATCCAGTAACAAATTCATTCTCCCAGAAGTGCATAAAACCAATTTTTTATTGATGCCTATGATTGCCAGATTTTGAAAATAATTAAATAAATAAGCATTGCAAGGAAATGCTACAGAACTCATGATACCTGCCATGCCTTTATCTAAAAGGTGCTCTGTGTGTGTCTCTGTGTGTGTGTGTGTGTGTGTGTGAGAGAGAGAGAGAGAGAGAGAGAGAGAGAGAGAGAGAGAGAGAGAGACTGGACTAGGACAGGAAGTCGGGGAATTGGAGGAGTTTCCTGCTGATGACCTGGGGAGGGGCCAAGTGGGTTGGGATGAGCTGCTGCTACAGGAGGAAACTCAGAAACTATTCCAGGTTCCTAGATTGGTCTATACCACTGAGCCTCTTGGGCTTGCCAATCGGAAGGTCGGCTGTTCGAATCCCCATGACGGGGTGAGTTCCCGTTGCTCTGTCCCAGCTTCTGCCAACCTAGCGATTCGAAGGCACGTCAAAGTGCAAGTAGATAAATAGGTACCGCCCCGGTGGGAAGGTAAACAGTGTTTCCGTGTGCTGCTCTAGTTTCGCCAGAAGCGGCTTAGTCATGCTGGCCACATGACCCAGAAATTCTGTCTATGGACAAACATCGGCTCCCTCAGCCACTAAAGCAAGATGAGCACCGCAACCCCAGAGTCGTTCGCGACTGGACTTAACTGTCAGGGGTCCTTTACCTTTACCTTTACCTTACATCTTGGCTATAGGTGGCCTCTGTTGCCTATAGCATGTTCATTTGGAGTAGTATCATTTCCTAATAATTGCAGCCAATATTCATTTGTTGAGATCTAAAACATGGTCAGGGTATGCCATCAAAAGAGGCCTGGAAGGGCTTCCCTTTCGCTTTGGTCCATCATGTTTGGACTGTTTAGCCTTTACCCACATGAGAAAAGGTGGGCTGTGGATAGCACTTAACAGCTGACTCAACTGTATATGAGGATGAGAGCATGTCTTGCTCAAAGCCATCTAGAGCAGAATTTGAACAAGGCCACCCCCTCACACACACTGGATCTTTACTAGCTCGGTTGCCATACTGTTGCCAGTGTTGCAGAAATTTGTGCTCTGTAGTGATAAAATTCAGTTCCCCAATAAGCCTGTGTGGAATTGCTTATAGGATGTGAATTGGCATCCACTACTGTCACAACCAGTTCCCCAAGATTAAACCAGATAGTAATGCTGAAGTGCTCCATGTGACTCTGAGATGCTCTGGTTCTTCTGCATTTTAAATGCCAATCAAAAGGAGAATAAATTTAAATTTAACCTCTGTAGATCTCATTTAAATATGTGTTTAATTTTGTAAAATAACAATAATTCCAGCTGATTAGCAGCTACCTGTTGTAATACTAAGAACAAAGAAAAGCAGAAAAGCAAAAAATTAAGGTCACAGGTCAGTATTCAGACAAAGCAAAGTCAGGCTACCAAATTATTTCCCATTATTAAGCCAATAAATCAGGAACATGTTGATGGATGCTAGTGCTGGGGCAGTGTCTCCGCCTCGTGGGAAAAAAAAATGTTTAACAGATTCAGGTGATCAATGCTGTCAGAGCTTTGCAAATAGTGGGGGGAATGAGATGATAAACAACACAGCGAGAAAATGACTGGCAGAGAATGACTGGCTTTGTTACAGGGACCCAGACAACTTCCCCACTTGATCTCTGTGTGCCTTTGAGCTCCTTTTTAAAAGGAAAGAAACAAGTATGTCTCCAACCCTACATGTCTGATGAAAAGAAACCAAAATGGGCAGAGGAACTAATGGGTTTTTCAAAGTGAATTTAAGCCACTGCATAAACCTGATTGAGGAGCTCTGAAGCAGAAGAAAATATTGGATATGGGTGGTATTGAATTATTAATAGCCTGTATGAAAGTGGTCTAATTAGATCTAAAGAGGCATCACATTTTATTAATGGGCTGATGAAAACAAAGAAAGCTCTTTGCACGTTATTGTGAAATAGGGATCTTTTAACAAAGACTAAGGCCTGTCAGGGCTAAATGGCACTCAAGTATATTTATCATCTAGAAGTACTTGCTTTTTTTTTAACACACAGGTCTGTACATGGCAACCAAAACAGCACCAAAGGAGATTCCACTAACTAGGTTTTCTAGGCAACTGCTGCTTCTTAAAAGCAAGACACATGAACTCTGTAAATAGATTTGAATTATATAAGGATTTTATCTGTTAAAGGTATGTTCCATCTTATTCCCTATTTATTATTTATACCCCACCTTTCCTCCAAGGAAGTCAAGGTGTTATTCTTGGTTCTCTCCCTTCCCATTTTATCCTCACAACATCCTCATGAGCTTCATAACTGAGTGTAGATTTGAAGACCTATAAAATCTGCACTTTCCGTAACATAATGTGAATTGAAATGCAACCATCTGTCAAAATGCACACATCGCCGAATTTCGCAATGCAGTTCTCCAACCAAATAATCTGTTCTAAAAAATGCATACTGGTGTAAAGTGTGCATAGGAATTTGTGTATTGTGTAAATGACACACAAAGAAGCATTATATTAGGGGAACTTGCGATGAAAAAAATTGTGCTTAGGAAAAATTACTTAAAATGTGCTGATGAATTTTCATCTTTTTTTATTTAAAAAAAATACAGACGGACGTGGAAATATGGAGAAGATTTGAAAAATGACAAACTCAGAGAAACCAAAGTTGGCAGATCCGCTCATTCCTAGTTGCAAATTATTTCTGTTTTCTCTTGTTTGTTGATTTTAAGGCCCTTTTAGACAGAGCCTTTTGTCTGAAACAAAAGAACACAATAAGAGTTTGCTGGATTGGGCCAATGCCCCATCTAGTCCAGGATCCTGTTTTCACTGTGCCCACTCTCATGCCAGCCAGAAGCCCTCAAACAGGACTCGATCACAAGAGCACTCTACCCTCTTGTGCTTTCTGGCAACTGGTTTGGTGAAAAGAGATACAGTCATGTATTGTAATGTTGAAACTTACTTTTTCATTCAGTTCCACCAGTGCTACTTTCTGAGCTATTACAAGGTGTTCTTTGCATACATAAAAATCACCCTCATTTTCTGTAGGATTTGATTGGGCAATCTCTCAATCATTTTATAGTTCTTGGACTTGGCTGCTACAGTTTGGCATGAATACCTCAACCTCCCCAGTGTGTGATAAGCAGTATCTGATCAGCAAGCAAAAAATTCTAGTTAGCAGCACGGGTGGAAGGAATACCATGTCACAAAGGCCTAAGTAAAGAGCTAAGAATAAGTGGCTGTTGTTCTCACCTTGTAAAACTGATGACATCTGTGACTTTGGTCAAGCTGTTTAAGTCTAAATTTGGAAAATATTAGCAGCTTCTCAAATGGAAAGGAATGCTGTTGATAGAGACCCCTGTACTGTGAAGGGGGGAAAAGTACCTCACTACAGCAAACCTTATGTGTGTTCTTTTAAAACCCACACATGGTATAAATTCCCCCTCCAAGGTAAATGTCATTAAGGGAAATTGGCAGGTAAAACAACTCTACAATGGCTGCAATCGAGACACATGCCTAACAATACCCTCAGCCACCCTCAAAGATAATCCTAAAGTATACTTCTCTGTCTTTAAAATGCTGCTGGTATAGATGACCACCTGTTCTGTCTTTGCTGCACAGGTGGCTCAAAATGCCATTTGCATAATAATCCCACAATTTAAGTGCCAGCAAATGTTTGCCTTTTCTCTTTCTCCATCATATGTAGGAAGCAGAACTTCTGTAGGTATTAGTCACACAAATACTAGGGTTAAGTTGCTGTTACCATATGCAGCATACTTTGAAAATGGCCTCCGGTGATGGTACATTAGAGTGACATCTTCACACATCTCCCACCAGCTGCCTCTTGTACTTTCAATGTAATACTATGAAAGTTTTAAATGGTGCTCATTTCCTGGATATTTTGAAAAGAAGTATGTGTGTCAGATTGCTAGATTTCACAGATATCTCTGGCTTTCTACCCAAACTTTTATCACACGTGACTCCAGCTGCAAGGCTGGAATAGCAAGCTTGTGGGGAGTCAACTCAGAGCACAATGATGTTAAAATGCAAAAGAAAGAGAATTAATACAATGAATATGAAAGAAAACCATAATAATCACAGCTATCAAAATAAAACAAAAAGCCACACTGAGCTGGCTGCTTGCATTGCTTAGACCAAATTGTAATAGAATTTTCAAATGACAAAATATAATAAATCCATATTTTACATATGGACAACATAACATGCCTGGCTCTTACAAGTACAAAAATAGTGCTCACTATTACAACATTTCTGGCCCCTATCTATCACACTACTTATTCATATTAGCTAAATTTGAAGATTGGAGAGTGTAGACTGATCTTAAGCCCTTAAGAAAGGGCTTAAATAGTATTGCCTGGATAGTTCAAATGAAGGGTGATGGCTGGAATCACCCATCAACCTCAAAAACCTACCAACTATTGTTTAGCACTTGATATTCATACAAATTACAGTAGCATTGTTTAATCACAAACCCTGATCCTGAGACAGATCTTGGATACTATGGAATGTGGAAGTAACAAAATGCAGAAATGCTTTGCCCTTCCTGTTCCCAGTCTTTTCTATATTAGCCTTCCCTTCATCCTGTGACTCCTTCCACCATCCCTGCATTAATAGTCACTTCTGCAGCAGCAGCAGCCTTTTCTCCTAGTAGATGCTCTGCATATTATTAAGGACCTCACTGGTTTTACTGAGTGGGACCTGGACTGCAAGTGTTATGCTTGCACCTGTTGTAAATCCCTTAATAAAGTTATAGTTGTTTAAAATCCAGCACTGCTGTCTGATCCTTCCCTCCAGCTGCCCGTGCAAGGAACAGATGGCAATGTCGTCACTACTACTCAGAGGCCAGCCCTGACTTTGATTCATTGTCCCAGGGATCATAACCAAATTGCAGCTGTATGCCACTTTATTGTAAAGGGTTTCACCCCTATTCCACAACATTACAACACTGGCAGAACATAATTAATGTATCTTAGTTCAGAATGTATCAGCTCTGAAAATGAAATCAGAATAGACATCTTAGCAAGAAACGAACCAGTGACCTTAGTGTGCACTCCTTGTCATTCAAATTACCATGCCATAAGCAAACTAGTACTTCACATCTTCCTGCCCATCTATCACCGCATGCAGCAAAAACTGAAAAAAATAATACTTCAGGGTTTTTTATTGTCCCTGAAGAAAGCAACAGATACCAGAGAGAACAATTCCATCCTGTCAGTTCTCCAGCAAGAGAGGAGCTGAGTTCTCTGTCCTAAAATAATTAGAGAGAAATAATGCTAGAGTGTGCTGGGGTGAAGTATTTGGTGAAGACTTCTTTGCCAGTTCCAGAGGAGCCTGTGGGGAAGGAAAATGGTCCATGAAGACTGGAATAATGTTAAAGGCTTGCAGAGAGGTACCTTTCTGAGATGACCAAGGTTTCCCTCACCACCACATTAAATACACTGCTATTACTTCATGCAGCAACAGAGAAGCCCAACAGCTTTCCCTCTTCATTTGGAATAGATATTCCAGTGGGAACATCCATATTTTCCTCATGAAATGTCCCTGGGAGTGGTGATACATCATGATACAGCATTGCTCCCATTGGCCTATTCTATCGAAAATGAAGGAATGCTCTCAAGCTAGTAAGCCGCCCCTAGCTGAAAATTATAAAATTTATGCAAGGCCCATCCAAAAGTTGTGTCTTAAACTGCTAGGGCTTTAAAGGTATGAGAATAACAGAATATAAATGATTTAATAAATAATCAAACACATAGCAGGTAAGTGCAAATTCTGCAAAGCTCACCTACACTAGCCCCATCCCCACAATGCCTCACTCATCCCAGTAGAATGCATTAATTCATTCCACTGAATTCAATGGATCTACTTTGAGTGTTACTAATGTTGGATATCAGCGTGGCAGAGGGTGGAATAGGTATATTTTTCATTTTATTTCAAAAATCAGCTGAATCAAATTATTCTCAGCTGGATTTTGCAATGCCTCTTTAAAAAATAAAATGAGACCCGCTGCTTTTATTAGCCTTATCTTTCCCATCTTTGAATGTACAACACCCTTCTTCATGCCTTTGCAACTTTTAGATAACCCCCAGAAGGAACAAAAGGGGAAGAAATTGTTGTGAAATTTACTCGAGAAACTAAAAACTTTCAAATGAGTGGATCTTTACTCTAAGATACATTTCAGTGGAATTCTGAATGGGTTTCATAAGTTGTACAATAAATACAATTTTGCTAAAAGGACATACAGTGGTACCTCGGGTTAAGTACTTAATTCGTTCCGGAGGTCCGTTCTTAACCTGAAACTGTTCTTAACCTGCTGCTGCTTTGCCGCTGGAACACGATTTCTGTTGTCATCCTGAAGTAAAGTTCTTAACCCAAGGTACTATTTCTGGGTTAGTGGAGTCTGTAACCTGAAGCGTATGTAACCTGAAGCATATGTAACCCGAGGTACCACTGTATTACAAAATAAATAATAGTCAACCATTCATGACATCAGTTGTATTTTGGCATAAAGAAAAATTGCCAAGATGAAATTCAGCACACATTTCTTAGCACAGAAGTGAAATGCCTTCCAGAACCGTAGACTTAAGAAGCAGAATGGCTTTCCCTTTACCTAACAGCTTTAATTGCAAGCTAAAATGCTTCCTTTCTTTTAAACTTCCATTTTATCAGTTGTCTGGAACCTGTCACACTGTTCCCAGTGCTTGATGGTTATATTGCCTCATTCAGTTCCACCTCAACTGATTTGTGACAATACAATGTGATTGTTTTTCACTCTCCATCAAATATGTGATTTTTCTTCCATTCAGCAATAGCACTGAGCACATCCATCCTGTTTTTAGTTTCATATTATTAACAACTTAAAAAGAGTAACATACTTAATTAGCAGCCATAATGCATAATCCTCACTAATGACAGACATAAACGATTAAATATTTATATATGTTTAATTATTTTTGACTTAAGTATGCAAACACACTTAAACCACCATTTTAATGTATGGTTTCAAAACAACCAGCATACTGACTATTTTGCAACTTTAAAAAGGCACATCTCTCCTCTCAACTTTATTCAGAAGGGATTTGGGCTTTCTGAACTTTTTAGGAAGTAAAAACTAATTCCAAAAGTTTGCTGAAATCATGGAGGGATGCTTCACTAATACCAGACTTCCAAACAAATAATTTTTGAGTGCAGATATCTGAGAAACTGCTATTAACCCATTAGTACCAGCTACAGGGGTTGTTTTTTATTGATACCTTTTCCTAGGTGTGCCTTGTGAGTTCCTCTTTTGATTTTCTCATTGCTTCTCTTTCATTGCAATGCTGGCAAAAGGACCAATGAGGGTAAATGGCAATGTTAGAAGCCTGCCAAGGTGGCTGGGATTTCTTCTCACCTGAGATGGAGGATAGTGGGATGCTCACACTGAAATGGGACTGTTGACCAGGACAGCCAGCAGTTTTTAGACAACTCACATGGGGAAGCTACTTTCTGTCTACTATTCCCAATAATGAAAGGCATTGATGAGGGCAAAAGCAAGACTTTCCACAAGTTATTTCAGAAATTTAGGATGAAATCACCAATTTACTCAGATTATTATATATATTTAATTTGCTCTTTAGTAGTATGAAACGACGCGGGTGGCGCTGTGGGTAAAAGCCTCAGCGCCTAGGGCTTGCCGATCGAAAGGTTGGCGGTTCGAATCCCCGCAGCAGGGTGCGCTCCCGTCACTCGGTCCCAGCGCCTGCCAACCTAGCAGTTCGAAAGCACTCCCGGGTGCAAGTAGATAAATAGGGACCGCTTACTAGCGGGAAGGTAAATGGCGTTTCCGTGTGCAGCTCTGGCTCACCCTGGCCACGTGACCCGGAAGTGTCTCCGGACAGCGCTGGCCCCCGGCCTCTTTGAGTGAGATGGGCGCACAACCCTAGAGTCTGTCAAGACTGGCCCGTACGGGCAGGGGTACCTTTACCTTTTTTTAGTATGAAACGAGAAAATTTTGCTAGGGAAATGAAACATGGTATTTACAAGATACGAAATACTAAAGGAAACACTACAAACAAGCTGAGCAGTGTTAGGTACTGTAACCCATCTGGGATTCTTACTCTCTTAAATTCTCTATGCCAGAAATTTGCTGTATTCTTCCTCCATACCCTCAGTATGCTGCAGCAGTTGGGAATCAGCTCTGCACATGTGTAGAGTGCATATTCTTTTATGCAAGTATTGAGAATGAAAGATGAGAGTTTAACAAATAAACATAATCCCAGAATAACCTAAAGAACTGGAGAGCTCCCCAAGTCAAATAGAAGGAGCAGATCTAATGGTAACAGAGTACACTAGCAAACCAGGGGTCCAGCAGAAGACATACCTTAAAGAGCTGTCACATGGAAGATGGAGCAAGCTTGTTTTCTCTTGCTCTGGTGGGTAGGACCTGAACCAGTGTCTTCAAGTTACAAGAAAAGATATTCTGACTAAGCATCTGGAATAACTTTCTGATGGTAAGAGCTGTTTGATGGTGGAATGGGCTTCTCCAGGAGGTGGTGGACTCACCTTCATTGGAGGTTTCTAAGCAGAGATTGGATGGCCATCTCTCATGGCTTCTTTCATTGAGATTCCTGCATTGTGGACTAGATGGCTCTTAGTGTGCCTTCCAACTCTACAATTCTGTGATTCAATAAAATACCAAATACATGAGAAATAAAACCTGAATTCTTCTACAACACAGGTCAGTAATTGTCTTGTGATGCTTCAAAGATCCAATTTACATGATGTTCCCAAAATAAAAAGACCCAGATCCCAGTGCCAAACAGTGCTTTTCTAATTGTTCATAACACCACCAAATACATAAACTGGTTATCTGCTTTTGTTGTGGGCCTTAACTCATTTATTTTTAGTGTCTTTATGAGCATCTGCTCAGAGCATTGTTCTCAAACTGCTTCTTAATCCTGTAATACATCCATAGAAAAAGAGACATATAAGAAAAACCAGCATTAGAACACGACAATATGATTTGCATGATTTACAGAAAAGTGCATGAAATAATGCCAAACCCAATGCATGACAGGATGCTTGATTTGGATTAAACAAGGCAATAAACTCCAAACTTCTAGTTATTGGGTTATGGGGAAGCAAACAAGATAGTATCCTAAATGTTTTTGCACTGATTCACATCTCAATCATGCGGTAGATATTATTTTGGTAACACTGTTATAGATATAACATATCTGTCACCAGAGGCAGTTGAACATTTTGTTTTGAAAAAAAGTATATAAAACAGATTGTGATGTTTTGTTACATATTTGCAGTAGATTGGTTTAGCTGTAAAAAATAGGGAAATAATTCATTTTTATTATAATGCATTTTTAAAAATATGTGTTGTATTATTAAACTGAAATCAATTCTTTTTCAGGGGTGTAAAATATCATTAATTTACACAAATTTAGCATCAGTATAAATGTCTTTATTAAGGAAATCTGGTCATTTTCCATCTTCGTCTATGGAACAATTCGTACCAATGGCCGAAATCCTGTGCAATGCTAGGCTACCTGATCATCTCATTGAGGTCAATGTCATTTAAGCAGTGTGAGAAAAGAGAAACCATATGGTGTCTTTATAACAGGCACATTTTTCTCAACATTTTTTCCTTTCCTCAGCTTGTAGTAGACACTCACTGGTTATGAAGCAGCCCATGGGGCAAGGTGAGGAGACTACCTCAGGTGGCAGGGTCCACCAAGGCAGCAGATCCCAATGCCAGTCTTTTCTTCCCTCCTTGTTCCTGGCATGGAGGGAGTGTCATTTTGGGGTCTGCCTCAGGTGCCAAAATATCTAGGGCTGGCCCTGTGAAGTAGCCTTGATAGGACCAAAGGTAACACACTTCCCACTTACAGGAAATATCAGAAATGAGAAAGCTCAGTTAGAGTAAAAAGCAAGCTACTAACAATAAAGGAAGGTTAGTTGTTTGGCACCCATCTGTCTCGGGAGACAATGGAGCAGTGAAGTCAAACTGTTGGAAGGTTACAGTGCCTGCTGTGGCTTTAGAGACCAATACGGGAGAGACATTGTTGCAGGTGGGGCAGATGAAGGCATTTGGTTGTGTTGCTGGAAGTTCACCACAGTATTTATTCTCTCTGCACTCTTCTACTCGTCCTAGCAGTCATTCCTCCTCTGTTCACTGTGGTGGATGCATGACCTGGCGATCTCTCTCCAGGCACTGTGATTGTCTGCAAGGGATTCCCACATGGTGGAGTTAATGTTGCCAGCCTTCAAGTCACATTTGTAGACATCTTTGTAATGCAGAGTTGGTCTGTCAATTGGCCTGGTGCCTGATGCCAGCAATGTGGTAACTAAATAATGAGGAAAACTGCAGATGTCCACAAAATATTTCCTAAACTTGCCTGTATAGTGATCTTCCGGTGACTGGTAAAATTTCCTTTGTTCGGGAGTTTGCATTTTATTTTGTGCTGTGGAGAATGATAATGCTAGAAAGGGAAGCTGTCTGTACAGCAGCTAGAGAGACAATAGGCTATGAGAGCCTTGATTTAGTTCAACAGGATTTATTTTTAGAAAAGGAAAAGTGGCTCAGTCATGCCCTACACTCATTGTGAAGAAGGCTGGTTTTCTCTAGCACTTTGTGTGCTAATGCAGAGCCCCATCATTCCTAAGAAAGCAACTTTATCAAGAAAATGTGCATTTTCAAGAAACAGCAATATGAATATTTCATCAGCCTGCAGGTCTGCAAAGTCTCCGGAGGCCTGATCCTGCAGTCATTTATGTATGTGTAGTAGGCTTAAAACTGTAAGTGTTCCAACTGGAACACAAGTCCAGCATCAGAGCCAAAGTCTTAAATACCTAACAAAGCCAGGCTTTGGCAGAAAGGTTCTTTTTCCTCCAGCAAGCAACACATCAAACTGGCATACTTGTGGTCGGAGAGAATGCAATTTCTGGCTATGCTGTGAGAGCCAGTGTGCAATCCAGTGTAACTAAGCTGGATGTGCTACCTCATGGATCTTTTATTTACAAGTAAGTGGGGCATCTCAAACTTTCACAGTCTACATTTCAGCAACATCTTCCCAGTCTGTTCTCCCTGTGAAGCAGCAAAAAGCCTACAGATTCTGAAGACAGTAATCAAATTAATGACAATGGCCTAATGGGGAAATGGGTGCAATATGTTGCAGCATATGAAGATGTGAGTTTTGTGAGGCAGGGAATACAGACCTCTGTTTGTACTCCCTGTTTCTCTAAGCCTATGGACAGGGACAGGTCCTCTGAGCATTCAAAGGTCAATTGGAGCTGGGTGTGTTCAGAGCCTCCAGAGAATAAGCTAGTTAGTTTGTGTGCCTCTTTCTGCATTTAGGTGTGTAAGTGCAGGCTCTTATATTTGAAAATGTTGTTCTTCTGTGAAATGACAACAATTTTTTGTATTCACAATGTCTTCAAATCTTTGAAATGGTGTCTAGTATTACAGGCAATTTATCTAAGAGGTTTTTTTGTGGGGGTGGTGTTTTCACTGGAATGAGAAGTGTTATAAAAGTCATAAAAGTGCCTTTTCTGACCTTTTTGCTTTCATTCCCTACTTTAACTGAACATTGCTGCAGCTGTCTGTCAAAACAGCTGTACAAATTGCAATACTAGTGCTTTTGAGACCTTGAGGAATAAAGCACCCACGGTAACCTTACCTTGTAAGATGATGCTGATCATAACTGTGTGTGAATGTAAACTATTATTCTTGAAGATTATAACCTTGTGTGAAAGAAGAGTGATACATTTTAGTCCTATGAACAGCTTATAGTCAGAAGAAAATTAAGCCTGGGACAATTTAATCTGATTATAAAAACCAGCAGGTGGCCGGGGTGGGGTGGGGGAATAGAGAGAGAGACCACACTTATTGTTTTAGCTGCCATAACAAGAAAGCCATATAAGAGCCTGAAATGGTACTTGCCAATTTGATAGTATAAATGTTAAGATGCTACTGAACCACTAGTCTAAGGGATTTTGATTTCTGAATAAATTGCTTCACCACAAGGTTTTCAATTTATCTGCAAGGAATTCTGAAAAATATTAGCTGGCACCGTGACAGAGATGCAAGACTCCTGGGTAACATTAATGTACAGCTATTTGGAATTTGCCCCATTTAGGTGGAGTTAAAGGAGGAGACATACTGGGTCCCATGAGAAAATTTTCTAAATTTTCAGATGCAGTATCTATATCGTTACTGCTCTTGCTATTCGTAAAGTTGGTGCTAAAAGGAGCCTAAGGAAAGAGAGACTGTGAAATCCTATATAATAGGGGGGCTATTTGAAAAATAGATCCCCAAGCCCAAACCAGTAGGGACCAAAGCCAAGCATATGCATGCTCCTCGTATCATTGCTGGATGTGGGCAGCAAACAAAAGTGTGCAGGTCCCAGCTTTGTGCCTGGAAAGAGTAAGCCAATGTAGTGACCTCCATGACTGATGTTTTAATATTTTGTTGGAAGCCACACAGAGTGGCTGGGGAAACCCAGCCAGATGGGTGGGGTATAAATGATAAATTATCATCATCATCATCATCATCATCATCTACTGATTCATCCCCAAGTCCCTGCAGTTAGTTTTGAAGACCAGGTAACATATGGGCAGGGCCAGTGTTGTGAGGCCATGCTATCTGGCTGTTGCCTATGGCACTGTAGCTGCATATTATGTGAAAGGGCCCTTTACAGGAATGTGTATAATAACTAACCTTTCCAACCAATGTGTACCTGAGCGGTTTATGAAGCACACACCTCTTCTGAGTTTATCTGCACACTAGTCAGAGCTGGGATGGTGCAATGAGAGCAGCTAAGAGTCGGGTCAATGTGGAATTAGCATCATTTAAAGGAATCTTGCATTGCATGAGGAATCTTTCTTAGAGTGCTCGTAAACGAACACCCTGTTGTGAGTCAATGCAACAAAAAAAGTTGTTGGAATTCTCAGAGGTGGATTTGAAATGTTGGTAGATTCTAAAGAAAAGCATTGTTTTTCAGACTTAAATCAAGAGCAATGCAATAAAGGCTAGGCATTTGTGTTCCAGTGTTTCCTCTTCTCCAAATAGCAACACCCTGGAGTGCTTTCCATCTTCAGAATGCTTCATGAATTAAAGTAATCTAATATACAAGACATCTGAAAGTGGCATATTACTCTAAACTGCCATTATGAAGAAAGGATTCAGAAGTACATATAGATTGGCTTTGTCTCTAATTCAGTAGTTGAAGTAAGAAGAAAAAAAGGT
The DNA here is from genome assembly GCF_965153285.1 of Podarcis tiliguerta. Lineage (NCBI taxonomy): Eukaryota > Metazoa > Chordata > Lepidosauria > Squamata > Lacertidae > Podarcis > Podarcis tiliguerta. Next base: position 44,765,846 of record NC_139537.1, on the reverse strand, counting down.
ATTACAGGTAGTGTTAGTCTTTGTCTTGGCTCACTTTTCTTCTTTTAGCCCAAGCCATCTAACAGTTCTTTCTCCATCAAAAGACAGTTGCAAAGCAGCATTATATAGCAAAGGAAGATGCCTCTCTCTGCTTTCTTCTTGACTGATGAGAAACTATAGGTTCTCCCATACACACTGGATGTCCTGAGCACACACTGCCCAAGGAGGACTAACAGCTGGTAGTTTAAGTCTTCATTGATAAAGCATGCAATTATGTTAGCTCCTTCTTTCTTTGGCAATCACTCATAGCCGTGTGAGATTGTCTCCCATGAACACAGTCTTAACAGTGAGCCCGTAAGTGACTGTGGAGGCCAATTCTGGATCCACACGTTCTTCCACAGCGGGGACATAATTTTCCGGGCAGAAGTTGATCAAGGTGAGGGTTTGCCAAACGTGCCTTCATCTTAGCACATTTCTCCCTTTCATCCTGAGTTCGAGCGTCTTTAAAGTCCACGCACTGGCAGAGAAATAGGAGTATGGGGGGAGCGCACTGCCCCCGGCAGCGCGACCCCCTGGGTGCTATCACAGCTTCCCCCCTTCCCATGCTGGACACATGCCAGCCCCGCCCCGCCTGCTCTCTGCCCCCAGTGCTGGAGCATGAAGCTCTGCCACTGAGTCCACAACACCTTTGGTAAAGGCTGTTCTGCAATTGAAGCACTCACAGGCCAGTGTTTCCCAATTTGCCTTGAGACAGTCTCTAAACCTCTTTTGTTGACCACAAGCATTATGCTTTCCATTTTTAAGTTCAGAAGAGAGTAGTTGCTTTGGAAGATGATAATCAGGCATCCACACAACATGACCAGTCCAACAAAGTTGATGATGAAGAATCATTGCTTCGACACTGGTTATTTTTGCTTCTTCCAGTGCACAGAACACGCATACAAGTTTCTGGCGACTATGTAGCCGCCACTCCCTCCTGAAGCTTGTGCTCTGTGCTGGACTACTGGAGCATACATACATAATTTTTATTTGTATGCCACCTTCCCATACTTCAAACCATACTCAAGACTGCTTACAACATGAAAAAATATTACATAACTACAACATTACAAAAGTAGTCACAACCAAACTGAACAATTTCCATATAAAACACCACAACAAGATCTAAAATAAACACACACACACCAGTAACAAGCCACCTGCAACAAAACACCCCAAACACCCCAGCTTTGATAGCTAGAGTCAGTCAGGGTCCCGCCTCCCAGGCAAGGTGGGGAAAAGCCTGCAAGGCAGGGACCAGATCTTCCAGGTCTCTTGTTTCCACCCATACTGAAGTACCCTTGAAATATACTCGGATAACAAACCTCATCTGATGGCACAAGTGCAAGCAACCTGAGACTTCTCCTACATGCAATTTGTCTGTCTCTTCAAGCTCCGCCCGGTCCTGGGGGACAGCAGAAGGACAGAGGGTATTCTCCTGCACCCCTTGTCAGGTGCTGTCTGTTCTTCCACTCCTGACATGTCCTGGCCTCCAGCCCTGGCTCCTGCCCCGCATCCTGCACCCCATCCCCCATCTCCTCCTGCTCATACTCTTTTGTTTGGGAGACACAAAACCTCTGGGTCAGCCTGTAGCCCCAAAGCCTCCACTATTCACTCCTCGGCATCCTGCCAGTCCCTGACACTGGAGCAGACATTCCCTTTACAACAGGTAACAGAATCTCCATATAGATATTATCCATGAGATAATGTTGTTAGGAATCTCCACTTCCTTGGGCAGCACACAGATAAGACTTTTAAAGCTTATACTTTCTGGGACTGCTACTATTTCACCAAGAAACCTGAAGCTACTGTAATACTATGTACCATCCTAAGCATACCGACAAAGTTTCACTACTGTACAAAAGCAGATTTTAGAGTGACGGCAACAGAAAGGATAGTATGCAGAACCCACAGGTCAGCCTTAAGCAACCTGGTGCCATCCAGATGATTTGAACAAGATTGGAGTTGTAGTCCAAAATGTCTGGAAGACACCAGGTTGCCTAAGGCTATCCTATAGAGTGGCAATAACATATTCCAGGGAAGAACCAGAAGGGTGATATTTAACTAACCCACCACAGAATAGGAGCAGAAATATATTTTCTCTAAATTAATGCTATTGGAGGATCTTCAAGGGTCCATTTAGTTTGGTCTGGTACACTTTTAGTGCCTTGTGGCATTGCAACCCTCCTGTGCCTATGGTGGCTCAAATTGTTTCAATATATATACCATTGAAAACTACTATAAATAATAATAATAAGAAATTTTTATTTGTACCCTGGCTGGAGCCGGGCTCAGAGTGGCTAACAACATATAAATAATACAATATGCATAAAAATAAGCAATCAATCAATTAAAATGCATCCCAAAATTAATTCAAATAAATTAAAATTAAACTGGACAAATCACAATCCTCAGGTTAAAATTGAAATTGGTTAATACTTGCTAGGACCAACTGTTTGCACTGATATTATAAGGACCTGTGAGTGGGCTGGGAAATCTCCTTCGTGCTTGTTCTCATATGAAGAGAAAATGAGTCAGACTGAACCCTGACCAAAGGCCTGGCAGAACAGCTCCATATTGCAGGCCCTGGGGAAGGATGTCAAATCTCGCAGGGCCCTGGTCTCTTGTGAGAGTGTGTTCCACTAGGCCGGGGCCATTTTACTATGTAAAATGTCATCATACAAAACCAGGCATCACCTAGCAACCTGATCCTAGGGTCCCGAATCAACAAGCCCAAAAGTGGATAACATCATGTGCAATGGCTATTGCACTTGTGAAACACTGATGCTGCATTTCATTACTATAGCAAAAATCCCATATACAGTATGCAGAAACTTAGGTCAGCTGCTGTAGATGCACCATGTATAGTTTTTTATAAGTCGGATACTGGTGGAAAGGATGTATGGGAGGGTCAGGATAGTGGTACATCAACAAACTCCACTTGTGTGAATGTACCACCGAAGCAACAAAGTCAGAGTATTTACCTCACCTATGACGACTGCCTATGCAGCAGGCATTGCATCAATGAAACATTCTCCCTTGTTCTAAGCATGTTGCCTAAAATTATGAGAGATGGCTGCACTGAGTGCTAACAAAGATCTTCACCTTTTCCCTGCAACCTATAAACAAAAGCAAAAGGGATTCAAAGAAAGAAAGGTTGCTTACCTGTTTAGAAGGCAATAAGGGAAAAACAAGTGCACATAGGGCCCAGTCTATAAGCCACAGGTAGCAGGGAGATGCGTGGGAAGCAATCTTGGCCTTGGTGTGCTTTCAAGCATTTGTGGTGTGTAATCTGATATTAATCCACCAACTATGCAGAAATGAATTTTAGAACTATTTAGAAATGATGCAAAGGATCATAGTAGCAAATGTTATACATAGATTCTCTATAGATTTTCATTGCTTTATATACATCTAACAATGCTATTAAAGGATTTGGTTCCTAATTAGTCTGGCTCTATTTATTGCTTTACAGTTGGTGCTATTGCTTATCTCATGAGTGCAGTAGGTTTATGATCTGATGTGATAAGTTTTGAGTGGAGGCTTGAAACCTTATGCAAACTTATGAATAATAATGGCTAAATGACTACATTTTAAATGACTACATTTTTCAGGAAAGTAGATTGATGAAGCCATTACATACATCTATTGGGCTTGCCAATCGGAAGGTCAGCAGTTCAAATCCGTGCGACAGGGTGAGCTCCCATTGCTCTGTTCCAGCTCCTGCCAACCTAGCAGTTTAAAAGCACGCCAGTGCAAGTAGATAAATAGGTACAGCTGCGGCAGGAAGGTAAACGATGTTTCTGTTCACTCTGACTTCCATCATGGTGTCCAGGGGTCCTATACCTTTTTTTACCTCTTACATCTCCATCGCAAGACTTTTAAGTGTGGCGGAGAACAGGAACAGATGAAAAAAATAAAACCAGATGGAAAGTTCCTACAAGGGGGGGGGGATGCTTTGCTGGGATTGAAAAAGGATTTATGAGGGGAGGAATTGGCATTTTAAAGTTCAGACATTCTAGGCACACTAGGGATGAATTTGTATGGACACTGGCAACTCAAAAAGTATGCCCCCCCCCAGCAATGCTCATGTTAGCATTCCATAGCATGCTATACTGTGAATCAATATAAACATCTATGGGCATTGCACACTACTGAAAAACAGCCTGATATATCACATCACAAGGGGTGAAAGAAGCGCAAATGAAGACAGAGATTATAAAGCCAAGGTGGTAGAATTGATTAATTAAATTGACAGAGAAAGGGGAAATAATAGGGCTTATTCAGGTAGCATTTCCCATGCTTTTCTCTCCAGCACTGTAGCTGGAAATACCACAGGACATATCACAGCTGGAAAGATTTACCAATTATATATGCACACATACACAGTTCCCATTTCCAGAGATGTAGCTGTGTTAGTCTGTTGCAGTAAAAATGCAAAGAGTTTTGTGTAGCACCTTAAAGACAAACAATGTTTAGCATGGCAGAAGCAGAAGCTTATTATACTAATAAATGTCTGCATAAGTAGCAGATATAGTAGGCTAAATGGATAGTTCTTGAAATGGAGAAAGGTGGAGTCCCCAAAGGATTTGTATTGGGGCTGCTGCTTTTTAACATGATGGCAAAGATCATGAGTTAGAGATGAGCAGGGAGGTGACAAAATTTGCTGCTGACACCAAACTGTTGAGGATGGTAGAACAAAAAGGGATTGTAAGGAGTTCCAAAAGAATCTATCCACACTGAATGGCAAATGTGTCTCAATGTAAGAAAGTTTAAAATAATGCACATTGTGGATTGAGGGGAGGAACGGAGGAAGGCCTAACTCACATATACTAATGGAGTGTGAACTGGTGGTGATGGCCAGGAAAGAAAGCCTGGAGTCATGGTGGATAGGTAGATGAAAATGTCAACTCTAAATATAGTAGCTGTGAAAAAGGTGGATTTTGTGTGAGGCAATAGGAAATAAAAGCTGTCAATATCACAATACTGTTATACAAATATATGGTGCAACCATATTTAAATGCTGTGTCCACTTCTGGTAGCCTCACCTCAAAAAGGAGTTTCTAGGGCTGGAAAAGCTTTAGAAATCAGCAACCAAAATGATCATAAAAAAACATATTAACCTCAATGCATATCATGCCAGCAAAGATTCATGAATACAGCGCCATGACGGAAAGGCACTTATTGGCCATCTTGATCTGCTTATTTCCCTTTCGGTTTCCTCTTGTTTTCTTTTTATCTTTTCAGTCCAGACCCTAATTAAAATTAGTCCAAGAATTGTTACTTAATTTTCCAGTAGTTTATGTGTACAGTAGTCATACCTTAAGTATAATTAAGACTGTACAGCTCCCATTAGTATTTTTATGCACTTAAAATGTACCATAATGGTCAAAGATAAAGTTGTCATTAAGGGACCATTGCTATTTATTATACTCATAAAAGAGTCACTTTTATATATATATATATATATATATATATATATATATTTGCTTTCGTAGATTTTCACGGGTACAGGAATGCAGGTTTTGGTGTCCTCGGGTGTCTTCCCGTGTAAAAGTTGGGGTGTCTAGGCGACGTTTCGACGAGGTCTCACTCGTCATCTTCAGGCTGGTGCTTTCGGCTTCTTGTTACTGGAACAGAGCAGGATCTCAGTGTTTGAGTTCCTATAAATACTGTTGAGGAGGTGTGGTGTATAGCCTCCAATGTTCTGGGCAGAGAGGAGGTTCCCAGGCTAGTGTGCCTTTTCTGGCTAGTGTGCCAGAGCACAACCAAGTGCAGTACAGCCATCTTCTCAGAAAAACTCTTCACAAAGTTCAAGAGTTCAAGACACGAAGGCTTTAGCAACTAATCCACACCTAATGACCCACCTAAGTGGGATTCAGGAAATCACTCAAGAAATCACTCAAGATATCCCTCAAGTAATTAAGGAACAAAAGAAGAAAAGGCACACTAGCCTGGGAACCTCCTCTCTGCCCAGAACATTGGAGGCTATACACCACACCTCCTCAACAGTATTTATAGGAACTCAAACACTGAGATCCTGCTCTGTTCCAGTAACAAGAAGCCGAAAGCACCAGCCTGAAGATGACGAGTGAGACCTCGTCGAAACGTCGCCTAGACACCCCAACTTTTACACGGGAAGACACCCGAGGACACCAAAACCTGCATATATATATATATATATATATATATATTTGTTAGAGAGAGAGAGAGGGAGGGAGAGAGTTTGGTTCCATTTGGAAAGCAGTAACTGATAGCAGCATTAGTTATGGCACCCCAGGGATAAAAGGACTGCTTTAAATTGATCCAATTCTTATTCCATCCAAAAGTCAATAGAAAAATCTAAAAGCAGGTGACAAATCATTGCATTGCACAGCATAATTCTGATTACCAAAGTTTTTTTTTTAAACCATCAGTTGTTTCCCTAAATGCTCAACATTGTATTGTGCTGTCAGTATTTTGATTTAATTGCATGAATATTTCATAGTTTCAATTTCTGCTTTTCCATCTCTGTTGCTGTTTTAAAGCAATTATATAAAAAGAGTTTTTGATAATCTCTTCTTCATTGTATTTTTTAAAAGCATATTAATTCTTGCTTTCACAAAAAATTATAAACTATTACTAAGATGCATAGGGTAGGCTTATATTTTGAAAAAACTATTTGATGTCCTTCCTTCTCACTGCTAGATTGTAAGGATAGCTACATTGGAAAATGAGTGTTTCGAATGTTTTGTGTAACAGTGATTACAAAGCCTATGACAATTTGCTTCCTAAACCTAATAATAACAAGTCAAGTCAGACTGTCGCAGGGTTCCTGAATTATGCTGTGCCAACAAAGATGCAATAACCACATGTTGATCGTAGTGTGGCATTGTGCTGAATAGGGGAAAAGTAGTGGGGCAAGATGAGACCAGGATGGGATTTGTCTTCAGAATATGAAAGGCACTCATTTCACTTCATCTGTCCTGTCCTACTTTATGGGAACATCTCATCCGCTACAGAGTTGGGTAATTGTGCAAAATAGTTGTAGGAATTTTCTTTTTATGAAAGATTGTAGTCCAAGGCAGGGTGGATTTGCCCAGTGTCACAAACATAGCCTGCTACTTTAGCTACATTTGCCCCTTTAGGTACTATTGCCTGCAGAGCTTTCCATTTTTGTATGCAGATTAGCTGCCATGTCTGATTCATACATGTCTGCAAGTGATGTTATAGTGATCACACAGGAACATACCACGTCAATTTCAAATCATTTTACAAAAAATCATAGTGTTAACTATGCTTCAGAGGTTTATCTACAGTGTGGTAAGCTCCATGGTTTTTCTCAGTGAGGCACTTTCAGACAAATGTTGCTCACCCGATGACTTCCTCTCCACATGTGGACTGTTCCAACTCAGAAAGGTGTGTATGAATCAGCCCTTAGCAGCTTTTTTTTTTCATAAGCAGAGTTGCTTTGTTATGATGTTTCTCTCCTTACATATGAAGTAACTACTATTTGAAAAATCAGGTTGGGGATTCATTTTAGCCAAAATCCAATTGTTGGGAACACAACATGACCCTTTTTATAGTAGTAAACAATTATCACTGAAATGAGATAACAGTTTAATGGTTTTGCATGATTCATGTCCTACATAAATTCTTTATGACAAAGAATGGAAAAAAGAGGTTATGAATGTATAATAGGAAGTCAACAGAATGTGTCACCTTTTAGATTAGTTTCTAAGGAAACAGGCCCTGCAATTAGAGTTTTCATAATGGTCAAGGGCTCATAAAACTATCAAAGACATCCTCAGTAATTAAAAATTCCTAAGGTGCAATAATTTGCTTCTCTGAACTTATTACCAATTATGCTTACTGGAGGTCAATCTGCATAATTGCTTTTTAAAAAAATTCTGGTGAATCAGGTCCAGTGTTTTCAAACAGATGCCTGCAGTGTGGCACTTGAGAGATAGAAATGGGCTTAGCTTTCTTGCTAGTTCCAAGGACAATTTTGTTATTCATCATCTAATCTAGGAGAAATCCAAGTATGGTGATCAGTCCGATGTGAGAAATATACACAACCACTGATGTTACCGCCCTGTTTCACCCCCCTCCTCATATTTTCTTTGGGAAGACAAATAATTTATCCATATATTACAAAGAAACAGAGGCTACACATGTTCAAAATGACTCCTATCTGGTGAGAGAAAGAGTAGCTGATACAAAATTTGTGTGTGTGTGTGTGTGTATTGGGATATGATCCTTTAACCCAAAAGTGAGGAACTGCCAAGTTTATGCAGCCAATTAAGAAAACTTTCCATAGTAGTTAGCTGATGGTCTCTGTATTTAATTGATATGGACATTCTTGTTATAAACCACTTCAATATTTTGCATGGTGTAGCAGTATATCAATATCTTTATGCATAAATAAACCTCCCTCCCCCTATATAGTCTGATTGCAACTCACATTATGCCTTGCTCAGTGGGGCTGCTGGGAGTGGGGCTGAACATCTGAAGAGCCACAGTTTAGCCAGCCCTGATTTAGTCCAATCCAAGTACCTCTTAAAATAAAAAGTAAGAGTCACACAATAATACCATGACACCTTAAAATGTTATACTAAGTGAGACATAGGAAAGCATGGGGCTAAAAGGCACATGTCCAGACAATTTCACATTGGTTTAGAACATGGCTATTTATTCACAGAAGCAGATGGTCCTCTGTGGATGCCCATTTACAGCACTTTTAGCATTCAGATAATGCTAATAACACTTGCGATTAAACAGCTTTACATTAAGCTTATTACCTGCTCTTCAAGTACCTTTGTTGCCTTTGATCTCTGCCTCTGGCGCAAAATAATTTGCTGGATATTAGCTAAAACTGATACAAGAGTTTAGGTTCAGGAGGAGGATTGCTTCTGGCAGGACTAGCCTAGGTAATGACACTTTCCTTTTGCCCTGCGATGTTATTAACATTTAAAAATTGCCTCTATTGCACAAATATAAGTTAGCCTTGCATTGATTGAAGTAGTATGTATTAATGCACTGTTCTAGTTAGCCTGCGGTAGCTTTTATGATACAGGATTAATCTTCTTGCTAAAATCTATTCTATATTTATTTAATTTGAAACAATACATCTGTGATCATCCAAATAAGACATACTAAAGCCTATCTCTAGGCTGTATACCAATAACAATTAAGGGGTCAAGCTTCACAGCCACTGAGGGGAAAACAGCAACACATGATATCTTAATAGTTTTCTTGCTCTGAGGGTTCCTGTAATTAGTTTGTTACTTATTTGACAGTTGCTACTGTCATTTTGTAGCAATCATTTCCTTTTGCTGATTCTCTTTGGGTATTTGCTAATGATTTTTTTCCAGACTCAAGTAGAAAACAATAAACCAAAAGGTTAACATCATTTAAAATCCATGTAACAAGCATCTTGGGGGAGGAGAACAGGGAGCTTATTATACATGTAATCCTTCAAAGTTAAAAGAGGAACCTATTTTGTGCAGCGTGGTAGAAGGAGCTTCCTTTTACGGATATATGCTATGTTCACATCTCTTCCAAACAACATTTGTATTATGTATTTTAATGGTAGTCTTAGAATCATGTCTATCTTAGAGTCAGATGTAAACTACTTCACTTTTATGGTGAGAAAACTACTACAATGTCTCTCTGTTTTGTCTTGAGACAGGGGTGGAGTGGATGTTGTATCCATTTGTGTTCCTCCAATGTCAGAAGGGTCTTTGATCCAGCAGAGGCTTCCAGGAGCAGAAATGGAGAGGAAGCAATTTTCACAATTTCTCCCCTTCTCCTATAGCTTCCTGCACTCTTAGAGTTCCCCAACCCCTTTGAAGCAGAATGGGGGCGGGGGAGTGAAGGAGACTGCAGACTGCTACACCTTCCTTTCTACTCAGTGAAACCTTCCTTGAATCAAAGAATTTTCCATCAATGGAAGAACTTGATAGGATACAGTGCCTTCATGACTATTCTACACTCCCTTGCATTGGCTTAAACGGGTGATACATGATTTCAATAAAAGGACGCTATATACCTATTCCTGCCAGGTGGACAGAAGTAGTTCCATTTCTTCTTCTATCTATACTATATATTTCAGTTAGTCTTGGGGAAACAGCAACAAATTAATGTCCTCCGTGGCCTATCATGCCATATCATTTCCTTGGAAAGGAAATGATATGTCATACAGTCACTTATCCTTAAGATTATATTGTTTTCACATCATGTACACTTTTGTGAACTTCTCCCTCTGAGAATCCAAATATTAGACTCTTGCCTAAATCAGTCACACCACAGATTTCCTGCGCTTTGTTACTGCATTTGAAGTAAACTGGTGAACATTTCAAGTATAAATATTTCACTATTACTATGCATTATGCAGTGTGGTAAAATTCATCAGAAGCCTCTCCAGTATTCTCTGCTCTTTCCATCTAAATATTTCTGTACATTATAGAAATCCTTGGGAGCAAACATTTAAAACTCAGGATTGTGTTGATCCTGTGGCTTCTTTGCAAAATAAATGAAGTCCAAATTATAATTAAAATTTAAACTAGGATCAAGGTACCTACCCATTAGATCTTTGAAGGCAATTTAAGATACCTAATGGGAGATCCTTCCAAATAAGAGAGGATAGGATCAGGTTGCATGTAACTTTAAGGTGAGATTATGCAAAATACTGGGCTTATACAGTTTTCTACTTTTCAAATTAGTATCTATGTTGGGGACTAGTTTAGAGTTTAAGTTTGCATCGAGTTTAAGTTTTGAGATATAAGTACTTCAGTATAAACAAAATTAACTTATATCAAATTGATTTTAATGGTTCTTAAATAAATTTAATCTGCTGTGCTCTGTGCCTTATGGGATATTCCTGCAGCAGACATTTTTCATGAAAGTTGTATCACACCACTGCAGACATACATTAAGCTCTCCTTTGATAATTGCTTCAACTGGAGGCCACTAACACCATTACACTGTGTGTATCTTCTGTCCTTGTAGGACTTTTTTTACATGAATTAACAGCTGACTGTGTAATGCGATCAATATGAGGATAATCTCCATTTCTCCATATGAATCTTACTTTTTTTAACTCACAGAGGCACCAGTGCTTAAGCACAGATTTAACCAAATGATAGCTCTATGTTTTTCAAGCAAGGCAAACTGAGAAAGACTACAATCCTTACCATACTTAGTGAACATATAACAAGAGATCGGTGAAATGGAAGGAAAGTAGAAGTAGGAAACAGGATAAAGGTATCCAATGATTAAAAGTTTTCTGAGCATTTTTTACCAATGGTCCCATTCAATATACTCCGAAGAAAGTGAATATTGGGACTCTGTGGATCCTCTGGGAGTTGGGAGGGAGTGGATGTACATAGAGTGAATCTAGCATACTATATTTCATAGCTGTAGAACAAGAACCACTTAGAACCTACAGGCAGTCCTAGCTGTATACAGTTCATGGGAAGTGGTGCAGAAAGGTTAAGAAGAGTTGAATGTTAGTTTTGGCTTCTTTTTCCTTTGGGGCAGGGGGCATGCATATCTCCTGGTGGCTAGCATCATTAGACGAAAACAAAGTACAATTCTGTTTGAACAGTGTATTGAGGTTTTGCTGCTGGTGGAATGGGATGGGGATCATTTAGAAAAAAATTGTTCCAGAAAATTTGTGCAGGCTTTCACTTGTTTACTCTGTAGCCAAAAGCAAGACCCATTCAAATTAGTGGGAACAGTGCCATTTACTTCAGTGAGGACAGATTTATTTCTCATTTGGAGAGAAGTTTATAAACTGAAAGCATTTCATAAGTAAAAGAAAGTGAGTTTCATAAAAATAGAAACAAAGTTTTTATTTAGATTTTATGAAAGAATGAAAACAATCTGTAAAAGATTCAAACTAATTCCCATTTCCTTTGATATAACCTAGTGTGTTTGGAGGGATATTGTTAATTCAAACTTCTCTTATATGTATCCAACTTTGGTCTACAGTGGTACCTCGGGTTAAGTACTTAATTCGTTCCAGAGGTCCATACTTAACCTGAAATTGTTCTTAACCTGAAGCACCACTTTAGCTAATGGGGCCTCCTGCTGCTGCCGCACCACCGGAGCACGATTTCTGTTCTCACCCTGAAGCAAAGTTCTTAACCTGAAGCACTATTTCTGGGCTAGCGGAGTCTGTAACCTGAAGCGTATGTAACCTGAAGCGTATGTAACCCGAGGTACCACTGTATAGCCAATTAAGATGCAGTTTTAGTTCCAAGAAGCTGGCTTTTCTTAAAAAACCACAAAAGCAAAACTGTGGTTTGTAGACATGTACAGTTACAAAGCAAACCAATCTGGTGTTAGTTCACAGAGCTTGTGTCACTTTGCCCTTTTTAAAAAGAAATGCTGCTGAAGTATAAGGTGACACAGAGTACAATCTAGAGGCATTTCTTTTTGATGTATAAATCTCAATGAAACAAATGGGATTGGAGTACACAATTGAACTGTATTTAATTCGGTGAAACTTGTACAGTCATACCTTGGAATGAATACGTTTCAGGTTGAGCGTTTTCGGGTTGCGCTCAAAATGACGTCATGCGCATGTATGGAAGTGGCGAAACGCGGCATGCACAGATGTGCAGTCATGTGTTATGTTCGCTTGAGGTTGCGAACGGGGCTCCGGAATGGATCCCGTTCGCATCCAGAGGTACCACTGTAGCCCTATTCTAAAGATGTCTATTGATGAATAATTCCCACAGTATTCAATCAAACATTTTAAATAATAAGTATGCCTAGCATTAGGACGCAGGTGGTGCTGTGGTCTAAACCACTGAGCCATGGGCTTGCCGATCAAAAGGTCGGCAGTTTGAATCCCCGCAACGGGGTGAGCTCCCATTGCTCGGTCCCAGCTCCTGCCAACCTAGCAATTCGAAAGCATGCCAAAAGTGCAAGAGACTAATAGGTACCACTCCGGCGGGAAGGTAAACAGCATTTCTGTGTGCTGCTCTGGTGTTGGTGTTCCATTGTGCCAGAAGCAGCTTAGTCATGCTGGCCACATGACCCAGAAAAACTGTCTGTGGGGTGGACAAATGCCGGCTCCCTCGGCCTGTAAAGTGAGATGAGTGCCGTAACCCCAGAGTCGTTTACGGCTGGACTTAACTGTCAAGGGTCCCTTTACCTTTACTATGCCTAGCACTGTAGTTTTAAGCATATTTAAGCATATCCAATATTATGTGGATTGCATCCTTTGAGCATAACATAAGCTTCACAAGGCTTCATGGACAGTTTACATTGTACACAATGACTTCCATGTTCTAGTCTATGTAAGCGAATGATCAGTGCATGAAATTCAGAGTATCACTGGTATATATTTTCATCAGACTAAAGCTCAACCTATTAGGAAAAAAATAAAATTGAATCAGGAGTGTTTGTTACTGTTCTTATAGAGCTGCTTATTTTCATTCAGAATACTACAGTGCCATTGTTCTCCCTAGTCCTCCCCTTTTGGGGGCCAGTATTTTCACCAGGTGGTTGACAGAAAACTCATTGAACCTGATAGAAAATTCCCATTGACTTGGTGAGCTTTGGAATGGGGGAGACGACATCACTGGATTCTTTATATAAACAGAAAATCAATGTTAATTCCCAAAGGACAAAATCATCGGTGTGGAAAGCTATTAAGTATACTTGTTGCTCGGAGGCATCCAAGTATTGAAGAGGCATTTAGGAAACACAGACCTGGCACTGAGGCAGTGCTAGGTTGATCAATCTCCTAATGGTTCCAGTCCATGTATATATTCCACCATTACTAGAATTATCTGCTCAGTTTGCATCGACCAAGAAAATGGAATTTGTAGTGTAGGTGATGCACATTACAGAGAATATAATCTAGTGTTAGTGACTGGTTGATAAAACATACACTTAAAAAAATAGTAGAAGTATAGACACTGAAGGAAAGGCTATAAAGTACAGACAGAAACTGCAATCCTAAAATGCTTCCTTTCTTCCAGGTAGATTTCTATAAGACTGAGAAGCCATGCACTAAAACAATTAAGTGACAATGGCTGACGAATGAGATAACCCATATAGTAGAAAAACAAATTAAGTGGAGAAACATAACTAATTTGAAGCAAGGCAAAATGTTGAGTAGGGTGCAATACTAGGCATGTTAGTTCTTAATGTTTATTAGTTATCTAAAATGAAGGTAGTGAATAATGAGGTAGAGATGATAAATATGAAGACTAGATTGTATCAGGCATTTCAGAGGGGCTTAATCAAGCAAAGTGCATAGGCGTCAAAGAAGGATGGTACATAGGGAAGAATCAGTTGTGACCGAACAATCACACTATTGAAGCAACCTACTGAAATTATTGGTTTCAATTTGTAAAAAAACAAACCAAAAAACAAACAAACCACCAACCCCTAGTTGTTGCATTTTTTTTGTAAAATTGAGATTCTTCACCTTCACTAAAGTAGATGCTTTGTAATCTGTGGTATCCTGCTGTAGATAAATAGTGAAATTGTGGCACTATGTGTGTGTTCTGCCTTGGTTACGCTGAATGAGCCTATTGTTAATGTGACCAGGGAGGGATTCAGGGATCTGACACAAAGTGATGTCTTTTAATGGCTGTAGTTGTTTCTTGAACAAGCATTTTCAGGGGTGGAATTTGAAACAAGAACTCAGTGGCTGAACACATGCTTTGCATGTAGAAGGACCCAAGTAATTCCTTTGGAGTTAGAAGGAGCAGCTAGTAGGTGATGAGAAGGATCTGTGCCTGGAAAACTAGAAGGCTTCTACCAGACAATATTCGGCTAGATTCAATAGTATTATCTTGCATAAGAAGACTTATAACAAAACATGTTTCTTCATGGCTGTGGAGAATCATAAACTACAGTTTAGAGGCTGGATTGCAGAGAGACAGACATGAGTTGCCTGAAGGTGAAATACCTTAGAATGTAGGGTTTCTACATTCCAATGTTCAGAGAATACAGATTTTAACTCAACTTAATTTAACTTAATTTATAATGCAAGGGGCAGTTTAGCATATGGAGAATATTTTAGTGAGAAATTCTTCTTTAAACCAATGGAGTCAAATGAAATGCCCAAGTAAAACTTTTTAATTTGTGA
The DNA here is from genome assembly GCF_965153285.1 of Podarcis tiliguerta. NCBI lineage: Eukaryota > Metazoa > Chordata > Lepidosauria > Squamata > Lacertidae > Podarcis > Podarcis tiliguerta. The sequence goes on along the minus strand of NC_139537.1, from coordinate 44,750,734 downwards.
TCCACTCCTCACTGACATCAGTGGGCTCTGCAGACAACCAGAAATTTATTTAAAGGATAGATCCAGTTTCCTAATGATTCCAAGCTTCCATTACAGAAGGACTGGCCAGGTCAGACATGTCAAACTCTCATATAAAACTACTTAACTTAGGGTGTATATGAATATATAAAACAGTGGATAACTGTCTATTCAGAGTTCATAGTGTGTGTATGTGCGCACACGTGTAATTCTAGACACTTCATGTGGTATATTGAGCTACATCAGAATATACTGGTTATACACCAAATTAGCATCTCTTGGAGGACAGGTGTGCTAGTCCTGTCCTTGTCACCACGTTGGAGGGTGACCATCTGCAGAAGGGAGCCTGTTCCAGATGTTCAGATGTTCCAGGTTCTGAATTGCATGGGGAGCATATTTGAGTTGAGGAGGCTCATTACTGGAGACAGTCTCCCTCCAACTCATAGAAGATTATGATGACAATGGCAGAGGGCAAATAGTCACATTTATCCCCATTTGCTCCTCCATGGAGAAACAAATGCCTGAAGAAGGCTAATATCTCCAATTCAAAGTGTCTGAGATCATTCCAACTCCATAGCATCCTCTGCAGGAGATACCATATTGTTATTTTTGATATTCAGATCTCAGCAGTGTCATATGTCCCTTAGATAAAGGACATCTTAAATCTAGGGATACTAACATACCTAGCATGCAGATTATATCTATCCTTAGCAAACAAACCTTTTTTGAAGTAAGAGCCATCTGCAAACCATTAGACTAAGGACCAGTTAAGATATTTAAATGTTCACATTATGTGTTCCTGCTGACATTAGGTGTCTATTTGTTGGAGAAAGCCAATGTATAATGTCAACAGATTCAGCTACCGGTCTCCAAGATTGTTCCATTGATGAGCTGCTGTAATTGCAGAAAGTGATTCCAGGAAGCTCTGGACCATTGGACCAGTGACGTGTTTACATGCAATGCCATTTGAGGCTGACAGTGCATGTCTTCACACCCTTACTTCAGTGTAAAGCATACTGAACATAGTGGGACTTACTTCCAGTTAAATGTGCATAGGATGGACTGCGAGTCTTGCTGAAATCAGACCAGTGACCTATAGATTTTTATTTAAGAAGGATTGAAATATAATATTATCTTTACAGTCACATGCTCATTCAGTTTCTGTGTGCTGCCCTAAAGGAATCACAAAATGTTAAAAAAGAACACCAGTCAATAACACAGCTCATTATCTGTGATACTTCTAATTACCCTTATACTAGTACAAATGCTTTGGCTTAACAAATGCATATTAGGAAAATGTGCTAACAGGACATCTCATTATCACCCTAATTTTTGCAGGGCAGGTTTATTAGAAAATCATGCTACTCATCTGAACTGCTATAACAGCAGCAGCATCCCTAGGGCTTTTTCATATCAAGGTTAATTTACAGTGATTAGCATAAGCAGTACAGATGTTACTATGGGGACAGGAAATTCACATCTACCATGATGGACATTGTATGCCTGTTGTTGTAGTTCCAGCGTGATTGGATTATTTGTTTTAATGTCATGTGAAACACATCATGTGGTAACAGTGAAAATCTCTTAATATCATTTCATATTCACCTAATCAATCACCTGTTTCTTTCTTCAGTATTAAAAATGCCATGAACAGTACATTTGCAAAATACTTGTTGTTGGCCGCTATCATAGTCATTTGAATCATTTTCTGCTTGTGGTGTGTTTTACTTAAAAGAACAGGCTCAAGATTCTTTACAAGGTTTACAATGCATTTCTATGCATGTCTGCTTGGAAGTATATGCCACTGAATTCAACAGAACTTGCTTTAATCTGAAATCTGATGCCATCTACTTTAATTAAGATCTGTATGATCTTAATTAAACAGATACAAGTCCCAGTGGGGCTGCCATCTTTTTTTTCTGAACAGTGTATCTGGAATCACACATTATAATGTAGTGTCATTCTAACTGAGACATTGTGGGGGCCGTGGCAGCCCATCTGGCTGCCAACTGCAGCTGCTTTGTGGCACTTGAATCAGCAAGGAAAATTTCTATCAAAAGAAGAAAAGCTAAAAGCTAAGCATTGCTTAAGTGAAATTAATAGATTACAACCTGTGTTGCCTCACTGAAGTCCAAGGAGGTACTAAAAATGCATAAATCCAGGTTTGACTGGTTTGTAGACTGGACGATATGAAAAATTATAGAATTGTAAAATGTAAGTTGTAGCACAACAAGCAAGTGAGCAGCAGCTATCCTTGATCACCTTGGGATGCCACATAGTTATGCCCTGGGCCCATTGCTGTTCAGCACCTTTATAAACAACTTGGATGAGGGTATTGAGGGGATGCTAATCAAATCTGCAGATGATACCAAACAGAAACAAATAGCCAATGCCATAGAAGATGGAAACTGGATTCAAGATGACCTTAACAGATGGGAGAATTGGGCCTAAATTAACAAAATGAATTTCAATAGGGACAAATGTAAGGTTCTGTACTTAGGCAGGAAGAACCAATTGAACAAATATAAGATGAAGGATACCTGGCTGGTCAGTAGTTAATGTGAAAAGGATCTAGGGGTCATAGTAGACCACAGGCTTAGTAGACTACATATGCAATACAGCAGCAAAAAAAGCTAATGCTGTTCTAGGCTACATCAACAGAGAAGTATGGTGTCCCGATCAAGGGAAGTAATAGTCCTGCTATATTCTGCCTTGGTAAGACCACACCTGGAGTACTATGTTGAGTACTTACCTGGCAGGGGAGACACCATGATCATGAGTTCTGGGTGCCACAATTTAAGTATATTGGCAAGCTGGAACGTGTGCAGAAGAGGGTGACCAAGATGATCAAGGATCTGGAAACTAAGCCTTATGAGGAACAGCTGAGGGAGTTGCATACATTTAGCCTGGAAAAAAGGAGACTGAGAGGAGATCTGATAAGCATCTTCAAATATCTGTCACATGGAAGATGGAGCAAGCTTGTTTTCTTCTGCTCTGTGGGGTAGGACCCAAACCAATGGCTTCAAGTTACAACATGGGAGATGTCACCTAAATATCAGGGCCAGCAGAACTGATTCCACTTCTTGTCTATGTGATAATGTCTGCATTACAGCACATTCTTCACAAGGTTGTACTGAAAAACTTTTCATTGTGAGGGTGACCTCACAAAGACTTTCCTTTCCCTGTTGACAATTTCCCAGTGAACAATTAAAACATTCCTTGATATCACGGCTTTAGATGGAAGATGAAGGGAGGGGTAGCAGACAAAAGCAAGCTTTGTATAAGATTATTATTTTCCTAGCTTCTAAAGTGGAACTTTCCATCGATTATATTTCTATAGGAAAAAAATGTACTTGGAGTTTACTCTCACCATTTTTCTTTATTTAAATAAAGTGTGAAAGTGCCCCTTTGTTTTGCTTCCTGCCTTAGGTACTATTTGTTTTCTCAAAGTAATTATACCATCAGCTTGATAAAACTTGTTGGTAATTTTGCTGAGAATTTTTAGCCGCAGAGCACAGTAGGCTTAACAACCACAGGGAATTGTCTTCAGAATGTACTGCACTCCAGAGACTTTAGTATTGCCCATTAGGAATTCTACCCACTATAATTAGCAGCAATTTGTACTATCTCTCTGCACTAAGAAGGGGGATATATCTTCACCTTGTTTCCTCTGCAATGCAGGCTGTGAATCCAAGTGAAGCTTGCACAACTGATCCTCTGTAGCTGGACTAAATACCAGTAGATGGAAGATCTGGAAGAAAGCAAACAAAAGGAAATTGGCATATTTGGGTTTGAATTAACATTATTTAGTGAAGTTCTTCCACTAAATTGCCAGATGAAGATCTCTGGTTTAGCAAGAGGTTAGAGTGGTAACTGGGATACATGAGCCCTACAGAACTGACCTTTTGTGAGCTCCTCACTTGAGAACTCACAAGCCCTATCCCTTTTTGCAAGCCCTTTGAAGGATCAAGGAATGAAGACCCTACACACACTGCAAAGATGGCTCTGCCTGCATCATTCAAACTGGTAATTTCCTCTTTGAGTGCCTGGATTTAGGCTGCTCCTGTCCTAGTGGCGCTTCCAGTTATAACATGATTATATCCAGACACACAGTTACAAGACAGCTACATAATAAAGAAAGGGAATAAAAATATTTCTGACACTGACAAAAAACAAAACAAAGATACAAATGTGCTTCTGAATCAAGAAATATGCACGTGTACATTTAAAGCAAAATTGCAGCACTATATTTACAATTGTTGGCTTATTTGCAAAACATAGTGTAACTATTATACAAGTACTTTAAAAGATTAATGGCTATATATGTTCGTTATTACCATGGCAGGTGAAACACAAACTTATACTATTTTAAGTGGTGTCAAACTTGCTTGTGACAGCATACACATCTCCTGTACCTAAGGATCTCTTCAAATGTTGCAGTGTGAGAAAATGAGCTAAGTTCCACAGAAGGTGGGTGGATGGGAAAAACTGCTTTCATATGCCTCGTTTCTGCCAATGATCTTCACAAGCACAAGTCTAGTACTGTTTTTTTATGCTGAAAAATATTCCTGGTCTATAATAGAGTACTCTATTATTTATAAGTAATCCATTCATTAAAATAACAGCTATGTGTTGTGATTGAAAGATAGATGAGTAGCTTCATTCTAGACCTCAGGATCAATAGGACTTTCAAGCATTCAAATGCTTGAAAACACTCCTAACTTTAATGCTCTCCCCTAAGAACCTAGAAAGTAGTGAGAATGGGAATTGGAGTTCAACACACAATATGATACCCAGATGCAACAGCTTCACTTTGCGAGGAGGAAGAGAAGCCCAGAAAAGGCCCTTCCCAATTTCACAGGAATCTCTCCATTGACTTCCATGCCATCACTAATCCCAAGGGAAGCTATTTCGTTCCTTGAAAGATGAGGAGAAAGGCATAGGAAGAGGGACAGCGCGTGCAGAAATAAGGTGGGCTCAGGCCATGTCCACCTTGATTCTGCACAGAGCATGTGTGCTTGTGTGGTTGAGCAATGTGGCTGAAAATTTGGAAGTTTGTGGAAGAAAAGTTTCCCATCCCTCCCTGCCCACAGCAGCTTCTCACATTTCATTTCTTGATTTTCCTTAAATTAAATTTTATTAGCATCAAAGTCATTATGATCCCAGTTTGAGAGAATAGAATTCTGGTTACTGGGCATGTGAGATTGAACCAGGACTGTTACACATTCATGCTGCTAACTATAATGCTACTCTTAGTTTTAACTGAAGCACGCCTGGCCCATTTTTATGTCTTTATCAGAGTCTGAGGCTTAGAAATTAAATAACATGAAAGTAAATGTGATCACTGAAAATAGTGGTGTTTGTTTCATTTAGGTTACATTTACTCAGTACACTTACTTCATGGTTCCTGTCTAGCAGCCCAACCTCTCCATTGTTTTGCGTCTGATTAGAGAATTTCTCTCATTTTTTGTGTTTTGTGTGCTTTATTTTCATGCTTGTGGCATAAGGCATTCTAGCTTTTAAACATTGGTAGGATTGAAGTCTAAAGTGCCAACATCACTTAACTCACAGGTTGACTGTGTTAACTATGGACCAGCCGGAGCATAAATATTACATATCTAAAGTCCCTCGGTTTCATTTTTTCCATATGGGTGACTTCATTTTACCTATGAAGGTTGTTTCAATGAGGTCATCATACAGCAATATAGCATTTTTGTTGTTGCTGTTTTCATCAAATCAAATGATAGTAAATACATTTGTAAATACGTTTGTAATAAAACATAGTAAATACGTTTGTAATAAAACATTTAATTTTTAATGTAAGATCAGACCAAACTATTTCCAGCACCTGTTAAATCTTCTGCTGATAAAAAGACACACACTACTTACAATCTATCAGGTAACCTGATTACTCTGGGAGGAAATATCCTAACTGCACATGGCCACTGATGAGAGCTGAACTGGCTGACTACCCTAAGAAGGGACTTGGCACCAGCATGAAAGGCTCCTTGAAATGTCACCTCACTGTGCAGCACAAAAAGGGCAGATTTAATACAAGAAAATACAAAAAAAAAAAGGATTCATAATAAAATCCCATTATATAAACCTTTTTGTGCTTACTTATTTAAAATGCTGTGTTCTGGATACAGTCATGTGTACAGTCATTGTGTTAGTTTTACTGGTTATAATGCTAGAGATTCTGGCCTCAGCTATACGGCTGCAAATAAAACGTTTAAAGTGTGTTTTAAGTGCAATATACAATGTGAAATTAGATGGAAATTATGAAAAATTCAATGTATTTTTTTTAAACGCTTTTAAATTACTAAAACTTGAACTCACTTTTTTCTCTAATGTTTTGCCAGTAACATTCTAGCTTGTAAGCTCCTTGGGTCAGAACCTGTCCTCTTATATAACTCCACAGCCCCCACACCCACAAATTCATGAGACCCATGAGATTCATGAGGCAAAGCATTGGTAGAATGTTATATTTATGAATATAACAAGACTGGAGGAACTGCAAATCAAATTAACCAGACTAAGCAAATGCAAAAATTACAGACATGTGTGGCTTTTAATTAATTCTGGCAGGAAAACATCCCTCCCAAACCCTGGCTGTGAGATGCAGCAAAGGATGAGGAGGAAATTACTCCTTCCTTGGGTGTATGAACACAAGACACACATCTAGGCTCAACTGTCCAGCATTCAGCCAAAATGCTAATGTCAGACCTAATGGACACTCCCCAAGTCCCATCAGACATAAGCACTGGGATCCCTAAAGGTGCCCTTAACCCAATATTGCTTCAATATCCCTAATCTTTCTGTCCTCAAATTCATTACCTGTCTGGAGTCAATACTCAAAGGGCAACCAATCTATGCCACTATCAAAATGGCAATCAAATTCTTCCCAACTATGTGGCGTAGGGAAAAAAAAGAAGGGACCTTAATTTAAGGATTAATTTAATTTAAGGATTGTGATGAGCAAGAATTTAAGAATTGTGATGAGCAAGAGCCCACACTGCATTTAGGGAAGGATGGTGCAGCAAAAGGAATAGGAGGAAGAACCTGAGAGTGTACTTGGTTTATAAAGCCACACCCAACCCCTTCCCTATTGGCCCATGATTTCCCTATTTGTCCATGACTTTCCTATTGGGAGTTAATTTCCCAAATCTTCTTTGAATAGAGTAGGAGTCTGGGGGGGAAAGCATCCCTGCCCTAAAAGCAGGAACAATATTTTCCAAAATTGGCTTAAGATAAATAATGTGTAGAAGCACTTCACTCAGCCATCAAATAATATCTTTGAAAAATATCTGCCAACAAGATGCAAGTCCAATGGACTGACAGGCGAAGTTGTTGTTTTTTATTTCCGCAGGTCCCAACTTGGTTTTTTGTTATTTAAAAAACACATATTACAGAAAAGATTTCATTATTAGTTTTCAGCTCATCATTGCATATATTTCTCAGCTATGGACAGAACTAAATAATCCCAATTCTATATTCCACCACATATTCACATGTGCACAAAACAGTAAGCATCCCATTTTCAAAATAAACACTTTACCAAATTTAAATCCCTAGGCTTATGAATCACAGATGAAGAAAACATCAATGCAGTCACTTTTTGAAACATTATAATGAAGAATTTCAGGTCCCCCCACCAGGAAGCAAATGAGGAAAGCACTAAAACGCAGCTACCTTAGAAACCAATTCATTAAAACATATCTATCTAGATGGATGACAGAAAAATAAAATCAACAACCTTTAAAAATAATATTGAACTAATTTATTTTACGGTATCCCAGCAGGAGAAAAAGACAACACAGAAGCTACTATAACAAATCATAGCACTCCAGTGTAGGAAGAGGGAAAATGTGTATTGGCAGAGGTGATATCACAAAATAATATAAGGACTATGATGTCTACAGTATAATATATATTCTCCTAGATTTGAATATTGGTGCGCTTAACTTTCCTATGATCAGGGAAGTGCAACAATCTTTAGACACAAACTGGACTTCCAATAAAGAAAGATAAACAAACTCTTGAGAAGCTGGTTGGGACAGGCCACAAACTCTCCCATCAGTGTCTGTTTGTTTAGGCAGCAATTTCTAAAACATTATGGCCAGTTTGATTTATGACCCCTATCAGAATTATTTGCCTTTATTTTTTTTCTGGTTGTCTTTCCCTCAGGTGGTTTATCAGTCTTCTATCTGCCCACTCTGTGTCCTTCTTTTGATGAATAAGGATAGGATGACACGCTTCATCTTGCCCCCTAAGTGTGTTCACTGAGCACTTAAACACAGTTTCTATGTGTGCACATGGAATGTTCTGACTTGGAAATCAGCGGCAGGATTCCCATTCACTTGGCTAGTGATCTCTCTGCATTTAGTTGTTCATGTAGGAGCTCCTTTCATCCATTCATTGAATCTGCGTAAGGGGAGGAACCAAACCTGCCTTCCCTTTCCTACTTGTGTTGATTAAGCACATGATCTGAAACTCAGAAAAGGGCTTGTTCCTCCTTGGACCTCATTTCATTTTTCCTGTTCTTAGCCTTGCTACCTATTGCCTAGCCTCTGTATGAAGGTTTTTCCAAACTGAACTGAACCTGCTCAGAGTTTCATTCCTTCAGCTAGTAGAGTTTTTATGAACATTCTGTAACACCACATAATTCCTGATCTGTTGGTTTGTGACTGTTGAGGGGAATGAAGTGGTTTAACAGTTCAGGGAAATAAGGAACATCTAACAGCACCATTGTGCCATATTTATAAAATCTACCAATGCATGCAAAACAGGGCTGAGAATTGCATATTATGAAATTCCAAAGGATCTTCCTTTGTCTTGTCAAAATGCCAAAAACCTGTATTTCACCATATGGGTAAAAACTGTTATCCTTCCACAAAGCAATTGGAGCTAAATAAAAATTAATCAGACAAACTTGGACTTTAAAACAAGATTTCCCATTCTCTTGATTTATTCTGTGGCAATATTTGTATAGTGTATTCAGGGATATGCGTATCTATATGTGTATCAGATAGGTTATCAGCAGCTGCTTTATTCAGCAGGAAAATATCTATAACTAGAATGTAACAATTCACACAGCATAAATAATTGCTGATATTAATAATTTCATAGTGAAAAGCAGAAGATGGATTTGCATTATCCACACGTATATCTTTCCAGCTATTCAATTCAGAGATTTGGGGGGGAAATGGAAAGTTTGCTCCTATGAAAAAAACCACATTCTTCAATTTAAATATGGAAGTTCTTGAACTGAAACCAGCAGAATCACCCAAAAGATAAAAAGATACTTTTTATTAAAAAGTTCATAAATCAGCCTACTTGAAGAATTGATCACAAAGGAAAGAAAACAACTTGGGTTCTCTCCCCCCCCCCTTTGGATTCGTTCGTCTGCCACATTCTCCATTTGCTTATAAAAGCTGCCTAGCAATGTACTGTATAGGCCTCTGAGTCAGGAATAAAGACATTTTTTTCCCGTGACCTCTTCCTACTTGGTTCTCCTTTAGTTATCAGTCTGAGAAATGAGTACAGGACTGGCAGAGCTAATGAAGCAGAGGCAAAGCTAATGATCAGCACATTTTATATTTGAAATCCATGATTTAAAGGTTTCTCTGAGCTCATAATAAACTACAAAATGAGGATTATCAGAAGATAGTGACCTAGCTTGAGGTCTGTTGGCTGGGAATTAGGGTATGTAATATTTCCTAATGTATGCAGATATAAGCTGAAAAGATGGATTAACGTTAAGAAGCAGTTGCTGTGGAAAATATGATTCAGTGGATAAAAGCTCAGTTATCTTGGGTGCTAAGACCAGAAATAGTGAGCTGATGCAGACGAAGAGCTACGTGAAACATTTGGTATAAGCACTTTATTTGGAAAGCTGGCTTCTCTGCTTAATTCAAGGAAAGAATTCTAGAATTCTAGAGTTGGAAGGGACCCTGAGGCTCATCTAGTCCAACCCCCTGCAATACTGGCATCTCAACTAAAGTGTCCAGGACAGATGACCATCCAACTTCCACTTAAAAACCTCCAAGGAAGAAGAGTCCACTACATTCCAAGGGAGTCTGCTCCACTGTCAAACAGCTCTTGCTGTCAGAAAGTTGTTTCTGATGTTTAGCTGGAATCTACTGTCTTGTGACTTGAAGCCATTAGTTCTGGTCTTAGCCTCCAGAACAGGAGAAAACAAGCTTGTTGCTTCTTAACTCATGTTAAGCTTGTGGTCTACTAAAACCCCTAGATCCTTTGCACAAGTTCTACTGGTAAGCCAGGTGTCCCCCATCTTATGTTGTGCAGCTAGTTCTTCCTGCATAAGTGTAGAACCTTACATTTGCCCCTGTTGAAATTAATTTCATTAGTTTGGGCCCAATTCTCCACTACGTTCAGGTCATTTTGAATCCTGATTCTGTCTTCTGCAGCATTAGCTATCTCTCCCAGATGAACAAATATGAGCATCCCCTCAATTTCTTCATCCAAGTCATTTATGAATACAGTGTACAACTAACCCGATTTCAAAAATATCAGGATACAACATAGTTGGCCTCTGTTTGAAGAAAAAGAGTGATCACAATTATGCTCAACATACTGGACTGTGCTATCTTTGGAAATAGATTAGGTAAACTGGATTTTTCTCACCCTTCTTCCTCCAATTGCCTATATTAGCCTTCACCAACCTTGTGCCTCCAAGTGTTTGGAACTACAACTTGCATCACTAGTATTTATCCATTTATTTCAAATTTTAAAAAAGCAGGCTAGCTGCTTTCTTTGAGAAGCCCTAAAGATCTTCTCCAGTGTGACAAATCTAAGCCATCAGCAGTTGTCGAGTTTCTGGCTACCTGAGTTTAACTCATCTAGATTAACCACAATATTATTAGAGAACTTTGTCATGCTGTACGCACCCACAAAGAATTTTGAAAATGTATTTATTCGTTTTCTTGCATAAGAAAAAAATAGATGATGATAGACTTTTTTTTAGTCAAACATTATTTACATTGTGGTACCTGGAGTGTAAATTGCCACATTATACTTTAAATATACTATCATATCAGATGCAGGAACCTAAGAGACTGAAAGCATGAAAAATTGCCTACCGAAGATAGCTGTGCTTGTTTGTGTGCAGCACAGCCTGAGGACTCTTAGCTGGATAGCACAGAAGGGGATTTGAAAGCAGGGATGGAATAATTTCGTGCCACCTCTTCTATGGGAAAATGGTCATGACTCTCTTGCTGGCTATTCCAGGTGTTTGCCCTTGCTATTTAAAGCCAAGGCTAGAAGGATGAATTTCTCGGCACTTAAGTTGACCCAGAAATAGAGCACAGGCCTGTTTTTTTTCTGGCTAGTTACATGGCATTCTTTGTTTCCCCTCAGCAAGAACAGGGAGAGTGAAGTGGATCTGCAGCTCCCATAGTGTTGCTTTGTTTACTTCACAGAATCTCTGGGCCTATGTCAACTGTAGATGGAGTTCTTTCTCATGTTGGTTCTCCCACCCCATCTCTTAAAGAGACGGAAGAGAAGGGAAACAAATCACATGTGTGTGTTCGTGTGTGTGTGCGCGCACACACACACACACAGAGCACCAGTGTGGCATTGTGCTATGCAGTATTTATGGACAGGAGACTGATCAGCGAGGTTTAAACAGCCATAACATGCTCTTGGAAGCAGCACAGAAGTGCAAAGGAATATTGTGGTGTGTGCATTTCATGAGTTATGATTCGCATGCTTGTTTCGTTTAAGCCAAAGCCCTGGTTTTGTTGATTTGAGGAAAATGAAAATATTCTGAAACTAAGGCATTGTTACTTTTCAAAGGATAAACTGAGGCTAGGGAGGTTTCAGTTAGAAAAACATCATTTTCTGTGAATGGTACTACGGTTTAGGACATAATTGCGTAGGTGATTGTCATCAATAATTAAAATTCCAATTTACTTCCACAAATGAAGTGGAAGTCACAATCAGGGCTTCATCTGCAGGATTTCCTCCAGCACCCTATCATATTTCTGTGTTTGTGAAGTGGGTGAGCATGTTCTTGAAGCAATTCCCCAGTCCAAATGGTATATAGGGACATAAGAATAGCACTACTGTATCAGCCCAAAGGCCTATCTAATCCAGTATCCTCACAGTGACCAGCCATGTGCCCATGGGAAGTCTGTGTTTGTGTAACAATTGCCAGCTGTTATAAAAAGAGATCCTTATGATACCGAGTTCTTCAAGCACTCTTGACTTTTCAAATTCACATCCAGATACAATGCCTGAAAACCAGTGCTTTCCAAACTTTTCATGTTAGTGACACACTTTTTAGACATGCATCATTTCATGACATGGTAAGTCACTTTTACTAGCAAATCAGAGGCACTCTCCTGCAGCAGCGTGTGTCTGCAAGCTGCCGGGGGGGGGGTGCCCAGCCCAGCCACCACAAACAAACAGGAGAGTGATAATGGGTCCCCAGTAGAACTAGCAAAGCTGTATCATTTTACCTGATTCAATTTGTAATTCAACTTGGCAAATAGAAGAATTCCCCCCCAAATATAAGAAAATACGTTGGCTTACTCCAAATCAAAATATGGTTTAGAATCAACCCTACCATGACTCGGATGACATGAACAAATCCCTTCCCACCACCTACTTTCTGAATCTGTCCCATGATCAAAATCTGAGCTGGATTGTTAGGCTGTTTTGAAGATGAGCACTACAAGCCAACAAAGTCAGATAATCTGATCCTGGAAATGATGTACTTTGGTGGCATCTCTAAGGAGAACAGTGATTTGAATTGAGCGAATTGAAAATAATAGTTATTAATAGTTATTTATAATTAGGCATCATTATTACAATTAAATACCAAAGAATATCTGGAGGACTGTATAGAAGGGTTGGTAGGAAAAGTTGAAAAAGCTTGAAAAGCCCTGTGGAAATAGTTGTACATCCATAATGTAATGATGTGAACAGCACTGGCTTCTTCCCATATTTAGCAGAAGCAATTATTCTTTCATTTTTAGCCTCTAAAAATTAAATCAAGCAAAGCAAAACATGAAACAGTGTTCTAAATCTGTGCAGTAATGCATGATTATAGTCACCAGCCAAATGGAATAAATACCTCCATCAGTTTCCCAACAGATTAAAATTGGAACCAGTCCAGTCAATCAACCTTATGCAAAATCCAGAATCTTTTCACCCACACAGTTGATGGGCTATGTTGACGTATAACACAGGTACAGACATTGACAGAGCTAATAATACTATTTATATGTATAATTACTGAAATTACCCTGACCTGCTTGGTTTAATGGCATTCACTAAATTGGCATGCATAATTTATGGCACCATTGCTGTCAAGCATCAATCCCAATGACACAGTAAGGCATAAACTGAATCACCAAATAAAGTGTTTATGAGTTTTTCAGGACAAGATCACCATAAATGATGGCATAGGAAATGTTAATATCATTTCCTCAGGATCTGCAATGCATTATTTTCAATGGGCACTTGCAGTATTTCCAAAGAAACCCTCCACAATAAGCAGTTTATCAGCCAGTAACTGTAATACTTTGCAAAGGGGCCTGGAGGGCAGAATTTTTAGCTGAAACCAGTAGAAGCTTCCTCCCTTACATAACAGGCTTAAATTTTTAGCTTTCCTTTGGCAGGCAACTGCTCTCATGGAGAAAGAGTCTCAAATGTTAACACATTCACTGCAATTCTCTGCAAATCCATCAAGGAACCTCCTAAGGAATGCAAAATCCTAACAATTTTAATGTTGATGTAAAATACTAATTAAGGCGTTCTAAACCGAAGATGTATAAAAATGGATTTTTAAAAACTTTATTCCACTCATCTGAATAATGACTTGCATTCATTTTCGTAGCCTAGAGGTATTTTAGAATTCACAGTATTAATCAAAATGGCAGAGAACATTATACAAGGATTTAACTGTCCCAAATCTCATTACTTAGGATTTGCTACACTGAGATATCTATGGTATGTTTATACTTCTGCAGCCTGAATGCCGTAAACAACTAATAGATGGCAAAGTACTGTAGATTTATTTTACAACAAGGTGCCATGCAATTGAAAGAGTGGAGATTAAAGCAAAATGAAGTGCGGGAGGAGTGTCTGACCTATTTTTATTTTTTACATTGCAGTTCCAAGCATAGTGATTCTGATATAGTCCTACATTTCTTTATCCATATTCTGCCATCCCTTTATCAGAGGGAGAAGTATCTTCTGACCTCCTAGATGATGGAAACAGATATGAGTCAGGACTAGGACAACTGCACAACTTGGAAAAACCTGGGGGATATTCTGCATCTGTGTAAGGTGATGCAGGATGTGGCAGTCACATTTCCTAACAAATAAGCCAAGTAGCTAGGAATGCATCAGTCTGCCTGTTTCATCTTTTAGTTTCTCATTTTCAGATCTTAAGTATGTCACTTTAGTTTTCACTTCCATTTTATTTTTTAAAGTTGTCACAAAATTTCTCAGTATTCTAGTGTGCCTTTCTCCTAACATTCTCATTTTTGTAAGCAAAGGTAAACACACATTGTTTATGCACCACTGACAGCAGGGGTGTGGAACCCTGTGGCAACTTCTGGGAGTGGGGCTATGCTAGTGGTGAGTGGGACCAGAGAGAGAACCAGAATTTTGAAACAGAATACAAGCCAAAGTCTGTAGGAAAAACATGATTAAGTTAATGGTTGTTTGACCTTTTAACAGAATGTGTGTGTTGTTTTTCTTCTTCTAAGACATGCCAGATATGAAAAGGATTTGTAGTTTCCCCTAACCTTTAGGAATTAGAGATCATATTAAACAATACATTTAATGGATAGTGAACAGTACTTAGGAAAATATATTTTCCAATACAGAAAAGAGTAATAAAAGATGAAAACCTGACATTATGGAAGTGTTAAAAAAATTATTAAAGTGAATTGGACTATCCAACATATCTGAGAATAGAGCCTTTCTCATTGAGCAAGGAAGAAAGAGCCCTATATTTATTGTGTTAAAAAATCTGAAGCCTAATGAATTGCTAGCCCACTTTGTGAAAGTTTTAAAGTGATTTATTGTTTCATTATATCTGAGGAGATTTTGGTTGTTTTGATGTACCTTGACCTTCCTTGTGCACAGGAAGCTGTTTATTTGGCAAACGCTATAAATAAAGAAAGTAAAGTATACTTTGTAATCATTAGACAATTCATTTGTATAGCATTTCCACACACCCCAAAAAAAGTGTATACTACTTTTCAATGGGGGTAAAATCTGCCTAAGCAGTTTACAAGCACCAAGTCAAACACACTATAAAATATAATTTAAGGCCACAAAAATATCAAAACAAAAATAACAATTTATCAGGAGCAACTCCATTTCTGTCTAGCCCATTAGTTCTATGAACTAAATGAATATTGTTAATATAAACCATAAGATGTGCATATATGCCAGGGATACATCTGAAAAACAGAGGTGCCAGGTTGCCCCCCAAAACTGAGGGTGCCCAGCGTGCATTGTGTCCTCTGGAGGAGACTGAGTGTGTGATGTCATGCGTGCACAATGCGCACCCGTCCCCCTCGTGGAAGATGGCAGGATCCCCAAGGATGTACTCTTCAGGGAGCTGGCACCAGACCCGTTGGCAGACCAACCCTGTGTTACAAAGATGTCTGCAAACGAAACATGAAGGCTGACAACATTAGCACTGCAGCACCTGAAGACAATCAGCCAAGTTGTGTATCCACAGCAGTGACCAGAGGAGGATTGACCACTGGGAGAAGCTGCATATCAGCAGCACAACCAGTCACCTTCATCTGCACCAGCTGCAACAAAGTATGTCTCTCCTATATCGGTCCCTGCAGCCACAGCAGGAGCTGTAACTTTCCAGTGGTTTGACTTCACCTGTAAAGGCATACTTCTCCATTGTCTCCTGAAACAGGTGGATGCCAACAACTGTAGCATGTGGAGTTTTCTTCTTTTTCGTTAGTCCTACAACGGAAATAAATATCTATTTTAGTCAGATTAATAAACTAGGGTGGTAGAATAGCACTGTGTACATATTAGCTAGGGCAGAAAGAGGCTGTTAAGCACAGCACTAGGCACTTAGTAGTGCGTAGAAGAGCAGTGGCATTTGCAGCAGTCAGAGGCCCTGGTGAGTATGACTCTGTTATGCCTCCATAACATAATGGATGGTGTAATCTCAATGGAATTAGAGCTTCCCTTATAAGTCTTTTCCTATCTTCTGGGCTTTATCGTCTGAGAAAAATGAAGTAAATCAGCCTAGTTCAGATCATTAAAATGGCAAGAATGATAAAAATAATTTTTATGCTAAATGGTACTACAAAAATTATGATAGCTGCAATGGTTCATTTGTATTCATTTCTCATGAGAGTGTCAGAAGGAGAATACTGGAAATAGCTTATTGGTATGAAAATCCACAATTTGCTATAGTTTTCCCCAGCCACATCACCTCCATACCGCTAGGCTTTTCTGTTACAAGAGGAAAATAATTTTGCTTCTTCATTAAACTTGGAGTAAGATACTAAATAGTATTCACATCTGAATTGCCACAATGCAGAACTTCAGTGCACAATATAGGAGGCCATGTAATCATCTGGTTTAAATTGGCATAGCTGTTCGCCTAAATACAGCCATAATATACTGCCTCGGCTGAGCATATCAGACCCATGTTTTGAAATATTGCATCAGTTCACTGTTTGCCAAGATTCCATTATTTAATAATCTTTGGGATAACACCCTGAAAGTGATCTTGTTAAGAGTAATTGCAGTGATTTCACTACATTGTACAATGATTTAGAAGCCTGCCTACAGTTAATGTCAATAGGACCTATGTGGCTAAATCAATGTTGTCTAGCTTGAATAAA
The DNA here is from genome assembly GCF_965153285.1 of Podarcis tiliguerta. Lineage (NCBI taxonomy): Eukaryota > Metazoa > Chordata > Lepidosauria > Squamata > Lacertidae > Podarcis > Podarcis tiliguerta. Next base: position 44,733,851 of record NC_139537.1, on the reverse strand, counting down.
ATATCCCTAATGACTTTGTATGTGCTTGGGGCTGTGGAGAGGATTGGCATAGGGTTTCTATGAGACGAAGTTTTATCAGATGTCTCAAGTCCTCATTAATTATTCACCCATGAAGTGTGAGGCACTTTTAAGTGTAAATAATCACAAGGAGACAAACATTTTCTTAATTTTAAGGACTTAAAGAACATCCTTGAATAGTAATGCAGGAAGGCAAATGTACTTAATGCATTGTTATGAATCAGAGCATGAAAAAAAATCAGTGAAGACTTGTGACAGGTGAAATCTTAGATCTGCCAGAATAATTAGGAAAAGGCCATTTATATCTTCAAGTGCAGATTTACTGCTACATAGGGGTTCTCTTATTAAAGTGTAAATAGAAATTCTGAACCACTGACACCCTACTTTTCACTACCAGGGGAAAAGTAGCAGTTTTAAACAATCAGAAAGGTACTTCACAGAATGTATTTCATTCATGGTGCCATGTGTTGTCTAAAGTTCCAGATTCAACATAATAATTTAGAGCAGGTATTTTATTAACAAGTGAACACCCATATATATACAATATCCATTAATTGAATGAAACCTTCTCTAAATCTTCTTTACTTTATTTTTCAGTTTCTCAAAATACATATAACAAACAATACCCATAATAGATTACTGAACAAACTGACAGGCCTTTGCTCTTAAGATCTTAAAGATACAGTAATATATATCATGAGATTGTGTGCAAAGCCTCTCCTCCTCCCAGAGGGCAGGTATTGTGAGTGGGAGCCGTTCCCGTGTCGGCAGGGGTGCGTGTTCAGCCCCCTGCATCATCACCCTGCTGCCTCGCTACCCTCCGGCTGGCCAGCCAATAGGGTTGCCCCAGGGGCAGGGTTTAGCTGCATTCAAGCGGCCTCCGCGCCTCATTCAGCTGCTTGGAGGACGTTGGATCGTACATGTATATGTTGTGTGATCCAATGCCTAAGCCAATACCACTCACATGCCATAATTAATAAAAGTTGTGGCCTTTTCAGCCCATTAACCTAAATAATTGTGTCCTTGTCTCTTATTCACCACTACGTGGTGCAAGTCCTTGACTCACAAAAGGGGTTGCAGAACAGGAGAGAGGAGGAAACATGGAATTTTTGGGGGGGCGGGGGGTATTATGATATTGGAAGTTTTATTTTCAATTCCTTTCCTAATGATTCCTAGCATGGAATTTGACTTTTTCACAGCTGCCACACATTGAGTTGACCTCTTCATTGAGCTATTCACTATGACCCCAAAGGCTCATTCGTAGTTTATCAGCACCTCATAAGCGCATATGTGATATTAATATCTTTTGCCCTGGTCATTGTATGCATCCACACTGATTTACATTTGCATGTTCAGAGCTTTAAACCTCCCCCTTAAATAAATTCAGATAAGACTCAAATTTTGGTTTGGTTTTTGGCAGAATTTAGGCCACAACTTTATTGATTACAGCAAGTGAGTGGTTGCATAGGGTCTGGTTCGACTAGCTCCCTGCACCATTGCAGGTAGCGCTGACCCAGGGTACCAGCATAGGTCAGCCTAGGGTGAACACCTGGATCAGTGGAAAACCAGGAACAGGCCATCTCCGCCACCCTAATACCCCCCTGGACTCAGGCATGGGCACAACCCCCTCACAGGGGTTGACCAAACCATCGAGTCCCTTGATTCCTTTTATGGAATACCCTTCACATAGGGATGGTGAGAGCATTCTCCCATCCCTATCACCTGAACCAGAGCCTATCCGCAACCTTACAAGTTGTGACGATTTGCTACGCGGCAGTCGAATCCCAAATGGCATCAGCTAAGTGGGGAAAATTCCTGCTGTGGCCCTGTCCCAACAACAGACGACACACAACAGCATAGCAAGGTCAAGCTCACAAGCCCTAAAAATAGGGAGAGGTGGGTGGGTGTTCCAATGCATGCACCGAAAAAGGAAGCTCTGGGTCACATGCATAGGCATATATAGGTCCCTTGATCCGTTTAGCCTGCGTCCCATTGGCCTGATTAAATCCTGTATCAAGGGACCTACCAATTGGGTGTTGTGGCTAACCAATCTTACCCACCCACAATGCAGGTTTGGTTGCCAGGTCTCACCTCAACACATGCCCTCTTTAAGGGAGGACCCGATTTGCCATTTTGTTGCCCATTTACTCAGCTTTGAGAAGTTCTTTTGGAGCCCTTTTTGTTTTAACCACCCTGAACAATTTAGTATCATCAGCAAACATGGCTACCTCACTACTAACTCCTAATACTAGATTGTTTATTAACAAGTTAAAAGGCACTGATTCTAATACTCATCCTTGGGGAACACCACTTTCCTTATGTTGCAATAACTGTCCATTTATTCCCACTCTTCTTCTTGCTATTTAACCAGTTATAGGTTCTCTAATTCTATGATTACTAGCTTACTTAGGACTTTTTGGTGATACACTTTGCCAAAAGCTTTCTGAAAGTCCAAGTACACAGTGTCATGTGAAGCACCTCTGCCTATATGCTTGTTGACACTCTCATAGAAGTCTTAAAGGTTAGTGAGCCAGGATTTACCTTTGCATAAGCCATACTGTTTCTACTTCATTTGACTTAGAAGAGGCATCCTGTTTTTTGTCTATTATTTCCCGATATTAAGGAGAATATTTTCATGGAAAATCTTGCACTACATGTTGGGCTTTGTAATCTACTAATGCATAACAGTAATTTTTGCTCTCAATTCTACTGTGTCAAGGGTTAAAATCCATAAAAATAAAGATCATAACCATTAAACCATGGCAGATTCTCCCCCCCCCCCAAATAATGCAAATAGTTTGTTGCCTCAAAATTGACTTCTGAAGAATTTCAGTAGCAAATCAATTAATTTCTGCTTTGTTTGCCTCCCAACTCTGCACAAAAGGGTTGCTTAAGAGATTTCTTAACTATAGTGAAAAACAGTGTTGGGAAGGATTTTGATTTGCTTCAATAACTAATGTTTGTCTTATCAACAGCTACGTGGTTTATTTTTTATCTTACATAATGCATATGCAATCAGAATGCCTACTTTGATAGATAAATGCCTAGGAAGAAATCAAATTGGCTAATAAATAATACTAAATTTAAGGATTTCATTCGGAGCTAAATTGTCATGGATTATTAACTGTACTAACTAATGGCTTGTTTATGTTACTGCTTAAATAATTAAAAACCTTTCTTAACTGTAGTACAAGATGACTTAGAGATGGATGGACATGCATATAAAAATGGACTTTTTTACCTACAAAAGGACATTTTGGGAAGGGTGGCTTTTTAACATTTGAAACTTGTTCACCATTGTTAGGAAGAAGATGGCTCACTATACAAGGGTAGTTGTTTAACTATTGTTAGTTAAGCATCCTAGCAACTGGTATTTCCAAAGAAAGTTATTAAGAGTGCTTGTCAATTATAGGTCCAAATTCTCTGCATGAAAGCTAAGGCATGAGTGTCTATGAACTTCGCAGTAATTCACATACAGTATTTTTATAGCCCTCCCCCCACCTCTCTCTCTCTCTCTGTGTGTGTGTGTGTGTGTGTGTGTAAAAATAATTTCCCCTTAATGCATGAAGGTTGGAAGCAGGATGAGCCAGAATGACTGTACTTTGTCTTCATGTACAGAATGCACTAGGTATCCCCATGATAAAAGTGCAGTTGTTTAAGCTCCCATAAATGTGGTCCTGGGAAACAGAGGGCTTTGGATTGTGTTTATGTGAGTTTATCTGTATATAAGTGTACAGGAACTTCATAAGAAGACGAAGAAGAAGTTATCTTGTACTCCAACAGTGCTTCCAAAAGTATTTACAAAACACAATTAGAATATCACATATTTAAAGCCTTCTGAAACAAGGCTGCCTTCAGATGTCTATGGAAGGTTGTATAATTATTTATTTATTGTCTTTAACATCTGATGGAAGGCATATCACAGGGGCAGGCGCAACTACTGAGAAGGCCTTCTGCCTGGCTCCCTGTAACTTCTTGCAATGAGAGAACCCTCAAAGGCCTTCAGAGCTAGACCTCAGTGTCCAGGCTGAGCAGAGGGGGCAGAAATGCTACTTCAGTACACACTAACTGTGTACATGACATTCAGTGAAAGTACAGAGCTTGGAATCTGCCATATCACTTCCCTTTTACATATTGTTCATACTACATTATGACATCTGCACCTCCAAATATTTTATCTGAACTGAATTCTAGTGCTTCTGTAAAGAGATTCTACAAATTTGCATTCTGAACTGAATATTGCTTTTATGAGAAGACTTGGTTCAAACGTTAAGAACAATGTACAGTTGTATAACAGTTATAAAAACAAAGCCCCTGTCCTTTTGTATGTTTCTCTGGTATTCTCAGTCTCTCCACAGTGCAACATTTTCAAAGGCTCATTGGGGCAATGGGAAATATCCATAGTTTAATAGATGCTAGGAGAGGGGAAGGGGTAGACCATCCTTTCAAGGGAAATTTGAAGAGGAAAGGGAGCGGTTGATGAACCGCTGATACCCTATGCCCAAATACTCTCAGAGACCTAGATCCAGCCCTGTAATGATCACATGCAAAGAGGTCACTTCTAGGTAGCTGGTTTTTCACGCTCTCATGCTGATTTATTTGCAGGGAGGTTATATGGTGTTATGTCAAGCAGTTGTTATTCCATAGTGTACAGTGCATTTCCCTGTGCATTTGCCTTACTGCAAAAGTCTGAAGCTGGGTATGTTGCACAAGAGGGTCAGATCTATTGTGCATTCTCAATTTGCTGTTATGCAGTTGAATCCCACCTGTCTAGAAGCAGCCAGAATGCTTTAGAGCCATGTTCTTGGGTACTGAATTTTGTGAAAAGCATGTTTAGATTGCACGGTGGTTCCTGCAAGTTTTATCCTTTTTATAACTTAGGAAAAATATTTTGTAGATCTCCTTAGCATTGTATGGGTCTTCTCAACTGGACTCACATCACACTCAAGGTAAAGAATGAATCTTTGTTGCAAAGAAAAATATATAAAGAAAACAATTGTTGCTTTTAGCATCACTGCTATGCCACTCTTTGAAACACTGGCATTTTGTGAACTATAACTGCTCTCTGCCCCCATTGTATCCATAAAGCCATTTCCCAAGGGTAGTTGAATAGATTGAATTACACAATCTCCTCCTGTGTCTACAAAGACTGTTCACTTGCAGCAACAAAGCCTCATTTCAAGATTTGTGAGCTGTGCTACATATTTTATTCCAAATTGATTATAATGTATAGTTAACTTCTTCCTTTTTTGCAAAAAAATGTCAAAATTAAATAGCATTCAATCATAACGGAATTTGCTATCCAAAATTAGCTCCTTTTACAAGCTTGATATCTCATTCCTTGATTATGGACTTATGCTAAAATTCTAACAATTACAATGAGACAATAATCAACTTCCACTCTGTGTAGTTTTTATGAATGGATTCTAGTGAGTGGTACAAATACATTTGTGTTACATGATTATGTATTTTGTTTCATTGCCAATGACTGAGTCAATAGCAAAAACAGATTTAAACTAAACCAAAAACAGCCCAGTAGCTGGTAAAATGCTCCTTCCATAACTATGCCTAACAAATAAGAAACAATAGTCCTGCTTCAGAAGTTTCATATTAATGAACCAGGCTTTCATACATTTCCCTAACTCTTAAACTCCATTCATAAGCCTAGGGCTTTTAATGCATGGATTTACAAGTTTTAGGAAAATATTGGATGACTTTCTATTTTCCTGCATGAGATCAAATATGAGGCACATTCACAGTTCAACAAAAGTCCCACCTCACTGATACCCCACTGATACCTGACACCTCACTGAAATTTATTAGAAGGAATCTACAAAAAAAAAAGCATATTTGCTTCAAGAAGGTACACATACATAAACACCATTATCAGAAAACAGGAAATCTTTAGGGAAGAAACTTGTTTGATCTGACAGTGTAGTTAAAGATGGAGAAGGAAGGTCAGGGCATTACAGAAAATGAAGTTTCTGGCTAGCTATCCAAAGACATTATGAGACATAGAATACAGTGGTACCTCGGGTTACAGATGCTTCAGGTTACAGACGCTTCAGGTTACAGACTCCGCTAACCCAAAAATAGTACATCGGGTTAAGAACTTTGCTTCAGGATGAGGACAGAAATCGCACGGCTACACTGTGGTGGCAGCGGGAGGCCCCATTAGCTAAAGTGGTAGCTCAGGTTAAGAACAGTTTCAGGTTAAGAACCGACCTCCAGAACAAATTAAGTTCCTAACCCGAGGTACCACTGTATAGTGAAAGAGGGGTGGGCTTCATGCCTCTGTCCCATGATACACTGGGAAAAGAAATAGGAAATAGCTTTGTGGTTCCTAGTAAGCAGAGAAAGGATAAAGAGATTGGAGAAGATTGAAAGTACCACTAACATGGAAGAAGCTCCTAATCAGTGGCCCTAATATGATTTGAGATTATCAGAGTCACAGGTAAGAAAGGGTTGTACCTTTTGTGCATGCCATCAATCTGCTCTGAATTATTCCATTCCAAAATGGATTTCAAGCAACAACAAAAGGCAGTTTGCAACAATAATGCCCATTTGTATGTATGTAAATATGAGGTACTCAGTATAACAGTAGCTAAAGTAAATTACTTTTAGAACATATTTTTACAACTTATTTTTATGCTGAGATTTAGATATGTTGATTACTCATTCTCCCTCCTGCCCCCAAACACTTTATCTGACTGCAATATTCACAGCTTCAGCTAACTGATGCCAAATATCATAGAAATAACCTTAATATGATGGGTTAGTGATTTTATACTATTGTCTCTAACCCAAAGAAGAACATTATCATTACAAAGTAACACACCTCATTAAAGAAGGGCTCCATGAAGAACATTATCATTTTGCAGTGACACACATCATTAGAGAGGATCTTTAACTGTGCCGGCCATAGAGGAGGGTCTGTTCATTACATTATGGATCTCAAGGGTGACACATAAGTCACCAGTGCAATAGCTTCCAGCTGGGATCTCCTTTTACCCACCGGTTGATTTCTTCTTCGACTTGAAATATGAAATTATTTGAATATTTCCCTTAGACTGATATATGCATTGCAAGTCATTGTTTCCTACTGTTCCCTTGTGACCTCCACTTCTGAATTCTTTGTTATGTGGAACATCACAGAACCCTTCCTAGTAGATACCTTGCTAGAATATTGGTGCTTACCTGGAAACTATACATGTGATATTAACTGGAATGTGTGTAGACCAATCTGCATGCTACAGGAATCAAGTAATAGAATTACAAACACAGAAGACATTTCATGAGTTTCCGTATGATGCCTGCAACCAAAACATACTGATAAGCAACAGTCTAAATGTGATGCTGTTGTCCTATTAGAATATGGCCCATTGGATTTGTACTGTGTTGACAAATGAAATACACTGAGGGTGGATCTAGACACATAAAAAAAAAAGTTTCAGGAAAATCTGTTGTAAAGCTCATAATGGAAAATCACATTGCCAAAGGATTAGACTCGACACCGCCATCTGGTGTCACAGGGTTATAATGCATTTGAAACATATATATTTTTAAAAAAATCTAATGTAGCTGAGTCCTGAGTTCCAAACCAACATGCCATTTTATGAACATGGAAATTTGAGCATTCTCCTGGCTACAAAACATAGGAGTATATGAAACATAGGCTCTCTTAAACCCTGTTGATTTTAATTGCAGTATTAATTTTCTGCCTCTGAAATCTTATTTAATCAGTGGAGAACAGAGGTGCCTGGCGTGCTCTGGTCCATGGGGCCACGAAGAGTCGGACACGACTAAACGACTAAACAACAACAACAACAAAACCCAGAAAAACTTCTGAATAAAGAGGCATTGGCTCAGCCTACACAAGCTTTAACTGTTGCTTGACTGCCTCTACTTTAGTTTCTTACACATATTATATGAACATAGGGAAGGGGTCAAAATAACGACACATGAATGTATTCATAATAAGGCATACCCTCCAACCGCCTCAATTTTAGTGGGGCATTCTGGATTCACAGAATCATCCCTGGCTTCCATTTGGATCCAGGAATGTTCCATTTTTCTGCTCCAGAACCACCACCAAGCTTGGGGAAGAGAATGAGCTGGCCAAGCCTCTCCATGGCTGCCGCTGCTGGCCTCCTCCCTTTGGAAGCTTGTAGCGGCTGCTGGAGAGCAGGTGGAAGACGATAGGCTCACTGCCACCACTGAAGCCCAGCCTGAGTGACATGTTGGAACCAGCAGCTCCAGCCCGCCTACTGCAGGAGCTGCTAGAATAGCCGGTGCTGCAAGGATGATCTCCCCGCAGGGGCTGTCCTCGCCTCCTTTGTACACTGGAGCCATGTGCAGGAGAGGTGTGGCACTACTGCCGCCGTTCCTTCTCTCTGCCACTGCTGTCCCTGGGTCAGACTTAACCCAGGAGAGGAGCTGTGGCCTAGTGATGCTGGGCCCAGTGGAGGAGCTGCCACTCCTTCTCTCCACTGCTGCTGCCCTTGGGTCTTGCCTGACCCAGGAGAGGAGCTGCAACCTCACAGAGCTTGTACATTGGAGGCCAGGGGAGGAGAGGCATGGAGCTCCAGACGATGCTCCTTCTGTCTGCTGATGCTGATGCTGTCTGCTGATGCTTCTGTCAAGCCTGACCTGGGAGTGGAACTGTGGCCTAGCATCACCAGGCCGGCACCAAGGAAGTGGACTCCACAACTCCTTAGTGTGCCGGAGACCAGCGGAGAAGAGGCTTAAATCTTACATAGTGTGTTAAGCTGGACATTAAAGCCAACTCCCACATTTTTCTTATCCATTCTTTATAAGATGGTATTAGTGATGGCTTCCATTTTCCAACATAAAGAATGCTTGCAGATGTGTATATGTAGGACACCAGTACTGCAGCAATTGAAGATGTTTTGGGGCTACTTATTGAGTGATCAAGTCTATGTTGTGGTGATGGAGGAGGAATTATTGTTTGACCTCCTTTTTTGTCTGCACTGTATCAGTGTCTAACATTATACTCCATATTAGATTTTTTATTCTCGTAAATCACTTTGAGTCTTTATGGGAAGTAAAACATTGAATAAATGAAACAAAAGCAACAATAATATATAAAAAGCACCTGGATCACAAATAAATGAGTTCATATTTTCATGGTATAAAAGTGGCAAAAATCAGGATATTGAATGCACTTGCATATGCACTTTATGCCTCTCCCTGTAACATGCAAAAGTGGTCCTAACAGCTACTCTTTATCATATAAGTGCATGTCAGAATATCAGCCCTCATACATTAAAATGTGTAGTGTAGTGCATCAATAGGGCTAGTGTAAAAATGCACTAATGTCACTATTATGCCTGCCATTAATATTCTAGATATATTGTCAACATTGTATATCATTTTGCAGTATATGGTGTAGTTTATTTTGATTGTATTATATTCTTTATTTTATTCCAATAGTGTTCTTATGATCTAAGCTAATAGGATGTGCTTTTCTCTGTAATGGAAGTCATTTGTTCCGTAGGTTTCTATGGCATACATTTTCCTTCAGCTAATAAGTGAGATGAGTATTGCACTCTTTCACATGAAGGCAAGATGGATAAAAATTTCATGTCAATGATATTTTTTAAGAACTATGTAAATCTTTTCTTAGAGTATGCTTAGAGCATGTTTTTGTGTTGAAAAAAATGATCATGTAACATTCTTCTAACAGCCAGCAGAGGGTGTATTTTACATAGTTTAGGGCAACTCAATCTGAATTCTAATTTAGTAAATCAGTTTTATAAACTAAAGGAACACACACACACACACACACACACACACTTGCAAAACAAATTAAGTAAAACAAGACTGAAACTATAAGAGAAGTATTTGACCAAATTTAACTGATCCAGCATTAACATTTTGATGAGCGAATTGCTGACTGATGGAACTGAATTTACTCTTCCTTCAAGTAACAGAGAGAGAGAGAGAGCATGCTTACTGCTTAATGAATTTGTCCAACTGCCCTGACATATGGATAGACAATTCCTGCTGCATTTTACTTTTTTTAAAAAAGTAGTTGAACTATTATAAACTATATGAAATTCTGTTTAAACTATCCAGAATGTGGAGAATTTGTCCGCCCCCCCCCCAGTATAAATAATTTATTGAAATTCATATATAACATACACAATATACCAAGATGAAAACAATCATGTACTAATAATCTTATATATGTTTACAAAAATTAAATTTAAATTAAATTTATGCAGTCTCTTTTTTCCTATCTTTTTGCTAACATAGAATAGACTTCCTATCATTTCCCAATGCATATAACCTTTCTCGTGATGAATGTACTTATCATTATTACCTTACTCTTTCTGTACTTTCTAATACTTTCTTACAACAATTCGTACCTTGAATGTGTAGGCAAATTTGGGAGTGTTGAAAAAACACCAGCATAAATAGCCAGATGACACATGCTGGATAAAAGAGAGAGGGAAAGGAAAGAAGAAAGATGCTACTGAATAAATTAAGCCTCCTCACATGCTCATCTCATTGAGCATGTATATTGGTTTCATGTTTCTGTGTCCCTTTGTTGTCTTTTCTGAATCTTCTGTGCATTGCCAATTTCCTTGGGCTAGCTCTACCATTAGGCAAAGTGAGACAACTGTCTGAAGCAGTAGGTGTCCAGGAGCAGCAGTAGCTCCTGGCTGTTCCTCCTGATCCTCCAGCCATCTCCAGGGGCCTCTAATCTGGACTGCTGCCTTGGGTGTGGTTGAAGATGCTATCCTGTCACCAATGTTGAAGTCAGATTCAGCTGGCAGCAGGGGTGGACTTTTATAAATTTTTGTAACATGGCATCCTGTGCAAGGCAGAATTTGGCACACCCAAATGGATCTTCTGAATTATAGACCTTTTCAATCTTGTGCCCTCTTGGCTCAGGGCCCTGTGCAGGGGAATTTCTTGCACTCCCCTAAATTTGGCACTGCTGGCACCCCAGCTGGCTTCTGTACATGGAACTGGGAATGGTCACCATCTTGTCCTTCAATTTATGCAGCAAAATTTATGCCCTGCAATCTTCTTATGCTTTGACCTCACCCTCCTCGTCCTCCTTTACCTACACTACCATTTTGTTTACACTTAACCATGTTGTCATCACTTCTAATGGGGCATCAACAAAATCACAGCCAATAAGATTATTTAGGATTGGAGAATGATGAGGGTGAAGAAGAAGAAGAAGAAGAAGAAGAAAAGGGGCACTCAGAATAATAGCACTGAAATAGTGCTGATGCCTTTGCAACGAGTGCCACAACATGCACAAACAGAAGGCACATTACTGTGCTAAGAAAAAATGAAAACACAAAACTGTACTAATCTGCAGTTTCTTATCCCATTATTTCTGTTGTGGTTCTAAAATCTGTGTGTGGTCTTCCAGGCATTCTGATTATGCAACCATGCTTGTAACAAAAAGTAAGGTTAATAATGCACATGTATGCGCTTAAAATTTAAAGTGCAATAAGTGTCAAAGAGCATCCTATTTCCATTTGGCCATCATGAAATAAACCTGACTCTATAACTCAGTTTTTCTACACTTGCATTTACTGCAGCTGCCTCTTAGAGGAACAGAAGAAATGATCTGTGCACTGAAAGTTCTGAGACATTATTATTGGTTTGGTACAGGCTGCCTGCCTTTAATTTGCATGTACGCTCATTGGTCCTGATTAAAAGTAATTTATAAAAATGATGATCTACAGGAGATTGCTGGGATGATACCACATGGTACATGTCTGCAGTTTTACAGTGATGAAAAAGATAACTATTTTTGCATACAGCTTTTCAACCATATGCCTACCTATGCAATTATGTTTCCTTTGGCCCAACTTTTTAATTTAGGTTTTAATGATAAATAAAGAAGAGAAATCTATTCCTGTTGTGAACATCTGTGCACCTGCTTTGCTTGCAGCTAAGTGAGCCTCAGATAACACAGAGACCTTGTGGCTGGGGAAGAACCCTTTGCCACCTCTGCCTGGGGCCTGAAATCAACAAAGGAAGATTGTAATCCAGGAGAAAGTAATCCTGTTTCCCACAAGTGGAAATAGTTAGTTCCCTATCGTTGGATATGCTGTGAAATACCATTATACAGTTCATAAGATGTGTTCTTGGCTTGGTTGATGGGAAATGCTGTGCTTCGCTGCATTTCAAGTTCTGTAAAGTGATATGCAGTGTGGACCATATTGAAATGCAATTTAAAAATCAAATTGAAACCATTCATTTTTCATAGGCAGAGCTCAGTTTGTCATTGACTAACATTACATTTCTGCCAGGCTTAAAGAATGTAATGATAAAAAAATAAGAAGTGAGTATATAAAACACCTCACAGTTTTAAAATAGTTCAACATCTTTTAATGTGAACATATTTTATTATCTTCTGAGATTCAAAGAACAGCTAGATATAGAATTCTGGTAAAATGAACCAACATCTACCCAAACACCCAAACATATTTAAATATATTTATCAGAGGCAAAATGCAGTCAGTTTAAGCACTTTTGTTTTCAGTGAGAGAATTAAATGTATGTTAGCAGATGTCATCCTGTCCACATTTACGCGGGTGGTGCTGTGGGTCAAACCAAAGAGCCTAGGACTTGCCGATCGGAAGGTCGGTGGTTCGAATCCCCCCAACGGGGTGAACTCCCATTGCTCGGCCCCTCTCCTGCCAACCTAGCAGTTCAAAAGCACGTCAAAGTACCTTCTCTGGTGGGAAGGTAAATGGTGTTTCCGTGCGCTGCTCTGGTTCACCAGAAGCAGCTTAGTCATGCTGGCCACATGACCCGGAAGCTGTCTGCGAACAAACGCCGGCTCCCTCAGCCAATAAAGCGAGATGAGCGCCGCAATCCCAGAGTCGCTCACAACTGGACCTAATGGTCAGGGGTCCCTTTACCTTTTTAAGTCTCACTAAGCACAGTTGGACTTACTTCTGAGTAAATAGGCACAACATTGTGCTGTATTCTGCCCTATTGAAATCAATGCAATATACAGTATTGGCCTGAATATAAGTCGCACCCGCAAATAAGTCGCTTGGGAGCCACGGATGGGACAGGTGCCATTGCCCTGCCCTCCCAGGCTGCTCTTGGGGGGGGGGAGCCGCGCTGCTTTGCCGGCGGCCTCCCCTCCTCCCCCCTTTGTTCCGACAGCTTGGGGGAGGTTTGGGAGTAGCAGGTGGGCTGAGCACTGTTGCCCCACGCAAGCGGGCTGCTTCCTGGGGAGGGGGAGCTGTGCCGCTTTGCCGGTGGCGTAAGGTCATGGTTATAAGCCACACTTTAACTTTTCACTATCGGAATTTGGGGGGAAGAGGGGCCCACCAGGGGGCGCATTGGAAGATGGCCAAAAATAACATCTCTCCGACCCACACAAGGTAATTAAGAGGCTGATATGGGGAGTATGCAGCCTCCCTTACCCCCCCCCAGGAGATGGGGGGACTGCCTTGCCAGCTGTGTCCATAATTCACCCCCAGACTCGAAAAAAGGGGGTGTGGGCACTTGGCACGAAGCCCTCGTGTGAGGCCGGCTCTCCTCTGACGCTGTCTCTAATCGCTCACTGGTTCGCATTAGCTCAAAAGATATAATTGGAAATATATAATTGGAAAGAAGCTAATGCACATACATCAAGTGAAGATCGGGAGTAAAGACTGCTGATTAATGGATCTCTGTGAGCGGAGCGACGGGCTGGACAAATAAATCAAGTGATGAATCATCATTAAAAGGCTGGTATGTTGGAGTGAGACGGAAAGGAGGGGGAGGAAAAAACTTTTCTTTTTTTTTGCCTTATGTGAGTATTAATAACCCTCCCCTCCAGAGAGAAGAATCGTTGCATTTTATTAATCACAAGCAGGAGTTCAAGAACTGTGTGGAATGAATTACAGATCAAAGAGAGGACTGGTAGAAACATCGGGGAACGGAGGAAAGTTTTATGACGCAGTTTCAAATGGTGTCTCGCTAAGACAGGCTTGCCTAAGAAGGATGAGGGGGAGGAGGACCAGGGTCATTGGGATGTGAATGTATGGTTATCGGAATGTGATCTTGACCTGGCAGAGCCTTCTGAGATATGCTTGGCAAGCCTGGGGAAATCAACGGACAGACTGAGAGAAAGTTCTTTACGGAGGTGCGTAAATGGCGTTTGTCCTTTATGTGATATGATTTTTGGAGAGTGCAAAACCCACACAGAGGATGTTTGTTTTCAACCCGCTTGTGAAGATTATCAGAGATTGCAAATAAATGAATATATGAGAACAACAAGAAGATGAGGAAAGTAACAAAGAGACTATCTGGACAGAACTCGATAGAACTGTTTAATTAAAGCAGCAATATGAGTGATGTTTGGACCCCTTTCGGAGCTTGAAGTATGGGTGCCCCCAATAAAAATTTTAAAAATCTGGCTGTATAATTTTGAACTAATGTGATTTGGAAATAATGTGATTTGATTGGCCTGTTAATAAAAATTATTTTTTTAAAAAAAGGAATTTGGGGGGGGGGGGAGTGCAGTTTATATTGGGGCCAATATAGTAAATGTGTTTTATTCTGTCTGGGTTGCTTTAGGATGCATGTTGTTACCTGGGAGTAGCTCTGCACAGAAGGACAACCATCTTGGTTTCTCTGAATGCTTATATGTAAATGAGAAATCTGTTAGAGCATCCCAGTATGGACCAGCTGCATATTCCTGCATTGCAGGGGGCTGGACTAGATGATCCTCAGGGTCCCTTCCAACCCTACAGTGCTATGCTGTGCTATGCTATGCTATTTAATTTAATATCTCTCTCACACACACACAGCTCAAGGACCACCTCTATCCATATGAACCTATCCGGACCCTGAGATCATCCTCTGAGGCTCTTTTTCGTGTGCCTCCTCCACAAGAGGTTCAGAGGATGGCAGCATGAGAAAGGGCCTTTTCTGCAGTGGCTCCCTGTTCATGGAAAGCTCTCCCCTGGAAGGTTCGGCTGGCGCCTTCATTATACACTTTTAGATGCCAGGCAAAAATGTTCCTTTTAATGCCCTTTTAAATGTTTTGTGGCATTCTTTTGTTTTCTTCATTTTTATTTTTTATTAAACGTACTAAATGACATTGGTCATGAATTTGCTAGGTGCCCTTGGGCAAGCCACTATTTCACTCACCCTTCACAAGGAATATGAAGCTATAATACCAACCTTACTTTTGTGCAAGAATTAATAAAATAATCCAGTTGGCTCTAGACTAAGGACCCACTTGTGCTATAATTTAGCATACCACTTTAAACAGTCATGGCTTCTACCAATAAAGCTTGGGCACTGTAGTTTGTTAAGGATGCTCAGAGTTGTTAGGAAAGCCATATTTGCCTCAGAGAGTTACAATTCCCAGAGTTCCCTTTGAAAAGGGTATTGTTAGACCACTCTGAAAATTGGGAGGGGGGGACATGAACAGAAAAATACTCAGCACTATATACAAAAAACCTTTCCTGTGATTTTCAAATTGACTATAGTCTGGCACTTTATGTAAATCAGTTTATTTTGACTGATTGATGGACCTATGCCATGCTAGAATCTGGACTGTTATTTTTAAGGTGTTTTATACACACACACACACACACAAACACACACACAATAGTAGCTCACCTTGTTTATTTATTTTATAAATCTAATCAGTTTACAGATGCTTGGCAAATATGATAAATTAATAATAAATAATAAAATTTTATTTATATCCCTCCCTCCCCAGCCGAAGCCGGGCTCAGAGTGGCTAACAACAGTAAAATAATACAACATTCTGAAACATATGAAACAAGGTTTTTTAAAAATAATAATAAAGGAATAACTGTTGGTATAATAATTATAACATTTCTTATGACATTAAAACCCTCAGCCACCTGTTCTGAAAATATTAAGGTCTAAGTTCTGCAGTTGAATTACTCAGCAGTACACCGACTCAGATATTACTGTTAATAAAAGGCTGCTGTACTTTAGAGAGAGTCAAAAGTGTATTCTTTCATTTGAAGGACCACAGGGCAGCAGGGTTTGTGTAGATGTCAGGTTTTTATCTTCAGGAGAGAAGTTTGAATGTTCCCCAAGTAGAACACTAAAACAGTGGGCTGGTGTATAATTTATGTACTTTCCACCATTTTCTATTAATTCATGTCTGCTAGATTTATAGTGTTTCTGAGTTAGTTTGCAAGTATTTTTTTTTTAATGGAGCAGCATTTATTATAACTGTTTTTTCCAAAGCTAGCAACTTGAAGTTCTCCTCCACTCATTGATTTTTTAAAAAATCTGGCAGAGTTGGGATTTCTTTAATATCTTGGATTCTGCAAGAAATTTTAAAATCTTCTGAGTTTTCAAACATTTTCAAATATGGAATGTGAATTTTCATTTCAAGGGTTTTGTGTTTTTTCTTTTGTGAAGTATAATAAATAGTTGTAGTTTGATTCATCCATTGTATTCTTGTAGAGTGTTCCATTGTGTCAGTTTTGTTACTGATTTTTTTACATTTGAAGATCACAGTGATTCAAGGGTGAATAGTCTGGTTTCCTGCAAAAGCAAGCCACAGTATAGACACAGTCTTAGACACCATTTTATGCCATGTACAATATATAGCAAGATGACAATCAGGTGGATTGAGGGTATGAACAGTGCCGCAAGTTGATTTGTTTTTTTAAGAGAGATCAACAATACCCAGTTGCTATCCTTATTTGTTAACAACCAGAGGGGGCCTAACCATTTGGCTGATCTTCGTTGTGAATGCTTCAAGAGGGAAGCTTATATTCCAAGTGGGTTGAAAGAAATAGTTCTAAGCAGTTCTAAGACTATTATTAAAGTAAAACTCATTGGAACAATTCCAAGTAATTACTAGTCTCTCTGAAATTTCATATTCTTCAGCAGTGTCTGAGCTGGTGGTAGCAACTTGTGGGCTCTGTGCATGTGTTTTTCTTAATGAAACTGATCCTTATCTTGATCCTTTCTAATTTAGGTTTAGCTTGTTTTGGAAACAGAGATGGCCTTGATCAACCTAGGTGGGTGATCTATGTCAGAAACTGAACAGACAGGTTCTGCTGTAGCTTTCCCTACCATGGTATGCTCCTGAGATATAGCACAGATAAACTGTTATGTGATAGTTTTAGTCCTACCTGTTATGTTCAAAAAGCTAGTGCTGGGAGACTGCTGTTCATCCCTTTGGCAGCTCACAAACTCAGAGAGTTCCTGCATGTCTTTCATTTTATTCAATATTTACATAAAATCTACTGCGAGATAGTCTTATAGGCATTGTGTCTCTTTTCCATCTAATTCCAAGGAGGCTGTGTAAATCTGGAACAAATGTCTGATCATCACAATGAAATATTGGCTGGAGGCTAACCATGTGTGTTTTATATTATTAAAATATATTGTAGTAGTGGGTTTTTTAATTGATATGTAAGCCACTGTAGGACCACTGTTGGCATCAAAAGCAGTGTTTAAATATCATAAATAGAATAAATAAAGCTAAGACATAATCCAGCCAAGACAGAGGTGTGGTTGGTCAGTTGGAAGTTCAGCTAACTGGAACATGGGATGGGACATTCTCAGCTGTAGCACCCTAGTTTTGAAACTCCCTACCTTAAGATATCCGGTGAATTACCTCATTCATTCATGCAAGCTGAAAAGACTTTTTTTTTAAATTCTCTGGGTATTTGGTATGAATGGCTACTAGCCATGATGGCTATGTTCTACCTCCCCAGTCGGTGGAAGCAATGCTTCTGAATACCAGTTGCTGGAAACCACAGGAGTGGAGTGTAGAGAGTTTTTGTGCTCAGATGCTGCTTGCAGGTTTCCCATAGGCAACTGATTGTCCACTGTGCGAAGAGGATGCTGGACTAGATGGGCCCTTGGCCTGAACCAGCAGGCTGGTCGTAAGTTCTTGTGGTTTGAGTTTTCTCCTGCTTTATGGTTATATGGCTTAGTTTCAGGGGGGAGGGGGCATTTTGGTTTACACTGTTGCATTTTAATGCAATTTCTTTATAAATAAATGAATAAATATTTTACCTTTTGCGAAGATTCCACTTCTCAAGCAAAAGTTCCTGAAACAGGTATTTCGGCTCAAGAAAGAGAGATTACCTATATATTAATAGAAAACTCCATATTCTGAGTACCAATCCTTATGTAGCCAAATCAGAAGGCATGGCTGGGTGACTAGAACCCATGCTTTGATATGTGCTTCAGGTTTTTTTCAGAGAAATTCTGCCTTGCCTGTAGAAGACAACCTGCTCTTCTATTGATAAGGTGACTTGTTCCTTGAACAGTGGGAGTCACTAGAGAAGGTGTCCATGAAACCTCTGGAAGGCATGGTGCTCTTATTTCTACAGACATGATTTATCTGAACTACAGCCTGCATATTTAAGCTGCTATGATGCAGTTACAAATGTCACATATAGTTAAAATGGAAATTACAAAATTGTCATTGGCTGATCGAGAAGAGAGAAAATTTGCAAGCAACAAATTTAGATTCAGACTCAGGTAACAGATGTTCCTGTGATAGAGTAAACAGTGTCTGGAATGTCTATAACGGAAGCTCCTTTTTATAGTTTCAATAAAGATTAGTTTTTATTGTTACAAATTAAAATGTGTGCATTTCTTCCATCAGAAGAGAGCTATAAAACCATGCTGTGTTGAGAGAGTTGTTGCCCATAAGGAGTGTACAGATCGCGCCTTTTTCTTCAATTTCAGGAATAAACTGTTAAAGCAATTATTTCCCTTCATTTTCCAGCACCTGTATCAATAGATAATTTAACTCAACGAGTAAGGGGGGAAACAGACATTTTGCCTTATCCTGGATTTTATACCATACTAACATTCCTGTGATTCAGCCAGCATAACTGACATCCAAATGATGACTACATAAATTTTCTCATTTTACATAATTGCGGTAATATTAACACTTGAGCGTACAATTTTGAAGCATGGCTGCCTCCTCCAGTTATATGCTAGGTCTCAGTCCATTCGAGTCAATTGCAGGACACTGGAGTGAAACTGGAAAAATGCCATTGGTATCAGATCAGCCCTACAAAGCCAACTATTAGTCTTCTCAGACAGATATTGTTATGCCTGCTGGGTGTAATGTCAGAATTTATTTGAAGTGCTGTTATATTCTTAAATACACTCGTTAAGCTGTGAAAAACACAGCACACAGGCACAGTAGGAGCAAGAACAAATAAAGCAAAAAGAGAGAAATGCAATGCAACAGTGTCAATATACTATGCCACACAGCCTAATGCGCAAAGGGAAGACCTCAGCATCAAGCTCATCTATGAACAGGGGGGTGCTGTGAGTTGTGTGGCTCTTCTATTTACTTCAGTGTCTGCACATCAGGGAACAGTGTCGCTATTCTGTATTGGGAAGTAGACATGAAATACCTCCCGTCTCCCTTGTATTTGAAACAGGAAGCACCCCATTGGGGACAGGCTGCCTACCAAGCAGAAGCCAGCATGTACAGCAGTGGCAGCAAGTCAAGAATCTATTCAGACATGCAAAATTGCAATGCAGAACCTGAAAAGAAAGGAGTTAAGTGATTAAAAGTCATGGACTGTCCCTCGTCTGAGAAATACCTGATGTGAAACTATGAGAATCGCAAACAGCTGGTGTTGTGCCCTGGCCCCGCATCCTGTAATTGAAGAGCAAACCCAGCTTTTATACTCTATTGAACAAACCATTGGCATTTGCTTCACCTTCTATCAAAAAATGGAAAGCCATTATTAGGAATAAAACACTTTAATAGGCTCTCACATACCAAGATGTGAAAGATTTTTGCTGGGTTAACATTTGAAAGCAATGTAATGAGACTATTGTGCCATTTATCCAGAAACAACTCTACACAAAGGTTCAGTCGAATAAAGCAGTTTGATAGCAGCTGAAATCTTGCTGTTCTGTAGACTACTTAATAAATAATGGTTCTGTACTTCCTACATTGCTCACCTACTTAGTTGATTGTACTACTGTATTATCCTTTAACTCAATCCAAGTCCATTGTAATTTAGCATAAAAGTAAGCAATGGTAAATTCCTTCTCACCCCAGAAGCCTATACAATAGTGTTGCTGCTGTTTTACCTAAGCATCTTTGCTCTCTATATGTGATGAGTTTTGTTCAGCAGAAGTGTTAGAGTGCATGACATGATTAGTGTATGGACTATAATCTCTCCCACCCCACAAAAACTTTGCTGTTCTTACTTTGTTGGAATTAAAAAAAAAAATACAAAACCTCCCACTTTCTCAAGTAGTAGTTATCACATATGGATCTGTGTTTACAATGTGTATTATTTTACAGCCTATAGTTGACATGTTGGTGATTTGATTGGTGGGGGCGGGGGGCAGCTGATTGATGGGAATCTATGAATCCAGCATCTAGGATTTTGGAACTGGTGGTATCATGGGGTCTGCACAACTGTTGCAAATTTGCCTCCAGGTCAGATGGTTTTGCTATACATTGTTTTATCTAGGTTGGTGTTCATTGCACCATGTATAACCCATAAGACCAATGGCAGTATAACTTGGAAAGGTACTTATGTGATTTAGTGATATCTATGAATACATATGTTTCTAAGCAATGGCTAATATTTACTTTGTCTTCCTATGTTAAGTGATGAACTCCTTTAAATACCCACTTTGATAAAGCTTCAATTTTCTTTGTCTTTATGCTTATCTGTGCACTCAGTGCTTTAAGAATTGATGGTTTCATCAGACATGGACAGCAAGAGCAGGTATGATCCTTAGGCTGTAATACAGTGGTACCCCGCAAGACGAATGCTTCGCAAGACGGAAAACCCGCTAGACGAAAGGGTTTTCCGTTTTTCGATGCGCTTCGCAGGACGAATTTCCCTATGGACTTGCTTCGCAAGACGAAAATGTCTTGCGATTTTTGAGGTTTTTTTTCACTCCCCAACCCCTTTTTCTAAGCTGCTAAACCGCTAATAGCCTTTTAGCAGCTAATCCGCTAATCCCTTAAACCTTTAATAGCCGCTAATAGCTGCTAAACCGCTAATAGCACTAATCCGCTAAGCCGATAATAGGGTTGCTTCGCAAGAGGAAAAAACCGCTAGACAAAGAGACTCGCGGAACGAATTAATTTCGTCTTGCGAGGCACCACTGTACTATGGTTACCAGACGTCCCTGTTTCCCGGGGACAGTCCCCAGATTTACTAATCTGTCCCTGGACAAAATCCGTCCCCAGAATGTCCCTGGATTTCATTTAATGTCCCCGGATTTATATTTTAAGTGTTATAGATTTATTAGTAGGGAATGAATGTTGCGTGATTGGTTCAACGGCACAAGACACATCATATGGTGACTTCCTGTGAGGCAAAATGGCGGGCGCCATGGCAGCAAGCAGCTCCTGAAGCCAGCCAGAGCCAACTGCACTACCAGGCTGGCTCCGGGCTGCTGAGACTACCACTGCCGTGGGGGAGCCAGGGACACCCGGTGCGTCAACTGGGGGAACCGCTGACCTCCCCCCCCCCCCATGACCCAAATTGAGCCAGGAGCGAGAGCACCCAGCCACCTGGCCGACTGCCCAGCTGCGCTCCAGGGCCAGGAACACCCAGGAGCTGACGCAGGGAGAAGGAGGAGAGGAGAAAGAGAAGGAAGAGAGAGGAAGAGGAAGGAGAAAAAAAGAGGAGAACCCTGACCTTGCTGTGCCGCTGCCACCGCCACAGAGAAGTAAGAGAGCACCAGGAGGGCAAGGACATGTTGCCAAGCCCAGGCCTGGTCCGAGCCTACTCCACGGTGGCTAGCACTCCAAGCTGGGGCTCAGAGGAAGGCTGTGTGACAGAGGAGACTACAGAAGACAAGATATTACTCTTTTTTTAATAACTTTTTTTTCTCTTACAAAAGAAAAGTGTCCCCAGATTCTTCGAAAAAAATCTGGTAACCTTATGCAATACCCACTTACTTGGGACTCAGTACAGCCTGTCTGGCAAGCAGATGAGGGGAAGAGTTATTTGCTGCTCTCTGGCCACCAGGAAACTGTACAAGTCCTAAACCCCAGGTCCCTTTTCTTTCCACTGTGTGTCCCACCTGGGTCTCTGCAGTGTACTGCTGAGCTGCTAACAGGCTGTCTCCACTCTTGCCACTCTTGGTGTAGGGACACTGCCACAGCACAAAAGACGCATAGTGCACAAGATGCAGGACTTAATTAGCCCCACATTTATTATTTGAACGATGAAAAGTATAGGCACTTTAAAAGATTCACATAACATCGGATGATAATGCTCCGACAAACCTTTATCACACAGCTTCTCAGAATAACTGTGGTGTTATGCCAATACATGTGAGGTCTTCATTAGCACCATGCAGAGTTATTAAAGTGACACCTCATGATTAACCCCAAAGAAATGTTCTATTTAAAAAGAGCAGTTCATTTTTAGTTCATTATAGCTGTGCTAGGTATGACAGGTGTGAGTTACTTATAAATTCCTTTTTATCCTGTGTTCAAGGAAAGGAGGGGAAAGTGTGAGAAAACCTTTTTGTACTTGCTTCAGAGGCCAGTTCATAAATTAGTATACCAGAACAGATATGCTGAAGCTCACTGAACTTAGCACTGACTTTAGTCAGTTCTAAAGTCCAGTTTAGAGCAGATAGAAGAGGGTGCCCAGACTGCTTTTTGGAAAATTAGTTGTGGGGCACAGAAAATGTGACTTTCACACTTACGGTGCCCGGGCAGTTTTTATTATTCCCTGTGTCTTCAGAGCAGCATGTCAGAAAGCCGAAATGGTGGCATTTTGTGATCATTTGAAATGATGACATCAGTTCAAGGTTTCTGACTTATTTCATTTTGTCTTGTTTTGTTGACCTGCTAGTAAACATTAAGAACGTTCTACCTTTCCCCTAAGTGTTCATTTCTACATCTGCCACTGATTGGTTTTGTAATCAAGAATGTGAAGTGGGTCTGGGTGTGAACACCGGTTCCTGGGAAACAACAGTGGGAAAAGGCTAAGGCTTCAAATCCTGTGCATGGGCTCTCCATAGGCCTATGGTTGGCCACTGTTAGAAACAGGATGCTGGACTAGATAGGCATTTGGTCCCGCAGAGCTCTTAAAAGTTCCTAAAATACTCAATTATCTTACTTTTGCAATTCACTAAAGAGCTTTAAATTCTGTTGTCACAATGCCAATGCCCAGTTTTGTTTATCTATTTCTTAGTTGCCTAGGCATTCCAATAATAGCAACTGAATCCATCTTGGTTCTTGAAAGAATTCTTCTAAATACAGTGGTACCTCAGGTTAAGAACTTAATTCATTCTGGAGGTCCGTTCTTAACCTGAAACTGTTCTTAACCTGAAGCACCACTTTAGCTAATGGGGCCTCCCGCTGCCACCGCACAATTTCTGTTCTCATCCTGAAGCAAAGTTCTTAACCTGAGGTACTATTTCTGGGTTAGCGGAGTCTGTAACCTGAAGTGTCTGTAACCTGAAGCATCTGTAACCTGAGGTACGAATGTAGTCTCCTTACTTCATTTTCATTTGCTGTTTTCGATATTTGACATGCATATGTTATTAATTAAGCATCTTACCATCAGCCTTGCCATCTATAAGATATAGCATTTACATTTCAAGTTAAATTGCCTCTGTACTTTTTAGAAGATCAATTTTTTTCCTTAAACATTGTTGCTTCATCATTTCTAATCATATTGTAATTATTCTAAAATAATTACCAAACTATTATCACTAGTTATATTAGTAGAAATTTAATAGTTTTCATCTTTTTATATTATTTTGTAGGTATAATTAAAGTTGGCATTCCTTATTTTTCTTCCCTATTAGCTTTATTTGTTTCCAATCAGTTTTAAAAAAACACATTAATGTCTAGAACGGAGACTTTTAAAAAGTTACTTGATACTCTATTTTGAAAATGAACTTACTTCAGTTAATAATAGCAAAATATAAAGAACCAAGTTTAATCAAGTAATGAAATTAGCTACATTTAATAACCGTTTTCCTGCTTACCAATGATCATGAATAATTTCTGCAAATCAGTCTGCAATATGTAATTATTCTAGGCTTGAAAATACTATAATTTGCATAACATAATTTTTAATGTAAGTGAGTGTGTGCACTTTTTCTCCCTTTTTCTTTTATTTTTGGTAGTCCCATTCTTTCTATATACAGTGGTACCTCTAGTTACGAACTTAATTTGTTCCGGAGGTCCATTCTTAACCTGAAACTGTTCTTAACTAGAGGCGTGCTTTTGCTAATGGGGCCTCTTGCTGCCACTGCGCTGCCAGCTCACGATTTCCATTCTCACTCTGGGGAAAAGTTCTCAACTCGAGGTAACTCTTCCAGGTAACCTGAAGCATTTGTAACTCGAGGTACCACTGTATTGGAGAACATAACAGTTGCACTTTATTTACACCACAAAGACATATACAGTGGTACCTGTAATTTGTTCCAGAGGTCCATTCTTAACCTGAAGCACCACTTTAGCTGATGGGGCCTCCCGCTGCTGCTGCGAGATTTCTGTTCTCATCCTGAAGCAAAGTTCTTAACCCGAGGTACTATTTCTTGATTAGTGGAGTCTGTAACCTGAAGCGTGTGTAACCTTAAGCGTATGTGACCCGAGGTACCACTGTATACATATTTACACCACAAAGACACATATACACACTTATGCCTCAATGGTGCCCCCAGATATCACCTCACTGAACACCTCCAATAGATAGTTTTAAAAAAACCAACCACTCCCATCAAACATGGAAGCTCATATCCAACTAATTCTAATAGCTCCTTCTTGATGCCACTATAGGGTACATTGTACCCAGAGCTTGTTTTTACAGAGTTTGGCTTGTTTCTTCCCTTAATACACTTGCTAGTTTCAATTCTGCTTCTACAGTAACTCCAGATTTAAAATACAGTCCACAAAGAAAGAACAATGCCTTCCACCTCGTCACATATTTCAGACATACTACTTTGCTTTCTAGAAACTTTCTTAAGTGTTTTGTCTAACTTCCTCAACACAGAATGGGGTGAAAAACTCTCATTCAAGTTCAGCCCGCAACTCCCCTAAAGGCAGTTACGAGCTTGGTTTTTGTATACCCAAAGGACAAAACAGTCCACTGTCCAGTTGCTTTTCAGAAGCATGTAAGAAAAGAAAGCAGTGCTAAGGCCCATAAATGGTTTTCTGCGTGTACTAGCTGAGCAAGACTGATTTGTGAACAATTCATCCTGATTCCTAAACAATAGCAGCATTGGCAATGCCTCTTGAGTACTTTCATGGTCTCAGGAGTGGCTCAAAAGTACAATGAGAATCTCTCTATATAGCTCATCTAAAAGTAAAATGAAAAATTTATTGGACACATGCAGAGCCTTGCCATAAAAACACAACATTGTTCATTTATCAGAACAATGACATTTAACTACAAAACTACAAAGGGCAGCATAGAACCAGGGATATGCTGGCACAGGTCAACTGTGAATTCCTTTTTTAATTGATCTATTACAATTTGTGTTTCATGTATATAGGTTTTTAGCACTATTTTATTGTATTTTCATCCATATGTTTGAGGTATATCAACCTGGGCTCTCTTGAGGAAAGGTAATTTATAAATAAATATTTTGTTGTTGTTGTTTAATCGTTTAGTCATGTCCGACTCTTCGTGACCCCATGGACCAGAGCACGCCAGGCACTTCTGTCTTCCACTGCCTCCCGCAGTTTGGTCAAACTCATGTTCGTAGTTTCGAGAACACTGTCCAACCATCTCATCCTCTGTCATCCCCTTCTCCTTGTGCCCTAAATCTTTCCCAACATCAGGATGTTTTCCAGGGAGTCTTCTCTTCTCATGAGGTGGCCAAAGTATTGGAGCCTCAGCTTCACGATCTGTACTTCCAGTGAACACTCAGGGCTGATTTCCTTAAGATGGGGAGGTTTGATCTTCTTTCAGTCCATGGGACTCTCAAGAGTCTCCTCCAGCACCATAATTCAAAAGCATCAATTCTTCAGCGATTAGCCTTCTTTATGGTCCAGCTCTCACTTCCATACATCACTACTGGGAAAACCATACCTTTAACTATACAGACCTTTGTTGGCAAGGTGATGTCTCTGCTTTTTAAGATGCTGTCTAGGTTTGTCATTGCTTTTCTCCCAAGAAGCAGGCGTCTTTTAATTTCGTGGCTGCTGTCACCATCTGCAGTAATCATGGAGCCCAAGAAAGTAAAATCTCTCACTGCCTCCATTTCTTCTCCTTCTATTTGCCAGGAGGTGATGGGACCAGTGGCCATGATCTTCTTTTTTTGATGTTGAGCTTCAGACCATATTTTGGCCTCTCCTCTTTTACCCTCATTAAAAGGTTCTTTAATTCCTCCTCACTTTCTGCCATCAAGGTTGTGTCATCTGCATATCTGAGGTTGTTGATATTTCTTCCAGCAATCTTAATTCTGGCTAGGGATTCATCCAGCCCAGCCTTTCACGTGATGAATTCTGCATATAAGTTAAATAAGCAGGGAGACAATATATAGCCTTGTCATCCTCCTTTCCCAATTTTGAACCAATCAGTTGTTCCATATCCAGTTCTAACTGTAGCTTCTTGTCCCACATAGAGATTTCTCAGGAGACAGATGAGGTGATCAGGCACTCCCATTTCTTTAAGAACTTGCCCTAGTTTGCTGTGGTCGACACAGTCAAAGGCTTTTGCATAGTCAATGAAGCAGAAGTAGATGTCTTTCTGGAACTCTCTAGCTTTCTCCATAATCCAGCGCATGTTTGCAATTTGGTCTCTGGTTCCTAGCATGCAATAGTGGCAGCTTCTCATTCTTACAAGAAATAGAAGAGAAAATTGCTGTTTGGTAGAACATAATCAGGGACTTGTGGTCCCAGCTGCAGGTGGGAAAATACACCTCATCAGGGACATGGGGTGCTGGTAGTCATACCTCTTCTTCTGCACCAAGGTAAATTTCTTGGCCTAGCTGCAGGGCAAAAGGGGAAACAGAATGTTCTGAGGTGAGGCAACTTCTTAGGTGTCCTCAAAGCTTTGTAAAACATGCATTGATGCCTTTCAAACATTTGCAAACGTTGACCCCTTTGGTGCTGAATGGAAGTACAATCACACATTCCTACTCCATTTTTAGTCAGCAAAGAGGAGTATCATATTTTGCCACATAAACAAGACAAGGCATCTGTATGACTACTTCATCCTGCTCCCGTTATACCATCTGCTCCTCATATGGCCTATTTGAAGACAGAGGTTGGATGGTGCCACAAGTAATAAATTCACTTTTGGACCTCTCTCACACTATATTTTCTTTTTCCATGTATCTCAGTGGCTCTGATCTTTTTGATCACTATGGAAAAGCAGTAAGGGCATCACCAAATACAAATGTGGAATCCTTTGGTAAGTATGTAGAGACCTCCTCCATGAGAGTTGCTTCATCCAAGGACAAAATCACATACCAATAAAAGAGAGAGAAATCTGGGAACCAGATTTCACAGGCAGATAATATGTACATTTGTAGTTGAAAAGGGGATTAATGATGTAGTCAAATCTCTTTATCATATTAGCAAGCATATCAGTAAAAATCATTAGTAATAAAATATGTAATGACAACTGAGAATTGTTACTTTCGTAGTGAAGTATAATGAAAATTGACAAAATGATAAGTTGTCTTAAGCAGGAGGAGGGTAAGGCTTCAGGACCTCATGAAAAGGTCATTTTTATCCTTCATAATTTATAATCAGTATTCTAAAATGGTTGATATAACTAAGACCACAATTTAATGTTATTTGCACCTGCAACATAAACTCACATAAACATCCTTGCTTATAACTGATATAAGAATTAGAAACCCCAGGTGTATGTTTTTATTTTTTTTAATAATGTTTCAAAGTTTCACTTTAATTGCATTTAACCTTTTAGAATGTATTAGGCTTAATTTTTGTGTGTTCTGCATTTGTGAGTCTCCCGCTCCTATGCTGCATTCCATCTCTCCTTATCTATCCCTGAAAGTGGTACAAGTGGCAGGATGTTTTAGCACCAGAGTGTAAATCAGCTATCCTTGAAGCATTCTGAGACCCAGGAAGAGGATTTTATGATGCTCTTCCCTCACTGAAGGCTAGGTTGCCAGGGTAACACTGGACAGCCAAGACCTAATATGGTCAATGGTATGGGTACATCGGGGCCATACCAAGGTGATCGTGGGGGTGAAGATACCAGTATGGAGCTATGCATGTTTTACTTCTCATGACCTGTAACCTTTCCTGACATATGTGAAGATGTTTTATGACTCTTTGTTTGCTGTGTTTGAACTACTATATAGGCTTTTGTTCTGAAGTGCCTCGGGGCAGACCTTCTCAACTGGCACGTTGAATTGAGTGAGTTCTGTCCTATTGCAATAGCTATAATAAACGCTGGGTCCCTAAATCTGGATGCTGGACTTGAAAATAGTTTTTTTTGGTTCTGTAGTTTATTCAAAAGGTGGTTATTCCTCACCTGGGTAACAAACAAGGTGGTGTAGAGGTGAATTCTTACCACATAACCTCCCAGAACCAACTAATGAAAGCTATTACAATGCACTGCTAATGGTGGGACAGTCATGGCATTTTCCCCACCTGCTTTTACATAAGCTCAGCCTTTTCCACTTGGGTGAGCCACTCTCCCTCCAGTATCTGTATTATTATTATTATTATTATTATTATTATCATCATTATTATTAATTCAACTTACACACCACCCTATACCCAGAGGTCTCAGGGTGGTTCACAACAAGACAACATATAAAAGCAGTAACACAATAACCCTCCCCTAATAAAAAAAAAAATTAAGGGTGTTGAATGTCAATAAGGTCAACCAAAGACCTGGTTAAAAAGGAACGCTTTTGCCTGCCGCCTAAAGGTGTATAATGAAGGCGCCAGGTGAACTTCCCTGGGAAGAGCATTCCACAGACAGGGAGCCACTGCAGAGAAGGCCTGTTCTTGTGTTGCCACCCTCCGGACCTCTTGAGGAGGAGGCACACAGAGGAGGGCCTCAGAAAGTGATCTCAGGGACTGGGTAGGGTCATATGGGAAGAGGTGGTCCTTGAGGTATTGTAGTCCTGAGCCGTTTAAGGCTTTATAGGTCAATTGCTGGGATTCATGAGCAGGAAAGGACTAGTATTGCACTCATGTGCTGCTTGTGGGCTTCTCATAGGCATCTTGTTGGCCACTGTGAGAATGGAATTCTGGACTGAATAGGCCACTGGTCTGATCAAGCAGGGCTTTTCTTATGCTCTGAGACCTATCTCCCATTCTGCTGAAATCAATACGGAATCTCTGCACAATTCATGTGTTTTAATGTGGTCTGTGTAATCAGCTGCTCCATAGCCTGAAGTAGCTCCAAAAGGAAGCAGCATTCCTTCTTTGCAGTAGACAATACAATATTACATTAGTATCCAAATGCCAGCAATGAATCTAAGTTGGTCCTGAATTAGCACTCTGGCCTTCAACCATAGCAGGCTGCCATTTGAGGAGGCAAATGAGTAGACGAAAGCAGACTGCCTATTTGTCTGTTGAGGAAACAGCAGCTTTGGCCTGACTGGATGAGGTGCTACCTTGAATAAAGAGGAGCAGTTTAACGAGGTGTGAGCAGTGTTACTCAGTGATATTTCCTTGCCCCTGCCTTTTTTCCTGTGTGCTTCAGCTCAAAGCTTCCTTGTTTCAGATATGTCCCTCTGCAGCAGTTGGAAGGTGAGTTAGGCAAAGCAAGGTAGCAACTCTGGGTTCTCATAACTTGGAATCTGACATATCACCTCTTCCCAGCTGCTTATTGTCCCATGATTATTGGAGCTGCTCTGGGCTGCAGAGGCAGGTTTGTTTGTGGTTCCTGCCTGCACAGATGCATTACATAGCAGAACCACATACTTACAGTTCTAGACACCTACTGGTGGAAACATTAATTTGAAATCAGTGGAGCCATTTCTAGTTTTGCTGTTTTGATATACTTGTAAACCAAGTTAGAAGGGTATACAAAGCTCATTTGATGAAAAATCTGTAGAACTGGGGCAGGGGAGTATAATCAAAATGTGGATCAGTTTGGCTCCCTATCTCTTAAAAATATGCTCCGAACAAAAGCACTGTAGTGCTGCTATAGTCAGATTTTTAATTTTTTAGTAAGCAAAAGGGGTACAAAACTCTCAGGAACCAGTGCTGGTCTCTTAAGGGACAAAAAAGGTAAATATAATTTATGCCTGTCAAGGGCATGATTAAACTTCAATTCAAACTTGTCCTGACCAGAAAATAAATTGCCCAGCAATCTTGAACAAGGCTTTCTAGATATTCTCTCTCTCCCTCCCTCCCTCTCTTTTTGAAAAGTGTGTGAGAGTGCCAGTCTAAATGGAGAAGTATGATTTATGAAAGTATTGATTTCTTTTGTTAATAATTAATTAGCTGTCCCACCACAATATTATTTATCAAAGATTTTTGGCATATAATTAAATTGTCACATAATAGATTGCATCCATATAGATTCATTAAATATTAAAACATACATGTGACATTGCTCCCCTTTTCTTTGGTTAACAACATATTTTCTCTGTTCTTTTCCATTAAGGTCAATAATGATAGGTCCCCACCCTTATCATAAAAGCTTTAGTGGCTATTTGGCAAGATTGAGGAACTCATCAAAAGCACCCTCTAAAGGTTATACGTTTACTGCCTTTCAGTGAGTGACTTTGATCTTTTATCATCAACCAAAGTCTCCCAATCAGCTCTTTATAGCAATGGCTAATGAAACTTTTGCCACAGAGCCAGGTATTCCATCAAGCTTTTGAAGGTGCCAAAGAGTCTGGTGGAATGTAAGGAAATGATCAAAATAAGATCAGTAGCTTGAGTTTTCATTACATCAAGGGTTTTATTGGGTCTTAGAATAAAACAATAGGGGATCACCAAATCACTGGTAAGCATCAGTGTTATCTTTTGGGAAAGAAAATGAAAAGATTACACAAGGATAATGAAAATATGATGTCTTCACTGATCATATTTAAAAGCTAAATGTTCCTTACTCCCTATGAACCTAGTATCTGACAGAAGAAAGGTCATGAGGGAGATCACCCCACAGAGATTATTCTTTGCTGTGTGCACCACTCCCAGTATTTAAGAGGAAGAAAATGAAGAGAGAAAAGCATTAGAGTCACATCAAGAACATTACTCTTTAGCGGAAGGGCTGTCATAGTATGGCCCATGCTATGTATGTAAAATTTCCCAGATCCAATTGCCGGCAAATCCATGTAAATCTTGGAAGGACCTCTGTCTGAAACGCTGGAGAATCACTAGTGGTCAGTTTAGAGAATTCTGAGCTAGACTGAACAATGGCATGACTTAGCATGAGACAGCTTCTGAGGTTTTAAATGTGGCTTCCCATAGCAGAGTACTTTTACAATTAGGCTTTTACCAAAGGACCAGGAATATTGTTATTGTTGTTAATTTTATATGTCACCCATCTGACTGGGTTGCTTGTTTGAGCAGTAAGCGTTGCTTATCTACTGTGTGTTATTCACTGGTGAAAGAAAACATGTACCCAAACACGTGGAAGTCCATCTGCTCCAGATGTGTACCATACCATCCTGAGGAATGACTAACGGTAGCTCAAATCAACCTCTGATATTAAAGAATTCAGAAAAAAGAACCCACAATGAAATGGCTTTAGGTTGCTGCAGTCATGCCACCTATTGTAATTGTACCATGCACCATCTCTGTGTGAAACAGGTTTTTGTGAAAATCCTCTCTTACCAGCAACCATAAATTCTGTTTTTGTAGAATTCTGTGCATTTCTGAGCTTCTGCTAAATCAGAATACTTCCCCTGAAAATGGAAGGGGAAAGGGTTTACTAATATCCACATTGCTGCTATCCAATTCCAGTTGGTGTGCCTTTTTTTTTGCCGTTCTTACTTGCATTAAAAAAATCAAATCATGGACATGCTTTTCAGCCATAGTCATCATCAGAAGTCTTATAATTGCCACATATCCAGTTAATGCAGTTCTAATCCTGTTTTATAATTTCACATGGACAAAAATGGCTATGCAACAACTCATAATCATGGAGTCTAATCAATTGTGAACTGATTGTGCATTCACAGAGAAATATAGGACCCATGGAAGAAGCATAGCACATTTCCAGTGCAAATGGAATCTGACAAGCCACAATAACATTTCGTAGATGATTGAATGACAACCAAGTAAATAGATTTTATCATGTAATTGTGTGTATAGGTTTATATCCTGGGAGTGTGCATTGGCTTTGTGTGGAGTGCAAATAATGAGGTCAATTGAGGTGATTCATGGGGCCTTCCCAGGCCAAGTCAATAATGGCCATGTTGGAACAGGGCCTTCAAAACCTCACATAGCTCTCTCCCCCCCCCCCCTGCCAATATATAGCTCTATGTTTTCCAATATCTCTACTTTGCTCCAAGTCCATGGGCTTAGCAAGAAGTGAGCTGGTCCAAGATTTTGCCTGCAGCACACTGAAGAACCCTAGTTTTGTTTTTGTTTTTTCGTTAAGCCCAATAGTTAAGCTGGGGGGGGCAGGAGCTTTCAGAACCCCACAGGAAGCATTAAACAGCCTCCTGTTGCAAGCCCTATCTCAAGAGGAAACAAACCACTCCAGAAAAGTTTTGAAATGTGCACGCAAGAATGCATGCCACTCAACCTCTAAATCTTATAACACAAAGAAGAACAAGAGACAAACCTCCACTCAAAACTGCCACCAAAAATATGAAGCTAATGCAGTTTTTGGAATTTTAGTTGAATTAATAATGATACTGTCCTAATATGGATTATAGTAGAAAGTTCCTCCACAAAAGCCCGTGGACCTATTTGTCTGCAATGTGGCTTAATTCACTACGCAGGAACTCCTGTGCCTGTAAATTTCATTCACTTCAATCAATAGTGTGGGGAGGTATAGCCAATTTTAGATTTCACATTTTGGGGTGGATCTACACACAAGGGGAAAAACACTCTAAATAAGTCTGAAATTAGATTGTTATAACCAAATAAAATAAAATAAAACCCTATGAGGAAATGTGTATGAACTTTTTCTACTCTCTTACGTCATCTGGTGTTGCATTTTTATAGCTCATTCAAATAATTGTTTCTTTACTAATGTAGCTGAGTCCATAGTGACTGGGGCACACACAGCTTTGTTTTAACAGAGTGGCTCAGAACCCAAAGCACAGTTCAAAGTGGAAAGAGCAGAGAGTAACTCAGAAACCAATTGGGTTTTATTTATTTTTTAATGATATATACAGATCCAAGGTGAATCTTGGCATCCATTCAAACCCCAATTTTATATCCTTACTCTGCACTCACTGACTGAGCCTAGTTTGTTTGCGCAATATTCCATTACAACTCATATTGCCAGGATATTGCTTTGGGTACTAAGTGCTTCTTTACTAGATCATTCCATGAATGTGCCTCTATGTGCTGAAATTACTTATCAACAGGTTATTCACAAGCACTACACTAATTGAATTAGAACAATAAAGTTAAGCATATGGTTAAGATACTTTCCAAACTGTGGGCTTTGTAAAGTTAATGTGACAATTGGCATATTAAACACCAAATTAGCAAAATAATTGTGGACAGTAATACTAAAAGCACAAAGCTGAATAGAACGACTGTGTACTAGGTTGTAAATTATTCTCAAGTCTTGTGTAACAGACACAGAACGTTGTGTTACACAGCTTCTGTGAGATACAGCAACTCTGGATGTCTCAGCCTATCCTTGATGAAATTTATCTATTTTGTACTGTAATGGGGATACCTTGAATAAATGTCCTTCTAGAAGTCATCAACAATAAGATAAATACACTTTCCTACTCTGGGTTGCTAAACTTTTCCCCAATCAAGTTAACTGATTATGGATGCATTCTGTCATAAAAAACTAAAATTTATCATTGTAGCTCATCCATCTTCCTACAACACAGCCACAGCACAGCACAGCTTTCCCTTTTGTTTTAGAGTCACCGACACTTCTCCATATGTCCAAGCATCAACAAACTGAGATTCCGTTTAACAATGGTTTGTCAGAGTCAGCTTCCAAGCATGTATTATGAAGTGTTTTGTTTCAACAAACTACCATTAAGATTAACCATAATATAGGAGTTGGATGCAACATTAAACTGTAGTTCATGAAAAGCAGAAGCAAAAGGTTTCCGATTCATTCCTCACCAGAAGAGGGGAGGGGGGAGCATATGAGTCTGGTACACACTGAAGTATATTCATTTCATGAAAAACCGTAGCTAATCAGTTCATCCAATATGTAAATAATCCCTCTCATTATTTCCATATCTTTAAATTTCTCAAAGTTATAGCTTTAAAGGGGAACTGGCAAAATTCTGGATGAGAGCTTTATTGGTGTCTATTAGCTGCAATGGTCAAGTGGGACTTTCACAGGCAATATGCTACTGAATGATAGTTATGCTGGGGAATAGTGGGAAAAGACTCTTTCATTCTTGCTTGTAACAGTAGTACCTTGGATTAAGTACTTAATTCATTCCGGAGGTTCATTCTTAACCTGAAACTGTTCTTAACCTGAAGCACCACTTTAGCTAATGGGGCCTCCTGCTGCCGCCACACCACCGGAGCACAATTTCTGTTCTCATCCTGAAGCAAAGTTCTTAACCTGAAGCACTATTTCTGGGTTAGCGGAGTCTGTAACCTGAAGTGTATGTAACCTGAAGCGTATGTAACCCGAGGTACCACTGTAGGCTTCCCACAAGCATCTGTTTGACTACTGAGAGAAGCAGGGCACCCAACTCAATGTGATCTAGCAGGACTTTGCTTATGACCTTACATTACTGAGTACCTGTGATAGAAGTGGCTCTATTGGCTATGTTTAGACATTCTCTTTATAGAAGATACCATCATATTAAGGAAAATCCACAGTAAGTAACAAAATTTCAAAACTGAACTCATCAGACCTGATTGTGCTCTGTTTATAAGTATGTAGCTAACTCCACAACGTCTTCCACTAAAAGACAGAATACAGTTTTAACTGAAGTCACAGTTAGTCAGATGTTAAGCTAAATTAGAGGGGAGCTCGTATTGTGAAAGCTCATGAAAATCTTCTCACTGTTTTGTACTGAATGCCTAGCAATTTTGAAAGAGGTTAAAATAGGGTAAAAGAATAAGAAAAATCAAACACTAGAGACAGAGCATGATGAGTCTGTTCACAGCTCACTGAAGGGAAGAAATCTGACAAGTAAAAGAATTGGGAGAAAACTGTTTCTTAAATGGATGAATGGTTTCAACAGAGCCACATTAATTCTGAAAAAAGAACGGAAACAAGTAGACTTTCCAGGATCACTGTACTTCCTAAGCACATGAGAAACTATTTGTTGTGTCATATTGTAAGTATATAGAAAACTATGTTTGTGGCTTATTTTTTATTTTTAAAAGCACAAGAGCAGGATTATTTTGAATGTTAATTTCTCCACTGCTTCAATATTTTATTTTATTCAGTCAGTAATAACTCTTAATAAGGTATTGTTATTTCTTTATACTTAAGTCCATCTTATACATTACCTTTGTAATTAGAACAGGTTGGATTGCATACACCCTAGGTAGATAAACCACCCAGTAACAGTACCTCCTTAACGTCTGAATTGAATTTCAGTTTACCAGCCCTTGTGCAATCCATTACTACATCTAGGCACTGATTTAGGACACCCACAGCCTCATCAGGATTTGATGAAAGGCATCTGAAGAAAGGGAAACACAAGTTCCATCTCTTCCTGGATAGGGGAGACCTTTGGAATGCTGATAAATGATTTTGAAATTTCTAAGCTTGATTGCTGTAATGTGTTCTACATGAGGCTCTCCATGAAGACAGCTCATATTGAAACTACATATGATGCTACATGCATCACTGGGAGCTGCGGGATTGGCTTTTTAAGTGAAAACAGTAGCCACAAAAGTGAAAATCATTAATGGAAGCTTCCCTGCTGGGCAGTTTCGAGAAGTTCTCATTGGGACTGCATGGGAGGAAAAGGTTAGCCCTGCAAATTTCAATAGAAGTAATTTGGTCCTGAAGCTTCAGCTAATAGAGAAGCGATTCCCAAACTATTTTTTCCAACGAACCACTTGAAAATTGCTGTGAGTTTTGGTTTGCAATGTTTTGTTTTGTGCCTGTTGTAGCTATTGTAACGCACTGCAACAGATTCTTATTTTAAACAGCATTTTAAACTGCATTTTACCACTTCTTTTATTTCTTACATATATATTGCATTTTGCTGCATTGCCATTTGAATTCCATAAAATTCAATTGTAATACAAAAAAAATGCAATATGTATAAGAAATAAGAGAAGCCAGAAAAAAATACAATTTAAAATCAGTATAGCTAGTTAATATGATGAATCGTCATCTCTTGTCCTTGACCACATATTCACAGATATGCTGTAGACCAGGAGTCAGCAACCTTTTTCAGCTGTGGGCCGGTCTACCGTCCCTCAGACCTTGTGGGGGGCCAGACTATATTGGGGGGGGGGGGATAAACGAATTCCTGTGACCCACAAATAACCCAGAGATGCATTTTAAATAAAAGTACACATTCTACTCATGTAAAAACACTGATTCCTGGACTGTCCGTGGGCCGGATTTAGAAGGCGACTGGGCTGCATCCGGCCCACAGGCCTTAGGTTGCCTACCCCTGCTGTAGACCATTGTAATGAAGCTCACAAACCACAATTGAAATAAGAGCTGTAACAGTTAGAAGCAGGGCCTTTACAACAGTTGCTCCAGTTCTCTGGAGTAAACTCTCCAGTAAGGTGCATGTTTCCCCCTCCTCAGTAGCCTTTAGGAGGGGTTATGATGCACATTTATTTTTTCATTTTTTATTTTGGCTGGCTACAACATTGATTTTTCCTTCCTTTACTGTTCTTTTTGTTTGCTTTATTGTACTTTATGTTTTAATAAAGCTGCATTGAGTTGTGGAAGACTGACTAAAATTAGGAGGCTAAGACTGTATCCCCCTCATTCCCCTATCTGTACAAACACAATGGCTAGCCATTGTCCAATTCTGTTCTCCATTTTAAGGCATCGAAATCAATTTTGAGGTGTCTCTTGTATAGGCAGACAACAAGAAAACTGAGAAACTAAGTAAGTTTTTATGAACAAAAGAGATTAATTTTAGCTGTGCTGCTAGGTAAAAAAGTGGGGAAATGAAGCAAATTGCAGAGCTTTACCTAGCAGCTGGAGGAAATGTTTCCTTGGAGAACCAAGTCTCATTTTTAGATGTTGTAATATCCTCTTTCTCCAGTCCAGAATCCCATTTTACCACCGTTATGATAAATAGATATATTCTCCCTTTAAGATTTGTTTACCGGCTACCCTGATGAAGAGTTCTGGAGAACTCAAAAGCTTGCACACTAGGCACTGACAGGGAGAAGGGAGATGCTGAAATGATGAAGATACTGAAATGAAATGATCTGGTATTTCAGATGTCAGATCTTATTATGTATAAAATATCCTCTGTAAAAATGGAAACAGCTGCAATCCATACTCATAATAATATGTTTCTACAGATTCTGCTGCCTGGCTTGCAGTATGAACAACCTGGGGTCAATAACTGGTTCTACTCTGAATTTCCAGTTTCCTTCCGTAATTTACTGTGCATTTCTCTGCTACCAGTTTCTGTCAGTGAAAGCAAAGTGGCAAAGTAGGTCAGTGGTGTAACCTTACCAACCCACTTGACCTACTTTCATTCTCTGTAGCAACAGAAGATCACAGCAGCACTCCAGGCAACCAGTGCAAAAGGCATACATATGCTAAGACACGAGATGATCATAGAGCTTATTGTGCTGAGTTCTTAAGAGAAATTGGGGTCCCTCGAAAGTTAATAGTAATTCTTCCCTATTTCTCTGTCTCCTAGCTGCCAGGCAGCCCAGCTTCCCTGTGGCATTCTTTTGTTAATTTCCAGGCCTTTCTGAGTTCTCATTTTACCATTTCTTACTCTGTGCAGAAGCAAGGATGGCCCAGGACATTTTGCTGCTTGAGGCAAAGAGCAAGATGGTACCCTTTCCTCATTCCAGGAACAGAAGTTGACTGGGGTGGCAATTAAACATCACTTCAACACTAATGATGAAACAGCATTCTCCACGGCAGCTGAGGCAACAGGCAAGTTCAGGGCCCCAGATCAGGCTCTGTGACACATACAGTTCTGTCCTCCAACAGAGGGCAGTGTCTAGGGGACCAGTGCTGCTGCCCAGCTCCCCCAGCATCTGTCGCCTGTGGTGATTGCCTCACTCTGCCTAAAGATAGGGCCAGTTGCAATAAAAGAAGAAGCGGAGGCTGGACGCGGTACCTCCTGGCTCAGCTGGCCGCTTTGTGCCTCCGTGGCCACAGCAGACGGAGGCTCCAGGCGCAACGCTGCTTTGGCGTAGCATGGCAGAGGCGGGCGAGGGCGGCGAGCTGATGCTGGAGGTGCCACGTCCAGCCTGCGCCTCTTCTCTGGCGCCCTCCAGAACTTGGCACCCTGGCACCCTGCGCCACTAACCTCTATGGGTAAGATGCCCCTGGATAGGGCTTGCTCTGGACAGATGATATTCCTTTTTAAATTGCAACTTCCCTGATCTAATATGAAAATAGGAACAGGAGAGCATTTCCTTTCTATACCTTTAGAAAAGTCATCATAAAGGATAAGAGGCAGTGGTTACCATATAATGTTAGGCTGGTTCTCCAGAATCCTACTTGCCAACTCTGGCCTTTCAAAGACCTCTGTTACTGCTATCATGGCTAAGTTTGTATAAGAGCTAGCCAGTGAGAACTTGTGATGGATTAAGGACCACTGATGGACCACATTTCCCCCAAAAGATTTTTGATAGATTTCTAGCTCTCAGACTGAGCCACCTGATAGACTCTAAACAGTCGAGCTGTATAGGGCAGGTTTAAGACATGTGGATGAGGACTTCTTCATCTAGCCCTGCTCTGAGGGGTGGGGTGTTTAAAAGAAGCATTGGTTTATGCTTCCAAAGCCCAGAGGAACCTTATCCTTGGTACACAAAGGGTGGTTAAAAAAAATGCAGTTTAGCAAATGAGGAAGGTTTTGGTGGAAAATTCATGAGAAATATATTTTAAAAGAGGAGGAAAGGAACAAATTTCATACACAGATTTTTTTAAAAAACTATCTAAGTTAGTTACATTTTGTCTACTTGAATAGGATCCTGGGTTTCAGAGCACGCATCGAATGCCATTGTCAAGAGGTTTAGATATACTGAAATTCCTTATAGAGCATATTTGGTCACCTGATTTGTTGCACAAAGGAATTGAGGGGATGCCTCACAAATTCATGGAAATTTGAGCCCATTAAAAGATCCCTGTCTTCTTTAAATTGTGTGTAGGGTGAACCAATTGCAAAAAAATAGCATCTCTAATGAAAGTGATCTAAGTAGCCAATCAGAAATTTTCTTAGAATCTGGTTCCACCTTCTCAGTGGTTCTGATTAGTTTCTGTTGTAAAAGAACTAGCCAGTTCAGATCACTTGAGATTAAACTGGGAAAGTAAATTGCAAATAAAAACCTTTGTCTAGTCAGGAGTTCTCCATAGGGATTCAAAATTCCAGAGGCTCTAGATGGTGCTGTCGGTCTACATAAGAATACAGGGGTTTGTCACAGAACTTTTCAAAGGGTTTCCCAGAAATAATGAACTGTAATCTCCACTGATTAAGTAGGTATTTCAAACAAGATGTGATAGATTCATTTTTTTCTAGAACTAGTCTTCTACCTGCTGGTGAAGTTTTCTTATTTTCAAAAGTGAAACACACATCCTGGTGACATCCTAACAAGTTATTTTGTAACACTTGAATGATTTGTGGATATAATCCCATTTATTTTGATCAGAAAGTAGAAAATGGCATATATTGAAGAAGTGCATTTTAACATGGGGACTTCTTCGTGTTTATAAACAACTTCTTTTGATTCCATTTCTGTGAAAAGATCAGTTCTTGTGGGGTGGTTGAGTATTTCAACATCCATTGCACGTGAGCTGCACAAAATAGCAGGCAACATTTTTATTTGCTAAGACAGAAGCTGTGCTCATTTTACATCTGCCTGATACTGAGACTTCAAACTACTGACATATTTGTGTGGAATTAAAACTTCATCTGGAGTAGTTTTTTAATTTAAAAAGTCTACCAGAATAATTGATTGATGGGAGCTAACAGTAGAGTTATGCCTTAAACTTTGACAAATGCTTTATTAAAAGCAGTCAGACTGAGGATCATAATTCGACGTTGTGAACAAGAAATGTTTGTGGCTTTTCTTTTTGATTGCCTTTTATGAAATACAAATGTCCTGTGTGTTTTTATAGCTCTTCTCATGCAGAACTTTTCTAAAAGTTCTTTAGAGCTCTCTGCATTTAATTCAAGATCTACAGAATGGGGTTCACCAGCTTAAGTCTTTCAACAAACTGGAATTACCACATACCCTGGTATTTCTGACCACAAATCTTCAAAAGCATGGATCAGCCTATTGGGATCAAGAAATGAACTTAGAAACACATTGATTTGGAAACTTCAAAAGCTGGAAGTTCTTTTGCTGCTGTTTGCTCCAGAGCTTTAGGGCATGCTTCCACCATGGTTTCAAGTTTCATGTTTTGCCACAACCACAAAGGAACGAAACTGAGATTTAGGATTTATTACAATAATATAAAGGCTTCACTTAACAGCCCTGAGGGCTACCATATGCTACCCTATCTTATACCTTTTTTGCTGCTTCTTCCTCTTTGTTTCCTATGAATGCTGCATCAAATCATATGAAATTAGGATACAAGGTTTCATGGGAAAGATTGCTATTATCACTTTTTGAAACATCTTCAAAATATGCAGGTAGACAAGCAGAATGTGTTTTCTTTTACACTCTATACAATTGTCTCCTTAACAGAAAAAGTAAGAAATCAGAGGGTATGTGAAACATTTTCCTTTTATTTGAGCTCTTCTCAATTTCCTGAATGAACATATGCTAGTACTAGTAGTAGTAGTAGTAGTCAGGGCTTTTTTTCAGCTGGAACTCACTGGAACTCAGTTCTGGCACCTTTCAGGTGGGCACCATTGATATTCTAAGAAAACAAAGAAGCCATTCATGGTGTGTTCCAGCACCTCCTTTTCTAGAAAAATAGTCTGGTAGTAGTAGTAGTAGCCCGGTCAATGAATTTTGATGATATAACCGAGTTTAGGAAATGGTGAGTTTAGGAAATGGTGAAATCTGCCATTTAGCCAATGCTGGTTCACTCATCTAAATCACATTGGGAGCTTTGATGAGTACAGAAGCTACCTACTTCAAAAGTTTAGCTGTAACTAGTGGTGACTAACATGGGTGATGCTAGGGTTGCTTAGTGTACTCATCCTCAATACACATGTTGCTATTACATTAAAGCAGAGCACCTGAAGAGGGCTAGTGTGTGTAGAACTGAGGTCTAGCATAAGCCTCATAGACTGAAGGGTCCTGCATGATCCTTGTGGTATCTTACAAAAGACCTCTTGCAGACTGAATCACAACAGGGTAGCAGTACTGTGAGCTTGTGGTTCCCATGTCTGGGATTTAGAAAGATGGTCTGTTCTTGATGAGGTTTCACTCCCTTTGAAAGAGCAGGTGCGTGGTCTGGAAGTACTTCTAGATCCAACACTTTTGCCAGCATCACAAATGGTATTGGCAACCAGTTCACAAGTGGCAAGTATTCACAAATGGCAAGTTCACAAGTTATGGTCATTCCTGGACAAAAATAGCTTTGCCATAATGGTCCATGTGCTATTAATCTCCCAAAGGCCTGTGTGCTATCCAGCTCTATGGGGGTCTGCTCTTGCAGATTGTTCCAAAGCTTTGGCCAGTGCAAAATGCAGCAGCTAGGCTGTTCAGTGACTGTGCCTCTTGGGATCACAGTACGTCAACCCCAAAAGAACTGTACTGCCTGCCAATTTGCTGTTGAGCTAGTTTCAAGGTGCTAGTAATGACTTGTAAAACCCTGAATAACTTGGGACCTAGACATTTAAATGAACATCAACCTGTCCATGAGCTGAGATCAGTGGTTCAGGCCCCACTTTTGATTGTTCTGTAGCCAATGGAGATCTGTTATGTTGCAGTCAGGAAAAGGATATTCTCTATAGTGGCACCCCAACTATAAAATGGCATATCCCTTTCAATATAGCTAGCACTGAGTTTTATTAATTTTGGATGTCTGCTGAACAGGCCTTTATAGGATATTAATGCTCTGTCTGCATATTGGCATTATTTATTGTTCCTATTGATTCTGCTAGGGGGGGTTTCTGCTGTAGTTTTTATCGGATTGATATTTGTGGTTTTGATTTATTTTCCTTTGTCGACCCCCCCCCCCAGGTGTGCTAAAAAGAAATTTTAATTAATGAATTAGCTTAACGAACTGGTCATTAAGATAATGATGATGTCACTGGTACTTATTACTCCTCAACATCAAATCCACTTCATCAGGGTTGGCCTGGATCTCTACTGCAAGCATAGATCTAGCCAAAATAATTATTGGTCATAAAAGTAACACAGTGGTTTTCAATTTAGTACTGAGCTAGAAACAGGTATCTTGGCCGTAAGCAGTGGCTATTACATTTTTAGTATGATTACTTCTTTAGCTTGTGAAATATTGGCCTTCTTCATTATGACAGGACACTTGTGCTGATCCACACCACCAGTGTTCATGGAGCCAACTTTTTCATGGCCAGTGTTCATGGAGCCAACAAAAATGCATATTAAAACTAGATCCCACAACTGTCTATGAGATCTTCCTCCAGACTTGATAACTGGTTTGTTAATGTAAATGGTAGAATAAATTTAGCCTTTAGCACCAACCCACTAGTTTATAGGTATCCTCTATCTACTAGTTCAGTTAATTCAACTGATATGCCACATGCATATTTTTCACTTGTAATATCAGCAGGAAGTTACTTTTCAGTGAAAATAAAATAAACTTGCTGCAAGCTGCCTTCAATAAATATGGGCCTGTTTAGTATGAACCTTCTCCTCCTCTTTACCATCCTAACATTCAAAAAGTTATTATTGAAATTTTAGTTTTCAGTAATTAAATTCATTATATCAAGGTTTACAACAATATGCTAATAAGTCCATTAATCTTCTTCCTTTATATGCAAATCTGGAGCCCAGATGTTGCATCATTTGCAAATATTGCAATTAAAACATTTTATCACTTGCAGTTATGCAAAAGAGCAGCAGACTGGAAAATGGGTAAAATTGCTTGGCTAGGACATTACCATAGCAACGCACTGACCTCTATTGAATTAGTTACAAGTGAAGATTCCGCTATTAATTATAATGGTCAGAAATGGATGTAATCTGAATCTTCATTTTACCTTCTTAATATGGACATTTCTCAGTCATCATAAATCTCAAATTTTAAGAGTCAAGGATCCAGCCCCGAACCATTAAAAGCCATAATCCTTAAACACTGATGGAAAGAGAGGGACAGTGGAAGATTGTCATTCATCAAGTCTGCTCAAGGTACTACTTTAACTTTTTGTAGTCTAAGCACTCTGTCAGGCATGCTTCAAAGTGCATGCTCATTATTGCTCATTTTAGCTATTGAACTTTCTGCATTACGTGTGTCAGCAATTATCTCTCACTTTAGAAAGCCATCATTAATTAGGGCCAAACTAATCACCACAGGACCTATGAAACAGATAAATGTCTTTCTTTGTCAGAGTTTTCACATTTTTTGCTGTGACAAAGTTATTATTTTCTTGGCATTCTATCAAAGAAAAGTTGCTGCTTAATTATAGGAGACACTTTACATACTGACAGAAAATAATCCCTTACAATGAACACTCTCCTGTACATGCATGGGCTTACTAGGATTGTATATTGGAAGAGAAAAAGTAAACTATCTTGTCACTTAGCAGTATAATAAGTGTAATATTGGAATCAGCCATTGTTTATGGAAATTTTCTGGCATCTCAGCATTTCAGCTTCCATTAATCAGGTGCATTGCAATTGCCTTCATGCACTGCAGGTCAAAAATACTCTTTATGTTCCAAACTTCTGGTTTCCAGTATGCACTAGTGTTTCTTTTTAAAAAGGCATGAAAATCTACATAATTATTTAAGAGCTCTTCATATATATTCTAGATGCAACCATAAAATACTTACTAGGGGGTTAGCCTCACTGATACCAGTGAGATTTACTGTTAAAGTTTTTTCACCCACAAGATAATTCTGTCACATTGGACAAGTTTGGACTTTACACTGAACCACAGCTTCGTATTCTTCCAGTAAGCATCAGGAAATTCCTCCAGTAAGCATCCACATTCTAATTTAAACTAAACTGTAGTTTGTCCCAAGCTCACAGGTCAGCAATAGCAAATAGTAACTTCTAAATTACAGTCTGAAGGATAATAGACCAGCAATCACAATAAATAATACCAGATAAACAAGAAATTATTTCTCATACCCTAATCCAGGCTTCCTCAAACTCACCCTCTCCAGATGTTTTGGGCCTACACCTCCCATTATCCCTAGCTAGCAGGACCAGTGGTCAGGGGTGATGGGAATTGTAGTCTCAAAACATCTGGAGGGCCAAGTTTGAGGAAGCCTGCCCTAATCAACTAG
The DNA here is from genome assembly GCF_965153285.1 of Podarcis tiliguerta. NCBI lineage: Eukaryota > Metazoa > Chordata > Lepidosauria > Squamata > Lacertidae > Podarcis > Podarcis tiliguerta. The sequence continues at coordinate 44,689,277 of NC_139537.1, read as the reverse complement.
GCATATTAAGTTTACATTGTACAAGCTGATGGGAGCTCAAGAATTCTAGCAGAACAAATTCACTCCCTCTCTCACCTTTTTGGCCTCCACTCTGTGACTCGCTCCCTTCGGGATTAAACCATTGGGTGACTGTGCATATTAAATGTAAAATATATTTCATTAATATAATGTAAATGAATTTATATTCACTAGTTCAAGCTGGGACTTTTTTGGTTTAGTATACTGTTGGAGGTAATACCAGATTTGCCACCATATAATGTTTGGAGTGTGTTTCTTATATGCAAGGCCAATACTCTATCCCAGGATTATAAATATGTCGTGCCCCAGTTGTGCTGGACTATAACTGCCAACATCCCTGACCACTGGCCAACAACATCTATGAACCATTGTTGTGTACTTCCTCTTTAAGAGGCAAGCCCAAAATGCTTTAGAGACTAACAAGCCATGTGAGCAGTGGCGGAGCACCCTCTCTGGCACCCGGGGCAGCACAGCCCATACAGACTGTGCATGTGCGGCATCCCACGTGTGCACACTCCATACGGAATGCCACACATGCACAGCCCATATGGTCGCCAAGAGAGAGGCAGCCCGTGTGGATGCCCGTATGGACACTGTGCGAGAGCGGCAGCCCGTACAGACACCACACAAATGGCACCCATATGGGCTGCGGGCGCCCTTGGCTACTCTACAGCTGGGGGGAGACAGGGGCCATCTTGTCACCCCTCCCAGAGTGGCACCCGGGTTGGCCCACCGCCTCTCCCTCCTTCCTACACCACTGCATGTGAGATGAGTAGGAGACAGTGCTTTCACTTTTTGAGCATGAAGCCAGAGAGAGCTTGGGTCTGACATGCTGCTAAAAAGTGGCCTGAGCAATTTAGTGATCAGGACATTATTTATTTGTTCATGCACATCTTACAAGTTAAAAATGAATGATCTGTGTTCCGTAGGTTTTTTATAAATTATTTATAAATTATTATTGAGTGTGGTGTGCTTCTCATGTACAAATGAGGCTGCATTGACTACTCTAGCTATGACTGTTGTTTGACCATTGAGCATGCCACCACAACCACTTATCAGTCCCCAGGGAAGCCACAGCTGTTTAAATGACATGTTACAGTGGCATGTTAAGAGATGCTAAGGCCACCATCTGCACTATACATTTAAAGCTATGGTGCTTCATAGCACTTTAAGCAACTGTGGCTTCTCCTGGGGACTATAGTTTGTTAAGGGTGCCGAGAGTTGTTAGAAGACCTCCACTCCTCTCATTGAGCTACAGTTCCCAGTTTCATGGGAAGAGGAATTGACTGGTAAACCACTCTGCTGTAGCTTTGTAACAAGAATAGGGATCACCTAACAACTCTAAGCACCCTTAACAAACCACCCTTCATAGGGATATTTGGCCATGATATTATACTGCTTTAAATGTATAGTGCAGATGGGGCCTGAGCCTCTTGTGACTCAGCCCCAAGCCCTACTGCTCTCACCATTTCCCTTTCTCCTTCTACTGTTTCCCCACAGTTTCACTCTCTTTCTCTTATTTATCTTTTCCTCACTGAAACACCAAAAGAGAACTCACGGTCGGAAACAGCTATCTGCCACATAAGCAATGGAGCAATGCTTGTTGACACTTCATCTTCTGTTAGTTCAAGGCAATTAAATAATGAGGTCCTTTTTGTTTCACTCCTAACTCAATATGACAAGGCATAAATTATTCAGAGAAATAAAGGAACTAAACTAGGACACCTGCTACAGAAGGAGATGTAAATCCTCTTGGACCAGCAACCAACCTGACCTGGAGGAAGATTCTTTGTAGCCCGTAGTAATCATTTATCCTCTAAATCTGAAACTAAAATCTATTGCCTAGACTTCCTTTAAATGTTATTTATCCTCCATCACATCCCTGTGCTACAAGATGCATCAGACAAAATCTGAAAGAGGTATTTTCCTTTCAGTGAATGTTGTCCTGTACTGTGAGTAGTGGACATGAATATTGCATGTGATATGAACATAAAAATATCAAAATAGAATCCTATCAGTCTAGTACACTCTAGGGGTTGTACACAGATCTACAAAATATGTTGAAATATGAGCTAAATGATGACATACCTGAAATGAGAGTAAGGAAGTCCAACCTTGTTAGGTAAGGTCAAATCATGGTGACCCAAATATTCGACCCAATATATTTCCCACTGGTAACAGTAACCCTAAAGGCATTGTCAACATAATTTGAGCCATTTCATATTTAATTCATACTGGCATAATTAGAACTTTAGTAAATTTAGGTAGGTAGCTAGACATTAATAGTCATTGCCTTTGTGTGCATTAACAGGTTAGCAACAGTGAAGGAGAAAAAAAGTGGAGTTTCATTTATTGAGGTATTATTACCAAATGAAACATCCAATTCTGATGCCAGTGAACATGTTTATGCTTATGCTGTGAGCACTCTAAAGCAAAGAGAACTTTACAAAAGAACTAAACTGTTGATTGTTAGATCATTATAAGAAGCAATTCATAAATGACATACAGCTATACAAACATACATGCTCTGCCTTCAGAACTCTTGCTGATTCATGCTACGACAATGCCACTTATTTATGACCATTAGCAGACATGACTTCATTCTGTCAACTTCTTACAGAATACTATTTTGATAATATTTCCATTTCCAAACATGAAGAACATTTAACAAGGAAAGAAACACTATATATCCCAAATTCGATAAGGTTGTATGTAAGCAAATTCAGTTCTAATAATTTCAGGGGGTTGAACTAGATGACCTTCAAACTCTACAATTCTATCATTCAGCGATTCCTATGATTGTCAGAGTTTACCAGAGAACAGAAAAAAGTGAATTAAAGGGTTGAGGAAAGTGGGGGACAAAGTGCAGAAGTTTGGGTGGAAAGTATGAGAATGAAATTGAGCAGAGGTGAAATTAACAAAGATATGTCAAGAATGTAGGATTTTAGGAAATCCATAGGTGAAGAATAAAATGGGAGTAGGGAAATGCATAAGGAAGAGGCCGGGTTGCACTGTGGGTGTCAGCAGCTGGCAGCCATTGGGTCCTCAAGGGAGTATTATAGATAACACATTTATGAATTACATTTACAACTATTTCCATGGACATAATGCCATCCCTACAATTAACCCAACTGGAATTAGCAATAATTTCCTCCTCATGGCAACTCTCCTCTTTGCTACTGCTATAACTGATAATGTATTGCTATCTATGGCACTGCACCAATAAGAGTAATGAATTGGCAAGCTAATTGAAGAAACATTTAAGACTCTGAGAATTCTGGCTGGGCTAAGAGCCAGTTAAGGAAAGATGCAAGTGAAACATTCATGAGCTTAATCCTAAAGTGGGTCCAAAAAAGGGTGATGCCATGTGGAAATCTAATCTAATCTGGTCAGGCAAGCGTTTGCTAAGATGACCTAAGGATAAGATGACTATCCCTTCTTCAAGTTGCAATGGCTACTGTGCAGGACAAAACTTTAATATTGATTCTACAGCCTGCCCACTTCTGAGTTAGGTTCTCTAGTGTAAGTAACTCAAACTTTAACCCTGATTCATTAACTTAAATTATGAAGTGTGATGATGTTTTGTTGTTGTAAGAATAGCTCCAACTATTTTTCTACTATTCCAAAAGAATAGAATGTGATGTGCAATCAATAGCACAGTTTAATATAATTTGAATTTCAATTTAGTAACATATTCCTCTCAGTGCTTCCAAAGTACACCTTCAGTTAATAAGTAGACTATTGGTACATTACAGATTAGGTGTTGTTTTTTTAAAGCATAGGGGTAAATATAGAAACATATTGATATAGTACACTCATTTCACCATCATATGATGTGGATTTTTCTACCATTGTTATTTGTAGATGAAATATTCTTTTAGCACACACATTTTCATGAAGTTGTCTACATCCCCGCCCCCTCATTTTTCCTGAAACTTTAATTTTAATGTCAGTCACCATATTGCTTAAATTGTTCTTATTCACTTCCATTAATGATGAGTGAGATTTCCCTCAAGAGATTAGAAGCTGAGTTCATTAATTTTTTCCAAAGGATGTCCTGATGGACCATGGAGGTCTTCCAACAAACCCTCACAGAAGCAGTAATGAATGCTGTGAGCAGTCACTCAGCATGGTGTGCCCTATTGCACATTTTCCATCCTAAAGAAATACCTGTGTATTGGCGGCCCTGTTTTCCAGTGATTCCCATCCCTCCATTCAAAGGCTCAGAAGACCAGTCCAGACCCATTCAGGTCACAGTGAGGTATGAAATGGGGCTCACTTCCTGCCTCATTGGCCTTCCCCCTTCCACTTTCACATACTAAGGTGGGAAAGCACAAATCCTTTACATTTGTTTCTGCAGGGGGGGAGTAACTAGTGGTAGAATGTAGCATTTACTAACTTGCTGGGAAGGCTCTAACTGTGTCTGCCCTGTTACAGAAGTTGAAACTACAATTTCCTGATTTTATTTTTATGTTTAAAGTGCTTCACTGCATGTTCAGAAACATCATTTCAATGTCAGCAGCTGGGGAGACAGATCAGATGCATAGCCAACTAGCAATAAATGGGTTCCCTCTCATCAGTGGCCCCCCCCTTTTCACAGGCCTTTTTCTCTCATCTTGGTTTGTGGAGCAGGGAAAGAGACAGTTGAGGGTCTTGGTGGGCATTATTTGTGTGCTTGCAAAAGCCCTTCAGGTTCTGTGAGTACACAAAATAATGTGTGCAAAACCCAGTTGTTTTGAGGTGAATAGAGGATTATCCCATCTATAACCTGGAAAGAGAACCATTGAATTCCACAGGGAGTTGAAATTTGAGGATGGACTTGGAATTATCTTCAGGAATATTAGTTTGATATATATACAAAAGTGTTCCTTCCGCATCCCATTCTGCTAGCTAATGAGTCCTCAAGTCCTTTTACAAATGGCACACTATGAACAATGCCATATTAGGAACAGAGCATTTAAGTTGTTCACTTGAATATGCTCTGTGACTGTATACCAGCACTAGATACATTACAGGACAGCAATCTAGAGTTTCTTTCTGTAAAATATATGCCACCACCAAAGATGGAATAACCCATGCACCAGTAGTGGATTTTGGCGACTCAAATTTCAGTGGTGCCCTGTGTGACACCAAAATCTGGCATGCCCCACCACTCACCCTCCATTGGACTTCATGACTGTGGCACCTGCTGCAGTGCGCCAGAACCAGCTGTGCTCCACTAGATCCACCTTTCCATGTGAAGCCCTTCAGTGGAGCTCAAGGCAACAGATTGTGGTCAGGAGTCCTCACACCATAGTGGCACCTCCTTCCAGGCAATTCCTGAAGTGGATTCTGCACCTCCCTAGTTGGAACAATCCTGTTGATAACTATGTTGTCATAGAAATCTAATTGAATGCGGACAGCCTAGATCTTCCACTGATTGCATTAAGTCAGTCAGCCAAGATGTAAAGCTATAGGGAGGGAGGACTACATACAAAGGTCAATGTGCCCTGAAAGGTGGAGTAGATTGCTTTAAATAAAATAAACAAACTGCACTGTATTCTTAAATATATATTACTTGCCGGTGTGTTCTCCCTGTGCTATTAAAATGTGTTTCCCTCTTTGTAATTTCCCCCCACCCCAGCAAGACATCTCTTTAAACGAAAAGGTTGATTTATGCTCTCTTGAAATAAGATTCATTAAAATGTTACACATTGTTCTGTGCCCTTTTATCTTTAGAGAAATGTGAAAACAATTTCCGTAGCAAAATGCTACATGAGCTATATTAGATACATTGCATGTCTTTGTGACCAACTTTTGGATTCTCCTTGCACTTACAGGAATATGTAGCATGCAGTTATATTTTAAATGTTAAATAGTCTGAAGCAGGCTCACTTAATTAAAGTCCTTAATGACTGACTTTGGGTTTTTCTCTGGTAATTAGCATTTGGGAGTAAAGGACAATTGGTATGATAACCCCTTCCTCTCATAAACATCACCCAAGGTATGAAGAGGATAAGTGCAGTTCCATCAGCATTAATCCTACAAAAGGAGAGAGAGAAAAAGAGAGAGAGACAGAGAGAAGCCCATTTAGAAACACTTTACATTCTTTACTCCTACTAGAAATGTACAGCACTAATTGCTGGTTTCAGAAATGTCCTTATTATCTATGATGGGAGCTTTCCCCTTGGCATAGTCTACCAGTCCTTCCTTAATTTGAAACTATTATTAGTGTCTGAGATAGTTCTCTAATGTATCACTTAAAAGAGTTGGGACATATTTCACAGTCCTTTTTACTTCAGATTTGTGAAGGCCATGTTTTCTGCCTAGAGCATCATGGAGCTTAGCTCCCATTACAGAAGATACTTGTAGACATTATATGGGGGTTGAGGGGAGGTGTAACAGATTTCAATAGGCTGGATCAGGAGCTTTGTATTCCAATTAATTGTAATTTTAATTATCTTTAAAATTCGTTGAAAACTAATATTAATATGCTAAGCATTTATATTCTGATAGGTACTTCCAAAAGCCAGTGTGTATGTCCTTTTCAGAGTCTTAACTTTCAGTTGGGGACATTTTAGTTTAGAGTAGTGATACAAACTTTCCTTGGTTTATTCAGCATTTTCTGCGTACTTACAGGCGAAAAGCAGGCGAAGACCTGCATGTAACCTTCTGCTCTTCCTGGTTCAATCCTGTTTTATGGTCCTGGGAAACAGTGGAGCAGGAGAGGGGGCAGGAGGAGGAGGAGGAGGTGTAGAAGCCCTTGACTCTCCACTAGCCTGACCTATCTCTCTCTCCTCCTGGGCTGGAACTAGACACATCAAAGAAGTGTTTCAGTTAAACGCGTTGTAAACGCATAAGGGAAATCCAGTTGGGAAAGACGGGACTCCACAGCACCATTTAGTGTCACAGTGTTATATCACAAATACAACACATATAAAATGTTTTTTCTTTGCTAATCTAGCTGAGTCCCTTCACTTGTTCTTCAATGTCCAGTCCTGCTGCTTCTCCTGATTCTGACTGGCTGTTACAGCTTCCCCCCAGTTCACTTATCCCTTCTTCCAAGTCATTATCCAACCCCCCTTCTCCTGGTGTCCACTCTTCAGAATCTAGCCATCATTACTCAGTCCCTGACAGCAGCTCACATGCACCTTTGTCTATTACAGTGGTACCTCAGGTTACAGACACTTCAGGTTACAGACACTTCAGGTTACAGACTCTGCTAACCCAGAAATAGTACCTTGGGTTAAGAACTTTGCTTCAGGATGAGAACAGAAATTGCATGGTGGTGGCGCGGTGGCAGCAGGATGCCCCATTAGCTAAAGTGGTACCTCAGGTTAAGAACGGACCTCCAGAACGAATTAAGTTCTTAACCCGAGATACCACTGTACTGCTCTAAGGCATTGGATCAGAACCTCAACAGTTTCCCAGGGTTGAGATAGTTAGAAGAGAGAGGGCTTAGTGTCATTTTGATGACATCTCACTCCAGACCTACCTTTTCCAGTGATTTCATGTAGATGTTAAACAATAAAAGAAACAAGGCGGGACACCAATGGCCAATATTTCACCTGGGAGTCCCACAGATGGTTCTCCAAACAAGCCAAATTCCTAGTTTGTTTGGATAAACCATAGTTGAACTAACTTCAGTTCCTGGTTTGAATGAAACATCAAACTAGGATTAGTAAAAAATGGAGGTACTTTTGATTTCCTGGTAGCCACCCTGGAGGAGGTGAGGTGGTTCATAGCCTTGTTCTTGTGACACTAAACTGTGGTTTAATGTAATGTTTAAATGCAGCAGCTGCATAGAACATCTGAAAATGCAAGTATGATATTTCATTGATGTAAATGTTCTCCAAAACAGTTTCTAGATTCCTCCCCCCTCCAATCTTTTCTAGGTCTGCAGACCAAAGTTGTGATATAAAACTTGTCCTAGCTCAAAGATGCATATGAAAGGAAGCTTGTATGGGATTCAGTGCTAAAGCTCATATCTAAATTTGGAAAGAATTAGCTTTAGTTGCTATGGAAACGTCTGGTATTTCTCTATCCTTTTTGGAAGTGTGCACATTGCAAAATGATAAAAAGTAACACCCTCAGTCCACTTGGTGGGGTAGGAAGCATTAGAAATAATTTAACAATGCAATCTAGCTAGATAACAGCGCTCTTTGTTTATATTATAATTATGTTTAAAATGCTTCTTGTCAGCTCAGCTCTTCATAATCTTTATGTGTATCTGTCTATGCATATAGCTGTGTATAGTGCTGTACAATTAGCAATTTTGCAGAAGTTACAGTACAATGCTAACCATGTCTACTCAGAAGTAAGTGCTATTGAATTAATTGTGACTTTCTCCCCTGTAAGTGAGGTTAATTGCAGTCTAAGCTGGTTGCTAATTATTTTTCTTGTTCTTGAACCTTTAGAAAGGTTTTATACTATAACAATCTCACAATATCTATCAGTATTTTTTACACTGGTCAAAGTTTTTTTAATATGATTCCTTGTTGCAATGTGTATTTCAGAAATGCACATGAGGATTTAAATATTTTTGTTGTTTTATTGTCTAAGGCTGCATTCAGACATGGGGTTTATTGAATTAATTTTATTGATTCTAATGGTAATGCTTCTGTCCCAATTTCTAACCTCCTTTTCAAACTGCAGTACCTATATGCCACCAAGTCATGCTAAATTACATTCACACCAATAAGTACAGCAGTGTGAAAAAATGTTAGATATCAGGATTGTCCCCTTCACTCAACTGCTGTTGAAAAGAGGGGACAATCCTGGGGAGTGAGGCTCTGCAAGCTGCCACCTAGAAGGTGGACTGAAGCAACTGCCTCAGATGGTGCAATACTGCAGGGCGGCATCCCTGTGAAAACGCCTTCCATCCCTGCCACTGCGTATCATGTGGCTGCAGCAGCAGCAGCTTCCAACAAGATCATGCAAAACTCTCATTTTATCTTGATGGAAACTGTTACTGCAGCTATGCAACCTCAGTAAGCAAGGCTGTGACAGGGAGGAGGCACTGCTATTAGGGCCAGATCATTATAAAGACACAAACTCAGCTGATTTTTTGACATAACTTTGTAAACCGATGTCATGTTTTTGGGCTATCCTCATCATTCTATTTAACAAACGTGCAGATGGAGTCTGGCAGTAGACAGCCACATGCCTTACTACCATAGCAAAGGTAGCACGTTGCAGTACATTTTGTACATTCATCTATTAGACACTTGCATAAGAGTAAGTTAGAGATAATTAGAATGCACCTTGCACACATTAGTTGACATACTGCTGACAAACAGTGAATTATTGACTAGAACTTCATTAGACCCAGTAATTTAAGGAGAAACTTTGTTTCACTGAGTCATCAGCATGTTTACAGTGGTACCTTGGGTACTTAATTCGTTCCGGAGTTCCATTCTTAACCTGAAACTGTTCTTAACCTGAAGCACCACTTTAGCTAATGGGGCCTCCCGCTGCCGCCGCACTGCTGGAGCACGATTTCTGTTCTCATCCTGAAGCAAAGTTCTTAACCTGAGGTACTAATTCTGGGTTAGCGGAGTCTGTAACCTGAAGCATATGTAACCTGAAGCATATGTAACCCGAGGTACCACTGTACTTGGGAGTCAGCCCCATGAAACTCAATAGGATTTATTATTAACCATGCAATTCTATGCATGTCTAATATCAGATTCCCCATCCCCATCCCCTTTAAAAATTCTGCAAAGAACACCTTTAAACCACTATGTCAGCTATCAAAAAAGAGCTTGCCTTTCTGCTGAGTTGTAGCAACACATTTTGTTGTGAACGAAGCAGCTTCAAAATGATGGTTGTCATCTCAAGCCTGCCCTAGATAATCAGTAGCACTGATTTTGGACATGTTCAAAAGTTAATGAACAGCAGTATAAATTATAACAACAGACATAATAAGGCAACAGAGGAGGAAGAAAATATAATTCATTTCTCCTTCAGTTTAGGAGGAGAAAGCAGTCGGATTGAGAAGGGAGGCAGAGGGCTGAGAGAAGTTCTTCCTTGCCATTTCATACTGTGAGCAGCTTAATCTTGCTTGGGGGAAACTGCAGGTGGTTTTCCATATCTCCTCAATAGCCTAAAGCAGGGGAAATAAGAATTGGCAGATGCTAATTTACAAAGAATGTGAGCCTGTTTCAGATTTAGAAGAGAGACGCCATGGGTCTTAAGCCATTTCAGTTACAGTATTTGCCACACTTACATCCCTTACAATCTGCTCTGCAGCTTTTCAGCCTTTTCCTTTCTTTCCCTCAATCTTCAAAGTTATTCTCAGACCTCCAATTTATCCCCAATGAAGTTTTCTTTCAGATTGATTAGCATAAACTAAAGACCAAACTACATGATCTGTTAATCATACTTCCCTAACACACACAAAAACAGCTGCAGGGCACCAATTGGACAAAATGATTTGCACTGGTTTCCCATCAAATATGTCTTGGTTTGCTGCTGCTTTACACTTCCAAGGCTGTTTACAAAAAGTAGTCAATATATATGTGTAGTTCCACCCTTGGATATTACCTCTTTTTTTTTTAGAATCAAGCATTAAAATTAAAAGCCTGACCAATGACCAATATATTTACCTATGTATTGCTATTTCCTACCTTCCGTGTGCTGCGTTGGTGCTGGCTCACCAGAGCAGCTTCGCCACACTGGCCACGTGACCCGGAAGTGTCCTCGGACAGCGCTGGGCCCCGGCCTCTTAAGTGAGATGGGGGCACAACCCTAGAGTTGGACACGACTGGCCCGTACGGGCAGGGTACCTTTACCTACTAGGTAGTTGCTGATTTGAAACATGTGATCCCTATCCTTCCATTTCTTCAGTTTGCACAACATGTTGGTGCCAGGAAAGGAGAGCACTCAGGAAGGGTGAATTGTTGTTCTGCTTATTATTCAAAACTCTGCTTAGCACAGTTTTAATGGTATAATAATAATGACAAAGCAACGAAATGCAAATTTATTTGCTCTTAATGACTAAATCACAGTACAATACATGACAAGAAAATCAAACCAGATCATCAGTTATCTAGCTGTCTGCCACCTTTTGTTTTTAGGCTATAAAGGTAAAGGTAAAGGGACCCCTGACAATTAGGTCCAGTCATGGCTGACTCTGGGGTTGCAGTGCTCATCTTGCTTTATTGGCTGAGGGAGCCGGTGTACAGCTTCCAGGCCATGTGGCCAGCATGACTAAGCTGCTTCTGGCGAACCAGAGCAGCGCATGGAAACGCCATTTACCTTCCTGCTGGAGCAGTACCTATTAATCTACTTGCACTTTGATGTGCTTTTGAACTGCTAGGTTGGCAGGAGCAGGAACCGAGCAACGGGAGCTCACCCCGTCGCGGGGATTCGAACCACCAACCTTCTGATCAGCAAGTCCTAGGCTCTGTGGTTTAACCCACAGCACCACCCACTTCCCTTTTTAGGCTATAGGTTGGGCTAAATAATGTTCAAAAAATGGATATATAAAATTTAACACAAATATGCTCTGGCCTTAACTATGTAATACCCCCTATCATTGAATGAGTGTTTTTTGCAGCATGCCCCAATCTCCTTTGCTTTTTGAAATGATATTTGCTGTATTTTTTAGTATCACAGCTGGTTTTCATTTTCCTGTGTTCTCTATAACCCATAATTCATTTTCCCCCCAATTCAGTATAAAGAAAGTCTCTGTGAGAAAAGAAACAGTTGGGCTCTAATGTAAACCTCTCACTGTTACCTCATATTGTATCAATATGTTCCGCCCCCAATGATCTCCCTTTTCCACAAATATTTGATGTGCCATCACTGATGTTGCTGAATACATTTCCATTATGTTTTCTGTTGTAAATAATTATGGTAGATATGAGTGAATTGTAAGGCATTTCAAATTCCTTGCATGAGTAATTCATGTGTCCATTATTCAGGGGTTTTAGCATATTGTGCCCATTTGGGCATTGATAGGTTTGGATTAAATAGAAGGGAAATGCAAGTGTTACTCTTTCCTGATAGAGCCATCACTGTGCTTTGCAAGTATAATTAATTTGAGTTCAGGAAAAAGTCTTTAAAGGAATAATGAAAGGACAACTTTTTAAAAAAGATTCACTGCAGAAAATGACTGGGACTCTCTGATAGCAAGGTCGTAGATTTAAGAAATAACGCTTTCCATCTTTTCACACTATGAAAGACATTACTTCAGTGTCAGAGGGCTTACGGATTTATCTATGCCATCATCTACAAAAGAATAAAGATGAACTCTTGTAAAAAAAAATACCACTTTCATAAATTCTTAGGGGGAAAGTGATTTGAGAATTAGACAATTAAATCCAGATAAAATTGCTTTTGAGATGTGCCTGATCTGAATGGTCAAACAGAATATTCTGTAAAGCAGATAGCTTCAACATTTCTCACTGAAAAAAATTATATTCTGTGAACTCAAATCCTGTGTTCAGACTTTATTATGAAAACCAGTCAAATATATGTAAATATATTTCTTCCTCACAAAAGTTTTCTGTGGGCACATTTTATCCTAGGAATGAGGGAGAAATTTGATTTAGTTAAATTTAAAGCCATTTTTTTAAAAAATTAACACATTCCAAAACGATATGGGAACCAAGACATAGCCATCTTTTTAAATTCACACTTTCCTGAATTTTGCAGCATAGTTTTTCAGGCATCCAAAAATACTCGGCTTTGAGGCCAGAAGAAGTTTCTCTAGGAAGGCTATTTAATAGATTTTGAGTCTCTACCAAAAGCACCTGTTCTCATGGACATCCACCACACTTCTATTAGTGTGGGAACATGGAGCAGGGCCCCATATGTTGTTAAGGGGCCCTGCTTGTTTTCTTCAGTTGGCAATGGTCGCTCATTTTGGAACTGAATGTCTCCCCCCCCCCCCCAAGAAGGATTGTGTGGGTTTCTATGCTCATTCTAATGCAATTCTGAGCTGCATCAACAGAACTCTAGTGTCATGATCAAGGGAAGTAATAGTACCACTCTATTCTGCCTTGGCCAGACCCCACCTGGAGTCCTGTGTCCAGTTCTGGGCACCCCAGTTTAAGAAGATGTTGACAAGCTGGAACATGTGCAGAGGGGAACAACCAAGATGTTCAAGGGTCTAGAAACCAAGCATTATGAGGAAATGTTGGAGGAGCTGGGTATTGCCTGGAAAAGAGGAGAGTGAGAGGAGATATGATAGCCATCTTCAAATATCTCAAGGGCTATCACATGGAAGCTTGTTTTCTCCTGCTTTGCTTGGTAGGACTCGAACCAATGGCTTCAAATTACAAGAAAGGTGATTCCAACTAAACATCAGGAAGAACTTTTTGACAGTAAGAGATGTTCAACAATGGAACTGACTCCCTCGAGAGGTGGTGGACTCTTCTTCCATGCAGGTGTTTAAGCAGAGGTTGGATGGCCATTTGTCAGGGATGCTTCAGCTGAGATTCCTGCATTGCAAGGGGTTGGACTAGATGACCGTTGGGGTCCCTTCCAACTCCACAATTCTATGAGTCCATGATTCATCTCTTATATCAGTCTAGCTATTCATTGGCAGACTGCCACCTCCAGAACCCTACGTTTTGTATCACGCAGGCCTCTGTTCCTCTGCTGATCTGTTCCTTTTATGTGGTTTTCAAAACAGGACAGTATTCACATATGTAACTAACCTTCTAATCCTACAGCTTCTCCACATACACTGGTGGGTAGTGGCCTAGTCAGTCACATATTTTTAAAAGTAGGTTGCCTCCTACTGTAGCTCTCAGCCCTACTGTGGCTTATGATTGTTTCCTTTGGCAGTGGCAGCTGCTCTCAGGTCCAGATTATCTTCAGGCTCACCTTCAGCCTCTTATAAGTGGCTTCCTCAGTCTTTCTACAGCCAGCTCTTCTCTTCCAAACAACACTGTGCCTGCCCTTTTGTTATCTCCAGCCGGAACCCTTGGCAAGATTCTCTCTGAAACCTACAACTAAGAACCAATGTGTTTAAACACAATGTCCACTAAAGGACTTATCACAACTTGACCTTCTTCTTCTATCACAACTTCTTCTATCACAACTTGACCTTGACAACAGACCCCTATAAAAGCGGAGCTCTACTTCCAACTGTCATAATGGAAAATCTTCCAGTTACCAAAGAAACAGCAGCTATGTCACTTATACCAGACTCTCTCTTTCTGGGCAGATTTCCAACTGAAGATCACACACACACACACACACACACACATTATAACTCCCAGGCTTCTATTAGAAGTCTTTTCTCCTTATTTGGTTAACTCTTTGCAAACCAAACAGTTCTTATAACACAACTACACTCTTACATGAATTTTTTCTTCTTCACAACACTGCAGTTTATTCACAATCTATACAGGTATTTTTAGTGCATTCCCTGAATGCTATTCAAGTTGGTGACAAAAAAAAAAAGAAACAACACCTCCATCTTTCTACTTCATTTATGCTATGTAATTTTATAACTGCTTAAAAAAAAAAAAAGGAATATGTGTTTAGTTACAAATATGCAGGCTGAGCAGGTAGGAAGCAAGTAGGCAGATAGACAGGAATTTATACTTTCCCACAAAATATAATTATTTTCTAAAAGCCATAACATTACAGCTGAAGTCCAACAGTATAAACAAAGTCGTCCAAAAAGCATAGAATCTGTTTTTCTCTAGACAGATTCAAACAGACAAAACTAGTCTTTCAGTCTCATACCTAGGTTAGGTAGAGCTTCAAGTACTTCCCATTTTTGCTTCATGAACAATCCTGGCTGTAAGGAAACCCTTGTTGTTCATAATCAAGTTCCAGCTTTTCATTTTCCCTTTTAGAAGAAAAAAAAACTTTGAGAAAGTGAGATGGCAAATCTGCATAATAAAAGAGAGGTATGCCATAATTATTTTTGAGAGACACATAGAGACAAATACAAATTCTTCCTGTTAAACAATTGGCAAAACATTTTCCTTTGTTATTTTGACAACCCACATTATTATTTATGTTAGACGGAAAGTTGCAATTACACCATCAAATTAGTGAGTGTGAAGATATACTCAGGTAATTAAGCAAAACCAAAATAATTTTCATTTTAATTATTACAGGAAAACTCCATCTACAGAATGCAATGTTCTGTGCTGTCATTTGGAGGCCCTTGAAGAGATAATTGATAATGTCATGTTTATACAACTTTCCTTTCCGTAGTAGAGATAGGGAAATTATTTGCTGCAAACAAAACAGTCAATCCTGTTCTATGAAAAGGCCATTGTTAGAATGTCGGGGTGGGGGAAGCCAGCTTTCCCTACTTCTAAAATCAATATATGAGCTATCACAAACAATTCTAGATGCTGTTAAAAAATATTAATTCATGGAGGCTCTTTTTAAGGACTTTGAGTGAAATATATGTAAATTTTCAGTGTTATTTTCTGTAACCTTTTTATGCAAGGAAGGGAGTCCTTCAATATTAAACATTGTTCAACCACATCAGAAGCATTTTATCATAGTTCACATTCATGGCAGTCCTCGTTTCATTCATATGGAGGCAAGCCCTCCCGGAGATTCAGAGAGACCTAGGCCACTTCCCGCTTTTGAGGGACCCTAGCCAAGGTAAAGATTTAAAAAAGGAAAATGACAACACAAAACCAAAATAAGATATCTTAAACTTGCAGTTCTGAGCTGACACATTGTGACACAGGTCTGATGTACATAAAAACATGTTGCAAAACAAAACAGTGTCTAAATTTGAGCTTGAGATCCAGGCCAAGTGGAAATGGCAGGGAAGTAGATTTCGCCTACACATAAGGAAAAACATAACAGTAAGAGCTGTTCTACAGTGAAAGAGTCTGCCTTGGGAGGTCATTGTCTCTACTTTGCTGGAGGTATCTAAGCAGAGGTGCTGTAGTTCCATCCTCCTTTGCAGATTCTGTATTGAACTGTGAGTGGCGGGGGGGATGGACTGGATAACTTCTAAGGTCCCTTCCACTATAGTTTAAATGGATTCGTGCTGCATGCTGCTGAAACTGCTGGCACTTCACTCCTCCCTTTCTCTTGCTGATGCCAGGAAACAAGCCATGGTCTGGCTTAGCATTACATCCAAACCTGGGCTAATGGTTTGTTTCCCCACCCCCAAACAAACCAATGAACAGTAAACCAAGAACAAACCTTGGTTGCAACGCATGGTATGTTTTGAGAGAACCATACCATAAGCCCAGGTTCAGATATAATGCTGAGGCACCACAGCTGGTTTCCTGAGAGCATGGCTGGAGCAAGGGTGAAACACTTGTGGCTTCAGCGGCCTGCGCTGCACACTGTTTGTTTATGCTTAAACCATAGTTTAAAAGAGAGTTATAGACAGAATGGCATATTTTAGCCACTATACTGAACCCTAAAGGGGAAGAAAAGGAAGTGAACACCATACCTAGTTTTCTCTTTTTGTAAGATCGATTTCTACAAGCTTGTCTTCCTCTGCAAACTGGCCATTCAGGGAGGAAATGCTTGGTTTCAGAAGAAAATGTCAGTATGCTAAAGTGAAATTTGGCACTGTTAAGAAAACACTGAGGAAAGGTTGAAGTAGAAAAGTGACAGAATAAAAGTTGCAGCATGAGCATACTCATTGTATTCACTGTTTGTGATAGACATTTCTTCCCTTGCTGGATTCAGGGGTCTCCAGGGTGCACTTTAACAGCTATTAGCAACACACAGAGTAACAATCAGCCACCATTTAGGACAGGAGGAAAAGAATTCATTATTCAGCTGAAACTGGATAGAAAAACCAGTGCAGCAGACAGAATGTAATTACTGTTGTTGGAATTTGGCCAGGTCACTCCATTAACATTCCAAAATATTCCACAAGGATCACAAGAGGTTGTCAGCAAAAGTTTGCTGTCTTAAAACTACTTTCATTTTTTTTTTAAAAAAACCACTTTTAACTGAGTAAAGTTTAGTCTAGCCTTTTCTCTTTGCTATGTGAGAAAAATTGAAAACATGTTTATTTAATGCAATATAATGCAAGCAATATAGGCACTATGAATGCATGATGATGATGATGAAATAATAATAATAATAAAGTTCATTATAAAGTTATGCATATAAGAAAACTTGGAAACCTTTGGTATGCCCTGTTTATATGGTCTTTTTCTTAGCAGATAATACAATTTTGTCTGCATCCATAAAAGTAGCATTTTGCAGATGGCTTCACAAGATCAAAATACAATGTTGCAATTACGTTTTACATCTCCAAGTGGAAATGAGCAATAGGAATCAAAATGAAAAGGACACCAAAATGGTAATATACCTCATTATGAAGACACTATTTCCACAATTCTACCAGAGATACTCTGTGTTTCAGAAGAATGGACTGATGTCACCTCATCATTGTTCATATCCCATTGGTTTGTCTCTGGAGTTAGAAGGCCACATTTTTATATTTCCTTGACTCTGTAAAAGAGTCTAAATGCAGTGGACTCAGTTGACCTTTTCATTAAGCTGTATGTTGATTGGTGGGCCATTCTACCTCTGTCCTACAGGTTAATGAGCCTATAAAAAGAAGGACTGAAATGGCAAGCCAATCAGAAAGGTCAAAGTGGCACGGTACACCGCTACCGCTGACAAAATATATGAGGCATTAAAATTTGGATACCTCATTCTTAGTGACATGTAATGAGAGTAGTAAAGGTAAGCCCATGAGTGCATCCACTTCTCAAAGAATGCAATGTGGATAGGGATATCATACCACTGAAACCCAGTTGTGTTCCAGGGTCAACATATATTGTTATTCTCGTCCCTACTTCCCCAAGTGGTGAGAAATTCCAGAAGAGCAATTCTTGCCTAGGTTTGGTTTCCATTAGAAGAGGGTCACTGATGGCTTATGGTGTTTTGTAATGTTTGAATTTATTTTAAAATATACAAGTTGTGCATGAGTGGTGGTGCACAGCTTGAAATTCACTGCCTGAGAATTCACTGCCATGAGATGTCCAGAGAATCAGGCAGCACCCAAAAATGCTTCCAGAACTTCCAGAACTCTTACAGAGCTCTTTTTCTTGAATTTTCTCAGTTCCTTCACCAGCAGTCTATGGTCTTTTTCTGAATACACGAAAAGTCTGCCTTTGCCCAAGGACTTAAGAGAGATTGAACAATCATCCAGCAATACCTTTGGGCTTCATTAACTCTCTCTCACAGCACCATGGACTTATGATCTGTGCAATGTGTCCTCCTATACACATTAAATTAAGTTTTAGACTCAGTTCAGTGTTCAAGGCAATTTACAGGCTTTTAAGTAATAACATTTAAAACAATGCATTAAAATACAATACAAAAGTATTTTTTTCCTATTAAAAAAGAAAGATTTTCAGAAGTATAAAAATATGTTCTGTGCTGAACTTCAAAGTTTGTGCTGTTTAGGACTGCAATGATGTCAAAAGTCTAAAGTGAAAATAAGCATGAGCATAAGCCTCTCTTTGGAAAGACATCTAGTACAGCTTAAGAAAGATTACCTCTTTCACTTCATTAGGTGAACCTTCTACTTGCCTATAGGTGTTTACAATTAAGTCTTATACTGTAGCAATACTTTCTGGCACTGTAAATATTGCAATGTAGTGGAAATCCTCAACACAAATTCTTTAGAGTATCTCTTGTTCCCTTTTTAATCTGTGATCTCAATTAAACTCAAACAAATTCATATGCCCCTATTGTAGCTCAGCCAAATGTGGTAAATAAAGGTCACTTTGGCAACAAGGAACACTAGAAGGTGCTTTAACAGCACCATTATTTCCTCACATGATTTACACCACCATTCCTATTATAGGAGGGGTGTGGGCCACACTCTAAATATTTCCCTATGAAAAGAAGGCACCAGCCATTGATGAATGAGAGCTATGTTGCTTCCAACTGTGGCATACAGTATTGATATATAGCTCTGTGCTTTTTCTAAAGGCACATTGCCCAATGTTGTTGTGACTGAAAACAGACGCTCTTTGTTTTGAAGCAGAAGGACTCAGCTTCAAAACCTACTTCCATAAAAAAAACTCCTCACTGAACAGGACGAGTTGTAGGGCAATGCGCCAACAGGTGCCTTCTGCCACTCTTTATCTCTGCCCATAAAGCAACTGTGTGAAATTCTGCCAAGCTAATTATCTAGTTCAGTGCTGCTTCTTTCAAGACCCCAAATAAGCAAAAAAAAAAGGTCACATGTAATATAAAAGAAAAGCCTTTAGAGTCATCTGTTTGACCTTAGGAAAGTAAATATACCACCTGTGTAGTTCAAATTTTAATAAATCCCTCTACTTCATTTTGTGATAAAGAACCTTTTGTATATGCATTTTTTAAAAAATGCATTACCATGCTCAAAGAATAGCCTTCAGGTCACCTGTATGGTGGTGTGGACAGTGGCTACACTAGTCAGATCTTTTATTAATTTTCTGTCCCTCCCCCCCCCCCCCCAGTGAACTGATATAGCTCCAGCAGCTACCCCAAAATCGCTTACTATAGAAAACTGAATGTCATATATTCAAGGCAAGCTTTTCTATGCAAATGAGCCATCTCATATAGTTTTCAAAGGGGAAATTAAGGGAACACAGGATCTCTTGGGTTCAGTGTCTTCAATCCAACTGGCATGATGAAAGCTGTCTAGGTTCAAGGCTGGGCTCAAGTCTATCTACAGAACATCACAGCTGCTGAATATTTTACTTCTTGAGTAATAGACAATTTCACAGCAGATCAAACTCTGTGTGCTCAGAGCCTGAAGTAGACATGCAGTAGATTCATAAAATGTCTCCTGCTGGGTTATGTAAGGCTGATGAAATCAGAGAAGGGGAGGTGTGTTTGTGGAGTGATGTCATTACATTACCCAAAGGGGAGAGTTTTTCTTGTTTTTGCTGCTTATAAAATGCATTTAACGCCCTTCAAAGTTCCCATCGATATTTTATTTGAACAGAACCCTCCAAATAAGCAAAACTTTGTGGTGAGATGTGTGAAAAACATCCCAGATAATTATTATTAGCCTTCTCAACTTTGCTGTTGGCAAAATTCCTCAGCAAGTCGGTGACCATTGGCTCCTGATGTCAGAGTTATAACAGAGGAGAGAAGGAATGTTTGTCAGGCACTTGTCATGGTTTTTTCCAGAATGAGTATCCAGGTTCAGGATGAAGCATAAAGAAAAGTGGTGGTAACTGTAGCTAAAGAAGCCCCACATCCACATGGTTTAAAGGAAAAGGCTTAAGGAAAGTACTTTGAAGAACAGCAGGAGACAAGGTTCAGTATTCTAAAGCAGGAGCAGATCCAACTGCTACTTGGAAATGGGAATGTCTCGGCTGCATGCATTGCTTTTTCTCACCACCTCTGACACAGAAAAGGGAAGTGGCCCCCCTCTGCACTGTGAAGAAGATGATGATGAATTATTAAATTTCTATACTGCCCTTCATCCAAAAAGACACAACATAATAACAAACAAAAACAATACCCCCCCCAGTTTAAAAGGCTATATATTGTTTAATTAGCCAAAGGATACACATTTCAAGTAGTATCATACCACTTTAAACAGTTCTGGCTTCCCCCAAAGTAGTTTGCTAAGGGTGTTGACAATCATTAGGAGACTCCTCTATTCTCCTCATAGAGCTACAATTGACTCTGTGTAGGGAAGAGGAACCTCCTAAGAACATAGCACCCTTAACAAACTACAGTTCCCAAGATTCTTTGGGGGAAGTCATGAGTGCTTAAAGTGATATTATATGGCTTTTAATTTATAGTGCAGATGTTGCCTTAGACCAGGCATAGGCAAATTTGGCCCTCCAGATGTTTTGGGACGATTCCCATCATCCCTGACCATTGGTCCTACTAGCTAGGGATGATGGGAGTTGTAGTCCCAAAACATCTGGAGGGCCAAGTTTGCCTATGCCTGCCTTAGACATTTGTTACTGCCAAAACCTCTGACCTAAGCATAAATGCTGCTAAAAACGTGCATTCATCAACTTTTTTATTTAAAGGTCTTACTCATGCATAACTGCTTCTGTGTCAAGAGTCACTTCTGCATGTTTTGTAAATTCTAAGCGCTTTTAGCCATGATTTCAGATTTGTTCCCATATTTCGCTTCTTTTCTGCTATAGCTAATCCAAGAATGATTTATCAGCCATGTGTGTTATGTGGCTATACACAAGTCATTCTAATTCTGCAAATACAATTGTGTAAATGTCTTCTCAGAAGTAATGCTCCATTTAGTTCATGGCGCTTATTCCCAGGTAGGTGGGTGTCGAATTATAGCCCAAGAAGCATTTTTAACCTTAAAGTGAAAATAAATCCAGGAATGTTCATTCTGAAGTGGAACACTAGGAAATCATATTGATTTCAATAATCCCATAATATTACCATTTAAATATTCTTGTCTGCTGATATGTAACCATCTGGAGAAGTTAGCATTTCTCATGAAAATAAATCAGGATTAGTATTCAGTAAATCCACGGCCTGATTTGGCTATCGGTTTTTCATTACAATGTACCTGCGATTTCTAATTGTGAACACCCATTTAGGTATGTAGCAAAATTCTCATTTTGAGAAGTGATGGTATTTAACCAGTATAGGGGATCGACTCAGCAGCTGAGCTGAAAGTAAGCTAATTTGGTTATTGGCAAGTGCATGTGGCGATCCTTCTCCACTCATTCAGAAAATAGGAATTAAGTTGATTTGACAGCCCTCCAATTTTGCTTTCAGTGGTATTGATTCCCCTCATCCAGCCTGCACTTTTTCGAGGGACTGATGGGCTCACTTGCTCTAATCACATTTCATTGTACATTCTCTGCATGTAATAATAAATTTGACTATCTAGATCAATTCTGACCCCATTTCCATTCAAAGGATGTGAAGTGCTGATTGCTTTCTAGGTTTTTAAAGCAACAATTTGTGATGTATTTTCTTAAAAAGGAGAGGAGACTGCTTTATGCAACTGTATATACTTCTTCAGTCTGTGTAAGTAGTGATGTTGTTGTTCGTTATCATCTCTGTATTTCCAGAGTTCACTCACGTGTATATCCCAAGCCTTTTTCTAAAAGGAAATAACAATAGCTTCATAGGAATGTCCTGGTTTTATGGCAATTCTGGAGTATGACACCCTTTGGTGTCATGGAACAATGGCACAGCTGTGGTCTCTAAGTGTTGCTTCAGTGTTGTTAGAGCTGATATTGATATGAATTATCCTGACTATTCGGATGTGCTTGAATGCAAAGGCTAGATATTGGCAATTTTTTTTCTTATTTTCACTGATACCTCCCCCCAATCATGTGCAAGTTTATTGTTGGGGAGGGTGGGAGAATTGTGTGCTCTCTTGTGCATTGCTTTATCTGTGCTTATCAGAATACATGATGTTGAGAAACTTTGTAGCCAATCCTCACACACCAGCTGCAATATATATAAGCCTGTAGAATATTCAGTTTTGGGGGTAAAGCGACGAGCTCACTGTGGTTTTGTTCAGCTGTTGTGCCAGTCTCATTTCTATTGAGACTCACTTCTATTGAGACTGGCACAACAGCTATACACAACCACACTGAGCTTGATGCTTTACCCCCTGAACTGAAAATGTTAAAATATACACTTGATAGTGAAGCTTATAATGGCATTTAAAGTGATGAGTACTGTATTAGTGTTTCTTTTTTTTTTTAATTAATTTTTTATTGATAGGCCAATCACATCACATTGTTCAAATCACATTAATTCCAAATTATACAGCCAAATTTTAAAATTTTTGGGGGGTACCCATATATCAAGTTCAGCACGAGTCCAAAATTCCGGATGACTCCAGACGTCACTTATTTGCTGCTTTTATTAAACAGTTCCATCCAGTTCACTTCGGATAGATCTTTAATTCCTTCTTTCTCTTCTTGTTGTTATCATTTATTCCTTTCTTTGCGATCTCTGATGGTTTTCACAAACAGATTGAAGATTTAGCGTCTCTGTGTGGGTATGCTCTGCCAAACTCATATTATTCAGGAGCGACCTCTGTTAGTCTTCGGTCGGTCTATTATTTTTCCCAGGCTAGCCATAAATCAGACGATATCGGGGGCTCTGTCAGGTCAAACTTGCACTCCAGCCTTCTTTCTTTTCCAAATTCCTGAACCTCCTCCCCCTCCTCTATTCTTCTGCTAGCCTGTCTTTGCGAGACGCCATGTTTTTTTAACTGCGTCATAAGAATTTTCCTCCTTCTCGCCTTTCAATCTTCTCGTATTGTAATCCTTTCCCCACACAGTTTTAAAGTTCTGTTTATGTTATTTACGACGCAACGATCTTGTTTCTTTCTAGGGGTGGAGGGTTATTATAGTCATATCATGTAAAGGAATTTAGGAGGGTTTTTTCCTCCACCCCCCCCTTCGTTCCAACCTTCGTTCTCATGGTGGTAATTCATCAAGAGATTTACTTATCCATCCGTCGCTCCCGGTCACAGAGATGCATTAGTCAGCAGTCCTTATCTCGAGCCTTGCTTGATATATGTGCTCCAGTCTTTCTTCTGATCCATCATTGCCAATTAGTCGAATTGTAGTTCCAGACTGAAGCAACTAGCACGCGCTGATTGGAATCGGCGTCGGGAAGATCTGAGTCCATCGAGGGCTTTTGCCAAGTGTTCCGCACCCCCGTCTCTCGGATCAGGGGGTGCTTTGAACACCGCTGGCAGGGCAGGCCCCCCCATGCCCTTGGGGGGGGTTTAGGAAGGCTGCCTACTTCCCATAGCAGCCCCTTAATACCTCGTATGGGTCAGAGAGATGTTATTGTCGGCCATCTTCCAACGCGCCACCTAGTGGCCCCGAGTACTGTATTAGTGTTTCATGCAAGCCTTCCTGCATATGCAATTAATTCCAGTGTACCGTAAGTGCCCTTTCATAAATGGCAAGTGAAAAGGGCCAACTTGCATAATCTTCTTATGCAGTGTTGATGTATACCAGGAAAATCTTCTGGACTACTCCTATAATGACTGTTATTTGACAGAGCAAATGTGATTGAATTATCTTCAACTTGCAAACATTAGCTCAAGTCTCTTAGCTCAGCGAGCCCCACCTAGCTGCAAGCTCCCTTCAACACTTGACTCAGTATTACTGCAGAAGGAGTGGATGAGCAAAATGGTAGCATTATGCATGCCAACAAGAGTTATTTATTTATTTATTTAGATATTTATTTGTCATTGGCTACATAAAATGTCTGAAAACAATTACAAAATGTCTGCCAAGCTTACAAAAAGGACAAATCCTACCCTGTCCTACTAAAACAGGCAGAGTTATCACACCATATGTTCCCAATTAAGAACCAAATGCCTATGAAAGCAGGAACATCTTCATCTGGTGCCTCCAAGTTTAAAATGATGGTGCCAGATGTCCCTCCTATAGAGATCATCCCGCAGTCAAGGAGCCACCAGAGAATTAGAAGTGAGCCACAACAGAAAGAGTCATGCAGCACATTCCCGAACACAATAGACAGTATCCAGCCACTGGGTTGTGGAAAGCAGAAGTACCAATATCTGGCCTGCCCACTTGGTGCATCAGCCTCACTAGCTCCAGTATGCTCACAGGAGAACAGAACATTTAAATGTTTTCTGCATGTAAATTCTATTTCACATATGCTAAAACAATGTAGCTTCCTTCTTGAACACCTGATCTTTTTATTTAAAAAACCCCACTGCTTTTAATCTATGCACCAGATGCTGATTTAGGGCAGTGTGACTGGTTCCGCCATAGTGGGCACCAACCCTAAGGGGTATAGAAACAAGGATGTAGTGAACTGAGCAGAAAGGAAGGTGAGACGTGTGTGCATGCTAAATTTTGGGCTTCCACAGGGCACCTCTGAAATTTGAAATACCAAAGTCCCCCCCCCCCCGTATTCACATTGGGGTTTATGCCATGGGTGGAATTCACACATTCTGTCCAACCTGGCAGGTGGACAGGTGGGTGGTAATGTAGGCATGCAATGGATAGATCAGGGCTGGGAGGAGAACATATCCATAATATTGCTCCTGAATTCCACAGGTTTCCATGAAGAAAGAGATGTGAGAGTTTTTGTTTCCATAGGAAGGAGTGAGAGGGTTGGTCACATGGCCCTACTCAGCCAGTAGAATGAGGTTTGGAGGCTCCTCCCCTAGACCTCAAACCTTTAGTCATGTCTTTCTTCCAATCATCCAACAATGCCAGATTATGTGGCCTATTATCCCTGAACATCTTAGCTGTGGGAGAGCAAAGAAGAATATATCAGCACTCTTCACCATACTGGCTGTTTCTGCCGCTGCTTTGGCCTACAACTGGAAGGCAATTTTTATGTTCTTGCTTTCTTATATATTCTCTGTGTGACATGACAGAATGCCTATCCTTGCCAGGTAGCTGTTTTGTTTTAGGCACTAGCTGCCAAAACAATTTAGACTTTAATGAGGAAACCATCATAAACCAAAAGCGAACTCTTTTTAGTTGCACTGAGAAAACAGTAGTGTGTTTGGAATGTATAAATGCTGTGAAATGTCTTAATGCGTTCAGACACTTGCACAATTATCAATACAGTCAGCTGAAGAACAAATGCATAGAGTGTCTCATTTAGCTTTAAGGAAAATTAATACAAAAGGTTAGAAAACTATTCCCAAGGAGTAAATTAGTGTGACACATACTAGGACATGAACAACTGATTTCCACGTTATGCCTTAATGTAGATATTATTCTAGGGGCAGGGGGAGAGAAGCAGGGTGGGGAATGGAGGTTAAGAGGTAGGTCACCTTGTAAAATCTACAGTGGAGACAGAGGAAGAAAATCTGGAAATCTGTGGTGGTGTTTTTTCCTTTTCAAAAATTTCTTCAGGTAAGACAGTGCTTGTCATTATAAATGTTCCAAAACTGTTCTGGCCAGTTTGTTCCCTGGGTTTTTAATTGCATTTGGCATTTCAAAACACAGTGCTGGAGGCAGCCAACTTGCTAAGAGTTATGCTTTATGACACAGGCAGTAGGAGAGCTCAGTGGAGGTGACTTTCTTTGCTTACTTCTTAAACATTTGCATACTGCCTTCCATATCAATCCCAAAGACACTCCAATGAACAAAATTTAGCATTGACAAAAATTCACTATGCTAAATATAGTCATCAACTCAACAGCTAGAGCAATTATAAAGGCCAGGTATCAATCGCCCTGAAATGTATGGGTCAATCAACTGAATCTGAATCCCAACAAGACACCTAATCCCTTGGGTGAATAAATGTGTTTTAAGGAGGTGCCGAAAACTCAACAAGGTTGGTATCCACTATAATCCAAGTGGGGTTATAATCCAATCCATAAATTGAATGACATTACAGAGTAGGCTCTCCCCCAGTTATGAACATAGGAAACTGCATATACCAAGTCAGGTTATTGGTCCATCTATCCCAGCATTACCAACACTGGCTGGCAACAGTTCTCTAGAGTTTTTCTCTAGGAGTATTTCCCAAACATATCTGGAAGCACCAAGGACTGAACCTGGAATATTTTGCATGCAAAACAGATGTTCTACCACACAGCTACAGTCCTTCTCTATGACCATCTTGCTTGCTGCTTGATGTATTTCTAGAGGCTGTGGCACAACCAAGAGGGCCACATCCTGAAATCTCATTAGCTGCACTGCATTATATGGGAGCAGGTGTCCCCTAAGTAACCTGGTCCTAATTGTGTTTGGGCATTGGTTTGATAGCAGATTAGCAGTCAGTGTTGCCTTTTCAGTAGAGATGACGTGATTATGATAAGTTGCTCCCATTAGCAACCACTTAGCTGACATCCATCTGTCTCAGGAGACATTGGAGGAGTGTGCCTTAGGGGGCGAAGTAAAATTGTTGAAGGGTTACAGCACCTGTTGTGGCTGTAGAGAGACAGATACAGGAGAGACCTGTTTTGTTGCAGCTGTGGCAGATGAAAGCTTCCAGTTGCACTGCTGCAGATGTACAGTGGTTTTTCTTCTCTCTGCACTCCTCCCAGTGGTCATTCCTCATCTGGTCAGTGCTATGGATGCATGACCTGACTGTCTGTCTCCAGGCACTGCAGTTGTCTGCAAGGGATTCCCATGGACAGGGGCATAATGTTGCCAGCCTTCATGTCATGTTTGCAGACGTATTCATGTCATGTTTGCAGACGTATTTGAAACACAGAGTTGGTCTGCCAATGGGCCTGAAGCCATCTTCCATTCTGTGGACATTACCAAGCCAGCATAGACATTACTGAGATAGGAGTGCAAACATGCAGGGAATGTGGGTTTGAGAGAGCACATTGTTGTCTGAGACCTTGTCCTACCATGTGATGCCCAAAATCTCCCCGGTGCAGCACATGTGGAAGGCACTGAGGTGTCGCTCCTGATGGGTCTAAGTTGCCCACAGCCCACTTCCATAAAGCAGCGTGCTCAACACACACTTCTGGTAGATCTTCATCTTGGTATTGGACATTAGCATCCTAATGCATTTTTCACAAACTGCGGCTTCTGGCCCAGTTTTCAAGGCAGACCTACATAGAGCACATTACTTAAGGTTGGCAATGCATGGATGGATCTCTGTGGCCTAGCTATCCTTGGCCAAGAATAGATGTATCTGACTCAATATTTTATAGAAACCCACATTACCACTGAGCTGGCACCCTGGACAGCTCCACACCTGGCTCAAACTACAACAGAGTTCAACTGTTTCAGCAGTGGTCAATCTGTCTTAAATAGGAGCTAAAATAGGTCCTCTTATCTTAAGTGGCTCTACCTTCTTTGAGACGACCCTCTTAATTTAAAGGGACCTGGCCTACTTTAGCAGTCATGAGGTCCAACAGAGCAGGGGAGACTATGGTTCCACTAGGACTTCTGATATTGATTCCTGGCAGTTTGCTACTAACATCCATGAACAAAATCCAGATTGTGTTGGTTCTGCATCTAATCCAGTTCCCACATTGGTTGTGATAGGATGGATCAGGTGAGCCAACATCAAAATTTACCGTATTTTTCGCTTCATAAGACACACATTTTCCTTCCTAAAAGTAAGGGGAAATGTGTGTGTCTTCTGGAGTGAATGCAGGCGGGAGGCTTCTCAGCACTCCCTTTAAAGAGCCGCATGGAACATGTGTGTGGCTCTTGAGGGCTTTTGCTCGAGGAGGGAGAAAGGCAGCCCGTCAGTCCCTCCCCCCACCTCCCGGAAAAGCCCCCAAGAGCCACGTGGAGTGTGTGTGCAGATCTTGGAGGCTTCTCCCTCCTCGGGGAAAAGCCTGCAAGCGCCACACACACGTTCCACGTGGCTCATGAAAGGGAGTGCTGAGCAGAGCCTGGGATGCATACAGGCTCTGCTCAGTGCTTCCTTTAAAGAATATTTTTTTCTTGCATTCCCCCTCTAAAAACTAAGTGCGTCTTATGGAGCGAAAACGGTCCATTTGCCAGATTCCTCCACATCCCTATGTGTTATGCCCCTTCCATGGTTGAAAACTTCCTAAAGGCAGGCAAGGCAAGACAATAATCATATTTCACATTACATAGATGGCATACGTTGCTTGAAATGTAATCAACTAAGAGTCAGTATGGTGTAGTTTTAGACTGTTGGACTAGGATTCTATTTCCCACCCAGCTCTCTGGGTGTTGTGAGGATCAGATAGGGAGAGGGAAAACCTTGCACACCACTTTGAGCTCTATTGAGGAATGGTGGGATATAGATAGATGCTAGATACATGGATAAGAAAATAGCCACAGGAACTGGTTTTCCGTCAAGGCGATATCCTCAAATTTTACTTTACTTCTCCAGGCCACTCACAATTACTCTGTAACAAAAGATGTCCCTTACTACACACACAGTTGCAGATGACCTGCAAATTTATGACAATGTCTAGGTCTTGCAGAAATAGGTTTAAACTCGAAGTAAGACCAACTTTGCTGGTTGTGCTAAGTTATGTACCCAAGGCTGGAACTTTGTGTATGTTCCTTCTCAGGAGCTGTCAAGTGACATCTTTTTGCAGTAAGACAGGCGCTTCAGGCTGTATGCTCAGAAATGTCAGCTGTAATTAAAAATAAATTTCACAGCTTATTTGTGGTGATAACTAAGCAACTTCCTTTGCCAAATGGTGTGTGGTTTTAAAAATAAGGGTGGTTACCATCTGAAGGAAGCAGCACATTAAAATTCATAGTAAAGGTACCTGGAATTTCTATAAATATTATTCTAATGTGAGCTAACAGATAGCAGTATATTATTTTCTGAGCAAAGTGAAGACATGTTGGTGTAAAATAATAGTCATATTAACTAGATGCAGACCTCAAGTCTGCCTCTTCATGTCTTCTTTCCTTATACTCTATATAATTTTAGATTTATGACCTATGAACCTGAATAGATTTTCTGACAATAATGATTTGGATAGTGGATGAGCTACATCAAATTATTGATGATCTTTTTTCCTGGTGGTCATACTAATGAACATTTTTATCTAAAAGGCATATTCTCCTCAAAATATTGACTGCTAACCATCTAGTACATGCATCTCATTGTTAGTCTTTTTCTTGCAAAGGATATACAGCTGTGAAAACAGGACAGTTGAAAGTACCGGTAATGTGGGGTATATACGTTAGTAAAGCCTCATGCTATTCGACTATTTGGGGTTATACCCAAGCATATTTTACTCAGAGCAGACTCACTGAAATTAATGAACATGACTAAGTTAGGTTCCTTGGATTTCAGTGGGTCTTTTTTGAGCAAAACTTTGTTGAATACCACCCTTAGTATTTGAAGAATACTTCATTTTTTTTAAAAAAAGTGAAATACTTCTATTAAAACATTCTGCAGAATGTTTTTTGCTATGGTATGCATTTTTGTGTTTTTATATTGTAAACCACCCTGTGATCTTCCAAAAAGGTTAATGTAGAAAATAAATAAATACATAAATGTATACATAAATAAATAAATAAATAAATAAATGTATCCGAAACCACGTAAGTGACTATTCAAGGTATAAACAAATGAAGGTGTGTGTGCACGCATGCACACATACACATGCTTTGGAGGGGGGGACAAAAACATGATCTGGCTCTGCATTTCAGTTTTCAAAGGCTGTCACAGATCCCGCAAAACAGACATAAAAAGGAACTCTTAGATCAGAGCACCACATTAGTTTCAAAAAAATATTTTTAAAATGTGTAAATGGCTGCTATGGAAACAGAAATGTGGCCTATATTTCAACACTACATGGAAATCACAACCACAATAAGATCAATCAATCATTAGACTAAAGCCCTATTCACACATTATACACATGTAGGACTTCCATGTTAATAATAGGAAGCATAATTGCATCCCTGACCCTGTCCTGATGTTGAGAGCATCCCAACTCTCACCTTAAAATCCACCTATTTAGCATGGATGTCTGCAAAGAGTGCCTAACGATAATATATAGGTGAATATTCATCGGCGCTCCATGCAGCTGGGACTTCGTCATAGAGTGGTTTGTAACAATTATACATTAAACAATACAATAAAACCAATATATAAGAAAATTAAATAAAAGCCAGCTAACTAATGTGGAAATATGGACTCTTAATTGCCTATATAAGCCTGACAGAATAGAAAAGTTTCCAGCAGGCATTTAAAAGTTGAAACAGAAGGTGCGGCTGAATACTTGGCTGATGACACTGGGGTGGCTGATGACTGAGATGGGGTGGACTCCGAGGTACCCTGGTCCTACGTTATTCAGGGCTTTTTGAATTAATACAAGGACCTTGAACCTGGCTCAGTAGTAGATGGGCCTCCAGTGCTGATGTTTTCACAGTTTTGTTACATCTTGTTGGCCAGGTTCTCCCACCAGCGATCTGGCCACCATATTCTGCACCAGCTGGAGCTTCCAAACCAAGCCGAAGGGCAGCCCCACATACAGTTCATTGCAGTAATCCAACCTTGCAGTTACCAACGGATGGACTACAGTGGCTTGGCTATCCTTGTTCAGGAACAGTTGTAAATGGCAAATCATGTGGAGTTCCTATGCTCATTAACCTACTTACACATAAGTGCTCCTTTGCAAATGTCTATGCAGTGTCAAGAGGATGAGGCTAGTGAAGCTTATGCCAAGAATGGGATAGCCCTACATCAGGAGTGGGAAACTTTTTGTTCTGTTTTGGGTCCTGTGGAAACCTTGCATGTGTTTGAAAGTATGTTTGACTGTTCCCTCAGTACAGTCATACAGCCCATGTGAAGGTTAGGGGGATGGAGGTACTCAGTGTGCCTGCTCCCTGCTTCCACATTGAGTAAAAGTATTAACACTTTAAGGAGAGGTTCCAATACCAAAGAATGAACTAAATTGGGTAAGGACGTTATGCCTTCTTGTCCAAATGTTTCTTCTGTCCAACTCTAAGTGGAAGTTGCCAGTGATAGGAAGTCAATATCTTTTGTGGTGGTAAGACAAGAAGAGATGTGCTATAGGTAGGTAGGTAGGTAGGTAGGTAGGTATCTGCCACAAGCCATAGCAGATCACATTGTTGGTGCATAATAGATCCTAGCTTTGATATCTGGGGAAGTCTTTTACTTGAGGGTAGCTCCATGAGAAATCACTATGAAAAGATGAAGAGAGCTGCCACAAGCTGAGGAAAGCTGGACTAGCATATATTGGAGATTGGTCTGAGCCAGAAGGTAGCTCTTTATATCTCCTTCCCAACCTTGCAATACTCAATCTGTTCTTGCATTCCTGTATCGTACTTATTCACGCATTGAAGTGTGACCAGTACTTTGTAAGAATCTACCCAATATCAAGTCATTCTTAGAATGAATCCTCTTTGTTCAGGGTATTGAGTTAAGCCCTACTGTGCTGATGATGTCTGACCCAGTGCTTAGGAGGAGCCGATTGTCTTAAAAGGCTTGATGTAGCACAGCTCATCCTGACACTGAGCTAGACATGTTTATTTTAAATAGACTGTCAAGCTTTAAAGCAGGTTCTTCCGAGCATGGCAGCAAATGGGGAAAAGGAGGGAGGAGTACATAGAAGGGAATTTGACAGGCTAAGTAGTGTAAACTAAATCCATTGCATTTGAGCATTATTAAAGAGAACTTGATGTTAGCTCACCAGTCAGAGAAGGGAAGATGTGCTGCATGCTGACAGAGGTAATAAAAGGAATAACACATTTTTATGGGGAAGGAGATTAATAATGTAATAGCTGACTATTACTAAGAGTTATCAACTTTTCCTAGGGGAATACTTGGCCCAGTTATTGAACAGAGCAGACAACTCTATTACTTTCCTCATAATTTATGGGTTGTTGAAAATGAATTTTTTCATGTACACAAACCTATGTTTGTTAAAAAAACGCAGACGAAAATTAAAAAATATGAAAGTAAAATGCAGATAAAATTAAAAAGTACAAAACACAAAAGACAATCATTGTACTGATTTTTGAAAAGAGACATTCAAAATACAGACTCTAATACTAAACCTCCACTCTAAAGTACTTCAAACATCATGCTCCACCCACAAAGAATAGATGGACACCTTTAGAATTTTCTTACTATGACATCTCTGCCACTAAAAACCACAAAAACAGTGAATCTGGGTCATACTCCATTGATATAATTAAGCATCCTTTAACTACTAACTGCATTGCATACATTAGTCAACATAAAACCTCTCACTTCCCCACAACCTTCTGGGCTGATATTATAGGACAGATCCATCTCTACACAAATGATTTAGCAGCTATGGGAGGGATTTTCTGACTTACTTAGGAACAGCGCAGACAGTTTTGGTTCAGGACTGACCTGATTTACATGTATGTTGACATGCCCCAGATTTTTCATAATGCAGGTTTATATCGGTCACATACTGCAATACCATGACTTTGGTCCATGCCTCTTATTACACCATTAATATTTCAGCTCTTAGGATGCGAATATCACCACACAGAAAAAAATCTGGATCTCAGAAAAGTACTATCTTCCTTTATAGTATTGTAAGAAAATAGCATAACTGGTTGTTCATACTGTTTTCCATAACCATTTGCAAAGTGAACAAGTACATTACTACACAAACTGAAGAATGAAAATTCAGGATGATCCAAGAATGAACATTTATGCTTCTGGTGCCCATCATACTACTGGAAGATTTGGGGGGGGGGAGGATTATTTGTTAATCTGTTACTGATTTGCCACAGCAGGCCAATAAATGATCTGGAATATTAGAATACAATCACAATGCATAATGAATGGTATCACTACAACATAGCACTGAAAATGATAGTTAGCAGTTTAATTTAAGATACACTAAAACGTCAGTTAGAGGAAAGCTCACCAATGGGGTCAAGTGAAAATACGGTAACATTGCATGCAAAAGCAGCCACAAAGTTGATGATGTTAGTGCCTAGCAATCCCACCCCTTAATCCTCAAACTTGAAAGTCAGTTTTCCCCCCCAAGAGGCATCTCCCTTATGAAGGTTCCCACAACTGGTGCAAGACAGGTGGAAACAGCCACACCCCCCCTAATGTCAGACACAGAGCCTCTCTCCTATCACTATTTGAGATGACATGAGAACAATATACCAGATGTGGTTACTTCACTATATAAAGCAGGTGTGGGTCCTGCTTTTGGTCCTTCAGATGTTACTAAGGACATCTCCCAACAGCCCCAGGAAGCATAAACAATAGCCAGGAATGGTGGGAGTTGTTTTCAGCAGCATCTGGAATAAAAAGGTATTATTATATTAGCCATAATTTTGATTTGCTTTCCTCCAAATCCCAACTTGGAATTTGGCTTCCTCGCTGCCTAGTCAGTTACCAAGTGAGTGCATATGCATATAGACAAAACTATGGTCTATCAGACTAGTTACTGTTGTGAAATCAGGGCATACATCATGTTGCAGCCAAGTAAAGACTAGGATATATGTTCCATTTCATTCCTTGTGTACTGATGTAAATGCTTGCTCAATGAAAGCTACTAGCCAGAAGCAGGACTGGGATAAGAGCCATAGGCTCAAGAAACAGTTTTGGGTTGGAACATAGTGACAAAAAGAAAACTATGAGTTTTTAAGCTGGTAAAGCAGCAAACAGGGAAAGCTGAAAGAACTGCAGGCTGTTGGCTTTTGGAGAACTCTTGCTGCTCTAAAGACCAGTGTTATCTGTTCAAATGCTCAATATCTATCAGTCTCAAGAAGCACAACTTTCCCTTACTTTCTCTGCCTAATCACATCAACTCTTTAAAAGTCTGCTCCTGAAATTCCCTAGTGCTAAGGATGTGGGAGTTTGCATCAATATGTTTCTAATATGGAAACAATAAGCTGGAAACAACTTAAAATAAGACTCAAGTGTGAAAGCGCAACAGATGACGTTAATTATCTTCACTAGAGAAGGCGTCTTTGTGGGTGCAATCTTGGAAATCTTTTCTTTAAAGCTGAATATATTTTGTGTATCTGTGTATAAACATCTTGTGAATACAGAATGTGGTGAGCCACCCACATGAAACAAAAAAAATGTGTTAAACAGAATGAAGCAAATTGAACAGGCTTTAGATAACCTTAGCTATAGTCTAGGGAAATTGTAAAAGCTCTTAATTGTGTTTTTAATGTATGTATCTGAGCTGATTCATTGATATTAGATTTACTGTTGGGGATGCAAGTCTATGAAATGCGATTATTATTTGATTTGATTTGATGGGCTGGCTCATTCTACAGCCCAGACGAGCCAGAAGTCAGGATAGCATCAGCATAACTTACACAGCAATCCTAACCATGTCTACTAAGAATAGAGATGGGGGAGAAATTCAAATCTCATTAAAAGGTGAACCTATGTAACTCACACCCTCATGAGAACCTTTTGAAAGGTGTATTTCAAAATTTACACTTCTCAGACTAATGTTTTTAAAAATGCACTCATTGGTGAATAAGCATACAAAAATGCATGTTTGTTAGGGGAAATGTGCTTGCAAAATGTGCTGATTAGTCAAAACTGCATACAAAAATGTTTTTATTTGGAGAAATTCACACTAAAATGCTACTGAATTTTCATTTTGTTTTTGTTTGGTTTTTTAAAAAGGCAAATTACTGTAGAAATGTGGCGAACTAAAGTTTGGAAAAATGAGAATCTGAAAGAACCAAAATTGCCAGATCCTTCCATCCCTACTTAGAAGTAATGGGGCTTGCTCCTGGGTAAGCGGGGTACTGCCTGAGAGTAAGACTCACTGAATTAAATGGGACTTTTATGTAGGAATGGTTAGAATTGTATGGACTCCCAACACAAAAGCTGGAATTTTATTTGCTAGAAACTTTATTTGTGGGCCTTAGAAGTTCTGAATGAGTTCATGCATCAAACAATTTTTTTTTATGAAAGGCTCTACTCAGCAGAATGTGCTTCACAAAGAGGGTGATACAACTGAATGATACAATAGTGCAGGCTGTTAACATCTGTTACCATACCATTAGCTCATTTAGAGTCAGAAGAAATTCCCTGCCAATAATAACTAGCAGTTTAGGTCTGAAAGTATGTCCCCTGTTGGGGACTGCAAGAAGATCAAACCTATCCATTCTGAAGGAAATCAGCCCTGAGTGCTCACTGGAAGGACAGATCGTGAAGCTGAGGCTCCAATACTTTGGCCACCTCATGAGAAGAGAAGACTCCCTGGAAAAGACCCTGATGTTGGGAAAGATTGAGGGCACAAGGAGAAGGGGACAACAGAGGACAAGATAGTTGGACAGTGTTCTTGAAGCTACCAGCATGAGTTTGACCAAACTGCGGGAGGCAGTGGAAGACAGGAGTGCCTGGCGTGCTCTGGTCTATGGGGTCACGAAGAGTTCGGACACGACTAAATGACTAAACAACAAGAAGAAGAAGAACTTCCCACGTACCATCCGAAACCAAAGGGGTACATTGGTTTCCAGATGTGAAATATATTGGCATTCTTTTCAGCTCTCCTGAACTAGGTATCAGTCCAGAACTTTCACGGCCACACCTGACTCATTTTGAACTAAATCCATCATGGATGTATCACAGGTGGAGCAGAAACAGACACAATAGAGAAAGTCAGTTTCTACAGTGTTCTGATTATGTTGCAGGAAGGCAGAAAGTTGTGCGTGTTGGAATTTAGCAGCCAAAACATTGGCTTCATTGGCTCCTGTAGTGGATATTTAATTGTGCTGGCATTTTCAAAAAATGTTCTGGAACAGATTTACTGCTGTCACAAGTAAGCCCAAGTCCATTTATATCAGCTTTTGAAAGGGAAAAAATGGTTTCAAGTGGGTAAGATTGGGTGGAATCCATCTTGACATTAAGTTTGGTGACTTCTCATTCATAACAATGAAAGATATTATACTTATCACCCAAATAATTAGAAATATAATCTTCTTAAAATTTAAAGTGTCTGCAAGACTGAAGTTCGAAGCACAGAAGCAGAGTAATGCTTCTAATCCTTTCCTGGAAACTAGACAGATAACTCTCTAATAATTAAACATTTTCTGAAATTAACCATAAATATAATTTTTAATGGCATGGTTAAAATTTTAAGAGAGCAGATGTGTTCTGACATTTATTGGAATCATTGTACTTTATGAAGAGTTTATTTCTTTTCAGCAATTTACCTGTGATTTGTGTTAACAACAGCCAATGGCATGTTAATGTTTGTGAAGCAACGAAACTCTCACCTGAATCTCAGTGCAAGCCTCACTTTTGGAATGTCTACATCTGGAGTTTTATGGTTGTCAATCAAGGCTGCAGTACTATACTTACCTGGGAGCATGTCCCATTGAATTAAGTTTGACTTACTTCTGAGTAGACATGCATAGGATTCTTCTATGAATGATTCTAGGTAGTCCTTAAATGTGTCATCAGTTTAATAATTATGCGCCTTCCCCAAATATGGAACAATAATAGGAGAAATCCATATGTTTCTAAACAAAATACAGTGGTACCTCGGGTTAAGTACTTAATTCGTTCCAGAGGTCTGTTCTTAACCTGAAACTGTTCTTAACCTGAAGCACCACTTTAGCTAATGGGGCCTCCTGCTGCCGCCGCGCCGCCAAAGCACAATTTCTGTTCTCATCCTGAAGCAAAGTTCTTAACCTGAAGCACTATTTCTGGGTTAGCGAAGTCTGTAACCTGAAGTGTATGTAACCTGAAGTGTATGTAACCTGAGGTACCACTGTAATCAAATTATGTCAATATGAACCAATTTGTACACACTGGCAATTATTTTACAGGACATTGTGGGAATGATTTTTTTTCATTTATTACAACATTTAGAATCTAAAAATTACCCCTCTGACTAGGATGTTTCTGATTTGATGCAACACTGATCAAAAACTAACATTGATCAAAATTTAATAGGCAGAAGCTGTTTTTGAGACCATTTCAATTTATTCCAGATTCCTCTGAATAGAATACTAATATTGAACTATAATTTCCCATTCCATTTAAAGGGATTTAAGAATTTAGGCCATGTAGTTCTACAGCACAATTTACAGAATATTTCAAAAGGTTTATCCTACAGCACATGTCACACTGAAAGCTTTGAAAGTTACCATCAAAAGCTCTCTTAGCACTTGCTATATAATTTGCAGTGTGCATAGCTGACCCAGTTTTGCTCTCTTCGGGGAGAGCATAATATTATCATATACCGCCTTCTCACTGACATGGAATAGACCTGGATCAACCATATTAATTGGAAATCTTATGCAACCTACATGTGAGAAGCTCCCCAGTATTTTCAGTGCACAACTAGACAGACCAAATATTTGACTATGCAATGGCATTCATATGAAATTCAGTGCAACAATTCCCTAGGAAAAGTGACATGGAAATAACCAAATATTGGGTTAGGAAAATCTATGGCCCGTCTTGTTCTGGTTCTATGGCCCAGTGTGCACATCACGCTAACGCAAAATATGGCTTAGCAGGACTTCATCGTTTCCCAGAGGAGCTTACAGTGGCTTTCTCTGTCCCCAATCACTTTGCTTCCACGCTACACTGATCTAAGTCAAGGTTTGGCTTAGCATTTTGCCCAAATGTTTAAGCTCTTTCCTTCCTAAGAACAAGTTCTAGCCTAGGTTTGTTCATGGCTACAGCTTGTGGTTAGTTGGGAAAGAGCTTAACTACAAGTCATCCATGCTGTCATGGTAAACAGCAGCCATGCCAGTGTTGGGAGGGCAGTGTCATGGCACACATCCCCACCACCACCCCACTGGACACTCCTAAAAATCATGTTTCAAAATAGCCTTAAAAAACCCCACCAACCAGTGATTTTGCCATTGTAAGTTATGAACATTATATCTATCTACTTGGAATAATTTGCAAAACATCGTATCTATTTGTGGGGCTCTGCCACTTTCTGAATGGAAGCCAAACGAATTTAGTCCTTTCTTTTTGCAAAATATAGCATATTGCTCTAGCTTCATCATATACAAAATAGTTCCTCTGTGAGCCTGAGGACCCTAACAGGAGGTTAAAGACATAAATTAAGACATCCAGCAAGCATTGTCTACACTGAATTTCTCAACAAAAATCCTCCATTGTGCTTTTGTAGTAGTCAGTAGGCTACCATCCAGCTGGTAACATTATTACTATTATTATTATTGTGTATTTAGAAAGCTGTGATCCTGTTATTAACACACACATGTACTGGAAGCAGTGTGGGATGTTCACTTCCAAATAGTAGGAGGTGGGTGGATTAAAGCCTTAGAAAAGCAAAGGTATTGTGCTGCTTCAATTGATAATGGAAGTCATGTAATACCTGGCATCTATCACAACATTTCTCACAGTCGTCTTATTACTGCTTAGTCCAAATCTTAAATTCTGGTTCATAGACTAAAATTTGGAGCATTAAATTGCTAACATTATGTTTTGTGCTTTAGGATAATGATACTAGTAAATATTACAATTGAAACTAAATCCATAATTACCTATGGTTATATTATTTCTTACTCCAGGCTACATGGCTTGTGTCTCAATTCTTCCATTTCTGACTCATAGGAGGACTGATCCCAAATCAAATGACTAAACAAGCATGCTATTAAAATCAATGAAACTTACTTCTGTGTAAACAGAATTACAAGATGAGGCAGGTTCCTTTTTGTGACATTTATATTCTGCCCTTTTGTCCCAAAACATTCAAGGAAGCTAACAAATTATTAAAACATGCAATAAAATCCAATACAATATCAAAAGGAAAAGAAGTCCAATAAATGAAGAAAAATAGCAGCAATAAAAAAACCAGTTCTTCAATCAGTGATCAAAGGCACTGAGAATTATCTAGTGCCAAAAAGACAAGTCAGAACAACAGGGGTTTTTCAAGCAAAGATTATCTGTCATTGGACCAAGTTAAAGGATTTACTATTGATACACAAGGGACGCGGGTGGCGCTGTGGGTAAAACCTCAGTGCCTAGGACTTGCCGATCGTATGGTCGGCGGTTCGAATCCCCGCAGCAGGGTGCGCTCCCGTCGTTCGGTCCCAGTGCCTGCCAACCTAGCAGTTCGAAAGCACCCCCGGGTGCAAGTAGATAAATAGGGACCGCTTACCAGCGGGAAGGTAAACGGCATTCCGTGTGCTGCGCTGGCTCGCCAGATGCAGCTTGTCACGCTGGCCACGTGACCCGGAAGTGTCTGCGGACAGCGCTGGCTCCTGGCCTATAGAGTGAGATGAGCGCACAACCCTAGAGTCTGTCAAGACTGGCCCGTACGGGCAGGCCTATAGAGTGAGATGAGTGCACAACCCTAGAGTCTGTCAAGACTGGCCCGTACGGGCAGGGGTACCTTTACCTTTATTGATACACAAAACCCTTATCAGTTTGGAACCAGTTTACTTAAGGGATTGCCTTGTCCCCATACATGCTTAGTTGATCACTTTGAGCTGCCAAATTTGCACTTATACAACTGCCACATTATATCTGTTCCACATTTGTGAGCGGTCAGTTCTTCAGTGTGGCAAGACCCTGTGCAGACATATTTATGTATTTATTTATTACATTTATACCCCGCCTTTCTCCCAAGGAGACACACATACTTATCCTTCTCCACACTTTATCATCATAAAAACAACCCTGTTAGGTAGGTTATGCTGAGAGTGAGTGTCTGGCCCAAGGTGAACATCGTGGCTAAGTGGGGATTTGAACCCTGATCTCCCAGACCCTAGCCCAGCACTCTTTTACACCACACCAGTTCTCTGGAGTCAGCAAGTCCATTGACAGCAATGTTGGGAAGTATCACTGTGATCCTAAGTTACTTCACCTTATTTTTTATATGCTATGGAGAGAGAAAATTCTAGTGGTCTGGGGACTATTAGTAAGGGATGAACATGGGAGTTATCAGAGGCTGAGATGTTTTTCAGGATCAAGGCCGACTCTAGCACTTCAAGAATAATTTGAAGACTGGTCATCTCTTGCTAGTCAGATGGAACAAGAGTAGACTTTTACTGAGTGAAAGGAAATAGAAAGAATAGCAGACAGTTGGTGAGGGAGACGGTTGTCTGAGACAGATGCTGAGGGAAACTATTGTGCGGGTGCTTATAGATTAATAAGTGTTATGTTTACTGACCGTTTGTTGCCCCAGTAATTATTTATGTTTTTTAAACATCTGCCTCTGGCTCTTCTTTTGGAATGCAATTAACACTTATTGGGCAGTTGAGGAAAAGACCTCATGCAGCTGTTCCTCATCAGGAAGAAACAGCTGGTAAGAGCTCCTGAAATTGTATTACCCTTTCATATATCATGGAGGTGCCTCAGAATATTAACATTCTGGAACTGATTGTTGGCAACAGCACTGATGATTGTGTCACTCTTTAACTACTTCTCTGTATGCCAAAATAAGCATTTTTTTAAGGAAAGAAAAGGTTATGGGTAGCTGTCAATCATGTTTATATTTGGAAACTTTTTATTAAAAATTGGACACTGGGCACATTTCTAATTAAAAGGAGTAAATAGTTCTTTAAGTCCCCATCTGGAACTTTTATGTATGGGCATGTTTATACCTCATTTTCCTGTGGCCTTTGATTTAAGAAACCGACTCATCGATGTTTGCATTAACGCAAGAGCAAAATGAAGATTGACAAACCATCATGGCAAAGCTATAAAAGCCACACATTACTGCATTACTGTCTGTCTCTACCGGAAGAACTAAACTACAACCTCGCCTTGCAAATTGAAGGCATTTTTAAATTAAATACATATATTTTGCTGGCAGTTTCCTTGGACACAAATGACCTTTCAAATGACACTCGCCAAAGATCAACGGATTCAGCAAAGCTCGTACAGAGTTTTCTGATCTTTGATCTCGGTATGTCTCTACTGTGCCACCAATCATTGTTTAGGAAGGCTTAGAATTGTTTAACAGCATTGAATGCCTTAGTGTTGCACAATATTATCATAAAATTGTGGCAATATTTTAAAGTAGTGTGTTTTTGCCACACGATCTTACATTGCATGCTCTCTGACTTCAATAATTCTTCAGCTACTCTCCAATGGGATTTGTTGTTTTATGAGATGCTCTTCCATAAATATGGGACTTCAGCTATCTAAAAACAATTGCCACTTCAAATCCTCTCAACTGGCTGTAAGCAGCTGCTCTATATTTTTCTGGAGTGGCTGTTTAGGGTCATTTGAGTGGCTATCAGCAATTGTTTTCAGTCAACTCCAAGCCTGTGTTTATTTAGCCACATTTATTGTGGCAAAAATGCCACCTGTAAGTCACTACAGTGGTAACTTCGGGTTACATATGCTTCAGGTTACATACATATGCTTCAGGCTACAGACTCCGCTAACCCAGAAATAGTACCTCGGGTTAAGAACCTTGCTTCAGGATGAGAACAGAAATCGTGCTCCGGCGGCGTGGCGGCAGCGGGAGGCCCCATTAGCTAAAGTGGTGCTTCAGGTTAAGAACGGACCTCCAGAATGAATTAAGTAATTAACCCGAGGTACCACTGTAATTCTAAAGTTCTGCAGTGCAATTAGTTTGTTCAGAAGATTTATTTCCAGCATTGGAGAAGGGAATGTACTTTCCTCTGCCTCTTTAGTCAGTTTAGAAAACACAGGAAAGGAAAATAGCATGATCTGCAGCCCAGTGTGTTACATTTGAGCTGGGGGGGGGGGAGTAGAGAGAGAGTTCTATTGCCAGTTAGGGAAGTGCTTCAAGATTGAAAAACTAAAACAAAAAATACATTCCCCCCTGAAGTATTTTTTAGGAAAGCTTTGTGAAAGAATGGACTTCAATGTGAGCAGGAATAAGTTCAACCTCACTCACTAGTTTCAAATCCTAGCGATTTCCTAGCAAGGTACACTGATTCTTCTCACTGTTCTTTTCATCACATACCACAAGATGTTGTTGTTTATTTTAAAAAGACTATGGTAGCATTTAATACTGCAAAGTCCTTTTTCTTATTCTTTCATTTAGACTGGCGTTGTAGATAGCTCACC
Source organism: Podarcis tiliguerta (assembly GCF_965153285.1). Taxonomy (NCBI): domain Eukaryota; kingdom Metazoa; phylum Chordata; class Lepidosauria; order Squamata; family Lacertidae; genus Podarcis; species Podarcis tiliguerta. The sequence continues at coordinate 44,646,965 of NC_139537.1, read as the reverse complement.
AATGCTCTCACCAGTTTCTTGATATTGGCCACAGTCCTGAAGTGCCAAGTGCACATATTCAGTTATGGCTGCGGCATATTTCCTTACAGCAAAGGAAGGCAACACTGAAGACCTCTCCACAGATAACATTTTCAATAGACAAAAGCTAGGTGGAAGACTACATGCTCCTCTGGGGACATACTTTTCACAGATGTTACTACCATTATTTCTTTATAATGAACTGGGCTCTGAAATAGTCCATGCTTATAACATCGTTCATGAGGCCTTGCTGCCTTGTACTGTTTAGATATGTACATGTTAGGGAGCTGTGGGGAAGGAAGGTGCAATATAAATACATAATATTTGCCATATATTATTACATATTAAGACATCTTCCGTTCCATGCTGCATGCTGAAAGCTTCTACGAGCCACAAGTGAGAGCTGAGTGCAGGGTGGGGACCAAAGGTAGACAAACTGCCCCAGAAGGAGCATGATGGCTTCACCCCCAGAGGCACACTCCATTGTCTCAAGATGGATGTCAACAACAACAAAATTAAGACCTCTTCAAAACTTGCAGATGCTAAGAGGATTCATGCATAACATGTGTTGTATTGCACAGGATTATTCTTCCCTTTTTCATTTCTCATGATGTTTGCCTTGATATCCATATGTTATTTAGTCATATTGGGCATGGTCAGCAAAGGCTCTGATATAGTCATGTTTTGCATATAGACTTGATACAAGATACATATCTTGGCTACAGGATGTTCTCCAAACGCCATGAATAATTGTTTGCCGATTCCATTAAAGATACACATGATAGAATATGCATTTTTCCAGTGTGTAAATAGGAATATGTATATGTATACAGTTTTATGTCACTTGTCAAATACCTTCTACATGCACAAAAATGTAAATGGCATCCTCTCTCCTTTAATACTTTTTTACATGCCCACAAGCATTCATTTCATATTTGATAAAAAGGAAACTGCATAAGCTTAGATTCTGACTCATATTATGTATAGGGCTTAAAACACTCAGTTTGCACATTACACTTTCCAGGATTGGGAAGAGGGGTGTCTTACACAGGACCACAAATTATTTTATATCAGAATATAGTGATTTTAAACACACACGCACACGCACACACACACGCACACACACACACACACACACACTTGTTTGGGGGAGGATTAGGCGTGTTGACAGTGTGTTGATTATCTTCCTTTCAGTGTCATACAGTCACAATACAGGGACCCCTTTGGTTCTTCTATGGACCTCACAATTGGCCCAGAGGTTTTCTTCTGTAATGGCCACACATAGTTTCTTCTGTTCCACTAAGCGCTTATCTGCACGTACCTTTTGCAGGTCCACACTTTAAAGCTCTGTGTCTGAGTGCTTTTTTTCTTTGTCTTTTTGCCCCACCACTTTCCCCAGGAAAACCTGCTCATTAACACTGAATTGGAACAAATGGCAATTTGTTTGGTCATGGAGCTTTAAAGTGTAGACCTGTGCCTAGAAAGATGGCACAAAAGGAAGTCTGGATGAACCCTGGGTTTCACACAATCCATTTACCTTACGACAATAAGGTGCTGCCCTGATATCCTGAGAATGGCATTGACATCATTACCCAAACATTGCCCTAAAGTGAATCATCACAGCAAGTTATTCTTCCTACTTAAGTTCCAAGCCTGCAGGTATGTTCTCCCACCCTGACATCATACCATCCAACTGCCCTGATTTCACTGAGACATTCCCAGTGCTTTCTTTCTAGAAAAATAGGTGCCACACTTTTTAACAACAACAAAAAGAGGTGTCGGTACCGCATACCCTTGAATACTCCTTGGAAAAAAGCACTGGACATTCTGGATTTACAGAAGCTGCCCCAGTTTCTGAAAGTAATCCCAAATGTCTCATTTTGGCCAACACCACCACCGCTGCACCATGGCCTCTGCCTGCAAACTACAGGCCACAGGCAGTGGCGCAGCCCAACCAAGACCGCTGCCTTCCGGGAGCATGCTGAAGAGACACTTCCAGCATGCTATGGCCTCAGCCTCCGCTGTGCCATGGCCTTTGCCTGCGGCCACACACCACAAGCAGTGGTGGTGGGAGAGAGACAGTGCACCAGCCAAGGTAAGGTGTCAGAGGGCAAGTGGCAGTGGGGGACAAACGGGCAGGCAGAGGTGGATTAGTGGAGAGGAGGATGTCTCAAATTCCTCTTGGGAATTGTTGGAGTGTGTGTGACATATTTTCCAACCATGCACTCCAGAGACTGACTGTACAGCAGGAAATCATTGGGAAGAAAACTACAACTTTTAAACGTGTGAGAGAGAGAGTCAGAGAGTGAGCATGAGCATGAGAGAGAAGTAATAAAACAAATTCCTGAGGTTCTTACTGGCTAAAAATTAGGATGAACCTTTGTTTTCATTCAAAATGAAACAATAGCTATGAAGATCTCAGAATTTTTTTAGTAGAGAGAAAACTTGTTGAATGTATGTATACATGTTCCAAATTTGTTGTTGCTGTTTAGTCGTTTAGTCGTATCCGACTCTTCGTGACCCCATGGACCAGAGCACGCCAGGCACTTCTGTCTTCCACTGCCTCCCGCAGTTTGGTCACATCTTAAATTGCAGGGCAAATCTTTGGCCTCTGGTCTTCAGTTTAAAGACATAGTATGGAGAAAGGTGCTAAATAAATACTCAGGGTGGGCATGGGTACAATTGCTGTGGCAAATGCTGCATTCCATGGCCTGGAGAGTGAATACAGTTTTATCCAGAGTAGGTGTGGGATTCCTATCAGTTCTCCATTTACCACATCTAAGTATGATATGGTGCCAGGTTTCCTAAGCAGGTTATACCTAACTTTATCCTTGTCTCATCTAATTCTTCTTCAGTACTTATTCATTCCTCATATTCCATAAAGTACCTAGATAGTGCCTAGAAAGGGTTTTCAAATATATAATACAATTTGTCTTTATTTCCTTTTCGTCATAAGTGATGCATGCAAACTAATCTTGATTTTATTCACTTTTATATGCTTTATACTTTATGGTGCACAGAGCTCTGTGATGGAGACTCATCAAAGTCATTGTTGTAATACATTTGTCTGCACTGAACTGTCTTTGCCATCTATTAATCTTTTAAATGTTCAGAGACATTTTTTGCCTGATTATATAGTGCATTATTTACTGTGAGGCTATGCTTTTTGCTAGCAGTACATTTGCATTGTTTCTGATTTGCTGCCATGTATCTCATATCTTTATAGCCAATATTGCTATGCATTTATTGTCAGCTGCCTTAAATTTACTGATTCTAAAAGCCTGAGTGGACTTTATCATGCTGAAAATTATGTAGTTGTTTTTAATCACACTTCCTCTTTTAAAAAGCATTTGCTAGATCAAAAATATAGATGATAATGCAAATGCACATCTTGATAATCTATGGAAACATCTTTTACCTTTTAAAGGATTATGGTTTGTGGTGGTGTTTCCCTGATACTTCCTAGATTTCATACTGAAGCAATAAAAGCATTTTTAATGGTCCAAAATACTCACGTATGAGAGTTAGGGCTGGGTAGTCTGCTTAGGCACAGCCAAATTTTATCAGTCTGCTTGGAAAGGTTCCTACACAGCTCTAGAGATGAAGTGATTTGGTTTTTCTGAGACACCTCCTGGCTAAAACGTAGAAGTGCAGGTCTTATAATTCACATACAAATACTACTAGGACTGAAAGAGCCAAAGCCAACCATGCTGAGAGACTACATTTTTTATTTATTCTTTGTATCCCAGAGAACGTTTTGGGTACCCTCCAGCCAGGCAAATAGAGGGCTGAGTCTTTAGACTGCCTCTGATAATGATATAATAAGTAGACAGTAGACAGCTGTTACAACATTCCCTGCTACTCGCCAACGATCAACTTCAGTGAAAATAGTCTGTCTGCTCTTCTTACTGTAAACACTACATTCCCTCCTCTCTCTATGGGGAGTGTGGCTTGGATTAAGAAAGGAAAATACAGACTCTAATTCAAATGAATGAAAGTGTTGCCAATGACAATCATCCTAACATATTCTTTCAGAAAATCCAGTACTTAAAATCTCCTGTTTCAAGAGAAGCTCAGCATGGGTATTCTTTTTGTAGGCATGATAGATGACTAGTTAGGTAGACTGACCTACTTTTTTTCCTTTTTTGTAAAATCACTGTTGCCTAGTACTTTTATGATGGAATGGAATCCTTACTACTGTTTAAATATTTGGCTATTACATGGGATGGTAGTCGACTAAGTTTTATTCAGGACAAACCCATTGAAATTAATGGACCTAATTTAATCATGTTCATGAATTGCAATGGGTATACTCTGAGTAAAATTTAGTTGCATACCACCTATGGATTCAAGTAATAAGAAAAATGCCTATTATCTTTGCATGTGTAAAACAGCCTTACCAACAAATGTTTTGAACTACAACTCCCATCCACCCCAGCATGGCCAGTGGTCAGAGCCAATGGGAAGTATACCCAAAATGTTTGCCAGGTTGGAGAGAACTGGTGTGTATAAGTATGGGGTCACATCCAATGCTAGTCCTGCTCAGAGTAGACCCATTGATATGCATGACTATGACTACCTTAGGTTCATTAAAATCAATGAGTCTGCTCTGAGTAGAAATAAGTTGGTCACAACTAATGTTGTCATAACATTAAAGCACAGAAATAACACTATTACAGCAGTGGATTGAAACAGCAGCTAAAACCATTGAAAGGACCCTAAATATCACTAAAAACACTGGGAAGTAGCCTCCTACTTTGAGAACTGGGTCTGTAGCAGGGATGGAAAATTGATTAAATTAACCAAATGTATAAATATTTCATTACCTTGGACATTATGTGAGTGAATATGTTCTTCACAGGGGGGCACTGTATATTTTTATGCACACATAGAAAGGGAATGATTTACTTAGTAATAAAAAAGTATTTAATTTTATTAAAAGACATTATTAAATTTCTGCCTACCGCCATTCTCAGTCTAAAAGTTCTGCTGTCAGAATGAGGCACACAGAATTAAAATCCAATTGATACTGACACAATGCCTGAATGAATAAACAGCAAATGTCTTTGCACCTTAGTCATCTAATTAGCAGAGTCCCCAGGATGGGAGATGATTAGTTATTTAAGTGACATAGAAATAGATGTTTATTCTGAATCTGGACTAAGTGTCCTTCTGGTATTTTGTCAGGTATAAACAGTATCTCAAAGCCAGAATTCTATGTGTGTCATGAACAATCAGCTATACTTTTGGGGGGTTGCTATTGGATGCAACTTCATAATTTGATATTTGATTCTTGGATTAACACATTCATTTTCAGGGAAACTGTCAGAATGCTTGCTACTTTGACACTGTCTTGCTGGGTCTTGAGGCTGCCCACCTGCAGTATCAGACCAATCTTAAACATAGGCTAAGCACAAGTCAGTTTGTTACAGAATAAATATTTGGAATAACTGATGTCAAATAAAATATTGAAAGGAACATGCTGGGTTTCAGCAGATGATAAATAAATAATCTGGTTTTTTCCTAAACTTTATCACTGTCTTCAGGCCCATTTCCCCACACATACTCTTCCCACAAGGGAGTTATCTTTAAAAAATAAATAAGGCAATGGCACCCATGGAGCCCAAACAGGACCTCCTATGGAAGGGTTAGCCTTCACAACATCTTCCCTCAAAATTTGGCCACCCAACTTCATTAACTCATTCTGTATTTTTAAAGATGTATACTTAATGTGTCCTAGTTTGTATTTATATGTATGTATTTATATGTAAAAAAAAATACTCCCTGCTTCAACATGAAATAGTAAATGTCTATCACGACACCTGTAGTACTGATCTTACAAAGAAGAGCAATGTCATATGACCCACAATACATAATTGTTGGTATTGTAGGTTACCATTTATTTTACTCTATAGCTCTTGCATGCGATTTATTAAGTAGCTCTATGACTGACAACTTTTTACTGTTGATGACAGTAAGGAAATAAAGTGCAATAACAACATACTTGTCTCCTTTATGCTGTGAAAATATATGCCCTTGGTTACTATATGACTATTTCAGGTGCATTTTACTTTTTAGCTTTTTGGAACCTGGTGATCCTTTAGTGTGATCCCTTATAGACAACACTATGGCAGAACAAGCTTCTTGGTCCAGAGCAGATGAAGGTTCTGGATAGGACTTTGCTGCTTGGCATGCTATATAACTTATTTTGTCTCCATAGCATTATTTGTTAAATACATAAATATATCCCATGCTCTTCCCACTAAATTTTTGGATGTTAACTGGTTTATCTGGAGAGAGGGAGGCGGGGAATAATTATTCCATTGTAATGCGATCCATCTTCCAGAAATCTGGTTTAAAAGACTGACATTTCCAGTTTTAGTTGGGGGAAAATGTATTGCTTGTCATCTGGACTCAGATCAGAAGCTCCAGGCAAAATAGATGATGTCTCAGGATTAAACATTACTCCAAATGTCTCTGTGGCATCTAATAAACAGTCAATAGGCAGTTTCTTACTGCCACCATTTAATTATGTTTGAGGAACAAACACTAACTTAAGATAGTTCTTGGGCGAGGTTCTTACTTTCAGAAAGTGTTACATGTTCTTTTGAAAATATTCTTTCATAAAGAGCCCAAACAAGAAAAAGCCACATGATTAGTCACATTCCTTAATCAGCCCTGTAGTTACATACCCTACAAGTGTCTCTGTGTTCCAGGGACAGTCCCAGATTTACAAAAGCTGTCCCAGTTTCTGATTTGATCCCGGTATGTCTCACCCTTCCTTAGGATGTCCTCTTTTCATCGGAGAAAGCTGGGAACATATGGAGTTATCCGACCCCTGAGCCATCTGAAGGCAGCCCTGTATAGGGAAGTTTTTAAAAATGTTTAATGTTTTATTATGCTTTCATATATGTTGGAAACTACCCAGAGTGGCTGAGGCAACCCAGTCAGATGGGTGGGCTATAAATAGTAAAATTACTTATTATGATGAAGATGGAATAGGACATCTCTGTTTTCATCGGAGAAATGTTGGGTATGCAGTTAGAGTGGACTGGATTGTAAACAGTGTGATAGAAGCAGGCTAGGACATAGGGCTGTAACGAATGGTATCTAATGTCTAGATACCATTAAGATATTAGGCTAACTGACCTTTCCAAGATCCCCCTTGGATCCCCCCTTTTTAAAAAATAGTGTTGTAGTCTTCAATCATAGCAGACTGATATGAATTGGTTCTTATCTGATTTGGCAACCTTCAGGGGGAGGGTTGGGGCTCACTGGAAGGACAGATCCTGAAGCTGAGGCTCCAGTACTTTGGCCACCTCATGAGAAAAGCAGACTCTCTGGAAAAGACCCTGATGTTGGGAAAGATTGAGGGCACAAGGAGAAGGGAACGACAGAGGACGAGATGGTTGGACAGTGTTCTCGAAGCTACCAGCATGAGTTTGACCAAACTGTGGGAGGCAGTGGAAGACAGGAGTGCCTGGCGTGCTCTGGTCCATGGGGTCACGAAGAGTCGGACACGACTAAATGATTAAACAACAACAACAACTTCAGGTCACCTGGAGCTGGGCCTACTATTTACACATGAAGGAAAGCTACCACTCATTGTCACTGGATTTAGTCCTAATTAATTCATTATCCCCAAAAGAGTCTATGCATGTATACAGTGCTCTTTTTTCTAAAAAAAAAAAAAATGTTTAGGGGTAGTCTCATTTTCCTACTCATCTTGAAATAATGCCCCTAAATGTGGCCAAATTTAGATTCACAAAATGTTTAGGGGTATGCGTACCCCTGCGTACCCCCAGAAAAAAGCACTGCATGTATAACTGAATTTGCACATATTCATCTTCTCATTGCCTATCTGTGCAGTGCCACACACATGAGAGAGAGAAAGAGAAAGAGAGAGAGAGAGAGAGAGAGAGAGATTAAGAATATGGTCTAAGTGTATCCAGATTGTCAAATTTTAAGAAAGAAAGATATAACCATGACTCTCGCTTCTCATTCTGCATTGATGTCTTAAATTCTCTCCATGTGGCTGAAATACCACAAGAATTTTCAAAGCATGACTTGACATTTATGTGTTGATCATCAGCTGACAAGATGTTTGACAACGATTTGCAACTCAGCAATCAGAGCAACTATATTTTTACACATATCACTCCTTTGGCACACTCCAGTCATTTTAATGAGTCACATTCTTTTGAATTGGAAAACAGTGATTTAGGACCCAGAGCTTCACTCTGAGGCATTCTGATAATGTCACAGGGTTTTGTTTTTGTTATAATCATTACTAGCTGCCATAATTTGGCACATGCTTCACTGTAGGGCATTACTAATCCCAGTTGCTCTGGTAGTGACTCAGCTGGTAGCCTTTTTAGCACATTTGAAGGAACTTCTAAGAAGCACTTTGGTCTCCATTATAAGTGCCTCCATATATCTACAGCTTTCAACTGTGTTCAAGTCAAACTCAGACCCAATGAGAAATTTCACTTGTGTGGTAAAATAAATAGTAGATAAAGCAAATTAAACATGCTCACCTCTATGCTCTTTTGGATCCATGTTAACTTTTAAAACATATTGCCTGTTTTTCAGACTACAAGGCTTTTTAGAGTTGGATATATATCCATAGGTTTATTTATTTATTTAAAAGCATTTAGAAAGTGCTTAATATTTTAAAAATCCCCAAGGTTGCATTTATGCATCTTTTACTCATGCCTGCAGGGCAAAGTTTAGCACAGATGTGTCCCAATTTTTCACTGACTATATACAGGAAAAAAATCTGTTTTTCCTCTTGCTTGTCCCGATTTACCGCAAGCTGAAAGTAGTAAACAGAGCAAATGTAAGGATGTTGAAATGAAGAATACTTCTAAAGCACCTATCGTGAAAATTGATATCCAAGAAGGATTCAGATGAGGTAGAAGTGGTTGAATAACCGCAAATAAATACTGATTTTCCATGAATTGGGTCAAGATAGCTTTCAGTAGGTCACTGCCCACATTTCTGCTGGGTAGCAGCAACTTGGGCCAGGAAACTAATTTTGTCCTTTTGGAGGATATAGAAGGGGGCATTATTTACAACATATAACCCACCACAAGTAGCTGTTTAAACAGAATGCTGAACTAGATAGGCCTTTGTTCTGAAAAACAAATGAAATGGATTTGGGTCCTTACCCCCACAAAAAAACAAAAAAATAACACCTTAAGGTACATCCTTTGGCTCTTTTGAGCAATATTCTGTACCAGAGATGGGGAATTTGTGACCCTCCTGATACTGTTGCACTTTCTCCAGCATCTTAGAGAATCAGCGTGAATGGGAGCACTGAGAAATTTTCTCAACTTTTAGGCTTATGGGGGCATGACTGTGACTATCATAAAGGGACCCTACACTTCTCAATTTGCCACTACACCCTTGACACTCTCTGTTAGCTCCTTATTCATAACGAGAGCAAAACTAAGTAATGGAAAATCTCAGAACTTTGAAACAGTCTGAGCTAACAGCTCTAATTTTAGCACTCTCATTTTCTGAAATAAGTGTTGTCAGTATGAGTGATTTTCTTTAACTTGGCTACTGACAAATTCTTCTCCTTAAAAAGAAAATTATTTTCTCTCTTTCTTCTTATCTTGTTCATAAAGTATAATCAATATATTTCCTCCAGTTTGCTCTTCTCATTTTCTCAAGCATGTTTCTCTTTACCCTTTGACTTCCGTCTCTGTGGTGATGCCTATCTCAGTTTGCTTAACAGAAATAGAGGATATCCAAATAAAGCTTTAGATTTCTTTGTACAGCCACTCTACCCAAAGAGATTTGTTGGATTAAAGTTATGGAAAGCAATGGGTTGCAAAGTGCTAAATGTCAATATTTATTATTCAAAACATTAGCTCCTAATACTGTACACATGTGCATACAACAAAATATAAAGAACTATGAACATTACATACATTGTTTTCTAAAAAATAATAAATGCAGGTATTTCAGCACATTTTATACGAAGTGTAATGTAATGCTGACATATAACTCATGTAAAAATAATAACAGATGATATTGGTCTTCTTGCATTGGTCCCTGTAATAGAAAAATGCAAATAAGATTTTATAAATCTTGTTCACAAAGTTCTTGAGCCTGTAAATTTAACGAAAGAGACTATATCACTGCTACCCTTTAGGGAAAGTGTTTGGTTTGGTAAATGTATGGTTAATATTATGAACAAACATGTACTTTCACTGAGTGATGTTACAGAAAGTAGCAGTTCTAAAAGAAAGAAAGAGGGAATACACCTCATAAAGTAAGTATTGCATTGGGTAGGAACATAAGATGTAAATAACTAATTCAGAAAGATCCAAAAAGTATTCATAAATTCAGCTTATATTCTATGTACTAGACTCATTCCTGGCTGCTAATGACAATGTTTTTGTTTGTTACTATGTTATGCATTTTTGTGTTTTTATATTATAAACTGCCCCGTGATCCCTGGATGAAGGGCGCTTTAGAAATTGAATAAATAATAATAGTAGTAATAACTATCCTTTCTCAATATACCTTCTCTAAGTACCTCTGTACAGAATTATCAAACTATCACAGCTGGTAGTCCAAACCAGCATAGTTAGACTTCTCTTTTACCCTTACAAGGCAGGGGTAAATGCTTGCCTCCGGGGTCTTGATTTTCTTTATTGCAATTATTAAAATTGTGCATGTGGAAGCAATAGGATGAATAGAAACTGTCTCCTCTTAGAATAAAAATTGTCCAGATGAAAAATGGTTTCAAAGCTTTAATAACAGAACTTTTTCCAAAACAGACTTATAATAATTAGGCTACATCCAAATAGTTGCATAAAATCATGTGTTTGCCCAAGCATGGCTATATCCTCTTTGTAATATAAAATTACTCCCAAAACAACTGAAATCAAAACTCTTTCTCTCCACATAGACACCATTCCAAACTGAGGCTGTTCTCTCCAGGAGAGAATCATTGCACACCCTTTGTCAGTGTGGTGTAGTGGTTAAGAGCGGTAGACTCGTAATCTGGGGAACCGGGTTCGCGTCTCCGCTCCTCCACATGCAGCTGCTGGGTGACCTTGGGCTAGTCACACCTCTTTGAAGTCTCTCAGCCCCACTCACCTCACAGAGTGTCTGTTGTGGGGGAGGAAGGGAAAGGAGATTGTTAGCCGCTTTGAGACTCCTTAGGGTAGTGATAAAGCGGGATATCAAATCCAAACTCTTCTTCTTCTTCTTCTTTGGTGGCGTGAGAGCAAAGGCAACTACCACAAAGTGGAAATTTGTAACTGATACCCCTCCCATGTGATCTAAAGTTAATTTCTGGTAGACACATTGGCCCTGTATGGGTGGAGTGTGCAGACAAGCAATTTGGCAGCTTGAAATGTAGTCAGTCACAAAGGCAGGAATCTGAAATGTTTGCAGGGTGCAGAGTAATGGGGGTCCAAGTAGAGGTGGTTTGCTTTTGGGAAAACTAGTGATACACTTTAAGTCAGGAAAGCATTGTCTGGTACCAGTGTGCTTTCATCCTGCACCACAGCCCATGTTTATCCAATATACAAATGAATACATATATATATTTAAAGTGGTATAAAACTATCTGTAAAATGCTTTCACTACAGCAGTTCAGAAGTGGAGAGCATGAAATATTATAACCTGGGCCTCAGTGAGAAGAAGAACAAGACTTGAAAGTAAGTCTTGTTAAACTGAAGTGTCTGTTTGGATAAACATGGCTTCCTTTCATCACTCATAGTAAACTAGATGTGTGCTATCACTTCAGTAGCAGCATTAAAATCAGGAATGAAACCGTTAAGAAGGACTTAAAAACTGGTCAGAAAGCAAATGTGCTTAATGGTAATGACAAGTGCTTATGCAAATTAACTGTTAATACTTATTCAACCAGAGGTGATTAAGTCTTCCAGACTGACTGGAGATTTTACCCAGCAGGAGTTGCTGAGGAGATAATAACTTCCATATGATGACTTCAGGGTACCTAACTCTCCCATTAGAGGTAAGGCAGCTGTCTGCCTGCTTAGCCCCAAGGAGGTCATCATGTGAGTCACCAAGTTCCATTCTCTAACCTAGGCACTCTGGAGGCGAATGAGAGCCAGAGGACCTTATCCCAGAGTAACATACTGGCATTTAATAGATTGAAATAATGAGAGGACCTGAGGGACTCACTACAGTAATGCTTAATTAAGTAAGCGAGAAGAAGGGGAGAAATGAAGGAATTATGCCTGTCATTAAATCACATAGTTAATCTCCTGAATATTCAAGTGTGTGAGAATTAGGTTGTGTGTGGTTGCTGCTCCCCTATGGCTCCATCCTATGCCACCCTAGAAATACAGGAATGCAGGAATCATGTGAGAAGAATGTGATCAGCTGGAAGGGAATCATATTGCTGTTGTGCCCCTTCCCAAATGGGCCTCTACTGTTGCTGCAGTTCTTCTCACATTGTTTCTTTCTTCATCCATTGCCAGACAGGAGTGGTAGCCAGACTAGACAGGAAATGCTTGGTCCTCATTTCTTGTAGCAGATTGGCCCACAGATAATCCTATTTCATCTCTTTTGAGAATAATTTCTTTTATGACACATAGCTTTGAAGGTTATTAGTAGGGGTTGTACGATGGAATGTATGTATTTATTGTTGTACTTATTGTTTTCACGAGCATTTTCATTTCATTTTTATTTATAATTGTTGATAATCCTTCTGACCACATTCATCCTTCTGATGACCTCCTCATGCCTAGATCACAGAGGGATTATCTTTCTGTACTAGTTTCAAAACATCATAACATCATAACATCATAGATACAGCCTGTTCTCCCTAAAAGTCTTGTATTCGAACTTAATTTTTCATCTTCTTCATAACAAAGCATTCATTAAAAAATAATAATAATTCCATACTTCAGTAAAATTAACTTCTTTCTGCAGTCAATTTTGGACTATCAATAGATTAGTAAACACCAGTATGTAAAACACCTTTATCTATTGTCCTTTACGCAAGACTTTTTCAATAACCTTTTCAGTACAATATATAGATCCATTATCATCTTAATAAATAATATTTAACATTCCTTTACACAATTTCCTAATCTTAGAAAACCTGAAACATGAAAGAGAATTATTTTTAACAGAATCTCTCACTGTCAATATTTTCAGTATCAACCACCTACACCTAGATAGTTAATTTTCATGTTCTGTTATAATATTGTGCAATCACCTTAATAATGATTCTGAGCAAAACCTTCAATTAGGACATCATAGTACCCATTTTCAAGGAAAATTTATGGACATCTCCCCTCAGTTGAGTGTCCAATTCCACTTGATCGTATAATTGCTTTCGCTTCCTGACACATTACAATACAAGAAGTGCTAACAAAAACGGGAGGGGGAGGAGAGGACTTACTCTAAATGCTAGTGCTTTTCATAAGAGGTCACTGAAAAATTAATTGCATTACTCAGCCTAAACAAGAGTGATAAATATCTACCTCCAATTAAGTAACAGAATTACAAACATTTATGAGGCAGTAACCTATTTCTCTTGATGATAGGTAATGAGCTAATCTTGATCATAGATCTAGATAGTAGTGGCTTTAGAAACAAGCACACTGACAATTTGCATGACTGCTATTTGGGAGATGGAAGGGGGATTTACTAGGCATTTTTGCCTGTTAAATTTGTCAAGTTACTTCTTTGCCTTATGGTTTCAAGACGTTCTTCAAATACCAGTTTTATTTTTATTAAACTACTTTTTGTTGTAAAGTGAGATCAACTTACTGTAATTATTTATGTTTCAATGGTTATATCTGCAATACTAACAGCCCCAAAATTAGATTGTATTCAGAGGACCTAGAGGTATTCTGCTTGCAGAGTGGGGTGAGGATTGTGTTCAGAGAGGTTACAATTGGTTAGAGTTCATATGTCATAGGTGTTAATTGTTGTAAGAATGCATCTGACCAGTGATGGACTTTGGGCTTTAAAATTTCATGAGTGACTTGTGTAGTGGCAAAATTTGGCACGCCACACACACGCCCCTGCCTCTTGCCTTCCATTGCAGCGTCCCTGCAGCGCCCTCTCAGCTTGGCGGGCAAACCAGTTGTGCTCCTCTAAATCCACATCTGATCTGGGATGGGGAAAGTGAGTGAAAGTCTAAATGAACAGTCCAGGCTGACAGAGCAAACATATGGAAACCACTGAACACAACTCAGGTCTGCATGTTGGTGTTTGACTGAGGTGGCCAGGATGGGCTCGCTCACATGACTGAGTAGCTGCATTTAAATGTTAACTCTGGCCATAAACCATACTTACCAGAACTCTAGTTATGTAGTTATATCACTCCTCACTTCCCCCTGCTCTTTCTAAAGTGGGAAAACTAAAGTGGGAGAGGCTGGATGAGTTTTACATCCAAAGTAGCATGTTTGGGGTCATCCCCCCCCCAAAAAAAACCAACCATTATCAGGTTTCCCAACCATGCTTTGTTTGGCAGAGGTGCCAGCTCCTTCCTGGCACAGATCAGAGCACTGCTGCTGCCACTGGTTAATTTTACAGAGCTGCACTACATGACATTTTACTGAAAGCCCCCATAAATGTGGAGCCATTTTTCATTCAGTATAACTGAAAAATATACAGTGGTACCTCGGGTTACCACGGGACGCGGGTGGCGCTGTGGGTTAAAGCCTCAGCGCCTAGGACTTGCTAATCGAAAGGTCGGCAGTTCGAATCCCCGCGGCGGGGTGCGCTCCCGTTGTTCGGTCCCAGCGCCTGCCAACCTAGCAGTTCAAAAGCACCCCCGGGTGCAAGTAGATAAATAGGGACCGCTTACTAGCGGGAAGGTAAACGGCGTTTCCGTGTGCAGCTCTGGCTCGCCAGAGCAGCGATGTCACGCTGGCCACGTGACCCGGAAGTGTCTTCGGACAGCGCTGGTCCCCGGCCTCTTTGAGTGAGATGGGCGCACAACCCTAGAGTCTGTCAAGACTGGCCCGTACGGGCAGGGGTACCTTTACCTTTACCTCGGGTTAAGAACTTAATTCATTCTGGAGGTCTTTTCCTAACCTGAAACTGTTCTTAACCTGAAGCACCACTTTAGCTAATGAGGCCTCCCGCTGCCGCTGTGCCGCTGCTGCACGATTTCTGTTCTCATCCTGAAGCAAAGTTCTTAACCCGAGGTACTATTTCTGGGTTAGTGGAGTCTGTAACCTGAAGCGTATGTAACCTGAAGCATCTGTAGCCCGAGGTACCACTGTAAGCATGTTTTGAGCATAGGGAGCTGCTTGTACCAGGTCAGACTATTTTTCCATCAAGCTCCGTACTGTATTGTCTACTCTGACTGGCAGCAGGTCTCCAGGGTCTCAGAAAAAGGTTTTGTACATCACTAACTACCTAGTGAGGGACGCGGGTGGCGCTGTGGGTTAAACCACTGAGCCTAGGACTTGCCGATCAGAAGGTCGGCGGTTCGAATCCCAGCAACGGGGTGAGCTCCCGTTGCTCGGTCCCTGCCCCTGCCAACCTAGCAGTTCGAAAGCACGTCAAAGTGCAAGTAGATAAATAGGTACCACTCCGGCAGGAAGGTAAATGGCGTTTCCGTGCGCTGCTCTTGTTTGCCAGAAGCGGCTTAGTCATGCTGGCCACATGACCCGGAAGCTGTACTCCGGCTCCCTCGGCCAATAAAGCGAGATGAGCGCCACAACCCCAGAGTCGGTCACGACTGGACCTAATGGTCAGGGGTCCCTTTAGCTTTAACTACCTGGTGTTTTAAGCTAGAGATGCCAGTGTTGACCCCTGACATTCTTCATGCAAAGCATTTGTTCTTCTACAAAACGATGGGGTCCGTCCCTTGCAGCTTGAAAGGTAACTTGTTTGCTCATCTTAAAATATTTCAATTTTAAATCAGTGGCTAATTAAATGCCAGTGATTTAAAGCAATGCTGTCATCCCTGGGATTCTGGAAAGCACAAAGAAAAGCACCTGATATTAGTAGTACCATATAAAAATGTATGGAAAACTGAGTTGCACATTGACTTCATTGTACTTGGAACGAATCATTTGGCACTTTGCATTCTCGGATGACATTAAAAGACTCTTTTATGTGCAAAGAAGTATTTCATATGAGAGAGCATTCTTTTAAAGATTGCAGGTGGTGCTTTTTGCATGCCACTCAAATGTTTTCTAGCAATAAGTGGAACTATGCTTTTATTTATTATTTAATATAAAAATTCTGTACACTTATCAGAGGGATTAAGTGATTTTGTGGAGTTCACAAAGGTATGCAAAATAAAAGCTGAAAAGAGGGCAATCATATTTAATTTAAAACAGGTTTTATATGCTCCTAAAATTTTCCCTTTGGCTTTGCATGAATATAAAGTGCTTTGACCTAATTCCATAAGTAAGTGGCTTGATCTTACTTTCAGAAAAGACACTCTCTGCAGTCGATGAGAACTCTAGGTGCCCAAAGAATGAGGCATCCCTATATGGGGTCTGTAATTGTGCATGGATTTAAATATTGTGAATAGATGACATGATCAATATCGAAGGACAGCTGATCCAACAATATGTCTGTATTTTGCATTAATTTACAAAGATCATACAATAGTTTTAAAATGCAAATGAGTGAAATCACTTTGGCAGGCATATGGATGTAAAGCAGAAGCTGTTATAATGAGGAGGTTATAAGGTTAAGGGTGAGGAGGGAGCCATTCAGAGACAACATAGCCTTGGTTTTAAAAAGAAAGCAGAAATCCATTGCTTGATGAGAGAAAATCTGCATTTTAATAAATATTCAAGGTATCTGTGTATTAAGAAATGGAATCTGGTGTATGAGCATGTTTGAGCATGGCAGTTAAAATAATTTAAAGCATTGACAAAATATTGTATTATTGAAATAACTTCTTAGTTGATTTTCTGTGCTTCCATATTGTTTCAAAAACGTCTTTGTACGATAGTTTGTGAGTTTTATCCTTGTCATACTCTAGCATGGCTAAAAAAGAGGTTCCTAGGTGGGGCTATGCAGAGAGGACCTATGCAAATAGGGGAAGTTCAGTTCCCACTGGTTTCCACAACATAAAAAGGAGCAAAACAAACACCAGGCACGGGCACAGGACAAACCTCTCTATGCACACAGACACCTTAGGATTTGTTGTTGTTGTTGTTTAGTTGTTTAGTTGTGTCCGACTCTTCGTGACCCCATGGACCAGAGCACACCAGGCACTTCTGTCTTCTACTGCCTCCCGCAGTTTGGTCAAAACCTTAGGATAACCCAGTTTTATTTATTTTTTATTGCACATCATTTATATACGTCTTGGTTGTAATACCTCAAAGTGGCATCTGCTTCCTCTGATCAGACCTGCTGGTAACACATGAACTTGTGAAGAATGTGGAAGCAGGATATCACACATTTGCATATGCACAGGAATGTGTGAAGATTAATGACTGCCTTTTCTAGGTCAGATGTATAATGCAAACTCAAATCTCCTTGTGATTATCACCCAAGATGAAGCATATTGTTTAGGTGAAGTTTCTGTAGGACTTTCAAGGAACTCTAAAAAAAGATTTCTTTTATAAGATTAGTCATATTTTTCAAAGCTTTTTTAAAGACCCCTGGGTGTAGGTAGATATTAGGTAAGGCACTGACTGCAACCAATAGTTTATTCGATATATTTAATATATATTATTTCCTGATTTTGATATGAATTTCACTAAAGCTTAGGTCAATGTTAAAAATAATTCTGGTACATTATGACCCCATTGATACATCCATGCGCAGGAAGCGATATATAAGCGATGTGGTGATGGGACTGCTTTGCATGAGAAATTTTTTAATGTAGGAAGTGATGCATGGAGAGAGAAAGGATTGCTGTATTCATCTTTAGTCCTATCTCTGCCATCCAGGAATGCACCTCCCATACGCTCCAACATTTCTCCGATGACAATAGGGATGTCCCATTCCATAATGATAATTTTACTATTTATACCTCACACATCTTACTGAGTTGCCCCAGCCACTCTGGGCAGCTTCCAACATAATATTATTATAAAAACATAAAGCTTTAAACATTAAAAAAACTTCCCTATACGGGGTCAGGAAACATGGGATATTCTGGGATCAAATCAGAAACAGGGACAGCTTCTCTAAATTAGGGACATCCCTGAAAAATAGGGACACTTGGAGATTCTGGCCTCCTCTTTTTATCATTGTGTGTATTCACAGTTAAACAGGCATTTTGATATATTACAGTGGTACCTCGGGTTAAGAACTTATGTAATTCGTTCTGGAGGTCCGTTCTTAACCTGAAACTGTTCTTAACCTGAGGTACCACTTTAGCTAATGGGGCCTCCCGCTGCCGCCGCACCGCCACCGTGCGATTTCTGTTCTCATCCTGAAGCAAAGTTCTTAACCCAAGGTAATATTTCTGAGTTAGCGGAGTCTGTAACCTGAAGCATCTGTAACCTGAGGTACCACTGTATACAGTTGTCTTCCATTGGTAGAGCTTCAAAAAGTTGTACCTTTTATTGTGGGCCTCAGATACGAGTCCCTTTATCTGCCAGGGCCAGCACTAGGTTTGAGGGGCCCATTAGCAAACTGCTCTCTGGGAGGTTCCCATACCATAATTCTGTGCCCTTTGTGCCACCCTGGTGCCTTGCCCAATGCTAGCAGGCATTCCAGGTAGCAAGTGCCCCTTTCTCTTTCTTTTTATATTATTCCCTAAGAAGCTAGCACAGAGCAAAGTGAAGAACCAACTAAGGTTGCAGGAGCCTGCCTTCTTTTCCCTCAGAATGCCTTTGGGCCCTGACATAACATTGTCCAGAGGTATTAATGGGGAAATAAGTATGTCAGACAGCTGCATCCTTGACCTTGTCATGTTTGGTCCTCTCAAGCTCAGAGGATGATATGGAAAAGGAGTCTCCGTCCTCCTTACCAGGTTGTTCCAATCCAGGAAGCATATCTTTGCCAGACTCCTTGAATTCATGTGATCCACTCCTATGAAAGCCCCCATCAGCCCCACACTATAGGAGCCAATGGCTGCAAAACAAGGCAATGATCAGTTTAGGGAGGTATGGCCAGTGGGAGGACAAGTCTAGCCTCCAAATGCCTTTGAAAGTCACTGAAACAACAGCTCTGCTCCAGCAGGTACTTTGCTCAGGGTTCTGCCTTGCTTTGCCTTGCATTAATGTGACTATATTTCTCCAGAATGTGCCTGTGCTGAGTTCTCACTCCACTAAGAGATACTGCAAATGTAGCTCACTTCTTTGCATAGAATGCAGCAGGGTGGAACGACTGGAGCTTCACTTTGTAGTGCAAAATCGACCCTAGTAAATATATTTTATTGAAGAAAGAAAAGGAGGAGGTGATGCCTGGCATCAGCTCCATTGAGCCCTCCTGGAGCCTTTGCCCTGTCCAGCCAGCTGCTGAAGCCAGGCCTGGCATGTGCAGTGACTAGCTTAGCTTCCAGATTCAAGGTAGAAGGCCTTTCTACAACTTTTAGATGAGAAGAAATCACATGTCTCCAACTCCTGCAGATGAACCCACTTTTTCAACTGTTTTTTTAAATGCTTCTGCATACATGTATAGCCTTTGAATATTAGCTAAATGTTTATCCTGGAAAGCTTCTGGCAGCAAAATTCTTCCTGCTGGGTGGTTTGTTGCAAAGCCAAACAGATTAGAAAGGAAATGTTTTAATATATATTAATCTTCCTTGTCTGTTTGTTTGTACCATAATACTTTTGGCAATGCTTCAAATGATTAATCCTAGCAGTGCAGAAAAGCTTGAACATGAGATGTATTAACACTGTGTTTATTTTTGTTTGGATCAATTTAGTTTAATGCCATCCATACTATTAACATTTTGCAGAAATAAAATAATTGATGAGAGTTATTGATTTTTAACATTTCTTTCTTTTTAATAAACACTATTGCACAGACTATGTTGATCCTTTTCAAATTGCATGGTCATCAGCTATGAGGATGGCTTTTATAGATTTAAATATAACACATAACAGCAGAGTAAAGGGAATGACAATAACAATCTGGATGGTGGGGAGACACAGTTGTGACATCTATATTTCCCTCTCCCAGCCCTTTCACTACCATGTTAACCAGAACTAGAGAGTGTTAAATGTAGGTGAAGGCTGGCTGCAGTAGATAGGCCCTTGGAACAGCTGTTTCTGGCACCATGAAAGCTCTCTGTCAGCACTTTGGCCTGAGATATAAGGAGGCACCAGTCACCACCACTGGTGCAGCTTCACAAGACTGACTCCCAAAAAGTGACACTATCATTTTTTCAACAGGTGAAGACACACCTCTTGCCAGTTTTATAGAGGGTAAGTGGGGGAAGCTATCTACTAAGTTGCCTCTGTTTTTTGTAAGCCATCATCCTTTTGTTCTCCTACCAGCATTTCTCCATGGAAATGGAATAGTTTTGAACTGATGTAAAAACAACAACAGCGTGATATTTGGGGGTGGAAATGTGATGTTTTGAGCTTTCTGTTTAAGAGACATTTCCTTCTACAGAAAAGTTATTGAGTTTTTGAATGGAACAGATACTTAGGTAACTTACAAAACACAACAAAGCTCTTAGCTACTATCCAACAAGTTAGCAACAAAGCAAAATAACTTTGTATCTGGCTTATATGTACATCAGCGAGATTACTTAGCATTTTCAAACAATTCACAGTGAAAGTTCAATAATCCATTTGCCCTCGGCTGTAAGCAAATGTAAACAAGGTCTTCATGTGCATATCAAAGTACTATTTTTGCAAATCCAAAGATAGATTTTCAAGTTTCTCTGGGTAGCCCACAAGCCTGCTTGATAATGATAACAACAACAACAACAACAATAATAATAATACAAACTTTTTGTGGACACAAAGATTCGCTTAGAAGAAAACTGCAAAGGATTGTCATGATAAGACTGAAAGGCAATACCAAACCTGCTTTTATGAAAACATTAGGAGTCTGGGCCAGCCTGCAACCCTCGACAGTGTTTGAAGGAAACAACTCACCAGGGTTTATTATTCTTTTAAAATACCTGCTTATATTAGCTAAACCTGCCTCATCAGCAAAATAACA
Source organism: Podarcis tiliguerta (assembly GCF_965153285.1). NCBI lineage: Eukaryota > Metazoa > Chordata > Lepidosauria > Squamata > Lacertidae > Podarcis > Podarcis tiliguerta. The sequence continues at coordinate 44,625,893 of NC_139537.1, read as the reverse complement.
ATATGACTTGATTATTCTGAAAATCCCTTTTGCATATCCTATGTGTATCCTGGTATCCATAATAGGATACCAAGGAAGGCATAGATTTACACTGTTCTTAGTCTTTTATTTTTGAATTGGTCAGAATTGGCTCTAACCAGGCTACTAACCTTGATGCCTAAATTTTGCCTCCACTGTCACGGGTGGTATGCTTCTGAATACGTTTCTGGGAACCACAGGAGACGAGAGTGCTGTTGTGCTCAGGTCGTACTTGCAGGCTTTCCAAAAACATCTGTCTGGCCACTGTGAGAACAGGATACCTGACTGGAGCAGCCACTGGCCTGATCCAACAGAACCTTCTTCTGTTCTTGTGTACAAACCAAGTTTCTTTAAAGGACTTATTTGCTTGATGTCTGGCTAAAGTACAACGGAATAGTTTTGTGAGTCACAGCAGATATAAACACGAAAAAGAACAGCTTGGAAAATCACTGATAGGTAGAAATACATATCCTTTAGTGCAGGGGTGAGGAATATGTGGCTCTCCAGATGTGGCTGAGCTACAACTCCCTTCTTCCCTGTTGGCTGGGACTGATGAGAGTGGAATCCAACAGTACTTGGAAGCCCACAGATTCCACACATCTGCTTTAATGCCTATATCATCATGATAAACTATGGGAACATTGGAGTACTGCAGGGACCAAACCACGTTAGGAAGTATCCACAAAAATAGTTTTAGGGTTACACTGAGGGAAACCATTGGTTTCTAAATACAGCTCAACATTTCTCCATTCCTCACCATTTTTGCATTAATAGCCTCATTGCATATTCTGATAATCAATGGATCATTATTTCATTAATGAAAAATTTAAAATGTTCAATATTTTAAATGTTTAATAAATAATAGCGCGGCACATTTTAAAATCAACTTTAAAATCAACAAAATCCAAGCTATAAGGGACAATGTTCTAAACAGAATAAAGCTACGAGAATAATTGTGACATTCCAACATGTAAATCTGTTTCTAAAACACTTTTCAGAGATTGAGTCAATGTATTTAAACAGCCTACTTACTGATTGGAATGAGCTATTTACATTTAACAAGCATAGTAAAACGTTTCCTGTTCAAAATGGGACTTTTTATTCATGGTAAAGCATCCATATCAACACACTAACTAGAACACCTTTACTCCTATCCTTACAATAAATCCCTTAATCTGGAAAGATGGATTATGATTGTCTTCTGTTTTGTAGTTCAGACCCAATCTGTCAGGTCTTTTAATGGAAAGTAATGGCACTTTTGGCATAGAAACATAACATTAATTAAACAGAGCAATGCACACAAGACTCAAATATGTGCTTAACTGTAAACCTTCCATTTGTCAGTGATTTGAAATATACGTTCTTCATATACCTATTATGTAGAATAAATGAAGTCTTTAAAAATTCTGTACATAAGTTATAATCTGCTGCAAATAAAAATAATAATAACTGACTTTTTGAGGAAGATATTAAAGAACATAATGTTTGTTAACCAGTTTTATGTAGAGAATTGTTTATGCACTACTTAATTGTTTTAATTATTCAGCCACTGAATACACTGATTTACTTGAATATCTAGAGAGTGAAATTTGTAGATTTGCTTAATGTAGTATAAACTCTGTGATAGAAGAGGAATTAGATTCCAGTGTGTACCATAAAGCATGACTCTGCTGATCTGCGAACTCTTGGCAATCAATTTTTTTAGTTCTTTCACCATGTATACAAAGGGGAGTCTAAACTTCGACAGGAGCTCTAACATTGAAACCAAAATAAATTGGTCATGACTGGGTGTCCAAAGCTGATCCATACCGACTCTATAGCCTGGTGCCAGTATGCACATAACTGCCTCAGACAGTGGTACTGGGGTTCAAACCCATATGAGCTGGCCAAAAGCCACAGCTGCTTTTTAGTGGTCTTATGAGCATATAATTACTCGCACTCAGAGATAGTTCTCCTTAGCCCCAGTTGGGTCCTTCCTGAGAGTTTGGGAGTTATGGGCAGTACATACAAGTCGGTTCCAGGCTGACTGGCGATCTCCCCAAATCAAACAGAAGAAGCAGATCTAATGGTACCAGAGTACAGTAGCAAATCAGTCATCAAGCAGGATAAATACTCTAAAGTGCGGTCACATGGAAGATGAAGCAAGCCTGTTTCTCCTGCACGGGTGGGTAGGACCCGAGCCAATGGAGTTAAGTTCCGAGAAAGTAGATTCTGACTAAACACCAGGAAAAACTTTGACAGTAAGACCTGTTCGGCAGTGGAATGGAATCCCCTGAAGGTGGTGGATTCTCCTTCCTTGGAGGTTTTTAAGCAGAGGTTGGGTGGCCATCTATCATGGCTTCTTTAATGAAGATTCCTGCGTTGCAGAGGGTTGGACTAGATGACCCTCGGGGTTCCTTCCAACTTTTCAATGATATGATTCTACGATATAGGATTCTAGATTTGGGTAGGGAGCTGGAGGATCATTTCCTTACCATCCGATTGAAATGAATTTGCTCCTTCATTCTGATGTATATATGGGACAAAGAGATTTTTGACATTCTTCAGATGATGCAGCAGAAATAGAACAAATAGACTGACCTTTACACTTCTGTTGCTTGTAAGTGAAGAAAGTGGCCTGTTCCCAGAAGAAGTCACTTGATAAAGATGCCCTATGGTGCAGACAGGGTGCTTTGTTAGCATGAAGCACATGCTTGACTTTTTCTTTTAATTGGTAATTAATGACTTTGCAGAGACAAAGAGGGTCAGGTATGTAGTAACTGTATAAGTCTTAAGACTAAATGTTAGGATTCACTCCACACACAAAATGCAGACGGAGATAAGTCTTAATGAGTGAGTGCCTCTAGGTTATAAAACAAAGCAAAACTGAGCCTTTAATGACTGAGAATGCCATTTTACTAGGGTCAAGGCTACACAGGCAACTCCCAATTAAGCTGCAGAGTCTTGAGAAGTTAATGGCTGGTGGCAATGTGTTCTGTGCAGATCCCAATCAGCCCGAGATAAGGAGACATCTTTACTTGCAGGATGTAGTGCAGACAAAGGCATGCTGTCTGATTGCCTTTGAAAATGAATGTTTAGCTCTGCTTCCCTCTACATTTGTACTACAGATGTTTTAATTAGACCTGGGAGAGCTGGGCTGGCAAGGAAACACGTTTACTGTTTACAAAACAGTTTCCTTGGTTCATGAGCCTTAGGAGAGATTTATCTGGGGAGAATTACAAGTGAGAATTAATAGACTTGACTTTGAAAGAATAATAATAAAATACTCAGTTTTCTTTGCTTTGTTTTTAGATTAGCAGGGCTGAAAGCAAAAGCCTTGTATTTTTTCCTCTCCAACTCCCCTAGTGTGTCTTTCAGTAAGAGAATCAGAGACTTATAGAACTACAGAGTTGGAAGGGCTCCCAAGGGTAATCCAGCCCAAAACACTGTAAGGCCGGAGTCTCCAACTTGCCCTTGCAGGGCAGGTTTTCTGGAGGCTTAAAGTGCATGTTCTCTCCTTAAAGCCGGCTGGTGGTGAGGAATGCAGCCAGTTAGGACGTGGAGAGGAGGCATGGAGGAAGCCAGAGCGGGAGTCTGCCTTCTCCTCCTCCAACGTTAGTCATTGTTCTCTAGACAGGGTCGCCACCGTTGCCACATGGGGAATCTAGGGTGTTGTAGCCCCATCGCAACAGAGTGCAGAGCTGGGTAATATGTGAGGCCAAACGGACACAGGAGATAAGGGTCTCTGAAATATGCTTGCCTCAAAGACAAATCCACATGTGAGGTCCATTCCATTCCAAGGGTCGGGGCAAACAGCAATTCATGTAGTCAAACAATCCAGGGATCACAAAACCAAGAATCCAGCTGGAGAGCAGGAAGGTAGGATCAGGACGCACAGGCATTGCTTCCAACATCTGACTGGACAAAAGCCCTGTTTAAGAAGGCTGCAGTCAGCTGGTTCTCATTTGTGCATTCTCCATGACCTTTAAGGCTGACCATCTGCAGGTGGGGTCATTCCGGCTTCTTTCCCTTCCAGTTGCAAGCGGAGGGGCAGGGAGAGGATATACAGTATACATTGGGTTTTAAAGGAACAACATTAAATTACAGGAAATTGGTAAAAAAAAAAAAATCCTCCTGCACATGGAGCAAATTCTGCCTAAAATAGGGTGGTTGAGTCACAATATCTTCAGGGAAAATGTCTGCTCTTAGCTTGAGGAAAGCGAAGCTATGGCACTCCTTGCACAAGAAAAAAGAATTCAGTAATTTCCAAAGATGGATTAGATATCATCTGATTATGCCGAACACTGCCTCCACTGGTCACCATTTTGTGACTGACTCTGCCCCTTCACTTCTATTTTGTGACTAGCTGGCTTAGTCCTGTCCACAGATGGCAGAATACCCAAGGATGTGTTCTACAGGAAGTTGGTTTCAGGCACCAGGCACCATTCACAGACCAATTCTGCATCTGCAAACATGACATGAAGGCTAGCAACATCAGCCCTGTGGGAATCCCTTGCAGAAAACTGCAGTGCCTGGAGATAGACAGGTCATGTATCTATAGCAGTGACCAGAGGAGGAATAACTGGTGGGAGGAGCAGAGAGAAGAAACACAATGGCGCAGCAGCACACCTGGATCTGCCCCAGCTGCAACGAAACATGTCTCCCGTATCAGTCTCTACAGCAACCGAAGGCTCTACAACCTTCAAACAGTTTCACTTTACCTCCAAAGGTACACTTCTCCATTTTCTCCCAGGACAGATGAATGCCAACTAGGCCTCAGTAATTTTTAGCCATCTCAAGTGAGTCCTGGAGGTAGAAAGTTTGAGAACTCTCAGTCTGGGAAATGAAAAGCTATAATCCAACGCAGATATTTTTTTAATCAATTACTGGAATTTTGATGATATTGACTGTAGAGAAGATCATTAAACTTGATGAAGACATTAGTAGTTGTTTTCATATAGTGTGTAAAGTAATTGTTTTACTACTGGCAAGATAAACAGTAAAAAATAATTAAAAACTCTGAATTCCTAGTTGAAGATGTAATTGAATGTCTTATAATTCACACTTTCTAGTCATCATAACTCAGATCTCAAAGAAATTGAAACAGAAACTGATGCCATAGGTCAAGTTAAATTTTAAAAAGATGTGATAAGCTCTATTTAAAAGCAATCATTTTAATAATTTTTCTCAAGAAGGCTTAAAACACTTCTATCTCCATAAAGATTACTACCAGAGTTCCATTTCTAGTTCTATCTGCATGATAGAATTTGTCTGCAAATTAGCATAAGGAAATCTTTGGTATAATTTATAACTCACTTGAATCCAATTGGTAATGTTTGCAGATGATATTTTTCTGTTTATCACGAAACCTCACAGTACTGTTCCAATATTAATGCAAATATAGATGTTTTTGTCAATATCTCTGGATATACTATAAACTGGTCCAAATCAGAATTGTTGTTAATAGTAAATAACTTTTTGGTTCAACCATTTAAACAATATCAATACATTAAATATCTAGGAATATTAATACCACGAGACTTATCTAAATTAGCATCATTAAACATCAACAAAATATATAATGAGGTATCAATGGATATTGACAGATGGGAGTCATTGAACCTGACCCTGTGGGGGAAAGTCAATGCTCTTAAAATGAACATAATACCTAGACTAGTTTATATCTTGAGAGGAATTCCAATTCACATACCGAACAAATACTTTCACAAAATTAAATCTTTGTTTAGAAAATGCCTTGGGACTCCAGTTTCAAGAATATATGTTGAAAAAATGCAAATACCGAAAAAGGAAGGAAGATTTAGGATCCCAGACTTAGAATTATATCACCAAACGTATTTACTGTCAGTTACACAATTCTGGAGACCCACAAGTGAAGACAACTGTCCAAATTGGGCTACTTTGGAATATTCCTATGTAGCACCTTTAGAAAGATGGGCGGCACTTGGGTCGAAATACATTAATACTTGAGATGCTATTGGAACGGTAACATCAGTTCGAACGATATGGCACCACATGTACAAAAAAAATGTAATCTGACCTTTTCTGCTACAACAAAATGATTTTCTGGGGAAACCCATCTTAAAAAATCAGGAAAGAAATGGTCATATGGAAGAGGTGGATGAAACTGGGTATATTAATATTAGACAAGCTGATAAACAAAATGATGAGTTTTATACATATTCTGTCTTAAGAGACAAATACAGATTACCTACAAATGTTCAATAGCAATATCTCCAGATAAAACACTTGCTAACCACCATCTACGGACCAGCAGCTTTTACAGCCTCAGAGACCCCAGATATATTTAAGCAGTTGATTAATTCTTACGCAACAACAACAACAAAAAAGGCCATCAACATATATAAATCTTTGTTACTAGCAAACCAATTTGATATATAGGTATTGAGGGAGGAATGTAATAAAGAATTAGAGATCTTAATTTCAACTACACAGTGGGAAACTGTTTTAGGTGCTATAACAAAGGTATCTCTGGACCTTAAATTGAGGGTCATACAACAAAAAATATTATATTGGACCTCATTATGTTTATTTAAAAAAGGGCTATCTAAGGTATCTAATTGTTGGAGATGCAATAGGAATAATGCTTCTCTAAAACATATGATTTTTCATTGTCCTGTACTGAAAGATTTTTGGCAGAAGGTAACTGAAACTATCAACAGAACAGAACAGAATAACCTTACATTACAGAGCAAAACATTCTTTTGAATTATATATCCAGCACATGGAACCTTACAAAAAGACAATAAGAGTGGACTCTCAGCACCCTTACCACAGCAAAAACACTGATACAGTGATACCTTGGGTTACGAACTTAATTCATTCCAGAGGTCCGTTCTTAACCTGAAACCATTCTTAACCTGAGGTACCACTTTAGCTAATGGGGCCTCCCACTGCCGCCACGCGATTTCCGTTCTCATCCTGGGGCAAAGTTTGTAACCCAAGGTACTACTTCCGGGTTAGCGGAGTTTGTAACCCGAGGTACCACTGTACTGATGAATTGGAAAAATAAAAATGCGGCTGCTTTCTACAATTGAATTGAAGACTTATACAAACATATGAACAACTTGCATATAAACACCGACTTGCCATGGACAAATTCAATTATATTTGGAATACATTCTTACAAATACTATAGTAGGTTAATATCTGAATTACAATAACAACTTTGTAAAGTATGCAGTTTTGGGTTCTCCCCCCCCCCTTACCCCCTTTACTTTCCCTTCTATGTGGGTGCTGTTTCTTTTTCTCTTTCTCTTTTTTATTTACGTCTCATAATGTTTAGTGCGTGTATAATTATGTACTTTTAAACTTTCAGTAAAGATGCCTGGTAAAAAGAAAAAAGAAAGAATTAGTTCTTGTGGCAATGTTTCCCAGCTTCAACATCCTTGAAATTAACCAACTAAATATAAATATCTAGAATGGGGATACGCAATTTCCTTTTCTCTTTAATGAAATATTGCAATCATTTTGGTCTATGATAGACCTTCAGATGATTATACACATTTCAGTTTAGTTCACTGATAAGGATACCTGCTGATGAGTTTTATTTACCCCCTACTCTGCTTCCTTATTAAATAATTAAAATAATGATGTTCCAAAAAAAGAAAGCCTATTTTAAGCAGATTTCTTTACTTCAAAAGGCACTGATTATTCTGATACTGATGTTCTAGGTCTTTCTTGTTAGGTAAGGTTGCAGAGTTCAAAGGAAGAAAGAATATGCAATGTTCAAGCTAATTATGTATGTCTGTTAAAGTGTTAAGTTTACATGAAAATATTCCTACCATGCAGTGTGTGAAAGGATTAGCAAGAAAATACATTTTTGGAAGTTGGAATATCAATCATCATATTGAAATAAGGATTCTATTATCTTTTTTAATGTTCTTCTTAAAATAGGGTTGCCATATTTCAAACAGTGGAAATCCGGGCCAAATGTTGTTGAGTTTTGTTGGATTTTGGGGGGGTAGGTGGGCAAAGTTGTTGAGCTTTTTTGGCAAAATTGTGAAAAATGGCAATTCTGAGAAAATTGACAAAAACAACAACAATTAATTGATCTTCTGAGTGCAGAGATACCTCTTATACCTTGGTGCTATAAATTTTAGAGTACACTCACATATCCTTCCTCAACCTGGTGCCCTCCATATGTTTTGGACCTCAGCTCCCATCATCCCTGACCATTGACCATGCTGGATAGCACTAATGGGACTTGTAGTCCAAAACAGCGCAAGATTTGTGCAACAAAAATCTGTTGATTACACAACTGCATGATAGGAGACAAGATCTGCACTAGATAATATTTATTAGGTGCAGGAATGCACCTGGTAATTTCATTTTTGATCACAACTGTTTTTATAAAGAAAATGACTGGTACAGTTTAAGAACAGCCCTGTTTACGAACTACAGTATTCGGTTTACGAACTCAGCAAAACTGAAAGTAGTGTCCCGGTTTGCAAACTTTACCTCGGTCTAACAACGGAATCTGAATGGTGGAAGGGCACCGGTGGCGGGAGGCCTCATTAGGGAAAGCGTGCCTCGGTTTAAGAACAGACTTCTGGAATGGATTAAGTTCGTAAACCGAGGTACCACGGTACACATTTTAAGAGAAAGTACATAAAATTGGAATGTTAACCTCATTAATTACCTGGAAAGATCAAGGGATGGTTCAAAGACTTCAGTAAAGGATTCCAGTTTTACTGCTTTGCTGCTCAAGCAAACAGTGATCACCGTTGTCCTCCTTTCAATCTTGGTGTCAATGCAAAGCTATTGTCTTTCAGGTTATAATTTATCAGGAATTCAATGTTTCAGCTAAATAACAAAGTAACTTGATTCTAAACATTTGTGCTGGCATATCTAGTTGTAGCCCCATTATAACATCACTGCAACACAAGCATAATGTCATTTCATGATGAGCTGGTGTAAGAATTATTAAGCCGCTCTCTTAATTACTTGCAGTCTGATGTTGCAGCTCTGGAGACTGGATGGGAGGGAAGATTGTTTTATGATCTGCTAATTGATTAGGAAAAGGCCAGCAATTAAGTTGAAAGAGATAAATTAACAATAGGGGCTACCAAACACATATCTGTAATCAAGAAAACATTTGGACAACATTTTTAACTCTACAACCCTAGCAGATCAAAACTGGAAAGCAATTTTAGCAAAGTGTTCTAGAAGCTGGAAAGTGGATAATAAAATTCCATGTAACCAGGTAACACAAAGCGTAAGATTTCTAAGCTAGCTAAGTAAGAAAACAGAGGTGTGAGTCTTAAACTTAGACAAATATTACCGAGGGAGAATGGAAAATTGTAAATTATCACACCACCAACACAGTGTTACATACGCTTCAGGTTACAGACTCCGCTAACCCAGAAATATTACCTCGGGTTAAGAACTTTGCTTCAGGGTGATAACAGAAATTGCGCGGCAGCAGCGGGAGGCCCCATTAGCTAAAGTGATGCTTCAGGTTAAGAACAGTTTCAGGTTAAGAACAGACCTCCAGAACGAATTAAGTCCTTAACCCGGGGTACCACTGTACACCCTAAATAATAAACATTCAGTTTTCAGTCTTAAAAATAGCTTTTTGAAATGCAAGGCCTCAGTATTTTTTAGCCATCTCAAGTGAGCCCTGGAGGTAGAAAGTTAGTCCAGGAAGGCAGCGGGGCTTCTCTATAGTTTAGGAATTCAGGATGTTTGTGCATCTTTTATAATTGAAAGAATGGACCTGCTTTGAAAATGCTTACAGGCATCTAGCATTCCAGCCAACTGTCCCGCTTTGAATATGACAAGTAAACCTCATTCTATTTCTCTCCCATTTTTCCTACAGTGAGGTGTACATGCACAACGCAAACAGAAATTCCTTTAAAAATTTATAACACCTGGCAGAGTCTGTTAAATATGCAACATACGTGGCACAAGAAAATTTACAAAACTCATGACCTAACTTTGGTTGCCTGTTTTATGCAGACTACCAGTCAGTATGTCAGAGAATCACAGCAATGAGAACCCACAATGCAATCTCATTTTATTCATTACGTTAACCTATAACATTTGTGGAACACCCTCCCTTCAGATGTCAAAGAGATAAAGAACTACATAACTTTTAGAAGACATCTGAAACCAGCCCTGTACTGGGAAGTTTTTAATGTTTGATGTTTCGATATATGCTGTAAGCTGCCTAGAGTGGCTGGAGAAACCCAGCCAGATGGGTGGGGTATTATTATTATTATTATTAATCATTATTATTATTACAAAGCTTTTGAGAGTAGCTTGTCTCTTCTGGGCAAATTCATATTGGAACTGAGCAATTACAAAATCTTATTGACTACTTCATAGGTGAAAAATTTAATTTTGGCCAATTCTACTTGGAGCAAACATTACCTTTAGGATCACAGAACATAGGAAGCTGCCTTACACTAAGTCAGAACAATGTCCATCTAGCTTAGTACTGTCAACACTGATTGGCAATGGCTCTCCAGGGTTTCAGGGTTTCTCCCTGCCCTATTTGGAGATTCCAAAAATCAAACCTGGAACCTTCAGCATACAAAGCAGGTGCCTTAGCCCTAAGCTATTACCCTTAATAAATTGTATTGGTTTTTATTTAGTACAATTATATCCCACATTTCTTGCATCATCAAGGAGTCATCAGCAACAGCAATAGGCATAACTGATTTTCAAGGTAAGCACATTGATGATTCTAGTCTATGATTAGTGTCCTGGACTACACAAAATTTATAGAAATCCTTCTGATTTCTGTGCAATTTCCTTAGGTATTTGCCAAAAAGTTCACCTCCACTAAATGCTCTGCCCTATTTGCGCCTCCCCGAAGAAATGCTAGGAAAATGCTTTCCTCAAAATCTAAAAACAAGGTGGGACAATTGAAAGGGGAATTACAGTTTATAAGAAACCAGTTGTACTCATCTTTATTAGTCTTTGTCTGGGACTTGAGGAGAAGGGATGTTTTTGGAGAACACATTCTGTAGTACCCTGCTTGTGGTTAACGCTTTTCTGGAATGAAATATTCAACGCAGCAATAGAGAAATTAAAATAAAAATTTATTTGTCAGACAAATAAATGATAGACACAGTGGTATATGGTTACCAAAGCTCTGCCCCCTCCAGCCTTGATGGCCAGCACTTATATTTCCTCAGCCCAGCCCCCTTGCTCCTCCTTTGGCTTCCTCTGTCCCATCAGCCTGGTTGAAATTCCTATTGGCTGTTTGCTAGAACCAATCATAAAAGATACACCCATTTCCTATTACCTTTTATGGGAGACAAAGAGCTATATTTCCTTCTATCCATAAATGGCAGACAAGTAGCCATATATCTTACATTTGCCTCGACAAGGCACCTTTTGCCCCTGTTGCCCCTGCATTCCAAAACAAATGACTAAAACAAATGGCTCATGGTATTAAATTCTATCTAAACAGAGATCTTGGGTTCACATTCTCACACACCATCAATGAAATAAGAATCTAACATAAGAATCTAACATTTCTTACTTTCTAAATCCTTTGCATAATTACATTAAGCCAACAAATCTCATACATAACATAGATAGCTTTTTAGAAGAAAAGGCCTTTGCAAAGTAAAAAAGGAACTCAGTAAAAACAGCTTCAAAAGAAGCCTCTTCAGTTTTCACCCCCTTTTCCCAGCCAGCTGCTTTTCCCATTAGCTCTTACCTTAAACCTTAGGAAAATATGGCTAGAGTCTGATGGGAGGCACATGGTGTTATTTTCTGTTAAACAATAAATCTTACTATTTACCAACTCTTAATTAGTGTTTTTGCAGCTTGATTGTATTCTGTAATATGTAGGGTCAGTATAACCTTTGCTCCCAGCCTGTAATTCCCTTTTACAACTTTGAGAAACTTGTCTCCTGCTACTGCTATAAATCAGGGGGGCCCTTGTTCAGGAGAGCAGGAAGATAAACAACTGCCAGAGTACTTAGCCAGCTGGTTTCTGCCTGGCATGAAACATACAAACATTTGCAAATATATCTTTAAGCTCATTTTAAAATACAGACCTTGATCAGATGCCTCATTTCAACATGGCATCTGTTTATTATATGATACCTTTTCTGTTTAGAATCAGTATGGTCTACTGATTAGCTTTTGATTAACTAATGCATTGCTGATGAAAATGGCTAATTAGAACCCAAATTATTTTATTAATGGATTCAAGTTTACTACCTCCTAGAAAACAACATGAAAGACTTTAGTATCGTTTGTAAGCTTTTCATGTACTGACCTAATTCGGTTACTCAAAATGGATGCAGTGTGAGAAAATCTGTGTCTGTCCAAAACACACCCAACAGAATGATGCCAGAATTCAAAGCTGTGTGTGTGCATGCTTGTATACATCAGTTCACCATATATAACCAGTTGGAACATTATTTTTCAAAATATGCTCTTTTAATTACCTGGGTTAGATCCAGCTCCTTAACTCTCAGTGAAATCAGTAGACTGTAACTGCATTTAACCATAGTGAGATTGTACGCATATTTATTATAAAATATATTTATTCTTTTCAGGTAATGCAAAAAAGACACATTCATCCTGATGATATGAATAGATATATCATTGCATGAAATATTCCAGTAATGAATAAAATAAGAATAATAAAAAGGTGAAAACGATCCTTTTCAACAAGGTCTTTGGCTGATTATTAGTCTATGTCCTTTTAAATATGTTCATGGAAGGGAGGGGGCTTATTGGTTTGCTTTGTTTTATTATGTACTTTGCAGTTGTATTCTGTATTTTATTCTATGAACCGCCCTGAGATATTTGGATGAAGGACAGTATGCAATTTTTTTATTTAACAACAACAATTTTATTATGATACTTTAATGCCAAAGCAGATGTTAGATATGCAATGAATTCTAAAAATAGTATGTGCAGCAAATCTCTATATGTATCACTTTTAAGAACTGCCCTGTCTTTTGTTCTACTGAATTGGGGGGGGGGCACAACAAGTGGTTCTGGGAGAGCAACAAGTTGATAGAGATATCATATTGTGATCAAAGTACAGTCTGTTTTAATTGTCCAGGAAATGAAGGTAAATTAGAATAGTCTGATGCTTTTTCAGGGCCAGTGCTTTATATGCATAAATAGTTGTGCAAGCAAACAGGGAGAGGGGAAATAGCCTTTTTCTGGGCAAACATACACATGTGCATAAGCTATTTGCATACATGTGGGCACAATGCCAAGGTGCTGAAACACTTCACAGGATTTCCATGGCTATCTGACACAATGGGGTGTGAGTTTGATAGTGGAAATGCTACAATAGGTAAGTAACAAACATGCAGAGTAAAGAGAGATTAAAACCTTATTTAACTTTCTAGAAAGGAGATTTGTTATGTAGTTTTCAAAATTAGTGTGATATTTAAAATCTCTTTAAACTGTAGCAAGAGTTTTGAAGGTTGAATAGCTAAAATTTTCCTGCTTGAGATTAGTGTCCAGTTTTAAATCTGAGACTTTCTTCTCCTTATGCTATCATTGTTACCAGAACTTTAGTTTTTATAAATCTTCTGAGCGGTTATGGGATAAAATTGGTGCATAGAAGCATTGGTCCATCTAGCTCAGTAGTGTTTATACTGACTGGTAGTAGCTATCCCACCCACTTCCTTGAGCAGGAGTGCCCTTGGCTGAATTTAGGTCTGTGTGAGACATGCACATGCACTGGGCCATCTCAAAGCCTGGTTAGCGAGGCACTGGGCTTTGGGAAGCAGGCATGAGGCTCCGACAGGGTCCTAGAATCCACCTTCCTTCTTCCCAAAGCCTAGTTAATACTTCCCCAGCTTTGGGAAGAAGGTGGGAGGGATCTAGGGCCCACCTTTGAGAAGGCACTGAGAGGGCTGGGGGGACGCCATACGTTGGCCTCACACAGGGTGCCATAATACTCAAGTCCACCACTGCCCCTGAACTTAATTCCCTACACAGAACTCAAGACCAGAGCCAGTGTGGTGTAGTGGTTAAGAGCAGTGGATTTCTAATCTGGTGAACCAGGTTTGATTCCCCACTCCTCCACATGCAGCTGCTGGGTGACCTTGGGCTACTCACACTTCTCTGAAGTCTCTCAGCCCCACTCACCTCACAGAGTATTTGTTGTGGGGGAGGAAGGGAAAGGAGATTGTTAGCCGCTTTGAGACTCCTTAGGGTAGTGATAAAGCGGGATATCAAATCCAAACTCCCCCCTATCAACCCTGTCATGTAGACACAGAGGCACACATGCTGTGCACGCGGGGGTGGGGCTAGCCGTCCATGGGGGCGGGGCGGCAATGTCACACCCCCTCCAGAGATGACACCCAGGGCAGGCCGCACCCACCGCACCCCCCCTTCCTCCGCCAGTGTGTAGACATCCTTCTCTTACTCATACCCCAGGTACTCAAGTTTCTCAAGTAATTTGCAAACATTTTATCATTAACAAAGAGTCCAATGTTGCAGGTTCACCTTTGTGGGTAGGAGATGGATCAGGCCCCTACAGTTCAGATCATGTAATTACTATGACAATAGGTGAGTGTGTGTTTTTAAGAGAATCACATGATATGGTTTACTGAACATCAATTATGATGTGTCATTTAATTATGAAAGTTTAATTTTCTAAACATGGTGTTTCTTTGTAGAAACCTTGCCATTTTTCTGAGCTGCAGTGCTACGATGGTTAATAATAATTATTCCTATTGCCTAACGGCATGCAAGAGAGCTCATTGAATCCCACACATGTGGATCAGTGCCAAATCCTGGCTTCTTTATTGCAAGCACATTCTTTACTATTGTCATTAAAGCCGTCATATGTTGGCCTCCCAAATTGTTCTAATTTCATGGGTGTTTTTAATCTAAAATAATGCATGCCTTTGTGTCCAAGACAGAAAGGCATACCCAAGAGGTGTGATGAAGAAGTGCATAGTAAATCGTAGGCCAGTATAAAATTAACAAGAAGTTTAAAGATGTCAATTTATCATGCATATGTAGCAGCCAAATTATACACAGATTTAGGAGTCCCTCAGTACCCGTTCATGTGATGCATCGTAATGGTTCTCAGGAGCTATTAAAATCCTTCAGGGCAAAAACAAACCTACAGAATTTTACACCTACATTAAACTGCCCGAAGAACTTCTCCCCTAAGCATGTTGCTTCATGGAACCAGATTACACAGTTCACATTGTCGCAATAGCATTACACAAATCAAAACTCCAATTTTATGTCATCACAGATGTTCACTTGTTAAACTACAGTAGGAAGATAGAAAAAAGTACTTATTAGAATGAAAAGTAAATTAGAGGAGGATTAAACTATGCAGAACAAGAAAAGTGTTGCTTATTTTTGGTGTATAATTATGGGTTATGCTGCAAAATTTAAATTTTGCCAGCAACCTGCATCATACAACAATGTACTTCTTTTTTGCTTCCTTATGCATGTACTGTATTTATTTATCCATATTTGCCCCAACATGCATGCTGAACTATTTATATTTTCTTTCTTTCTATATGTAGGTGTAATATGTCTTACAAACACTTTAAGTGGGAAATCCTATGACAAGATCTGCTGCAATGAACAGGTTACAGTGGATCTCTGGCTTAGCAAGTTGATTCCCTTCTCAGATGGTCCCAAGTCCCCAAACCTGTCTCAGCTAAAGATCCGCTGGTGTAACTTGCTTCTGCTGGCTCATCCAAGGTTCAGCCAGCCTAGCCAAAGCTAGCTGAGACAAGGCCAGTGTAAGTCAAAATAAGAGGGTGTTTCACTTGTTTTTTTAAAAAAGTTAAAAACAAAGTATTTAAAAACATTCAAAAGAATATTAGAATCAACAGTAGCTAAAAAGAGATAAAATACATCTAACATTCTACATGACTGAATAAAATAATAATAATCAGGCACCAGAAATAGTACGCTGAAAGTGTCTGCCTAATGTCATTAGGCAGGGAGTTCCAAAGTGTAGGTGGCACCACTTTAAAATATCAAGGAACGAGGATGTGCAGAACAAGGACTGTGTAGCACAAGCAATCCAGCGGGGGGCAGGGAGGAATCACAATTATAGTTCAGAATTCTTCAAAGATGTCATAGGCGACAGTGGAAAAATTATGAATCACTAGAAGCAAAGGTAATAAATAACCAACAGTCTGAAATTTCATTTAAAAATGAAGAGTGCAAGTCAAAACCTGCTCCTCCAGCATCATCACCCCTTTTCCCTATTAGACGCATACTGTATATCACAGCTTGGAGGACTCTTGCATTGTCTGTCTCTTTTGTAACCTCTGCACTGAGTAATGTCATAGAAAGAAATGAAGGGTCAGAGTAGAGCACCATTGATAGCACTGCTCAAGGCTAATTTAGCAACAATATTCTCCAAAGGATATATATATAGAGTCCCCTGCTTTAGCAGAGACTGACAGAACAAAACAAATCACTAGCACCTTAGGCAGTCGAATGAGGTGTCCCCCTGCACCACAATTTATTGTAACTATGACAGCAGAAGACTGGGTCAAGTGACCAGGGCTGTTCTACTTACTCTGTCAAAAAGCCCACGGTAATAGCCAAACTGCCTTACAGAAATGCATTCCTCCTATGTAAAATGAGAACAATTCAGCCTCAGTAAGCTCCTGGGGTAAGGTTACCAGATTTTTTTAATCCGGGGGCATTTTCCAACTTCAATGGATTTTGTATGGGGACTGATTTGTAAATCCGGATTGTCCCTGGGAAACGGGGACGTCTGGTAACCTTATCCTGGGGTGAGTTGAAGAATGGAATGAATGGACAAATTTGGCATGGATAGAAATAAATATAGTTTTTTGGGAAGGTGTTACATCCTTGCCCCAATTCATCCTGTTCTAAAGTATTGAGAATAGGCAAAAGGGTTTTTTACTTCTAGTCCAAATAGCTGGTGACCTGTGATTTTTCTCAAAAAACCTCTAGGGTATGACACCTAACTAGTTCCACCCTCTCTAACTAATGGTTGATACATCATATGCTACAATGTTTGGAATAATCTCAAAGTTTTACTTTACACTGAGCTAAAGGAAAATATAGTTGAATAAGCATTGTATCTTTTTGTTATGGTGTGTGGGGGGGTGCGTGTGTGTGTGTGTGAGAGAGAGAGACAGAGAGACAGAGAGACACACACACACACACAGAGAGAGAGAGAGAGAGAGAGAGAGAGAGAGAGAGAGAGTACCATAACAGCAATGCTGAGTTTGCTGATAAGGAGTTCATTTAGGATTTCAAACATGTTACGTTTTCTACCAACCACAGTACAAGTTGATATAAGCTAAACTGGGAAGTGACCATTGGCCTTTTATGAGAGATAATTATGTGAAAAGGTTTAAAGTAGAAGAACTGCACAACTTGCATCATTCCTGACCATTGGTCAGGCTGGCTGGAACTGATGGGAGTTGTAGGCCAACATCATCTGGACAGACAACACATTTCCCATCCTTGCTCTAAAGCAGGGGTCAGCAACCTGTGGCCCATGGGCCACAAGCAATCCATGGGGGTTGTTTAAACGGCCCACGAGCCAGCCCCAAACCAAGCCGCCCGCTCGGTGAGTCCCTGCGCATTGTGCTAAACCGGCGCAGCGCAGAGCAGGGACTCACTTCTGCGGTGCCAGAAATCGCATCTGCGCAGACGCCAGGCACCGCTTCTGCACAGACACCATCCAGCCCACGGAGCGCTCTCTGCAGGAGTGAACTGACCCAGGCAAGGTAAACCTTGCCAACCCCTGCTCTAAAGGCTCAAGCAGACAATCCACTTTCCCCAGTTTTCTATTCTCCTTTTCAACCTGGCACGCAACATAACATGACTCTTATGTTTCACAGCCTGCCATCCTTTCGATGATGGCTTTTGATATTGATTGATTGATTGGTTTTAAATTCCAGGTTTCTAAAATTTGAATTCAAGGTTTGGATATGTTGGTGGTAGAAAAAAGTAAACACACATGGCAAATTAGAAAATAGAATATTGGTGAATATTGTTGGTGAAGAGAAGTTCATGGTACACAGTAGGTACTCATTTCTCTAGGTGTAATGAAGTCACGAATCTAAAACAATCAAAGCCAGCTTCACCTTCACAAGTACATGGTGTTTCTCTTAATTTGAAACTTAGAAGCATGAACTATGTTCTAAGTTTGGCTCAGAAGCTCTATCTAAGGTAGCAGATGTGCTTCTGGAACCATCTGCTCCTTGTGAGCAGGAAATGTATCCCTATAAATAATTCTCATGCATATGTTCTGTATTTGGGGAAATGTGTGTTCCACATCATTATTTAAGTTCTTTTTTTTTCTTTCTTAACTTGCAATGTGTTTCTGCCATGCACTCTTTCTATCACCCTGGGGTTGTGGGGAGGGACTGAGTAATTTTTTTGTGGGGGAGAGAATCCCTTTGTTTTATTATTCTTTCCAGAAAGGATCAAAATCTTTGTAAGACTTGTCTAAGGCTGCTTGTTTGCTTATTTGTTACACACAAATCTGGCTGTTTGGATATCTGAATCTGTGGTGTACATAGCAAGATTTAGATACTAATTCCTCGTGTTTGGGTAAATGAATATTTGTATAATGAATGTTTGGATAGCGGGACCTATGGGTATTACAAAAATGACCCACATTTCAACATATGTTGATATTACTAGTTAATCCTCATTTTAAACATCTCAGTATACCTTTTCAGTTGCACTCAAAATCTCTGTGCTTTCAAGTAACAATGGGGTGTATGTTTCGATAAATGAGTTTCATATTGAGTTATCAGGCTTCGTGTGACTTCTAAAATTGAAATATAAGCTTATAGACGTTGAATAAAGGTTTCATCTTTTCCATATGGTCAAATGTACAGCCATTCCCAGGATGAAACCCCTACATCGATCTGTGTAAAATAAATTTATGAGGAAGCCCTTCAGTGTCAGAACTGAAGATTTACTCTAATTTGGATTTTAGCCAGAAATGAACAGTTTTACAAGCAAACACATTTATTTGACTGCTATACGTCAAAATGGTTGTAACAAATAAATCTTCAGACAGCCATGCTCTTATGCTTGCACGATGTTGAAAGTACCAATCTCACAACATATGTTTGTAGTTTGAAGCTTGATATAAACTTCTGATTTAATATAAATTTTACCTCAGAAATACAGCACAATAAAAAACAGAACTACCAAATTCAAGTACTATTGAGCACCACTGATTTCAACAGAATAATTAAACTTTACAGTGGTACCTTGTGTTAAGAACTTAATTCGTTCTGGAGGTCCGTTCTTAACCTGAAACTGTTCTTAACCTGAGGTACCACTTTAGTCAATGGGGCCTCCTGCTGCTGCCGCACGATTTCTGTTCTCATCCTGATGCAAAGTTCTAAACTCAAGGTACTATTTCTGGGTTAGTGGAGTCTGTAAGCTGAAGCATCTGTAACCTGAAGTGTCTGTAACCCGAGGTACCACTGTATTGGACTGAAATCAAGCACATACCTAACTGTGTCTGAATTGAGCTTAATATTTTCATACCTTTTTTCAAACATTTTAGCTTTTAAGCAATCCTCTCTCAATATCCAATCTAAGTGATATTCAGTTGCTTGGGAGGGGGCAGCTTTCATGTACTCCTTTGGGACTTTTGAGAAGTTGTTGGGAACTCTCTTTTGGAAACAGGGACACTGCACTTCACATGGACCCTTGATCTGAACCAACAGGGAACTTCTTCATTTTTGCAGAGAGCATCTTACCTCAAACTCATTATTCTCATTGGAAGGACCTGGACAAGATGAACATGCAAAGAAATGAAATAAGAGGCAGGGTACAGTCAACTACACTTGGATACTGACTGGGCAAGTTCAAAATATAGCCATAGCAGTCCAAGCCATTGCCATAGCTGTCAACGTTTCCCTTTTTTAAAGGGAAATTCCCTTATTCCGAATAGGATTCCTCGCAAGAAAAGGGGAAAGCTGACATCTATGGCCATTTCAGCTATTTTAATGCTTCAGAATTGCCTGATAGACAAGCATTCTCTTATGTATTTTTTTTAATAGATGAAAAAATTTATTGTCAATAAAAGTGATATCCAGTGGAGGCTAGTTATTTAGGGCACGTGGGCCAGCTCCCACTACTCTCCATATGTCCTCACCTGCCTGCCTTCTTATTTACAGCCAATCAGGGTGGCTCTGCTGCAGCTTGTTCTGGCTCCATCTACTGTTGGTCTCTCTGTCTTCTGTGCTATCAGGGCCAATGGGCGCCAGCCAATAGTGGCAATATCTTTTAAGCTATTAACTTCAGAGCTCATTTCTTAAGAGAATCAGAAGCACTTCAAGCAGCTGCTGTATGACCTTGAAAGTAGCTTTTACACTTTTCCCCACTGATCCTAAGTGAGAAAAAACTCCTTCATGTCAGTTCAAGAAATCCTCTTGAACAGAAGCTGAAAAGACTAAATCCTGTTTTCTCAATTTTCCTGCTTTATGTTGTCGATGAAATTACTCCATTCTTCACTGCCTTTTCAAACATCTCTACACCACTTGTGAGATCCAAAAAAAATCTTTCTCTTTTGTGTTCCTACACTAATGTAAAACATTCAGCTTGGTTTTTATTTTCCTCATCAGGCGAGTGGTCAGTTTGCTTCTTTCTTGCACTTATTTTCAAATACGCAATAGAGTTATTGCCTCATATTGCAGTTATTGCCTCAGTTTATTAAATCAACATGTTTATTAATAATTTACAGCTACCTGATGATAGCTGGAAATGTTTGATTTCCCCAGAAATATGATATCTGGAACAGCCAATCAGTGCCAAATTTTATAGAGGTTTGATTTCCACTACTAGCATTGCCATTTGGGAGTATGGATAATATTCATGAAGAACAGCCACAGCCCACTATGCCACCTCTTTTGTTCATGCCTGTCACATCCATTGTTTCCCATCTGTTCTTCCTTGAAAGATTCTAGCCCTTCAGATATCATGCAATGAACATAAGGACGTAATAGAGTCACGTAGCAGCATTTTGCTATTCACTGAGGACATGGATCAATACTATTGTCTTGGGGGTGGAACATTGCTTCGCATGCAGATGGTGCGGTCTTGGGCACAGCACCTGTGGTTAAAACAACTGGGTAGCATGTGACATGAAAGACTCAGAATAGTGGGTAGCTTCCAGGCTACAGCCTTAATAGGTCCACAAGACCTCTGAATTTTGCCTGCTAGGTCATTTGGGGTAAACTACATTCACCTTGTGTATGGAAGTTCAAGCATGGCTGCAAGGAAAGAATAGGGAATGCACTCTAAGTGCACTCCCACTTCTTTTACTCGCATGCTTTGAATTCATCACTTTTTTATCCATCCCTTACATCTGTCTCTTGGGAAACAACTGGCATCATATGATGTTGCCTGATGTCATATAATATTGGGTGATTGACAGGTCGGAAGTCCCACCCACCTGTCAAGGAGGGTTGGCCATTTATGAATCTGGCCCTCTGACCAAAAAAAAAAGTGGTTCCCCATCCCTGGAACAGAATAGTGAACTGGATGGAGAAGTAGCTGATAGGCAGTGGCTATTTGCCTTGCTCCAGTATCAGAGGGGTTTGCCTCGAAACCCATTAAAATGGAGCAGAAAACAACATTTCAGCAGGGGTTTCAATGCAAACTGCTTCACGATCCTGGAGTAAGCCTGTGCCCTCAAAAAGGCTCATCACCTGTCACCATTGTATCTCAAGTGACTGTCAGACTGCACTGACAACTTGTCACATTTGGACCATGCCAGGTAGGGCAGGTAAGAAATTGGCCCACCAGGGGGAAAACGTTTCTCACCTCTTCCTTAATATAAATCCATAAAATATATAGAAACACAAATGCTGCTGTTCATAGTTTGTGTTTTGTTTCGGAATTCAGGCACAGTGGAGATTGTAGTGTCTTTATGGTATCTGGTATATTTATACATATATACAACATTAGCCTGTAGTGGAGTGGTTCACAGCATTAACCCTCCAGAAGTGTCTTGTTTCTTCTGTAGGCAGAACCTTACATGCAAACAGAAATCAAACATTGTGCTCTGACTTTCTCTCCAGCTTCCTGCTTTGCTTCTAGGTCATATCTCTGCAAACTCTACTCTAAACTCCACCTTTTATCCTTCTCACTAATGGTGGGCTATGGGACGGTCACCACTTGCTTGCTGTTTCACACAGAGCTCCATTCCTTTGTTTCCCTTAACGACCCATCCCCCAGGCGATAGTGTCATGAAGAAGCTAGCTGAGCTTATATTTCACATTTGGTAGATCCAGGGGTCCAGGAAGCTTTCCTGTCTTGATTAGCTTTTAACACTTGCTGGATCCAGGAATTAGTCTGGTACCCACAAACTCGCAGCAGAAATTTTGCCTGGAATGTGCCTTTGAACATTAATAATACATTTTGCTTATCTGGATGGAGGATACTGTAGTGAGATGGGGGGTGAACAAGAAATGTAGCTGCATCCACTGACATGTGGCCCCTGGAAGTTTGCTCGTAAGGGAATGTGGCCCTTAACCTAAAAATATTATCCATCCATCCCTGCTATAAATGAACAAACCTCTGTGTGTGTGTGTGTGTGTGTACACACACACACACACACACACACACAAACTCCAGCATCTATGAAGTTATAAGAGTTGGGGTTACAAAGGATTACTATGACCTTTAAATCATGCTGATTTAATTACTTCTGTTTGCTCAAAGCATTCATGTTGCAAGGAACACTCTTCTAAGGAACAGAGCAACATAGACTGTAAAGTGAACAGTTGCATTTGAAGTGTTTACAGTCATGGGCCCCATTAGGATTGTGGCCATTTTGTCATTTACCTCCTGATGTTTTCAATCACGAGTATCTCTGTACCACAGTCTCCACTTCATTCGCTACCTAAAATGCTCTGCTATTTTCCAATTCCTATCGGGTTCCCCTCCCGCCTGCTATTTTGGATTCAGCTCCATTTATCCTGTCATTTTATGAGAACTTCTAGAACTGTACATTTTGTAAAGAGAGACTATAGCTGAGTGATAAATTTCTAGATCATTAGATATTATGTAAGTTCAGAGAACTGAGAAAGATTATCTGTGTGTGTGTGTGCATGCGCGCGTGTGCACACACAAACACAATTTGCATCTCATCTCTTATAAATAGTATATTTTGTCATTTATGTTTTGGATTGTTAAAAAATGCACGGGGGTGGAAGTTACAACAAAAAAGAAAGTATTTAATTGTAACAACAAATGGCAAAGCCAGCTTGTTAAGTGACATTAGGAAGAAGAACATATGGATCACTGTGTCTTTCTAAAAGTGTGAATTCATCTCAAATCTCGTTTGCCTTAAGTATAACAAAAGTAATTCCCTTCAGTGAAAATTTTTATTTCTTTTTTGGTCATATTATATATTCCTTTCCCATGCTAGCTCCCATCTGTATATGATTATGCTTTGTGGTAAGGAGCATAGCTGAAATACTGTAAAGTGTAAAATATATACACCGTGTATGTACATTGAACATAAAGGAAGAAATTCTTTCAGCTTCTATTTGGAAAGTTTTTTTACTTTTTAGCTTTTGGAAGAAAAATAAACAGAAATTTTCTTTTAAAAGTATTGTGTCCTTTTGCTGCTGTCTACTACTTAGAATAATAGAATTCTAGAACTGGAAAGTATTCCAAGGGTCATCAAGTCCAATCCACTGAAATGCTGAGACCATGGCTAAAGAATCCTTAAACAGAGCCCCCAGTGAAGGAAAGTCCACCATTCCACTTTGGAACAGGTCTCACGGTCAACTTGGGCTGTTGATTAATTATTGATTCACTCCAATACAATTCTATGACTTGTACAAAAAGTCCAAAATCTATTATTCCATTTTAAAAAAATAAAATAAAAACCCCAAATATTACTTTTTCCCGTACCCTTTCTTTTCTTTTATTAAAACATTATCAGGTAGGAAAGCTGAGAAGATTAAGGAATATTAAGAATATATTAAGGAAGATTAAGAATATATCTAGCCAAGTAAAACTTAAACATGCTAAATAATTTGCTATAGAAGCAAATGACTATTATTGTTAGGCTCTTATTACTATAGTGAAGTATAAACTGAGCCAAGCCATCAGATCTGCTGGCTGGAGGGGGTTATGATGTGGCAGAGGGGACTCTCCAGGTAGAAAAAAGAGTTTTGCAAGGGCAAGCGTCACATTTACTGTAGAAGCTCCTGATACCAGCGATAGAAAGTTTTGTGGGCATATTTTTCACTGACAGTAGCTGTTTTAAGCCCTAAAACAGGGTACTCTGGGGTGGATGGGAATGAATAGATATGGACTTGGATACAAAGCCCCTTCATTCTTCCAAGATACCCAAAGAGTATTCTCATAAACTACCTTTGAGCCAACCAGCAGGATAAAAAGCTTCAAAAAAACCAACTAACCACACTAGCTTAGAGCTGGCATAGTTAATTCTCTACACACAGTGCCTTTGGGGGGAGGGCTTACAAAACTGGTGCAAAGGAAACAAAAACCTCCCACATCCCACTGTGGCGAATGCAAGTCAGCCAGACTTTGGAGGCTGTAGAAATTAGATTTTATCAAGATTTAAAATTCAGTATGAGAACTTGGTCTAGCAGCTCCTCCAATCTCCTCCAATTAGGGACCAGAGAGGTTACACCTAAAACAACTGAGATTAAAGTTTAGCAATAGCTTATTAAGACACACATGGAGCTTTTCCACACTTCCTTTTGCCCCGATGTCATGCATGTGTACACCTCCAGGTGCCCATCACATGTTCTTCATGTAAGTTCAATGTTCCAAGATGTTTATTTGGGTCTCCCTCTCCATTACACACTACCTATCCATGTGCAGAGAACCTTCTCAGAATAGATTATCTTTCTCCCTATCTTTAACCTTTTGACAGTATGCATAGACTGGTTTCACTTCTGTACACTTGTCTCAGCCTAACTGCAATCTTTATTTCCTGTCAGGGTACATCTACCTTATCTCTGTGT
The DNA here is from genome assembly GCF_965153285.1 of Podarcis tiliguerta. Taxonomy (NCBI): domain Eukaryota; kingdom Metazoa; phylum Chordata; class Lepidosauria; order Squamata; family Lacertidae; genus Podarcis; species Podarcis tiliguerta. The sequence continues at coordinate 44,600,916 of NC_139537.1, read as the reverse complement.
ACTCTGTGTTCATTAGAACATTGCACAGCACTACCTTTATGCTCCCTAGCTTGCAACATCCTGCTATTCATTTATCCTACAAAGCAGTCCACCACTTCACTCACTCCCACCACCAGTACACTTCAGATTGCTCTGCCCATCATTCTTAAACAGAAAGCAAGGACTTCCTTGAATACTTTAATAAATCTTTTATTATTTATTCAGCTATTTCCAAATGTGATCCCTTGTTCTCTGTTTATCTTGGCTTACTGTTCTGATGAGCTATGACAGCTACCTCAATCATTTCCTTATTAACCTCTCACATTACAGTACATTTCTCCCTATTGTGTAGGCTTTGTCTTCCATACATATGAGTTTTGGGGTTTTAGTTTTATGTTTTGGTAAATGACAGTGATTGATCATTCATTTTCTATCTCTCTCTCTTTCTCTCTAATCTCCTACCTTTCAATACAATTGTGCTCCTAATTAGCATACAAAGCTTGTCATATAACAAAAATCAGCAATATTATTTATTTATTTATTCATTCATTCATTCATTCAAATATTGATATACCACTATGGATTTTTTTAAAAAATCAAAGTAGTTTACAACAACAGTGCATAAAACCATACAATTAAAACCATATTAAAAGTTAAAAACAACTCCATATGTATGTAAATATACATTTTCAATTATACTTATTTAAAATGAACAGTAAAAACATGACTAAGAGACAACCATTAATAGAACGTGGATCAAAATTAAAAATGTATTCACACTGCTTTTCAAAGCCACTAATGAAGGAGTCATATGTGTACTTAATGGGGAATCACATTCCATAAAGTTGAAGCTACTCATACCTGGTATTGCCACAGGTAGGCAATAGGACCACACTGCTGTAGAGGGAAAGGTTTGGATCAGTGCTACAAGTACATTGATTTTATGGAGTTCTGTTTCTCCACAACATCTGAATCAGAGGATACAGTGGAAGCCCTGGACCAGTGCCTTAATGCAGTGGCAGACTGGATGGGGACTAACAAAGTGTGTTTGGAAGTTAAGCCAGTTAGCTTTTCTGGGCAGGACTGCACTCCCTCCTAGGGAACAGGCACAGAACTTAGGGGTATTTGTGAATGCCTCTTTTTCATTAGTGAACCAAGTTACCTCTGAGGCTAGAAATGCCTTTTACCACCTTCATCTGCTATACCTTCTACATCTGGATCCGGATAACTTGGCCATTGTAGCCCACGTATTGGGAACCTTGAGACTGGATGACAGTAATGAGCTATATGTGAGACTTGTTAAAGTTGTAAACGCTGTGTTTAAGTGCATTATGGGGGTTTTCTTGTGTGTGGACAGAACTGGTGTTTTTCCACTGGGTGTGGTAGCTTTAAGACTTGTGACTCAACAGATCTGAAATCCAAGTCTCTGTCTATTTGTGTATATATATATAAATGAGGCTGCTTGTAACACAGAAGGAGAGGCATTGTGAGATGCCAGCATGAAGAAAAGAAAGAGATCCATTTTGGTTTTAGCAATGGAAACTATGTAAAACTTGCTTAAATTCTCTCTGGAATCAAAGGGAGAAATAGTATAAGGACTGAACCACTGCTAGTTGATTTTCTGCCATTTTGTAACATTTTCTCTGCAGCATAAGCTTTAAAACTCATTTATTGTGGTAAAGGAAATTTATTCTTACACAAGAGTCCAGATTCGATACTTCCATTGTATAATATTTTAATGGTTTCTGTTATGTTGCGGGTGAACATATCAGACGTGGACCTGAGTGAAAACTATATACACGATACTCCTGGTGGCCAGGGTGAGAACTTCAATACATAATAGTTTCCATGTTATATTGTTTATATATTGTTGTACACAACTTATTTTATAAATAAATAAATATTAACGCCCACCTTGTTTTTACCAGGATGATTTTTTTATGCTCTTCCTAGTGAATCTCAAATCATATCTAGTCTGATATGGATCTGAGTACTGTCTGTTATTTGCCACGGGAACTAGTGCTCCATGTTGTTCATCTGTTTTCTCTGCAATATCCCACCATTTTAGACAAGTCTTTCCGTTCCTTACAATGTAAAAATATCATGCTGCGTTCATTTTGAGGGCCACATTTTCTGAGTTTGTCAAAAGTAAAAACTTACCTGTGAGGTTCATTTACATTTTTTTACATTAAAAGCTACTTAAAAACATGAAGCCAGTATTTATGACAACTTCAGCAGAACACCTTGTTTTATTTCCTATTTAATTGCAAAGAATTCTGGTCTCTTTCGACTCTGCCTTAATATGGGATTATTCTGACATTTCTCAGAACCTGCTCCGCAAGCTTCAAGATATTTCCTGTATAAATATTTTTGCCTTCAGTTCAAAAGACTGGCACTAAAGGGAATTGTTTGCTGCTTTTTATTCATTTTTATAATTTCTACTGTACCTTATCTCAAAGGCCCAGGCAGCAGCATTCTTTGGGTGGAACTACACATTACACATGCATATGCATTTAACAAAAGGCTGTTTTTGTTTTTTTCTAGGGAAAAGCACTTGAGAAAGGGATGGTTTTGCATACAGAAATTGCAGAAATGAGTGCTTAATTCTTTCCTGGCCACTGCTTCTTCAGTCAAAACTGCTTCCTCCAGCTGCTTTCCCTCACAGCATTCCAAACATGCACTTGCTATAAACAAGCATGTGGAACACCCTGGGTGCAGAAGGGAGTGATTTGGAGCAGTGTAGCAAGTAGGGAAAAGTTTAATATGAGCATCTCCAGAAGGCAGCAAAGAGGGAAAATGCTCTCCATGGAAGTAGCTCTTCCTTACACACCCATTATGTTGGACTCTGGTTGCTACTTGAAAGAAAGGCACCTTTCACAGACACAAATCATAAGGTGGAATATAAAATAAGACTGCAGTCCTGAGCATGTGCTTCCTAGAAAGAAAGTTCCATCAAAAGCAATAGGACCATCTTCAGAGAAAACCTCCTAGGAGAGGACTAATATTCCTCTTTCAGAAATCTATGTGTTGGGCAAAACTCTTATCCCCAGAAATGCACCAAAAATATTCTTTTTTCTGATGACACCACTGAGGCTAACTGCTTCTTCACCATTACTCCTTTGCAAAGCTCTTTTTTCCCCTAAGAAAAAGCATCCATCAAGCTAAATTGTTACAGATGAAGACATGTAATATATGGTTTACATGTACTGTCATGTCCCACTCAAAGCAACTCAGTCTCTTCCCTTCCCCTGGCTACCATAGCATTTTTTTCAATCCAGTTTCCTGAACTTAATTGCATGTGTAATTGGCATCATACCACAGAGCATGTTGTATCTTGCCAAAAAATGTTTTCCAGGTTCCCGGATCTGTTTTCCACAAACAGTAAGACTAGCTGGTATTAGATGATTCTGCTTTAGGAAAAGATGGCTGCAATTGGTTGCTTTTTTGGTCACCAGCCATGGATGGTCTCCATTTCTTCTCCATCTGGTTTCCAGATGCTGGAGGACAGTGTGCTGAAGACAGCCACAATGTGTTGGTTCCATCTGAGGTTAGACAGAACCAGAAAGCAGGCAAAAAGTTCAGGAGTTCCCTGTTTTTAAACACTTTTATGTAGCTATCTTGCAGGATAATCTTGAAAAAGTTTACTCAAGAGGAAGTTCCATTCAGTTCAATAAGGCCCTGATAGGGCAACAGATTGCAGATTTAGTATATATATCAGCACTTCAGTGAAGTTGTTATACAGCTCTTATACCAACGTTTATATTTATCTACATGTCAATATTAAATGTGAAAGCCTTTCTTTCAACATCATCTTCCGTTATACCACTTCTGCTTAAGTGTTTGTCATGTTAAGAGATATAAGAATGAAAGGTTATTTAAGTTTCAGAAGAATTTCCATATGAAAATGGTTTCCTTTTTTTATGTAATTACATACGTTGTCTGTATCAGATTTAAGTACGTCGAGTTACTCAAATTATGCCTTCAGAGCTTCATAGTTAATTATGAACTTTTAGTGGGTGGGTCATCCCTGGATTTCATAATTACCTGAGAGTAGAGAAGATAATGTTTTAATTGTATATGATTAAAAAATGGCATTTTATCTAAATTAATATATTTTTCTAATGTGCCTGGATACAGCATGTTCTTCTCTCTAATTAAACCCCATGCACTTTTACATGTCATTCTCTCCTTTCCACTTTTTAGAAACTGCTTTTTTTTTCTTGTTGCCTAGGAGAAAATTCTGGAGTGTGTTGGCATGTATTTTCTAGGTTTTTCCGCTGCAAAAAATATACACAATTTTTAAGAGCTCGTGTTCAAATGAGATATTTAAGCCTTGCCTCATAGTGTTTTAAGACCAGTTCCTCAAGCTGCATATCCCATTGGATTGGTTGGTTCATATTTCATGTAATGCCAAACCATGGTGTGGTGTTGTTTTAACAAGCCTTGAGCAAGCATTCTCCCAATACATGTTACATGACCTGTTTTAATAGGATACAATACTTTCACTTTAGTAGAAAGTGCTGCTTGCCATTGCGTACAAACTGGCAAATTCTGCTTTGAAATCCTGGTTTAGAAGTTTGCCAACTGTGTGTATGCAACAACAAAATGCGTTTCTTCAGAATGTATTTCTTTAATCAGATGACTGATTGAAGGGGAGGAGAGAGTACGTGAAAACAAGTTTAGGTTGTGCAATGGCAAAAAATGTAAGTGGTGTGTGTTAAGATCATTTAAGTGTTCCTTTAAAATAAAATATCATCTTTCCATTGGGAACATACAAGGTGACATACAAAATACAGTAAAAATAAAGATCAAAGAACTCAGGAAATACTCTAAAAACCAACCATAATTAAAATTCACGTTGGTAAATAAAAGAGGCTTTTCTTTGATAGCTGGAGAATAACCTTGAAGACACCTGCACGATATAAATCTTGCCAGATAGGCATTAGTTTCATTTGGAGTAGATGAAAAAGACAAATAGAACCAAGTTTCATCAGCCCACTGATAAAAACTAATTTCATATATCTGATCACTGTGCATGTGAAAAATCCTCATGGAACACATAGCATAGGTGCCATGGAACAGAACAGAAGTCTCCCAGTAGCCCCGGTTCATATGTATAAAAGGCTTCTAGACAGAATAACATCATCACATGGAGAAATAATGTATGACCTGTGACATCCATTCCAATGTGCCATTCATTGGATGCCCACTCATGCACACACACCCATCCTTTTGAGGGAGACAAATCACATGAGTGGGCTTCAGGAGCACTGGGCATGAGTGTGCATCCCCAGAGTCCTATCTTACTTTTCCATATGGCTGCATCAGTGCTGACAGTTCACATGGTGGCACTTCTAAACATATTAATCGGAGCACTGGCTCTATTAAGATAGATGTCTAAAGCAAAACAGATCACACTGCATTGCAGGAGGCATGTTTGAAATGAGACTAGAGCAGAAGGGAGTTGTTTATTAAGAAAATTAGCTTAAGGCTGTAATCTCAAAATAGTTTTGCAGTGCTTTTCAGTTTCAAAAGCTTTTTTTCTCCTTGCTGTTCAGCATCTGGCCCTGGGAAGGGCTGTTATTCAAAAAAAAGGGGGGGGGGAGGAAAAAGACAAGCTGTGAAACTGGTTGAATGCTATTTGGATCCAAGTGTCTTGGAATTTCAGCTGTGACCAGATAAAAGTAGCTGTATGTTCACAAGAAAGCCACAAAAACTGTATACTTATAAATCAGCATTTTATGCAAAAGCAATAATAACTGATTTATTCATTTATTTAATTCATTTGCTGCTATTATTTATTAGATTAATATCCAAAAGTAGCATAGGGCACCCACATAGTACCTCAGTTTGAAACCATACAAAATTTAAAAGTTTTTAAAATGTAAGTGGGACGCGGGTGGCGCTATGGGTTAAACCAAAGAGCCCAAGGACTTGCGGTTCAAATCCCCATCACAGGGTGAGCTCCCGTTGCTTGGTCCCTGCTCCTGCCAACCTAGCAGTTTAAAAGCACGTCAAAGTGCATGTAGATAAATAGGTACCGCTCCGGCGGGAAGGTAAACGGCGTTTCCGTGCGCTGCTCTGGTTCTCCAGAAGCGGCTTAGTCATGCTGGCCACATGACCTGGAAGCTGTACACCGGCTCCCTCGGCCAATAAAGCGAGATGAGCACCGTAACCCCAGAGTCGGCCACGACTGGACCTAATGGTCAGGGGTCCCTTTACCTGGGGTTCCTGGGTAAATTTCTTCCACCCTTCTCTTCTCCCTGAATACCCGTTTATAAAAGCAGTTTACTTCCCTGACTTGCCCCTGATTTTAACCAAGGAAGAGTTCCTTGTTGCCTCTCCAATGCCAAAGTAATGCTTTCCTTTCTAAATATCTTGTCTTTTCAGACCTATGCTGCTCTTGTAGCTGCTCTCCCTACTCTTTCTCATATGCAGAGGACAGAAAGTGCAGGCTTAAGGCTCAGCAGAGCCAAGGTCCAGCTGTGTCAAATCTGACAATTCCCAGCTGCAATCAAGCTCTGACAATACATTTCAAGATGACTAAGGAAATGACACTTCCAGCACTTTTATTAGTCACCTCATACCGAACGGGCTCTGGGTGACGCACATCAGTTTTTAAAAACATATGAAATCTAAAGCAAAAACCATAAATAATTGACACCATAATGTGTCTCCGGAAGAACAGAAGCAATATTTTGCAAAAGCATTTCACAAAGACAACACATTTCATATACTTGCAAACCAGATATGACCCACAGCTTCACTCCTTCCTGCGCAGCAATTAAGCTGAGGTAGGGAGAGCTTCCATTCATCTCCATCAGAACATTTCCCCCTAAACCTAATTGTCATGTGATTGTGTGCTGATGGGGGTGGCAGCTGGGGAGAGAAGATTTAGTTCAGTCCTCCCCACCTTCCATAAACCTCCCCTACCATAAAAAGGCAGGGACGCGGGTGGCGCTGTGGGTTAAAGCCTCAGTGCCTAGGGCTTGCCGATCGAAAGGTCGGCGGTTCAAATCCGCGCGGCGGGGTGCGCTCCCGTCGTTCGGTCCCAGCGCCTGCCAACCTAGCAGTTCGAAAGCACCCTCGGGTGCAAGTAGATAAATAGGGACCGCTTACTAGCGGGAAGGTAAACGGCGTTTCCGTGTGCAGCTCTGGCTTGCCAGAGCAGCGATGTCACGCTGGCCACGTGACCCGGAAGTGTCTCCGGACAGCGCTGGCCCCCGGCCTCTTGAGTGAGATGGGCGCACAACCCTAGAGTCTGTCAAGACTGGCCCGTACGGGCAGGGGTACCTAACCATAAAAAGGCACATTTCCCCAAGTGGTGATAGGATTAAGGGCAAAAGCTTTCATTGGTGGCAATGGCAGCTTTTTTCCTGAGCCTAATTGCTCTATGGGGGCATGAATGAGAACATGAGAGAGAGTCAAAACAAACAAACAAACAAAATCCTTCCAGTAGCACCTTAGAGACCAACTAAGTTTGTTACTGGTATAAGCTTTTGTGTGCATGCACACATTCAGATACTTCAGATACATCTGTATCTGATACATCTCATACCAATAACAAACTTACTGTAGTTGGTCTCTAAGGTGCTACTGGAAGGAATTCCCCCCCCCCCCCGACTACGGCAGACCAACACGGCTACCTACCTGTAATGTGAGAGAGTAGGGTAGAAAGAGAGAGGGAAGGGAGAAGAGAGAGAAAGGAAAGCAAAAGAATGGATGTTTGTAGCTGAATGGATGAATGAGGTAAGGATGTGTGTAAAGGTACATTTAATGCCCCTCCCTTCAAAATCTCCTGGGAACTGTATTTTACCCATCACAGAGCCACAGTTCATAGAACCCTTAATAAACTACAGTTCCCAGAATTCTTTGGGGGAAGCCATGTGCTTTGAATGCACAGTGTGTGGCTGTGACCAGGAAGAAAGAGTACAGGTGGCCCTACCCACCCACCCTGCCCCACACTGGCATGTGGGATCTGCCAAGTTATCCCCAGGAGAATGCAGCCCTTGGGGGGTGGCAAAGCTCCCCACCTATGTATAAAATGATAAATTAAGCTTAGATCTGTACTTTCATAATATACTTTCATAATATATTAGAAAGGACTCTGTTCTTTGTCCAAATGAAGTATATTTCTCTCCTAACACTTCAACGATTAAAATGGTGCTGTGCAATCATCAGCCAGAGATTTCACTGCATGTGGCCACTTGATATTTTCATTTAACTGAGTTTATATGATTATAAAAGTTCAAACTGTTCAACATCCAGCTGAACAATGCAGTGTTTTATCACAGCAGCTAATTGTTTTCAAAACACTACAATTGTATTGGATCCTCTTGGGATCTGCTACTAATTCCTCAGTTCTAAACAGAGGGCTTACATGTTGCAGTGAAGCTTTGTCTCCAAGTAATCTCTTTAGGATTTGGATTTAAGAAATGTGCTTGCATGGTGTATGCGGCATGCTTCCCTATCTGTCACTTACTCCCAAGGGACATGACAAGTGATGAGGGAAGTCTTCCTGACCTCCATCCCCTCCAAAGGCCCCACAACTTCATGTAGGCACTCTAGAATGCTCAACATCCAGACTAAGGGTCCCGCAGCTACCTTCCAGATGAGCATTCCTAAGAATGGTCACCAGTTCTTATGCTTCCTATTTAATTCCTTGCACCTTCCTGCCCTCCAGTTCAGCATCTTACCTGCCTCTGAGCTGCCTGTAAATGATGCTTGCTGGACAGAGCATTGCAGGGCCCCAAGGAGCGTCACTGTTGTAACAAAAGGGTCCCGTGCCCTGTATACCCTGCTCCAGTTAGCAGTTTGGCCATAGTTGCAGTTTCTGATCAGTTTTCAAAGACAGATTCACACTGAGCACATTGTAGTAGTCCAAATGAAGAGTAACCAGAGCATAGTTTAACCAATTTGCATTTAACTCTATTTCTTATAAACAAATAGACTGGTTAATACTATAAGAAATAAGTTCAAGTTTTATATATATGGAGGATATGTATCAAAGCTAACCATGTATTTGTCAAGCATATGTGTGAAAATAAGTACAAACTGTATTGGCAGAGGAAGCAAGGGAGGGGAATGTTGACAAGCCTTTTTTGCCTCTACCGCAGTTCAAAGATGTGGGCCTTATTGACGTCTAGCACAATGGAAGCAAAGGCTCATGAAAGAGATGGCACTACATCAAAACCCAGACAGAAGCATGTGCAACTAATTAGTGTATATTCTGTGCAGCTAGCAATTAAATCCTAAACAGACAAAAATGAGCTACGTTGCAAAACTGCACCCTGGCAACTGTTACGTAAAACAGGAGGCTGGGCATATCTCTTAGCAAAACAAAATTTAAAAAACCCTTGTGTGTCATGTTTTAAAGCTATTGTTCACTTATAATAATTTGCATGTCATATCAAAAAGATGCTTAATGGTTGTGTATCGAAATTAAAATGGTTTTGCTTTCAAAAATGATACCTGAGTGTAAGGGTTTTGCAAATTATCTTTTGTGAAGACCATCTTATTCCTTTTCTCTGTCATCTCAAGTCTTTTCCAATTCAATAGAAATGTATTCTTGCATCTTCCTGCTACATTCATTTCCATAATATACACTGTTTGAAAGCTCTGTGCATATATAACTCTCTAAAAATACACCCAAGCCAAAATCTGGGTTTGAAGCAATGTTTTTGTTTTGTTTTCTAATTAATAAAATAGTTCAATACAGTTTGCTGCTGTTAAGGCAGCTGTTCAAATTTACTCATATAACTCCAGTGGTGTAGGATTGATTCAGATAAGTAAGGATCAATCTCTGAAAGAGAATTTGAAAAATAAATTTGCATGTAGAAAAGATTAGCTAATAGATCCATCATTTAGGCCCGCAGAGTGCTTCCACATCTATGGCAAAACATTTCCTATGAAAAAAAATGAAATGGCATAATGGACAGCTAGATTCATACAGCAACAAGTCAATAGAAACGACATTGGAGAGGCTGGGACATTACAGCATTGGATGGAAATAGGACTGTGATGGAATAAGTGGGTAGTGACTGGCATCCTAACACAAAACATGTTGCTTGTTCCAATACAGTACATTGGAATGTCTCGGAGACAGAGGTGTGGTCATGGTCTTTAATTTAGGTCACTTTGAAAAGTGATTAGGCAAATTCATAGCATAAACTCTATCACCAGCTACCAGAGGTGGTTTGCTACTGAATACTAGCTGCTGGGAGCAGCAACAGAAGAAGGCTATTGCCTTAATGTCCTGCTTGTGGGTTTACCAGAGGCAACTAGGGCCAGGATACTTGATGAAACAGCTTTGATAAAGCATGGTTCTTGTTATGCCTTTACATTCTTAGGTATTATGGAGTTGTTTTTGCTAACAGTACATAAATTTATTTTTTGCATCTTGTCACAGGTGCCCGTCAAGCCAGTTTTGCAAAACTCATAACACCCCAGGTTGTACCCTGGAAGAACTCTAACAAGTTCCCAGAAACCTGACTAGAACTAGGTAATAGATACTATGTAGATATAGGTGTCATGGAGAGTGTTCATTATGAGTAACACACCTAACTATCACCACTCCAATTCCTAAAGCTCTTTTATAATTGCTTTTTAAACATTCAATTTAACTTGGTATTCCATGTGCTAAATTAAAAATTCCGCCATTTCATTTCCACAATTATGAAACTACTAGTTCTAAGTTAGAATTTGTCTAATACTCTGAAAATCCATGGGGTCCTACTGTTAGCTATCAAAAACTAACTAGGCCAAGGAGCATCATTTCATTTTCAAAGCTATCTCTAGGAATCCTGTACTTACAGTATTTTTGTATCTTAGTCATATATATGAATAGATTAAATCAGTGGCTTGTTGATATAAATGTACAGTGGTACCTCCGGTTACGAACTTAATCCGTTCCAGAGGTTCATTCGTAACCGGAAACCGTTCTCAACCTGAGGTGCGCTTTTGCTAATAGCGCCTCCCGCTGCACGCACCTCTGGCGCACAATTTCCGCTCGCATCCAGGGGCAAAGTTCACTTCCAGGAGCAAATACTTCCGGGTTAGTGGAGCTCGTAACCCAAAGTGTGTGCAACCAGAAGTGTTTGTAACCAGAGGTACCACTGTGATAGAGACGAGTAGATCTAAATGGATTCAGAATGTTATTTCCTGTTTCCTTTTCTGAAGCCTCATTGCTTATTTTTCATCTAATATGATTTGGCATTCTTCAGCTTCCCCATCAAAATATTATTTGAAAAAAAACCAGCTTCAAGTAGTTGCCCTGTAAATGAAATATAATAGGCGTTTTCTTCCTAACTCATAAGGACAAAAGCTACAAGCCCACTCATGTTTACCCTATTACTTCTTCTAATCTAATGTAAGCAAAGGAGGGAAAGGTATTTTCTGCTAAACCATTTCTGCTGCAGCTGCCTTTTGTTGTTTATAACCTGCCAGCATCTGGAAACAAATTGTTTAAATTGCCCAGCAGGTTTGAGTCTACAGTGAAATGGGATTCAATAAAACAGAAAACACATTTCACAGGGGGCTAACATGGGAGGAGACTCTTGTCAGACAATGCCAAGCGCTTTCTTCAGAATGCAGCTCTGTAAGAAAAGTGTTATGATAAAAGTTTTAATAGTAATAAAGTTATATAGTGGGAGGGTTCTATTAGTGGGAAGTTTAAAGTACAGCTACTTTGCTTCAGCACATCCTGAATCAATTTGCATTTTAATTATCCTAGCCTTATATGCTTTCTATTCTAGTATGCTACATTTTACAAGCTGCTTTTAGTCTAGCAACTTATTAATACACATAAATAATAATATCAAAATCAAAACTTTATTGTGGTCCAAAGATCCACAAAACAATAATAATATCAGGATCATGTTGTTGTTAGTTTTAAACTATACCTTGCTATTTAAAAACAAAGAACCACAGAGCTTATTGGAAACTGAATATTGATACCCTCAGGCTCTTTCTTGAGTAAAGTATTTGGGACAGGTCAGTTATGTGGATGGAAGGGTCATCAGGCAAAACCTGGGATGGCTGTAAAACAGGATTGGACAAATTCATGGAGAATAAGGTGATCAATGTCTACTAGCCACAAGGGCTATGTTCTGCCTCCACTGTCCAAAGCAGTATGCCTCTGAATTCTAGTTGCGGGAACTGTCAATGAGGAGAATGCTATTGTGCTCTGCTCCTGCTTTGGGGCTTCCTAGAGACATCTGGTGGAAGCAAGATGCTGGACTAGATAGGCCTTTGACTTGATCCTGTAAGGCTTTTCATATATAAATCATCTGGCAGCCAAGAACCAGTAGGGCAGGGGTGAGGTGCCAGTTAGCAGCAGTGGTCAGTGAGCCCATTTGCTAGGCAATCCTGCTAGCAGTCACTAAGTAAGTCTAGAGGTTTGGGGTTTTTTACCTCCATCGTTCTGCCTGGACACTGAGGTCTGGTGGTTCCCTCGCTGCGAGAAGCCAAGTTACAGGGAACCAGGCAGAGGGCCTTCTCGGTAGTGGCGCCCGCCCTGTGGAACGCCCTCCCACCAGATGGTGTTTTGTTGGAAGCCACCCAGAATGGCTGGGGAAGCCCAGCCAGATGGGCGGGGTATAAATAATAAATTGTTGTTGTTGTTGTTGTTGTTGTTATTCAGGTGCTGAGAACCTACAACAGAGGTAAGGAGTGCTGCTGCCAGAATCATGCAAGTTCATGGTTACTAAGCAGAGGTACAGGTTGCTGACCAATAGGAGCAGCATTGTGCTGGCTGTAGTACCTCCACTGCTGCCACCACCAAAAGTTAAGGACAGAACTTCCCTTCCTTCCCCACCTCAGGGGGTTTCATCTACGTACATCACTGGTCACCAAGGTCTGTGATACACTAGGAGAGAGCCTGATAGCCTCCCATAGTAACAAAATGACCAGACTAAAAGAGTCTGGGATCAGTCGTGGAAATGTTCCATCGGACCATATCATGGAACTGGTCATCGAGTGTCATTTGACCTCCAAGGCCAGAAAGATTCTTGCACTTCATGTAAGTGTTTCATGTTAAATGAGCTATAGTTCTCTCATTCAGTCAGCACTGCCTGTGTTTCTGAGAGCAGGGAAATAGTGCCCAGTTTGAGCACCACAGTATTGACAGCAGCTAGGGCCATATCTGTAGAACTGCAGGCTACTGTGTCCCCATCTTTAGCAGCACAAATAGTTGCTTTGACCAAAGGAATATTGATGCTCAAGGCAAGGGGAACTTGCCTAGTCAAGAGTGATGGGCATGATGATCCAACAAAGTTACATACCCTTAAGCCCCATTGATTAGAATTTCATATAGAATTTTCATATTAAAACCAATTTATTAGTAGTCTCAAATTTGGCAGGATGATGTCCAACATTGTTTCCTAGTTAAACTCAAAGTTCTTTGTCCAAGGCTACAATAAGATTGTGTGCAGTAGATTATTTTCTTTTGTTCAAAGAACTAATGGGAATTATCCGTACAGCATTGCAGTCTTGAAAGATATATTTTCCCAGATGGTTCTGCAATGAGGTGGTGATTAGGTAGCTGGGTATGTTTCTTCACATAAACTAGTAATATTCTCTTGAACGTATTGCATGATGATAGTGAGTAGTCCTGAGACCTTCACAGTTTGCATATATAAAACAAATGTTTTCATAAAGTGAAACAATAAAATCATCCTTTTCTCACAGGATCGTATAATTCCGTGATCATTATCCCATATGTGTATATGTATATATGTTTATTTCCTCCTTTCCAGCTTACGTTAATAGCATTATTTTGCAACTTAATGTTTTTCGTTTTCAGTCTTGCAGCAGGTGAAAGCATTCATAAATCTGCCATGAACAGTTGCCAATGAATATTCATATTAGACATGTCTGATTGCAGTGCTTTGACATTTTTATTTGATTCGAGCAGGAGAACAAACTTCTTATTTCATAATGTATTCCAACTGGTACATCAGCTGCCTATTGCTGGCTATGCTATAATAATTGGTGACACAACACATAACTAATTTGGAAAAAAGTGTGTGAGCATTATATGAACTAAGTAACTGGCAAGAGTTGGGGGGAAAATAAAATAAGACAAAGAAAGGTAGTAATGCAGGTTTGGCTTGTGTCTATCATGACAACATGGCAATCTAGAGCAGGGGTGGCCAGATTGGGATCTATGAGTGAATGGCAGTAGATCAGCAAGGTGTCCTTATTCCAAATACGTGATAATAATTTATCATCTATAAAATATGTGTATTAAGTGGCTGCCTTTGAACAGGTGTTTCTGCATCTCTGATGGGCAATTTGAGTCTGGTGTTTTACCTGATCTGTAGATTTTAAATTGGGATCTTGGCAGACCTCAGAATTCTAGTTTATGCTTTTGTCTTGAAAAAGTATATCCTATAAAACTGAAATCTTCCCACTCCTGCTATAATGTAAATGAATTTGTCACACATATTATATACATAGGTAGGCACTGTGAGGCAGGTAGGATTCTACATTTCCCCACAGGGCCCCATCCACTTGCAGTTCCACACAACTTTTGCTCACCGTAAAAACAGATGTAGAGGGGCTTTCCAATGTTTTTCCGATCCAGTGCTTTCTTTCCATTTCACTAAAAGCACTGAGAGACAAGGAATATATATTATTTACAGACACATTTACCCTGTCCCTCCTTTAGCTAATAGTCAACATGTTTGCTTTGACAAAATCATATATTTATGAGAACAACCTGTAAGCAGATGTTATGGGAAACTCAAGGCTGCTCTCCAAAAGTCAGTTTTAGAGTTATGTGTGACAGTTTAAATTGTGAAATTTAATCAGTTATTGTTGGTTGTTTGTTTGAATTGATCGTATTGTTTTTATGGTTTATGCTGTAACCCATCATGGGATTGTTAATTGATGAAAGTAGGCTAAAACAGCAGTCCTCTGTCTTCTCATACTGTCTCCCAATAATATCCAGCAAAAAAGAAAACATGTAACATCACCAGCAGGCAACAAAATTGGAAGAGGCAAGAAAAATAAGAGTATTGTGATGTCACTAGAGGTATAACCAGGAAAAGAGGACTAAACCTGTCCTGTTAGTGTTTAAGTAGTCTGATTGGTGGTTTTGGCCAAAACTGTACAGCAGCTGCCAACCAGTTGTGAGCCAGTTATGTTTAGGACTCAGTGTCAACCTGAGTACTGACAAGTAAAATAATGGGAATTACGGTGAAACTGCTCAGTGGTGCTCAGCATCAATGGAAAAGGAACTTGTTTTTTCTTGTCATGGAAATGTGCATGTAGCAGAGAATCTAATACTATCTTAACGCTAATAATATTTCCTTTTTGCTTCCACTGGAAAATGCACTACATTTTTTCAACATATCCTTTATTTTAGGCTTCACCAAGCAAATTGTGCTATAATAGCTTCTTTCTGTACCTTAAAACTGCCTAGAGGCTACATGTTTCCATCCATTTCATCAGATCAAGAAAAAGAAGTCTAGGGTTTTGTTTTGCTTTTTCCATAATGCCTCTGGATTCCACTTGGTGAGAAATGGTCCTATGTTTTGTTTTTTACCCAGTAAAAGGGTAGGTTTAGCTTGAGCATCATCACTCACAGCACTATATCCATTTTCATTTTATAAAGCACTGCTTGTGCTGAACAAAAGTACGTAACGTGAATGTAAGAAGGGCTTGACAGATCAGAGCAAAGGCCCATCTAGTCAAACCTCCTGTTTTGCACCTCTGCCATTTCCCCCCGCAACCTTGGCTGTTGCATGTCGAGGTCCCCAAGCCACCCCCCAAATAACTCACAACGCACACTTAATTTTTGTTTAAAGTTTTTGGCATAATTTTGGCCACAACTTTATTTAAATACAAAACCGTGAGTGGTTGTTTAAGCATTGGTTAAGACTATCTGTCCCCCCGCCTGGGGACAGAACTGACTTCCGGGCACCACCGAAAGACAGTGCGGGGGAAAGCAAGTCAGGGAAATGGAGCTGAGTCACAGACCCTCAATTCTCATCCGCATGCTCCCCGAAGGCTTGCCGGCCCTAGTCCCATTCCAGGGATTGGACGAAAAGATGGCAAGCCCCAGGATTCCTTTAACGGAATTCGCTTTCCGCAGCAACCATGGAGGGGCAGGCCCAGCCTATCCTAACCCCTCCTCCACCAATTTATAACCAATGCCTAACCGCAACCTTACAAGTTGTGACGATTTGCTACGCAGTAGGCAAAAACCAAATGGCCCAGCCAATCAGCCAGATGGACAAAATTCCTACCAGGCCCCTGCCCCAATGGCAGACGACCCCATGACAGGCATAGCAAGGTCAATGCAACAACCCCTTACTCAAGGGCGGGTGATCCATTGCACGCAACAAAGAGAAAGCTCCAGGCTGTGTGCAGAGTATTTAAACATTTTAACCCTCCCACCAAAATTGCAACATAACTTTTACCCCAGCAACCCAGTGAACCAATCACTGCCCCAGGCCATCTTTAGAGACCCTGCCTGGTAACAGAGGGGTGGCTCAGCAGACCCCACCGCAACACGTGCTCTCCATGAAGGAGAACACGCTTTGTTTGTTTTTCTAAACTAAGGAGACCCAGCCTCTGAATCACTTTGGTTTCCCCTTTCTGAGGTGCAGCAACCAGAACTGTACACAGTATTGCAAGTGCAGCTGCTGGCTATTTTGTTTTCAAACCTTTTCCTAATGATCCCTAACACATCTGACATACACCGGGTCAACATTTTCACTGAGCTACCCACCACTACTCATATAAACACAGTGATTTTTTCTGGGGGGACGCAGGGGTATGCGTACCCCTAAACATTTTGTGAATCTAAGTTTGGCCTCATTGAGGGGCAGTATTTCAATATGAGTAGGAAAATAAGAGTAATTCTAAACATATTTTTTTTTTAGAAAATAAAGCACTTTAACAGATCTGTGAAGTTAGTACCCATGTGCCACACTTTCTATTTGCTTACACTGAATCACAGTTGCCGTTTTAATGCCCATTCACTCAACTTGGAAACATTTCTTTTTTAAAATATATCACTTAGTCCCCCGCAACAACCTATAAAAACTTTAGAATCCTTTGAAATCCCTTTTTGATCTTACCACCCTGAACAATTTGGTATCACCAGCGTACTTGGTTATCTCACTGCACACCTCTGACTTCAGATCATTTATAAAAAAATTTAAAAAACACAGGTCCCAATACTAATTTTGGGGGGTTGGGCTCATTTCTTATATCCCTTCATTATGAGAACTGACATCTATTGATATTATTTTTAAGAACTGTTTGTAATTGGTATCTCTCTCCATATCCCCCCCCCCATTCTGTTCCCTCCCCCTCAGTTTTAATGTTTTATGGCTCCTTTTTGTATTCTGATTTCCACACACACTTCCGCAGTTTATTTCCCAGGGTCTGGTTATACTATACAGCTTTAAACTAGGAGTACAAGTAGACAAATCTAACATTAAGTAGAAGTGCTTTAACTTTTCTAGCACTGTTTTGCCACCATACTTAGTGACATAAATTATTTAAAGTGTGTAATCCATTGATTCAGACAAGAAGCAAAATACCAAAGCCCAATCAATTCCCAATCCCTCATCTTCTAACCAAACTTTTTCCCCTTGAGGAGATAAGTGAGGAGGAGAATATAGGATAACCAGATAACTTTGATATCTATTTTGAAAATTATGCAGTGGAACCTGAATATGTGGTAGTATGGAAAGAAATTATTTATTCATTAAAAGACAATGAAAAATAGCAGGAGTTGCTCAGAATCTAAATGTTTAGTTGCATGGATTCCTGGAACCTTTCTGACTATATATAATTCATGAATGTGTACTTCTGAAATATTAAAAAAATCTTTCCTTGGGTGTTTTTTTAAAAAGTGGCTGATTGTACGGTGGAAAGAATCATTTGATGTCTGTTTCAATTTAGCATATTCATTTTTCTGCAAAATATATTAACTGCCTTATATATTGCTGCTCTACCCTTAAAGCACCTGGTTTTCCAAGAGAGCTTTAGAAAGATTGAACAGAGCAGAGCATTAATTACATATTAACTAGGCGGTGATAATTTAACAATAAAGCTGCTTCTATTATTTATTTATTATTAATTTTATATCCTATCCTTCCTCCTAAAGGAAACCAGATATGTTTATTAAAATATATTTTAAAATCATTCCAAATGTATATACATAATCATATGAAGCAATAACATCTAATCTTAAGGATATAACAGGAAATTAATAAAACCACATTCAGCCATTTTTGGCTTAATTGTTTCTATTCTTATTGTATTGCTATTTATAGGGTTGTTGATTCTTTTATATATTTACTGTTGTGGTTTCTTCTTAGGACCAAGGATGGGTCCAAAGTTAAAATAATAAAATTAAATGAATAAATACTATATTTGTTTCTTTGATAATGTTTTTAACAGAAGCCCAATTATGTCTTCTGTTTTCTTACTACAGCAACCATATAAGCAAAAGACACTGGCATTTCCACAATTTCTGATTTATAAAGAAGTGCCCTGTTCACAAAGCTATTTTGAGTAATTTAAACAATGTATAGAGGAACACCTAACGATTAGTTACTTAATACAATACTTAAATGCATAATTGGGTTTCCAGTGTAGAATCACCTTTTTCAACCACTGAGCTTTTAGATACCTTACACCTACCCAGTTGTTCATCAGAATAGCCATACAGCATCTTTACTTGTTTGCGTGCTGAGATCCCCCAAACACCCCAAGCCCAATAACTCACACATCACACGTTAATTTTTGTTTAAGGTTTTTGGCATAATTTTGGCCACAACTTTATTTAATATACAAATTGTGAGTGGTTGCTTAGGCATTGGTTAAGACTAGCTGTCCCCCCCGCCTTGGGGGACAGCACTGAATTCCGGATTCCAGCGGAAGACAGTGTGGAGGAACAAGATCAGGGATGACTGGAGCTGCGCCGTTCAGACCCTCAGCTTCTCCCCGCATGCTCCTAGGGGCAATACGCGGCCCAAACCCGATTCCAGGGGTTTGGACGAAAGGATGGTAAGCCCCTGAATTCCTTTACCGGAATTCCCATGCAGCAGCAGCATTGGAGGGGCAGGCACAGCCAATCCATACCCCTCCACCAACCAATTTAAACCAATGCCTAACCGCCATTCGAGCCCATATGCTCGCCGCCAGCCACTCACAAACCCAAGCACTCTCTCAACTTAGCCACCACCGACTGCAGCCAGACATCATTTCCAACCAAGGAAAGATGGACTCCATCCCCCCGATAGAGTTCAGCGGCTTTTGCAGTAATATCTGGGTGGGGAATCACCAGCCCACCCAGATCCACCACCAGCTTGCTCACTGCCGCATTAATGCGCTTCCTGATGCGCTCCGTGGCAGTTGGGCATGGGCTACCCCGCCAAATGCGGCGTTGCAGCAGCTGTGACCAAAGCAGCTTAGTATTGGGCACCATTGCCGCCAATTCCTTCAGGTCCTGCAAAATAACAGCACGTAAAACATAACATGCAGAGGAAACCATATCTTTTTCCCCAAGCTGCACCACCATCACCATAGGGGGGCCCTCCAGGAGAACACGCCTCTGCATAAGCGGTAGGAGTTCCTTCCACCGCATCCCCCTTCTGGCGAACCAGGACACTTGTACGTGCTGCGGAAGGCCAAGACCAGCTCCCAGTCCGGATTGCTGTGCTCTGCAAGCAGCCCAATGCACAATACTGTGCCCCACTATCCAGACACGAATAGTGGCCAGACCTAGGGTAAAACAGAGGTGTAAGTACACGAAAAGCACATCACTTTCGCACGTAACCTCTATATGCACCCGACTTCCAACGTCCCAGGTCTTTGATCCTCCTTACCGACAATCCCCAATTTGCAGCTGTTGTTGCAGCCCCAATCCTGAAGGAATGTGGAGCAAACTCAGAGGCCACAAGGCCGCATGCAGCAATAGCTTTGCGCAACACCCCCGTAAACTGGTGGCGCCCTAAAGGAAGCCCATCCTCGTGCACAAACAAGGGGCCCTCTCCTGGAGGCCGCAAGGCCAAATATCTCCTGAGATCCTTAACTGGGCAAGGGCCACCTTCCCCGGTCGCCGATAGGCGAATGACCGCTCCCCTTCCCAGTTGATCAGTTTTGGAGCTCCGGACCAAGACCTGGAGTTCGGACTGAGACAAACTCACGTCCTGCAATAACAATCCCTTAGAACCTCCATCAGGTTTGGGCTCCAGCACAACCTCCCCGACTCTCAGGGCCCCGAAGAATGCCAGTGAAAACGCTGCGGAAAATAACCGCGCCTCGAAACCAGACCAGCAGATGCCCCTCAGCTTACATCGCATCTTGGTCAGCAATTCAAACGTGATGGGCTTCCTGGCAGCAGGCCTGGATGGACGAAGCCGCCCCCATCCCTCAAGTCCCTTTCGCACCACAAACCTCCCACATGGGTCCTTGTTAAAGTACGCCTTGCTAAAGAAGGAAATCGCTGCTGAATGCAATCTCAGGGTCCTGGCCGCCCTCCGCATCTGAAACAGATGGGCCAAGTAGCGGAGCACTTGTGCAGTAGTATGAGGTGCTCAGACTTCCCCCGCCAGTGACTGCCCACTGAAATGCAAAAAATCAGCCCAGGCCTTCTTATAAGACCGCAATGTGGAGGGGGCGATAGATGCAGCTACTCCCTGTAAAACTAAATGCTGCCAAGGTTCCAGAGATGATCCGGGAAAAATTCCGGACGGTCTCGAGCCACTGGCACCAGGGACCTGAATCGCTGCATCTGAAAACGGGACAGAGCATCAGCAATCTCGTTAGACACTCCAGGCACAAAACGAGCAGAAAATACAATGTTAAAACGCAAGCAATGCAAAACAAATACCCTCAACAGGGCAGATACCCTCGGTGAACGTGAAGACTGTTTGGCTAACACGTTTACCACCGCCTGGTTATCGGACCAGAAACATACTCGCCGGTCCTTGAAATGCTCGACCCACAAATGGACGGCCACTACGATGGGAAAAAACTCAAGAAAGGTTAAGTCCCTAGTGATCGCCGTCCCACGCCAAGCTAAAGGCCAACGTTCTGCACACCATCTACCATCCCAGAACAGGCCAAACCCCAAGGATCCCGCAGCATCCGAGTGCACCTGGAAATCATTGTGGAGGTTCAAAGTGTCCTGCCACAGAGACACCCCGTTGTAACCTTCCAGGAATTCCAACCAAATGCGCAGATCAGCCTTAACCTGGCAGGACAAGCGCACCCTATGCCATGGGGCTCTCAAGCCTGACATAAGCCTGGCTAATCGGGAGCAGAATGGCCGCCCTGGGGCGATCGCTCTGCAAGCAAAGTTCAGGTGACCCAGCAGCGACTGCAGCTGTCGTAAAGTAACCTTCTTTAAAGGAAGGAGCTCCACGATAACTCCCCTTAGGGTAATTATCTTATCCGCCGGCAAACTGGAAGTTTGCGCCACCGTATCCAGCAAAATCCCCAGGTAAGTCAGCTGCGTAGAAGGACCCTCGGTTTTCTCTGCAGCCAACGGCACCCCCAATTCCTCAGTCAAAGCGGCGAAGGCCTGCAATAGCACCACGCAGTGCCCTGTATCCCCAGCGGAGGCCAATAAAAAGTCATCCAAATAATGTGTGACTCCGCCCAAGCCAGTTCTTTTTCGCAAGGCCCAGTCCAGGAATGAGCTAAAGCACTCAAAGGCCGCACAGGCCACCGAACAGCCCATGGGCATAGCCTTATCAAAGTAAAATCCTCCGTCAAACTGAAAACCCAGCAACCAGAAGTCATCAGGATGAATTGGAAGCAGCCGAAATGCGGACTCAATGTCGCATTTTGCCAACAGGGCACCCAGCCCAAATTTCCTTATCATCTTGATTGCCTGATCAAGCGAGGCATATTTCACCGAACAAAGCTCCGGGGGAATAACATCATTTACTGATGTGCCCTTAGGATGAGAAAGGTTATGAATCAGGCGAAATTCACCCGGTGCTTTTTTAGGCACAATACCTAAGGGTGAAATATGCAAATTGGGAAAGGGGGGAACAACGAAGGGGCCAGCCATACGACGTAGGGCCAGTTCCTTCCCAATTTTCCTGCGTGCCACCTCTGGCATCTCTTTCACAGACTTCTGGTTTGAAGGATTCCTGGCCACAGGGGATGCCACCACTGGGATCCGGAAGCCAAATAAAAACCCATTGCGCAAATAAGACGCTGCCTCCTGGCGTGGGTACAACTGCAACCACGCAAGCAACGGCTGTAGCCGCACCAGGGTATGGGCTAGGGAAGAAAGTACACTACTTTCCCGCTCCAGCAGCAGGAGCCTGGGGAGTGGCTTTTGAGGGCTGCTGAGCGCCCCCCCCTTTCCGAAAGGGCCATCGGACCCCTTGGCAAGTAGATGCTGGATGACTCCCTGAGCACTTCTCACACACATGTGAGTATCTGCAAAATTGACGCTGGCAGGTGCCCTTGTTAAAGTCCCAGCAAACTAGCTTGCGACCCACCTTTACTGGCACAGCCTTAGGCCTCAGTGGATCAGCGGCTTTTTTGTCAATACGCGGAGCCACATAGGTCCCACACATCCAAGTCTTTCCGGTCCCAGCGGGCCGTGGGGATCTTGGCCGCCCTGCGTCTAAAGTCCTTCTAGGATAAGCCGCTGCCACGACTCCAGCAAAACCTGGAAGCCATCCAGCCAGTGATCAAAAGTCCTGTCCATTTTTGCCACGACCGTCCGCTTCCTAGCAGAGGTCGAAACCCTGTCCTGCGAATCCAGCCCATCCAACTGGGGAGCCAGGCTGAAAATATCAACATAACGGCCGTCCAAAATCCTGGACCGCAATTTTGTGGGCAAGTGGGCACCGGGAATCAGGTCCCTAGCCGAATTGGTGGAAACTTTGACGTCAGGCACCAACACCCCGTCCTGACATTCCTGCACCGCCCCATACTTCGCCCTGTGGGAGTTTGCTCTCCTCTCCCAAGCCCACCTTGGGAGCCCCGATGCCTCCGCAAAACCCCAGTAAAGCTTAAGCGATGACTCCTCATCGCTACTGGAAGTTTGGGAGGAAGTACCTGCAGAAGAGGATGATGTGTCCCTCCGTCTCTTCTTGGCACGCCTCCTAGAACTCTTTTTACGGCGACGGCGCCTGCCGGACGAGGGCTTCGGCGGTGGGGGAAGACTATCCTCCACCGAAGACACCGAGACATCATCCTGTTGAACAGTACCTGAAACTGACTGAAGAGAAACAGCTTGTGAGGGACCAGGAACTGACCTCACCCCTGCTGAGGGCTGCACCGCTGACCCCCTCACCGCCCAGATGCGGGCGGATGCCCTTCGCCTGGTTACACCCTTGGGGTTACCCCGCACCCGTGGGGTGGCAGTCTGGGAGGCAGGTGAGACTGTGGGCTGGGGCAATTGAACATTAAGGGGGGTACCCCCGGCCAACAAATTCTCCCCCTCATCATCACTAGATGAAGACACCAAGGGGGATGCACCAACATGGGTGGCTAGGCCTGCAGAAGACGTCGTCGGGGTAGAGCAATGTTGGCTTGGCTCAGGAGAACGCAGCGCCTGCGACGGGCCTTTTATGGGCCGCTTCGCTGAGGGAGC
Source organism: Podarcis tiliguerta (assembly GCF_965153285.1). Taxonomy (NCBI): domain Eukaryota; kingdom Metazoa; phylum Chordata; class Lepidosauria; order Squamata; family Lacertidae; genus Podarcis; species Podarcis tiliguerta. Next base: position 44,577,350 of record NC_139537.1, on the reverse strand, counting down.
GGGTCCAGACCTCTTCAACGCATTCTTCTTTGGAGCCATACCTACTACTAGCAAAACAATGAATAAATTAGTAGAGGGCACCAATAATGGTGTTCACTCATCCAGGCAATAAGCAATTAATCAGCAAAGAGATCCACACAATTCCAGGCAGGTGCAATTATACCGCTCACCAGCAGGTGGCGCAATTGGTATTCAACCAGTTAAGAAGGCCGCACCTACAGCAAATGGCCACCAGAGGCCAATGCACCCAGGAAGGTAAAACAAAATGGCGCTCCCGCCAAAACTCACAAAATGGCGGCTTCGTCACAAAATGGCGGCTCCCCCAGCCCCACCCGGTCAAGGCCTTCCAGGCTCCAAATTAGGCCGGGTAGGCACAGGCCGCACCTACAGCAAATGGCCACCAGAGGCCAATGCACCCAGGGAGGTAAAACAAAATGGAGCTCCCGCCAAAACTCACAAAATGGCGGCTCCCCCAGCCCCACCCGGTCAAGGCCTTCCAGGCCCCAAATTAGGCCGGGTAGGCACAGGCCACACCTACAGCAAATGGCCACCAGAGGCCAATACACCCAGGGAGGTAAAACAAAATGGCGCTCCCGCCAAAACTCACAAAATGGCAGCTCCCTCACAAAATGGCGGCTCCCCCAGCCCCACCCGGTTAAGGCCTCACAGGCCCCAAATTAGGCCGGGTAGGCCCAGGCCGCACTTACAGCAACTGGCCACCAGAGGCCAATACTCTCAGGGAGGCAAAACAAAATGGCGCTCCCGCCCAAACTGATAAAATGGCGGCTCCCCCTGGTCAAGGCCTCACAGGTCCTAAATTAGGCCGGGGTAGGCCTAAGTTAGCCCCGAACCGCAGGACACGGCTGAGCACGGCCCACTCAATACGGCACCGTCCTGGAGTGCCTCCCACAGCCGAAAACAACCTAATTAAAAGGCACGCGCCACCACAAGCGCACGCGGGGGGGGGGCACGCACCTACAACCCAGCAAGCCCCCTTTAGATGACGGGGGGGGCAGAACAAACAGCAGGCCTCCCCCAAAAATCAAGCCCAGTGGGCCTGGTAAAGGCGCCTGCTCGGCGCCACACCCTGCGCGGCCTGACTCAGCCGCCCGATAAGGCCGCGACGCGGGAAAATCAACCCCCCACCGGCAAAGGTAAGATAAAGAAATTGAGGGGAGAAAATATTGGGAAATAACGAAAAACAAATAAAATTAAATAAACGGTCCCCGGGCTCTACCAAATCACCCCCCCAAGGCCTGCTAGGGCCAGAAACGGGCCGCTCGCCGGCCGGCTACGGCCCCGGGGCCCACAGGGCCCCGAAGCCCCGGGAAGGCGTGGGAGGCCTAGGTGACCAGGGACAAACAAAACGATAAAATAACAGGTAGAGGGATTAAGAAGAAGAATTCAAGAGACGAAAAGGAAGGAAAATAAAGGAGAAAGGGGAGAGAAAGTTTCTATACAACCAGTCCTTAGCTGTGTTCGATCCGATGCCCACAGCGAAAGAGAAAGCAGCTAGCTGTGGGCCAGACTTAAATAAGCTCTGACCCCACCCCCAAATTGGCAACATGCTATTTGCCCCAGCAACAACACCACCAATCCATGCCAGGCTCCCTCCTTCAATTCTGCCTGGCAATTAAAGGGTGCTTGTCAGGTCCCAGCCGCAACACGTGCTCTCCCTTAGTGAGAACATGCTATATTAATGGAATAAGGACTATAATATACTCTCACGCTACCTAGGCTTGCCATATGTCCTGGTTATTGGGTGAAAAAATGGCATTGGGGGAAATGTATGACAATGTGAAGAGAAAAGCAGCAGAAATAGCTCAAAAAGCTTAAAATCACTATTTCCCCAAATAAGTCAACAATCTTGGTGGTTTCCTAAAAAAAAAACCAAATAACTTTTGCAGCGTCAGGAATTTAGCTTATTGAAATATGGCAACAAGTAAGAGAAAGCTTGTGGCAGCTTTTTGTGTGTGTATTGGACAGACATGGTAACTTGGTATTGTGTTTATCTACAAATCTACAGAATGGCATTCCAGGTGAATGAAAACAAGCTTACATAATAAGGTGGCATACTTCTCAATATGGATTTTTTTTTCTAGACACGGGGCTATTAAAAATGTATTTAAAACAAATTCCTTTTCCTCTGGAGAATATTCTTATATTAATTGCTTTTGTCCTTAGGTGACTCTAATTATTATCCTGCAGGTGTGTTTAATTACAGTGTATTCTCACAGGGTTTAGGTCAAGGACCATTAAATGTGATGGTTAATTACCAGTAGTGTTTTTTTGTTTGGTTTGGTTGGGTGATTCCTCCTCCTGCCCTTGTTTAAAGGTTTTCATAGAATCTGGAATATAGTCGCCACAGTGGTTTTAGCTAACCACATTGGCATGTATCAGCTCACACTCCAGTTTCTGCTCATTGTTCTCTAGGAGCATTCAAATGCATTTTAGAAACATTATTTCACAAATTCTCACAAAGGCCGCTTTATGCAATTCTCCAATATTTCTTGCCAGTAAAATTGCCACAATTGTCATGTTTTGAAGCAGGCATTGTCTATACTACAGATATTTTGTTGACCTAGAAGCACATGGATTGTAAGAAAAGCAGTAGTTTCTGTATTCCTCTGGGTAGGGCTTTCATAATGTACTCAGTAGTACAATTGTATCTAATTATGTTGGTACTAGATTGAATTTTTGAATTGATTAATTATAATTCATATGCAGATTAACAGCTTTTAAAGGTCAACACCTTTATAATTGCACTGAGTACTTGTTTGCGTCTCTGTGTGCTGTGTAAACCAGATATTGAATTGATGTCTGAGTGGAATTCCATAATTACAGTTCTGGAGCATGAAAAATCAATTAGTACCAGAATTTGGTTATAAACAAGCACAATATGGTAGAGTTGCTCTTCTGCCCTCTTTCCTAACTGGTTGGAATTAGATCTCTATATTACAGTAGAGTGTGACAAACACAGCAGGACCACAAGTCCCACTATGATCTCATACAGGCTTTGAATCAAGTTACACAATGCTACGCTCTCATCCCAGTGAAACATTCCAGTTCTATTCAATTCAATAGAGCATAAGCTCCTGGTTTTCTTTAAATGATTTTAAAAAACAACAACAATAAAGGTACCCATTGAAGAATGATCTAAGTCATTCTCCTGAAGACTCCTTCTTACCTTGAAATCAGAAGGATTCTTTTCCATCTGCATGTATGTATATACATGTGCATACATACCTGTGACTATAATGAAAATATGACAGTGATCTTGTAGCCACTTACCCAAGATGAAGAACACAACAGGACTTACTTCTGGCTAGACATCTCAATGACATTGACAGTACTGGATAAGCATGTGGATTAAGACTGCACTGCATTGCACTGGGGCATTGGGGCAACACTGAAGGCACTCTGTATGATATTTTCAGTTTAGATGTGTTATGAAGGTCTTGAGGCAAATGGTCGGGATAACTTGGTTAGGTAGCTAGAACTAAGGGAAGCTGTTGGAGAAGTGGCCTTGAATAGTATCAGGTAGGCTGTGTGGAAAAGACAGGCGAAGGATGAAACCAACTTAATATATACATCTTGCAGATATGCTGGGGCAGTAAGAAGGAGATAAAAGCAGTGCTATGGTAGTTTACTCCTCACTGTTGCATAGTTTTAGAGTCCCAGCACATATACAGAATGAGGAAGAGCTGGTGCTGTAGAGTGTGGGGGTGAGGCAAGTGAGTGTGGCCCCCACTTTTCCTCCCTTATGAAATTATAGTGGTGATGAATGCCCAGATTTGGTGGAAGTAAAAAAAATATTAATATTGGAAAATGACTTTATCTTCAGAAGGGTTTGGAAACTGTATTATCATTAACAGATGCACAATGGCAACTATGCAAAAATAAACTGACTTCTGGTTCCAAGAGACACTGGAAATTAAAACAAAGCAACTCAAAAGTCTGTATATTTTTATTCCATGGAATCCAATATGTGATTTTAAGAACCTTGTGAAAATGAAATAATCTCTCTAAATTAGACATTCCTATGCAATCAGAAATGCAGGAGAGACATTAGCAATGAAGCTAATCAGCTTTGCCTAATTATTATTGTAGTGATGTATGCCTTTAATTAACTTTTCAATTGACTATGATGTTTACATATTAATTTAAACAATTTACATTACTATTTAATGGAAACATTTTCATATTAGTTATACTTCCTGTTTTTTTCAGAATTGATGTCCTAATAGAGCAGCCTTGGATGGTAAGGCTTAAATAGTCTGTACTGTGCATTGTAGTGAAATCCTTTCATGGCTGAATGAATAATTTTAACAGGCATGTGAAACTGAAGATGCCCATTTGTTAGATCTTCACTTAAAGTGCTTTCTCCTTGGATATCTTCATTTGCTTACACTGAAGCTGAACTTGAAGACATTCAATTAATTTCAACACCTTTAATGTTATACCTTATGCATAAGTTTAAATATAATTATATAGACATGGTATATGCTGACCACAGCCTCTCATATCACCTTGTATTGGAATGTTTGTAAGGAAGCTAATAAGCCTCAGAGGGACATAGGAAGCTGCCTTACCGAGTCAGACCAGCAGTCCTCAGAGCTGCAGTTGCTATAGGACTCTGCCTCCAAAGAGTCCTGGTCTGGGACTGTGTCAGGAGAAGGCTATTGCCCACACATCCTGGCTGTGAGCATCCCATAGGCCACTGAGGGAAATAGGATCCTGGACTAGACTGCCCTTTTTGTCTGTTCCAGCAAGGCTCTTCTTATATTCACAGGATCCAGAGTCACATGTAGTATAGGCATATGTACCTGGTATGTCCACCTGGTAATGTTATTATTACAAACTGCCATTGGGAATATTCCCGATAAGAACCTATCAACTTATCCATGTGAATTTCCCAAATGTCATATCAGATATTAGGATGCAGAGTGGAGCAAGAGGAAAGCCTGAAAGCATGTCAAGCAAGCATGCCTCTTACACAGGAACTTAAGCAAGTTCAACAACACCTGATACCATACTACTTATGCTGTCTCTGCTGCCATTTCTGAAAATGCACCACCACCACAATGTTTTGTCATATTAATATTAGAGATGGGCCAAAAAAAACCACCACCCGTTGTGGATGTTTGCTAATCTGACTTTAAAGAAACAAAAAATCATGGACACTTTTGCAGATATTTTGACTGGGCAGACTGTAAAATCATGTTCAGTTCTACATGGGTAAACTTCAGTTGTGGCACTAGATGTTAAAATAGCCTCCGTACATAAAGCTGGTGGCACACTGGTGCAAGCAGGCATTGTGAATGACAGCATCAGCAATGGCCAGCAAATACAGAGGCAGCAGGTGGTGAAACAGATTGCTGCAAATTAAACAACAGTAGGTGGAATGAATTCAGATGTCCCTTATCATGTGGTAGCTTACCACCATGTGCACATAATAATCCTTCCAAGTGGTAAGGAACAATTGACTACACATCTGAACCTGCTTAGAAATAATGGAGAACCAGAGAAGTGGTGCGTCCCACTTGGCAATACATTGCACACAAACATACTACCAAGTATATATGCACTCCATAATAAGCAACCATTTAGTCACCTGGGTATCAAACTATTGCCTTTGATTAAAAATTTGGGAGACTCTCATACACAGGTAAAAGAATGTGATAGTAGAACACATTCATTGATCATCTGGATAGCTCCTCTGCTGCTGGCAGCTTATTCTGATAACTGGCTGCTCTGTTTAACATGAGTGTTTCTATTATTGACAATTAGTTCCCTGCTCTAGCCATGTTTTGCAGACACAGCAAGCAATCATATTTCTGATTAATGATCTGGCTGAGTGTAAAGAGCAGTCTCCTAGTTTGCAGCTGTGTGTGGTGCGTCCACTGTGTCTGTGTCAGCATAACTGCAGGGACGAGGATATGAAAGACTGCATAGATCAGGAGGGAAGGTGGCAGACTAAGCTGAGGAAAGGAAATCAGATTCCTTCCTGGCCTCAGTTCAATCAAATTCATGCCCCACGCTCATTGCTTCCCCCACCCCCGCGGGGTCTTGTATTGGAATACAACAAACCTTGGTAACTTCATCAGCAACATAATCTGTCCTTCATAGCTTGCAAACAGGATGAATGCAAAGCAAACATAACACTAACATTTCTAGCGAGCCAAAAATGTGTGCCAAAGAGATTCAGATAATTACTTATGTCATATCTGTCACGTATTAGTAGGGACACCAGTGTCTAGCCTCATGCCAGCTTATTCTGAACACCTAGGACATGACTGTGATTTTAAAATGAGATCATATTCTTCACAGTTTATAAATCACCATCTGGACCTCTCTTGATGACTTTAGAAAATGCCTTTGTCTCTTGATGTTGTAGGGGGGGGTGGGAGAAGAGAGACTTGGCTCCAATTTTAATTACCACCAGAATATCTGGGGGCATTGATTTATTAGCTAACTGTTGAATGATGTGGATGTTCATGCATGTGTCCTTTTAGTCCTTTGTTATTTTTCATTGCAGGGATCCTTTCCCTTTATTCTTTTAGTTTTCAATTAAAAACTCCCTATGATCTTTTGCATGTAATGTGTCTACACTGAAATGTTGGCATATTCGGATCGTATTCTTGACTGCCCTATCTATAAACATCTTATTTGGTGCAGGCAAGCAGGTTGATCCTAGGTATGTTTACTCAGAAGGACATAATATGTGGTCCATAGAGACTTGGAACCAACAATCACCTGCTCATCTGTGAAACTCTCTGCATAGTGTGGTCTGCCTGGCAAATTTCCTTTTCAGTACCAGGTAAAATCTTAATTTACCTCATAGACTTTGGCAGATTAGGATGATTATATTTTTGCTGTTAGTGTGCTGCCAAAGCTTCCTGTAGCTGTTCTGGGTGGGGGTTTTTTTTGGTATATTTTTAATGAATTGCACATTTTCTGATGAATGTGCTGATATTATTATGTATTGCAAGTTGCTTGGAGACCGCTTTATAACAAGCAGTCAGTGGGTAGTAATGGTAGCAGTAGTAGTAGTAATAATAACAATAACAATAACAATAATAATATCTGAACACATGCACACACATTCATTGAATTACCTAAGTTTGTTCTCATGTCAGGGACTTGGCAAATTTTAGAACTTAGCTGGGGGTTTTCTCTCTTACTGTGTTATTTCTCCTGTCTGGAATAGCACAAGTAATGGTAGCTCTTAAAGGGCAACAGAAATAATTAGATTCCTGCCGGTACGTGTGTTTATCAAAGCATTTTTGCCAGATGTAGGACATATGCTCCAATGAGTCCTGCTTTCCCTGAAAGGAGAAAGTTTTTAGCTTATTTATCCTTACAGACATGTTAGAATAGCACTGGGACTCAAGCCAAGAAAATGGGGGTGGGGGTGGGGGGAGAGATAGTTACACAGAATGCCAGAACTCTGAAAATGCTGCACTCATTGAATGGTAGTTTGAAAAGTTATCCATGCAAGAACCAGTCCAGGAAAAAGTAAGATGAGATCAGCCAGGCTTTTGGTGAAGGGGGATTTGGTGAGACTGGATTAGAATAAGGAAGAACAATCTGAGTCAAATTGTAGTGTTTCACTGGTTGTAAAGTTTCACAGACTCCATAACTTAGTCATGCCTCATTTTTGCAGGATCAGTTTCAGCATACCATAAGGCCTATCAACTTATGGTAGTTCCACAACTCCTTTCAACCACAGCTAGCACTGACAATGGTCAGAGACAATATTGTTGTCTACCCATGTTGGCTACTCATGCCTTAAGAAATCCATTACCGGTTTGATCATTGTTGTTTATTGGGCTATCACCTTGCTTTGTCCTTCCAGGGTGCTGCAGAACTCTGGACTGGGAAACACAGCATGCTCCAGATGCCTTTGAAGGCATAAGAAACCCCCTGCACTTCATATATGGTGTCATATATGGTGGGGAAAGACTTGAAAGCAGCAACATGGTATTGGCATCCAGACTCAGTAAATGACTGCTTGTCCCCCCCCCCCCATCCAGTTTTGTTAACAAAATAGAATATCAAAGCAGAATTGATATCCTTGCTTGTTAACTGTGATTTGAAGGGGGAGGTACATCACTTGCTAATTTTGATACAACCAGTTATAGAAGCTTTAAATTTGCCCTCATGAGCCAAGCAGAGTGGAAAAGCATGAGACTGACATTTGTGTTTGACGTTTGATTGTTTGATGTTCTGTATGAACTGAGCCATCATCTTCAATTACCTGTATGCAGGGGAGCAAAGGAATATCTCCTATAAGTAGGAAACTTAAAATACAACTTTTTCTTACCTGAAATTATTGCAATAGTATATTTAAAATATGTATAATTCTCAACTAATTACCTTTGTTTGCTCAACCTGGATGGACTACGCTGTCTCTTCCCTATTTTTCTGAAGTTCGTGATCAGTTATTCAAACACCATCCATTTTTTATTAAGTAACTACTTTGAATTTTAGGAAAAGGTGATTTGGTGTCTGTATTAACTACATCCCCTTATTTGCCTTGAGCAAAAGTTGATATATGAAAGGTACTGTGACACGTTCATGTGCGCTTTTAGTAGTGTGAGCTGCCACATTTAAGACCTAAGTTGAAACCATCAAACTCATTTTAATTAGGACTACTGATTGGATTTCTGCCAAGGTTCCAAAGCACATAGATTTTCTATTTTCAGTCACTAAAATTTATAATTGCCTTCACAGATTTCATCCCCTTAATGTTGTATTGTTCATTTTTTTTCCATTTCTCTGTGTGTGTGTTTTCTCTTTTTGTAAGAACCTAGACAAATTTATATACATACTAAAATGCTAACCACATTCCATTATTTCAGGCCTGACATATGGCGTTCCATTTTTACTCTCAGGCAGAAAAGCAATTCTGCCTCAGCCTCACATTTTCGCTCAATGTATTTTACTCTTAATGAGTTTCAGAGAAGCTGTATCTTAAGGCATATTATTACCATCATGTCTAAAGTAATACAAACTAATAAGAAATGTATATTTATCCAGTTCATTGTTCTTTGTAGTTATGAAGTTTTCTAAAGGAGTCATTCCTGGTAAAATGAATTTTCAAACTGTAGTGGATGCTCAGCATTAATTATTTGTGTGCACAAGTACCCCAGAAAATAAATTAATTTTGTAATCTCCAGTCAGGATTAAAAATATATAGACAATTCTAAAACTGTGATGGCTTTCCATATTGTTTTCTGTACTGCAGCTATGTGCTGAAATACATATACAGCCAATTGTATTTGGAAATGATTTCATATAGAAAAGCTCAGCAATCTGTGACTTGTATCCAATGGTGGCTGTGCAGTAGTGGTTTTGCAATAGTTCAGGAGTGGGAAATCTCAGACTTGTGGATCACATGCCTCTCTGGCCCTAGACCTCACCCTCTCCCCAGCTCAGCTACAGAGACCTTGCTTTCAGTGGGTAGGGAGCTAGCTCTGTCCATGCAAAGCAGTGGAAAGAGTTGCTGGAGTTTGGTATGTTTTTGGACTATAAAAGAATTGTTTGAACCTTTGCTATACCTTAAATCCAGGCATGCATGCCTGCCATCCTCTGGGCTGTCATCAAAGTGAATTCGTGGCACAATATAATTTATTCATCTATTTTATGCTGAAGTACTGTTCAGGTTTCTCATGGGGTTTTGTTTTTGCTGTTATAGACTAACAGTGCTGTTTTCTTGCAAAAAGTATTGAGCATTTCTGGAGGAGAAACTGAATCACACTAGACACCTTCGGATGAAAACACCCACCCACCAAAACAGCAAATCATCTCTACCACCCTCCAAGTGCTAGAAAACACTTTTGTAAAAAAATAAAATCTGTAGTATGGAATTGTTCTTCTGCCTTGGAGAAATTGGTCTTTTTAAAATGTGTTCTCTTCTACTCCATTTATAGGATCAGATAAGCCATTACAGCCAGTTTTGTGATAAGGTAAAGGCATTTATAAGCATGAAATGTTAGTCAATAAAAGTGGCTGTGCAGGGAAGCTGATTTCAAGGTATGAGTTTGAGGTCAAATCTAAACCCCAAGTAATAAGGAATGAATGTTCTCAGCCCATTTCTTTTTGTCAGCATCATATAAACTGGGCATCTCGACTGGAAGAAATTCTGAGCAAAAAAGCATTCCATTGCATCTTTTAATATGAATTGTCATCACAAATGAAATCAATCAGCAAATCTGGATGCTGGCTGTTATTATTAATCACCATTTTGACAATTTGTCTAATTAATCAGCCAACTTGAAAAAAAAGGAAAAAGAAGACTAACATTCTGGGTAGAACTGTGTACTTCAAATGATCTAAAACAGGAGTTTCTAAAAATCAAATATGGAAATAGGGACAGAGGGGATATGGGGCAGGTGGGGAGAAATACCTGGAAGACTGCAGATTTCTGGGCCTCCTTTAGAGCCACAAATTGAGCTGTGCATAAAGAAAATATGTCTCCACTGTCAGAGGCAGAATGCCTCTGAATTCTGGTTGTTGGGAATCACAAATGGGGGGAAAGGCTCTTTCGCTCAAGTTCTGCTTGCAGGGTTCCCATTGGCATCTGGTTGGCCCCTGTGATAACTGAGTGTTGGACTAGATTTAGAGGTAGGCAACCTTTTTTATACCCATTTATACTAATGCATCTTTCTTTAGTGTTTGATGAAGGAGGATGAGGGTGGCACTGTTGGTTAAACCACAGAGCCTAGGACTCAGAGCCTAGGACTTGCCGATCAGAAGGTCGGCGGTTCGAATCCCCGCGATGGGGTGAGCTCCCGTTGCTGGGTCCCTGCTCCTGCCAACCTAGCAGTTCGAAAGCACGGCAAAGTGGAAGTAGATAAATAGGTACCGCTCTGGCGGGAAGGTAAATGGCGTTTTCGTGCACACTCTGGTTTGCCAGAAGCGGCTTAGTCACGCTGGCCACATGACCACATGGCCAGCTGTACGCTGGCTCCCTTGGCCAATAAAGCGAGATGAGTGCCGCAACCCCAGAGTCGGCCATGACTGGACCTAATGGTCAGGGGTCCCTTTACCCTTTACCTTTTATATTAATGCATCTTTCTTTAGTGCTCGATGGAAGGAGGATTCAGCTTGTGCCGTAGGACCCCCTACCGCCCACCTAGAATCCTGAAACACCCACTAGTGGGCGGTAGGAACCAGGTTGACAACCCCTGGACTAGATGAATCTTTGGCCTGGCCCAGCATGCTCTTCTTGGTTTCTTAGAAAGCAAAGAAATGCTTATGCTGAAAGTGTGGAGCCCTGACAGATTTCCATCTTCCCTCCACAGTACTCATTGGAAGGAGGCATAAGCATCTAAACAAACAGTAGTCACTGGTACCATACTGTGGTTCCTGCAGAGATTCAGCAGTCACCTTGCTCTTGAGTCTCAGAAGTCTATTCTATGCTAAGAGTTCTTGTAAACCATTTGGAGTGTCGTCATGGAAAAACAGGGCGGAGGGATTTAAAGTAGAAGCAGGCCTCAGTTCTCATTTGGTATATCAGAGTCTCTTGCAAGAAAACAAAGGGAAGGCAGGATGAGTGGAACATCATGAGGAGGCAGGTGAGGTGGGCAGAGAAGCCAGCCAAAGACTCTTAGGATTCAGGGCTGTGTCCACTTTACTCCAGTAGCCTGCAGAAGTTCTAAAGCATTTTCCAGACTGCACACCATTCAAAATCTTCTTGAGTAGCCAGTCATTTTAAGAATTGTTTTGTACTAGTTTTAATAGCCTTTTGTGTTTTTATATTGCTGCACACCACCCTGTTTTTTTATGAGAGGGTGGTATATAAATACTTTTATGAATAAATCAAGATAGTGACTTGGTCTGAGAACCTCTAGCATTGAAGGCTATGTAGAAAAGCAGAAGGAAGGCTGTAACTCAGTGGCAGAGCATCTGCTATGTATGTAAAAAGTGGCACGCTCAATCCCCACCATCTCCAGGTGGAGCTGAAAAGTACTCCTGCCTGAAACCCTGGAGAGGTGCTACCACTCATTGTTGGCAATACTGAGCTGGATGAACCAATAGTCTGATTCAGTGCACAGCAGCTTCCTATGCTCCTAAGTGGATGGAGTTAGCCTGTAAAGTATGCCCTTCACAGAGCAATCTCATGCATGTCTATTCAGAAGAGTATATTCACTGAGTTCAATAGGTCCTACTTCTAGTCAAATGTGTAAAGGAATGTAGCCTTAATGGTTTTCAAATATTTGAGAGGGTGCCAGAAAATAGGTGACCTCGAGAGGCTAATGAACAATAAAGTTAAATTCCAGGAAGTCAGAAGTTGGCTAAGCATTGGAGAAGGGAAACATGATCAATTGGATCTTATTCCTTAGGTTTTTCCAGAGTACTGGCCAGAGATTTATATGATTTAACTATACTTCACCTTGCCTACGGCAGTAACAATTCTGCTGCTTTAGATGTAGGTGTTTTGTTATAGATATTAATAGGCAATGCATGATCAGATTAAACTGGTAGAATACTATAATTGCCAAATTATAACAATTAAAAATATCCACATATATCTCAAATGGGTGTGTAGTCAAATGGGTATGTAGAGGCTGTGATAAAGACAAAGCAAATGTTCAAAGAAGATAGCAGCCTTTAAACAAAATGAAATATTCCACTGAACCTTCAGGGGTAATTCCCTGCCCCCAACTGCTCTGACAATTCTTAGCTGAAATAGGAAAATATTATGATACACAACAGACCACAACCAGCTACGATTACTTCCTTTATATCATGGAAGAAGGGGAGGGGGAGAGATATCACATTTTGTTGATAGTCTAAAGGGTACATTGAAACAGCCTCTGAGTAACTCAAACATAAACAGGAAAGAAATCTGATAGAAAGACTTGGCACTGCTCCATTTCAAGACTAATTACTGCCATTGAGGCAAAGTTTTGAATCAAGTTATGGGGAGACAGTGGAATGAAGAAGAGTTGTAGCTCACTCCTTCAACTCTGACCCCGTGATAGTAATTTATATGCATTCTGCTTCTCTTCTGTAAAACAAATGAATGGAAGCTCACTAGAGAATTTGGAAATATAAATTATGAAGGTGAATGCAAACTGGAAACTTGGGTTCACATCTTCTCTTGCAGATGCTCAGCCCAGCAGAAAGATGAATCAAAGGGGCAAACTGATAGCTCCATTCATCCCCTTTATTTTGGCTGATGCAGCTGGACACCCCAGTTCAGGCCCTTTCAGAAGAATGGGGCTGCCTAGGCTAAAAAGAGCCATAGCCAACTCTGCTCCACCCCCTTAATGACTTGCTTTAGGGCCTTACACTCGCTACCATTGTTGGGAATACTGCCAGTGACAGTGTGTCATCTGCTGCCCTATCCATACCTGCAGTGGGGTCCTCCACAGCTATGCACCATCAGCAGAAACTAGGAAAAGGGCCCATCTGTTACAACCTAATGTCTTCCAGTGGCAACAATTAAGGGGTTCAGTTTGCAATTGTAACATACATGTACTTGGGAATAAATCCCATTGAACTCAAAAGATGTTACTACTCCCACTGCATCCAATGTAGCTTACTCCAATGTAGTGTGTATAGCAGGGGTTGCTAACCCAGACCACAGAGACACCATGGCGTATGTGAAAGCCTTTGTTGGTGCCCCCAAGAAGGGGTGCTTTTAATTCTTTTTTAGAAAAGTAAGTTTATTGCCAGCCTAGAAGGAAAGTTACAAAGCAAAATGTGCAGGTACCCTTCTAAGCAATTTCTGTCACTTGAGCCAGCCTGTCTACTCTCACCTAGCAGTGCTTTTTAGCCTATGAACTATGAGTGAAGTAAAACTGTGATGGATAAGTGAGTTGTTTGGACACCAGACAATAGAAATGCCTAGGGTCCTGAGGAGTTGCTGTTTTCCCCTCCCCTTTTGTGTAGTTTTCCTGTCTTATTTTTTAGCCCTTGGAATATCTGTTGTTTGCCCTTCCTTTCCCCCTAGCAACCAAGATGCACCTTTCCTTTGGTGGGTTTAACTGAGATCAAGTAAGACCAATAAGTTGTTTTCTGAAAATAGTACTGCACAAGAAGTGTGGGTGGATGTTAAACAAGCCCCCTCCACCCTTAAAAGGCAAATGTGAAAACTTCGCAAAGAAGAGTTAAACAGCAGGCACTTATTAACATTTCACTGTATAGTAAACTTACAGTACAATGGTATACATGTCTACTCAACTCACTTCCTGGTGAACTAACACTATTCCACATCATGTGTTTCCCCACCCAGTGCAGCATCAGTAACCAATGGATCGCGAGCGGGGGAAATGCACAAGGCAACAATGCTGTGTAATAATGTGACGTAAGAAAGGTTTTTTATGATGATCCCGTGTCTGCTATGATATATGCAGTCTGCCATTAAAGGAATTTCCTTTGTTAACCTCTAGGGATAGCACCATGCACTTACTATATACAAAAGAGATAGACTATTAAATAGAGTTATGTTCTGCTTCATAGCATGTCCAACAATTTGTCAGTAATTAGTGAAGGGTGAGCTTGGCTTGCCTCAATTCAGAAGTGGCTTGGAAGTTTCAAATTGTATCAGTGAGCACGGAGGAAAAAACAGCTCGTCTTGCTTCTGAGGTTTCTCTTATTGCCTTGTCCCCTCAGCAACGGCAGTTTCCAGCTCTTGACATGGCTGTCAGGCACTTGGAAATGTAACTGCCCCCACCCTGCCGGAGCAAATACTCCAGGGAACAAAAGAAGGTTTTCGATTTTGATGGGAGCAAGAAGCACATAAAACATTTTGTAGGAAAATAGTCAAGAGAATTGTCCCAAATAGAGAATATATATCTGCCAAATAAAAACGTTGCTTGGTTGGGTAGCTCAGTGACATAGTTCACAGCAATCAGTGAGAATTTCTCTGGGACGAAGGGGTCAAGATGAAAGAGGTTCTGTGCACACACACATACAAGGAAGCTGGCTGTGCAGTTCACAGGTTTCAGAGCAATCGAGGGGAGTATTTATTTCACCAGTTTTATAAACCGCTTGATTTCAATAAGACCGCAAAGTGGTTATGAAAAGAATAAAACAATAAAATTATCAGTAAGAAACAATTTAAAATGACTGTTTAAAAATGTTTTTTAAAAAATAATAATTAAAACCCACAATCTGGAAACCAGATTGAAACACACATCAACATTATATACATATATGGCTAGGCTTCTCTAAAGAAAAACATTTTTAGCAGGCACCAAAAGAGTACAATGAAAGTGCCTCCCTGCTGTCAATTTGCAGGGAGTTCCAAAGTGTGTCTGCTTCCACACTCAAAGATGGATTTTCTTACAATTGAAGAACAAATATTATGTGGCACCTTTAGCAGTGTCAGTTCCACATATTGAAGCTGTGGAGTGCGTACATATAGGGAAAGGCAGTCTCATAGGGAAACTGCCCCCAAGGTGTTGAGGGTTTTATTTCCTAGTAGTAACACCTTGAAAATTGGCCCAGTGGAAAATTGGCAATATGATTCCTTGAATCCCAGACTGGGAAATAGGCAGGATATAAATAAATATAATAATAACCAGTGTAGGACTCTGAGTAGAGAGGTTATATGCTGATAGGGTCTCACTCCTTTCAGAAATTCCATACTAACTGCAGCTTCCAGGTCAAGGACAAGGGAAGCCCCACATACAACATATTGCAGTAATTCAATCTTAAAGTCCCCATTGCCGGAACTACTGTAAGGAATAACATGGACATTTTGGGGATATGTGCACCTGCACTCTGGTTACATAAACTGGAAACAAACCATAGGCAATATAGGCAAGCATTATGAATAGGAATTAGCAATATTTCTGT
Organism: Podarcis tiliguerta; assembly: GCF_965153285.1. Lineage (NCBI taxonomy): Eukaryota > Metazoa > Chordata > Lepidosauria > Squamata > Lacertidae > Podarcis > Podarcis tiliguerta. The sequence continues at coordinate 44,561,534 of NC_139537.1, read as the reverse complement.
CAGTAATTAAATAGCAGAAGACTTACTCTATAATTGTTATTATTTTCCAGCAATGATGATTGCCATTAAATTGGTGGGGAACAGTCCAGTACTGTACGTGGTCTGATATATTTTATATTATAATTTATATGAGCAAAAGCATAAGACTAGCTGGTGCTTCACTAAAAAGAGAATATTTACACCTAGAATATTTTAGTTTCTACAGAGTGTTATCTGTCTGACTTTTCATTGAACTTAATGTCAAACAGGAGAAAGTCCGTGTTCTTTCAATAGCTCTTTGATATTTTATTGATTAGTTTGTCAAAGTATCATGACTGTAGACAAGAAACATCAAAGTCTCCAAATAACTTTGAATGCCATACATGGTTTCACTTCAGTCTGGACTTTGCGTGCAAGTCTTCTAGTGACCTAAACTACTCTAAACATATTTTGTAGGCACATTTGTATACACCCTTACATATTATGATTATAAGTGACAGTGTATCTTAGAAATATGTAGCATTTCATGGTTAAAAGAGAGTAACATAAACTACCAATAGTCAATTTAGTCCATTTTATCTTGAGAGTATAAAATTCTATACAGTGGTACCTCAGGTTAAGAACTTAATTCATTCAGGAGGTCCGTTCTTAACCTGAAACTGTTTTTAGCTTGAGGTACCACTTTAGCTAATGGGGCCTCCCGCTACCACCGCGCAGCCACTGCGCAATTTCTGTTCTCATCCTGAAGCAAAGTTCTTAACCTAAGGTACTATTTCTGGGTTAGGGGAGTCTGTAACCTGAAGCGTCTGTAACCTGAGGTACCACCGTATTTTAAACTTCTATCAGCATTCATTGGGATTTTTGTTTTAAGAAGTGGAAGAAACAAAAAACAGAATAATTATAATATGTCTAGAACATGGCTCTGTACACTTTCCCACTTATATTTCACAATGCAAATGCTTATGTTGAGCACCTGAAAGTTGGTGGTGGTCATAAATAGAGAGATTCATAAAATATAGACTAAACTTATGATAATTTTTTGTCCATACATTGCTCCCCAAATCTAATAAAAATATTTTCAATGGAAAGTATTTTCCATTAATCTTATGTGACATTCCAGGGCTCTCCTACTAGTCACTAGTCGCCAGGGGTCTCTAGGTGAGTCTCCCATCCTCTCCACTGTAGCCAGAGGTTCCTAACCTTTTCCAAAATAAGCTGCTGTTACCATCTACTGAATTACAAAGAAGAGAATGTCTTCCTCTGTGTCCTTAACTGTATACAGCCATCTCCCCACTTACACAGGGGTTACATTCCAGGGTACCGTGTGTATATGTGAAATCGCATATAGTGCGGAACACCATCTAAAAAGCCACACATCACAAAAAATCCACAAAAATCCACCACAATAACTCCCTCCAAACCTCCTTTCTCAAGCTATAACTCTCTACAAGCCTCAAAGGTTGGTGCAAAGACTCAAGGTATTGCAGTTGCAGAGGCACCTGGGATTGCTAGCCATTTTCCTGCTCTTTGCACACAACTTTTCCAGTTTTCCCGCTCTTTTGCACCATTTTGGCCCTTTTTGTGCCTTCTTGCCGTTTAAATCGATTTATTTAATTATTTCCCGGTGCCGCGCGTATACTTGGTCACGCAGGTCAAACATGTGTAAGTTGGAAGACGCCTGTGTATCATAGCTAGTATGTGCTGTGAGACATGTTATTCCTAGAACCCTCAGAACACTCTGATGAATTTAAAGCAATCAGTATACTTACGCACAATTTCAGCATCTGCTTTAGTTTCGTAAATGCTTTTTAGCTTATGAAGTTTTAAATACAACTGAAAGGGTTTTGAAGTCACTGTGTTTCTTGACCCCTTGTACATTACTAGAGGTGCTGGGAAAGTTATCCGAAGATAGGCTCAGAGAATATCTTGAAGAGGTCAGATTTATAAGCCCCTGAATTATTCTCCAGCATGGATTGAAATCCAGTTTGGAGGGGGAAATCCTATCTCCTCTTGTCCTTCCAGATCAGTTTCCCCATTCTTGCCAGCTCTCTGCATCTCCCAAATAACCTTTCATACTTTCCCTGGCCTGCAGCAGCAAGCAGTGACATGTGTCGTATCAGCACGTAGGAAGGGAAGGGTAGAGACAAGTTTGTTCCTTCCATGTCCTATTTGCCTATCACCCTCAGAGAAAAATGTGTGGTAACGCTTTACTTTTCTAGCCTTCCAAAAAGCCACTGCCTCTAGAACAGTGTTTTTTAGGTTGGCGATGAATGGGAATGTAAAAGAACATTTTCTAAGCTTCAATTTTGCTTTCAAAATAACCAGAGTCCCAATTATTATTATTTTCTGGGAAAAGATTGGATCATTTTCAATTCAATCTAAGGTGAACAGCAGAGAGCTTTCCCCCCTCTGTACATAACGTACTGTATGTCAACCCATTATCATTATGTTATATCAGCATTCAGGACATTTCTTCCTTTTTCTTATCTTGACATCCAAATGATTATATTTTTATTGAAGAAATATAAACCATTGTTAATAAGTCTTTTGTAGCTTTATGTTCTTCACAGACTAGTTCCAGCTTGCAAAGAGCTTCATTGTTATGTTTGTATGCATCTGAAGCAAATAGGGGCTAAAGTTTTAGGCAAATGGTGGGATTGACTCAATTTTCCTATGTACATCATGGAAAGACAGGTCTAATCTGCAAAGGTCACATAATCTGGAAGACCGTGTAAAAATATTTTAACTGCAAAAACACTGCACAGTTTGAAAGAAAATAAAATCTAGTTTTACTAAAGACTCATTAAAAACTGTGATTTCTGGCAAACATATTCGTAACTGTGTTATATTCTAACAGGGGTATGTTTAACTGAGAAACAGTATCCCTTTTGTTGAACCAGAGAGGAAAATCTTGTTTCCAAGACACACATTACAAATACTTACTAAACTCTTTCAAGCAGCTTGCCAAAATGTTAAAACACTTCTAGTACAAATTTAGACCACTGATTCATTCTTAATAACTTGATTGATATTGTAACCTAATATGTGATCTGTGTTTTATCCTGCTTTTTGGGAGCTGCATTTCTGATAGTTTCTTATATAAATTACATCTTAATTACTTTTAAAAACCAAGGTGGCACTTACATTAGAGTCTTGAATGTATGGTCATGTTTAAAGTTATGACACACTTTTTCCACTCTTGAGAGCCTGAGAAGCAGCAACAATGACGTTATCATGTATACTATTTACCATTTTGGACAGATGGATTGGGTGAGTGAGCTGTATAAGGTTTATAACCACTCACTTATTTTCAGTGCTTTTAACCTTTGGTTAAAAGGGTATTCATAGGAGGATCAATGCTTTGAATGAGCACATCCAAGAAGTGTAAAGACTCAGCTATGCATGCTGATTTTCCATATGATCATATAAAAGATTATCAGGTCAATCTCAGTTGATTTTCTATGACATTACAAGCAACAGAGGTTGTGCATACATTTGCTAAATTCACTCAACCAGCATGAAGAATGGAAAAAAAGAAATTATTTAGCGTCTACGATTCCAATAAATATCTAAAGGTACACAGTCCTAATGTATCCATTCTGAGACTAGCTGGATGACTTTAATGGTCTTCCTCTAAGCATATAAAATTGTGAAATAACTTCTGAAGCATTGTTGAAGACATCTTTAGTAGCACAGTGATCCTAGTGTTCTCTCTCCAACACACCTACAAATCTGAAGGCCACTCCCTACCACCACTGCCCATTTTCCATTATCTTCTGAAGACAGAAGAGCAGTACAGGACAGAAATGGTGCTGCCAAAAAGACAACCAAATAGGCACCAGGTGATAATGAAAGAACAGCAAATGAGACAGTCCAAGGAATGTAACAGAAATATGAGTCTCAGTTGGAATAAGTGAGATATATTTGCACCACTGAGCTTGCAGCTGAATTGACTATGGAAGAGAATGCTTAGAAATGCTTGGTCAGTTGAATTTGGCTTGATTCCAATCAACTTATGGTTCTTTGAAATGTCAAGTGATTCTATATATCACTTTTGTGGCAGGGGCCAAAAATAAACATTGCTTCAAGGTACAACTAGTTACAGTGGAACTAATTTATCCATAGTCCCTGCCAGCCATTTTAGCTTGTTATTAAATATCACTGACAGTTGTTCAACTGTTTTTATTATATTTATGTCATGGTATGTTATCATTGAAAACATCACTGGAAATTAAAAATTGGTTGGTCCATTCAGAATCTTGTTCTAAGTCTATATTTACCCAAAGCAAATGTTTCACAGAAAACTAGAAAGTGCTGCAGTTTTAACTCAAAAATACATTTTAGGCTATTAACCATATGACTGTCATAAAGCAAGTAAAATAAATGACTTAATAATTAGCAAATTAATTAGTTTCTAAGGTGAGTCTTCCCTTCCTTTAAAACATAAATGAAGAAAATTTATGGACCACCAAAGACTGAGAACATAAAGACAAAAAGTAGTAAACAACCGGAGCTTGATTATACAGTAGATCCTTGAACACTGCTAAGTAGTAAGGTCTGTAGTGTTAAAACACAACTGTCCTGGTAAATCCATCTGCAATAGATTACATAAGAGAATAAGTATAAAAAAGAAAAATATTAATCTTAGGACAGAAATATACCCTTATTAGTTTAAGAACACATTGTTGACTAATTATAGCTTTATACATGAATATTTTAGAGATATTTTAATGTTATCAAACCTATTCAGTTGGCTCTTTTGCCAGCTCTTCTCTAGAAAATAGGTTTTCATATCTTTTTAAGGTGTGTTCTTATTGCTGATTGAAGGGCAGAGGAAGAATGCTAGGATGCAACGTATGTGCCCTTCTACTGCCAGAGAGGGAAGTCCACCAGTGAGACAACTTTTCCATTGCTGATGGTCCCTCAGTAGGCCTGTGGAAAGCTCTGAGGCAGGCACAGTAAATTCTTCCCATCCCAGTTGGGGTGGGAAGGAAAATATCCCCTCTTCCCACCCTGGTGACAGTGAAATAGCAGGGCAAAGAATGTAGTCATTGAACTTGCATGAAAATAAACTTCCCCCCACACCACAATAAGGTAGGATTGCTCATTTTACATCATGAATCTGCAAGGCTGGTGACAGAATTGCCTTTAATTCCTAAGATAGCTCCTGTATGCTGAAGATGAAAAACTGAAAAGAGGTGTGTATTTAAGTTTCACCTGACTGTGCACAAGTTAAAATTTGTCTGTATCACTGTTAATTTTTGTTTATATATTTTAAAACATATTTACGCCACTTAATGTTATATAACTATAAGTGGTTTACACAAAAATAATAAAAAAACATAGCAGATAACGTTCCTAAAACCAGGCAATAACAGGTATAACTGAGTAGTATACAAAAAATTAAAAGGTTGGAGACCAGGAAACCATATATGTTTTTAACAGGTGTTTAAAATCCACTACAATCTCTGCTTTGTGAAAAACTCAAGAGAGAGCATTCCAGAGGGTAGGTGCTATTACTAAGAAGTCCTACTTCCATGTTAACACCAAATGACAATTCACTAGTCATGAAATGACTGCCTGGGTCACCTCAAATGACCTTAAGATCAGCTTGGTCTATATCGTTGGTGGTGGTCTGCATTTTCCCACAAAATACTGCATAAGTCTTGAAAACTAAATATTAGTGGCATGTTCCATTTCCTTCTGGACTTATTGTTTAGATACAGTAATCCCCAAGGGCTCAAATAAATGAGTGCATGCATGCATGCATGCATGCATAAATAAATAAATAAATAAATCTCTTTTGAAATATCTCACTGTGATCCAGGTGGCTAACTGACAAAAGAGACTTGGTATATGTAAAAACAACCTACATAGATGTTCACACTGTTGATTCCAGTTAATCTGGGAATATTTTTTCCTGTTTGACCAATCTAAGCAGCTAAATCAGAATAATCTGATTCCAAAATAATTACAAATATGAAGAAAAATGTTTGCAGCTGCAGAAAGAAAATGACAATTTTATGGAAATGCATAAGTATTTGTATAATTAAATCTTTTACGCATTAGGCTGGAATCCCTGCCCACAAGTTACTGCTAATGGTAACTTTTGTCTTGAAGGGGGGAAATGTTACAAGTAATTTGGTAATTTGAAGTCATGGCACATTTTAATAAGGTTTGGTAATAATATTCAATAAAAGAGTCAGTTTTTTGTCAGTGACATTAATAGAGAATTATTAAAGGTTTCTTTCCCATGTTTGTATAGCTTAATCACAATATTTAAACTAATGTTTAAATATTAGAATGTCAGCTGGTAAAATAGGTGGAGTTATTCACTGCTGCATATGATGTTCTGTATGTGTATTAACAATTGAGAACAGACTAGTGATATATAGTAATGACATTTTTTACATAGAATTTGTATGATTCTTAGGAATATAGTAAAGTATATACTATATAGGAATACAGTAAAACAACTGATTATTTCACTATAGACTCTATCGGTGGGGCCATGTGTTACAAAGAATGCACATATATTACAAAGAGTTGTCAATGGCTGTCCCAATAACTTCTCCTATCTCGGTCCATCACATATAATTTAATTGGATATGTGTCCACAGAAAGTTCCCTCCCCCACTGAAATTAGGCTTGAAAGAAACATTTTACTGTACCCAGTATAATAGGTTGTGGTGTGTGTGTAGGGCCCGTGGCAGTTCCTCCGGTTTGCAAATGTGCCCATATGCCTCCCCATGTAAATGGCATCCCCTGATCTAATTCTGCTTTGTGTTTTGACATCATTATGTTCCATATTTCCCACCTTATCAGCTTCAGAAAAGGATGTGGAATTATGTGTGATAGAGGTGGTGAAGCACATGTTGTAATGGCTGCATTTTACAGGGGAACAGTGAAACTTGGCTTGGGGTGTTCTTGCAGCAGCAGCAAGATTATTATTTTTAATGCACACTTCTACTTTAAACTTATCAGAATCTTTCTGCCATTACAATCCTGAGTCTTAAAAATGCAAAGTGTTCCAATGCCAAAGTCATCCAGTGTTAGCTGAATTCCCTGTTTTTCATACCTACTGAAATGTAAAAACCACATTCTAGTTCTGGGATGTTCAACCTAATAATCACAGAGTCTATCGGCACTTAAGCAGTGTATTTTTTGTATTAAACAAAAACCAAGAGGTTATAGTAAATGACAGTGCTCCAGCTATAAATATAATCTATTTTTTTTTTAATATGGATGGGGATGCTGGTAGCATTCTCCTTTGCCAGAACTGAGGCTGGTAAAAGTCTGAAAGGAAATAAAGTTTTTAAAGCACAAAATTCTTCCATTCAGAGTGAAATCTGAACAAGAGAAGAATTGTCAGCTTCCTTTACAAAGCATAGACTTTGCATGCCAAAGATCTTGGGGACTTTGGCAGCCTAAGCTGAAATCACATTGGCTGCCAAAGCTCTTAAAATAGGGCCTGTGCAATTCCAGGGAGCTAGATTTCTCCAATACATTTGCCTCTGCATCATCTTTTTTCCTGCCCCTGTAGGAACTAATACAGTCATTAGTTCCCATGGGATGGAAAAAACTGTTTCCCAGACTAGCCAGCCCCTTGGATTAGCTCAGAAACGATTACCTAAGGAGAGCTTTGGGGAGCTCATTTATCTATGATAATGGAATTCATTTTAGAGATAACATTTGTTTTGGTTTATTTAAAAAAAATGATTCTGAAATTTCTGAGCAGTCTAAGATCGCATGTAAACTAATTGAACTTGGTGTGATTTACTTCTGAGTAGAGATCCATAGGGTTGTGCTGGAACATGATAAAATATCTGAAGTATTTGTTTAAATACTGTTAATGTCAAGTGACCTTGGTGAATTAAAAAGTATTAGGAGACCCAAGAAATATCATAGATTCAGAATCACAGAACTGTAGAGTTGAAAGGAACCATGAGGATCATCTAGTCCAACCCCCTGCAATGCGGGAATCTTTCACCCAACATGGGGCTCAAATCCATGACCCTGACATTAAGTGTCTCATGCTCAACTACATGTGAATAATTGCTGTTTCTTAACAAATCTTCTGTATTGTCAGAATTTAGTAATCAGCTAGAGTGTAACCACAATTTGTAAACACATGGTATCCTTAAAAAAGGACTGCTCCTCAGTTGGTAGTGTGACTTGTATTTCAATGAGAATAGCTTCCGACAACAAACAAGAAAAGTACCTGTTCCATTGTGCAAGCAAAAGAATGTAAGTTTTCTGTTTGACTCATACATAATGCATACTCGTTAATAGCCTGAAAATCCAAGGGATGGCACTTGAAATTGATGAGGGTGATATATTCATATGTAGGATGAATTAGTTTAAGGACAAATGAAGAATAGATGTGCAGCCTGGCTAGCATGAACTGTTACAATTATAGTGATTATTATAACTGCAGTCAAATATCGAAACATCAGATACAGTTGTCAGAGTTATGAACATATTCATGCTGGCTATGCCATATATCTAGAGTTATGTCTACATATTCAACATTGGGACCTCTATGGTGAGTGGTATTAAACTCAGAAACACAAAATATGCTAAAGATTACAGTGTATCATATGCAGAATCCTTCCTAATCGCAGTGTAGTGTGGTAGCTGAAAGACTGAGCAGCTAATCAGGAATTCTTCAGTCAGGGCTGGCCTAAGACATTTTGGCACCTGAGGTGAACTGCAAAATGGTGCCTCTCCCCACCAGGGAAGAAGGGGTGAGTGAAGATCTACATCAGGAACAAGGATGGGGGAAGGAGACCAGCAGTGCCTCCTATTGACCAAGAGGCTGCTGTAAACATGGGGGACGACGACTGCTGAGTAGGCAGAAGATCTGGCCTCCAAGGTGTGCACCCCAGCCATTGCTGCAGCAGTGGGTGATGCATTCTTTGGAAGCTGGATTTGCTGCCACCTCACCTTGCCTCATGGATAGGCCAGCCCTGTCTCCAGTTCATGTCTTGCCTAAAAAGTCTTAGGGAAGCCACTGTTTCAGGCTCAGGCTTCCATCTGCAGTATGACAATGATGATGCTATTCATTTATTTTTTCTCCCAAAATGGATATGAGAAATGCATTCATGCATTTCGCATATTGTCTATTGTGACCCACAATTAAGTTTATATGATAGAACAGGAAAGAAAGCTGATTTCTCTGCCTGGAATCCCCAACTGAGTTCAATGGGATCTACTCCAAGGTAATTGTTTATAGGACTGCTGCCTAAAACACCCTTTTCAGAAACATTTTTTCCTTTACAGTTTCACTGGCCGATGGCGGTGGGAGTGGGAAGCAGATATGCATTTGGCTATTAAAACTTTTCCTGTCGTGCTATAATTTATTGATGCCATTTTTGGCCCGTTAGTCACTTTCCTTTGAGGACAGCTCAAAAGCTGGATAATCTGCACTGTTAAGTGCTGTCTTCCTGCCAGGGGATTTGCATGTGGGAGATTCCTTTCCTAGGCACTCTAACCTCCTTATCTGGAACTAACACTGCAGACGGCACATCACTGTCTTGTTTGCACCAGAAACTTTATCAGTGTTGCTACCAGGAACAGCATTTTTATGGATGAAGAAGACCTGTGTTTATAGTTAAGAGTGTCAATCATTCCATTCTGTATTCGTAGGTGTTACTGACTTGTCTGCCTGTGAGCAGCAGCCTTCCCAGCTGTACATAGAAATAATGTGTTCAAGCTAAGAGCCAGGAAAAGGGCAGTCTAAAATGCTTGACAGAAGCAAGGGTGAACCTTTTATTTCAGAAGCCAGGTCCAAAGAGAATTGTCCCATTGACAAAGGTTCTTGTGTCATGTTTCTGGTCCAGTGTTGCTTTGGCACTGAAAACCAGGAAGTCAAATCTCTGTGTAGCAACATATGCAATAAGCAGCCTTAGACAAACTGCTGTTATCTTCACTTCCTCCTACATTCTACCAAACCCCACCCAATGCCATGGTTGAAATTTCAAGCTTACTAGTATACATGTCTGTATAATGCAATGCACCCACTTTAGCCTCCAAGCAGGCACACTCCAGAGAGGCAAGGATCAACTACATCTCTCTCTGCAGGAATATGCAACACATCAATCACCTCTAGACCAGTGCTGGAGCAACACTACCAGCTCCCTACTTTTCAGTGGGAGTGTTTGCATGTCATCGAAAGCCAAAAATCTTGGCTTAATAAACCAGGCTAGGCATGATTGGTATGCACCCACAGGCAACTCCTTTCATGCCACTTGACTTCATCCTTCACATGAGCAGCAAAATAAACCAGGAGTAAGTACTTCTCATTATGTGTGAACCCAGAAACCATTGATAATGGATTTCAAGCAAGCCAAGACACCAAGGCAACTTTAAACCAGGTCTTCATGCTCTGGCTTGTTTTGAAGACTTTAACTGTAATTTAGGAGTTCACACGTAGCAGGAATCTATTATTAACCCTGGCTGGCTTTGGCACTCGCATGAGTTGTGGAGCAAAGCTTTGTGAAAAGACCTGCCCACAATTGTATGCCACTCATGCATACCCTGGCTTATTTTGCTAGGATTTTTCACTTACCATGACATGTGAGCGTGGTCAGTGAGTCTGGAATCTTTTTCCATAGGAGCTCTCCATGGTACTGACTCAGCTGCCTGACCTGCATCTTGCCACAATTGGCCTACAGACCACTATGTGCCACAGCCTGGAACAGGAGAATTGCTAAGATCATGTATGTGAGGTGCTTTGAACACTAGATTTATACAACATAAATTCTACATATTATGATCATTATGCATTCACTGAAAACCTTCCAAGTTATTCAACCAATGGCATGCCAAATGATAGTCCATGCCCATTACAAACTACTGACATTGAATTTAGTTTGGGCAGTTGTGCATTGCCATAGCTACAAGGAGTGTATGAAATGAGCCCAGGTTCCTCTAGTTACATATGACTTTGTTTTAGAATCAGTCTGTGAGAACATGTCAAATATGTGTTGACCATGACTTTGCTTGGCAGTTTTAAACACACTTAATAAAAGAGTATAATTTTAGAGCTATAAAGACATAAACTGTTGATATGTCATGTGCTGTTACAAATAGGCTGAAGTTCCAGAGGTTTTCCCAGCCATTTCCTTTCCAAAGAGTAAATCTGTTACTTTGCATTATGCTCACACAAGGCTTCTTTGTATGCAAGCACAGACTTTGTGGCTCTACCAGCTTTTGGAACATATGAAGATGAGAATTCCATTGGGTTGTCACTTGCTATTTAAATCCATGCAGAGGCAGATTGTTTTCCTCATACCATTCAGTACAGATTTTAAGGGTCATTTCTAGTTGACTAAAGCTGGCAAAATTCACCTCAGCCACATGAGGTTTAATATTAACTGTCATTCAAATATTTTAATATTAACTGTCATTCATGCCAAAGATTGTGCACTAGCAAGTCTGCAAAATACAGTCCATATGCAAATGTGCTATCTTACACCTTTCTCATAATTTATTTAATTGATAGTGATTAAAAAAAAACAAGGGAAATGGAAACAGAACATAAGTTTATTCACACATTTAGTGAGCCTTTCAATGTTGATATTATTCTGGCATTTACATCGACAATATCTGTTCATCTCATATGATAAATGCATCTTCCTCCAGGAAGACAGGTGTGATTTCTAGATTCTGATATATAGGCCATAGGACACTTTTCGATAGGTGGATTGCTGCTCCCCAACTTCTGCTAGCCGAAGACTTCCACTTAGAAAAGTGACATGACGTGAGTGGTACAGTGGGATAGAGATGGGATTAAGAAATCATGTTGTGATAGCCCAAGGAGGCTTGAGCTGGATGATATCTGAACATCTCTTCCAGGCCTGTGGTTCTTTATCCATACATCTATTAGAACCTGCTGAACTGGTCAAACTAGTTTCTTTGTGAGACTAATGGTTCTAGCTTGGGCCCAGTTAAGCACCCTCATAAGCATCTTAAAGTGTTCAGTTATCATAGATACAAATAGGTGGGGCTTTTTCCACTTCGCCTGGCTACATGCTGCTTCACTTTAGGAAGAAGAAGAATAGTCCAAGCAGGGCTGAGTGTGTGAGAGTTTTGGATAGTCTGGAAGCTAGAGACTCTCTCAGCTGTGCTAAATCCAAAGCCAGTGAGGTGTGTGAGAGAGGTGGCTAGGAACCTAATAGGGAGGGAGGCTCTGTTGCAGTGTTAATACTGTGAGCCCATCCATCCTATTTTCAGGCTGTGTGTGTGTGTGTGTGTGTGTGTGTGTAAATTACCGTATATACTCGTGTATAAGCCAACCCGAATATATAAGCCGAGGCACCTAATTTTACCACAAAAAACTGGGAAAACTTATTGACTCGAGTATAAGCTGGTTCACCACATCATGCACGCACACGCACACACACACACACACACACAGAGGGGGCTTCTCGCTCCCCCCCAGTCCCCCCTGTCCCCCTGCTTACCTTGGGTGCTACTGAGAGGCAGAGGCAGGTGGCAGCAGCAGCAGCAGCAGCAGCAGAGAAAGAACAAGCAGCCCAAAAGAGCTACTTTCGGGCTGCTCGTTCCTCCACCGCCAACGCCAACAGCAGCAAAGGAGGAGGAGGAGGAGGAAGGAGCAGCCTGAAAGGGACCCTCATTCAAGTATAAGCTGAGGGAGGCTTTTTCAGCATAAAAAATGTGCTGAAAAAGTCGCCATATACACGAGTATATATGGTAAGCCATATATCTTAAAGATACGACAGTCTCCATTCACCTTCATTCCAAGGAAACTGAACTCTGGGTAAGTGTTGGAATTCCTTGGAATCCCTGGAGTCTCACAGCTCAGAGTTTGGGGTATTCAAAACACAATTCTTAGCCTTGCAGGGAATCTGCTCAGAATGGTAGGCTGGACTTTTCTCTCTAATAAATGTTTCACAAATCTTACAAAGCACAAGATATCTTGCTTGAAATCTGTGCTGATGCCAGCACTACTTCTCCATTAGTGGCAGAGATGGCATTGCAGGTGGCATGGCAGTGGTGCTGGTGGAGTGCCGGCAAAGGTGAGGAGCAGGGTGGGCAGCGGGGCAGCACATCCCTTTTCACCTCAAGTGGTGAAACAGGATGTGCTGCCCCTAATGATATGGTACCGGTACAATCAATACCCCTAACTCAAGATATAGTGTAGTTTATTGTCCTACAAGTTTGTACTGCTCATCCCTTTATAGCCTGTTCTTAGCAGTAGGTCCCAGTACCTATTGCTGATGGGGATAGGCTGAAATGCAGTTGGTCCATAAAACCTATCAATTACCTGTACTTAACAACTAGCTTTCGTGGTTCCTGCTTGCTGTCCCACTAATAACTTGAATCATTTGAGAACTCAAGAAGTTAGGTGCTCTTTCACACAGTGCAACTGCAACATTTTTACTCTCATGATGAGGTGTTGCTATAACCTTAGATTGCTGGAAGCTCAGAGTGAATAACGAGTGAAGGACTGTACCATTAAGGTCCTTAGGAGGATTGATACTGGCTACTTTCACAGATGCTGTGCTAAGTAGACTGCTGCTGTAAAAACACTGCATCCAAGCATACTGCATTTCCAATCATAGTAACTTTAGTGGCACAGAGTTATGTTAGGTCTCCCAAGCACAATTTGCTAATAATCTCAGAGAACTTGCACAAAATTACTATGTCTGCTTACTCATCTGTAAAACAGGTATGCCTGTTGTAAAAATGCTTAGATCAATTGCTTTCAAGATACCTTGCAGTGCCTGGATAAATAGGCCCATAGCACTCCTAAGCATTATTAATTCCTATTTATTTGTTAGAATTAACAACATGATAGATCTTTATTTTTCCCCATTAGCCATTTGCTTTGTGAAACAGAAAAGTCAATTTTATTATCAATCAGTAGCTAAAACGTTCGAAAGCCCTTAATTTCAAATCTTATGTATAACATTTCCAGGTTTCTCAAAGTCCCAATGCATTCCACTGGCAAACAAAATACATGAGTGTAACTAGAACAAGGTAGTGTGGATCCAGCAGATCCAAAGCTCTTCCAAGTGCACCCCTTTCCCTCCCCTCCCCATCCCACTAACCTACCCCCCCCCCCCACTTCCCTTCCTACCCCTTACTGCTCTTGGAACAGCAGCAGAAAAGCAATGGTGGTGGCAGAGCTTTTGGGTGTCACGACACTTAGGCATCCTGAAATGGACCTCTTTCCTTACCTGGAGGGGGAAATCTACAGGCAAAGAGGGAAGTCTGCAACATTGAACATCCCCTCAGCTGCCCTCTCTGATAGCTTACGATTGCTCCCCAAGTTTCTTACTTTACCTCCACAGATGAAATTATATTTATATGCCTACTAAACAAGAACTATAGAGAGGGAAGGTAGACAAAAAAACAAACAAACCAGAGGAGTAGAAGGTGCAGCATGATTCAGAGGCTGGTAGTGGACCCTATACTGAGGCATTGGCCTCAGAGGTTGCCTGATAGTACCATCTCCTGATAGCAGCCCTGATATTGAAGGAAGTAAGAAAAATGAACTACTAATTGTAAGAAAGAAAAGCCTCATTTGCTACTTTCTCTTTTCTCTGAGAAACAACGCATCAGCTTCAAAAGATGATGAATACAACAATGCACACTGCTGGGCACTACATATCAACTAGAAAGAGCATACCCTGTTCACAGGATTGAGCTCTAAAAAGACTAAAAAGGGACAGAGAAGGAGAAGCAAATGCGAGGCAGGCATTAGAAGGCAAATGCTCAGAAAAAGAGGTAGTGTACATTTTCAAACAATGTTTAAACAGGTGCATGGAGGTGCAAATGTTTGGAGGCAGCAAGAGAAAGATGATGCAGACAAAAAGTGCAAGGTTTAGCCAAGAGCAAATATCAGCAGAACAATGACAATAAGAGGGCGGGGGGAGTAGAAAAATAGGATGTATAAACTTAAGATAAAACAAAAGTATCCTTCAGAGCCTTTCTAAACCATTATAGCTCTTCCTACTCATCAAAACAAAAATGCTGATTGATTAATCTACTGCTAAACCAATTAAAGTTTATAGCTAGATACAAACATTTTTTTCTATTATGGGAAGCACTTCTTTTCCATATAAATTTAAATATCCTCCCATTATGCATACACACAATATATGTGTGGCCAAGTTGCACAAGGGGTCCCTGAAATGTGGATTGTTTGGGGTTTAGAAATTTTTATGATTTCACTATGCCATATGCTTTAGTCTGTAGAAGATGGGAAGGTTCTTAAATTCCAGCAATGTGTATGTCCTCGTGTCTAACTGCTTCAAAGTCTATTGGAATAAAGACACTGGAAGCGACGACCACCTGGTGAGATATTCAAAGTAATAATGAAGCCTTTTTAGCTATGCTTAACTTGCTGTCCCTGTAGTGTCGACCTGCTTTGGAAACAAGCTTTTGAAGTCCATTTTTCCTATTAAATAAATGAAGTAGTAGAAGGCTAGAAATGATTGGACATGTGACAGGAAATGAGTTTCTGAGGCTGAACTGGATATTCTTTGGCGTTTCTTTGTTTCACCGTATAAAAAGATGCACTGCTCAGTTTATGTGATTAAAGTTTGTACAGAGATGGGGAAAGAAAGGAACGTGAAAGGCAAATCCACAAATAGAAATAAAGATGTTTAGTATTGATCCATATGGATACTGAGCAGTACAGTAGATTAGTTCTTGGTCTGATGATTAGTCCTTTAAAGGCATGCTGAAATGAATGATCAGCCAAGGTTGGAGGGCATGGAGAAGTTTGAATCTGATTTATTGTATCTTTGTCGGTCAATTTGCATAGAATAAAGTGCTTGAACTTGTAAAATTATGGATTGTGCCACTTCAGACTGCAAAGTCTGGGACATTCTGGGATCAAATCAGAAACCGGGATGGCTTCTCTAAATCAGGGACGTCCCTGGAAAATAGGGACACTTGTAGGGTCTGCAAAGGAGAGAATTTCTTTTTTAATGATTCCCCGTATCAAAAACTCCATGTTGTAGACCAACACATCATAGACAGGCAATTAGTATAGTATTTAGTACAGTATATTATTCTCACAGACATGTATTATTTACTGCATGCAGGCAGTTTTTTGTGTGGGGAAGCACTAGAAAATATGATTCCCACATCAACCTGCAGTCAAAATTTCTATGACCTCAGGTCATATTCTTTCCAAGTAATGTGTAGAATAGCTCTCAGCTATACATGATTGTCATTAAAATATGATAATGTTCAGACTGTGGCTCCCAGAAATCTGTGCCTTTATGTTATTCTATATATGTTTTTATTATGCATGTGCAACTATATATAGAATCCCACTGTAAATGATTCAAACACTGCTGTGATCATTTTCTATTCAGCCTTTCTTATGCTGAAATAGATTCAGAAAGACATACAATTTGCACATGTTAACCCAGCAGCCCTATAATAATCTTCCTTGAAGCCAAATCAATTGCAGACTTAAACTGAATGTTAAGAAACATGTGGAAATTTTTATGAACCCACATACCTTCCCTGATTTATTTACTTATTTATTTCCAATACTTATAGACTGCTCTTCACCCTAGTCACAAAACAGTTTACATAACGACCAATAAACAATCCATCAATCCAAACAATGTGGTGTTTAAAAACAACAACAATATAACGCACAAGTGGGATCTGCAACAAAATATTGCAGTCTCCTCACCTCCTAGCAGAAATGCTCTTGCTCAGCCATGCCATCCTCCAAACCTCTTTAAGGTGGAAAAAAGCAGGACTTGAACTCACCTTCCTAGGTTTCCATTTTTCTTTTCCAACTGATGCTCAATATTCTGTGGCTACTGAGCATGCTCAGTATTTACTGGGTTGTACTGAGACGGCGGTTCCTCCCTTAAGGTTTGTTGTAGTTCTGTTTCTCAATATCCCCGATTTGGCACCATTTCTGCTAGCGCTCATCACTTGACTTCACTATTAAAGGATGTGAATATATAACTGAATGTGGGTAGGTTTGTATATAAGGCCTTCAACAATTAAGACCCTTGCACATAATCCTAGAGGATTATGCTTTCAGCAGGGATTAGTCCATTAATATAAATGTATCCTTTTAAAATACTGAATACTGAATATGTTTTTAACATCCTTACATGATTTTTATCACTGTAGTTTTGCTTTGTTGCAAATTGTTTCAAGACCATTGTAATGGGAATAATAAACCTATACCTAAATATTCAAAAATATAGTTTCTAATAATGTGCTCAGTTACTTTATGTTTGGACAATATTCTAATCTCATTTTTTAAAGTGGTGTTCTTTGTTTTCCCCCTCCCCCACAAAAAGTATTTACAGCTGATAACCTATGATCTAGGATCATTATAGTTGTATGGCAGAAAGCAGAAATATTAAATAGGCAGCTAATTATTAGGAGATAAAAGTGCATTGAGATTGATTAATGCTGTTTTCCTAAACAGTGTGGATCAAGCGCTTCCTCTTTTCCAAAGCCTCATTACAGTTCCATTAGTCGGACCTATTTCACAAGTTAATATCCCATTTCCTTAATTTGGTGCAGAGTAGTTCAGTGTAAGGCACCTATATAGCATTGGTCAGGGAAGGAACTTCCAGAATAGGTATCCTCTGGTCTCACTAAGTGAACCTAATGGTCTTTCATTCTTATATGAGTTCAGCACCTATATAGAGCTACAAAGGAGGCCAAGCTGTTAGAGGCATCAAAGATAGGCAGCCCTCCCACTGGCGAAGGAAGGAGGTGCAGGGGGTGCGGAGTGCCCCAGGTGTCATCCCAGAGGGGGGTGACATCGCTGCGCCGCCCCCCTGGGATGCTTGCCACATGCCATGGGTGGCACACCCCAGGACACTAGCTCCATCCCCAGGTGCACAGCATGTGCGCCGCTCCAGGTGCCAGAGCAGCTAGCTCTGACTCTGAGCCCTTCTAACCAGCCTTAAGTTACTATAGTAGCTGCAGAAGTCTTTCCACCACCAAAGCCACACAAACTAATGAAAAGTAGGTTGCAAATCAATGGTTGCATTGTGTTGTATCAATGGGTTTGCCATATAGTTCAGTACATCTGAGTAGGATCAGAGTATATGTCAAGTTATTTCCTTCATTACACAAAAATACAAAATCAAATTAACTTCTGAAATGCACAGTTTAATTACATACCCTCCCCCCAAAAAACCCCACAACTTTTTTGTTATTATTTCTGTTGAACTAAATGATCTTGCTTCTATTTGCATCATTTATAGGGTTGCCATATTTCAAAAACCAGGACACCCTGAAGGCTGTTGAGTTTTTTTTTAGACAATCCCCAAAGTTGTTGTTTTTCTTTTTTTAAAAAAAAAAGGGCAAAAAAGGCTGAGATTTTTCAATTGACTTCCCTAAGATCCAAGACAAAGTGCCATATTTCAAAAATCCCCCCCCCCCCATATGTCAGTTCCACCTTTGAAATCCTGGCAATGCCCGGGTATAGCAACCCTAACCATTTACATTCTTTCTTCACTTCCTCTCCCCTAGTCTAGGTCACAGTTTTACAATTATCACCATAGCAACGTTGATGCTCTAATAGGGAAATACATCTTTGAAATGGCTGGCAATACAACATTAACTGTTAGAACATAACATTTTTCATGTTTCATGTTAGAAACATCTGGAATTCACAATCAGAAATGATATGTAAAAATGTCTGTGGTTTCTTAATAATCACCTAAGGCAATGCATGCATGCACACCTTTTATTATAATGCATTTAGGAATATTCCTTATTCACTAAGTATGCTGAGTGATAAAACTAGAATTTATTTCAACATTAAGTTCAATTTACAAGTAGGAGTTGTTGTTTCTTTTCATGTGATGCCCTCTTTGTAGAAAAGAATGTTATAGCAGATCTGGGCCATATTCTTTTGCTCTCTTATTACCAACCTATTACCTAGTGCACTAATACTGCTATTTACAGGCTGATTATATCCTCTGGCAAGATACGAGACTGTGTCAACTTCCCTGCTGCAAACTAATCAGTTTTCAAAATTAGTTATTGATCCAAGTCCCATTGTGGAGGACAAATTTAGTGGGTGTTTCATTGAGTACCAGCACTCAGAGGTATATTTTGTGTGAGAGAGAGCTGTATATAAGTGGAAATAAATAATGCATTCAAACTCACATGCATATCCACTCATCTAGTAAGGGAGCTGAGGCAAGTAGGCTATGGGGAAAAGCAAGCATTTGGGTACAAATATGACCCATGTGACTCCAGCACAGTAGCAGTATGATTTTTGGTACTGACATTGCATCAGGCATATGTAACATAACAGAATGTGAGTGATAGTATTGTAGAATGCAATTATTACAATAGGATACACCTATGCATGAATGTTAGTTCAGTATTCCCCTTGTGAATCAGGATTGAACCCAGTGGTTCAAATGTGCAGAATTTGTGACCAAACCCCAGTAAGTGTAAGTCACAATAACTTCAGTTGCAACTAAACCCAAGCTATAGTGAACGAACAACGTACCAATGAATGAACCAAATGAAATGTACCAATATTTGACTGTCTGATTCTGTCTCTCTACATAGCTGGCAGGCATTTGGGAAAATACAGCTAATCATAGGACTGAATGACATAAACAGGTGATTAGAAATCTTCTGTAAGTGAAGTTTATGGATTTATATTGTAAGCAAAATAATATGCAGCTGACAAAATTATCTATTTAGACACCTTTTATCTAATTTCTTGAGCACAACTGACATTATTCACAAACAACAGCAAATGGTATGGCATGTATAATGAATCATGCTGCACATTTCTATGAATAAAAGGAGTTAAAAGTGAAACAGTACAGTGCTCAGACCATTCTAATTACTTCAGAATGTCTGTTTTACCAAATTCCATTCCATAGTAGGCTAAGGATGATGGCTATGGCCAAAGCTGTTTCTATCCAATGTGATTAAAGAATGATACAACATCCATGAGCTATCCCTCAAGTTCCGCACCCCTGCCCTGTCCCAAGAGTGATGCTATGATGAAGAGCAGGATTGCAATTATAATTTAGGAAAGAAATGCTGGCTACTTACATAAAGCATGTTCAGTTGTTCACAGTCTTTTATATACATTGTCTGACCTAATTACACAATTAAACATAGCAATATTGTGGAAAGCTACTTTGCCCTAACCACAGCCCCCTGCATATGTCTTACATTTTACTAAGTTCACATATCATTACAATGCAATGAAATAACCTGTCAAATACAAAGTTTGAATCCTTCCTGTACCATAAACTCAAAAATTACTGTAAGGCACTCTTTCTCATATCCTTTGCTGAATTTGCTCTATGAGGAAATATTAACCCACCGAACAGGATTTTTGTTTCAGAATTATAGTAATACCTAGGGTTACAGACCCTTCAGGTTACAGACTCCGCTAAGCCAGAAATAATACCTCGGGTTAAGAACTTTGCTTCAGGATGAGAACTGAAATCGTGGTGCGGCGGTGCGGTGGCAGCAGGAGGCCCCATTAGCTAAAGTGGTACCTCAGGTTAAGAACAGTTTCAGGCTAAAACGGACCTCCAGAACGAATTAAATTTTTAACCAGAGGTACCCGTGTGTGTGTGTGTGTGTGTGTGTGTGTGTGTGTGTGTAGGACATATACAGCAAGAATAAAGAGCAATGCTTCACCCGTGATCATCTTTAACTAAGCACTAAATGACCTTCAAGGTCACTTCCAATTCAATGTGGTCAGTTCTTGTTACCAGCTGAATACTTATAACAGGCAACATCCAATGCCCTTGTTCCATTTGCACCATGATTTGTTCTTACATGCAGCCCCAACCTTGCTGCTGCCAAGCCCCTCCTCGTCCCAGAAGGTGGCAACAGAAATGGCCCTTGTAGCTCCACCTTGGCAGTGATTCAATTACAGTAAATTTTGAATGCGAAGCGAAGGAAATAGCACTGGACATGAAACTGTCAGTTTTCCCTACGTGTGTTCTTGATTTCACACACAGAGTCTATGCCTGCACAGCTGTTCATGCGTAGAATTCTGTTCAGACCTCCAGCTGGGTTTTCCAAACCGTTGATGAAGCCAGTGGGCATAATCCTGTTGCCCCTTTAATGTGTCTGGTGAATACAAATACTGAAGGTGATAACAGATTCTTTCCCCTGTCAATTTCATTTCCTATGAGCATCACTCTGCACTGACTGTGGGTCTGGTGAAGGTTTAGAAGGGGTCAAGTGGCATAGACCCCCCCCCCCAAATTGCATGTGTGCCATGGCACTCGCCATGCTCCATTGGCAACCTATGGTGATACAGAGGAAAGGAGCCCCAAATGTATAGTAAGGGATAGACATGTGCCTGTTGCAGTCTATGTTCCTGTGAGTGTCTACTATTGAATGAAATCCAGGGAAGACTGGCTTGTGTTAGTCACAGGGATTGGCAAAGCCATGTAGTCAGAGTACACCAAATTGCAATGGGTCCACTAACAGGGAGAATAATAATTGCATATGTATAATAAAAATAAAGCACAGTCTAAGTGGTTTTTTAAAGTTTTGAATTGAAGGATAATATCTGCATCCTGCACAACAAGCCAGCAACATCTGTGCACTTGCATTATAAGCTGATCACTTGGAAAGCTCCTATGAAGGCATTGAGAGGAGGCTAAGGAAGAGGAGGGGTAAGATCCTGCATGCTCCTCTACAGCTCAGATTTCAGTAAATTGCTGTTGATATATATATTTTAAAACTTGGCAGATATATACTTCACTAACTTCTCTGGATTCCCATGCTGACACTAATTATGGCTTTTACAAAAGACAAAGCACTTAATTTTACAGTAAGAGATATTAGCATAATGGGTCATCCAGCATTTCTGTCTGCCTATGATTCACTATCTTTTCTCAGAGCCTTTGAAGCAAATTGCCTCTTGAAAGTAAGTCTTGCGCCTTTCCCTATAAAATGCTAAGCATGATAATGTAATTATGAATGAAATATTAATCATTTTCAATAAAGTGAAATGCATGTGTCATCTGCACAGGGACTTCAACAAAACTAGCCATTGAATCTCTTCTTTTTCAAAAATATTTTTCTCCAGATAGAGCAAAACTACTTAAATATATTGTGCTTCTAAACTGACCATAGCAATGAATTAATCTGAATTACTGTTTTTGATTCTTGCATGAGCAAACACATATGGTATAAGTCTGCCTCTGTCAACGATTCAAGATCTCTAGGAACCGGATAGGCAGAGTCAGTGGCACAGTTCCAGCTCCCACAAACAGATTACAGACTGCCTCTCCTGTACTGGCTCCTCAAACTAGCTCTGCTCTTTTTAATCAGGCCCTGTCTAACACACTGCATCAGTGCAGGAAGTTAAAACTGTACCTGCCAGAGGCAGGCCCTTTACAGTGGTGCCCCAGGGCTGTGTCAGGATTTATTCTAAGGTAGAACATTTTCAAGCACAACCCTTTTTTTAACCGATTGATTATTTTTTGGCTGTGTTCTATAGCAATAGATTGTTTTCACTGTGTCTTGTGACCCATCCTGAATAACTACATTTTAAAGGCTGAATATAAATGTTTAAAATAAGTAATAATGAACTTGGTGGTTTTTGACTGGCTTTTGGGATACAAGGTATCAGGAATTCTGTCAGGTAGTTTTTGTGAGTTTGTGGTCACTATTTATTAATGTTTTTTATTATCTCTTTTTATTGCTTGCTTTTATTGTTTTTGAAAACCACTTAACAAAAGGAAGCTTACTGGAAAAGCATACGTAATTTAATTAAAAAATAATTAAAAAAATAAAACATGTAATGCATGCAGATCCTCTCTCCCATTGTTGTACAATGGCAAGGTCAAGCAAAGTCAAGATCAGACTAGACATCTAGCACACATAACACCCCACCAAAATACACAACTTTGGACCAGTAGCAGCTGGTGCGCTGGAGCAGTGTTTCAGAGCTAGTAGCACTACAGCTTACCTGGACAATGTTGTGTTGAGATAGGGGAGCAATGTGGTCAAGGTTGCACAGACACCAGAGCTTGTCTTCACATGCAGGGGAAGTCTCTAACTCACTGAGGGTTTGAGACCCATTGGCTACCCTCACCAGGTTTAGCCAGCCAGTCAAAGCTGTTCTCAGGGTGTGGCTGCTGTCGCCTGCTAACATCTTCTAGGCTAGGCTAGGAGCCACAGGTGAGAACTGAGTGCAGGGAGGCGACCAAAGGTGGACAAACTACCTCAGAAGGACTATGAAATGTCCCCCACCAGAGGTACTACCCCTCCCCTAACACCCAATAGATCCCGATTTTTCCTACCCCCCTTGTTCCTGATGCAGATCTACGCTCATCCCTTCTTCCCTGGTGAAGAGGGGATGCCATTTTGTGGTTCATCTCAGGTGCAAAAATGATGGGCTGCCCCTGACTTTAGAGACTGACTTGGGGGGTATTCTGAAGAGACACCTTGCTCTGTTCATCAATGCCTGAATATTTGAGGTTGGCTCTTCTTGCAGTGCCATCACTGAGTGAGGTCAAAAGATCAGAGGGCCTCTTCATAAAAAAAAAGCCTGGTTGCAGAACATCCCCCCTGCCCAAACTTGCCTTTTGCACCAGATCTTTTGAATTCACTGTGTATGTGCCTGTGATGCATATGCTGTACATGCACCTATATGACTACACTAACTGGAATACAACAACAACAACAACAACAACAACAACAACAACAACAACAACCTATTATTTATACCCTGCGCATCTGGCTGGGCTTCCCAAGCCACTCTGGGTGGCTTCCAAAAAAAATATTAAAATACTGTAATACATCAAACATTAAAAGCTTCCCGAAACAGGGCTGCCTTCAGATGTCTTCTAAAAGTCTGGGATGGGTTGCACTGTGTGGGTTTTAATTGCATTGTATTTCTTGTATTTAATTGATACATTTTCTGTGACCCACCCCAAGAATACCTGTGATGTGGGAGAGGGTATAAATTATATAAGTAAACAAACTTAAGGCTGCTATATAAATACACTTGAAAACAGGATCATCTATTTCCAGTAAAAGCATGTCAAAGGATTTTTAGTTAATTGTGGCACTGACTGATTCTTATCTAAACTTTATTCTTAAATAATAGAAACTAAGGTAAAACCATGGTTGTTGTTTTTTTAAAAATACTGAATGAGCATAGTCCAAAAGCCAGACTATATTTTTGATCTCTTTCTGTCATATTTTAAGACGTCTTTGTGCTATCCTCTCTTATTTGATTTGCCCTCTGATTCCCACCCAACTGCTCTTTCTGTAGCTCAACAAGAAATGGCCAGAGAATGAACAATAGCCTATAAAATGAATTATGTTCTTCCCACAGAGGCCTTTTTGTAAAGAAATGTACCTTGATGAGCATGTCCTGATTTCTGGTGTAATGCTTTGCCTTTCCATCTAAACCAAATGCATAAAGAGTGTACAGTACTTCATACTGTCTTAAATATATTAATCAAATAGATTTTTTTTCTTCTGGAAATATCATCACAATCTACCTCCATGCATAGTGATTAAGTCATTAAGTGGTATTCCTAACACATTTAAAATGTAAATCTGCAAACAATCTTCTAAGCAATTTTTAACACACTTCCATAGAAATGCTCATATTGAAATTCATTAAATCTCGACTATTCAGTTAGAAAGCTCTGGGACTTTTTTTTTTACACAGTATTTAGTGTATAAATTCAAAATAAAATGTTAAAGGCAGCATTGCTTTGCTGATGATCAAAATGTGCATCATATCATATAGAACCAGGATGTAGAACTTGTGACCTTCAATATGTTGCTGGATTCCATCTCTTATCAGCCCCTCCCCAGAATGGCCAGTGGTCAGGGATAATGGGAGTTGTAGTCCAGTAACATGTGATGAGCCATAAATTCTTCATCCCTGATATAGTATTTTTCATGTTTGGAAGTGTGATTTTCTGTAACCATAATATTGTTATGAGTTTGGGAGAAGGGAAATAGGCTCTATGCTGAGACCTTGGATCAGACATGGATTCAATTGCTGGAATAGCCAGGCCAGCCTAGTAATGGCTCACTAAGTATGGGTTGTTAAGAGAACAAAGGGAGTGGCTCTGTACCAGAGACAAATGGGTGGGCCTACCTCATCTGTTAGAAAGACAAAAGGACAGAGTGGGAAGTTGCATAACATCATTTCAAAATATAGTACCTGTGTTATAGGCTAGTAAGCTTGACATTAAATTCATTAAATAAGTGTGTGTAAATATCAATTTTATTCTTAATGTTCATGATGTCTCATAATACACTAATACTACAGTTGCTGTTAAGTTGTGGGTGAACATATCAGACGACACAGCGATTCTTCCAACAGCTCTTGTTTATTCACAGGCCAGGACAGAACTGAACTGAAGGGTTCAGTCAGCCTGCTTATATAGAGCTCCAGTACAATGTAACTGTAACAATTTTCTAAAACTATCCAATCACTGAACGTCACTTTTGATCCCTTATTTGCATAACTATCTACAGTATCCCCCTGTGAGAACTTCAGTACATAACAGTTGCCCTGGTTCATTTGACTCTTTCCCCAGTAAAAGGCAACTTACGGTAACTCAATATAGGCATGCACAGGGATTCAGCAAGGGACAAGGAGCAGGAGAAACTCAACTTCTTTGCAGGTGGATAGGGGAAAATTATTATTATTTCTGTTGCACACAGACTTAGGTATACTCGTGCTCCTGTGAAAGCTTTCTGAATTATTTGTTACCCAATTTTGTATAATAAAACTAGTAGAATGTAAATTTTATTTGCAGGGGAAGTGTTTGGGAGTGGGAGACAGCTTCTTACCCCTTCCACTTCAGGAAGAGAAACTCTCATAAGATAGTGAGGAAACTGCAATTGCCAAGCAATGTCGTCAGACCTTCCAAGTGTCCCTATTTTCCAGGGATGTCCCTGATTTAGAGAGGCTATCCCAGTTTCTGATTTGATCCTGGAATATCCCACTTTTCCTTAGGATGTCCCTATCCTCATTGGAGAAATGTTGGAGGGTATGGAGTTATCCTACCCCTGAGCCATCTGAAGGCAATCCTGTACAGGGAAGTTTTTAAATGTTAAATGTTTAATTATGTTTTTATATCTGTTGGAAGCTGCCCAGAGTAGCTGGGGCAACCCAGTAAGATGTCTGAGGTGTAAATAGTAAAATTATTATGGAATGTGACATCCCTATTTTCATTGGAGAAATATTGGAGGGTATGTGTCTTTGTTCCTTTGTCCTTTAGCATAGCTGCGGAGGGGATAGGTCGATGCTGTGCTAGAATGCACATTGAGCATGTCATTTCACAATATTGACTCAGGACTCAGTATAGTCAGAAGGATTCAACATTTGGAAATCATTCTGCATTATGTGATATCAGGCTCCTTTGCTGCCACTAAATCTTTTGGAAAAGTTGGGATATTTTTAATCAATATTGGCTTCTATCATACTTAAGCCCATCAGCTGGACCTTTCTGGCTTTGCTTATCACCACCTGGTGTTTATTGACCAATTTACACCCTGTTTAAAAATCTCATTGGAACTCAAAGCAGGCATCAGATAATCAAACACTTTTCAGAAGTCTGGTGTTGTTGGAAAGCTGGCCTGTTCTCCATTTTGGTTCTGTTCTGTTGGAATTTTGCCTCTGTCAAGGAAATTTTAGAGCAGTCAGATAGCTGGACAATAACTTTAGTGCCTCTTGTAAAAAGCTGAATCCTCCTAAGTCCTGGTGACCAAACCATTGCATGACACTATACACAAATCTTGATTTATTATATATGCATGTATCTTTATTGGATTCTTGTTTCTTGGTATCTTAAATTCTGCATGACTGCATTTGGGGAACTTCATCTGCCCACCACCTGGAAACCTGTGATCTTGTTTTCTGGCATCCCCAAATCCCTGGACCTTCTTGATCCATCTTGTTTGTGCATCTGGACATTGTTGGACTGAATCCTGAGCCTGAATGGATTTATGAACTATTGTGGATGAGAGGAATAATATCTATTACAGCCAATTGGCTCTTGGCCTCAGGATTTAGTCCCACCAGCATCATCATGATAGTATATTAGCCAATTAGACCCACAGTTTTAAATATTCTTCTATTACATAAAATCTGTAACACAGGAAAAAAATAAAATAAACAAAATTTGTAGGAAATCAATTGATCTTATTTTATAACAACCTAAGACCCCGCAGGATCAGGCCAAAGTCCCATCTAGTCCAGCATTCTATTCTCACAGTGGCCAACCAGATCTCTAAAGGAAGCAAGGTTTGAGTATAAAACTGCCCATTCTGCCCCCAACCCAGGTTCTATTGGGGCAACCATGGCTTAGCCCTGCTAAGTGGTGGTGGGGAATCTCCCCAAAACTCTGTCATACCCTTTCCTGTTCATGACATAATCCATTTGAATAGAGAGGCTCTTCCAGGAAACATATCTGTCAATCTCCCATTCTTTGGCCACTCTCAGTTCAAAAGTATTGCTATGGCCAGGAGGCCCCACCCATCTGTCTCCAGGCAGAAAAACATTGTGATAAGGAATTTGCATCTTACCAGAACTATTGGCTCTTAGTCCTGGTTGTACAGTTTCCCCATCCCTCCTTTTATCATGATGGCAACCTTATGATGAATCTAACATTAGCTGGTAGATGCAAGGCACAATATATGTGTTCTGAGAATGGTCAGAGCTATTTTCTTGAAGGCCACACATCTCAAAGGCAACATCTCAAAGCACATTAACTAGCTAGGAGAAGGGTGCAGTAACCAGTTGGAGCAGATTTTTATTAATATTTGTTAAGAGAGGGTGGTGGATGCAGTGAGCTGGCCACTTGTGACCAAGTGAAGATGCCCAGGCACCAGGATGGAACCTGACACCTCTACTATCTCAAGGGACCCTTGTATCTTGACTGTTTTCACACACTACCAAAGCATCCTGTAGAATTATATCTATTGTATTTTATCTGCACAATCAGACTGAATTTCAGGAACCAAAAAGTCATTTTGAAAAATATGGCTTTTGAGCCCTCTGGCCCAAAAATGGCAACTAGGCATTCCGTTTTGGCGACTGCAACCCAATGTTTAAGGAGCCATTTGGTGTCTAGCTTATATATATGAGTTTCTAGCACTGAGTGGAAGTCTCTTTCTAGGGTAATCATTTGCATTTATTTTCCTGAATGAGGGTGGGAGATTGAGAGAAGTGTTGGTTGGCTTTTGTGTGTGTTGCACCTTTCAACATTTTTCTGTTATTGAAACTATAGGGATTCTGTGTATTTCTGTGTCCTGAACCCCAGGCCTACCTGGCAGAAGTCAGTAGGTCAAGTCCCAAATTCAAAGACCCAGGGTCAGTCCATGCAAACAAAGTGCAAAGTCCAAAGTCCAAGGTCGGGAAACACAGTGCAGGGTCAATCCAAGTAGTCCATGTCTGAAGTCAGGGTACAGTCTAGAGTCAAACCAAAAGTACAATCCCATAGAAATTCAGGAACATCCAAGCCAAGTTCCATCAACCTGGGCTGTTGAATAGACACAGCACCTCAGCTCTGCTTCCCATTTATACTTTGCATGCTGATTGCAGCATCTGGGCTTGATGTGACCCTCACCTGTTCCAAGCCTACTTCGGCTGAGTAATCACACACCACTTCCAAGAGCAAGTGAGCCCCACCTGGCCAGCTAGTGGACTGACTAGTGGGCCCTTGTCTGCCTCAGCCTCCCAGAGCTCCCCTCTCACAGCTCTCTACACCTTACGGACTGCCATGTTCATGGAGACAGGGGCCCCTCTGGCTTGGTGATGGGTCTTGCTTCTCTGGTTCCTGTGTATTGACCCCCATCCTCTCCCACCCTGTGAGTACTTACTTCCCATTCCCTGCTTGCCTCTGTGTGTCCCAGTCCTGGCTCCACCCCTCGCCGGGTTCTTCTTTCTCCTTCCCATCCTGCCAGTTCTTGACAGTCTGATGAAAGCATGAAGGTTTTGCATTCCAGATTTCCTCTAGGTTTAAAAATTCTCTGTATGTCAATGTGCTGTTTTTAAATTTGGATGATGTGTGTCTGCCTTTAGGTTTAAGATATGTATAGAGATTTGCATTCCTCTTTTTATTTAGGCTTAAAAACACTCCGTGTGTTGCATTTAAGTTTTGAACTGCAGGCATAAGAGTGTGTGTGTTAGGTTACAGAGAAGTATGGAATTTTGTTGTCATTCTTGTTTTTCATTAGGTTTAAAAATGTTTGTGTGATTGGTTGGCTATTGTGAAAACAGATGCTGGACTAGCTAGGCCTTTGGCCTCATTCAGCAGGCTCTTCCATTATAGTGATTCTAAGACGTACTATTTATACAAAGGACACTTTTTCTCATATTTTACTGTGATCTATTTTATATGGCTGTTGTGAGGATAAAAAGAATATAACATACTGGGATGTTTCAGATTAGAGTTGCTACCCATCCCTAGAAAAATGGGATTGTCTTTTTTAAAAAAATGTCTCCTTACCTGTTTGGACTTAAAACGGAACACCTTTTTCCCGAATTTGAGCTCCTCCTCCTCCTCAAAACTGTATGGACAGAAGGTGGGTCCAGTGGGAAGAGAGTGAGAGCCTGAGCAGGAGTTTGTGAGTAAAAGTTATCACAGGACACAGGCAGAGGATAGGGGTGGAGCATGGAGGAGGAGTTTGAGAGAGAGAGATTTTGCATGGGCAGAGGTTGCGGAGTGAGATGGAGGGGGGTTGCAGTGCACAGGCCTGTTGTGGTGGAGTCTCAAATTTTGTGGGGGTAGAGGCAGTGGGTGGGTTAGAGAGCGGGGTGTGTGTGGTTTCCATGGTTCTGGTCCATCCATCTGGTGGAAATTGGGGGGACTGGGAAAGAGGGTATTTTTCACAGGCAGAGGCTGGTGGGTTGGAGAGAGGGGATTCTGGTTCCCTTTCTGTCCAGTGGAGCGCATGGGGGAAAGAGAGCTTTTGCATGGATGGGGGGGGGGGGGGGGCAGAGAGCAAGAGAGGATGTTTGCAGCACAGGCCAGCTCCAGTGCCAATCACAGTCTCTCAACCTGACCTACCTCACAGGGTCGTTGTGAGTATAAAATGGGAAGCAGGAGAGATTTCTTTTTGCTCTTGCACCTTTCTCCCAAGGAGCTCAAGGTGGCATTCACGAATCTCCTTTTCCCCATGTTATCCTCACAACAACCATGTAGGGCAGGTAAGGCTAATAGATATATTAAGGAATATACATAAAACCATTTTAATCAATAAATATCAACAGTCAAAACATCCATATAGTTATATAATTTATCCATTTCTTCATTCAATAGACAGGAACAAACTGCTTTTTAGTCATATTGAATTTTTTGTGGATTGCCGTATTTAGTGTTGTTCTGTTTAGAATGACCTGGAAGAGCAGGGTTCAAATCTCCATGCAGCAGTGAAGTGGGTGACCTTGTGCCAATCACAGACTCTCAACCTGACCTACCTCACAGGGTTGTTGTGAATATAAAATGGGAAGCGGGAGAGCCAATTATTCCACCTTGAGCTCCTCACAGGAAAGGTTGGGTGTGAATGAGGAATAGTTACAGATAATCCTTCCAGTCAATAAGCGTACCATGATAAAGATCTAAAGCCACTAACAAGGACACCATCCTCTTATCCACTGCCCAATAGTTGTCAGTCATCAAGGCAACTTGAAGCTAAACTGAAATAGATCTAAATAATCCTTATGAAGAGAAGAAGGAAGCAAACAGATGGCAGTGAACAGGAGTATCTCAAGAGATGAGAGGGTGGGAAAGACAGATAAGAAAAAACATCTGATTCTATATTGTCACTTTACTGTACACATTTCTGACATTTAGCAGGCACATCATTTTTAATCATGTATTTTAATGAGAATTGGTTCAGGCACATTTTAGTACAGGATCTGTTTTTGCTTCAAAGGTGTTGAAGGTACTAAAACAATTGAGGCCTTTGGCATGCCATTTTTCACCTGGCAAATTCCTAGTTTGCATGCTGTGAAGTCTGACTCTGTCATGCAAGAATATATAAGACTACAGCCTAATGGAGAGGAGGCCTGTGCCTTTAGTAATATGTCTTTATGATCTCTGTGGAGCTGTACACTCCATGACACATAGACATCGGTGACTGAAAGTGGCAGTCAGTTGGGAAGAAGGGAAGCATGAGGATGGAAATGGTTTGCTCACATAGAACTTTGATTTGGACAATTGCCTGATTGACATGTTATGGTTATCATATGGTGCAGTCAGCAACGTGACACCCATGATGAAATTAGGATTGAAAAAAGGATTCTATTATATCTCATAGAACAAGTTGGAAGCTGCTCCCCATTACATATCAGACAGATGCCACCTCTGTGGTCTTTTTTGACACCTGTTGAAGACATACAACATATAGAGCTGTTGTTCTTTTGCATTGCACATAGATGTGGCACCTGTATTACTGGTTCTGTAGCAGCACTTAATAGTTCCAGGAGTGTGTACTGCATGCACTGAGCATCTCCATATAATGTGAAACTATGATATGGTGATTAATTCCACATGGTACAATGGAGGGAGGTAAATCATCGTGCAGAGGGCATTTCAAGTAACCTAGGATTCTACCAAGTAGACCAAATCTTCCATTTCAGATTATTGAAGCCGATTTTATTATGTGAAACTGCAAGTACTTTTAGGTTACGGATTTCATTGAAATGTCATTGTAAGAAAACAACAACTCTGGCTTACATTTGAGGACAACAGGTCAATGCTGTGAGGTACTGTTAACAGTTGCTCTGTGTATACAGCTTTGTAGCTGGATTTGACAGTGCTTCCCCTCAGAAGGGGAGAACTAAATTACCATGGAAAATAACACACTTTGATTCTGCTACAGGGGTTATGCTTGACTTGAACACAGTTTAAATTAAGTGGCAAATACTGTAGGAAAGCTTGCAGTGTATCTGCCAACTTTGGGCATGTCAGTTCCAGATAAACTGACATCCATGGCTTTGCTATTTCGAGATACGTTGTGGGATTTCATACCTTCAGTTCAGGAAAACAAACTTAATTGAAACGAACTTGGTGGAATGCTTTTAGGAATATATGCTGGAAATAATGCTTCTTTACCACTTGGCCATAGACTTGGTATTGAAAGGGCATTCACTGAAGCTTTTTTAAAACAAAAACAGTACTTTGACAGATGTAATAGCATCATTTACATTAAAGTCACAATAGAACTTGCACCAGAGGGGCAGGTGTGTTAGTCTGTTGCAGGAAAAATAACAAAGAATTTTGTAGCACCTTGAAAACAAGGGGTACCCAAGGGGTATGAATATTAACATGTTTTGGGCACAAGATAACTCAATAATATTAAAGGAAATTATGTTGTTGTTTAGTCGTTTAGTTGTGTCCGACTCTTCGTGACCCCATGGACCAGAGCACGTCAGGCACTCCTGTCTTCCACTGCCTCCCGCAGTTTGGTCAGACTCATGCTGGTAGCTTCGAAGACACTATCCAACCATCTCGTCCTCTGTCGTCCCCTTCTCCTTGTGCCCTCCATCTTTCCCAACATTAGGGTCTTTTTCAGGGAGTCTTCTCATGAGGTGGCCAAAATATTGGAGCCTCAGCTTCACGATCTGTCCTTCCAGTGAGCACTCAGGGCTGATTTCCTGAAGAATGGATACGTTTTATCTTCTTGCAGTCCATGGGACTCTCAAGAGTCTCCTTCATCACCATAATTCAAAAGCATCAATTCTTCGGCGATCAGCCTTCTTTATGGTCCAGCTCTCACTTCCATACATCACTACTGGGAAAACCATGGCTTTAACTATATGGACCTTTGGTGGCAAGGTGATGTCTCTGCTTTTTAAGGTGCTGTCTAGGTTTGCCATCACCTTTCTCCCAAGGAGCAGGTGTCTTTTAATTTCGTGACTGCTGTCACCATCTGCAGTGATCATGGGAGCCCAAGAAAAGGAAATTATAAAATATCTTAACTCAAGATATAGATGTAGCAAGCTATTCACAGGATTTCGTACAGATTATAACATCTTGACACCCAGCAACAACTGAGCAGCAGTCACCCATCTTGTGTCTCCAGTCAGTGCTTGCTACTAGAGCCAGAAGAGATTAAACACAATGAGGCAGTTTCACAGGCCCAAGGGACAAACGACAACAAAAGAGTAGCCCACGGCAATTTTTTTAAAAGCATAAAGGAAGAAGAAGAAGAGTTTGGATTTGATATCCCACTTTATCACTACCCTAAGGAATCTCAAAGCGGCTAACAATCTACTTTTCCCTTCCTCCCCCACAACAAACACTCTGTGAGGTGAGTGGGGCTGAGAGACTTCAGAGAAGTTTGACTAGCCCAAGGTCACCCAGCAGCTGCATGTGGAGGAGTGGGGATGTGAACCTGGTTCACCAGATTACAAGTCCACCACTCTTAACTGCTAAACCACACCACATGTTCATGCAAACTATAATAGATAATAATTGTATACAGGATGATATTGCTAAGTCACTGGTGATTTCAATGGGAGACCAGTAAAAGTCATTTCAAATATGAGGTTATTCACCAGTATAAACTTTAAAGCAAAAGTCCTTTGTACATGAGATGAAGGACTGTAATTCAGTGGTAAATCGTGTCCTCCCTAAAAGAGGGCACTTGTTGCGGTGAGACCTGGAGACTGACCTCCTGTGTTGTGGGTGGGTTGGATTGGTTAGCCACAACATCCAATTGGTTGATCCCTTGATATTGGCTTCAATCTGACCAACGAGGCGCAGTCCAAACATATCGCGGGACCTGTATATACCCATGCACGTGACCCAGAGGTTCCTCTTTCGGCTCGTGCATTCGGAACACCCACCCACCTCCCCCTATTTTAGGGCATTGTGCAATTGACTTTGCTATGCCGTCATGTGTCATCTGTCATTGGGACAGGGGCACAGCAGAAATTTCCCCCACTTGGCTGACTGGCTGTTGCCATTTGGGTTTCGCCTGCCACATAGCAAATCGTCACAACTTGTAAGGTTGCAGATAGGCACTGGTTCAGGTGATAGGGATGGGGAGAGGTCTCGCCATCCCTATGTGAAGGGTATTCCATTAAAGGAATCCAGGGACTCAACTGGTTTGGTCAACCCCAGTGAGGGGATTGTGCCCATACCTGAGTCCAGGGGGGCATCTGGGTGGTGAACAGAGTCTGTTCCCAGCTTTTCACCTTCCCAGGTGTTCACCCTTGACTGACCTATGCTGGTGCCCTGGGTCAGCGCTGCCTGCAAGGGTGCAGGGAGCTAGTCAAACCAGAGCCTATGCAACCACGCACCTTCTGTAATCAATAAAGTTGTGGCCTAAATTCTGCCAAAAACCAAAACTAAAATGTGAGTCATGTGTGAATTTATTTAGTGGGGAGGTCTCTGGGTCTCAACACGCAAAATAATTGTCTCCCATGGAACCACTTCCAGGTTTGATCCTCGACATATGCAGATAGCACTGGAAAAGACCCTTCTCTATAATCTTGGAGTGCCACGGTCAGTGGGTAAGTGTAAGGCAGCTTCCTATTCTTCTGTGATAATTTCTACAATTAATTCTAATTACTTTTTCTTGAAAAGACTATACTCCTGCCTTCATCAAAGCTTATAACACCTTTCCCCCTTAGGCCAGTGTAAGTTGGTGGTTTTTATTTGAAGTAACTTTTGTCAGTTTTTCTGTTTTAAGTAAGTGTTTTTCTCTCTGTGTCCAGTTTTATCAATTCTCCTTGTTTTACATAAATATTAAACAACTCTGACCCAAGCCTAGAAATCATGCCTGTCTAGTAGTGTTAATATGCTACATAATTATAGACTATTTGAGGGATGGATGGGAGAAAAGTATAACTGATATGTCAAATTTAAAGTTAAGGGTAGTCATGTTTTTAAGACCCATTGCATTATGTTGAAGGCAATTTGCTACAAAGTTCTTTCTTGTTTTTGAGAGTTTTAATGGGATTTAATAAAACTGATCTCACCAGTAGAAAATTGTACATACAGTGAGAAATGACTCTAGGCTACTTTACTTGTAAGAAATGGAATGAAATCCATACTTATAGTTGCAGTCAAGAGAAGCTGGAGTCTAGAGTTTGCCCAAGGCAAAAAATGGACAAAATGGAAAAATGAAAGCCACCACGGAGAAAATTAAAATCAATTTTAAAGTCCGGGGTTTTTTTTAAAGAAAGATTTGAGACTACGGCTTAACTATACCTGTCACTATGTCCTTCAGCCACAACACCATAAGCAGTAATACACTGCAGGCAATATATTTCCAGGCAATTGTAATACTTGAATGATTAAAGTAAATCTAGTTCGGTGACCTTGTTTCTGTCATATAGCTGAATGCATATTATAATCACAGAGAAGAGTATTATCTTATTTCTTATTGATAAAAGTTTTCTAAAAACTTTGTAGATAGGAATTGTTACCATATTTGAGCTTAGTTGAAAAAAATGATCATATGTAATATAATAAAGTAATGTGTATTAACCAAAGTAACCAAAGAGAAACATGCTAAATTGCTATACAGTGGTACCTCGGGTTACATACGCTTCAGGTTACATATGCTTCAGGTTACCGACTCCGCTAACCCAGAAATATTACCTCGGGTTAAGTACTTTGCTTCAGGATGAGAACAGAAATTGTGCTCTGGCGGCACGGCGGCAGCAGGAGGCCCCATTAGCTAAAGTGGTGCTTCAGGTTAAGGACAGTTTCAGGTTAAGAACGGACCTCCGGAATGAATTAAGTACTTAACCCGAAGTACCACTGTACATCATGCAAAACAGCTTCAGAGTATTTAATGAAACTGGTTTAGTCAATAATGGGGATAAAATTACTAGGCTTCAGCAAGAATTACTGTAAACAATAAGGAAGCATGCATATTAAGTGACCATGCAAAACATTTATTTAGGAGTAAAGCTCACTGGAACTTGCTCCCAACTAATTAAAATCATGCCACCTTCACACCATTTCCTCAGAAAGTGTGAAATACTTAAGACTGCAGAGCACACATTACTCTAAAAGTTGCAACACTTTTCCTAGTTCTGCTCTCAAGTGCCAACAGCTACATTGCTTATCTGAAATACCATCTCCTTCTCTACAGACTCTACAGTATTAAGATTTGCAAAGGTACCCACCCAATTTTTGGGATTTTCAGTTGTTTTATACGGTTTTTAATGTTGTATTTTGAATTATTGTAACCTGCCCAGGAAATTTAAGGCGAACAATTGGCAATAAATTATTATTGATGATGATAAAAGCTAGGGGCCAAAGAGGAAAAAGAGAGCAGTACATGAATGCTCAAGAAAACCCCAAGGTTAGAAGGCACCATGTCACTCACAAAGGCTTCAAGTGGTGCTCCTAGACAGGTGCCCCAGACTCTAAGCTTTCATTTTTTAAAAAGTAAGTCTCTAAAGCTTCTAAGTGATTTCTGTGAAATGAAAGCAGTGTGGCTTGTTTGTAGATTTTTGCTCATACTGATGAATGTTCCCTGTTGTTATTAGACTTCAGCAGCATCTGTGTGTGTGTGTGTGTTTGTGTGTGTGTGTGATCTCTATAATCAGAACTAGCGAGACATATCTTACTTCCCATGGTTTGCACAATGTTTTCAGGGGTGGTTTTCTCTTCCTGCCCCCTCCATGATAGCCATTTTGTGACCGGCACCCCAGCATTCTCTCCAAATGTGTCCACTATTCAAACAAGGTTGGTGACCTCTGCAGTAGGAGTATCTGTGGTCCAGGGAAGAGGGAAATGGAAGTTAGAAGAACAGGGAGCATCCCTGTTCTTCTAACTTGAACATCCCTCCATTTTTAAAACATCTTTTAAACTTTGAATACATATTTAATGAACAGATATTGTTTAGAACTTCAGATTGTCTGAATTCCTTCAAAACTATCAATCTGTCACAATGTGACATTACAGTGTTGCAGTGGTAGGCAAGACGCTGAAGATTACTGGAATATATTCATGCACAAGGGAAACGTTTGGCGTACCCCAAATAATACATAGGGAAATGTGAACCACACAACCGAGTAGCCAAGGAGCAAAGTGATGTCAACATAACTCTGAGACAATTAACTTCTGCTTAAAACAAATATGATACTACTAGATTGCATGGGCAAGGAGCTAGTCACATTTTACTGCCAATAAAAGAGAAGTATTGAAAACATCCATATTAGCTTAGAGCTAGTCTAATTGGTAGATATGGGTGACTTGAAGTACAGTAATGTGAGCAGGCAGTAATTTGTGTCATGATACACCATGTCACCCCCCACTTGGAATGGGTAATATTAATTCAAACAGAGGTCTATGCCACTAATAAACTGAATAAATTGAGTCAATTACAAATTTCATGCTTTTATGACTTTTGCTTTAGTTAGATAACATCTTCAATTTGAATGCACTGCCCTCCAGAGATCTTGATCACTTACAAAGAACATGTGTTTGGGCTATTATTCCCATTGCTCTTTTTTAAAAAAAAGGTCCTTACACTCTGAACATCATAAAAACCCAATGTAAATTGAAAACAGTGGTTTTGCATCTATTTTCCCTATATATAAATATAAATCATTGCTGACAGTTTTCAAGTTGTTCCTTATTTTCATTTTATCTCTAGAAGCATCCTGTACACAAGTTAAATTTACTAATAACCTTATGTTCTGCATTCATATCAACTATTTTGACTTTTAGCTTCTCCTGGGATTTCTGCCCCATTTTATTAAGAAGAAATACCAGTTTTTAAAATTATCCTTAAACATCTGAGCCACGCTTGTTGTTCTCATCTACATCTGTGTTCTTGTATTGGCAAGAAACACTTGCTTGTTACAAAAAGGGGACCTTTCCTAGGTCATAGAATCATAGAATCATAGAGTTGGAAGAGACCACAAGGGCCATCGAGTCCAACCCCCTGCCAAGCAGGAAACACCACCAGAGCATTCTTGACATATGGTTGTCAAGCCTCTGCTTAAAGACCTCCAAAGAAGGAGACTCCACCACACTCCTTGGCAGCAAATTCCACTGTTGAACAGCTCTTACTGTCAGGAAGTTCTTCCTAATGTTTAGGTGGAATCTTCTTTCTTGTAGTTTGGATCCATTGCTCCGTGTCCGCTTCTCTGGAGCAGCAGAAAACAACCTTTCTCCCTCCTCTATGTGACATCCTTTTATATATTTGAACATGGCTATCATATCACCCCTTAGCCTCCTCTTCTCCAGGCTAAACATGCCCAGCTCCCTTAGCCATTCCTCATAAGGCATCGTTACTTACTGCCAGTATATGCACAAATCTGTCCACATGGGTGGTTGTCTCTATGTGACAAGCCATTTGTGTACATGATCATGTAATTGAAAAAAACACAAACCAAAGTTATTTCAGTTCCAAAACCATCCCTGAAGCCAGATTGAAATGGAAATAGATAACCAATCTCATCTAAGAACTCATTTTTGTACAGGAATGCCTTCT
This sequence comes from Podarcis tiliguerta, assembly GCF_965153285.1. Lineage (NCBI taxonomy): Eukaryota > Metazoa > Chordata > Lepidosauria > Squamata > Lacertidae > Podarcis > Podarcis tiliguerta. The sequence goes on along the minus strand of NC_139537.1, from coordinate 44,523,125 downwards.
TCTGCAAGGAGGCATTAATAATCTCCCGGATCCAGGCAGTCAATTCAATTCTCTTACTGGATGCTATAAGCCAGGAAGGCAAGAGACAGAAAACAGATAGTAGGCCACAAATATATTGTCCATGTCCTCAGTCTGCAAAAACTAAAATGTATTCAACAAGACCAGCCAGTGCTCTAGATAGATCCATAGAGTGAATTGCAAAAATAGTGTCAGCTAAGTCAAGGCTTATGTGAGCAACTTGAAGTGCTTAGCAGAAGGTCACAGCATGAGGGTTCTACACCTTGGTGGGTCATGTTGAAAGAAACCCCTATTTGGAAATGATGATCTGGATGATAGGCATGTGTATCAACCACATGATTTGGTTCAGATCCCATTCAACACTTTGTAAATTAGCTTGATTTGGCTTGGAACAATTCAGAAGCTATTTGAATCCCTTTCTCCATCCACATGTACTACTGAGAAATTTTCTGGTGCCTATCGCTTTTTTTCATTTTGACAAAAGTGAATTAAATTTAGAGACTTACTAGCCACTTCAAATTACAGGTATTTAAGTTCAGGGGCTTTTTTTGCTGAAACCCTCTAAACAATTATTCTCTCTCACCCCAAAAGGTATCACATATACCTTTTTAATTTTTTGGTAGATTTGATTAATTTTGCAGGCAAAAACATCCCTTCAGAGGGCATGAATTCTGTCAAATTTCAGAAGGCTATCTGAATTGGCTGTCTTGCAAGGTTAGCCATTACAGTTTGGTGGTGGGTGAAAAAGGAATCTGTTAAATCTCCCTGAGTGTTTTGTGAGCAGATATTTCAGTCCATTTCCTTCATCTACCCCCAAAATAAAAAAATCTGACAGGAGCCTTTGTGCTAGGTACCTCTAAAGTTGACTTGGGAGATCTTAAAAGCATTCACTTCCCAGGTAGATTTATTCACTCTGATTGCGAATAGACCTCTCAGTCATGAAGGCACTGTCCCTTGCCTCTCCCAGTCTTAGTATCTTCCTCAAGTTTGGAGGTGTATGTTTCATTCTTGCAAAGCTGTTCCATCCCTCAGACCAATGAGACGGGAGGACACCAATAAACTAGCTATTTTTTAGATCCTCCACCCCAGAATTCTTACCAGAGTAGATGAAAGTAAAATTTGTGGGATTCTTTTGATAGTCAACAACATTTATAGTCTGAAGTGTTACCATTGTCCAATGCTGTGAATTTTGTTGAATGATGTTTTCTTGGTCAGCAATGCAGCGTCCCATCAGATACATCAGATATCAGGAATGTCTAGTCTAGTTGTATTTTATGAGTACTGCAATGGCCAATGAAAGAGTGAGGCAATTAATTTGTTCAACCAGATAAAAGCATCTACTTATTTTGAAAGAAACAATAAATGGGATATGCCATTTTGTTTCCCAATTAATATGTACAATTGCTATTGCTGATTCTTTAGATGTTGATACCTTAAGAGTGGATTCATCATTGTCCACAAGCATAGGAATGTTTTAAATCTATGAGGAAAGACACTGAAACTGAATTATGAAATAAATGAGATTTCCAGCTAGATTTGTATTTTGCCTATATTTTGGGAAGCATTAACCTTGGTATGGGAGTTTTATGCCCCATAATTACACAGTCAGCTTATTTTCAAAAGCTTCTAATCAGATGTTCACATAGCAGTGAGCATGGAAAACATACAGATAAAAGGAGGGCATGCCTTTACATTTACATGGACAAATAGTACTTTCAAGCCTTCCACACAGATTTTTCTGTTGACATTGTAGATGGGAGGTTTATGTGATCTAGGTCAATGACCTTCTTGTTTCAAGAAAAATGGTTTCTTTTCCTGCAGTGTTTAACAGACATTGGTGAAGATTAAACACAGACTCTTACATAATCTTTTCATTTATATGGTAAGGAGAGAAACACAGACAATGCATATAGAATGGAATTTGAAGGTTTCTAACTGGTATGTTAGTGGCAGTAGAAACTTAGAAAGCAATTGCTGTGCTTATACTGTATAGCGATTTGTGTTTAGTTTAAGTTAAGCAGGCTAAAATGCTTTTTCAAGTATTTCCAGTATCAGGTTTATGAAAAAAGAAAATATGTTGCAAATCTCATTTACCAATGAAATTTGTCTTATGTAGTCAATGGGAAATATTATCTTTTAGTGGAAACTAGGCCAAGTTAAGGTCAGCAGAATATTACAGTGTTCACAGCCATGGATACCAATCATGATCCTTTAGGGAAAATGTCTTCATCTTGCTATCTTTGTGCTCTTAGGTGTCTTCCACTTTTTGCAGGTAGAATGTTGTCCACTCTTTCAGATAAATATTGGCTTGATCAGTACACAGACAACAGCTTTACATTCATAATTCCACTGTTATTTTATTATTTTTATTTATTAAATATTTATACTGCCCTTCGTCTAAAGATCATAGGGTGGCTTACAACATAAAAATACAAAATACATAATAAAACAAAAACAAACCAATAAACGTCCTCCCACAAACACATTTAAAAGTCCATAAGTGTTAATCAGCCGAACACTTGGGTCTAGAGAAACATTTTCACCTGACAACTCAAGATATGTAATGAAGGTGCTTGGCAAGTCTCCCTGGGGAGAGCATTCCATGAACTGGAACCTACTGCAGAAAAGGCCTGTTGTCATGTTGCCAACCTGTTGCCTAAGATGATGATCACAGGGTCTAGGTTGGTTCATGTGGGGAAAGGCTGTCCCTGAAGTATTGTGGCCCTGAGCCATTTATAGGTCAAAACCAGCACTTTGATTTGGGTCCAGAAATTAATTTAGAGCCAGTTACAGCTGGGCCAGGATCAGTGTAATATGCTCAAACTTGTCTTGCCCCAGTGAGCAACCTGGCCACCCAATTCTTCCGAACCATCTTCAGAGGCAGTCCATGTGCATATAATACATTGCAGTAATCTGAGCATAGACAACAGAAATTAGGATATCCCTGTCCACGTAGGGGTCAGCTGGGCCACCAGCCGAAGCTGATGGAAGGCACTCACCACCATCAAGGCCACCTGAGCCTCAAGTGACATGAAAGGATCCAGGAATACCCCCAGGCTATGTACCAGCTCCTTCATAGGGAGTGTAACCTCATCAAAGGCAAGCAACCTCCCATCAATCCAGTCTAGGGAACCACCCACTAACAGTGCCTCACTCTTATATGGATTGAGTTTCAATTTGTTGGCTCTTATCCAGTCCATTACCAAGGCAAGACAATGGTCCAGCACATCCACTGCCTCCCCTGCAGATGTAAGGATATTTAGAGCTCTGTAGTCAGCATATTACTGGCAACTTACTCCAAATTTCAGGTGTTAACAGTATAGTGGATAAAAATGAATCCTGAGGAACTCCTATTGAAGCTCCCTTGGGGCCGAAGAACATTCCCCAAGCATCACCCTCTGTAAATGCCCATCAAAGTAGTACTGAAACCAAAGGGAAGCAATGCCACTCACCCACAACTTGGAAAGTCACTCCAGAAGGTTACCATCATCAATGGCGTTTAAAGCCATGGCCTAAGGACCAAAGCCCTTTCTCATCTAACATCCTGTTTCCCACAGTAGTCAACCAGGTGGCTTTAGGAAGTCCACAAGCTGATGACCTAAGTAGCTGAACTCTCCAAATTATGGGGAGAAATTTAGATGAGTAAGTGTTTCTAGTTCCGTCCCACAGACAGGTGCATGGAATTTAGCAAACTTGGGCATGAATATTTTCTAGGACCTACTGCCCGAAAAACCATTCTATGCTGAATATAATTGAGACCATTATTCTCCAGTAACTGTGTCTCTCTGTGTGTAAAGCAAAGAAAAGCAACAACAAATATTTAAATAAAACTGCCAAATTTTGTGCAGCAAACTCCTGATAACCAGGAACAAGTACGTTTGGTGAGTGTGTTGTATTTTAAGTAGAAAGCCTGTTGATTCAAGAAACTTCACTGAATGACAAATGGCTCAATGGGTTATCATTAAATATCCTGACAAGCTTTCTTGCTTACATGAATGTGTCATGCAAATTACATTATTAATAGCACAGATTTCTTTCAATCTAGATACTATTGGGTTGGGGGATGGAGAAGTACTGATTTAGCTCACACTACCCCTTTTGTTTCTTTAACTGGACAGCTCTATTCATCTGTATTTTCAAAGTATTCCGTAGTGCTTTACCTCAGCAGTTCTCACTTAATCAATGGCAGCTAGAGGTTAGGACCTCTGCTTTGAAAATGTACTTTGTAGATTTCATTTATGTGTTTGCCAACTCCCCCCCCCCTCTTTTTAATGCTCATAGATTTTGCTACAGAAAATGCTGACTTTTCTGTCATGGGAGTGAGAGAACAATGCAAAAATATATGTCTGCATAAAGGTTTTCCTTATGGATAATGTTGCGTCTAGGATAAATGTCAATTAAGTAAGATGTTATAAACTGTTTAGAGGGCCTCTAAATGGAAAAGCAGCCTATATATTCAATTAAGAAGAAGAAAGTGATAGGACTGTGGGACTATTTCAAACCACACTAGAAATGCCATCTTAAACCAAGGGATTCCAGGTACTGCGATGCATATTAAAATGGACTACCACTGCATGTGGAAACTCTCTTATAAAATGTGTAGAGAGTTGTCCCCATTATGAAACATTATAATTTTATTTTAGTACTGAAATTGCAATTACTGTTTTCTAAGGACATTTGTCACACAATATGTTTAAATGTGTTGTGCTGGCAGTAGCAAAAACAAAAACAAAAAAGCCATGTTTTTTAGCTAATAAATGGCATTTATTAGCTAAAAAACACACTATTTTATTTTTTGCTATATTTTAAATGCCCACTCTGCTTTTAATTTTTTTTTTTACTATATTTGTTTTATTAAATACTAAGTACACTTTCATAACTCACAATTTATAAAGTATACTATACATGGACTCTCTTGGGGAAAAGTGTGGAATAGAAATTTAATAAATAAATATTATATTATAATCATATTGATTTTAAAAATATCACCATACAAACCCAATATACAGAAAATATTGACAAACTTTACATTCTTCTATACTCTCATCTAGAATAATGTTATTTATCCATTTCCACTGCATGTCACATCTTATCAGATATTCCTTATAATGCAATACCAAATTTGATTTGCAATAGCTGGCATAAGCAATTGTTGCCACTGAGAATAAATTTATAGTTTAAAAGTGTACTTTATTGATAGCCAGGAAGAATACCCAATAAAATCTGCTTCATTTCCTTTCTGAGCCTACAATATGTCAATTATTATTTTCCATAATAATATCCTAAATTCCTGAAATATGTGGTCCTGCCATACATTCTCCAGTATGTATTACTTATAGCATATTTACAGTTGTGAAATGCATTCTGACTTATAAATCCTATTTCATTGTTGTGGCAGAAGGTACCAACTCTAAATAATCTTCAGCTGAGTTTTCTTTAAATGTAGATAACTTGGGTGGACCCATTAAAAGCAACGGCCATTACTAAGATTCATTAATCTTAGTGGGTCTACTCTGAGTAATACTCAGATGACTACCACATTCTTTATCTATGTTAGGAAGGCAAAGCTTCTATTTGCCTGCTCTCACATCATAATTCTCATTCAGATGTGCAAAAACCATTATAGCATTGTTGGAAACTGCCCAGGGTGGCTGGGGCAACCCAGTCAGATGGTGGTGTGTGTGTGTGTGTGTGTGTGTGTGTGATTAAACTTTATGCCTCAATAGTGAACAAAATTATGTGTGCTCTATACCATTGAATCTGGCCACCATACTCCTGTCTCTTCACAACACAATCTTCACAAACACAGCAATCTCCAGAGGAATAACCATGTTACTCTGTTGTACCAAAAACAACAAAGAAAGTTGTGACATCTTGAAAGACTAACAATTAATATAGTATAATTGTTTATAAGGACATTTCACCCTGATGTCTGCGCATCACTCAAGATAGCTTACACTAATTAAAATTACAAATTCACAAAACCACAGCATCAATAAAATGCAATAGAACCAGGCATGAGAGATAGAAACATCACTCCAGTCAAAATATTATATACCTGACAAAAGCCTGAAAGAATGGAAAGGTCTTCACCGGGCAGCAGAATACAGTGAAATGGTGCCAGCCAAACCTCATGAAGCAACTTGGGTATATCCACTCTCTCTAGTAACAGACAACAGCTTTTACCATAAGTGGAACACAGAGAAGGGCCTCTCCACCAGATAGGAACAAGTGGATGACTGGCATGGGAGGAGGTGGTTCTCAAATTGCACCCAGGAACATCCATTAGTTACAAGATGAAGTTATCTTATATCTGAAGATGTGGACTCTACACTATGAAAACTCATGCCACAGTACATTCATTAGTCTTTAAAGTGCCACAAGATTCTTTACTGTTTAAAATACAGCATTATTCCTGTTGCTTAACAGTCTCACTGCTTCACCTTAATTTTATTCTACAGACATCACCTCTAGAGTAGAGAGAGACAGTCTTCATGCATTGTCATATACTTCTGTCTGTCAGAACAAATGGTAAGTATGTCCTCTAGAGATTTCACTGAAACTATTAATTACTTTCACTTTCCTCTTGTAATTTTCGTCACTGTTAACATAGTTCAGCTAAAAAAGAGAGACTCTAATCAATACAACACTGACATATGAAATGGGGTTGCTTGTTTTTAGTTAAAGGGTTTCATAAAATGATCTTGTAATTCTTGAGTTTACTAAAAATGATCTCGTACTTGGGGTTACATAAAAATTGTATCGTATACCCCCCCCCCAAAAAAATCTCAAAGAACAGCTAGGCAAGGGGACTGGAAGGGTGTTTGTGATTAAAGGTATCAAATGCTGGAAAGTCTGTTTAGAGGAAAGGCAAGTAAGGGGTAACATGATAGAAGTGTATGAAATGACGAATGCCATGGAGAAAATGAAAATGTTTTCTCTCTCTCTTTCATATCATTAGTACTCAGTTATCCCATGAAACTCAGTGTTGAAAGATTCAGAACAAACCAAAGAAAGTACTTCTTCACACAGGGGCACAGAAAGGGGGGTGCAGTCCACCCCAGGTGTCATCCCTAAGGGGGTGACAAAATGGCACACCCCAGGGGTGGCACTTACCGCAAAGCCTCGCCTGCAGCGCACCCGAGCCACGCATCTCTCCTGGGAGTGACACGGCAGCTTGGGGTCCTGCATTGCTCGAAACGGCATGGGGCTTGTGCACGCCAGGCTGATGCCATGGGCAGCTTGTTGCGGTGCCCCCCGGGCCGCTCGCCCTGGGCGGCTCACCCCACCCCCGCCACTCCGGGTGCCAGAGCAGCTAGCTACGCCCCTGCACACAGCACATAGTTTAACTATGGAATTTGTTCCCACAAAAGTCTGTGATGGCCACATTTAACATAAAATTAGATAAATTCATGGAGGATGAGGCTACCAGTGACCATTAAACCTTAAGGCTTTGTCTTACCTCCACTGTCAAAGGCAGTATGCTTTTGCATGCCACTTGCTGGAAACTGCAGAATAGAACAGTGCTGCTGCACACAGTTCCTGGTTGCAGGCTTCCTATAGGCATCTGGTTTGCCACAAGGAGAACAGGTTGCTGGGCTAGATGGGTCGAGCAGGCTCTTCTTATGGTCTTTAATAGTACAATTTAAGGTAATATCATTGTATGGAATCCACTGCCAGTATCACATTGAGATTGCATATCCATCCTCTAGTCAATATAGATGCTTGTGTTTGTGTATGCATAGATGTGTTCACCAATATACTGTAGCATCAGTCTATTCTCTGCACCAGTAATTTCAAAAAATTGATGGTTTGGCATATAGAAAATGTGGAGAGGCCGGCAAGAACTTTGACTCCTATTTCCTGCTTCCTTGAAGTGGTTGTGTTACTCTTTGCCAGATTTGGTCAATTTACCATGGTACTGAGTTGTACATTTCAACATTCCAGAACCCCACACGTTGACCAACTCCTTGGGATACATATGGGGTAGATTTGAAGGTTTTGGTTTTTCTATATAGGAATGGCATAGCTGTAATACAGCAAGTGTGAGGTGGTCTTCTTGTACACGCATACTTCCCATCACTAATTTATATTCAGACCCTTTTTTCCTGTGTCACACCAGCTGCATATAACTTTAAATTATACTATTTCAGTTACATTTTAGCTTAATTAAGTGCTAAGTGCAAAAAAAAGCAAAAATAAGTGCTAGGGCAAGTACTGTCAAATTTAAATTTAACAAGTCAAGGTGACTACAAGAGTATTATCTGCAATGGTTCCCAGCTCTCAGTTTTTTTGATGACTTAATCATGAAATATTAAGCAAATGTTATTGGGAATTACTTCAAGCTTTGGAACACCTCTGAGACTAGTGAGGCTTATTTTACCTTTCACTGCAACTGCTTCTTAATAATTTTACCTTATGGCTATTTATGATGGGTAAACAAAGAACAATGTCTACTTTTGCATAGTGATATAGCTTAAATAAGCATTTTCTTGAAATATTATGATCAATTATACATATTTTAAAAGATTGGCTTGTAGGAGTAGAAATGAATACATTTCCTGGAATGTTGAGAAAGAGATCAATCTGCTCCAGTAAGATTTGAATTTTTGATGAAAGATCTGTTTTTAGAAAAGTGATCAGAATATAGAAACTTTTCACAAACAGTATGCAGGATAAGTCCATGTTTCTAACTTTTTGTTTTTAACTTGGTGCAGTGGGATATACCAAGTAAAGTGATGTGTTCTTAAATATAGCGAATCACCTTTCTTGCCATACAGAAACATAGTATGCAATCTTCACACACTCTTCAGGGGAACATAGACACTCCAATGTTGTAATATGGTAGGAACAGCTTTTGATGAGTATAGCATTCTTAACATTTAAAACATTCATAATATGAGTCATATGTTGAGATGCTGTTTAGTAACTTTTTAGCTACATTTACTTAGCCATGTTTATGCAGAATCCTAACCATTTTTATGCAGAAACGAGTCTCACTGAATTCAATGGGGCTTACTCCTAGTCTGAATCTAACTACATTGGCTTGTAATTGTTTATCAAATGATAATTGGTGACAATTGGCTTCATATTATCAAGCAATAAGTCTACTTACCTAACCACACATAAACAACACTTACAGAATGTGATATTATTTAGGTGAGACTGTTAAATAATAATTCAGTGAAACATTACAGAATATTACGGTAGACACTGTGACTGCATTTTGACATTTTTAAAAAGTGCAGATCAATGTGAACTGCTACATTTAACAGTTAGAAATATTGCAGTGGCTCCCAATAAAAAGTATTAAAAGATATCTAATTACAGATTTATTGACATGCATTCCCTTAAAGCATTCATTTGCCACTGAAGAATATATTCCTCACTTCCTTTAAGTTCCTGAAGTGCATGTGACAGGGTTCCTCCTGAATCACTCAATGGGTCCAGACTATTAAGCAGCCCTTTAAGTCCTGTTTCCCTTTGTAATACAAAGGCAAAGCGACAAAACTAACAAGAAATGTTAGTTTCGGTGTTTCAGGATTCAAATGTAAACATTTGTTATATAAAATCTCATAACTGCGGTATGCAACACATTATATTGTACTTTACAAACATACCGTATTCCTCTGCTTTCTTGAACAAGGATGCGGGGGGGGGGGGGTTTGCCAGGGGGCAACTGTCCCCCAATCAAGTAAATAGATAAAAATACTTAACTGACTGACCAGTTGTGTCACAGATACTCAGTTCTGCCTCCCCTAACATAAAGCCTGCCCCCACAATAAATCCTGGCTATGCCCATGTTCATTATATGTAAACTATGAACTCCTTCAGTAATACTTGTGGGATCCCCTTATTCCCAACGTGTCCACTCAGCCACTTCAATCTAAGCCATAGGCACAGTTACAGGTGCCACATGATAGTCATTCTGCATCTGTGAGAAATTGATATTTTAACATGGCAGCACTTTGGAATTCACTGCCTATTGACATCAGGCAGGTGCCTTCACTTTTCAGCACTTCCTTAAAACATTTTTTCTTTAAGCAAGCCTATCAGACACATAGATGTTGCAAAGTTTTTGTTTTTTTGGTCTATATATCAGAGTTTGTTTGCATGGGTGTTGAGGGGGGAAGCAGAAAAGTAGGCGGACTTCCATAGAAGAGACAGAAGAAATGAAGCCTCTGGAAGTAGCTCCACATGGTAGCCATAATAATGTATAAAGTTGCTTGATTGGATAGTCTCCATGCAAATGCCAGCTATCATTCAAACCTACAAGGCTGCTGTGGAGACTCTCAACCCAACAGGGTGATCTGCATTCCCCAGTTATGGCATGCCCTCCCTAACAAGGCTAGTTTGGCACCTACATTAAGATCCTTTCAACACCAATACTTTTTTGTTTATTCTCCTAGGACTTTTAGGACCTTTCTTCTCTCTTTTTTTATTGCCCTTGCAACAGATTATTTCTGCTAGGTTTTAAATGTTCTTATGCTGCCTGTGCTGGTTTTTAGACAATGATGTTTTTTTAAGAAACATTTTAAATGCTTAATTTGAACTCTGTGAGAAACTGGCCAGATGACTTTATTGACTGGGCGGTCAACAAATGTACTAAACGCAATCATTGTGTGGGGCCACCAAAAAGAGGAAGCTTCTGCCTGGCAGTACTAATACAAGAACTAGCAGAAAGCCTTGTCCAGTTCTAGAAACTTGGCTCCTGGCCGCATTACTCACCAGCTCAAAGAGATGGAAAACATGCACACTCACCAGAAGTCACAGTCCAGCTGCTGCCAAAGGCCAGACTCCAGTGACTTCATCATTTCCCAGAAATAAGGTAACTGGTAGCCTGTAAGGGCTGGCAAAGATAAAGGAATGATAATGGAACTTCTAGGCCCCAGGAGTTAAAACATCCTTTCTCTTTGAGGATAATGGCAGCAGGAGCAACAGTAGCAGCGGATAGCAGGAAATGAGCTCCCACTTAACATGCTATAGGAAGCAAATGGGGGATAATCTGTGCTGAGCAGCAGTGCCACGCCAAGAATCTGACTGCATCTTCCACCACTGCCTGACAGCTCTTCAAACCCAGATGGTATTCGCCCTGCAAGGTTGGATTTTTGTATCCAGGTTTTGTGGAACTGCTCATATTGCCCTTTCCATGGCATGAAATCTACAGAAGAAGGAAATTTGTAGCAGAAGTAACAAGAGTGTGTGAGTTACAAGACAAAAGATAAGTTCACAGTTATCAGCTTTTTTCCTGAAATATGTTCCAGGGAAAGCTGGTATGCGCTTTATGAATTACTTGGATGAAGGAATAGAGGGGATGCTCATCAAATTTGCAGATGATACCAAACTGGGAGTGGTAGCTGATACTGCAAAAGATGTGATCTTAACAAACTCAAGAACTAGGCCAAAACTAATAACAATGAATTTCAACAGGAACAAATGTAATATTCTGCAATTAGGCAGAAATAATCAGATGCACAAATAAAGGCTAAGGGACACCTGGCTTGACAAGTATACATGTGAAAAGGATCTAGGGGTCTTAGTTGACAACAAACCTAACCTGAGTTAACAGTGAGATGCAGCAGCAAAAAAGCTCATGCAATTCTAAGCTGTATCAACAAAAGTAGTGTCCAGATCAGGGGAAGTAATAGAATCACTCTATTCTGCCTTGGCCAGCATGATGGACAGGCCTCCAGCCTCCTCCATGAAACCAGTCCTTCAGTTTGCAGATCTGCTTCCACCTTTATTAAGATACAGTGTTTCTACTGATGTCTGCACAGATGTTACATGGTATATTGCAAGGAAAGTAAATACTTATTTAATAAGGAACTAATTTTGCAACAATACTTGGACATGGAGCAAAACTGAACAACTCCACCCATATTCATAGAATTGCAGTGTTGGAAAGGACACAAAGGGTTATATAACCCAATACAGGAATCACAGCTAAATAATTGCTGACAAATCTAACCTATGTTTAAAAACCTTAAATGAAGGAGAGTCAACCATGTTCTGAGGTATTCTGTTCCATTGTCAAACAACGCTTCCAAATGTTCAGTTGTATCTCTTTTCTTGTAATTTGAATTCAGTGATTCAGGTCCTACCCTCTAGAGCACTGCTATTGTTGTTATTAATTTCTTATATCCCACCCATCTAACTAGGCTACCTCTAGTCAGAGATCCAGCAGAACCAGAAAACAGCTTTTACCTCTGTCGCTAGCCTGCCGCAGATCACCAACCAGCATGACCAAGGCAGTTTCAGTCCCATGGTGGTGCCTTAATCCTGACTTGAAGGGATCTAAGCTTGCTGCATCTTTAAAGAGCTGTCATCTGGAAGATATTTGAAGATGGCTATCATATAACCTCTCAGTCTTCTTTTCTCCAGGCTAGACATATCCAACTTCCTCAATTGTTCCTCATAAGGGTTGGTTTCCAGGCCCTTTATAATCTTGGTCACCTTCCTTTGAATATGTTCCACCTTATCAATACCCTTCTTAAACCGTGGTGCCCAGAACTGGCCACAGTACTTCAGGTGGGGCAGAAGCAAGCAGTACTATTAGTTCCCTTGATCTGGACGCTATACTTCTGTCTCTGCCTCAATACAGGTCATTGTACAGGACATCCAAGGATATAAATGAAAGGTAATAAATAAATTACAATAAAACCCCTTTAGTGTTTTTCTCACTGAGAAATCAATATATTGTACCATTTTGCAATGAAATTTCCTACATTTAAATTGTTACAGTATAGGCTTCCTGATTACTTCAATGATTTGTTTCTTTAATTTTAACAGTAATTAACAAAGAGGTATTTTTTCCATTTGTGAAATTAAGCAAGCATAATTTATACATTTATTTTCAAACAGCTAAGAGAACTTTAAATCTCATCTCCCTTCAGAAGTCAGCGTAGCTTCCTTGATTCATCTTAATGTTAATTTAATTTACTGGATTGCTCCACCTGGCTGATTACAGTTCTTTTTTTATTTCCAAGTCAGGTGCTCTAGGATGTATGACATTGCAGGCTTCCCCTCAAGCCGTGAGACTTTATGCGTCCAGAACAGCATCTTGCTAGCTGTTCTTGGCATCACTGACTATCATGTTTCCAGAATGTAGCTTACTTCTGTGAAAGTTCTGAACTAATTCTTAACTGAAGGACATTTCTCACCACAGTACCAGTGGACTGATAATCATGTACCTCTCCCTCAAGTCAAGGACTTACATATGTAAAATTAAGTGTGTTTCTTACAAGATGATCTGCCCTTTGAGAATGCCAACCCTTTCACAGTTCTTACTTCTGAGTATTTAAAAGGGTTACATCTTGGTTTACAGATGCATGTCCTTCAGATTTGATGAGAGGCATGTGCTTTGTACCTCTGTATGAAAATATAACTTGAGGGCCCGTCCTGGAAGCCAATAAAATCTGGTGGCACATTGTTGAATCAACATTCAAAAATCTGACTACTGCCAGACCTCATTGGTCACACCCAGGCAACATGGGTTCAACTCCCTTATCAGCTAAAGACTCAGTGGATAACCTTAAGAAAGTTACTTGAAAACCACAATCTTATTGGTCGTTGTGTGAAGATAAGTAAGATAAGACTTACAAAGCATTTTATGCTTTCATCCAATTCCAAATATCTTCCCATGGTAGTAAATTTGACTGCTACAGTCAGAATGAGTAACTTCCAAATAAAACTTTATGAAGATTTGGCTACCACGGTGCTATACACAAACATTTCTCAGTTAAGTTGCACATTGCCTTTTAAACTAAATAGATATCCTGCATGCCCATCTTGACTAGAAGCTTCACTGGGTTTACTGGCTAATACATTAACACTGAGCTACCTCCTATACAAACACGCACCCGGTTTCATACACCCCTTCTCCTTTTACACTTTATTTACAGCTGTGGACAATTGTGGACTCACAAAATTTGAGGACTCATAATCTCACTACTCCATAACTGACAATCTTTAATTATCCTAGACTGTTTTTTGAAAAAGAAAAGCCAAATAGCTTAAACATACACATAAAACAGGCTAGTCTCTCATGGATCTGCCTGTCTGCCAAATATAAAAAATATTACTATAGAAAATGAAATTGTGTATCCTGCATGAAGAATAAACGTTTTGTTCAAATCATGGTACACAGTATTTCTCCCTTCACTTGTTTTTAGTATCACAGTTTTTAAAAGATAAATCATAAAGTCATATAAAAAATTTAGGCAGAAAACCGAATTACAGTGGCAGTGAAAAATTGTATGGCCAACACATCGATTCTAATTTGAAAGCATTTCTGGAGACAATGCAAAATGTAATTCTATTGCTGAAGTGAGACAAGGCCATTCGCAGACAAAACTAATACAGAAGTCCTACAAATAATATTGTTAATAATCCACTGATATGTATAACTGATGACAATAGTGTTGACAGCATTATATTGGAAAAAAGAACCATAGCTTGATGGGAGCATTCAGTCCACTAGTAGAGGCAGAGCAGCAGCTCTAATGCTGTTAGAATTGCAACTGCATTGTAGGAAGAATTCATATGAACTGACATCTTCATAAATCAGGAACTTCATGGAAGAGCACTTGGGCAATAAACTAAGGAATTAAGGAATTACCACTAAGGAATCTTAAAATGAAGTGAACAAATATATGGCTGCATAAATATAGCTATGAAAGCAACAGTGACATACAGGTGGTTAATTGTTTTACATGGGAAGAACTACGCATAACAGAACTCATGTATCATTTCACAAAACCTAGTCCAGTATTTCTGTCTACTTTTGACTTTGCTTACCACTGAATTGCAGCTTAGCAACCATAAAGCTCACTGGGGTAGGCTTGGGCCAATCACAGCCTCTCCATATATCCTACCTCACAGTTGATAATAACACAGGAAGTAATACCTGAGTTCCTTAGAGGAAAGGTGAGTTACAGATGTAATAAGTAAATGAGAATCTCTTTTCATAGCAGCACTTAGTTCTTGAGACATGTGAAGTAAAAATGACAGGAAATGTCTCTGAGAATGTGCATCACTCACAATATATCTTATTTCTCTATATCTGCAGTTAGGGGCAAGAGCATTTAGGCTAGAGTGTCATATCCAAAAAGTCTCACTGCTTTCAATGATTCATAATTTTAAGTACGTTCAAATGAAATCAGTGTGATTACAGGACTATTTTCAAGAAATGGTTAAGAAACTATGCCTTTTGATTCCATTCTGCAAACTTCTTGTACAAATGCTAGGGTTGCCATATTTCAAAAAGTAAAAACCAGGACACCCCTAACATCTGCTGAGGTGTTCATAGTCCACATGCTTGTAATGGGTTCTCTGTTTAGTCTATATCAGTTTACACTGATGTGCAAACTGTACCACTATGCTGAATTGCAAAGTCTGTGCAACACAACATTGATGTGCATATCATAGCTTTTGTGTTCCTCAAAGTAGAAGCTATACTAAGGATTGTTTTGAATTACGTTTTACTCAAAAAGACCTATTGGAATTAATGACCTAAGCTAGCCATATCTATTAATTTCAATCAGTTTATTCTAAGTAAGAAATACAATGAATACAATCCTAAGTACTTTTAACATATTTGAAAAGTTCAAAGGTGCTATTCGATTATATAAGCATTTTATAAAATGCACATTAATAAACAAGCAGTAATTGTCACATATATTGAATCCTTGAAATGTCTACTATCCAAGAGAAATATTGCTGAATATTTCACATTCTGTTATGCATATCCCAGAATTGCTAATTCATAAGAACATGAACAAAGAGGGCTATTTTGATCACCTAACCCTCATTATCCTTAATTATAGCCTCCTATATGAAAAAGTCTGTTAGAAATGTATTAGAAATATATTTATCTGTGGGGCATATTTTGAAAAGAGAATAATATTGTTTCCTGTTTTACATAAAACAAGCTTGGAGCTGTTGTACAGCTATGCAAACATTGACTAACTTGTATAGAGAAGGCAAATGGAAAGAATTATATTGTAAATATATCTACAATATCACTTTCTATAGCTGTTGTATAGTTATTGCTGTAAATCTAGGTTGTGATTTGTCTAAATCTTCCATTAACAGATCTAGTGTAATTTAATAAAAGAACAAATAATATTAAATATATTTGACCTGAAAAGAATATTGGGGGGGGGGGGAGACAACATTTCTGGATCTTGTTTATTTGAGTTTGCTGATTATCTATACTTAGTTCCCATATGGATGCTAATCATACTCATATTATTTTAAAATGTTATACTTAGGTAATTTGTATAAAATACACAAAGTGCAGTATATTGTGTATGATTTCAATACACTGGCAAGTATTTTTTTAAAAAAATTAGAAGGCCTTCTCTCAAAGGCACTATACATAGAACAACACAAACAACCTGCTATGAAAATCAGAAACAAAAACAAAACAAAAACCTGAGCCACAATTTTTATTCAACAATTTTAAAAGCCTAGATTTGCTACAAGTAAATTTACTAGGAGCAAATTCCATTTAACTCAGTTCTAAGAAACACACTGCAATGGGCTGCAAAACAATGTTAAATAATTCTGAGCAATCAATAAGAATAATGAGCAAAATGCACATGTTTCAACTTCAAGCAGTGTTTGAGAAATAGGTTGAAAGTTCAAAACAAGTGGTCTTAACAAAACACAAAAGATTAGCTATATAACAAACCAAGAACAGCTGTTTCCTGTTATATTCCAGTAGGGGGAACTAAAGATTCACCATCTAACATTGCTTTTGGCTCACAGACCTGTGTATATTCCTCTAACCCCCTGTCTAATCATCAGTGCTAACATCAAATAGCTAGTAGCTACTCTTGTGATCACTCACGGCCTCAGCTGCACTTTATACACTAAAGATATTGCAAGTATTCAGACATACACCTTTGATGCAGCTATTCCTTTACTTGATCATCCTCTTTATGCTTATTCTTCAGTTTGTGCAGTCTCATTTGTCTTCCCTTGTTATGGTTTTCCCCCAACACCCCTACACAGAGAATATATATATATTTTTCCTCCTAGCTGAACTGAAAAGGGAAAACTCTCTCTCCACACCCCTTGCTGTAGACATCCTTTAACCTCATGAGAGACCCCATATACTCTATCTTCTTCCTGGATTGCATACATTGTAAGGGCTTCAACAGTTTAGAAAGAAGGTGGTAAAGGTGTTCTTTTTAAGAGCTTAAGGAATTAGGTAGGTTGAAATGAAGCGCACGGAGTTGTTTATAAAATACTGGTGTGATATTCTGTGTTGTGTTTTGTGTTTTGTTTTAGTCAAAACACGAAAAATGAAAGGTCAGGGAAACAGAGAACGAACAAAACAAACGCATATGGTTGACCCCAATTTACTACAGCTAATTTATGCACAATGCAAAATATGCTTACACAGAAGAAGGGCTCCTCATGTTCAGGTTAGCTTACCATTCCATAAACATGAAGAAAGGGTTGCAACCACAGTTACTGTGTGCAAGAGAGTTGCTTGAAGAGCTTGTGAATGGCTTCTATGTCAATTCCATGTATGTACTCTTCTGAATGTGCAGTTGATCACATCATTTGCTTTCACAGATGCAGAAACTAGAATTCTGCTCAATTTGCATTCTTGGTAGAATGCACATTTCAAGCTAGTTTTGGAATATGATGTTTTGTTTGTACAAGACCTCACCATAAGTTCTGTCAGGTAGCAAGGTGGGATAGGGTGGTCATCCTTGAAACAGAAATTACATTGGGGGGGGGGGGGAAGCTTCCCCCTTTACCACAGTGGTATCCTATGAAATCCCAGTGTTGATAAGTACATACATATAACCTTTGTATATGTATACATAATTAAGTGAATCGAATTTTGAAAGCCACAATGCACAAGGGCAGTGCAAATAAGAACTGAACTGATAGCACAGTCCTACGTATGCTTACTCAGAAGTCTCACTGTGTTCAGTGAGCCTTATTCCCCATAAAAAGATGCACAGAATTGTGGCCTTAATCTTGCATATGATCTGTTCACATATATGGTATAGGGCATCTGCATGTATAAACATGTTCCAGGCAGCCACAATGTGGCATGCTTATACTGGAAGGAGGGTTGCATAAATTGGTTGTACACTCATCATATAATATACAGAGCCCAGTTTGTGGCAGGATTCTGCAATCTAACTGCAACCTTGTATTAGAGTAGGTCTGACTTGGGTCTGACACTGGAACTTGTTAAGTACTTAATTCATTCCGGAGGTCCGTTCTTAACCTGAAACTGTTCTTAACTAGAGGCGTGCTTTTGCTAATGGGGCCTCTTGCTGCCGCTGCACTGCTGGCACACGATTTCCGTTCTCATCCTGGGGCAAAGTTCTCAACTCGAGGTAACTCTTCTAGGTTAGCGGAGTTTGAAACCTGAAGCAATTGTAACTCGAGGTACCACTGTAACTTGTATTTGCATAAGGCAATGGTGACTTGCCTGCATTTTCCTTTTAAAAGGAGTTGGTACCTTTTTTTTGTTAGCCATCTGTGGCCCTCCTGAGTGGCTGGGAGGGCTTTAAGCAACTACAAATATTATGCCGTAATCGGGGAGAAGGGGTCTTTGAACATGTGCAGAATGTCATAGTTCTCTCCCTACTAAGCAGCAGCTGCGTATCACTACACACCTGGAATTAGGCAACATGATCGCCTTCCTGCGCCTCCCTTTTTTAGAAAGTACCAGCACATGAAAGCTAAGTGAGAAGAAGAGGTTGAAATTGCCGTCTTCTTTCAAAGGCCTCCCTGTGACAGAGAGAGAGAGAGAAGAGGCGAGGAAGACTGAATAATTAGGGAAGAGACTTCCATGAAATCGCTCGTCGAGAAAATTACCTGCCCATTAAATGAGAAGCAGTGAGAAGCAATCATGTTAATGTTACCTATAGCCAACAGTAAACAGGGAAAAGGGGGCTTCGGAGAGAAATGGGATGGGGGGGGCAGAGAAGCAGCGCTGCTCTGTCCCCCCCCCCCGGTGTTCTCTTCAATCCTTCAGCTGCCTCACGTTATGTATGTCTGTCTGTCTCTCTCTCTCCCCCCCTCTCCCTCCCACCGCGA
Source organism: Podarcis tiliguerta (assembly GCF_965153285.1). Lineage (NCBI taxonomy): Eukaryota > Metazoa > Chordata > Lepidosauria > Squamata > Lacertidae > Podarcis > Podarcis tiliguerta. The sequence continues at coordinate 44,504,033 of NC_139537.1, read as the reverse complement.
TCCCTGAGGGGAACATGAGAGTGGGTGTGGTGTTTTACAGTGCTAGTTTAATCCACACCCCAGCTCTTACAATTCCGGCTCTCCTTTCCCCCCCCCCCCACCTCCGTGTTTGCTCTACGAAGAGCAGCAATAGCAGCAGCAAAACGAGCAGAACGAGCCCAGGCTGTGGGGAGGCCGCCCGGGCGAGCTCCAGCAGGAGGGTGCTGCGCTCTCTCCCCTCCTCTCCCTCGCGCGCGCGCGCACACCCCGCCGCGCCTGCCGCTTCCCGCCTCGCTCGACTCCTTCCATAGTGAGAGCGACACCCCCCCCCCGCCCACCGCCGCGCGCGTTTACACGGCAGCGGCGGCCGCCTCAGCCAGCAGCAACAACCGTGCCCACCGCCACTCTCTCTTTCCTCCAGCCCCAGCGGCACGTTGGGAGTTTATTCTCCTCAAGCAGTTTCTTCCCGCGCTGAGGGTAGGGGTGGCTGGGTTGCCTTTTTTAATTTTTATTTTTTTTGAGGGGGTGTTGTGGAGAGGGAAGGAGGGAGCTTGCGCGTCAAGATGTTGCTCAGGCGTCCCTCTTATGGAAGTTAAGGGAAGCAACTCCGCAGCTTGAAGTGATTTTGAGGAGGGGGGGCGGGTTGGAAAAGGAAGAAAATGAGAAGCAGGAGAGTTAAGCCAAGCCCATGATTTCGCTCCCTCCTTCCCCGCCTTTTCCTCAGAGCGCCGAGAACTTTGAGCGAGGTGGTGGCGGCGGGAGGGGACGCACTTTCTAGGAAACGTATCTGCTTTCAAAGTCTCTCTCGTCTGCCGAAGAAATCCCCGGGCTCTGGATTGCAATGGAGAGTCTTAGCCACACTTGAACAATTCCTCTGCCTCCGCTGGATTGGTGGGAATTTCGGAAGCGGAGCCAGCGCGCCGAGCCGGGAGCGGTGCCCCCTCTTCCTCCCTCGCTCTCCCCCTCGCGCTGCTAATCTGCATGGAGCTCAAAGTGTCCCATTCAAGCCTCTTTCTCGCCGCTGCTCTCCAGGCTCCTTCCACGTATTGTAGGTTGTAGGAGAATCTCAACTTTTGGGACTACTCCCCCCCCCCTCTATTTTTTTCTCTCTCTCCCTGGAATTGGATTGCCTTTGAATATGTTAAAATGGGGCTGCTGACGCCACTCCTGCTGCTTGGATTTGTCTCTTTTCAAGTTGATGGTAAGTTAGTGTTGTGTTTTACTGTCATTTCTTTGGAGCAGAGCACGCTTGGATTTTGGGGCTCGAAATCCTGTATAATGTGCATGGGCTATGGAACGATGGAAGGAAGCGATGGATATGAACATGCTATTAATAAAGCAAATCTTCTTTTCTAACTTAGTGGGAAAATAGTTAACATAAGCTGTAAAGAGTGTGTGTGTGTGTGTGTGTGTGTGAGAGAGAGAGAGAGAGAGAGAGAGAGAGAGAGAGAGATTGAAATCAGCTGCACTGGTAAATCTCGACGCACCAACAGATTTCTGTTGCTTCTATTTTTACCCCATGCTGAACTTTTTAGGTGGAAAATCGACTGATTAAATGGGGTAATTGTGCTTCTGATTCAAGAGAGGTGAATGGGAAATTTACTACCGTGAGGTTCTCGCTGCTCCATTTGTAAGCAATGCACGCAGAAAAATGCAGTAATGTGTGGAATGCGCTAAAAGGTGTGAAATAACTATGCCTGTGAGATGTGTCAGGTGGAAAGTATACAAAGTAGGGAGTGTGAAAGAGGGTCGTGTCTGTGGAAGCCTCCCAGTACAGCAGAATCTCACAGCCAGCTTCTGCCACAGGGAGAAGCTAGGCTTCCACTGTTTAAAGACAATGGGGAATTTGAACAGGTGCTGTAGGTGTCTCCCCTTCTGTAAAGGCAGTCTCCCTTGTACAGGGGTTTGTCTTTTGTTCAGCTTGCTTAGCCCTCCCTAAAGTAAAACCAAGACCTCGTCGTTTAACCTAGAAGCATGTTGCAGGGAATTTCATGTTGATATTTAAGAGCTAAGAACACATTGTTGATTTCAGTGTTTGAAATGAAGGAAATTGAGAAAAATCAAAGGAACGATGTTTGTACTGCCTATGGTTAGAAGGTATAATTTTAACAGAGTAGAGACACCAATGGCTATGAATACATCTATACTGTATGTGTTTTACCTCAAATGTGCAACATACATCATAGTATTTTGGGCGCACAAACTGTTTACATGGACAGTCATGCTGAGTCTTTATGTGAGCATTGGTGGTGGGGAGGCTTGATTTGGTACCTGATCTCTTTGGCTATTGTCTTAATTTGGAGGTTTGGCATTATATTTTTACAGAGGTGTCTTTGGGGGGGCGGGGTTTGGACTCTAGCTTAATTTACTCTTTGATGCTGGATATGGGCAGGATCTGGGACTAAACTTAGTTCCAGCAGGAAGCTGGTGCTAAAAGCCTGGTATCCATATCAACGAGAGGCCACTCTTGTAAACAGAGAGTGATATTGTATTACCTACAATTATTGCATGCAGTTGTGTGCTACCCATCCCTCCCTCTCTCCCTCCCACCACACCCTTAGCAACACAGGAGGCAACAGAGAACCTTGCTAAAAGCTGGGAATTGAGGATATGTAAGTATTGGTTCACAAGTTGTATAATGAGTGTATCACGTAATGTGCCCTGCAGTTTCAATTTTTATTTTTTTTACAAAGCATTGTGGTTCACATAAGTCACGTTGGAAATGTACATAAAACCTGAAAGCATCAGGCTGCAGAAATGTAGTTATTAGCCAGTGTTTAAAATTGTAGGTAGCTAGAAGGAATACAATTAAAGTGCTCAGTGGAAGTGACAGAGTGAATCACAGGAGCCTGGTGTTACAGAATGTAATTAATGTACCAGGCTGTTTGGAGATATAGGAAACAAATGCAATTAACCAGCTTGCTAGAAGGACAGGAGCAAGGCATAATTTATTCAAGTTTTCTTCCATGGAGAACACAACTTGAACCTTAAAAAAAACCACCATTCTTTTACAAGGTAGGTCTATGAGCAAACTTATTGGTCCATCTTTGACAAATATGGACTTACTAAAAATCTGTGAAAAGCACTTTATGGGAAGGTTTTGACTAGACTATGATAATCTCAGTAGATACAATCCTGTACATAGAATTGTAGTCAACAGTTGTTGCTGTTCTTCTGAAACATATTCATATCTACATAGTTCTGAAACATAAAATGTAGATCTGTATCTTGGAAGCCTATTGTATTTTACATTAGCTTACTGATGTCCCTATCTTCCCAGAAACACAGAAATGAAGGTTGCCACATAACACAAACAGGATGCCATTAAAGGCAGCATCACATGTTACCCTTTTCTTAAAATATTGGAAAATGCTAATATCACATGTTTGCAGGCATGTATAATACATATGAGGGAGGCTGCCAAAGGTACACTCAGTAGCAAACCTGAGTCCATCATGGTTTGCCCACCATACATACTAAGCTATCTTTCCCACTGAGTATAATATGTGAAATGATCCTAAACTGCTTTAACATATGTTTTTTTTTCTGTATTATGAATAAAACAGTAAGCATGAAGAAAGCATAACTGAGGAAGAAAGACCCTTTGTTGAAACTCAAACCAGCTGGTTTTTTTTCCTCCTTAAAAATAGGTCATCCCTCACTCACAAGCTAAGGCTTTGAGCTTCCGAGAGCTCTCCCTTTACATCATTATGATTTTTGTATCTTTTGGGTATGAATGCAGTCAGAGAAAAGCAAACCATGTGTTTTTGAGATATAATTTCAGGAAGATATACTCCATGCCTATCTCTGAGTACCCAGAGAAACATGAGTGGCCTACAGGTGATATTACATGGTGGTATGATGCAGATTCAGATGGTGAATTGTCTTAGTTCTTGTGCCTTCTTAGTACAGTGGTACCTCAGGTTACATACGCTTCAGGTTACAGACTCCGCTAACCCAGAAATAGTACCTCGGGTTAAGAACTTTGCTTCAGGATAAGAACAGAAATCGTGCTCCGGCAGTGCGGTGGCAGCAGGAGGCCCCATTAGCTAAGGTGGTGCTTCAGGTTAAGAACAGTTTCAGGTTAAGAACGGACCTCCGGAACGAATTAAGTACTTAGCCCAAGGTACCACTCTATCATGAAATTTTAGGGGCAAATGGGGCAAAATGTGCCATTTGTATTGTGAATGTGGATTTATGGCAGTTCAGATCACATCCTTTGCCATCTATTTAGGGATAACTGTAATTCCAATCTTCCCAGCATTCTACCTTGATACCAGTCTTTTTACCATTTCTGAAAGTTAAAAAGGGCTCTTGTCATATCGCACACCAAGCTGAGGAATGGTTGAAAAAGTAATTTTTGTTCATTAATTTCTTTATTTGACTATTTTGTAAGAAGGGTGGGCCTCTGGATCAGACATAATGCCATTTAGTCCAGCAGCCTGTTTCTCACAGTGTCCAACCAGAAAGGTGAGGTCATTAGCCCTTTCCCACTGTTCCTTAGTATTCAGAGGCATCGGGACTGGTAGCTCTTCATGGACCTATTCTTCAAGAATTTGTCTAATCCACCTTTAAAGGTATCCAGATTGGTGGTAATCACCACATCCTGTGGTAGGAAGCACTTATTTAGGAGGTGTTTAGTCATGTCAGACTCTTCGTGATGCCGTGGACCAGAGCACGCCAGACACTTCTGTCTTCCACTGCCTCCTGCAGTTTGGTCAAACTCATGTTAGTATCTTTGAGAACACTGTCCAACCATCTCTTCCTCTGTTGTCCCATTCTACTTGTGTCTTCAATCTTTCCCAACATCAAGGTCTTTTCCAGGGAGTCTTCTCTTCTCATGTGGTGGCCAAAGTATTGGAGCCTCATCTTCAGAATGTGACCTTCCAGTGAGCACTCAGGGCTGATTTCCTTAAGAATGGATAGGATTGATCATCTTGCAGTCTATGGGACTCTCAAGAGTCTCCTTCATCACCATAATTCAAAAGCATCAATTCTTTGGCGACCAGCCTTTATGGTCCAGCTCCCACTTCCATACATCACTACTGGGAAAACCATAGCTTTAACTATATGGACCTTTGTCAGCAAGGTGATGTCTCTGCTTTTTAAGATGCTGTCTAGGTTTGTCATTGCTTTTCCCCCAAGAAGCAGGCGTCTTTTAATTTCGTGACTGCTGTCACCATCTGCAGTGATCATGGAGCCCAAGAAAGTAAAATCTCTCACTGCCTCCATTTCTTCTCCTTCTATTTGTCAGGTGATGGGACCTGTGGACCTATTTAGGTAGGAAGTATTTATTTTTGTCTATCTCTCCTGCTGTGATTGGATGACCCCACATTCTAGTATTATGAGAGAGGGAGGAAAAACAAGTTTCTCTATCCAGTTTATTTACATCGTGCATAATATTATGAACCTCTGTCACATTCCTCCCTTGTCAACTTTTTTCAGCACTAAAATCCCCATATGTTGTAACCCTTTCTCTTAAGGGAGTCTGTCTATCCACCTGATCATTTTGGCTGATTTTCCCCCCTGGACCTTTCACAGATCTACAACATACTTTTTGAGATATGACAACCAGAACTCTACACAGTATTCTAACCGTGGCCACACTATTTGTTGTAAAGGCGTTATACTCGTAGCTTTATTTTCAGTACCTTTCCTAACAATCCCTAACATGGAATTTACCTTTTTTCACAGCAACCACACACTGATCAATTGTGCTAAAAGAACATTAAATTTGATATAATGTTTTCTAGTTGTTGTCAAACCTCTTGCCTTTAGTGGAAGATAAATCACAGACAATCACAGATACAACTGTGGAATAGTCCTGAAAACAATCCAAAATGCACTTGTTTCAGCAAATCCCCTTTGAGTATAATAGACTTTCTCTGGTTCAGGTTTGTGTTTATCATAGACAGAATATCAGCCAAACTTATAACATGCTGGCACAATAAAACAGTGGATTCTAAACTTTGTTCTGTCTAGTCTAAATGCCTTTTGCACAATAAAATATAAATATTAGGATAATACAGCACATTGAAAATTCACTTTGAGTATAATAGACTTTCTCTGGTTCAGGTTTGTGTTTATCATAGACAGAATATCAGCCAAACTTATAACATGCTGGCACAATAAAACAGTGGATTCTAAACTTTGTTCTGTCTAGTCTAAATGCCTTTTGCACAATAAAATATAAATATTAGGATAATACAGCACATTGAAAACTCACTATGGACAACTCTGCATCTTTATTTCTTAACACCCAAAGGTTACTGGAGGATAACATACATTACAAAAAACTACAAAAGTCATTACTCAGTAGAGTAATCAAAGAAAGATGAAGGGCAGTTGAAGAAGAAGAAGAAGAAGAGGAGGAGGAGGAGGAGTTTGGATTTGATATCCCGCCTTTCACTCCCTTTAAGGAGTCTCAAAGCGGCTAATATTCTCCTTTCCCTTCCTCCCCAACAACAAACACACTGTGAGGTGAATGGGGCTGAAAGAATTGTGACTGGCCCAAGGTCACCCAGCAGCTGCATGTGGAGGAGCGGAGACGTGAACCTGGTTCCCCAGATTACGAGCTACCGCTTTTAACCACTACACCACACTGGCTCTCTTGAAAAAGTTCCACAGCCCATTGTGTGTCCGTGTTAGCAAGATGTTGTACTGCACACCTTGAGAAACAATACTAGGACATAGATAAAGTAATTTCACAACTGAAATTTCTCGTGTCTTCACATCTTATTCAATTCAGGGTGTTAGGACACTATTTCATAAATAAGTGTTGGCACAATTCATAGTTTCAAATAACTCCTCAAAGTTTTTCTCAGTGGGAGTTACTATCTAGCAAGTGTAGTCTTTGAAATGTTGCGAAAACATGCATCAAGGATCAAAGTACAGTGATGCTAAATTGTATGTCGTTTTAACATGTTGATCAATGTATTGTATTACTTGTATTGTATACAAGTAATTGTATACAATTGTATAATTGTATTACTTGTTGCAGCATTTACTTGAGCACAGGTTTTTCCTGTAACTGAGTTGACTAGCTTAAATAACAAAAACAAAGATCCAAACACAAGCTTGATTCATTTTGTCTATTTCTTACATTCCACATTGCTATACAGTGGTACCTCGGGTTAAGTACTTAATTCGTTCTAGAGGTCCATTTTTAAACTGAAACTGTTTTTAACCTGAAGCACCACCTTAGCTAATGGGGCCTCCTGCTGCTGCCGCGCCGCCGGAGCACGATTTCTGTTCTCATCCTGAAGCAAAGTTCTTAACCCGAGGTAATATTTCTGGGTTAGTGGAGTCTGTAACCTGAAGCGTATGTAACCTGAAGTGTATGTAACCTGAGGTAGCACTGTACAAATATTAATTACAAATGAATAATGATGTATTATGGAGTTGGACTAGATGTTCCTCAGGGTCTCTTCCAACTCTATAATTATAAGAGATATGATGTATTCAGCAGTGAACATTCTGCCTCTTTGGTCTGAAATAAGGCCTTTTGTTGTCTTACTGCTGTTGGAAGGACTAGTGTGCCTTTGATTGTCACCTGGGTTCCCACCCCTTATAACAATTATGTAAAAATGCCAATGCCTTGGTTGGCTGGCTATTTAGAAATTATATTCATGATTTCCTGCCAGCAGGCTAGCTTTTGGAGCTAGTTTCTGCATGTTTGTGGGAATCTCTGTTTTGTTCTGTGGGAAGCAGATGGTGTTCATACTTTTCAAAAATTAAACACTACATGTTATTTGTTCAGGCAAAAATCCCATTACACATACATGTGAGCTAGCATTAGATGAAATTCAGGTTTCATGGGGGTTTTTTGGAATCATTACAAACAATATTTATATCTAATGTTCTCTTAATGATTAAGGTTCCTTTTGTATTTCAAAGGCATCAATACAATGAGGGTGAGACTTCTTCTAAGGTTTGACAAACAGCTATATCCCCCATGAGTCTCTTGACTTTTGCAGCTTATGTTCTTGATGCTGCTTTTAAAGCTAGGCAATGTATTGGGCAAGTAGGCATTTGCTTAGGGACACTCGTCTGAAGATGAACCTTTGGAGCCATTGTTTCTGTTCCCTAACCCATTTTTACAACTACCTGGAATACAATTAGCCCAGCTCGAAAATGGCTAATTAAGAGTAAATTAGGCAACTATGTCTCAGAAAAAGCAGCTGTGTTTTGTGAGAGAAATATTTTTGTGCAGGCAAGATGGCCCATCCGAGCTGTTTCAAAGCCAACCCACGTACATGAACATGAAAATCATGTACATATTCTTAAGTGGGACATTTATATTTATTTTGCTAAAAGAATACAAGCTAGGGAACCAACAAGATATACTTGTACAAACAAAAACAACCCGCCCACCCCCCCAACACAAATTTGTGCTGCACTTCACAAGAGACTGTGTCTGTACAAAGCAGCCCTTAGCAATACAAGTACTAATTTTATTACTTCAGGTTAAAAAGGAAAGGTTTTGTGTTCTTTTAAAGGAAGTAGTAAATACAGCCATCAAGTACAGAATTGGAATGGTGAAAATGGTCTTTGAGACTGTTTTTCAATCTTCTTTATGAGCAAAGCATACTTGATGCTGCATCTCTGAAGCTGTGGCAAACATGTTAGCACTTGTGTGTTCCCTTTGCATCAGGTGCTTAAAATAGACTAAACAAAGGGCTCTCAAAGGAATAGTATTTGGACTTAAAGTGCTACACACATTATAATACGTTCTCTCTCTTTTTGAAAAGTTGCTTCTAAGAAGGGCATTTTGCTTTTAGCTTTAATTTTGTCTAGGCTGAATTTGATTTTTTATTTATCACTCTTCTAATCTCTCCATTGGAGGTTTCTAAGCAGAGGTTGGATGGTCATCTGCCATGGATGCTTTAGCTGAGATTGTGTGTTTAGCTGAGATTCCTGCATTGCAGGGGGTTGGACTAGATGACCCTTGGGTACCTTCCAACTCTGTGATTCTATGATTCTGATGTAGTAAACATTCCAGGAAAAGAGCATGATATTGCAATGAAAAGACACCAGATGGGTCTCTTCCCTCGCCCAGGTCTGTACTCTGTTTTACCTTGTATTGGGGTAATATGCAAATAGGTTTCCAGTGTAATAAGGGAACCATATTGTTGGAACAGGCCCTCCCATGGATTGATAACACTAAAACTGTCTCCCAAAAGGAAAGTGAAACTGAGTAGCTGTCTTCAAATTCTCACATGAAAGCCCTATCAATTTCCCAGTTGCCAAGAATTGTTCTGCACACTGCTCTTTAAAGGGGGAAATCATAGGTCTAGTTCTCCAATTTGTTAAGGTCACATCTTTTGTAGACTGGGAGTGGTCACCGAGACCATATAACACCAGTCCTGAAAGACTTACATTGGCTTCCAGTATGTGTCCAACCACAATTGAAAGTGTTGGTGCTGACCTGTAAAGCCCTAAATGTCCTCGGCTCAGTATACCTGAAGGAGTATCTCCACCCCCATTGTTCAGCCTGGACACTGAGGTCCATCTCCAAGGGCCTTCTGGCGATTCCATTACTGTGAGAAGTGAGGTTACAGGGAACCAGGCAGAGGGCCTTCTCGGTAGTGGCACCCTATGGAATGCCCTCCCACCAGATGTCAAGGAAATAAACAACTACCTGACTTTTAGAAGACATCTGAAGACAGCCCTGTTTAGGGAAATTTTTAATGTTTGATGTTGTATCGTGTTTTTAATATTTTGTTGGGAGCCACCCTGAGTGGCTTGGGAAACCCAGCCAGATGGGCGGGGTATTAAGAAGAAGAAGAAGAAGAAGAAGAAGAAGAAGAAGAAGAAGAAGAAGAAGAAGTTAGTTACCTGAATTACCTGCTTCCAGAGTACCATTGTCTTGCTTCAGATTACTAGTTTTTTTCGAGTAAGTGGTAAGTGGACCAGAGAGTTTAGGCTAATGACTACATTTAGCATGTGTAGGAGAGAGACTTGAGGATGATGTGCATGGGAATTCCTATCAAAGCCCAGCCCCCTTCCTCTGCAGGGCAGGGAGAAGCCAGGAAGAAGGAGGGAGGAGACAACAATGCTGCGGTGAGGGGGGGGGGGAATTGCAAAAAAATTGCGCCTGGGGGAAAAAAGGCAATCACGCTGATTCAAGCAGCGATTGCAGAACCATTCGCAGGCCGGATGCAGAAGCAATTGGCCCAGATCTGGCCCACAGACCTTTGTTTGCCGACCACTGATCTACAGGTTTACAGTACTTTTCAATGCAACTTTTCTGTCTACTTTAGCAGATGGTGATAAGTGAGATACTGTGTTGTGTAGTGATTGGAGTGTCAGACTAAGTCCCAGGAGACTTAGTCCTACTCAGCCATGAAGCTCTCAACTGGGTGTTCTTCAGTCACTGCCTCTCAGCTTAAACTGCCTCACATGGTTATTGTGGGGATTAAACAAGGAGGGGGGAGATATGCCACCTTGAGCTCCTTGGAGGGAAAGGTGGGATATAAATGCAATAAATATAGCTTTTTATTTATTATTTATTAATGTCCAGTGTTTTTCGGGGGGGGGGTTACTCAGGGGCAAAATAAAACACATACAAACACGCAAAAACATATATTAAAAAGAATTTTATAAACAACTCAAGTTGCCAGTATAAGTCAAAAGTATGAGCATGAAAAACAGTCTTACTGAACTCTCACTGCTAATGACTTATCCTATGTACCTATTGCTCTATCAGTTTGACACAAAAGTTAAAATAATGCATTGTAGATGCAACTGCTTACCTGGCACTAAATGTGTAGATTTCCAGTGAACTGCTTGTCATAATTGTGCTACCAAGGATTGAGACAAAGAATTAATGGTCAGCAGCAAGAGACAGTAATCTCTGTAGTGCACTACTATTTAGTCATTTGTCATTGATTACAGGAGAAACTTCATGGAGGAAATTAACCTTTTAAAACTAAAATGTCACGTAGCATGCGTCAGATAGCATCTTGTTCTGGTGGGCTGGAGGCAAACCTTTATGGAAAGGACCAGATCTGCTTTCCTGCTGCTGTGTAAGTGTCAAGAGTCAAGAACCAGTTATGAGATATATTTTACTGGTACATCTGCTCTATAATCATAGATCTTCAGGCAATCATTCACTTGTTTTCAAAGAGTCTCATCTTTCAAGAGCCACTATGTCTGTGTGAAAACTGCTTCGTGCAAATTAAATCTAAAGTGAAAATAATAGATGCAAGTAACTGATTTTATACCTGCTTCCAGATTGGTTGCTTTTGAGACCTCTCTATCAGATGTTCCATGTTTTAGACATAATGATTTAAGTCTAAGCCCTGCTCGTGTACATTCTCAGTCAGACTATTCCTTGGTGTGTTTATGTGCTAGTACCTTTTCCCTAGATTGGTGTCCCATGATTACAGGCCCTTGACAGTGCAGATCATGACACGTGCAGGATCAGTGCAATCACATGCCATAAATAGTGTACACTGATGTGTTTTAAAACTACCTGCATTTTTTCCTTGAGCTTCTGGTTTCATGTATAAGTGCCAAAGCAAAAGTAGATGAAATTGATTTCTGCATGCTCTTCAGTTCAATACTTAGAGGATAGTTTTCTCTGTGCATCTGCAGAATATTATTAACAATTTAGTTATCTAATACATATGTTGTCATTGATTTTAATGTTGGGGAAATATTGTGGACAACAATTGCAGTCTTTTCATAACTAGCCTTTCTGTAATGTTCTCCAACTGGATTTTGAAAAAAACAATTCAAAATGTTGGAATCTGCCAATATGTGTCTATTTAAGTGAGCATATGAACTGTAGAGTTATTCTGCTTTGGTCTTTCATGTGAACTTGTTTTATCATTATGAGTACCAAATTGTGACAGGGATTTAATAAGATCAGCCAGTTTTTAAAAATTCATCCCACAGAAGAAACAATCCAAGTGTTTATAGACTTGGTTTCCAAACAACCTGTGCACAATTAGATTAGCTTTAAAACTCTTTGAAATTCTCCTGCATTTTTGTGCACATATGTAGAAATATTCAGGGCAAAATATTTTAACATAATAATGGAAATAGCCAGAGTACTTCCTCAAAAGAGAAAATGTCTAACATATTGAAACATATATTTGGTTAAAATTAATCATTTTGATTAATCATTTGCTGTTTCCTGAATACATTTTGACAATCAGTTTTTAGGATCAAATGCACTAGGAACATGTATCTGGCTTTGTATGACCCCAAATTCTTCTGTTACCATTTTAGCAGACAACATGCCTTTTTTCCTAAGTGATATTAGTTGCTAGGAGAAGTGCAATGGTCTGGCCTCCTCTTATCCTTCAGTGAAACCAAAGAGCATATTGAGTTGAAGAGAGAAATAGCACAGTATGAGCCATGAATCACGAGTTGTCTCCAATATGTCCACTTTGTTCCCACTTTTTCTTCCTGAAACTTTTGTTTTTACTGATAGTGCTTCTTTTCATCATCTCTTAAAAGCCATTCAAGGAGAGGGAAAAATGTGCGGTTGACAGTCCACTCAGAGTAACAAAAAAAAAGTGTAGAGAGTTATTCATTGGCCACATTAGTGACAGTGCATGACTTAAAGAATAGCTTTAGTCAACTTTCTTTAAACCAGAGTGATTAATACCTTCTGTTTTTACCAAGAAGAAGGGACAAGGAGAAAGGTCTGGTTCTGCCAGTTTTCAGCTTAGATTCTGGTTGCAAATAATAGCACTGCAATTGTGGATTTAAATGGAATAGGAAAGGGCATTAGTTTTCTGTGAATAGTTCCCCTTGTTTCCCACCCAAACTGCTTTATTCTAAAGCTTTTCTCTTTTCACTCCCTTCCCCTTCTTTTATCAACAGAAACTTCATTTATTTAAGGATTTTAAGAAACATTACTTGCTTCCTATTTCCCATCCAAACTGTGGCACCGGGAGCAGTTTAGAATATCACAGCATTTTGAAAACTGAAATAGCAGTTTAAAAACAATACTATAAAACACAAATGGAAGGCAGGCAGTATCAACCATAAATTCGATAGTCCAGTAATGAGTCTGTACAGGAAAGACGAAGTGGTATACTACCGGTTACTGAAAAAGGCCCTTTTAGCCACATCCACTACCTGAGAATGAAGCAGCAGAGTGGTTTATAAACTGATTTTTCTGGGGAAGCATAACCACATTCAGAACAGGCCTGATGGAGCTTGCTTGTTGTCCATCATCCACCCAAGGCACTCAAACAATCCACTGCCTTATGGAGATTGAAAACATTTTGCTGTGCACTACATTTTAGTGCAGTTCAGAGATTACAGTTAAGTTGCCTAATACTGATCATTAAACTAGCATATGAAAAGTTAATATGTGGATGCAGAATTTTGTTATCTGCAAGGTTATTCATAGCAAGCTATAAGAGTGGTCTGAAATTCAGTTAGTTCAAAGTGTAGTAGCCCATCTGATTAAGGAAGCAAATGGGAGCATATTACATCTGTGCTAAAGCAACTGCATTGTCTCCTTATTATGAATCTGCCAAACTCTCCATAACACATTCTTCACACCATTCATATTCTTATACAGTACAGACATACCTTGGTTGTCGAACACCCTGCAACTCGTACATTTAGGCTCCCGAACACCTCAAACTCTGAAGTGATTGTTCTGCTTTGTGAATGTTATTTTGGAACCCAGACATCCGACAGGGCTTCCACAGCTTCTGATTCAGAAGCTGCGATTTTGGAAGTCAAACGGACTTCCGGAACGGATTCCTTTCCACTTCCAAGGTATGACTGTACATCTTTATCATTCTGTCCTTACCTTTTTTCTAAACTAGACTATGACCTTTTTTTCTTAGGGAAGTTGTTCCAACTTCCTGCTCATTTTTCTTAAACTTTTCCAGCTCTACAATATATTTTTTAAGGTGAGGGAGCCAGAACTGCTACAAGTATTTCACCTGTGGTCTCACCACATATTTTATAACAGCATTATGATATTGGCAGTTTCTTTTTCAATCTCTTTCCTAATGATCTCCAACATGGAATTCATCTTTCGAGAACATACATTATCTAGTCCTGTTCGTAGTCCAGGTTCAGTCATAGTTTTACAACTGTATTAGCTTGATGGGTTAACTTTATTAGGAGAGGATGGGAAGGTGTGACACTATCAGTTTTCCTTGATATCTCTATGGCTTTTACTACCATCTGCGATGGTATCCTGCTTGTGAATTTGGAATTGAGGGCACAGTGTTGTCATTGGAAGCTCAAGGGGTCTCTCTGGCAAGGAGTGTCCTTTACCAGCTCTGGGTTTTTTCCTGGACAGGGAGAACCTTCTCACATTGATCTATGCATTAGTAACTTCTAAATTGGATTACTACAATGCACTGCATGTGGAGCTGTCCTTGAAACTGGTTTAGAAGTTACAGCTAGTGTAGAATGATATGGCTTTCTGGACTGGCCTACCACACACAAAACTGCACCGATTGCCTACAAGCCCACTTTAGTTACCTTTAATGGCTTAAGAAGTCATATACACCTTGGGGTCAGGATTCCTGAAAGAATAGCTCATTGCTCATTTATTAGGATCTATCTGGGAAGACTTTATTGGCACAGGGAAGAACCTTCTTGTTTGTAGTGCCTGTTTTTGACATTGCACCCCCTGTGATAATGCTGATGCCTACTCTTAAATTTTAGATGCCGTCTGAAGACTTGGATATTCTTTCAGACTTTGAGTAGCATATAGTGCCAATGTTGATGTTTTTAGTAACTGTATTGTTAATTTGAGTTGTAACTTGCTCTGATATTTCTGTGCAATGAATAACATGTATATGAGAGAAGTTAGGTAGCCAGCCATAAATCGACAGCTGAATCATTTCACGATGAAGGAGACATCCTAGCGCTCTGGTACTTTCTGACTCAAAACTTCTCCAGTGTTCTGGTTTTTTTCTTTTTCAATAAGTTCATCAGACTTACTATGAAGCTTGTGGCAAAACCAACTTGATAATAGTCTAATCTTATAGTAATCTTGCCCTTTTTAAAATTCAAATGTCCTTATTCGTGAGCTTTTCCATATTGCATTTCTGCCATTGAGCTCTTGAACTTCAATAAGCTTCTGAGCTTCTTTTTTAATCTGATGAAGCCAATTATTATTAAACTATTTGTAAACGAGCAGTAGATGCCTATCTTGAGGAATTTCAGTCAATTGTCATTATGCATACTATTGATTAGGTTTTCTTTGTTCAGTGATAGCCTGTCTTTACAGAATGTTAAAGTGCTTAGTAAACAGCAGTAAAATTAATTTTATAATATAAAATATTGCTATGAAATCTATGCTTTATAAAGAGGGGAAAATATACTTTGTAGGAAAGAACGATTTTGTATGCAGAAAAGAGAGGTTTGTGTTTATTATAAATAATGCACATGGGGAGATGATTAGATTAAAGAACTGGCCTTTCACCTTGAAGGCCACAGTTCAAATTAAACCTTAGGTTGTAAGTAAATTGAGATGAATGGGTTTAGCTTTGTCCCTGGCGTAAAGCAGTCTATATCTCAAAAATCACCATACATCTGTTTTTGCAAACTTGGCATAATTGGCATTCTCTTAGGACAGTGCTGGCATTGAAAGTATTGCTTATCGCTGAGGAAGATGGTCTCTCCAGGTCAGGGTTAAGATCATTGGCAGGTCTATGAAGAAAACCTTGTTTGTCTGTATTAATGATCCATTTTTCTCATATTATAAATAATGCTAAAGGTGCTCATATGAAGTTTATGCTCTTGTTTTAATATGTTAAGGTAGATAAAAAGAAATAACACTTTTAGATAGTGCCTTTTCACTGAACTTCAAAGTTCAAATCTTCACCATCATTTTAAAAAGCAACAGTGACAGTTATATTAAGGTTTAATCATGGGCATTTGATGTTTGTGAGAATTCAGAATATAAAATGCATATTAATTAGTTCAGCATTTGTTATTGTTTGTTGAATTTGAGAACTAGGTTGAATGTTTTTGAATAATGTCAGTGGGTTTTCCCAGGAGGCAATCTGCTTCTTGTTACTCCTTGCTTCATCATTACTTCTTCAAAGGAAAATAATGCATATCACCCTTTTTCTGGGGAGAGATAACTTTCCCTGTTACATTTTCCTTAGTTGGCTGATGGAGGGTTAGAATACCCCCCATCAATGTCCATCTGTTGTAGCTGAATAAGTCCATTCTTTTATTTAATATAATGTGGCCCTGGTTCACCTTGTGTCTTCCCTCCTTGTTCCAGTGTCTGGCTACAATTATGTTTATTGTTTTACAGTGTTTATATATATATATCTAGACAGTACTAGATGTATATGCACAAATCTATTAAAAGTTTGTAGACATATATGTGTATGAAACACAGTTGTGACTGAAATTGGTCATTTGCGAATCCTACTGCCCTTTCATTTGCCACTTTGTTCCTTGTGCCTAGGGAGTTCTTTCTGCTTGCCTCATCCACGTGGTTTCACCCAAGACCCTTCCACGCAGCCAGTACAGTATTTGGGGTGGGGAGGTGACTGGATAACTGTATAAATCTTTTTAGCAAAATGTATTCAGGCATAGTGGTTGAGTGATACACTGCTTGTACCTTAAAAACCTTTAAAATATGTGCATTGTTTAACTTTGCTGGAGTGATGGTGGGTTTTTGTATCAAGTCTGAGCACGTGTCATGTGATTTGCTCAAAATATATAGATATCTGTCATCCATTGAGATGTTGCTGTTGGAGTGTGATAAGGAACATAGATTAAATAAGAGCATTCTTCTCCACTTTCTCAAAGTCACCTGCTACCTCTGTACAGAGTAGGGCTAGGCAATACTTGATTTTCAACATCACAATATATCACCAGCTAAATATCACAATATTTCAATATATCAAAATATATATATCTGTGGCAGAGGAGGGCCTTGCTGGGCCTCCCCACGGCAGCAGGGGTCTTGCCGTACCTCCTTGCGGTGGTGGAGGGTGCGCCATGGTTCCCCACAGCAGCAGAAGGGCTTTCCGTACCTCCCCTCGCCAGCAGTGGGTGTGCCATGCTTCCCTGCAGCAGTGGAGGGCCTTGATCAGGCTCCCTGCAGCTAGGGCCTTAAAATGCAAAGTAGTAGATTTAATAAAAATATTAAATAAACTTCTGTATAATATATGTAATATATTTCCAACTAATTTAAGAGTAGTTTAACTGATTTACTAGTCAAGTTGCTATTGGGCATTTGAAACATGCCACAGAGTGCGTGCAGAGTAGACCACACAGATGGAATCACTGAAGAGACGCAGAGAGATATTTGTAAGGTTTAATTACAAAACTCCTTTAACATACATCTTACATAGTGTCTATAATCATCACCCACCCATCCACCAGGGGGCACATAATATACCATTCACAATTACTGACACAGCTAATTGCAGTGACTTATCAGCACCTGCTACACTACTACACAGCTGTAAAAAACTAGGTCAGGATATGCCCCCTGGCTTTTAAAGTGGTACACACCCTGTGAAACAATAATGAACCCTAACGTTTAAATAAACTATTCAACAGTTGCATCTGCTTCGCCACTCAGAGGTCTAAGTGGAATCCATACATGCACAAGCCATTCTTCTACTTTCCTGGGAGTAAGCCAGTAAGATACCAGTGAAGGTGAAAGAGTTTGCTGGTTTGTGTGACAACTTTTCATCATTTCTTATCGGTTAGGAGGGTGGAGGGAGAGAGCAACAAAGCATGAGACAGGTGCCTGCAAATTATCTGTAAAGTATCTGTTCAGCTGAGCTACCCCCTGGGGAGACACTGTCAAGCCTCAAACACTTATCACAATGTTATTTAAATACTGGCACAGTGGTACCTCGGGTTACATACGCTTCAGGTTACAGACTCCGCTAACCCAGAAATAGTACCTCGGGTTAAGAACTTTGCTTCAAGGATGAGAACAGAAATCTTGCGCCGGCGGCGCAGCAACAGCAGGAGGCCCCATTAGCTAAAGTGGTGCTTCAGGTTAAGAACAGTCTCAGGTTAAGAACGGACCTCCGGAACGAATTAAGTACTTAACCCGAGATACCACTGTAATGTGTTGTGGACAAAGTTTCATGCAAGGAAATTTAAGCTGTTACAAAGTTACCAACAATTTCTGCTAATGTTGGTGTTACAAATAAGATATAAACAGTCTACTTTTTGGTTTGAACTGGCAGCTATACTTAATTTTGTTGTAGTCATTTATAGGCACAAAGATTTAATAAAATCATATCCCTTACTGGCAGCTACTGTATCACCTGTAGAACATATTGGCAAGCATAGAGAACGGAAGCTGTGCTAAGCCCTAAAAAGCTAATAGGGATTAACTTTACACAGAGGAGTTACTAATGAAGACATCGTAAAAAAAGGATAAGAAAAATGGACTGCTGCATATGAAGTTTTTAAAATTTTCTTTATTTTTCAGTGCATTAATGTTTTCGGTTGTCACTCTGAAATTACTGTCTGGCTGTTTCTTTAGCAGTGGCAGCATCCAAGAGGTGTATAGATCATATAGATATGATGACAGGTGCGTGTACATATATGTTCTTGGATCTAGCTTACTGCAAAATGGAAAGAATTGTAAAATTGTAGTTTACAATATCTCTGCAGATTAGTCTGAAGACCCAACAAAATTATGTTAAATTATTTTAACTATGAATATGCATGCAGAACAGTACTGTAGCTCTAGATTTTCAGATAGTATTGGATCCAGGACTGAGGAGGGCAGCACTGCACGCCTTGCCTCTTGGCAGTGGAGTTGCTGATGCTTACTTGGAGGGGTAAAGTGTGAGACGTCAGTCCTTGTGGGCACATTGGTGGAGCCAGTCCAGTGCTCCCAATGCACCTGAAAAACGCCAACCTTCCCACTGTCTTCCTTCTGCCCTTCCCTCCTTGTAAGTGCCACTATCCCTGCTGCTGGGAGGCCAGACTGCTCTGACTGCTCCTGGCAGGGTCAGATACTAAACTAATTTGCGGCCTGCGTCGTTCAGCCAGGATTGGTGGTCTTACGATGTCAATTAAAACATCAGAAATTCAAACATTACAACAGCATTTTAACCTGTTGTCTGAAACTAACTAGGGATGATGCCAGCCTGATTTCTAATGGGAAGGAGTTAGCCCTGCTGTGCTGAAGGCATGACTCCTCATTGCCAGGAATTATGCTTCTGGTCCTTGGGAGACCACTAATACTGCTCTCAGATAATTTCATTGATTGACTTGGGACATATGGGGTGAATGAGTTTAATTCTTTGACGTGTATAATTTGAGGGTAGCTTTTCACATTACAAGTTTAGAACAAAGAGGGAAAATAATGTTTCTTATAATTCTGTGAAGTATGAGAGTAGTGTTTTACACACAGTGACTATGTAGACTGGAGTACTGATGTGCTATGCATTGCCAACACTGAGAATCTGTGTCAAAAAAATTGTAATGTGTGAAGTGACCCTTGGTGAAGGTGAGTATTTAAGCCATATATACTAGTGCGATAGGGAAAGAGGAAAATGGTACCCTTTATCTCTGGTCTGCGCTATCACATTTAATGAGTACAAAAAAGCATCTATTTTCCATCCCCCCTAAGCTATTGCCTTCTGTTCCTCAAGCTTCATTTCAAAATCCATTTGGACAACTGTTAAGTATATTAAACCTATCCCCATCTCCATTTATCTAACAATTCCACCATTCTTTGCTAGATTCCTCCTGAGTGGTTTCACTACAAATACCTGGTGTGGTGATGTGTGTATTCATACCCTTGCTCAGCAATGAGGTTGACTACATTACATTTTCTGGTGGAAAATAATAGGAGGGGATAAATAATCAAGAAGGGAAAGATTTAATGGGGCAAAATCTGAGCAGTTAGGCCAGGCTGTAATTTTTTTTTAAAGGGGCATGAATAGGCTAGATATTGTTCCTCTCACAACTTGATGCAATGTACCACACAAATACACTTGAATAATTAATGCAAATTGTGCATTATCACATGGACTGATAAGTAGCTGGTGGAAAGCTATAAATAGAGGGTAGTGATAGGCAGCAATATACACATTTGGAGAAAGATGTCAGTTGGTTTGATATAGGGATTTTGTTTGGGCTCTGTTTTATATAACATCTTCATTAATAATCTCCACAAGCGGGTAAACTGCATGCTAATTAAATTCACAGATGACACTAAGTAGAGAGGTGTTACAAACATAGGGTGACCAGATTTTCTAAGTGAAAAATCTAGACCACCTGTCATTGCAGGCACACAGAGCAAGTGGTGATTGAGGAAAGCCCACAAGCATTTGACAACTCTGAATGCGAAAGAAGGAAGGAAGGAAGGAAGAAAAAACAGGCATTCAGTTGCTTAAAAAAAATGTTATTCTCCTTTCAGCACATTATCTTAGGGATTTATCATTACCACAAGGGCATAATGTGTTAAAAACTGTATTTATTGTGCGCTTGAAAATGGTGAATCATAAATAAGTTTTCAAATGCATAGGATAAGCAAGTGTTCTTTTTTTATATAAAAAGAAAGGGCTTGATGCAAGTGTACTATTCCAACTGTGCAAAAGAGAGATAAGAACATGTAAATTCTCACAGGAATCATGTGAAGTGCTGAGTAATCTGAAATATTTAGCATGGATTTTGTGATTGCATGGATTGGAGCACATTTGTGTGTGTTTCCCTTTGTGGAATGTTGTGCATGGCTCTTTTCCATGTGAGCAAAACTTAATGTACATTCAGTGGCATTGCAGTGAAAGTTTCAACAATATTACAGAAAGAACCAGAAAATGAAGTCATAGAGTTGTAGTCAATGCTGCTGTTCTGCTTATGCAGCAGACTTCCACTTGCATAACTGAACTTCCCTTTCCTTTCACCTGCAGCTCTCTGGAGAATTTTTTTTGGGTGGGATACTTTGCGGGGAGATGCTAAGAAGGGAAAGCCACATTCCATGAGTTCAGTTCCATTTGCACAGTGTTGGGTGCAAGCCTTTGCTTTGGAAACATGTACAGTTCTGCTGTGTGTTAGAAAGTGTTCACCCCTTAAAGCTAAGAACTTGAAATACCGATCTTATGTTAGGGAACATACAACTGATAATACAGTAATATGTATAGAGAAATCGGATCAAGTTACAAGTGATTAGATCAGTTGTTTTTTTAACTGAAAACTTATTTGTACAATATTGGAATAAGAGAAGATATGGAACATTTGTTAGGTTATTCAAGTACTGTTTTATCACAGCAGTGTGACAGAATAGCAGTATAATGTGTCCACTAGTTATATAATAATTGCCTAAATTGTAAAACATATTGAAGATTGGGTTGGCTTTTCCTGATTATGCTCTCTATTTAAATGCAGAACTTTATATAATCAAACCTAAGTATAGTTTTCTCCAAAACCTTGCAGCTAACCCTCATTTGTTAGGTGTTTGTCCCCCGAATATATTTTGCAATTTGTTTTTACAATATTCATTTCAGTGTATTACTCGATTACCTGTTCCCTGTATAACTGATACAATTGTATTATAATACAATTTATTTTCTACTGGAATAATTTCTTACTGCAGGTTGCATATTACTAAATATTGAAAATGACTGTTATGTGATGAGCCATGAATGTGGATTCATGCTCTGTGTTTTAGACTTTCACCCAAAGTTTGAGGCATTATTACCATCATTTTAGACTTTAATTGTAACATACAAACATCTAAAATTTTAAACTATTTTATTTCTCACTGCCTTGAAAAGGGAGTAATTTGACAGATTACCCTGAACCTGTGGGTTAATCAGGACCAGGAGGACATAGCTGATTTTTAACTGTATTTTTATTGCTTCTTTTGTTTCTTCTATTTTAATTTATTCTATGGAATTCAAATTGTAACACAATAAAGCAAAATACAATGTGTGTGTGAGAGGGGGTGGGGAGAGGGAATGAGAGAGTAGCAATAAGAATACAGTTAAAAATCATATAGCTCTAGCAGAGCACATTACGGTTCCTACAACAGGCGGAAAAATCATTAAGTGGTCAGGCAATACACTCAGCAGTTTTCAAGCAGGGTTAAAAATATTTGGGAACTACTGGTCTAAAAGACCAATTTTTAGGGGAAATATTTACTGACACTGATCAATATTGATCAGAAACTAGTTTAGTTATACAAACAATATAAAGTTGGGCATATGTCCTCCAATGCGTTTATATGAAAGGATTGCTGCGCCCTTTCATATTTCAAATGAGCTGCTATCATGTTAACTTTCAGTTATTGTTCTGAAGAAATATTATGCAGATAGCCAATTAGTGATGGACAAAATGGCCTTCATGCATCGCCATGTTTGTAACAAGAAGGGCAACAGTGGAAGTCACGTTCCTATTGAGAACGTTCTGTAGGCCACTGCTAGGCCATGATTAGCCTGACTGTGGAAGACAATTGTAGAGGCATCTGCTCAGTTAATTTTGAGAGAAAATTTACCAGATGGAGGCTGAAGATTTAAGTGATTAGAAGGTAGTAGATTGGAATACAAATTGGATTAAAAGAAATTAGATTGATATAAATCGAATTGAGTCACAACAGTTTGTGTTCTTCGTACCAAGGGGCAGTGGATTATGGGAGAAGCAGATGCTCCAATGAGATAGGAATTAATGTGGCTTTGACAGTCCATCTGGGAAGGCCTCACTATCGAGTACATCCCTAATCTCTCTCTCCATTTATCAATGCCATAATGTTAATTAGTACTTCATTCATTAAGTTACTTACAGAGGGGGAGAAAAATCTCACCCCTAGTCTCTCTCTGCTTGAGTATTTGTAATTGTGCCAGGAAACAGGAACCTCTCTCTAGCTGAACTAGCTACTGTTGACTCTTATGTTAGACCCATGTAGTTTTCTTCAAGCATGTGACTGCTTTTGGCACAGAGGAAATTTACTAGGCTTTGTTTTGCAATAAATTTCTCTTCATAAATCCAGCTGCATAGTTATTTGAAGTCCTGTCTTGATCCCTAAAGCACATCAATCCCGAGCTACTACTAACAACCACCCCCTTTCCACCATTTTAATAAGGTTCTGTATATACTCTACTGTATATAGTTGAATAATATGTTGTTTTATGGCCAAGATGTAGCAATCACATTAATGATGAGAGGCAGGTTCTTCCCTGAGGGGTGGAAGGGGGAGCAAGAAAGATTTGTGCATGTGCATGAACACACTGTTGGAGAGTTATATTTACTGCACCTGAAATTCATGACTGATGTTTGCACTGGTCTGCCCTAATTCTGTAGACTAGGACTAACATAAGCGTAGCTGACTTTCTGATGCATTATTTCATCTAAGCAGCATGCTGCAGGACAAATACTTGCTTTTAGAGAGCCTTAGAATCAGCCAGTTGGATAACTGTGAACACTTGAAAGTAAAAACATGTCCTGAAAAAGAAGCCACAAATTTTGCCTTGAAAGTCAACTAGTTTTCTGCTTGAAATTTTCTACAACCTAAAACAGTGTGCTGAAAAGAGCAGCACTTTTTAGAGGCTTGAGTGGTTAGAAAATGTTCACACACACACACACACACACACACAGAGTGCATTTTACAATCAAAGTGTTCCTGGGTAAGATAGACATGGCGAACAGTTGTGTGCGAGTGGTTGAGTTTCAATAAGCAGCTGAATGGTGCATTCTTCTCAAAAGTTTTCAAGATGCATCTCTCCTTCTCTTGCGGCACCACAGATTAAAAAAAAGCCAGAGTCTGGCTTGTCATGTTTTCCAAACTCAGGCTTAATGTTTGTTTTCCACAAGCAAACCACACATGGTAGTCAAGGTTTTCCACTCATTGTTTGTGTGGAGGCAACAAAATGTGAGCCTAGGTTTGGACAACATAATAAGCTAGGCTTGCGTGAACTATGGTTTAATGCAACTTGTAAACTTGGCCAATGTGTGAGCAATATGAATAAAGAGTCATTCATTTTCCCATTAATAAATACTGAATTAAGCTCATATCGCAATGAAATTACATATGGAATGTGGACAATGCAAAATGAACTATTCTCTAATCTTTTTCTACATTCCTTCATTGATAAATCATAAGCAGGCTCTTGAGAAGGAGAATAAAAGTGTTGAGACACTATAATGACCTCTGTCATTATATAGTATGGCTTTACTTTAATTCTGAAATTTTACCTTTTGAAAGTTCAAATTATTATCTTTTATTTGGTTAAGATAATGCCAGTGTGTTAAAATAAAGAATATAGCTCAAAAGTGCTCCCATATTTTTGAAGACCTGCAGGACTATCTTAATCTTGTTTGAGATAATGATCTGCCATCATCATTGATTCCCCTTAGCTTCAGTTGCATGCAACATA
The DNA here is from genome assembly GCF_965153285.1 of Podarcis tiliguerta. Lineage (NCBI taxonomy): Eukaryota > Metazoa > Chordata > Lepidosauria > Squamata > Lacertidae > Podarcis > Podarcis tiliguerta. The sequence goes on along the minus strand of NC_139537.1, from coordinate 44,479,743 downwards.
TGTGAATTGTGAAAAGTTTAAATATTGTTATTTTATTTGGGGGCAGAAACAGACAGCATGCATTATGCTTACTGAAAATATGCAGTCAATTAATGTTTATGACCTGAAATGGTACCATCTGTTTCCTCAGCCTATCCCTTTCGCTTTACTACTACTTTTAGATCTTATTCACAGATTTATTGCCATGGTGGTAAACAACATGAAGACTGCTTTCCTATTCTGTCACCTTTCATTCCTGTGTCCTTGTGCAGTGCTGCTCATGGTGCAACAAAATGGATTAAATAAATCACACCATGGGTAAAAGCTTTTAAAGGAAGCTTTGTCATAGCTGTACACTGAAGCATTATACAATTTCTGCTTTGTGATGGCATTGTGGTGTACATTAATGGAAGCAGAAAAGATATTAAGTCAATTAAAAAAATTAAGACAAAAACATTGACCTAGAAGGTGTATGAAATGGTTCCACATTTGAGCAGAACAAACAAGATACCAGGCTTAGAAAAAAGAAATGTTATACATAGCATGCTGTATAAGTAAGATTATTGTCATTCTTCAGAGAAATCTGATGTGCTTAGTGAAATAGAAATTGTAACCTGGAACATTCATCAAAAACTCCAGTGAGACACTATACTAGTGCTTTCAAATTGAAGTTATTACATGTGACATTCCTGGTATCTGCCAACCTTGACTGTAACTCAATGAAGCAGGAGAGCTGAGGAAAAATCAGTAAGTACTGTCTAAACAAGTGCCAAGAGTTGGCATAGTGAATCAGTGTGTGTGTTCTGTCATCAGGCCCAAGGGCATTCCATTTAATCCTGATGGCAGAAATGAGTGTTAAGAGTTGAGCATTACAGGCCAAAAGAATAAATAACTGGGTTTATATTGAATAGGCAGTGGTGGGAGGGCGTCATCAGCAAGAAAGAATCACCTTGATTGTGAAAAGAGAAGAAGAAAGATGGTGGTTCCAGACTGAATAAAGAAATGCAGCACTTGTTAGCCCAGGGCCTGGCTGCTGAGGAAGCTGGCAATATTGGCTTGTCATCATAGCAACATCAGAAATGATTAAAGGTGATATCATTCAGCATTCTGATTCCCACAATGACCACATAGAGTTTTCTGGGAAGCACAGAATCAGCACATGAAGGCAGTTTTACTGTAGCAAATCACAGAGGAAGCTTGTATAGAACACCTGGAATACATCTGTCATGCAGTTTTCCCTATAAGTCTGCTTTCCACATTACATTTTTAAAACATGAGAGTTTTCTCTGAATCACATTCAGAACCATATCTAGAAATTGCTTGGTAATGCTAATGATATTTTTAAATAGTGGCATCAGATGAGCATTCTGCCAGATACTGAATGGGATCTGTAATCTGAGCTAATTAGGCATATCAGAGGAGTTGTAAGACATTTTCAGTGTAAAATACGATTCACAGTAAAGTTGTAGTGTTTCCATATTAGAGATGCACTCATTGTTGAGCACTGTCAAATACTCAAAAGTTACTTTATATCTTCCTGAACTATATGCTGTCTTCTACCTAGCACACTATTGTCTTTACTAATATGTAACACTTGGTTCTTTTGTCTAGAAAATGCATTACTGTGATAGTGACTTTCAGTGTTGGGAAAAATATTCAGCTCATAACTCCAGGACTTTGCTGATAGCAATTTAGCACCAATGCTTCTACAGTTTTCCACAGTAGATTTGGCTGTGTAGATTCCTGTTCCATAAGTGTATTGTTTCCTTGGTAGTCGGAGTTTCATTGATTGGTTCCCTGTCATAAGGTATATTTTCCAGAAGTATAACCATTATTTAATGTCTTTCATCTGGACATGTGAAGTATGGCATTTGAAAAGTATAGACTTCCAGTTGACTTTGGATAATACGTACACATGTTTTATCCATGAAAATTTCATGTGTGGAATTCACCACTTGATGCTGTAGTCAGTGCATGATGAATGTGCCATTCTGAACAGAACCATTCAGGTAACTTTTCTGTCTGCCTGTGTGATTTACCAGTTAACTTAAAAATCAGTTATTTGCATTTATTTAAAGTTGAACTGCTGTTAGTGGTGCCATTCGGGCAGGAGACTTTAGGACCCAACAGCCCTAGGAGATGCTTTACACTAGCAAGAATTACAGGACAATAGTAGTTGTGCCTGTCACTATCTTAATTTCCCCAGAGTGGTTTCCACTCTGGAAAACAAAGTTAGCAGCAGATGAGTATGGCTGGAGCCAGTTGGGTTGGTACTTGGTTCCACAGTGCCAGCTGCTGTAACATAACTGGTGTTAGAATAAGAATAAAGGAACCTATTATTATTATTATTATTTATTTATTATACCTGTTCCTATCAGTGCCACCTATTAAGTTTGCCGGAAAGCAGATTGACAGGGTGACTATGGTAGTTGTTCCACCAATTCCCTGCCTTACCACATAGCTGCTGAGCCAAGTAGCTGTCCAATGCCAGAACTGAGCAGCTCACCTGCCACTAATGACTATAGGCCATCACTATCTACATCACTATTAAGTAGTCTACTAAGAAGTTAGTCACATTGAGTTCAATAGGATTTACTGCCAGGTAAGTGGGTATAGGTTTACAGCTTAACGATATCCTGCTATATTAGTAAAACGGCAACAAACATACACAACAAAACCAAAACACTCCAGTTCAGCGTGCATCATCAGTGTGAAAGATGCATATTTGAAAGATATGTTGATGTTGATTTCAAGTGAAAACTGTCTACTTTGGTTGCATGTGGTTTTTATTGTTGGAAGGAAAACATAGTAGTTTCACCCTCAAGGCAAGCCATCTGCTACCTTTGAATACAAAATGGAACAAAAAGGCATCTTCAAGTTTATTTTTTTCTCAGATTTGGAGCAGGAAGGAAAGAGTTGGCATGGCAGAAGGGTCTTATCAGTAAAAGTGTTTACATGAAGATAGGGATGGAGACATTCACATTTTTAATTTGTAACAACATTCAGTTGATGAATTTCTGCATTAATGAATTGAAGTTTGAATGAAGTGTGTATGTTAGTAGCGCCTCCCTCGCACATGCAAATTTGCTGCTCCCTGCTATGTTCGTGGGACACTGGGGGCCCACTGGCTCTGGTGATGCGTCTTGCTGCTCTGGTTCCCCTTGCCATGCTCCATCACCCTGTGAGAACTTCCTTCCCCATCCCCTGCTTGCCCTGGTGTGCCCTAGTCCCGGCTCACTAAGATCCCCTTCCTCCTCGCTGTTGTCCTGCCAGTTCATTACATCAGTGTAGGTTGGTTTTTCAGAACTCAACCTATGAGAAGAAAAAGTGTATTTGTATTGAGCAGACTGGCAGCATTTTCCAACTGTAACAACTACTCTAAACATGCAATATCAGTTCTCATATAGCTCTAAGATTTTTTATGATGCTGTATGGGTTGCACAAATATTAGTAATCAGCCCAGGGAACTTTGGTGACTGGGTTGTCTAGAATTGGTATAAATAAATAAGTACTATTTCTCCCAAAACTGTTACAGCCACTCAGAAAACATTAATTTTAGCCTTGATGCGACAAGTGGGCATGCCTTAAGTCAATTTCTAGATGTTTGAGCCAATCTGCCCTTGTGATTAAGTATCATTGAATCTAATTATATTTTAGAAAAATATGTGAAGTTATGGTCATATTAACTTGCTTTTTGTTATTGCTGTTAAGATGTAATAGATCTCTGGTTTCCAGGAGATGTTACCAGTAAGGAAGTTTAATAAACCAAAGTTTTATCCAAATAAATTGGAAATGCACGAAGGTTTTTAAAAGCAGTTTGTTAGAATGAATAAAATGGTTACCTTTTCTCTCTGATACAGGTTAAGTATTTGAATTGGCAAGATGCACAGCCACTTGCAATGCCTTTTTAGTATACATTTAACAAAAAATAATGTGTTTGAGTTTTCATAAATGAAATATGCAATGAAAACAGTTTACATTTCAGGCTGTAAGAGTAAGTTATAAATAAGTGTTAAAACATAACAATTTATTTTTGTCTTTCATGTGAAATCTTACTGCTTTTGTGTATAGGTGCAGATTCTTGCTTGTATAGCAAATGAGTGTGGTGGGGTTTTTTTTTTAGTATCCTGCAAATGTGTGATAACAGTGCTGCAATTTTCATTCCTTTCAAAATAAGAGTCTTGATAGAGAGTTGGTTAGCAACAGCCGGGGTGTACATATCAAGTTAATGCACCTTACAAGAAGCTTGATGATTAGGCTAGCCCATAGTCCGCAAGGATATATGAACAATACATATTTCAAATATCAATAAAAAATGTGATTCTTAGTTGAAGTCACTTAAAATATTACTAGCATTATTCAGAAAACCGAGTCCAATACTAGAAACCAAATATTTATTAGAAGTGGGCATGCCTGTCAGATAGTAGTAGCTGAGACCACCACTCATTCCTAGTCTCTGATATTTGGGAGAGACTGCTATGAAGTTGCTGTCTAGTTTCTATCATGTATTAATTACAGGGATATGTGACGAAATAGACTATAAAGAGGGTTGCTGGGGAAAGTGGGTTGTTTGCTTTGTATGTAGTTTTCCCTATTCCCAAATATATACACAATTTTTTTGTTTTGAGTTCAGTGCCAGCTGCACTCCTATATACTTGTGAGCAACTTTCTGACCTTGAGGTATTTGTGTATGATTGTATCAATGTGGCAAATAAGTGCAGTCCTGAACACAGCTACAGTAATGTACCTCTGCAAATGTCCGCCTTGTCTAGTTTCCATTCCGGTGAACGTCCGTGGCAAACCCGGAAGTACCGGAATGGGGTACTTCCGGGTTTGCCGCATGTGCAGAAGTGCAAACCACTTCACGTGCAGACATGGCGCTTTGCCCTGCATCCTTTTCGGCTAGCGTCCGGGGCTCCGGAACAGATCCTGGCCGCAAAATGAGGTACAACTGTATTCAGGTGTTAGACATGTTGAATTCTGTGGTACTTACTCCCATGAAAGTGTTTGCAGGCCACATTTTCAGCCTAAAATATTCTTGAAAGCATCTGTTTTATTTCTAGTGTAGAAATGCTTTAGAGAAACTAGTGAGTTTAAAAAAATAACTTGCTGATGATTTGCCTTTCTTGCACTTTGTCCCTAGGATCTCGTCTTCGCCAGGAGGACTTTCCACCTCGAATTGTAGAGCATCCGTCAGATGTAATCGTCTCTAAAGGAGAGCCAACGACTCTGAACTGCAAAGCTGAAGGAAGGCCAACTCCCACTATTGAGTGGTATAAAGATGGAGAGCGTGTGGAGACTGACAAAGATGATCCCCGCTCACACCGCATGCTGCTCCCTAGTGGATCTTTATTTTTCTTACGAATCGTACATGGACGCAGGAGTAAACCAGATGAAGGAAGTTATGTATGTGTTGCAAGGAACTATCTAGGAGAAGCTGTGAGTCGTAATGCTTCGCTGGAAGTAGCACGTAAGTAACCCCTACACTATCTTAATGTCATGAGATAATGTGTAGTTACTTTGATTCACAATAGAAATAAGGACATTTTCCATTAAGCATTCCTATCTGTTAAATTTGAATTACCCATAAAGTATGTGGGAATGCTGAAAAGAAATGTTCCTATTTCTTAGTCTTTTATATGCACATATATTCAGTGCAGTGGCCATACATAATGCGTAATTGGCACTAAGATACGTTGTGGTTCATGTAATCATGAATGGTGCTACCATGGAAGAAGCCTAATCTTTCCTTCAAGTATAATGTCCTTTTGAATTTGGTTTTGTTGAGCCTAATGTCAAAATATAGCTGTCATTTTATATATGCATCACTGCCTATTTATTTCTTTTTATCAAGACATCTTGTCAAGTTTTCCCATGTATTGTTGGAAAATTCAGAGCCTTCATATGCTCATACCATAGTCTGTACATTGTGCGTGTGGCATGTGACTATACATAAGGAGTAGCTTTTTAAAAACTTGACATTGAAGGCATCTATGGTGTTTTTGATAACCACTGTTTGCACTGAGGGAGAACCTATTCATGAAAGCAAATTAAGGAAGAATTTTACTATTTGTATAGTATAGTAGAAATGACTTTAGGGTATAATAGATATATAATGTGGGTTGGGGGTTTTTTTTATCTGTTTCCTCTATTGATTATGTGTATTATCCAGCCAAGGTTAAGAACCTAATTGTAAAGGAAGAACAGAGCTGAGAGGATTTTCAATGTGTACCTTGGAATAGATTTTGACTTATGTGAGATGTTTATGTGACATAAAATTCTCAGAATATCAGGCAATTGCTAGGATAAAAGTAGCATTTTTATTTAAACTGTGTGGAATTTGTTCTTGTTGGCATTGGTGATTTTTGTCTATTTGTGTGGTAGACTTGTATAAGTATTAGCATTTATAGTAGAAGCACCAAACAAGATGTACTTTGTACTTTGTTCTTTTGATTTTTGCAAATAATATTTTATGGTAAGAATTTCAAATATAACGAAATAAAGTGATACAGACAAAAGAAAAATAAGGAAAGAAAAAAGGTTCAGAAAAAAATACAATGTAATATACCCCCATACATTCTTACATAAATAAATATGATGTTATTATCCTAATACATACGTAGATATTAATAACTTACTACATTCTGGATAAACTCATTCCAAATGTTGTCATATTTATCCAAACAAAGACTACATATATAAGCAGTCCGTTCATAAGTTGTGAGTGTTGTCATATTGTCAATTCATTGATTAAAGGGGATTGTCTCTTTATTGCTTCATTTCAACAGTATCAGTTGCTTGGCCACCATTAGGGTGCATATAATACTTTTTCATTGTCCCATTGTTAACTTCTATATAGTAGGTGCTTCACTGGACTTACACAGTCCAGCACCTCCTGCCAAAATTTAGTTTAGAACGTTGTATGAACATGTGTTTCAAAGAGGCACTGTCCTTGCCACATCTCCAGCATAGAGCTACCTTTTTTATACAAACGTAAAGGAGTCGTATAAATCCTGATCATTTTTTTTTTGTTGTGTAAGTCTCAATTTAAGGTCCATTGATACCTTTCCCACTATCTAGGTAATACTGAAAGTTACAATTCTTTATTCCAGCCATTTCTTAGTCTACATATGAAACTTAGTGATCATTAATAAATATCTATAAATAAATAACCACTGGCTTTTAAGTTTCAAATGAGTTATCAAATTGTTCCAATATCTCAGGTGTCTCAGAAGCTGAGAGGGCTGCTGGCCCAAACTCACTTGCTAGAGGTTGTAACTGAAGATATTGCCATTGACTTGCATCTGATAGAGTATATTAAAACATCATTGGTATAAAATTCATCTTCCTCATCTATTAGTTGGTCCAAAGTCAACATACCTGCTTCCGTCCAATTTTTCCATGTCACTATATCCTCCCCCAAATTTTTAGAGTAGGATTTCCCCACAAAGAAAGTTTGGCATGTGAGAATAGATCAAATTTGTTTTTGATAGACAATATATTCCATATCCTTTTAACTGACTTAGTTGTTTCCAGAGTCACCTGGGTCAAATATTTTGATCCTACTATTGTCTAACCAACTAAAGGTGTGTATATTCTAGGGTTGCCCACATCAGAAAATTAAGACCAACAGTGGGTTTCCAATATTTAGTACTTGTCAATAAGTAGGCACAGTGATATAGTTCCAAATTCGGAATTCCAAAACCACCTTCTTTAATTTGTAACTTCATTCTTTGCAAGGATATTCTCGGTGTTGTTGATCCCCAAAAACATTTTAGGAGCATTCATCCTTCCCCAAAGGGTACCTTGTTGATATACATAAAAAGCACCGTTGATCATATTTTCTCACAGCTCAATGTTTACTAATTTATGAATTTAGATAATTTAGATAATTGTAATAAATAGGTAGTGTAAAAGTTAAACATATCAATATATTATCACTATCATCATCGCCATCATCATGTTATAATTTTTAACTAAATTTGGTTTTACTCCATAAATTCATGTGTTAATAGACCAAGAATTATTTAGCTCTTTGATCTAGCCTTTCCTCATCATACCAGAAAAACTGCTTGTTTTTTGAAAACATAAAAGTATACTTTATTATATTGAATATCACTGATCTCTTCTTCAGAGACTGCTGTGAGTCTCCAGTTACAATATGTGCAATCTCCCGAGTTAAATTCTTAACCACTGCAGCTGGTGGTAGGTCATGCATGAACTGCAAGTCAGTTTTTAAAAAATCCTTGGGGAGGGGAAAAAAAACCTTGGATTCACTGTAGACAAATAAAAAAAACAACACACTAAAGATCAGAGAACATGAAATCCAAGGCAAAAACTAGAGGGAAGAGTTTTTGAAATGTGATCATGACCTGATACTACATTATTTTACAGTTTTTATAGCCTTGAAATTTCATAGTTTGCATTTACCAGTTAAACTCTTTGGGTCTTAAAGGTAAGGTTCCTAGCTCTTTAAATTGAGAAGCTGTTTGCCCTTCCTTTAAGATAAATTGTGGTATGTTTATGTGAAGATGTTCCATTAAGATTGATGGAATTGAGTTACAAACTTTCACAGATAACAGAGTGCTTCTATTGAAAACTTTGGTCCGGTTTCATGAAGGGCTTCAGAGTTTTCCCCATCCTCTTCATTGCAGTGCCATGCACCACCTGTGAACCTGCACCACAACAGTGTCAGGTGTGGCATAGGGAGCTACATCAGCAGAACTCAGGAGAAACCTTGTTTGAGTAGAAATGCCTTTTCACTCACACAAGATGTATTTGGCTCCAATACATTGATTTTAGAATAAACGGAAATTTGCACATTTACTACATATATAGATTCAGATAAAATTTAGTAGTGTACTAGATTAATTACCACCTTTGGAGGTAGAGTTACAGAGTTTGAAGTATTGTCTCTATCCTAGATACTTAAGAGACAATTGACTAAAAATAATTTATTTAAGGAATCTTTATAAATAATGCAGGGTTCATGATTTGTGGTGCATGATTTTATTCTACTTTAACTGAGTCTGATTATAAATCAACTCACCTTCAGTTTTCGTACAATTCAGACATTTTCTCATTCACCTGATATGCCCCCTTTCAAGTAAAGCATAGTGGGCTGCCCTGAGATACTGGCTCAAGATCTCAGTCTTTGGCCTAGGGAAGGGATTACTCCCACACCTAACCAAGGAGGAGTTTATCAGCTCATGCATGAAAACTATGGTCAGAAAAGCCACTTCAATTTGAATGCCACCTTCTCTATTGTACCATCTGGGCTATGATACCTCCCTTGAATCTCCGAGGCAAAGGCTCTGGGACATATCACATAGCGATCTCCTAATCTCAATCTCATGTTATCTGTGGCCTGATAGCAGTAGGAATTCATTACGGGTACGATTTTCAGGTACCTGCATATCTTAGAAATCTGTCTGTATCAACTTATTGGCATCTCTTTACCACAGCCAGATTAAATGTATTTCCATCAGAAATTCTAAATGGCAGACTGAGAGGCATCCCTTATCAAAATAGGCTCTGTGTATGCTCTCAGGACGTCGATTGTATGAGGCATTGCGAACAATATGAGCAAGCTAGGGATCTATTGATTAAACCCCTACTGGCAAATCGGCTGGGTACGGTAAATCTGAAGCCTACTATACTAAATATCTTCTGGATGACAAGTCTAATGATATCACAGTGGCCGTGGCAAAGTTTCTTTAGGCAGTCATATGTATCAAAGATCATCATACTTAAGATTAAACATATATCGTCTCGGTCTCCCTCTTCCAGGGGGTTGTCTGTATGAATCTGCATTTTATTCTGAATCTATGTTACAGGTTTTTGGACCGCAATAAAGATTACATTCACCTGATATTTTTGGCTTGTTTTAAGCTTAATTTTGGATAAGCTTGTTCAGCAGTCCTATGTTTATATATTTAGATATAAGTTCAATTGATATCATTGTAACCTTAATAAATAGTAAGTAGAATATGGAAAAAAATATCCTTAATTGACTGTTGGCGCTAAATAAATAATATGCTGCAAGGAAAGTAAAGAAAGGGTTGCTGGGAATAGTTACTAATTGAAAGAGAATGAATAAAACCAGGCATAACTGACACATGTTTGAATTCCATGGCTGCTAATCTCTTATTGTTTTAAGTAACAACAGCCATGGGGCCCCTAATCTAGATTAGGTCCAGGACGTAGCAGAGAGGGATTTTATCCCTTTCCCCCACCTGAAGCTACCTGTCCCAAAAGCTTTATGCCCTATTTTCTTTATATGTTCATTAACTTGTAAGTTGGGGCTCATATCTTGTAATAAAAGAAGGGTGAACTGCCCCAAGTTCTGCTCAGAAGAACTCGGAAATAAACAGATTTGTTTCTAGAACAAATCTGAAACGCATTAGTTTATCTCTCAAGCCAATCTGATGAAATGAAGAACCACCCTTCTGCACCCAAATCTCAGTCCCCAAAGTACTCCCAATGGTAAACCGCTTTTTCAGTCATAATGCACCGCACAGCATGTTAAGACCACAGAGAAGAAAGGGAAAGAAGAAAGCTGATACCCTACTGGAAGCACAAGAGGATTGGTCTGGTTCTTTGAGAGCTGCCAAGGAAGGGGAAAGTCAATCTAGGAACTTTATTCCAGTATGGAGATTAAAACAAGCCAAATCATTCATTCATTCAATTTATTTGCAAGCCACTCAAAGCAGATTCCAACAAAGAGAACAGGAATACATTTCAAATAAACACTGCAAAACAATTCCATGATTACACAGCAAAGCAGTAGCAAATATAGTAACAAACCAATAAGCCACATTCTGATACTATAAATATAACAAGATGACTTAAACAACATGCAGCCATTCTATAGCAAAAATAACAAGGGAGCTTCACAGCTTCACCTTAATCAGAGAAATACTCTTTCCATGATGTTACTCATAGTCCCTCTTCTGCAGCAGTTTCTTATACAATTCCAAAACCCTTCTCATGATGAAACATAAGATTGATCCATATCTTGATTTGCAATTTGCAATTTGTTTAGAAGCAATCTGCATAAACCTTAATAAGGTTAGGACTTGTTTGAACCATTAACTGATATATAAGTACCTTTAATTTACTCAAATCTAGTTGAAACAATCATGAGACACAGCTCGAAGAAGTTGCAAAGGTAAGATTCATACCTGCACTTAGAGTAGAGAGAACATAGAGCCTAGCGCTGACTGAGACTGTCTCAGATCCAGAGCACTATCTCTAATCCAGGCAGAGTTGGTTGCAGTACTAGAGATAGCAGCTGTAGCCCCAGGTGTTAAATATGAGGCAGCCGCTTGATCTATCGACCACTGTAAGAGGGGGCTCTGGCCTAAATGAAAATTCATGAAAAATTGATGAAGTCCCCAGATTATTTTTTTCCCTTTTCTTTTTTCAGCACTGGGCCAGTGTAGTGAGGAGAGAGATTAAATGAGGTGTTGAATGCTTTAGTAGCAAGAAGGTTGTGGTTCAGAGGTCAAAAGTCATGCAAAAACTGATCATTTCACTCCTACCCTTTCTTTTGGAACAAAACACAAGTCACTTATTTAGCAGGGCTTCCCTACTTTTTGTGTTTGCATACAGTATATTAAAAATTAGAAACAATTTATATAAATTCACTTTTTCCAGTAAAAAAATGAGGCTTGATGCTGATAAAATAATGAACAATAATCTTCTTTTTAATTTAGTCAAGATACAGAATAATATAGCTAAAGGCTGTATTTTGGCCACCATCTTTCAGGGTGCTTGCCTGATTTCATTTAAAGAGAGGAAATGGTCTTGCATTATTTATAGGTCACAGATTGCTGAAATAGCAAGCTCTGGACCACTCTCCAAACATAATGATCCTGTTTGCTTTAAAATCTAGAGTAAATTGATGCTTTTATCTGTCAGAATAAGAGATTATGGCATTTACTGAATTTAGCAAGGGCATCACTCTAAAACATGAACCAATTTTTTTCACACAATATGTCTAATCTTGTTTCATGTCTCTCTAGTTTGTACCAATATAAGGATTAGATTAAAAGACCCACCATATTATAGTCTGACTAACCATCCTACAAGATTGCTGATAAAATTAAATTTGATCAAAGGTACCTAAAAATCCAAGTTTTTTTTAAAAAAAATATAGTATAATTCATGTGGCAAAACCAAATCCAGTGTGTGTTTTTTCAGATTCGGAAGTATAGATACTAGCTGGCTAGATGCAACAGTTTTACATCTCTAAAATACCTTTTAAAAAATCAAGATTTCTCAAAGTGTAAGTTAAAACAGGAATTGTGGAAAGGAAGGAGTGATCTCATGAGACTCAACTTTATGCAAACCATATTATCTTGAGTGGAGTTGAAGGAGCATGGGAAGTGAAGCTGAAAAGGGGTGAGATTGGAATATAGTAGATAACCTCCAGGGAGTCAGTTAAGTAAATTCAATGAAGTTTTGAGTTTGGGAAGCGTAGATCTAATAAGTTTCTTGGAGTGGAGAATTTGATATGGTTAGAAATATTGCTTTTGGATCTGTTAATATTATCCCTTTTTACATGACCACCTTTTTCCCCCCGAATGTGTAAGATTGCTTATGCCATACTCTGCAGTTACATTACTGCAACCCATTGCAGGAGGGACATAGCTTTGTGGCAATGCAAAGACTTTCCATGCAGGAAAATCTTGATTCAATTCCTAGCACCTCAGGTGATCCCCCCCCCCCACTTAAAATATGTATATACTATCCTTCAGCAGAGTTTCCAAGACAGTATACAAAACCAATATAAATTATTACAATAGCACATTGAGAGACAGCGAGAGAGCTTTATGATACAATAAAAGCACTATCCTTTCATAAAGGATATAAAGGCATAGCCTTTGAGGTGTTTTTTCTTTTACTATTTTATGAAATAAAAAATGAAATAAAAAGTTTTGACGATAAGAATGACATTGCCTGAAAGGAATACAGTGCCAAAGGGATAACAACGTTGACACTGGGTGGGTCAGCCCTGGAGTGAGAACTCCACAAATGAGGCACCCGCACTGAGAAGGCCCTTTCTCTCCCTGTCCTCCATCTACCTTTCTTTAAATGGTTGAGGCACTAGAGGAGAACCTATGAAAATGATTTCATTATAGAGTTAGATTGATATGGTAGCAGGTGTTTCTTCAGATACTTGGGTCATAAGACCCATATGACTTTAAAGGGAAGCACAAGCATTTTGCATGAGATGTGATCTGAAATCTTTGAGGGTCACTGCCAGCCAGAGTAGACAGTATTGGGATGGATGGACAAAGCAGTACTTCTCTTGTGTGGAGGGGATGGGTGTTACATGATGTTTAGTTACCGTATTTTTCTATGGACAAGTGCACTTAATAGTCTGTACTGATTCATTGTAGCTGCATCACATATTCAATAAAACTGAATCTGCAGTAACTTCCTAACTGTAATAATATGTGGCACTCTTAGACTAATACTGACAGCAAAAACAAATAATTATGAGTTTGCTTCAGCAGAGACATCAGACATACGGTTGTATCTCTCTTGTGCATTGGAGGCCAGATTTCACATTTCTGAACATCCACCTTTAACCACTGAGTGAATGCAAAATCATGCAGCCTAAGGTTGTTTGGCTCTTGCCTTGAGCATGAATGCTTTATGTGGAAAAGGGATACTTCCTGAAAATGAATGCTATACCAGAAGTTTATATATTACCATGCAAGTAGAGTTGAACCGTGGGGAGTTTTCCATGGCTGACATACTACTTCAGCAATATGAAACCAGGCTTCATTAGCCGGATGATCATGTAACTTTGTGATTTAATGAACTATTATTCATCATTGGGGTAAACATACTTGAACTGGCCCCATTTCAATGTCACTGATTTTTGTTGAGAAATATTTTTTATTCTACTATATATTTTGGATTGTTTAATTTTTAACAACGTTTCAGATTACGGCAAATACATTTCCACCACATGCCAGCTATGTATTTTCTGTAATGTTTGAAAGGCAGGAAGCACACATGCAGACACATCCTCTTCACACTTTGTAGAGAAGGCATGGCTGGCATGCTGTGTGAAATTCTACTTTTTGTACAGTTTGGAAAGCTACTGAAATTTACATATTCTTCTTGAGAGAGTATTTAAAGCTAGGTATCTTATAGCGCGTCTTATATCATTTTTATTCTAACAGTCTGATGCTGTATAGGTTGATTACTGTTATTCTCTGTTATACTTTTGGCATGCTCAGTATTTTTCTAATTTTAGTCATTTGAGAAAACAGCATAGCTGATCAAGATAGCACATCATATTATTTAACACATTTGCATTTCCACACCTCTGTTCTCTCTGTATAGAAAACTGCAAGTTCTATTTGAATATTAATTAAAATACTGGCTATTGTTGGCATATGCCTCAGACATGTTGTACAATTTATGATGTCAGATGAGATAAAAAAAAATCATTTGAAGCAGCACTCCAAACCATTTACAAAACACTACATGATCTAAATACTAACAAAGCACATTGAACTCCTAATTGTCAGAAATCATTGGGGTAAAGTTGGTGACATTGATGGGATTTCATTATTAGTAGTTACTTTTGTTTATAGAAAGTAGAATTCTATCACTTTCTTTTTTGTAACCTCAAGAGATGAAAACTTCTGCATTTTTCATGTAGGGAGCCACTTCACAATATTTGAATAATTAAGTATCTGATGCCTGTTCAGTATTCAGAATGACTGGAGCCAGTGGTTTCAGTCTAGTAAGTAACAGGCAAATATCTGAGTTATATAAAGAACTGGTGCCATTACCATGACTTCCGTAGATAATATTTGACAGTATTCTCTTAAATGAGTAGAATTGTTGTTCTTTGATATACATGTTGCTAAATATTCTTGCACTGCCATGTCCAAGTAGAGACAATGGCCTTGACACATTAGCAAGCAGTCATAATATTTTCTTCCCTCATCTTGCTTGGATATTTCCTTCTTGTTGGACATAATAGGCACAGAGAACAATAGCAGGGTTAAGTCTTAAAGCCATAGATACTAATGTAATGACTGACCTATTGATTTCAAAATGGTGCATAAATACAGTTTGCTTTCAACATCCTTACCATATTTTCATTGGGGATTGGTTTGTGTGTATATATATTGAATGGTAGGCGTTTTGTATGAATTTTTAAAATGGCATAATGTATTTATGTTTATGTTATTAAATGTATTTTAGGCTTATTGATAACAAGTGACTAACAAGTAATGTGATTGTGCTTGCTTAAAAAACAAATGAAGTAGTTACAGTTCTAATTATTTAGGCATTCTTTTTTTTCCTCCATTTGAGGTGAAAAATAAGATACACTTTTAAAAATCACGCTTAAAAAACCCCAGGACTTGCCTATCTAAAGAGTTTGGTATTTAATATGAGAGTTTTCCCAACAGTTTGGAATCTCAGAGCTGTTTTTCCTATTATAGCATCTTCCATCAATTGTTTTTGCCCCCTTCTCTTCTATCTTAATGAAACATTTTTATATACACAAAGGAAATCTCTTGTCAGTTCTGACGATACTAACATTCAAGAGAACTTCCAGAAGTGTAGCCATGTTTATTTGTTCCAGCAAAAAATAACAGTCTTATGGCACCTTGGAGATGAGCAAATTTATTGAGGCTTGGGTTTTTGGAGGTTACAACTTACTTTGTCATTTGGGAGATGTTTTAGAAGTTGGTAGAGGGAAATGTGTAAAGGTCGGGGGAGCTTGAAGATTAAAAACTTTAGAATTTATAGAGCTTTATTATATGAAGCTAAAGTAACAAAATATTAAGGAACCCTGATGGTCCATTTATCTTGACAGCCTTTAAATTCACTCAAGTGTTTTTCTAGCATGTGCATGGTAATTTGGGATTTGCACAGAAAAAATTATGAAAATCATGAATTTTTAAAAAATTATTTCCACAAGTGGAAAACACTCATCCCTAAAGTGAGTGCCTTTTTCTTCAGCTTTCTTCAATGCATCACCAAAAAAGACAGGAAAAGAAGGAAAAGGTTTACATCAAATTTGCACATGCTAATTTTTTATGTGCAGATCCAGATTTTGAAATGATTTAATTTAAATAGAA
This sequence comes from Podarcis tiliguerta, assembly GCF_965153285.1. Classification (NCBI taxonomy): domain Eukaryota; kingdom Metazoa; phylum Chordata; class Lepidosauria; order Squamata; family Lacertidae; genus Podarcis; species Podarcis tiliguerta. Next base: position 44,463,643 of record NC_139537.1, on the reverse strand, counting down.
ATACAGTACATCTCACCATAATGCAAACAGGTAAGCTGTTTGCCTGTTCTGTCTGCTACCCAGGTGCTGTTGATGGGCAGCTTCAAAGTCCCTGCTTCTGCTTCTTGTGGTACTTTATCTTCAAATCAGACTTTAAATAGCTCTTCAGATAAGTGACAACTTCAAATAGAGGACTGTCCTTTGACAGCTCTTCACATAAGCAGCTGTCCTCAGTAAAGTAGGATGTATGGAAGGACTCCCCAGTGAGAAAACATTACAGCATTTGGGACTTTTTATTTTAGAGGCAAACAAGAGGGAATGTGATGCAGTTGTATAAAATTACGCATGTTGTGGAGAAAGGGGACAGTTCCCCCCTTTCACTTTTGATACTAGAAATCAGGGACGTCCAATATAGCTAAACTTCAGGACAGGTGAAAGTACTTACACAGTTCTTAGTTAAACTATGGAATTCTCTCCCACAAGACGTAGTGATGGCTACCAACTTAGATGTCTTTAAAAGAGGATTAGACAAATCCATGGAGAATGAGGCTTATGTTCCATCTCCACTCTAGGAGGCAGTACGGCTCTGAACTGTTGTGGTCAGAGAGGGGCCGCACTTGTTTTGTCTCATGTCACTGGCATCTCAGTGGCTTACTGGAAGGCAGAGATGGAGGGGTGAGGCAGCAGCAAGTTTGGTGCAGTGCAAATGTACCAGCAGGAGCACCATGCCAACCTCACCACCACCCTCTGCTTTCTGGTAAGCCACAACAATGTTGGTGACAGGGTGGTCAGGTAAGCACATCCACCCTGCTGATCACTATTGTCTCTGAATACCAGTAGCTTGGAATTGCAGGCTGGGGGAATGCTATTGTGCTTGGGTTCTGCTTGTGTACTTTCCATGGGCAGTGGGCTAGCCACTGTGAGAACAGACTGCTGGACTCATTGGAACTTTGGCCTGATCCAGCAGGACTTTTATGTTCTTCCTTCAACTACCGTGTGACAGCAGCTTCAGAAAATGCTGCACAGTAACCCAATTGCCTTGTATCCTTGCTTCTTTTTCTCATCTTTTTTCTTTTTGATTGGACCTGTCTTTCTTTTTGAGCATTTAAGTGTCTGAAGAATTTTTTTAAAAAAAAGTTTATAAAAGTTTTGATAAAAGCATCGCAACATTTGGAGTTTTTTGTCAGCAAGTTCACTCAGCCTCACTGGCACAAATGAACAACCAGGAGAGTTTGCCTGTGTTTCCTATATGAAAAACAGCTGGGTTCATATGGTCTTTTGTAACCTTAAAATACGGTGGGAAAGTATGTGTGTGTATCATCTATTTATTTATTTTGTTTACATTCCAATTTTAAATTAGAGAGACAAGAGTTAATGTGTAAAGACAGAGAGTGAGCATGCAGTTGAACTTCTGTTTCTCCTAGTAAGGTAAAGGTAAAAGGTGAGTTGGTTTGCAAAAAAAATTAAAAAATCATATAGAACACTGCTTTATAAAACTAGTCCTACGTCCTGATTTTCCCCCGCCTGTTTGTGTACTTTTTGTTGCTTTTCAGCTTTTTTGCTTTGACATGTGGAAACAAGCTTTAAACAATTGGTGTTAAAATGAACCAACCTCAGCAGGTTAAGGGCAAGCTGAGGGAATGCCCTTATTTCAATATATGTGATATCAACAGCAGGATTAAAAAAAAATCAGCGCATGTGTCAGCCATTCCTTCATCACCTATCCTAGCGTCCTCAGCTGAGTTGACCTCTGAAGTGTCTGGTGCGGTAAGTGATGTAGTTAATGAGATCCAGTGACATTGTGACCCCGACCCCTGGTGGCCTTAGCTCTCCTCATCCATCTTCTCAGCCCCAAAGGCTGTGAGGCACTGTATGGAAACAGGATTAAACAAGTGTGAATAAACAAGTTCAAGAGCTTTCTGTCATGGCTGCCAACACAGGACAGCAGTATAGTGACACATTAATATCTCTGGGTTGTTGGTATGTTACTTCAGAGGAATAACTACTTTTTCACTAGTTTCATCAGAATGCTTCGATACTGTGTGGAGTAGTAGCACTTGATCTGACATTTATTTTTAGTCATGCACGTGTCACATTTCATTCTGTAACAGGTAACAGATGATTCAAGGCACAATTCAGACAAGTGTAGAGGGCCTGTATCTTCTAGGAGCAGGTATTTTTGGAATTCACATTGACCTGAGGCATAAACATTTTGCTTGATTTGTGTTCATTAAAGATTTGTGAAGAAATGGTGGTTGATTTCCCACCCCACTCCCACAAGATGGGGAAAACTCTACAGAAATGCATGTTGTTTGGGGTATAGTTCCTTATAAATAATGCAGGATTTTCTAATGTGATTTTTTTATCTGTGTTATTTCAGAAAGTAAAGATATTAAGATAAGGTACCCTGCCAGGCTTCTGTGTGTAGCTGTAGTTCAGGCAATGCCTGCCCTCTGTTTGACAAGACCTTCTGTTTACCCTATGGCACTTTTTGATAAGTTGACCAGTTTGTGATTAAACATATTTATTTAGTTCAGTGGGTCAGAGCTATTCCGACAGATAGAAAATTACTGATGGATTATCAGTTTCAACATCTCTGACATCTGGCCTTGGCATAGTCCATCATTTCAGAATTCATAACACGTATGCTTGGACAATAACATGCTCAGTTACCTGTGTGATGATAGATCTGGATATTGGAAACATTTCCAATTAATAGGACAGGTGTCACAGAAATTAGAAGATTATCTGCTGTTGTAGTACTAAAGCACTCTGTAGAAATATCAAGTAAATGTTGCATTGAGGTTGAATCTGGGCTTTTGGTGGGAGTTGTCAAACTTTAATTTCCTATCTTTAGAGACTAAGAATTCTAATTTGAGATCTAGCTTCTTTCCCATGCTGGTAAGAACTTGAAATAAAAAAAATAGCAACAAAACAAACAACAACCTAAACCTGTTGTGTCCAAAATATTCAGATTTACAGTATTTAAAAGAGTTGACTAAGACTGCAATTCTATACACACTTCAATGGGAGTAAGTCCCCCTGAGCTCAGTGAGAATCCCCGCGATGGGGTGAGCTCCCATTGCTTGGTCCCTGCTCCTGCCAACCTAGCAGTTCAAAAGCACGTCAAAGTGCAAGTAGATAAATAGGTACCGCCCCGGCAGGAAGGTAAACGGCGTTTCCGTGCGCTGGTCTGGTTCACCAGAAGTGGATTAGTCATGCTGGCCACATGACCCAGAAGCTGTACGCCGGCTCCCTCGGCCAATAAAGTGAGATGAGCGCCGCAATCCCAGAGTTGGCCACGACTGGACCTAATGGTCAGGGGTCCCTTTACCTTTAGACATGCATAGGACTGTGGTATAATAGTTGTAAAAGAAAAATCATACTTTTATGTTTGCGACAGTAGGGACTGCATTTAGCACTGAAAGAAAAATGTATGCTCTTGAGTGAATTTCTAATTCTTGTTAAGCATGTTTGTTTTTCATTTTTTTATCTCTGTACATTTTATTGAATTAATAATAAATCATATCTGAAGTAGGAACACATAGTATGTAATCATATTAACATTAATATGTAATCAAAAAACACTCACAGTAATTGCAAAATTAATGCATTCCAAAAAATTTAAAATATGTTAGCCTTTCAATACTAGCCTCTTTTTACAAAACTGAATAAGTCATCCTTGCTAGTACAGTAATGAATAATTTGTAATTCTATATTTTAAGGATAGTTTTAAATGATGTCAAGTGATTCTGTTTTACCCACAGAGTTTGAATTCAGACTAAGCAGGCAAAGGCCCTTGCAAAGTATCCTGCAAGTCCCAGCAGCCTTGTAGAATGCTTTACATTACAGTGGTTCTCAACCTGTGGGTCCCCAGATGCTGTTGGACTACAACTCCCATCATCCCTGAGCTCTGGCCTTGCTAGCTAGGGGTGATGGGAGTTGTAGTTCAACAACATCTGGGGACCCACAAGTTGAGAAAGGCTGCTTTGAAAGAGATCAGATGCAGCACTAAATCTTCCAGCCAACTTGTCACACAAACATGTTCTCTCTCTGTTTGTATGCATATACCACACACATATAAATATACTGGTGTATATACACATACGTATGTAATAATTAGAAACTGGATCAGCTGGTTGCCAAGTTGTGTGAAGAGAGTTTTGCACAGGGCCTTGCAGGCACCTGCAAACCCCATTTTGGCTGAGTCAGCTCTTTACTTGCCCTGCAGTATATCTGACTCACGTGGGTGAGCTGTGGCTTGACTAAAACTATATCGTTGAAAGACAGTTGTCCATGACCCTTTTTAAGGTCATCTCAGATGGTGGCCATCACTACCTGTGGAACAGTGACTGTTTAAAAGCAGGGGTTGTCAACCTGGTCCCTACTGCCCACTAGTGGGTGTTTCAGGATTCTGAAACAGGTGGGCGGTGGGGAGTTCTACGGCACAAGCTGAATCCTCCTTCCATCGAGCACTGGTGGGCGGTAAGGAAATTGTACCATCAAGGAAGATGAATTAGTGGGTGGTAGGTATAAAAACGTTGACTACCCCTGGTTTAAAGCACTAGGAGCACTGTGTTCAAAAGTGGAAAAGAGCAACTGGAGAGGGGGAACACTAGGAAATTAGTTTGAATGCCAAGAACAAGAAATGGTGCGATATGAAAAGAGCCAACAGAGCAGAAATATGTTAAGCCTTAAACTGACAAATAAAAAATTTGAAGTTGATGGGCTGGGGTGTGGTGTTTTCTGTTGGCAGGGTATGTTGCTGTTGCCTTTTGTATCTTTATTTTAGATCTTGTGATTTATGTGGAAGTTGTTGCACTTGGTTGTGTGTTTTTAAATATTTTATTTATTATGGCTACCGTTGTTACGTTGTAGCCATGTATTTTTTCATGTTGTAAGCCTCCTTGAGCATGATTTGAACTGTGGAAAGGTGGCATACAAATAAAAGTATGTATCTATGAGAAAAGAGACAGGAAACTACTATAGCTTAGGAAGATATGACATGATCATAGTGACATGGAACAGGGCTGATTTTTGCAGAACATCTCCTAGTTGATGGTAGTTGAAGAAAATGACAGCCAGAAGAATTATATGGAGGAGCTCAGAAGTGTTTATAGTACCTTAAATTAATTTTACCTAGGTAGGGAATTGTCCTTTTGATCTCTAACCTGTAATCACTCTAATTATTTCATCAGAATTTTAAGAAAATGTCTTACAATTGACATGCACGTAAATTAGACTGAAAGTGCACTCTTATTCTTTTGTCCATGCTATGAAAATGCAAGGAAGCAAAACTACACATACACTTAGAGGTGACAATAGTTCTGTTCTCTCATTGATAGAAGCATGTAAGAATTATCATTAGATACTAGCATTTGCATCAATTGTTACAATGTCAAACTTGCCATATTAATATTCTTAGTCTTCCATTTCAGTGCACAAATAAAATGCAGATCAATTTGGAAATGTGTTTAAGTACTCTAAATATTCCCTGACTTTTCCGCTTCATGTTCTTAAGTCTTTCTTGAAAATAATGTTGTATAGTTTTCACACACACACACACACACACACACACACACTGCGAATTAAGAGGCAAAAGTGGCCAACACCTGACATGACAAAATTCTGCAATTTTGTTAAAAGTATTAAGAAGTAACAATAACAATTACTTATACCCTGTCCATCTGACTGAGCAACTTTTAACATAATAAAAACAGAAGTTATAATAAAGAGTAATAAGAAGCTTAGCAGATTGATGGCTAAGTGTGAGATGTCCTCCTTATTCACCCGTTCCTCTTGCATTTGTGCCTTTTGGGCCTTTTTCTGCTATCTTTTTCTCTTTGCCTCTTGACAAACCTGCTGTGAATCTCGTCCTTTGAATCTTTTGATGAATTGCAGCTGACACATCTACTGCTTCCTGAAACTTGATTCAGGCTAGTCTTGGGAGGTATAGCAGATTGCCTTTTCCAGTTGGTGCTTCCAGTATTGAAATTGCTGTTTCATTTACTGAATTCTGGCTAGGAAGGTCGCATTTGAACCCTTCCTCACTTCTTATGGTGTAGATGCTGCTGTTGATGTCTTTTCCTTTGACCTGCCATTATTCTAGAGCCTCTTAAGAAGTATGGTTCATTGACATAAACAAATGTGGTGATGCATGAATATCTGTCACTTGATTTTTTCCATTAAGATTACATTTTTAATAATATTAATATTTTAAATTTTGGTTAAATTGTTTCTAGAGCTCAGTAGTATTTTTGGCAGCTTAAAATGTGAACACTGTGCTTTATTTAACTGTGTACAGTTTGACATTATTTCAGGCTATCATGTAGTTATCCCCCCCCCCCCCTTACATTGCTTTTAGTGGTGGTGACTTGTCTCATTTTAAGTGCCAAGCCAAATTTAGCATACACTCTGGTGGCCCTTGGAAAAGTTGTTTTGTACAAGGAGTACTGACAGAGTAGCACAGCTGCTGCTACTGATTCTAGTCCTGTAGGCACTGTTTAAAGAGAAGTAAGAGAGTCTTGGAGAGTAGGAGCTGCCTTGGTTGGGTCGGTGGGAGGAAAGGAGAATCTTTTCCAGGTTGAATTTTAATCAGAGGCAAAGAAGAACTCAGGAAGATTTGTAGTGCTCATCTTGTCATTGAAGAAAGGATTTCCAGATCTGAGAACAGTGAGCTTCACTGGCACCTCTCGATTAGGCTGTAGTTTCAATCTCATTTACCTGGGAGTAAGTCCCATTGAATTCACTTGACCTGTTTCTAAGTAGACATGGTTAGGATAGCAGTCATAGAAGATGTGGTGTCAGAAACCATGTCCCGTTAATGCAAAATTGAATGCAGACAGGCTTGTAGTTTGCTCTCCAAATTCCCCTCCAAGTTCCTCCCTAGCCTTCAACCAATATTATTTTTCCTACTTTACATTCAGTAGACATGTCATAGATTGTTACGGAAGCTACTTGTGCCAAGAGGAAATAGCGTATTCGGAACGTGCTGCTTGTTGTTATAAAACAGATTGTGTGGAAATCAGTAGCAAAAGATTAAGTGCAGAATCAAGAACCTAAACTCTTGAGTAGTTTCCTAATGAATAAATTGCCCTATATTTATAATTGACTAGTTTTAAAAGAAATTTAACCACTTGATTTTATGGGCCCTGTGGAGCTGCTTGTAAGAAGGTAAAATGGTAAATTTAAGATGCTACATGAATATTGATTTCAGATCTATTACAGAGTTCTGAAGACGATGGGCACAGTATGGAACAGGAATCTTTAATATAACCTCTGTAACTACTTTGCTGCTTTATGCCTTTATTACTGAATCAAATAAGGTTGATTAAGCCTAGCCTATGCAATATGTTTAAGCCTATTTCCTATATTGTCATAAAACAGTCATGTTTGGAAAGAGAAGCTGGAGTAAGTCAAGCAGTGTAGATGTATGGCACAATAGGAAATTCTGGAGCCATATTAAAATCAGTAGTCAAACTGAAAGGGAACTGTAGAGATTAATTTAAAAATGGAGTGCAGAATTAATCGAATGACTAAAGCTTTGGGATAATTATCTAGGCAATATCTATAAGGAATTAAATTTGTATAGTATAAGTCTATCAACTTCGCTAAACATACATGTTTGATTATAGTGTGTAGCAACCTTCCCCAGACTGTGCTGGCTGGGGCTGATGGGAAACTGCAGTCAAAAACATCTGAAGCTCCTCAAGTTGGTGAAGGCTGCTGTACTGTCATCAAGGAAATGTACATAAAGGGTGATTTATAATGAAGTATACAGGAAACTGTATACTTCATTATGAATCACCCTGTATTTTCATTATGAACAATACAGTATTAGCAGAAGCTGTAATCTCTATCATAAATGAAATAAAATGGTTTTCAGAATATAACTGTATTTTTAGGAGTTTTGCAACACTTCTTTACATACCTATACTGCCTTCTAAGATAAAGATGGTCTACTAAATGGCAGAGCTTTTCTTACACGTGCATAGATGGACACATAATAATTTTAGCTTTACTAAAGTGTGGTAGTTAAATTACATTTTTAGATTGTGGTAGACAGTGGGCTGTCCTGCTCTGCTCCGATGATGTGAAATATAACTCCCATCATCCTTGACCCATGGGCTGGGGGTTATGGGAGCTGGAGTCCAAAAATTCAGGAGAGGAACATATTGGCAATGCTTGTTTCAGGTAGTAGTTGTAGTGAAACTACTTTTAAAGTCACTGCTTGCCAACAGTGCATTACACAAAGTCAGATTATTGGTCCCTTTAGTAAAGGGGTGGAGGACCCTTTGTAGCCTGAAGGCTTCATGGCCTTGTGGGTGACTTTTGGGTGGGCATATAACTGTAGTGGGCTTAGCCAGATGCAAGGGTAGGTGCATGTGACTACATTCCAGTAACCCAAAAGTCAGAGGTTTCTATACAGATATCCTTGTACACAAGCAAGAAGCATTATTGCAATACAATAACATATTCTTGTCAGGAAAAAGCACTTAATGAGGACATTCATCAGGGCTGGGGAGGGAGCATGATGTAGGGTAAGTCTCAAGGGCCAGAAAGGCCACACTTGGTGCTTGGTGCAGAGGTTCCCCAGCTCTGATTTAGTCTATCTAGCCCAGGTGTGGGGAACATTTAGTCCTCCTGATGTGGCACAACTCCCATAAGCACCAACAAGCACGGCCAATGACCTTTAAAAAACAACTGAAAGTTGCTTGGGGAGGTGGTGAATAATCCTGTCTGTTTCCCACTTAATATTTTATCTCCAAATGGAGAAGTGGTCACTTGGAGAGGGTAATACAAAATAAAACATATTTAGAAGTGTGTCAGATGAAAAAAATATTGGAAGTAGGGAAGGAGTAGGAAACGAGTTAAGTGTCTTCATCGCACTACTTATCTCCTTCAGATCCGCTTTTCAATAAAAGAAAGGGGCATCCATCTATAGTTAGACATGATTGCATATAGACATGATTGCATATAGTTTGGCCCTAAGTATTATTATTTATGTAATTTTTTTTATTTATTAGATTTGTATACCACCCTTCATGTATAGATCTTAGGGCTGTTCACAACATGGAAATAGCTAAAAGTAATACAGACAAATGCATTATTAAAGAAATTGTAGTTCCCAGAGCAGAGCAGTATAGTAGGACTAGCAAGCATAGATGTGGAATTATAACATATTATGTTTGCTGTCAGTTCATTTCTTAACATTACCTGAAACATCTTGGCAGTTGGGTAATTTGCTTGCATTGTAAACATGAAGAGGAGGTGCCTGAGATCACCAGATTCAAATTTTGTATTTATACAGCTTCTGTCCAGTGTGCACATTTGACCCCCAAGTGACAGAGTAAATGAAAGCTCTTATTTAAAGTAATGCAGTCAGTTCAAAAATATTGTGCTAATAAAGTTATGCATTCTAATTGAAAGATTTATAGCAATCCATTTAGTTGTTACTAGGTTATTTGTGACAGGCAGATGCAGAGTAACCTGATTAGAGGAGGCATTGTGATGACTTGTAGCTGCTGAGGAGAATAAAGCTTCAAACCATTGTCATGGTCCATTCTCTGAAATGCATTCAGAAGATGATTTAAAGGCAGGCATGTGGTCATTAAATTTAAGTTTGCAGCTGCCTAGCTGGAGGTGGTTAGCATATAAAACATGAATATAAAATAACAGAACTCACCTCTGGTCAGTTAACTTCTCCCTTGCAATTCAGATTTGAAATGCATTGTTAAAACAAACTACTATGCTATAAATTATTATTTTAAAAAATATATACTAAATAAATATAATCCTGAATTAAAATGCTTCATTGGAAAAGAAACTCTGGGCATGCAGGGCAGCTGCCACATCGTTGCAAATACTTGTTAAACTGTCTAGACCCTTTCATAGACTAATATATCATTCTGTGCACTAATTTGGGGGCAGGTTTTGCGGGTGCAGTTTTTTTGCCTCGGGTTGGAGAAGGTTCTGAATATAGCCTAATGTGACTGTGGGCCCCCAAAGTACAGTGTGTTCATTTTACAGTGCTCTTCTTATTAGGGGGAAAGACACTTGAGATATCTGTTATGGTTTTAGCTTTAGAGAGAGGTCCTTAAATGGGAATAAGCAAATATGATATTTTTGTCTGCAGTGTTTTCAGATGTTTTACTTCTTGGGGATCCATTTCTAACTTGGCTGTTGAGAAACCCTAGTGAATTACAAATGTTTCTGAAGAATCATACACTTTGTTCATGTTAAGGCAAGTCTACTGAGCCTTCTTAGAATTCAGTGTTAATTTAATTGAGGAATCCTCTTCTGTAGTTCCAGGTGACCTGGAACGTGGTTTGAAAACCACTGAATTTGTAAACTTAATGGTGGTATAAAATAGTTTTAAAAGGAACAGTTCTTGAGAGTATTCCTTTATGTTTAGGAGTTTCATGATGCCAGTTGTATTAGTAAACCTCAATGTTGTAACAAGGCAAATCACTTTGAGATGTGGAGGTTTGCATTGCTTGTAACGTAAGCAAAGCTTTTACGCCGACATCTAGCTTTGGATATGGTGGAGGATGCTACACTTGGCTGGCATGTTTAAAAGAATTATTCAGGTACCTGATACATATTTATAACAACCAATCACTACCCTTTGACACATTTCTCAATCCAAGGTTTCTGTTATAACAACGAAGTATAAGTATCCATAACTAAAGTAAGGTTGGCAGATTGTCAAGATTTATGAAGGATTCCTAAGCTTAAGAAGTTTAAACATTAAGAACTCTATAATGTGGCTTGGCCATTCACACATTTTAATAATTTATCTTTTATATTGTATTGAACTTTGCCGAACTATAGCAGTTTGCATAAAAATATCAGTTTGTATTAAACTCTACGATTTGCCAAACAGCATGGATTGGATGGTAGGTAGACAAGGAATCATACTGCCTTCAGAGAACCCTTTCCTTAGCCAGTTTGAGACCATCCCAACTTCCCCTTTTACTATTGCAATTCTTGGAGGACAACCATTAGGACAAAAATTATGATGCTTGAAAAGCAAGTTAACTTCTATGGTTCTGAAGAAGATACCCGTAGGTAGAAGATCTTTTCTGTGAACCACCCTAAGACCTCTGGGTATAGGACAGTATAGAAATTCAATACATAATAATAGGTATATTCAATTCAGCAAGTGTATGGATATTCAGCAGATAGATGATCATAACTAACTAGAGAACACAAGAAGTTATCCCTCCCAGCCTAAATTAGACTGTACTGTACATGGAATATTCAAGTTATGCTGTGTTTTTTTAAAAAAATTATATTATTATATATTTATTTATACCCCCAACTTTTCCTCAAGGTAGCATACACATAAAAACAAGAACCACTAAAAACAGAGCAAACAATTAAACATTACCAGAATTGAAACTATATACATATATAAAAAGTTATGCTGTGCTTTAAAGGTTGCATAAACTATGAGCTTCCTTTATGTTCCTCTTCCACCTGTCCTTTGAAATTACCACAGTTTCCAAACACTATTTGCCACATATTATATCCAAAACTAATATAAAAGTGCTAAAAATCATTACATTCTTCTGTGCAAGGTTGCAAAGTTCAGTTGAATTAACTGGAGTTCAATTAAGGCATAGTTTGTACAAAAGAACTTAGCAGTGGATAATACCCTGATTTCTCAGTCCTCTCCAAATACTGAAAAAGAAAACAGAGAAGTGTAATTTAGGGATTTTGTTCACCATGATTGCCACGCAATCGTCGCAAATAATAGAATACTTCATATGTTTCCTTAGTTTACAAGGTTCATGAGCCTTAAAATTAAAATTTTAAATACTCATTTTTCTCGCTATCTTAAACCTGCATCAAAGTTTGAATACAAAAGGGAGATTTTTTTTCTTTTAATAGATCGTGTCCTGCAAAATCCTTACAAGCTTTAATATATGGTCACACTACACAGTGCCCTCAGTGACTGCAGTTAATGGTTTTATATGCCCTCCTTTTTCAAATCTGGGAAATAGGAAGGACAAATTGATTCAGCACCTTCTAAAAATCTTATAGGAAGATACTGTGTTTGCAGCAGCCATGTGCCATAGTTCTGCTCTTTCAATTATAAATGAAAAATGCTGCAATGGGCAAATTGTGACTGTTTACATCTTTACTTGTCAACACTTCTGAAACCTTTTTGGCACTCTGTTTACTTGTGGTCTCCCCAATCAGAGCAGGACCTACTCACTAAGACTTTTAAAATAATAACAACCTGAAGACAGAAGACAGAGATACAGAGGGACAGTCTAGGACCTTGCTGCTAATTTCTCTTTTAACATAATCAAATCAGTACAGCCACCCAGCCAGGACTCATAACCCTTAATAAGTCACTCTACTCGATTAAGAGAAATTGATTTTCCTCCATCGTGGATCATAGTGATTATGATAAATATTGTATCTGCTGCTCACTTTCTTTCTTCCCTGCCAGTGTCCATTTGTTTGCAGGCCGGCAGGTAAACGAGCTGGGGAGATGACGCTGTGTCATTAACTGCAGTTGGTGTCAGCATTCTGACAGCTGCAGAATAGAGTGGCTCTATAGATCAGTGCAGAAGCCGATTGTGAGGGTACTGTGCAGCAATTACACACACTCTGACAACTATAGTGACAGCCTTAAATGTGGGAAACTATGGGGTGGTAATTTGTAATTGCAGCTAGTTGGACAAGCTGCAACATCAGTGGTGTGGTGGCCAGCTGACAGCAGTTTTTGATGATAAGAAATTTGAACAGAAAGAGACAAACGGTCAAGCTGTAAATTCTTAGAAAGGTGCATACCGTAACTTTCTCCCACATCTTCCTAATTCAGTCCTGTAAATCAGAATATCTGATGATACAGGCTCTTGCTGTTAAAATGGCATTGACCCCATTACTGCACCAGCATAACCCTCTGGTTGACTGTCAATTCCAATGCGATGCTAGAAATTTATGTTCCTCATGAGATCAACAACTGCTGCCACCAATATTGATGGTTAAACCAAGGTGGATGGTGTGCCACAAACCTATTAGCCAGCATAGGAGGCAGCATCTGGTTTAGGTTTGACAAACCTATATAGCTGTTATTAGAACTCATGTATATTTTTTAATGGTGGCTGTATGAGAACAACGCCACTGGATCAGGCCAGCCTAGGCTAGCATGCTTTTCTCATAATGTCTAGCCAGATGCCAATGAGAAGCCTGCAAGAAGGACCTGAGCGCAAGAGCACTCTCCCTTCCTGTGGTTTCCAGCAACTGGTATTCAGAAGCATTATTGCCTCCAACCATGGAGGTGGTTAGTAGCCATTGTGAATTAATTTATTTTTACTATATTTTTAGGGTTCTTGAAGAGCAAATTTTCAGTGCTGTTGCTTTTTACCATATTAAGATACAGTGGTACCTTGGGGTTAATTCGTTCTGGAGGTCCGTTCTTAACCTGAAACTGTTCTTAACCTGAAGCACCACTTTAGCTAATGGGGCCTCCTGCTGCTGCCACACCGCCGGAGCACGATTTCTGTTCTCATCCTGAAGCAAAGTTCTTAACCCGAAGTACTATTTCTGGGTTAGGGGAGTCTGTAGCCTGAAGCATATGTAACCTGAAGCGTATGTAACCCAAGGTACCTCTGTATATGTTTGTGGTTTGGAGGTCCTTTTGAGGAATGAAAGGCAGCATGTACATTTGTTTATATGCTTCCCCCCTCCCAGCATTTCGTGTATCTATCTCTTGTTGTTCGGTGGTCCTCTTGCCTCTATAACTGTTGCTGTGTCTGTACCGTTTATCTGAGTTGATAAAGATATTTTCTTTACTCTCAAGTAAGTGCTCTGCCACCATAGACTGAATGGGAACCAGGGTACCAGGGACTACTACTAAAGTATATACATTGGCAAGAACCTTGCAGGTAGGCATTACTTCTTGTATTTACAAGCTGCATTCAGCTCAGTGAGTCACAAGTTGTATGGGCTTGCAATAAATTGTGTTAAGGGAGACATCTAAGAACCTCTTAAATGCTAGACGTTCCTATAGCTAAGTAAATTGGCTTCTAAATAATGGAAATCCATCCCACATAATTTTGTTTTTAAATCAAAGCCTGTTCTATTTTCAGCAGATAACATAACATAAATCAGGAGAATCACCAATGAAGGCCAGTGTTTTGTCCAGCTTGAACAAGAGACTTAAAGCTTTGTCTCATTGGTTTGCCTCAATTCCTCCCCCCCCATTAATAAAAATATCTGTAACAAAATCTTGGTCCTGAACATCTTGTTTCTTGGCTATTTTTAAACACATAGTGGTTGCTTCTCAACATGTGCTAGGTTTGTTGTATCGTGGGCAGAGTTTCTCTCTGACATATGTCTGTATGTGATTGGGGGTGTTAGAAATATAGTGGTACCTCGGGTTAAGTACTTAATTTGTTCTGGAGGTCCGTTCTTAACCTGAAACTGTTCTTAACCTGAAGCACCACTTTAGCTAATGGGGCCTCCTACTGCCGCCACACGATTTCTATTCTCATCCTGAAGCAAAGTTCTTAAACCGAGGTACTATTTCTGGGTTAGTGGAGTCTGTAACCTGAAGCATATGTAACCTGAAGCGTATGTAACCCGAGGTACCACTGTATCCTCAAACTGTAATCTCTCTCAGAGAGAGAGGGTATTGGAGTTTGGAAGGTATTCTAAACAGATGGGGGATCAGTTTCTCTTTTGTCTGTACAGCACAGAAGTTTAGAAACTATATTTTAATGATTTATTTATTTGTTTATTTATTATGAGTCTTTTCTTTTCTGGTAATAAAATATAGTTTAAAATCATACAATTTTAAACTTATATATGGAAATAAAGGAGAGTATAATGTGTATTTTCATGATGCAAGGAATCATGAACCCGAGAAAAAAATCTGTTTGTTTTGCTGTACTTGCCTTATCAGTGTATATGGAGAATTCCTGACCTGAATGCTGCAATGAAGAGAAACAGATACCTTCTAAAGAATAAGTAGGAAGCCTAATGTACAAATACAAGATTATTTTAATAAAGCTGTATATCCCCCTAGTACAAAACTGTAAGTGGAGTTTCTGTTTGTGTAACTAAAATTTTAGACATATAAGTTTGATTTTTGGGGGGCAGGGGGCAGGTTCTGCTTGTTCCTTCTAGTGGCACATAGGTTCATCACCATTTTTTGGAATACGTCGCTTTTAATAGGCAAGTAGCCCTAGCACCAAGTATACTGCTTGGTTATCATCTTGTTTAGTTTCCACTTACATATATCACTTGAAGTTCTACAAGAATTTATACAGAGGCAGAGTGTCATGTAAATGTCAGCAATGGGACATGACATGACCTTAAGGCATTGATTATGCCTTTACTCAGACATGCCCCAGAGCTGGTTGTATGGGGTGATGCATTCAAAGGAAATAAGTTTGCATGTAGAAATTAATCTTTAGAAAGGTCACTTTATTTCACAGAATAGAAACACAAGACCTAAATACAAATAATTTGTTTTTTTTTTTAAAAAAAAGGCAAGAGGGGAAAACCAAGAAATCCTATTGTGTTCTTACTTTCCTCTGCTCCTGCTGAAATCTAATTAATGAAGGTTGAAATATTTTGTACTAAGATGTCGTCCCTAGTAAAATAATACAGCTGTGTTTGAGTTGCCAGCCCTCCAGAAATGGGCTACCTGGAAATGCTGAAACAGTATTCATCCTATCATTGCACTTTGCTGTTGAAATAGTTCGTGTACTTTGACAATTGTGACTGTGCAGTGCTTTGGAACAATAACTCTGTAGAAGAAAAAAGAATAAAAAAGGCTTGCTGCACGTTTGTAAATTTGGTAACCATTACACTGCAGTAATAATAAAATGTCAAGAATTCTCTGCTTAGTTTACAGTAAGATGATGGAAACATGCTTAAAATTTTTAGAATTAGTACAAATCAAGACTTTTAGAAGGATTGGAAGTCAAAACATAGTGCTGCGTATTTAGGATCAAGTAGTGCAAGATAATTCTCCAATATGTATTATTGTGTTTTAGCAAACATGTTACTGACTTAAGAAAATTAGTAGAGAGTTAACGATTGACACCGCTTTCATCCAGTTATCAAAGGCGCTAGAAATTCCAGGCAGCCAAAGCGGACACTTTCCTAACCATCCTTATTATGTACCATGATCCATAGGCTTTGTTTCTGTAGGTCCATCCAATGGTGGCAGAAATATTTCTTCTTGTGCAAGTTGGGACAACTGATTTTTTTTATGACCCCCTCTACCTACCACAGCCCTCTTTATCATATCTCATTCAGTTATGGAGTGCCCCCCAACCCACAGGATGAGTTTTCAGTAGGGCAAAAGGCATAAGTGCACGGATGGAGGGGTTGGTAAAATTTGGTGGACCTTACTAGCATGAATGGAAACACAGGGCCTTTTTACTTGTCATTCATTGAATAATATTCAATAAGGATGTAAATTACTGTATTTAGGTTTTGAGGACCTTTGACCACACACTCAAGTCTGCAATTGTTCTGTAAGAATTGCTTGCAATTTGTTTGTTTTTGCTTGAATTAAAGATACTTAAAAAAGAGCTATTAACAGCGGAATTACTACATATTTTTTAATGGCAGTGGGTTTTAAAAGTAAGATGGATAGCACTGTAAATATTTTGACCAGCTTCTTAAGCTGATGAGAATCTTTAGGTAGAATTGACTGAAAAATAAAGCTGATAATTTCCATGAAAATATTTATTTATCTGAACACTGAAGTTGGACAGCAGCTGCTCTAGTCAAACTGTTTGTTTTTGCTACTGCTTTTCTTCACTTGTTTTGATAACTATGAACAAAGGTCAATCACTTTTGCATGAAGACAGATCCTGACAGCACTAGATGTCAGCAAGTAATGTACAGCTACAAAATATATGCCTGTCAACATTTAAAAATCCCTGGGTATAGTTTCTGTTTCTCATGATCAACGTAAAACAAAAATCAACTAGAGAAACTTGCAGAGGGCTCTTCAGAGTTGCTCTCTGTAGTGCCACTGACTGCTTTTTCCCTTTCAATCTTAATGAATGAAAAATTACATTCTGTTTGTTTAAATGTGTGAAAACTCAGAAGCAAATAAGAAGGGTCCTGTTCAAAGATGGCTTAGTGAAATATCCATAACCAAAATGATTGGTAATTCATTTTGGTATTGCAAGAGATTGTTTAGAATAAAATGCTTAGTGGAGGAAACGGAAAATGGAAGAAGTACAACAGTGCTTTTCAAACTATCTCATGTAGTGCATTGGTAATCCCACTCCCCACCCAAAAATGTGTCGGACTAGTACTGTATTTGGTCCCTGACACATCCCACCTAACCTGGGCTGTGGTAGAGTTGCCACAGATCAGCAGCTGATCACTGGTGATCACTGGTCTGCGGATCACAGCTTTGAGTTGTTGTAGACGAGCTTGAGTATATGGCATCATGACCACATGGGCCAGTCTCTTGCTGGATTATTTCCATGCAGCCCATGAAATAAATGGTGAATGTGACTTCTGCAATCTTCCATAACATGTGAATCAACTTGGTTTTAAGATTAAAGGTAACTAATTCACTTTATGAAAGGTGTGCATTCCTCATGTCACCCTATAATTCTTAATATACTACAGCCACAATTTTAAACTACCTTTTGAATACACGTAAAATATTTTCCTTTGATTCAGCAAGCATCACCAAACTAAGTACTCGTAAGTCACTGCATAATGGTTGCAGGTTTTTTGTCATCCCCCCCCCCCCGAAAAGGGGTGTGTGACCATTATGTGGTGAATTACAGGGGTGGAGGAAGGGGTTGTGTACGGTTGGCAGACATAGTTGCTTACCTGTTGGGATGTTGTGGGGTGTGAGCCTGCGGCAGCAACAGCAGCAGCATTAACCTGGGCCAGGTTTCGCTTTGCCTTGTGTCCTACAGCTACGGTATCTCCACTTGGGACTGGCAAGCCAGTGAGGGCCTGGTCTTTGGCCCTCACCGTTTCAGGAGCCCCCCATGCCAACCCCTATCTCGCTTGGTTTTAGGAGAGGTGGCTGCACTGGGCCCCCATGCAGTGCCTCCAGGAAGTGGCCAAGGTGACCTGGAAACTCATGGCAGAGTTGGCAAGGTGCAAGGGGTCTTGGATGGGACGCGGGTGGCGCTGTGGGTTAAACCACAGAGCCTAGGATTTGCCAATCAGAAGGTCGGCGGTTCGAATCCCCGGAACGGGGTGAGCTCCCATTGCTCGGTCCCTGCTCCTGCCAACCTAGCAGTTTGAAAGCATGCAAAAGCTCAAGTAGATAAATAGGTACCGCTCCGGCGGGAAACGGCATTTCCTTGCGCTGCTCTGGTTCGCTAGAAGCGGCTTAGTCATGCTGGCCACATGACCCAGAAGTTGTACGCCGGCTCCCTCAGCCAATAAAGCGAGATGAGCACCGAAACCCCAGAGTCGGTCACAACTGGACCTAATGGTCAGGGGTCCCTTTACCTTTTAAGGGGTCTTGGATCCCTTACATTTATCTTTTAGAAAGGAGTCTGGAGAAGGCAAGGAAGGGGCCTGAGGCCTGGCAGAGTCTCAGAAGTTGCCATGAGATGATTACACAATGAAACGTAATCTTCCAATTTTTTGAGTGGAAAAACAAGGTGAGACTATTGTGCAGTGGCGACAATTATGTGGTGAATTATAGTATTCAGAATTTAAGACATACAGTTAATGAATTTGGTAGTACTCACATCATAGCTGTTCACATAGGCCTGAATATGATTTTTTGACTTTTTTATATAGGCATCCACTTTACTTTATTGTTGAAATAATAAATCTTTTGTTTCGAGGAATAAAATACGGCGTTTTACCAGAACACTGCTGGAACCATTTTATCTAAATAAGAAATGAATTAACTTGTTTAAGTGTCCTTGATTATCTTCTATTCCTATATATATTTCTCTTCTTAAGAACCTGTTTCTATCATATACCTGCTATGAACAACACAGAAGAAGGAATCAATGGCTTGCTTGGCAAATACAGTTGTTGTTTTTTACTCCCCCCCCTTCAGTTATTCATTATGGTAATGGTACTTTGTGATGTGCAATTTCTGGATTTATGACCCATTCTCGATAAGCGGGAATCCAGGCTGCATGTGCATCTTTGATAAGGTTCTAATTGGATAGCAGTGACCTTTCTGAATGTAATTCTGGGTGGAAGATTAAAAAGCAGTCCAGAAAGTGACAGGTTTGGGACAATAACATATGAATTCGGCTCTGCTGGCAGGCAAGAGATGTAAGCCATGATAAATTAGAGGCCGGCCAAACAGGCTTGCTGAATGATTGTTCATTTCCATTGCATCCTGGGGTAAAATCTACTGCACAAGTGGTGCCAACCATGCCACATTTTACCTCTTTATGCATTACTACTGATTGCTAACACTGGGAAACTGTGAAGTTAATGTCCTCTCACAGGGCACCAATGGTCACATACTAAATTAGCAGCATGTTCACCCAGATGATTCTTTCTAGGACATTTGTATATTTACTTCACATATTATGAACACAATATAAGCATCCCAGTGATGACAGGGAAAACCTGTTTGCTGTCATTTGTGTGGCTGCAAATGAGAAAGATGTTTATCTTAAGGCATTCCTGATCTGAAACATTAGTTATCTCAAGGTTCTCGGAATCCATTTCTGCTTATTCTAAAAAGTATATGAGAATGGGTAAGGGTGGGTGTTGTCACCTAAAAAAGGTTGATGGCATCAGGTAACAGGTGGAAGTGCTATCCAAAATACAAAATGATTTGTAATGCAGTAATTTTAATTGTAAATTTAGCTAAATATGATGAAGTTAAAAAGCATAAAGTGTCTTACCACTCTCTTACTTCACAGCCCCACGTTAATTTGGTATTTCCTTCTTCTCACAAGAAAGTGAGCAACATTTGCAATTGATAAGAAAAAGTAAAGCCATGTCAAATTGCATTGTTAGGGCTGGCAAAACAGTCCTTATATCTTAGTAGACAGACATCTATAATATCTGATTCTCATTTATACTTAGACCTGTTAACATTATTCTGGCATCATTAAATAGCTTTAAATGGACTTAGGTGTAATTTGTACTCCATTTAAGTTTTCCAAGTACCACTGGAGCAGAGTAAAAGTGTTTAGGGTAAATGAGAATTGGGACCATTAGCTAGACTCTAAATACCATATATGACAATTAAAAGGTGGTAGTTCCCAGCAGTGCTCTTTCTTAGGTGACAAAAATATCAGAGTTAAAAGCTTTTTCCTGGTAGTGCTAGACATGCTAGCTCTGATGTGGCAAATCCGAGAAGATCAAAGGAAAAAGGAATCATTTTTTTGAGTATCATTTGAGTAAGCCATACCTTCTTGTAAACTTCCCCCTTCTACCTCTTTTAGCATGAGAGATTTAAATAAATATTTCTAGCTTAACAAAAGCATAATTAAAAAGCAAATGTTATGAATATTTATGGATCAGTATGTGGTTCAGGGACGCGGGTGGCGCTAAGGGACACGGGTGGCGCTGTGGGTAAAACCTCAGGGCCTAGGACTTGCCGATCGTCAGGTCGGCAGTTCGAATCCCCACGGCGGGGTGCGCTCCCGTCGTTCGGTCCCAGCGCCTGCCAACCTAGCAGTTCGAAAGCACCCCCGGGTGCAAGTAGATAAATAGGGACCGCTTACTAGTGGGAAGGTAAATGGCATTTCCGTGTGCTGCGCTGGCTCGCCAGATGCAGCTTGTCACGCTGGCCACGTGACCCGGAAGTGTCTTCGGACTGCGCTGGCCCCCAGCCTCTTAAGTGAGATGGGCACACAACCCCAGAGTCGGACACGACTGGCCCGTATGGGCAGGGGTACCTTTACTTTTACCTATGTGGTTCAGGTAGTAGTTAAGCAAGTTGCTGACATAGATTTCTACTTTTCTGTAGATTTGAAATTAGCCCTTTATGTTTCATTATAACAATAAATTTCTCATCTTGAGAACAAAATGGTAGAACTGAGTTGCTCTATTTTAAAATAATATCTACAGTGTTTTCAGTACTGTATTTGTGAGAAGTTATACAACATTTATTTATGCCCTATGTCAATTTGCATAATCAAAATGAGCCCTAATTGACTATTTGTGAATACTTAAAAACACACCAAGACAGTAACTTTGGTTAAATAACGTTGGTTAAAAAAAATATCCCTGGCTGTTTTATACATGCCAATTGCTACAAAAAGACTTGCTCAGGAAATGTACCTGTGGCCTGATCATTTTCAAGTTCATGAGTGGAGGACATCACACATACATTGTATTCCACATTTTCTGGTTATCTTTAAATGTGTCTGTTCTACAGACTAAAAGTTATTTGGTGAAACGCTGGGGTCAAACATCAATAATAGCAGCATAACCCTGTTTGCCTAAGGATGGAGTGAGCGATGTTCCTTACCCCACCCATATAACACCATCCATATAACCCCTGTTTAGACAAAATCCTTGTTGCCTGCTGTTTGCTAAATGCAGATGGGGCAGGAAAGGCAAGTACTACTAATTTGATTCATTTAGTTAATACATCTATGTTCCACTTTTCTTACATCATCAAACATACATGGGGTTCTCAGAGAGTATTCTGTCCAGGCACTGACCAGATCTTAGCTGCAACTAGTTGGTTACAATGCATCATGTACCCTCATACCATGTGCCTGGACATTTTAAAATGAGCATATAGAGATTCTTTAACAATTGTCGCTTAACATAATGATTATCTATCTAGAAATAATTGTATTGTGACAGAAAGTACAATGGGTATGAGAAAACTCTTGGGTTTCTGCAGGTGAATCAGCAGCCTGCTGTCATGGAAATATTGGGGCTAGTTTTTAATTTATGGATAATTAGAATCTAAGGATCTCAAGAAGGTACTTCTCCAAAAGACACTTCTCATTTTTACAGAGAAACCAATTTTTTTCCACTTGACTAATTTTTGTGTTGCACATACAAACTGAAATGAATTCAGTGCTAGCCACTGGGCTGCCTGTGTAGCTTGACTGCCAGCACTTTATAAAGCGTTTACTGTAAACTTGCATTTTTATTGCATGTGTTTTGATTTTATAATTTTATGACTGCAGTGGGGGGGAAAGGATGCAGAGGAAATGTGATCATATACCCTTTCTTCATGGATGGAAGAATATTATGTGCTGTTCATTTAAGTATATTTTATTATTATTAAAGCATCTCATTATTCTACAACAGAGGTTTTAAAATTGAGAAGATGCATCATGCAAACACTTGTGTATATTATTATGAACTTCATCTGGGTAGACTAATCATCTCCTTATTTTCAAAGGAACAGAAGAAGTAGGGGTAAATATGGTTGCATGTAATTTTCTGTGTAAGTTATTAATAAGAGAAACAGACTCTCTATATCAGTTGCATCACGAGCTGTCTATCCCAGTGCTTTAATGTTCCAGGGTGGAATGGACAGCAATCCCTCCCCCGATCTGCAAACTCCCATGCGGCTGCAGTATCGGGAGCCAGAAAAATCAAAGAGCCACCTACTGACCCCACCTATTGTCTGGCCTTGTCGTCTTCTATCAGTGGCATGCCACAATCAGCAAGATACATGTGTACCTCATGCTTGCTCAGGGTTTGGCAAACTCCTGTCCCTTGCACCTGTTTGCTTATGCATGAGCTGTGCATGTTTGAATCCAAAGAGCTAAGCATGGGGTAGGGAGAAGGCAGAGAAATCACTGTCAGCTCCTCATTACCCCATAAAGAGGAGGAAGAATAGACTGAAGAGGCAAGAGAGATCTTTGTAGAGCCCTTAAGTGTACTTTAAAATGGGAAAAGTTGTGACTGTTAATCATGGTGTATTAGTTAATAAATGAAGTGTATGTGCTTTAAAAAAGAATATGTTGACTCTTCCTTGCTTACATATAAAACTTTCTTCTTAGAAGATCCCATAACTTCAGATCGGATTTCTAAGCACTTAACATGCTGAGTCACCATTGTTCTATGATTGAGTAAAGTGTGAATCAGCATGAGAAGAGGTTGGGGAACAAATCCAATCTGATTTATCTATACATTGTATTTTAATCCCATTTGGGGCAGCTTTAACACAACAATGAGTGTAGTGTTTTGTTTTGACCTTGTGGATATTTTTATATGTGAATGTTTCCTCATGGATACAAGCTAGCGGACCTTAGAGCTACATCATTATTTGAGCATCCTTAAAGTTGAGACAATATTACCACACATTAGGGAAGGAAAACACAGGAGAGGTTTCTATTAAAGTGGAACAGGAGGGAGAAAAGAAAGGCAGGCTTGAGAACAAGTTTTTAAACTATCACATACCAAACCTTATAACCAAGTTATAAAAACTGTAACTTTAACTGATTTAATCTCTGTTATAACTTTTTCTAACCTTATTGTGCATTGCTTAGAGACTGCAGTGATATATACGGTAAATAATATAAGGGTAATGTAATAATAAAACGGAAAACTTAATGAGAGAATATGTATTTAAATCTAAACATCACATAGACCACTATGAGTTTAAAATGCCTTCTATAAGCACTACAAGATTAATAGAAGAGTTAAAAACTACAGGACTAAAAATACATTTTAAAAGACAAGTCAGTAGTTACAAACACATTGGCTTCTTTCATGGTTCAGCAAGCTGCGAGTAAGTGTGGGGCCCACATGTTTCTGCCTCAGCCCTCCCCACCTCTCATCACATGCCAGCTTTGTGGTTGTATTCTATGGTTTCCAATTGCACCCAAACAGAAAGCTCTGGCAATGTCAGTTTACTAACCAGAATATTAAACCATGGGCTGATCTTGGTTTAAAATGTTGGCTAGTAAACTGACATTCATCCAGAGTTCCTTCTTTCAAGCATAATGGTCAATTCTGTTGTTACACCACTGTTGAAGCTGAGATGAGGTGGGATGAGGACGTGTAAAGGAGGATCATGTAGCCAACAATGGAATGTTCACCCTACTCAAAGATAATTGCAATGTGTGGGAATATTAATTAGAATTGTGGTTAGGGAGGGAAGAGTAAACACCCTTGCATGCCTGTAGTAAGAGAAAGAAAAACCCCTGGTGTTCTTCCAAGCTACAGATTTTGCCTAATATGTATATTGACACTATGCTGTACTGTAAATAGCTTAATCTGCTCTATGATTTTAAAAAAGTCGTTATTGATGCTGAAGATGTTAGAAATGGAGAGAAGCAGATTCTTGCACAGCTGTCAGCATTTTCCTACCCCACACTAGTTGAGCAAATGAATAGTCTTGAACAAATGAATAATCTTGAACTTTTTGGAGTTACAAGCGAAGACAGAAAAAATGCATTCACAGGTTATTGTATGACTAATTTTCTGTCAGCAACATACTTAATTATTGAGATGAGGATATGAAATACCTTTAAGCATTTCAGATGTCTGGACTGATTATGTTTTAAGTTTTATAAACATTATTTCACTTTCTTGCTTTCTTACATCATGCCATATCTCACATTATCTCACATTCTACTGCAAAAATAAATGTCCAAAGAGGCAATTATTATGTCTTATAATTAACTTTATCTGGACATGGCATTGCAATATAAGTTTAATCTATTGTCAGAATCGTGCTTTTATCATTTCAGTTATGGGGTTACACCAAAACCTTGCACCTGTTTATTTACTTTTTTAGGACCCTGGAAGCAAAATGCATATATCAGATGTTTGAAACACAAGTGTACCGTACAAGTGTACCGGTACAAGTGTACCGTCTTGCAAACCTTTTGTGCAGATAGTAGTATTTAGTATAGATTAGCTAAAGTGCCTTTGGGGATTAGCTTCTCTGCAGTTGCTGAGGATATCAACGTGCTGAGAATACACAGAGATGTTTTCACCACCTTCCAGCTGTAAAACAATAATTTTATCGAGAGTCCAATAGCAGTCACTGAGTGTGCATATATTCCCACAGGTTAATACTAACTTATGTACCTTTCCAGAATATTTATATTTTTTTAACCAGCCACCAGTCATTCTAAACATCCCTGCCATCCAATGCATAGCTTGATCTTTCTTGTTAACCTACAATATCCAAACTATATTATATTCTGGTGTATATACTACACAAACATGCACATACTACATAAAAAACACTATAAAAAGTATTATAAAGATTATAGGCTTGCTTACACTCAGTAGTGTTGCAAAGGCAATCTATACAAAACATGTTGGTGACTGGTTTTCATTTCATTTTCTCCTTCCCCCTTCCTGACCTCTCTATTTTGACTGCCAGTGCCCTTTCTAATTCTCAGTTTACATTTTCTGTATTTTTTATTAGTCTGATACGTTTAACCAGGGGCAGAGCTGATTTGCAAACTAGCTGGGAAGCATATTAAGCAAGGAAGAAGGAAAGGAAAGCGTGCATCTTGGATAAAATGTCAAAATTGAGGCTTTCTCACTCCCTTCCATTTTTTCCACTGCAGTGGATGTATAATTACCTCATTGTTTCAATAATGTGCAAAAATTAAAGGCAGTAAGATGGAAAAAAATGTAAATAGGAAGACTTACTATAATGCTCTTCTAAAATGAAGAATTTAACTAAACCACTCTAAAGTCCCCTGCTGCGCTCAGGCGAGTTGAAATTAATTCAAGACGGCAGATAAAAATTTTAACCAGCCCGAGTGGAGATGACGGATGTGACAGCTCTCAGTTAAAATGTCTTTTAGTGGCAAATGCATGCATATTAGTCAAGTGATGTGACATAACTGTCCTGGGTGAGAAAAGATGAACCAATGACCATTTGCATTGAGAACAAAAGAAAATTCTTAAGAATAAAACAGAAGAGGAAGGAGAAGATAACTTGCCATTCTATATAATTTTGTCTGTCTCTGGCTTAAAGGAATGTAAGTGACTGAACCTTTTAGTTTTCCTCCACCTCGTCTTGTGGATGTAATGAAATAAAAAGAAAAGGATAAAAAAAGAAAAAGAAAACAAATGTAACTTGCTTGAAAAAAAGCATGTGCCTGAAATCCTCTGACACTATCCAGAGCCTGCTGCTGAGTAAACCCATATGGATAGGCTTGTGCTTGTATGTTTTCATATATGTAAAATAAGAGCAAATACTAAAATGCGAAGTCATCAATAGCTTGACACATGTACCTCACCTTCAATTGATTTGGCTGTCCTATGATCTTTTTTAGGTAAGATAACAGGGCCCAGGTTTGCATAATACTCAGCTAAAGTTTCAGTTCATTTTGAAAAGGAACAAAATAATATAAAGAGCAGTGTGCTTTTAAGAAAGGAAAATACTTGAAAAGGAAACATGGAAACCACTATAGTCAACTGATAAGTGGAGCTTACTATGTTAAATTCATTTTCGATGGGCTTAGGGGAACAGAAGTCAGCAGCTCCCAGTTAAAATGGCCAGGGTAATTGAGTTTTGAGTATTATTCTGCTTATTTTCTCCATTATAATCAAATTTTATTATCATAATTCTGTTATTTGGATGCACCTCTTACTGTGTATCTCAAGAACGTTCAAGGCCACATCTGGAACGTATTATTCATTACACACACACACACACACACATATATATATATACACACAGAGAGAGAGAGATTCTTGGGTGTTAGAGGGAGGATTTAAACTTTTCTCTTTTGCACCTTACATTTGCATAATATACTATAGCAACCAAATAAGTCTACAAATAAAAATGCAGATGGCCAGTTTTCACAAGCAGGACAACATTGAACAACATCATCTACACTATTTCTATTACTCTCTGTCAGATTTCCCCCCCTGTATGTCAGCTGACCACTTCACTTACATGAAATACAATATTTAGCAAAACATTAAGTACAAAAATCTGAAAAAGAGTCTTAAGAAGTAAAAACTATAAATGCTGAACTGCTTGAGATGCATTATAGTTTGACAGCTAGCCAGCCATTAATGTATAACAAGGCTAGCCCCAACATTTTGCTGTTTGAGGTGGTCAGGGAGGCAAATGACAAGATGCTGCCCGCTACCCCCATTTCACCTTTCCATATTCAGAAGCGGTGTGGGGTTATCATCCTCCACATCATCTGAGTGCAACAGGCTAGCTTAAGGGACATATCTCAAGCTGCATGTCACACACAGCTCTGTCCTCCAGTGCCTGCTTTGGTCACTCCACTTGGCACCTGCTTTCAGTGTAAAATACTTCACTGGAACAGTGGTAGTACCCATATGTATCACACAAGCAGACCAGCACGTGCATACAGTTTCTGATGGATTGTATGGCACATCTCTGTGCTCACTTGGTCAGCTCATTATGTATAGTGGTAAGGCCGTACCATTAACAATACAAAGTTTGAAACAGGTCATTTCCATTAAAATTATGCTAGAAAATCTGAAAAAAAGACCTACCAGTTGTTCAAATCTTATTCATAATGGAAATGGCTGCCTTGAGAGAATGGCATAACACAAAATAGAGTATAGTAATGGTAAAGCTTTTCTATGCTAGAAAAAGATTAACTTGTTGAGTTTCAGCCTGTTATACAGCTGCTAAAGGAACAACAGCCCTGCTTTCCCTCCCATGCCAACTCTTTACCTTCTGCACAGCAGGGGACATGCCTCAGCCACTTCGCAAAGTTTCCATGTTTGTGTTTTGCATGGAGGGGGGGATCTTTGATCACACACACTTACTATGTAATAGTATTTGCAGAAAAAAAGCTGCAAGGAACTGACCGCAGATGAACCCACCACAGGAAAGATGGTTGGTAAGGGCAAACTATGAAAATTATGAGGACTGGAAAATAACATAAAAGAAGGAAAAGTGCCCTAAAGGGGAGGGGAAAACAATAGCTCTTTAGGACTCCAGGATTCCTATTGCTTGGTGTCCAAGCAGCTCACTTATCAATCACAGCTCTGACATCACTCATTGAGTAAAAACACCGACAGGTGGAAGGAACCAGGCTGGCTCTTTTCACAGAAACCGCTTAGAAGCTTACCTGTACACTTTGCTACATAACTTTCTTTATATGAGAGATAGCGACTTTTATTTCAATTGTAACCTCAAAGTTGGGTCGCTGCAGGTGCCAGTTCAGGCCTTTTCTGGGTGCTGAGTCGGTGACTCCATAGAGTGCTGATCACTTTGATTTGTGGAACAAGTGCCAGGATACAACATGATTTATGTACTTATCCAAAATTTATGGTTGAATATATTAAAAGGAATTGAAATAATAACCGGACATACACAGGTGATGGGCCCTTTAATTATACAATTTGTTTATACTAAAGATATAGCATTAGCAGTGAACAGATAATTAATTTACCATTTATTGACTGCTGCTAGAATAGTCCTTTGTCATAAGTGGAAGAATACTGACTATGGAAGAATACAGTACTGTATGTATAGTCAAGCTACAAATATGGTAAAAAAGTTGTATAATTTTTTGTGGAGAAATTGAGTTTTTTAATCATTTATTCATGTAATAATCTACAAGATAATTCCAGCCCATATATATATTACTGGGAACTTTATGATACCTGTATGGTTCTTCTGGTTGTTTTATTGAAAGTTTAATTACTGTTTTTAAATCTGGTTTTATTATTTATTAGATTGTCTGTAAATAACATGTTGCAGTGAGGCACCAGTTAGTTCCTCAGGTATCCTAGTCTTGTTGGCTCATAAAGTTTTAGTGCCCTCTCTGGCCATTACAGAAGTGGCACCATGCAGCAGATATAAGGCTGGCTGTTTCACTAGCCTAATACCGTGTGGAGTAAGATCCTCTAGTTGTACTACCAGATAATAACCCTCCTTACTAAAGTTACTGACTTTATTTAGCTGATTTTGTTACTTCTGGAGCTGGCCTACTTGAAGCAGCAATTGGCTTAGATTGTTTGGTTTGGAATACAGTACTTAACAGTAAACAAAACACATATTCCCACCGCCCTTCTCATTAACACTTATGCACTGTGAAATACAAGAGGGGAACAGTAAAAGAAAAAGGCAACAGTCAGAATCACTTGGGAGGAAAAGCAACTCTAAATATTGAATATCTGTCTTGGGGAAGAACACTGTTTGGAAGGCTATTAAAAAGTCAACATAACTATGCACACATTAAAGCACTGAACAGATTATTTGTACTGCATGACTTTGCTGTCTTATTCAGAGATACATACAGCTTTGAGGCCAAGAGTTAAAACCATTTATATATTTATATGGCATAAGGTAAGTTAGAGTAATAGAATTGTGGAGTTGGAAAGGACCCCAGGGGTCATCTAGTCCAACCCCCTTCAATGCAGGAATCTCAACTAAAGCATCCATGACAGATGGGCATCCAACCTCTGCTTAGAGACTTTCAAGGAAGGATAGTCCACAACCGCCTGAGGGGGACCATTCCACTGTAGAACAGCCTTACTATCATAAAGTTTTTTCTGATCTTTAGTCAGAATCTCCTTTCTTGTAACTTGAAGCCATTGGTTCGAGACCTACCCTCCAGAGCAGGAAAAAGCAAACTTGTTCCCTCTTCCACATGACAACCCTTGAGATATTTGAAGATGGCTATCATATTTTGTTGTTTAGAAAAAGGAAATGACGAACATTTCCCCCTAAATGGGCCTAAGAAAGGTTGTTACTGCTTTCACAATATGTCACAATATGATTGGCCATCTTATCGCTTTATATGCTGAAATCTCCCTCTTTATATTGCTCATAAATATTATCTTCACAGCATGTATTTCTCACTTCACAGTATACAATCTCACATAAAGTGTAATCACCATACATTTTAAGATTTTAAAGAAAACTGGGAGAGGTTATCTAGAAAATATATACTGTGGGTTACTCATTTATATATAGGGTATAATATATGACGCTTGCAATCCTTCTTGCTCAGGAAACATCTTCAGCAGGATACAGATTATTGACCAGAGACCATCTTCCAGTGGCATATTACCAATTTTCCTTAAGACAAATCCTTCAATTATGTGGAATGACTGAAGGACTGTAATGAGCCCATGAAATCCATACTTGGGAGTTTATATTATGTGGATTATTGGCAAGGACTTCTTCCTCAACCATTATATGTTGTCTTGCTATTGAACATATGAGATCTAAGAATGGCCATTCACACTATAGATTGTTAAGAAAAATGAAGCACACTTATTTAATGTTCAGGAAGCCTCTTACGTCAGCCTTTTTCTATAATGTGGATTATGGTGTTCCTCAGCTATTATGGTTGTCCTCAACTATTGCCATATTATCTTTGGAATATTATTTCTAACTACTTGCCATTCTGCCAATACATCTTTGTGTATTACCTCTTCATATATTTCTAGGCTGCTAGATACAGCACAGTTCTGAGAATATTATTTTTTCCTTTGCGTATAAATTATACTTTCACTTTAGTAAGAAGTGTAATAAATAACTGTGAAGGTGAATTGCTGAATGTGTGCTGAAGGGGGGGAAAGGGGCACAGGAAAGGTTCTGCTGCATTTTTCAGATAATTAAGCAACATTCAGTGGCTAAAAAGCTATTTTAAGAAATGCATTATTACAGCCTGTTCACAAGTAGCAACACTCTAAAAAGGTTTTGAAATGTGTTACTTACTTTACAGATTCACACACACTGTCTATCTGCTGATTGCTTGGCTAATTTTTTATTTGTTTTACGCATCAGACAGTGTATCAAGAATGGGTAGATGCTTCAACTCCTAGTTAGTTATGAGGAAGAAATCAATTTGGTCCACTTTTCACAATGGACTTGCCCAGTTCACCGCTCACAAGCTTACTTATGAATCAGAACACAAATAACAGTCAGTTTACACACTTCTCCAGATTTTGCAATGTAGTTTTAGTTCCAAAAGGACTAAAAAGCACACAAAATACATATTTTACATCAAAAGAAATACATATAAATCATGTATTTTAGAGGGAAATGCATAGAACATGTATGTTATATTGTTTGTAAGGGATAAAATGTGATATTGTTCACTTGCAAAAACCCAATAAAAAAAGAAAAAAGTGTTCATTTTATAGAACTGGTACGTGCAAGATGTGTGCAAAATGTACATTTTCCATGCGTTCTTTGGAAAGTCTACATGACCATCAGTTTCAATATTTGAGCACCAGTGAAGCTGGAAACAGATTGAATTTAGGCTGTTTTGCCCATCCCTACTCCCAGTTAGTCTCATTAAAAGTATAGGCTGAAAGCTATTGTACTTTGTGCTTACAATAATAGTTTTCTTACAGTAATTTGATAATCTTTCCCCCAACCTTCCATTTCAATTTTTCCAAGAATAATGGGGGGGGGGGGTAATTTGAGCTCCACCCCCCAAATATGAACTCTTCCAGTTTGAGAAGTCTTCCCCACTCAGTTCAGGTCTGGTTTACTTTGGGGTTTGCTGTTCGTCTTCTATCAGTCAGTGCTTATTTTGTGTTTCACCACTCTACCCCCTTCCCACAAATTTACTTGGTGTCAGGGCAAGGCCCTGGCAAACTCTTTTGGTTACCTTTCTGATGCCTTTCTGTTACCAGGTCTGTTACTGTGTCTCTGTACATATGCCCATGGACATGCATATTTCATGTGCATTATCTGAAAACACTCATTTGGGGAATTAGCAATGCTCTCTGGAATCTTTACTGTAGACAACTGCATGCACAGAAATCAGCATTGCTTTTGAATATTTGGCTTTCTTCGTGGAACTCAACACTGGGAAATAAGGAAGAAATATTAGTGGACTTGTTCCAAAGAACTGCCAATAGCCACCGTTGTAGCAACTGTGATAGTGATATATAAAAGAATAAATGGTTTAAAGGTAAATAACATGCAAATATAAATTGACTTAGCAGCAACAAAATAGCTTTGTGTGTTGAAACACCACTGCAGAAACATACAGAATAGGAAGGATTTTTAATATATTACAGAAACTAACCCAATTCACACTTTTTCTGGGCCATACACTGTGTCACTGTCCTGTAGGCAGAGGGGAGTGACTAGAAATGAAGTCACCTAATAGGGAATTCTGGACCTGGACTGTTAGAGACCCAACTTCACTACAAGGAAAGTGAATAATCCTGAAAGTTTGGGGCGGTTGTGGGGAGTTTACATGCAAGGTAGCTTCCCCCATCTTATGAGAGTCATGGAAATAAGAAAAGGAGACAGAAATAAGTTAGTTCAGATTCTGAGATAATCTTACTTGTCTCATGGTAGAGAGAAACTGGGGAGTGAAATGTCCGTCCCCCCCCAACCACTACAAATAGGCTATGTTTAGACTGGTTGTGACTTATGGATTTCAGCAGAACCAAGCCTCCCCGTACAAAAATAGAGATGGACAAGTCAAATCTCCCCTTTTCTAGAGCCTAAGTCATTTTCTGAGACCACAGAGAGGCCACTTTAAAAAAGGTCTGAAGTACAGCATGAATTTGCCTATAGCATGTATTTGTCTCTTAAAATAGCAGTTCTATTTCTCAAGGGGAGGGGACAAGCTTTTGCATCCATCTGTTTTGCTGCATAACTGAAAAGTGCCTGGTGCAGAAACATTTGAAAATTGTGCAGTTTAGAAAGGGCAATTCTAAAGTGACATGTGTTTTAGTTTAGCTGGAACATTGTTTTAATTTTATAATAAAACTTTTCCTTGAAATTGCTCACATCATCAACTTTAAGACATTATAGATTAGACTCACAAGATAAGGTTGTTGCTCTTTTGGTTGTTTTCTGTATGTTTTGGAGTTGTGCCTTTGACAACTACTTCCTTTGCTAGTCATGTATTATATGAGCTTTCCTCCGCCATACCCTTTTTTCTTCAAATGACTTTTTTTTGGTAGAGTTATGACACTCGTGTGCTTTCCACACAGTAGTTGGATAGGATTTGTTTTTCTTTCACCACCCTAGATTGACTTGGGAAAAGAGGAAGAGAAAACGTTTCTGTTGCTCAGCAGCACTATAGGAGTATAAGAGGATTTGTTAGGGATTGTGCCATGGACCTATCCTGCAGCTCTACTGATACCCACATTGGGATGGCAGCAAGTGATGCTACTGTGGGATGATGTCATGTTAGCCTATCACTACTGCTTCTTCATCTTCCAGCTCAAAAGGTGAAATGAGCCTCGGCTAGTTAGGGCAGGAGAGAGAGTGATGGCAAGTGGAAGAAGAACAGTGAGAAAAAGGCAGACATGAAGAGGCAGAAGAGAGAGGAGCTTGATGGAGAAACGGAGCATGGAAGCAGAGCAGGACAAATGAAATGGAAAGAGGAACAGTGGCACAGAGCAAAGAGAGATGCCTCTCTGCCCTAGGCGTTTCATGTACAGAGGATAGGCATAGCTCATCTCCCACCTTCAGCTATAGGGTGGTAAATTTCAAGGCAAACTCAAAAGCTCAACCCCTCTCTGCCTGCCTGTCCCTATTGAACTCTGACAGTTGTGAAAAAGCCATACATGCTTATAAGGGCAAAAGTACTGGGAACAGGGGACGTTCATCTCATGATGTAGAGGCTCACCTTCAAAATCCAACCCCCTACAACTCTCAAGTGGTATCCTACCTATTAGAAATATTGCCAACTGGGAGGAAGGGAGAAGAAAAGCAGAGAACGCCTTTCCCCTAGTCTCAGTAGAATCATTTCAAGATGGGTAGGGATACTTACCTGTGACTTCTGGAACATAATTGAGGAAGAATTTCCATCTATAAGGCTGTTGGGACATCAAGGTTAACTGTGAGGAAATAGGATTTAGCCAAAAATACCTATTTGAATCTCTTTACCTGCTTTTGTGTGTGTTCTATAATGGAGACTGCAGCGTATGACTCTTCCATGACAGAGCATAAAGGCTGCTTGAACAAAATTTGGGTGAAAACATAATAAGGAAGATGACAAAAAGGTGGCCTTAGTACAAATTGGTTCGACTGACCTTCATGTCATATTCTGCTCTCTGCTTTTATGATCCCACTCTTCTCTATAACTGTAGTTGACTATAATTATAATCTGCTTACAGTAAGGATGATTCACACATTCCAGTTTTAAGAGGTACATAACGATGTTTTCCATGTATACTTAACATGTTAAGTGTTAATAGCAGCAAGTGAAGACAAAGGTTTGCAATTCAGCTTTCAAACAGTATGACTTGATTAAAATAAATGCAATATCTTTTTGCTACCCATTCTGGAAACAATGTACTGTAAGTACTGTGTTGTCGTCTTTTGAATTGATTTGTTCTTCAGCCATTCACTCATTGATTCTCATACAAATACACATGTGTGTCATAGTTCAGAGGATCACTACTGTGGGAGGGGCCATTGCACAATAATTTTTAAAGATCATGCAGGGGGGGTGGGTTCTCTCAGTATTTTGTTAAATATTTAACCCTGCATATAGAGAACAATGATCTAATCATACTGGAGTAATATTTCATAGAATATACAAAAATACCTTCTTTATACTAACAAACATCCTGTTTTAGAAGAATTGTGTATTCTACACAATAAATGTATTTTGATAGATCTGCACAGTGCCTTCTTTCCCCACTGTATCTCCTTCTGCAAATACCAACATTAAAATGTGGTGAAATCTGGGAATAATCAACAGATTGTATGATTGCATATATACTACATCAAAGAAGAAAAATAGAATAACCAATCATATTAGAGATTATGGTCATTAAGAAAATAGAATTTCCATGTCATTCATTTCTGCACCATCCTATTTGCATGGAAATCATGTCACCAAAAGATACCACATGACTCTAATGAGAGTGGGAATTCTCCCTCATGGAAACCAGTTGTGGATGGTAATGAAACCAATCTGTAAATGAGTTTCTAAAGGGTGCAATACTTTATCACTGGCTCTGTTGTCATCACTCAGGCAGCCCTTCCCTCTTTGGAGTGCAATGCTATTAGTTGCAGATTAAGAGTGATGACAGAATTGAGTTCTAAGCACCCTGTTTGCAGTGTCAACAGGCCTTAATGATAACATAGTGCTGCTTTCCTTAAGGAGTTTCATGTCTTATTCAGTGTAAACGGGGAAAATGTGGCGTTTTAGAACCAATGATGTGTTTTGCTATTGATGCTGTCACTGTGGCCAGCTGCTGAGAGAAGAGCTGTTTGTCAGATCCCATTTTCTTCGGTGATTCATCAAGCAGTAGCAGTTCAAGCATTTAGTATAAGAAAAGGAAGAAATAACTAATAGACCAGACTTGAACAACAGTGTTTTATGAAACTGTCACCAGTTGCAAAACCATATATTGTGATTGAACAACTCTCTTCAGGTACATATTAAAAGATAAAACTTGAAGGTGTGTGTGTGTGTGTGGTTTTTATGTTTTTATAGCAGCCTTCTTTTCAGTTACCTGTCTCATTTCCATAGGTGCAAGGTGAGTGGTGTGGTTGCAAGAAAGGTGAAGCCTCTTCCTACATATCCAGCATGGAAGCCAAGTGCTCTGGCAGAGGCAGGCACTACCATATATTTTTTTCTACCCTAATTTTATTTTTGCAGACTAGTTTTTTTTTTGGGGGGGGGTTATTTATAAATCTGGAGACCTGTTAAGATTACTTAGTGTCATTGACCAATGAGCTCCCACATAACACGTATTGGGCTTAATAATAAAAGCATAGTAATATAGGATATATCCAACATATTAAAGCTGTTCTGAAGCCAACAGAATTTTCTTTCTCTCCATTCTGCCCACCTGTCAGCTAAAGGCATACTCTTTTTGTACTTAAGCATGTGTTAGCTACTTGTAGCCATCTAGCCTTCCACACTAGAATCACTTCATATGTTCTGTTTTTATGCAGTTTTCCAGTGGTTAATCTCTATGTAGCAGGAAAAAGTATGCTGAAGTTTCAAAACATGGAGTGTTGTAGAAGTAGTGATGGATAAGTTCCTCCTAGTTCAAATCAGATCACCTTGAAAACGAATGAAATATTTTTTACAAAAAACAAAGCAAAAAGAAGTGGTTTATTTTCTGAACCAATCCAAATTCCCTTGCCACCAACTCTGATCATACACACACACACACACACACACACACACGATAATGACAGATTATCATGATTTCCTGTTACGAACGGACGTCTGGAACGGATTAAGTACGTAACACGAGGTACCACTGTACTCTTTGGCGAGAGAACCCCAGGAGATTAAAAATTACAAAATATGCAGCAAAGTAAATTGTGGAAATATAGGCTGTTAGACTTTTAAAATATACCCTACCAAGTTTCTTCTAAAGTTTCCCACTTCCCCTAGCATAGAAAAACACTACACATTTAGTAAGTTAAAAATGGTTCACTTACTCTCCAAAGGTCAGTTTCATGTGCTTTTCTATACAGCATTCAGAAAAGGTTGCACAGATAGTAAAATTTTGTTTAGCTGCAAAGTAGTGAAAGTTCCTAAACTATTGGTATAGGAACTCAAGAGTAGTTTGTGAGAGCCATGTGATCTGAGCCTGGAGCAACCACCTCATACCTCCTCACATGTTGAGGTTCTCAGGTAGACTGGGGTGTGGGGAGAAAGGCTTGATTAACCAGTCCCTCCCAAGGTGAGCTAAGCCTAATAGGACAGCTTATTTTATCGTCTTAACCCCTTCATGCAGTAATTAGATTATATGATGCTGGTTAGCCCACATTCTGGTGGCACCAAATGTGATTTTTGAAGGGCAGTGCAACCCATCCCAAACAGACTGAACCTTTAGTTTTTCCAGAGTGCCTTTCTATTGACTAGGAGCATCTCTGTCATGTCTGAATTATTCGTTCTCCAGACCATTGCCAGACATACATTCAAAACTTAAACAGCTCCATTTGATTGTGATGGAAGGAAGAGATAGATTTGGCAGTCATCCATAATTTGGTGGCATCAGATTCTAAATTCCAGGCAACTTCCTCCAGTGGTTTAACATAGATGTTGTATCATGTGAGGGATGAGATAAATCTGTGGGACTATAGGCTAAAACCCTTAGGCATTGAACAGTAGCCCTCCAGTCCCACATTCTGGAATTGCCTGTCCAGCAAGGATAGAAACCACTGCAAAATAATATCACTTCAGCCAGGTGGTCCAGAATATACTGTAGCTGATTGTATTGAAAGTTGCTGAGGTCCAGCAGAACCCAGTTGCCTGTGAAGGTCATTCAATGCATTTTTGGCCCCAAAACTGGATTAAAATTGATCTAGATACTTGGAGAAACTAGGAGCTGAGGTGCTACTATGTGCTCAGGCACTTTGCTCAAGAATGGGATATTGGAGACTAAAACCTGGTGGGAATTAGGGAAGTTTTTTTAAAAAACCAAAAACCAAGGTTGTACTATGTCACTTAGATCAGGTTGCACCACTCTCTCTCAAAGAGGGGCATTGAATTGTGTTGTTTAGTTTATGTTTTGAGGGAAAACACATTACAGCCATCATAATAATTATGTATTTTGAATTGAATTGCTACGTTAGCATTGACAAGTTCCCTTTTCCATTAAGATGCAGCTTCAGCATAATTTTATGATGCTTCATTTGTTAATGGAGCAAGAAAGTTGTTACAGTTAATTTAGTAAGTAAGTTGGATGTGTGTGTACGTGTATGTACACTCATAAGTGCATGTATGATTTATATCTGTGATAGTTGAATTGTTTTACAGTGTAGACAGATTTAGATGGTGAAAGCTAAATGGTTTCAATACTGTCTGTAAGACAAGTACTGTGTTGCTTTGGAGTATAATCAAATTCAATTGTGAAATAAGCCATGTGTTAGAATGCAAGTCATACCCAACACTTCTAAATTAGGGTTGGGGTAAGTTGCCAACCCTTGACTTAAAGTGTTCATTAATCAAGTTTATACAACTGCCTTCAAATATAACACAACACAATTCAGTGCAGAGCTAAGTAATTCTAAGTCCCATTTAGTCCAGTGGAACAATTAATTGTGTTTTAATTTATCCCACTAAAATAAATGGAACTTTAAAAATGCTTAACTTGGCTAAATCATAAATTTGGATGTTTTCTTAGGTGTAGATGTGACAAAGGTACCGATGTAGTGAGAAACAAAGAGCATCCTCCCATTTCTTATGCCCACTCACCTAATCAGCTGACATTTCTGTTCTTTATTTTGGAAGCTACTGTCTCTATTTTTCCTACAGCCAGTGTAATAAGCCTTTTAAAGACAGACCCATATATGTCTCATTGTAGTCGACTCAGTGGGAGGTTATGAGAGCATGAATAACTTTGGCTACTTTATAGATGGCATATCAAATAAAGCTGATAAAATGCACCTTTAGCCACAGAAGCTACTTGAGTTTCTAATGACAGTGTTAAATCCAAAGTGCGAACCTGGTCTTTTAGAGGGAGTCCAACTGCTTCCGGACTAGATCAAATGCCAATCATTGCAATATCTTCTAATGAATGGAGCTGCACCTGCCCTGTATAGCTTGTTAGATAACTCTGAATACAGACTAAATGCTACCATCTGCTCCCAGTTGCAAACAACTGTTTCAGTGATGCTAGAAGTAGTAAATATTTAGTTTATCTGATGCTGCCTCATGTTGAGGAATAACATGCACCTATGATTACTTAGGCAGCTAGGAATATGTGTAGGAAAAGTTACACCTACATTAGCATTACACAGAAGAGTTGCAAATGATAAAAATTATTTCCTTTTTTTATCCAGGTTAAGTCCAAGATCCAAAGATAAATGCAATTAATTATGCAATAGACAAAGGGGCTTTGGTTTTGTGTTTCTAAAATGGCTGTGCACTTCTTCCTCATCCCCAGTTTGCATGGCAACCTATGCCATCTCTGACCTTTTTGATGTCACACAATTGCACGTACCATTATCTGCAAATGTCCCATTAAAGATCAAGTGCCTATGAGTATTATATGAGTAAAATTCGACCATTTCCACTAGTCAGAAACTATAAAACCAGCTCAGTTTTAGGAGCCGCGTCACCAGCACAGAGTGATTATACTGCCTCTTTCCATACAGCTATGCAGCCATATCATTTTCATCCTGCATAGTTGGTAATATATATAAATATATAAATGAGCAATGGCTTATTCTCTAGTACAGTGACCTAAGCTATTAATTTCATGGTGCCAGATAGATGAATATATGTGTAGTACGGTATAGATATATACTGAATTCATAAATGACAAAGGTCATTTATCTGCAACAATTTTTGTTTTGTATAGGTGTTCATCCCACTGTACATTAATTTTCACTGATACTTTTGTCCCGTACTATATACTCTCAAACAGTAATGTTAAAATGTCTAAATGTCTTCCTTCCTTCATTCCTTCTAGTGATGAGTAGTTATTCTTTCAAGGACTGCGTAATTTGTGTTTAAAATAAACAGCTCTAACTAGAAATTAAAATTAAAAATTATCACCTGGATTCCAAAGGATAAAACACTTGGTTTTGACTGCTTTTCTATATGCTGACTGCTTTTCTATATGCTGAGCTCAGAGATTCATAGACTTGGAACAAAATTTCAACAGTCATCCAATCCAGCCTTTAGCATCCTTAGGTGAGGGATATGAAGGTGGCAAAGTATGGATTTCTTAGCCTCATGGAGTTTAAACTCTTTCCTTTGCAGTTTTTATGGAGGAGATTAACAATTCAGTACACTAAGTCTAATTTTAATTAGGTGCATCGTAGTTTGTGGCATGTTATCAGCAGGAGTTTGTCTGACAATTCAATGTATACATATAGTAAGAAGTGTTCACTTTTCATGTCCCTATATTTATAATGCATCATTCTCATGAATCATTCTCTGTATAAACCCATGTGCTTAGATTCTCCAATGATCCTGAAAAGGTCTGGACTGTAACTGTTGTTCTTACTATTATTGTAAAATAAGTTTATTTTTCAGTGATAAGGAAATGTGTTTGCTTATTATTTCAAATTAAATAACATTTAGCTTCGGAGACAGCACTTATGTTTAACAAGTGTGAATATATCTCTAATAGGGCTGATTAGCCTTTTGGCTTCTATACTTAATATTTGTATCATTCTTTTATGGAAGTTCCTGTGTGCTTCCCATCAGGGTTATTGGAATTTGGAGCCTTATCTATAATTGCCTACCAATAGGGGTGACATGATGTCTCTCCAGTGCATTAACTTTATCGTTCCCTGTAAAACATTTAACACAGCAAAAATCTAAGCTTTTAAATGAGAAGATTGTCTTCATCTTGATCAGAGAAATGAAATTTGTAATTCAAATGAGGAAAGTTAATGAACTTAATGCATAGGCCGGAAAAAGTGTGGTAATGTGCCAATTTGGTCTTCGTAAGGATCCTTCCAAACATTACCATTAAGGTATTGATTTTGTCCATTTAGCAAAGTAAAAGGACAATGAACCTCCATAATGGTTTGTACATTACACCATTAGTGTCTAGACCATCCCTATCAAAGGAAACCCGTAATCATGTATGTTGAAACTCTTTTTAGCATTTTTAGCATAAAACCTTATGCAGGTGCTAATGTTGGTAAGCTCCTTTACAAAAACAACCACCATTTTTCTGCAGGAAAGGTAAGAACAACTTTTATATAAAATCACAGGAAAGCCCCTGCAAACATAATTCCTAGTGGTATCATGGTTCTAGGCCAGGAATCCTCTGAGGTAGACTGTTCCAGAGAAACCAGTGAAGATAGCTCCAAATCTTGAAAGCTCAGGGCATGGAAGAATCCTGTGCCTGCAGAGGTAGGCACTGACCCTGTAACTGGACAGATGCAGCATCTAGTCATTGATTATCTAGCTTAGACTATAAAGACTACTGTATAGAGATCTTCCAGTTGTTCCATGGCACTGCTGAGAAAACTTGTATGTTTCACTTCAATTGCAGGATCACTAACTGTGGCCCTGAAATCCACACCAAGGGCCCTCTCCAAGGTTCTGATCTTGCTTTGCCTTCCTGTCAGCCTTTGCCCCCTGGAACTATTGACTGTCCTGTTGCCTAGGACATGCACTATCCACAGAATTTAGCTCAGCTAGTTGGCAGTTCATTCAAATTCTTTCAACAGTGGAGTAACATGTTGGTGATATCCTGGCCACAGTGAGCAGTTGAGTGGCCATATTTTGCACTAGCTGCAGCTTCCAGACCAAGCTCAACAGTGGCCTGCAAAGAGTGTATGGCAGTAATCCAAACTGGAGGTTACCAGTGCATGGACAACAGTGCTCAGGTTATCCTGGTCTATAAAATAGCTGGTAAAAGGTACTACTAATTACTGAAGTCACCGACTACGAACCTGCTCTTTCAGAGGGAATGCAACTTCTCCATCCAAAGGAAGACAACTCAGGAATTACCTACCTACAGTACCTCTGTCTTACCAGGATTCATCCTGTCCACCACCAAGTCCTGCCCCTCCTAATTCACACATTACAGAGAAGAGGAGCTGGGTATCAACAGCATACTGATGGCACCTTACCCCATATCTCCTAATGATCACTCCCCTATAGCTTCATATAGATGTTAAATAGCACTGAGGACAAGACAGTACCCTGTGACACCCCACAGTGCAACTGAAGGACAATCACATAGGCTATTCACAAAAGCCAACCCTGGAGATAGGATCAGAACCACTGTAAGATTCCAACAAACATCCCACTAAGTCAGCTTACAAGGATACCATGGCTAATGCTATCAAAAGTTTCTGAGAGAGCGACTAAGAATAACAGGGCCACACTCACCCATCCTTCTCCCAATAAAGTTCATCCACCTGGGTGACCAAGGCTGAGTCAGTCTCATAAACAGGCCTGATCCCAGTTTGAAATGCATCATTATAATAAGTTTCATCCAAGAGTATATGTGATGGTTGTGTCGCAGTCCTCTCAACCACCTTCCCTGGAAAGGAAGTATTTGCTACCAAGCAAACCAATGGTTCTGGGGTGAACTTTTTTAGAATATACACTTGTACACAAGTGCAAGGTATAAAACAGATCTTCTGTGAGCATATAATATGTCTTCCGCATGTTGAAGAATGCCCCTAGATCCAATCCTCATTTTCTATAGAAAACTCAGTGTAACTCTATATAATTCACATTGACTGTGCATGGAAGGTGGGTAGGACTATATGTGTTGCTCTTGTTTCTGAGCTCCATGCAGTTGACTGAAGGTTGGAAATTAGTATCTACACATGTTGGAACTTTGTTGGCACACGTCTGTCTCAGGAGACAATGGAGCAGTGTGCCTGAAGAGTTACAGTACTTGGGAGAAACAGGTTTGTTGCAGCTGGGGCAGATAAAGGTGTCTGGTTGTGTTTATGCTGATGCACCATGGTGTTTCTTCTCTCT
Source organism: Podarcis tiliguerta (assembly GCF_965153285.1). Taxonomy (NCBI): domain Eukaryota; kingdom Metazoa; phylum Chordata; class Lepidosauria; order Squamata; family Lacertidae; genus Podarcis; species Podarcis tiliguerta. The sequence goes on along the minus strand of NC_139537.1, from coordinate 44,421,464 downwards.
GTGCTTCTCCCAGTGGTCATTCCTCCTCTGACCAATGCTGTGGATACACAACCTGACTATCTGTCTTCATACGCTGTGGTCATCTGCAAGGGATTCCCACACGGCTTGGTTGAAGTAGCCAGCCTTCATGTCTCATTTGAAGACATCTTTGTAATGCACCAATGGACTTGGTGCCTGAAGCCACTTCCCTGTAGAGCATGTCCTTGGGGATCCTGCCATCTTCCATTCTGTGTACATGACCAAGCCAGTGTATACATTGCTGACAATGTGGATTTTTCACTGAATTTAGGACAACAGACTGTATGGATCTGTACCCCCCCCATCTTCATTTGTTTCTTTGCTGTTATATTTTGGGACACTGTATTTATAGTTTAGTGTAGCAAAGATAAATTACATGCTTCGTTTGTGTAAGTTTTCTGAGCTGAGCAACAGCATGTCAGCTCCTTCTGTCTAAGAGGGAAATAGTGGGGGAAGGAATCAAATAATACCAGCAGCTGCTGACTCTGCATTTTACTCTTGCTGGAAACACAGCATTGGTGACACTGACCTCAGTGCTACTTTGCAAATTGGCAAGAGCAACCATCAGGCACAGTTTCCCTCTCCAGAGATGTAATGTCTGGGCTCCACTGGCATACTCATTCACTGTCACTGAATAGTAAGAGCTTATATTTACTTCCTCATCTCAAGCATCCTGCATGTGTTGTGTTGCTACTAAACTACTGGGCTGCTTGCCCAAATATTTCTAGCTGCAGTGATGATATATAAACAGATGTGTACCTTACTGGGTAACAAATGTTGCAGTTGTAGAAAGTAAATAAAACACATTACATTTAAATTCAGCTCATTTAAATAATATATTAGTCTTTATGTTGCTCTTATATTAATTTTCGCCGCTAACAATGAGATTGAATATTAAATGGGTAAATAGGCAAACTGGAAATGGGCTAAATAAATTGTGTGCTGTTGTGGACTGGACAGATTAGTGAGAAGAAGTGGCAATATTATTATTATTATTAACTGATATTAATTTCATTTATAAATTGCCTCCTATGAGGCATCCCAAAGTGATTTACGGCATATATAAACAATTATGCCATTATACCATTATTGTTTAAATAATTATACAATTATGTTTATAGAAACAGTTTTTTTTTTTTTAAAGTACACACACACACACACCTGTAAGCAGGGGAGCCATTTGCTTTTAGATGCATGATTATATCAAAGCAGACCTTGAACAGCGGTATGCTTGAGCATACAGCAAGTCACATTCTATTGATTGGAGTATGGTGGGATAAATGTGTGGCTTCTGCCCCTAATGGAAGCTGATTGTTCAGGGATGTGCCGGCAAGGCTGGTCGATTCTTTAGCTGTTGTTTACTGGGGAGGACGATATCAATTTTCCAGAGGGATGATTGGTGGGATGTCAAGGCTGCTGTCACCCTTTTCTCCTCATCACTGACAGACAGCTGAGTGACAATTACGGTGATGGGACATTGTCTGCATTGGCATATACACCAGAGGATAACTGGCAAACACAAAAAGGCAGTAGTGCTTTAAAAAAGATATAATCAGCAGTTGTCAAGACTAGTTACATATATGATGTCTGAATAACAAGACCAGAGTTTCCTGCCCTAGAACAACTGAGATGTGCAAACATGGCACCATGTGTGCTCCAACTTGTTTAGAAATTAGCCTTAAGAAACATACTGGCTTGAAAAACTTGGGAGGAATTGCTAATATGTGTTGGTTTTTTACCCTTTTAATGAAACCAAAACTCAGGGCATAGTAATTTCATGGCATACAACAAAGTTGTCAATGCTGCATTGTTCTAAAGCTTGGAGTATTTATTTGAAATGTTTATGTTCAGTGCACATAACAAAATGGAAAGAGGGGGAACAGCTAATACTAAGGCATTATCATATTAAGATAATTTAAAATCCCATATCCTCAATGAAATGAACTTTTAACTTCTGTTAGCCATCCTGAACAGTTACAATACTTTTAAAAAGGTGCTTATATGTGAGCTGAGATGTAAGTCTCTATTAGAAGGAGTCTCCGTTGAAGGGAATTGGAAACTCTAAATATGCCATACTATATAGCTGTCTTTATTACTGCTTTAAACTACCATTTCCGATGGCTTTAAAAATACGGTCTTATTGTTAACTTTTTTCCAAAAGCAAAATGTGTATGCGTCTTTGAGCTTTGGTGTTAATACAGAAAAAAATAGAATACATTTTATATAAAGAAAAACAAGTTATCATCAGCACAGCCCCTATTATTGTCATTCCAGAAGTAAGTCCTCTTGAGCTCAATGGGGATTACTTCCGGGTAGTAATTTATGCAACTCTGTGAATGGAGCCTCAGTCAGTTGAAGTCAGACTTGTGGAATGCTAAAACCGTATTGATATCAGTGGGAAACAGATGTAGTTCTAGGCCCCCCACCCAAAATTACTTTCACTCTCTCTCTCTAACACATACACATCCTAAAGATGCAACCAGTCCACTGCAAACTAATCTTACAGCAAATGGTTCATTGGGAACAATTCTCTGCTGTGGTAGTGATAACAAAGTTGCCTATCTCTTACCTACATGGCATCAAAGAATTCCATCACTTCCCAATTCCTTTTCTATTCTTGAAAATTCCATTTTGTTTTCCTGTATCACTACTTCACCTGGGAATTCTTTCCTCGGCAGCGTTTTTAAATGTTTCATGATTTAGGGGAAATACTTTCAATCTGCATTTTCAAGTTAGTATTACTTTGCAACCATGGCACTCAAGGTGGTCAGAAGCATACCAATATGGGTAATTAACACTGAAGGTTATTTCTGATGGTCTCATGAAAATGCCAAACAAAAGTGATTATTAATTTCCTCTTTTAAGCTACAAGCTAATTGATTTTATGCTGTGCTAATTAAAAATAGATGTCTTTCCTTTCAGAGGACTGTGTCAGAAATCTAAGGCCAGGGCACAGCTCCTTAGGGACCTGACCATCAATTGACCAATCCTTCAGAAGTGAAAGAGTGGCCATCATACATATCAGCTGTATGGAATTAAATTTACTCTTGTCCTGGCAGATAAACATTTGCAAGGCAAATAATAAATTATCCATTAATCAGAGGAGTAGCTGTGTTTGATGAACTCTGAATTGAGTAGAGAGATTGAGTAGCAGGACAAAATGAACTGACAAAGTGGATTTGAGCCAGGGATAATGGCTGTTAGGAATTTGCAGGTTTTTATAATATGTCTTCATAGTTTTCAAACATTTGGAGTGATGCTGGTTTGCAAACTGTTAATTATTTATAGACTATAATCACTACCTTTAAATGTAATCTAGAGGTTCACATTTATAAAAGTACTGATTCTGGTGCCTTATAAAAATATTAAGTGTATTTTCTGTCTTAAGTGTTAATAATTATTTGCATTGTGAGTTGCAGAAATTTCATTAGAACATTTTAATATTAGAACATATATTATTGATTTCCAGATCCAACCACTATAATAATTTTTGCCAACTTTATACGATTTTTAGGTAAGAAAAAAAAGCATATTTAATTAAGAGTTTAATAGAGCAATTCTAATTTGTGATCTGTGTTGTAGAGGATTAGGATATTGTGAAAGACTCATTTCATCAGGCTTCTGCTAGTGGGGGTGGACAGTGTTCCACCCCAACAGCAGTCAGAAACTAGTGCTTGCTGTACTCCCACCGTGGTAACCAGTGTAAGCCCTTGAAATGGGGCATTTCAGGGAAGCGGGGAGGGAGATTGAACAAAGCCTGCTCCATATCTCTGTGCTGCATCAGCCTGCAGCTGGTGTGGGAATTATGATCATAATTACTGCCCCCCCCCATCTTCTGCCCTAGTCATCATGAGCATCATAGCTTCTGAGGTGGCACTGATTCCCCCGTGAAATAAACAAGTAAAAAGGATCAAATTGTAATGGGCTGGCTGGATGAAGAGCAGTGGTGGGAGGCACTAGCTAAGGAAGCCCAAGGGAACCCCCAGGGAAGAAGTCTCAGAACCAAGGGATTGGTGTTGGTACTGGTACTAAGTGGTCACAGGGAGAATAGTGAGCAGACTGGGAGGAGAAGGTGTTGGAAGATGAAGAGATAACAGGGTTTAGTGAGCAGGAAGAGGCTGTGGCAGAAAGCAGTCCAGACACAAGACATGCACAACCCAAGCACTGTGATACTCTATAAGAACAAAGGCGACCACCATGATTGTAACAACTATCATAGAATTGCCCTGCTGAGTACTGTGGGGAAAGCCTTTGCCTATGTAGTTCTCAGCAGATTACAGTTACATGCTGACAGAGTCTATCCTGAGTCACAATGTGGCTTTAGTGCTCTGAGGTCAACATAGTTTTTTCACTGCTCTAGCTGCAGGAGAAAGGCCAAGAGCAGAGACACGTACATCACCTTCATAGACCTAATGAAGGCCTGTTCACACTGCTCAACGAGATAGGATGCTCACCTAAGCTCCACAAGATGATTGTAGAGTGAACACTGAGAAAAGCACAGAGAGAAGAAGTCCCATAATGCCTTCATGTGCCCCACCTACAATAAAACATATCTCTCTTGTATCAGTCTCTAAAGCTCCAGTAGGCACTGTAACTCTCCAGTGGTTTGACTTTACCCCCAAGGACGCATTATTTCATTGCCTCCCATGACAGATGGATGCCAACTGATACATCAGGGATAGAGATACTCTCCCAATTCACTGAGGGCCAAAATTCCTTAGCGGGTAGTGGTTGGGAACTGCATGCCCAAAGCAGGTGGAAGAACACTCAAAGTAGCAGTGACCAAAACACGCACTGAGTTCTCTTTCCCACACACAGTACACTGCTGCTGTACAGTTTCATGGGAATGGGTCTGGAACTATGGCTTTTAGATAGGCGAGTCCTTGAATAATGAAGAGATTCTTTAAGTTTCATATTGCTTTGTCCGAATCCTAGAAAGCATGGCCTTGCTCAAAGCTATCTGCAAGTTACACATTTGTGTCTCCAGGCAGCTGTGTTGATCATTGGAAACCTGTATATTTCTGCATTCATTCTTAGCTGTTTGTTTCAAAGCCTGTTTGTTGCTTTCCTTCTATATTTGTGATTTCCTCAGTGTTATATGAAAGCAGTATGCTTGTTAACAATCTTTTGAACTACTAGCATGGAACAGTGAGCACCACTTGCCAATCAGTGTTAGTGGTTTATAATCATGCAACTACAGATGGGTAGAGGGAGAAGATTGATCTACTGACTACTGATACCACTAAGACATTGAGGCCTATTGGTGTCATTTTCTCACTGTGGTGCCTAGTGAGAAACTGGGTAATGTCTCAGTTTTGCTGAACCTCCTTAATCAATGTAGCTTTACCTACTCCTAATGCTTGCTATAACTTCTTGTCAGTTGGTTACAGGACTCTCTTGCTATACTTAATTTAACATAATGTGCCATATTCACAGAAAGTCTTCAGCAAGATGCTTTTTAATTTGGCAATAGAACATCTGAGATCTTACATGCCCACTAAGATAGTGGGAATCTGCACTGTCCTGAACTAAACTAAACAACACCATAACACATTCTTATCAAATGCAACAAATGTTAATGTTTAGAGTATACGAATAGGTTCAGGTATAACAAATACTTATAATTAAGGTTTTTTTCTTGATCGTTGCACCTTCACCCTTTAAGCATACTATAATCCTCCCATGGACCTAAGCACCTCTACTTACAGCCATGCTCATCTCCCCAGTTTTGTACAGTAATCATTGAAAGTGAATTCACGTCAGCAGGTTCCCAAGTGACTCTCAACCTGTCTGTTAGACTGACATGGCAAGATAAAGATTTGTGATAACAGATGGACTCAAGTAAATAATTATTTGATAACCAAGGCTCACCATATGAGAAAAGTATTATTAGATCATGTGTTAACATGACAATATGCAGTTAAACTCTGACTAATGGTTTGTAATGAACTGCTAAGGCAAATGCTCATATGATTACACAAACAAAACCCAATACCTGCAAGAAGTGGCAACTTGTTTGCGTACATCTCTGCGGGGACCCATCCAAATACTATTGCAACAGTAGCCACCAGGCCTGTGCAGAGCTTGTATGAGAGACCCAGGACAGGAGTCTTGTTAGAATAAAGTTACAAACTCAAACAAAAAGCAGCCAGGCACTGGCGGGTCCTCCTGGCCAGCTTACCTCTCTGAGGCTCAAGGCAAGCGTCCTTGGTTGCCCCCACTCTCTGCATGGGCCTGGTAGTCGCTGATGCTTCTGCAACAAAGTCCTATCCTCTTTGGTTTACTTCCTATAATGATGGAAGAAAATCTAATAATGGAAGGGTTCAGGTCCTGGATACCTGGAGTCTGCTCAGAGTCCATTTCAGATTGGAGCGAAACTATTACTGGGTCTTGGTCGATTTGAAAGGGATCAATTTCACAGACATGCACACAATCTTTTTTTCTGCTTCCCCTTTAATTTCCCAAAAGTTGATTTACTATTTTGTCACTTTCATTTTCAATTGTCCCCCCCCCATTTCTCTCCCCTCCTTTTAAAATTGTATGTATAACCTAAGCAGCTGATGAAGATAAGATGGACCAAATTGTGTATCCCTGTATGTTTCTTCTGCAAGTGGAAAAAGAAGCTAAGTGTGAAAGGACCCCATGGATCCCTAGTAGTTACTGTCTGGAGTACAATGTTGCTGACCATGCTTTTGCCAGCCTCCAGGGCCTGAAGCTAAACCGCTATCCGTGCCACAGATTCCTGGAGCTGTCTCCACTGCCATAAGTTTGGAAAATGTGAAGGGATGGCTTTTTATTTGGAAAATGGAAGGGAATACTCTTCAGCAGAAAGAAGGGTATATAAGCCCTTTTACTCTCATGGTGATATTGGAAGTCCAATGGACCTTACAGTCTTTTTTGCCAATTCTTCTTTTAAATTCAATTAAAAGAAAAATAATAATCAATTAAATGCAAGTTAAGAAAAAATAATTAATTAAATGCAATTGCAGATTGGATTGTGTGTACACATGTATATGTGCAGGAGTCCAGCCACCACTGCCTGTTTGTCATGACAGGAGCTTTTCACAGTGGATAAAAGAGATCACAAGGAAGCATGCATATAATTGCACTGTGTCTAAAGCACATTTTCAGATTTTAAAATATGTCTCTATTAATAATGTTTTACATTTATTAAGAGTGAAGATATATGATGGTAGCTTAGAATTAGTGATTGGAATGCAGTTGAATTTGTAAAGCTGTATGAGGGTGTGAGTGTAAGTAAGAGAGACGGAGAGTTTGTTTCAATGGAGTTCTGTAGATTTTCTGTTCCATTCTGAAGGTTTCTATTTGTAAGAATCCAAAAACTTCAGAAATGGTTTATAGAAAAGCAATGCTGAAGAATAAAAACCTTTATAAATCATGTATATTGTCCTTTTTAGTCATATGTATTCTCGATCTTGATCCATGCTGGTTTAAAACTGTTTGAATCAACTAAGTCCATAAATATTCTCCATACGGGGTCATTGTAAAGAATGACTAATCAGTTATGAAAAAATAAACTAGACTCTTTTTTTCTAATCTGTTTTCTACAGTTGCATAGAAGAAGGGGTGGAGACTGGCATTTGCAGTTTCAAACTGATCAAAGCAAACATTATTATTCTTTCAGTTCTGAATTTGCCAAATGTTCCATGAAGCCTTGAGGCAATTAAGTGGAATAACAAGGTCTAACTGAATCTGAAATTATTCTTCCACAAATTGCTACAGGTTTTCTTCAGACTAATTAGTGTGATAGTTCAAGGCATTCACAGGCAGATATTGAACAACGTATGTCATTTATTAGGTTTCATAATATTTATTTAACTTTTTAACCTGCCCAATTCTGGAACTCAGAATTGGGTTATACACACACACACACACACACACACACACACCAAAGCTTAATCTCAGTCACCAAAATCAAACTCAAATAAATTATTGCTTCTGGAAAATTTTGGAGCACAGGCCATGGCATTGTTTTCAGAACTGATTCCCTTGTATACTCATGAAAGTTATCTAATTGGGATGAAAAATCTAATAGGTTTTGCAGTAAAGATTCATGGTGAGGGCACTCGAGTTTCCTGCACATGGATCTTTCTTGAAATATTCATGTAATACTTTCATTTGGATATAATGCTACACTAATGGATTAAAAAAAATATTCTGATGGAATTGGGCTTTAATTGGGAGGTGCATGAATGTAATTTTCTTGTTTGAAAAGATAGCTGTCGGGTTGGAGAGTTTCTGCAATCTCTGTCCAAATTGCGACACATCTGCTTCCAGCAAAAGAAAATTGCATCAAGAGACACATTCACCTATCTCCCATAGTCATGGGACTTCTTCAGTACACGGCTAAGCCAAACTAGCTTCCCAAGTTTGTTATTTATGCCCTGGGAAAGACACTTCTTGAGAGAAGTGGAGCTAAGACAAAACCTTTCTTACTGGTGACTGTAGAGCTCTGTTATTGGCTCCCATCATGCACATTTATTTATTTAGCTACACAGTTGGACATTAGTCTGATTGGAGGCACCAGCTTTCCCTGCTGCCCTCAGTACACCTGCTTTCCAACCTGGAGCAGCTCTGCTCACCCATACAATTGCCTCCCCATACATACTGAAGTACAGGTTACAAAGGTCTAGAGTTGTATCCTAGCAAATGTATCTGCCTTTTTATTTGCTCTTAATGTTGTTGACAAGTTTGGCATACATAGTTCTGTTTAATCTACACAGAACTCTTCAGATAGGAAGTGATCATTTTTCCCAGTAGCATTGTTGCTAGGGCATTTGGTGTTCTGTGCAGTGTTTGCTAGAAAGCTATCTTTTTAAGTAAAGCTGATCTCCGAGTTAATTCATCATAATCCTTTCTTAATTGATTTTCCTTATGGGTGGATCTGAATAACTTTATTTGGAAACAAAGGAAATTCACGTTACTGGACATGGTATGTGAGCCACTTCAGTGAACACTTCATTCAGAAACTATGGATGTAGCCATTGTTGTGGTTCCTCATAACATAATAATTGCCCTAGCAATACAGAGGGTGGTGTGAGAGTCACAAGGAACTGACAAAACCGATTTACCTGTTCTGTTACCATATTTAAATGTTCCCAGGATTGCTTGAGAAAGCCACATGGAATTTTTTATAAGCTTCTGTGATAATGTATGAATTGAATTTAGGTCTCACAAGTATAACCTATAATAAAACCTTAGAAAGTTGAATGCTCATGTTCAATACACGAGTACCTCGGGTTAAGAACTTAATTCGTTCTAGAGGTCTGTTCTTGACCTGAAACTGTTCTTAACCTGAGGTACCACTTTAGCTAATGGGGCCTCCCGCTGCCACCGCCACACGATTTCTGTTCTCATCCTGAAGCAAAGTTCTTAACCCGAGGTACTATTTCTAGGTTAGCGGAGTCTGAAACCTGAAATGTCTGTAACCCAAGGTATCACTGTATTCTCTTCCTACTTCATTACACCCCCACCTGCTTTTTCTCTCTCATGCAAACATCCAATGGGCATTCAGCATTCTGTGACTACTGACCATACTTAGTCCTCATTAGGTTGGTTCTGGGTATCTGGAGAGGGAGGAGGAAGAAAACTTCATTTTTTCCTGAAACTTCATGCAAGTTTCTAAATTAAAGACAGTAATTCTAGAAGTACCTCTCTTGTTCAACTATTCCTATAACAATAATTTCGGTAGTAATTTTGCTTTAATTTCCTTTTTGTCTCAAACCTGTTAAATAATTCTAAATTATACTAAGACTCCAGGATTGTTTTAAAAATTGTAATAAGCCTCAAAGATTGTTTAACTTTTCTATATAAGTTCAGCTCAAAAAATTTATCTAGTTTTCATTATTTCTTCTATTACCTTAGAAGTGCATAATTGGATTTTATCTCTAAAAGAAAGACAAAATCACACTAACCTTTGAAAAAGGCCCCCAGTTCGTCCATTAAGAATTTCAATTGCCTCACAATGAAAATACCTCCTGGTACCACCTATTAAAGGTTGGTTTGACAAAGTGTGGAAATTGCTTATAATCTTGTCTGTAATCTATGCATGAGTGATTTTTTTCTGGAATTTTTAGAGATGATTTCTTGGGGAAATGGTTCCAGTTTATGATAAATGTTGACTCTTAAAATAGGATGTATGTAAGCCCTAGTAGATCTTATATTCTTATTGACTTATTGATACTAAAAGCTTTAAAAAAAAAAAGAATTAAAAAGATTGGGAGGTGACACAATTTTATAGCATATTTTACACTGTAAATCACATTAATTTTCAATGAATTTAATATCTGGTCACTGAAAGTGAAAACTGGTGGTTATATTTGCAGTGAGTCATTGAGGAGTATATGAGGCGTTAGGAGAACGGCAGTACCTAAGGTGGGGGGACGACATTGTGCTCATTCTGGGATAGTTTGTCTACCTTTGATCCCCACCCTGCACTCAGCTATCTCCTGTGACTCTTAGAAGCTGTCAGCATGTGACAGTGGCCACACTCCAGGAAATGACTTTGACTGGTCCGCTGAATCAGGTGAGGGTAGCTGATGGGTCATAAACCCTTGGTGAGCTAGGGAATTACACTGCATGCAAAGGCAGGCTCTGGCTGAATGAGTGGATGAGACCAATAGAGAATCCAATGGTCAAAAGGGCAGTTTCTGCACGTACTATGTAAAGAAGTGAGGGGCAGATGGGGCCGTGAACACAACAACAACAACAACAACAACAACAACACCCCAACTGACTGCGTTGCCCTAGCCACTCTAGGCAGCTTCCAGCATGTATAAAAACACAATAAAACATTAAACCTTAAAAAAACTTCCCAAGCATCTGCTGCCCTGAGGGATATCTTCAGAAGAAAAGGCTAAGGAGTAAACCCTACACAAATTTGGAGTGGAATCTCTAAGGTAGTTGGATAGCCTCTTATACACCTCCTTCCAGTCACCTCTGCAACCAAGCTGGTGCCAAATGTATTGCCCTCTTTCCTTTGGACCATATCAGTGTTGCCAAGAAGGGGGTGTATTAATCGTCTGGGCAGCTCAGGACCTCCATACACCCTGCCCAGGCTTGCACACTGTAGTCACTTCAGTGTAGCTAACACATCATTTTTACATCTCCCCTGGAGGCACAGTCCATTGTCTCTTGAGACAGACAGATGCCAACAACAAAAGATAAATTGAATGTGGGTTAATGTATTGAAAAATATTCAAATAAAGAAGTTGAATAAAATAATTGATTTTCCTATCACAGAGCATCTATGTCCCAGTAACTGAATTGAAAATATTTCTGTACATAGAATGGGTTGTTATATACAGCTCTTTTACAGATAGATGACGCATTGACTACCTCATAGTTCCTTCCTTCCTTCCTTCCTTCCTTTTGCCACTCATGAACTATTTAATCTGCTATGTCAACAAAGTGTGTAGGATTAAGGGCAAGAAATACCATACTAGGTCAGTGTTACACCAGCTAGTGAAGCTGTTGAATCAATGTGACTGTTTGACAAAGAGAGTGTTGCCAGAGGCAGCAGATAAGGAGCATGTAAAAGCTATTTTGTGGCCTGGCAGTGGACAAAGAAGATATGTGGTAAGGTTGGGAAAGAATGAGGAGAGAAGGTAACTCATGTTTGCATAAACCCATGCACTTCCTTTCTGTATATAACACAAAGGCACTGAACTTGGTCCAGTGGAACTGGATTGTAGCTCACAGAAATTTACCTGTGGTACAGGCCACAACATAAGACAATCATAGGTCCATGGCAGATGAAATGTTTAAATCTATAAAACATCTATACTTGAAAAGTAAGTTGAGAAAGACCTACACTTGAAACTTTGGGGAACTGATGTGCAGCATGGGTTAACGAATTGATAAAATATAAGTCAGCTCCTTGCAATTAAATCATCTTACTTGCTTTTAATTATCACAGTTTTCATATTAGTGGTGGCCAAAGTGTACTGAAGTTGTGCATGTATTTAGGGATGGATGGACTGCATTTTGTAAATAGCCACTGACAGTATTTTAAATGTAATAATCCTTTTGAAAAACTAAGTTAAATCCAAAATTACAAGAGCAATTTTGTGGCAGGACAATTGAAGACAGTTGCATGGTCCTTGTCTGGGCCACTTCCAAGTCTGGAAATGCTTTTTTAGAAAAGTAATCAGTTACTTGCATTCCTGGGCAAGACAAGCCACTAATTTCTATAATTATACATTATGCATACTACATTATGCATCCTACATTATTATGTCTTTCTTCTCTTGGAGGAGAGCTCTGAATGAAGTAGTATTTCATGATTAAAACTTTACCTTGGAGTACCAAAATTAATTGATCCCTCCAGAGTGTCAATAAGAAAGAAGCATGCATGTGATGTATAATTCTTCCCTATCCAAAATATGTGTCTTGGGGCAAAGTTTGCAACCAGGAGCAGGTACTTCCGGGTTAGTGGAACTCATAACCAGAAGCATTCGTAACCAGAGGTACCACTGTATAAGATTTAAAGAATTTCAGAAACTTTGAAAACTTTGAAAATAAGACCAGAAAATAAGAAACCAGAAACACAGAACCAGAAACTGTCTTTGTATATAAACAGTGATATGCATAACATTATTAAATTACACATAATCCTGAAAAAAGATACCCATAATCTTTTACTTTAATATTCCAGTACATTCTAAATATATTTTTTAAAAAGTGTGTCTTTTTATTTACTTGCCTTACTTCTCTGAATCTTTCCAAATTTATTAGTTTTATCACAGATACAGCTTTAAGCAGCAGTGATTAGAAGCTACCTGAATGTTTTGTTGTGGTGAAGTAGCTTTGCACATTTTAATATGTTAACGTAACAAGCTATTGGTTTTCCTAATAAGTCTGCATAAATATGCTTCTTAATTAAATCTATGATTTACTTTGTGATGCTATACAACTTATATCCACACTGCACTAAAACATTAGGTGGTAGAGCAGAGAGAAAGAACAAGATTCTCTGGAGCAACAATCCTTGGCAGCTGCAAAAGCATAATATGGATAGGCTTATCTGTGTGAAAGTTGCAGTTGAGATAGACTGTGTTAATGAGATGAAGTTTCTTCACCTGGAGCTCATCTGTAATTAGATAAGAAATACTGACAGGAGCAGTGAGTAAGTGGCTGCCCTCCAATGACAACTATTGACTGAACACTAGGTTGTGCATAAAATAGTGATACAGTCGATAAAAGCATCAGGCCTTGTTTGGTATAACCCTGCTGATTACTGTCTAATTTGCTGCTTGGAAAGGAGCCACAAATATTTTTTGCCTTGTGCTTAGAGTTGATGAGAGCTGATGCTGATGCTTAATCTTACATTTACTTGCAAACTCTCTGTGACTGAGAGTAATGCACAGTGCATCATGATGCAAGGAAATAGAACCAAACCGTAACATTTCTGTTAGGTCAGTGCTGGGAAAGGGGCTGTGAACATTTCAGTGAAGAACGATTTTTAGACATCTCATTTGGAAAGAGGCACTTGGTCACAGCCACCTGAAAGGTCAAAACCAGAGTTAGATAAATAGCAATGCACTGGTGTCATGGGAACCCACATTCCGCAGGATATTCCAGGCATCTTCCCTGAAATTTTAGCTTTATTTTTTTTTGGGGGGGGGGATGAGTTTATATCACTTTTTGCTTATGAACATAACAGTTGAGGAGTGAAAAACATGGAGTAGCATTGATACTTGAAGATTACAGAGTTTGGGTTCAAAGCCTGGGTTTCCCCACTCCCACTCTGCCCTGGTGACTCACAGAGGCAGTGCCAGACGATGGGGATGGCAGTAAACAAGCATAGCATCAGCACCTGCCGTGGTGGTGGTTGCAACTTAATTCCCTGCCCCCCAAAACACACCCATTCAGTTGAGTGTGCTGCTTAGAGAAGTGCTGAAAGAGCCTGCTCCAGTAGTAAAGGTAAGGTAAAGGACCCATGAATGGTTAAGTCCAGTTGAATTCAACTATGGGGTACGGCACTCATCTCCTCTTTCAGGCTGAGGAAGCTGCCGTTTGTCTGCAGACAGCTTTCCGATACATGTGGCCAGCATGACTAAACTGCTCTGGAGAAATGGAACACTGTGACAGAAGTCAGAGTGCACAGAAACACCATTTACCTTCACGCTGCAGCAGTACCTATTTATCTGCTCGCGTGGTATGCTTTCAAACAGCTAGGTTGGTAGGAGCTGGAAAAAAGCAATGGGCGCTCACCCAGTTGCTCATCCCTTATGATGGGCAAGCCCAAGAGGCTCAGCGGCTTAGACCACAGTGCCACCCGCATCTCGCTCCAGTAGTATCTGCTTCAGAGGGCCCATACTTGCGCAGAGGAATTCTGGCAAAATGAAGATGATTTTATCACAGACATGTCTTTAAGCCAGAGTGATTTATATGCTAAAAGGATCCCTTTCCCTTGCTGCCGTTGTGGGGGAAAAGGAGAAGGAAAAAACAGTGAACAGGGTGGGAAAGGAGAAGAAGTTGGAGAGAGAAAGAGGATGGTAGCAAAGCTGGCAGGTTGGCTTAGTGTCCTCAAAGAGAGAAAAGCTACTGGTTTGGCTGATAGGCATTTGGCACGTGCAATAACTTTTCATTTTAATATGTAATTGTAATAAATTATGTATCTTTCATTTCACTTATTAGATTGTATTTGAATATGTCCACTGCCCAGGGGAGGGGAAATGGCCTGCCTTTTAACAGCAGCTTTATATGCAGGAATTAAAGGTGAAGCTCTTCCTGGCACATTATCACATGCTAGTGGTCTAATGCCTGTTAAAGTCCCTAGTACAGTGCAAAAGTTGGAAACCCTGGTTTCAAAGTGATTTATGATGCCAAAACAAGGGATTAAGCATGATTGTTGTTTAACTTCTCTCTTTTCCCATGCTACTTTAAGGAGGTACCATAATGCTGCATGGCACTACAGCTTTTCACAACTTCCCAGACTATAAGCTCATAAAATTAAATTCTATCCTCCAATTTTTTAAAAAAATCATCTTATAATATTTTAGTATGGAAAATAATTAAATGTGGGGTCGTATTAGTAGTAGGATAAAGTAAAGCTGCCTGTCTCTGGTCCATTCTTGCAATTTGAGACAGTGACCAAATTTCCTATTAACCTTATTGCTCTTTCCACTGAGCTAGTCTTAACCCCCCCTTTTCATCGATCAGCATTAATTAGAAGTTGCATTATTAAAGGTTCAGAAGAAGTCAAACATACTTATGGAGACAATATTCCTTCAGTAAAAGGAGAGAAATGCAACCACATTTTCTTTCCCTTAGCAGTTCTGGGAATACAGTGACAAAACCAAAACATCTTACCAAAACATCTTACATCTTACTTATTAATGTTCAATACTTTTTATGTCAGCTGTAGAAGTTAATTTGTATGTAACTGAGAAATTAGCATATTGCTGACCCAGAGTATTCAAGCCTTATTATCAGGATGTTTTCTTTGATGGTACTTTTTGTTCGCATTTCCGTTTTCTAGAAAAAGCTAAAAGGTTGCTGCTAGGTCAGTAACACACTATTACTGACCATGTTAAAACCATAGATAAAGTAAAGATCAAACCTCTGTGGTCACACCTATGTCCTTAGCTATAAAGTAGACCATCAGTCAGTACAAATAAAACTCTCTGCAAAAGAGCCTACCTCACAGGGTTGTTTTCAGGATGAAATGGAGAAGGAAAGAACCATGTGTCTTGAGTTCCTTGTAGGAAAGGGAGGTATAAATGCAATAATTGTAATTATAATAATGATAAATATTGCAGAAATCAGTTTAAATTCAATTGAATCAAATTGAACCTCCTCCCATTCCACCCTTATATTATATACTAAATATGTTCCAGTTCTTTCAGGTTGGAAAAGACCACCACCTGCCTATAAATGAGATAAGGCTTTTACTTGGCAATAGTCCTACTTATCTTCTGGAACAGAATGATTAGTCCCAGAGCTCCCTGTTGCCTACAGTGCTTGTGACCAGTAATTGGTACTATTTTTCTGTCAGGCTATAATATTCACATTTTGCAGTTACATTACATGCTATAATATTCACATTTTGAAGTTTTGTATTATATTGTTGCTTTTATTTTGAAGTTAACTTTATCTTTTTCCCACTTGTCGATTAGTAATATAACAGTATATAATTTAAATACTAATGGAGTTATTAAGACAGTACTAAATTACTAGGGCTGTATTGTAAGTAATAATGTATGTGCCCTTGTGAGCCATATCAACAAACAATGCCTAATATGAGGTTAGCTACAAATTCTTAGAAGCACATGCCCGTGTGCTTTATTCTCCCAGAAATCAATGGAATTTAAGTGTAGGTTGTGATCAATGGAATTTAAGTGATCTGAAGAAATCATGATTAGGATTTTGTGAGTATTACACATGTGAGCAAAAAGAATCTTGTGTTTTTCCAGAGTTCTGTCTGCTGTATGTATAAGAATTGGCTTCTGGATAATGAATTAAAAGGGCACAACCTGAATCTGAAACAAGTATACTTAGGTCCAGTGCAGATTAAACACTTGCAGTGTAATAGCTGTATCGCCCATTATTTGAGAGCAAATTCAATTGAAATTACCTTCAATGTGGGTATGTTTTGTTTTGGGCAATATGGAGAAAGTGGGGAATAGGAAGAACATGGCTCTCTTCTTGTACCCTATTACATAGTGTCCCAAAGTACTATAAAATTTAGGGTGTTAGATTCAACAATGGAAGAAACTCAGTGATCAAGAGCCCCACACACTCATGAACTGCATATGTTTAGGATCAATGCTTGCCTGTTTTGCTTAGATAGAGAATATCTTGAAGATACACAGTTCTTTCAGAACACTGCCTTGGAATAACTTGAAAACAATATAGGTAGGGAAAAGTAATTAGAACCACTATTGTATGGTCTAGACACCAGGATTAACAGATTTGATGTGAAGGAAAATGTCATAAGATATTAATTAAGAGGAAAATATTAGTTTGATATTAACTCGGTGGATTCAACTACTCTTCATTCTCTTCAAGCTACAGTACTGAGATTACTGGCCAATTCCTTGTTAAAGTCTGGCTGTTAGCAATCACCTCTCTCTGCACCTCTATTTTCCTGTGAGATCTCCTGTCTGTGTACTGATGAGGTATGATTCTGCTCAGTCTGTGAGATCAGAAAAGATCAAAGCCAAATGTGATATGCCTCTAGGCCGTGTGCTGAAATAAAGTCCCAACAACTCACAACACAATCATGGTTCATTATGATTTCCTTTAGGGGAGCTCCTCATAGGGAATGGCTTAACCGGAAGGAAAGAGTTATCAAACTGTCTGATAAAAAGATGGACGTAGATAACAACCTACCTATAACTAATGCTCTGCTGTCCTACAAAATAAAGTGGTTCCAAAGAACTTGTATAAACTTATATTCTGAATAGAATATATTGTTACAGTCAAATAATTTACCAATTTTTCCCCTGAAACGTTGACTGACTGATTGGTCTATGATGGTGTTTAATAGTTTTTTTTTTTTCAACCTCCTGCTTACTCAAAATAATATAGGTAATTAGGAATCTGTTGATTAGGATCAGTTCAATGAATAATTACTCTAGAGACATTCTTATTACTGGACACCTTATCTGGATCTCCAGAGAAAACAACATTAATTGTAAAGTGTATATTATTTCCCTTCACAGCTTACATCAGCTTAAGTTAAGTATTTCAAATTAGCAAATCATGTTATTTTTAAATAAAGCTTTTGTTGACTGAAACTGAATACATTAACTGGGCAGTTAAAGCTTTATTTATATAGTTATTTTATGCTCTTCAGAAGTAATTCAGGCAATGTGTGGGGCTGCCTCTGAAGATGGTTCGGAAACTTCAGCTGGTGCAAAATGCAATGACAAGCTTGCTCACCATAACAAGGTGGTTTGAGCATATAAAACCAATTCTGGCACAACTGTACCGGCTGCTGATTAGTTTCTGGGCCCAATTCAAAAGTGCTGGTGTTGACTTACACAGCTCAGGATCTCAATTTGTTTGGGATCGCCTCTCCCATACGAATCAACCTGGGTCTGCATTGTCCTCTGAGGCCCTTTTCTATGCCCCCTCCAAGAGAGGTTAAGAGGTTGGCAACACGAGAATGGGCCTTTTCTGCAGTGGCTCCCCATTTGTGGAATGTTCTCCCCAGGGAGGCTTGCCTGGCACCTTCATTATACACCTTTAGACACCAGGTGAAAACGTTCCTCTTCAAGCAAGCCTTTGGCTGATTAACTCCAATGTCCTTTTAAATGTTTTCGAGGGGGGGGTGTTGTTTTGTCTTTGGTCATGTTTTTATTATATATTGTGTGTTTTTATCTTACATTTTTATGCTCTGAACTTCCCTGATATTTTCAGATGAAGGGTTGCAATTAATAAATAAATAATAAATAAAATATAGGAAAACCAAGCACAGTTCTGTCAAATAATTTATTCTGTTCCACCAAAGTAAATGGAGAAACCTACCTTTTAAAATAGCTACTGTTGCATTTGCTGTTTTAGATGTTTTTGAAAGTAAATGTGTTTTCTTAAAGGTTTTAAAAAGACACTTCATCAGAACTAAATAGTTCTTCCATGCTGGAGAAACAAAAGCCAAAAGCTTCACAACTCTTTTAACTGAAATATGCTTAGTGATAGTGGTAGGCCTAGCTTCTGTGTTTAAGGTACTTTGTTTCATTGACATGTTGTACGCAAATAGACCCAGTAAAAAAATATCCAGACATCATGAATCTCATTTGTTTCTAGCTGTGACTAGTGCAGAAAGGGATTAGATATGGATCTGTATTATGCCCTCTTGTACCGAACTGTGAAATCTCAGAAGCCAGCTGAAGAGGTCTAATCTTCAGACAAACAACCTGATCTTTTTCCCAACGATAGGATTAATAACCTGTAGGTAAAGCAATGATATTTGTAAACACACTTCTGACTTTCCCGAGGGCTGTAGTTTTGAATGTAGTTCCCTTCTTTATGCAAAAGGACCTGACAGGATTGTGACAAGAATTCTGACACCTTCCTCCTCTCTGTGCCCTTGTAGCAAAGGTGAGGCAACGTTCATGGTATTGCATCACTTACTTGGTTTGATGTGAAAAAGGATATATGCACCTTGTATTGAGAGAGACTGTTTTGCAAAGTCAACCTTTAGGAAGAGCATTTGATTAGATGAAAACAGATGAAAAAATATTAAAATAGCTACACTTCCTTAACACTGTGCTGTTAAGGAAAAGAGAGAGAGAGAGAGGAAACAAAAACAAGTAAATTAAATATCAAGCTCCTAAATGTGAGAACACTTAATTGTTCATGTGGCATGTTCTTTTTGGTAATACTGGAGAAAAGGTATCTGAAAGCACACACTGCTCTTAAATTCACAAATGGTCCCTAGGCTGATGATGCTATTTTTATTATGACTGCTTCAGCTTGACTGTAAACCAGATGTTGAAGCAATCACACAGCATTTCGCTTATGTGAGATGCTTATCAACAGAGGCCAGAGGCTTAGACCATATATTTTATTGCAGTATACTTGACGCCTCCAAACCTTTGCATATGCTTTGCAATTCCTGAGTGTGCCTACTGGTAAATCAGTAGGATGGTGGTAAAAACAAATTACAGTGGAACATATTAGTGTTGTGACTGTAAAATCTGCAGTTTAGTTTTGCAGAAAAACAATGGCTTTGTTGCTTTCTTCTTCTGTCTCATTCATGTTACTTGTGAAATTGTTTTTAAAATTTGAGCATATGCTATAAAATCTTCTTTAGTAAGCTTTGCATTGATTTGCATTTGCAAATCTGCTTTGCAAACAGATAAAAGACCACCTGACTATTAAGTGGTGGTTGAAATCTGTTTTGGTAGTTGGTACTGCTTTAATAAAAAAAAGAAAAAGAGTGAAGTAAAGTGAAAAATGCTGTAATTTGTACAACTGAGTGCTTCACTTACAGCAAAGAGCTGTGATTTCTGGTCTGCTCAACCAGACATTTCTTAAAACAAGGATAATAGCTCTGAGAGCAAAGTACACAAAACCTGACCCAGTAGCCTCATTTTAGCTTTTATCTCCTGGTTCATTTTCCAGGAAAGAATCCTATTTTTCTGTCAGATGAAATATCATAATTCGTATTGAGATTAGCAGCCTGTGTATAAAGCAATATTTTGTGAGCTTCTCCCTCCCTGTACACACACAAACACACATACACGACAAAATTCTGGATGGAGGAATGTCTTTTGAACATTTTGAACCTTTTTATCATCTGAGACACACCAGAAAAAAATACAAAAGAGAAAGATAAATGGCAGTTTCTGCCCTTCCCTAGCAATTTCCACATACTTGTCAAGTTACTGTGAAGTCTTCATGCCTCAGGAACAGATGAAATCTGGGAAAATGAATACTGTTACAAGCCACCCCAGTCTCTTCTGAGTGGCGGAAGATTCCAGGGATCTTGGCACTTAACCAAGGTTTGTGTTTTCTTTGGGGAAAATGAGGCACAGTGTCTTTAAGAAGTATAGTTTATTTATACATATTTACATCTGAATTTAGATGGGGAGAGAATTCACAGCATTCACTGCTCAAGAGGGGCTTGTCCTTCCCAGCAACACAGCGTTGGATTCTGAGGCATCCTAAGTGCCATCTCTGTCTCTCTCTTTGTAATATCCTGCTCCAGTCAGTGAGCATGGCTGCTGTCCTTCAGTACCTTCATTGAGTTGCTTCCCTCCCTTCTCCTTGTTTCCAGCAGCACTTGCAGAAAGCGACTCTTCCCCTTCTGTATCTCCCTCCGCCCCCAATCATCCTGGCAACCTCTTGTTTCTCAAGGCCATTGCAAAAGACCCTTTTCCCTGTTGCTTACATCAGGCCATTGGTAAATCCAACCCCAGAAGCTCCTGGGCAGAGAGTTTTATGTTTTGCCAGTGGCTTACCATTATCAAACAAACCAGGCCATTATCAGCCTTCTGTGTCTTCTGCAACCCACCCTCAGCCAGCTTTGCCAAGTTGGCCTCATGAGGAAGCTAGTTGGTATTACGGTATTTCCAGCCCTTGCTAAATTTATGAGTTTGCTCAAATTTCAATCCCTCACTGAACGTAGAGATTATTTCGGGGGTGGGGCCATCCTCCCAAAACATGATACAATAAGGAAACATTGAAGTCAGATGTATAGCTCTTTTCAAGCCTGGTAGTTTTGTAATACAATTCTCCCAGGCAGTAGAAATAAAGCCCCAAAGCCTAAGGCAATTCATATATTTAGATGCCTATTGTGTTTCTGGATGTGGAAGTACAGTTTGCCTGCAAAATCAACCCTAAACTACAGTGTAGAAAACTTGCTTAACCAGACAATCAGATTCCTGCAGGGGAAAGTGATTAGGGGACAAAACATACTGGTGATGGGCATAGCCCAAGCCCAAGTGGGTTGGGTCAAAACAGATACACCCATTTGCACACACAACTTGACATTTCTCAGTTTGGCTTCTATGTTGTGTGCTGAGAAAGGGAACAGCAATACAG
The DNA here is from genome assembly GCF_965153285.1 of Podarcis tiliguerta. Taxonomy (NCBI): domain Eukaryota; kingdom Metazoa; phylum Chordata; class Lepidosauria; order Squamata; family Lacertidae; genus Podarcis; species Podarcis tiliguerta. Next base: position 44,399,927 of record NC_139537.1, on the reverse strand, counting down.
CAAGCTGGAATGTGGCAAGCAATTCTTTCTGTACATTACTAGCTTCCTTCTCAACCCATTTTCCAATGGAAAAATAAATAAATAGTGCCAGCTGTATTGGTCTGATGAAGCAGATTGCTGTGTCCCTGCTTTGCCAGCCCAATCAGCTTCTGTACTGACTGTAGAGAGACGGAAGACTGTTCTTCTGACAGTTTAGAAGCCAATTGGGCTGGTGAGCGTTCCTCTGCCAGTATAGAAACCGATCGGGCTAGCGAAGCGGAGACAAAATACCTCCTCTTTGTTAGATAACAACTTGATTTTACTATCAATAATTTTGTTCTCTTCTATCAATTCTTGACGTTTTCTTTATAACTCCCATCTAGCTCTTTCTCCTCTTTCCAATCTATACTAATTCTTCCTGCTTCCTCACCTACTATTAAATCTACATTTTGATCTACATTAATCCTCTTACCTTTGCCTATTAACCAACTTTTTTTGCAATCTGTTATATCATTTTCTTACCTATTTTTTTGCATAGTAGAGTAAGTTGTTCCCAACCAACAACGTATCTTTTTCATTAAATCTTTCTTATCTATTTCCTTCCCTATTCTGATGTTACCACAACCCCCCTTAAGATGTATAACTTTCATTAAGCATATTTGTAAGATTAAACTTGGCAAACCAATTGGCTATTTGGTCCAGATGCTTGTTTTCATATGATCAAGGTCCATTGATCATTTTCCCACTTCTGGTTTGCAGTTTTGTGACTGAAAGTGGAAATAGTGGCATGCTGAAGGCCAGGTTGTAGGTTCAAGGCTGAAATGGCTTTATAGAGGGACTTCCTAGTCATAGCTATCACTCTGCTTTTTAGTTGTAGCTGTCACCCGGGAGACTGCTCTTTCCATTCATTTTATTATTACTATCATCAGAGAGAGAGAGAGCCCTTCATTTCATTTTGAATAACCTCTTGTTTTTCTTTTATTTCTTGCCCCCAGTACTGTATAACAAACAGCATTTTTATCATTTTTGCTGCCTCCCCACTCCGTACTTACAATTTTTCTCTTCCCTCCCATATGCTAGGATAGATTGGCAAGTTTATTCACATTTATTTAAAACACTTATTCATGTGAATAGGGTTTGCCTTGTGTGGATATTATACAGTACTAGAAATCATTATATGCAGATTGGAGTGTGTAAGGGGGAGTTTTTATCTATCTATCTATTTAGCATTTGTTTTTCAGCCCTTCCAAATTTTGAAAATCAGTAGCATCACTAATAACTTTAAGTATATTTCTATTTTTATTTCAAAACTGAACTGAGATAGTCCCTCCCTGCAAAAAGTACTGGTAATTCAATCAATGAAAGCTAGTGGGTACAAAAGCCTTGGTTTTTTTGTTTTTTGTTTTTTGGTTATTCTCAGAATACTGATTTGCTTAAAGTTGTGAGCTCTTAAGAAATTTCTCATGCAGGATGCGTTTTCATAATACCAAATGAAATAATTCATTCTTTATGAAATAAGAGCTTGAGGGAGTAGGAGTACTAACAAGCCCAGTTGAGTTCTTTTTCTGTTTACAGAAACAAAGTTAGAGATGTTGATAAATTTGGGGAAAATATAACAAAGCAGACTGATCCATTAAACCCGGCTGACTAAACCTTTCAAAAGACTATGTGACAGCTCTGCACTTAGCTGTGAGAAGGTAAAACCATAGATGCTATGGGGAGGAACTTAAGTTTCTACCTCCTCTCAATCATTTTAATTGTAACCAAGCCACATATGTCCTGGTTCACACATTGCATGAACACGTGTTAGTCTGTGTAACCATGGAGATACAATATTTGGACTCTTTGATCAAGATTCCATTGAATACCACAGAGGTTCTTTGTCCAGGGCAGCTGTTTATCAGCTCCATCTGGTACGCAGGATGAGACCCTACCTTGCCAGAGTGGTGCATGCTCTAGTTATTTCCTGCTTGGACTACTTCAATGAGCTCTACTTGGGGCTACCTTTGAAGGTGACCCGGAAACTGCAACTAATCCAGAATGCGGCAGCTAGACTGGTGACTGGGAGCGGCCGCCGAGACCATATAACACCGGTCTTGAAAGACCTACACTGGCTCCCAGTACGTTTCCGAGCACAATTCAAAGTGTTGGTGCTGACCTTTAAAGCCCTAAATGGCCTCAGTCCAGTATATCTGAAGGAGCGTCTCCACCTCCATCGTTCTGCCCGGACACTGAGGTCCAGTGCTGAGGGCGTTCTGGCAGTTCCCTCGCTGCAAGAAGCCAAGTTACAGAGAACCAGGCAGAGGGCCTTCTCGATAGTGGCACCCGCCCTGTGGAATGCCCTCCCACCAGATGTCAGAGAAAAATAACTACCAAACTTTTAGAAGCCCTGTTTAGGGAAGCTTTTAATGTTTAATTTTGTTGTTGTTTAGTTGTTTAGTCGTGTCCGACTCTTCATGACCCCATGGACCAGAGCATGCCAGGCACTCCTGTCTTCCACTGCCTCCCGCAGTTTGGTCAGACTTATGTTTGTAGCTTCGAGAACACTGTCCAATCATCTCGTCCTCTGTCATCCCCTTCTCCTTGTGCCCTCCATCTTTCCCAACATCAGGGTCTTTAATGTTTAATAGGTTATTGTATTTTAGTGTTTTGTTGGAAGCTGCCCAGAGTGGCTGGGGAAACCCAGCCAGATGGGCGAGGTATAAATAATAAATTATTATTATTATAAATTATTATTGTGCCTGAGCAGGGAAAGTGCCAAATGCAATGTTACAGAGTACTTAGTTATTCCAAGGTTATATGCAAACTCAAATTGCCTGGGCCGCTATCTTATACTTTGTTTCAGTGATACAGATAGAAATAACTGAAAGTCTAATAGTCGGGGCGGCAAACATTCTGGAAGGGTGAAATTATTGCCTATATACACCAGAGCAGAGGTTGCCAAACTTTTGGGACTTATGAGCATATTTGAAATTTTGAGAAACTTCTATGTACCCTCCCCTCGGGTTGCTTATATCACCTCTGGCCCAGGTCACTGAAAGGCAGAAAAAAATAGATTGCTCATGCACATACACTAATTCTTTGCTTTTCCATAGGGACTTGATAACAGTTGAACCAGTTATTAAAAAATATCACTTGAATTTGCATGATTTTACACAGGGTACCTCTCATGTAACTCCCACCTCCCCTTACACCCTCCAAGAAATTAAAGGTTATAATGGTAGACTGCAAACAAAACAAAAATCATGGATCCAGTACTATCACTATTATTTTTTTTGGATATCTAGTATTCATGTTCTTTATTTTACTGTTTAATATTGTATTGAATTGATTCTTTCCTGTATCCTGTCTTGCTATTTTATAACAAAAGGCAGTCTATACACATTTTAATAAATAAATGCGAGGAATACCTGACAGCTATCATCACTTTGTGCGTTGAAGGCAAATGCTGGCCTCAGGAGTACCCCAGCTTCTTTAGGGAAGCCACAGTAGGAAATCGAACTGCTCCCAAATTGCTAACATAAACTTCTGACTTACCTTGAAATGGAAGTAAGATGCTCCATGCCATGATTTAATAGTTATAAAGCTGAACATCTATTTACATGTTTTATTACAGCTTGCATGCCATTTATGTGTGTATTAATGTTCTAAGACAGAAAGTGAATATTCTTAATGTTGAATTCTTTATGCAAGCTGAAGTGAAGACGGCTCCTAATGTACCTAAACTGGAGGCAAGGTGGAGTGGGGAAGTTCCAACTACTTTGACAAGAAAATAGATTAATGTTTATTGTTTAAGCCAGACTTCCTTTTCTTCCAATAGTTTTTCTATCTAGAAAATTCTGTAGTTTAGAAGAACTTGAAAACGGAAGGATAATATAAAGATTAACCGTAGTCTTTTCTCCTTCCTATCATATCTCAAAAATGAAACTGGCTTAAATGGCATTCTCTAAAATCTAATAATTATTGTAATAAAGAATACTTTATTTCAGTAAAAAACAAAACAAATTGAATGTAAAATTTTGTGTGTGTGTGTGTGTGTGAGAGAGAGAGAGAGAGAGAGAGAATGAGAGTGTCTGACAGATACTAAGCCTCATTAAATCAGAATTCTAAAGAGGGCCCTATCTTTTAAAGGCAGAGCAGGTATTGTCCTGATGAGTTGGGGGCAGCCCACCAATTGGCAGGCCCATTGGGTGATAAATGTCCTAAGGCCCCAAGGCTGAGGACACATTTTTCATCATTAATCTATCCCATTGTGAACTGGTCCACTCACATTGATTCCAACTAGGGGGCATCATCTGCTGTTAAAAGGGTGATGACTCGCTAAAAATGAAGGCCTGAAACTAATCACGTATAGTTAGAGCCTTTGCTGGCAGCTTGCTTAGATAGCTGTAGGGTACTAATAGGAAAGCACTAGACATTTGGGCAGACACTTCTCAGCTTTGTATGGGAATGCAGCAGGCCCCTTTGAAAGCACATCATGCGATTTTAGCTATTGATGAATAAAATAGTACTGAGATAAATCCTTTGTCTTGTGTTATTTTTTTGTTCTCTTGCTGGCTGCCTTTGTAGTAATAAAAATACAAAATAAAACAGTAGGATTCTTAAACATAATGCAGTGCCCAGCCTGTCAAGCTAGGATCATACTAAATGATTCACTTACAAAGAATTTCCTTTGCAAAAATCCTTGTCACACTGTCTAATTCGTCTGTCTGTCTCTCTGGGTTTCAGTGTAGCCTCTTATTTATCTAAGGGCCTTGCTACTCCTGTGTACAAGTAACACAGGTGCTTGCCTTTGCCTTTGATGTTGCTTATTAATTTATACCAGCTGGGATGTTAAAAAAAAGTTCTCATTCAGTTTGAGCTTCCAGTAAAGCTGTTGATGCAGTACTGTTGAATCCAAGTTGTATTTTTCTGCTGTAATGGAAATGGGTAAGATTTTTATTTGGTTATTTTTCTTGTCTTACCATGGCCCTAACTTTAAAAACAAAACAAATTCAAATTAACATGACTGGAAGTGAGTTTCCTTTTCAAAGTTTGAAATAGTTCATGTTGCTGGAGGGGCTTCTTCCTTATAAACAACTTCCTCCCTGTAGGGTTCTCCTGGGAGTTCACATTCAGGAAGCAATGCAACTTTAATTAGTGGTATGGGTTAAAGCCTCAGTGCCTAGGGCTTGCCGATTGAAAGGTCAGCTGTTCGAATCCCCGCGGTGGGGTGCGCTCCCGCTGTTCGGTCCCAGCGCCTGCCAACCTAGCAGTTCGAAAGCATCCCTGGGTGCAAGTAGATAAATAGGGACTGCTTACTAGCGGGAAGGTAAACGGCGTTTCCGTGTGCGGCTCTGGCTCGCCAGAGCAGCAATGTCACGCTGGCCACGTGACCCGGAAGTGTCTTCGGACAGCGCTGGCCCCCGGCCTCTTTGAGTGAGCTGGGCGCACAACCCTAGAGTCTGTCAAGACTGGCCCGTACGGGCAGGGGTACCTTTACACCTTTACCTTTTTATATACAGTCATCAGCCATTGCTAAAGACACTGCCCAAAGTAAAGGGTTATTACTGTGGCAGCCACTGTTTTCCAATGGTTTTATTTTGGGGTGTATAAGGTCTCATAACTAGTTGGGTCTAACAGCTAGGATTTGACCTGACAGGTTAGCATGGTTAAAATGAACTTATCCCTAGTACAACAACATACCAATATCACAAACAGTCATATTATAGCAGTATTATGAGAATGTATGGCAACAGATACAGAACATTTGGTCACTATGGTCTATTATGCTGTCTCCATTATTTAAAATTAAGGATATCATATACAAATCAGGGTATTTTGAACATAGCCTTAAATGCTTAATGTGTTGCTTTGTGATGAACCAATACAAAAACTTTGTTTGAGGTTCTGTTTTAAAGCTTTAACGTTTGACCTTTTTAAAGTTAATCCCTCTAAACAACCCCCCCCCATGTGAATATCTGATTTGTTTCTTCACTCCTCTTTTCATTTCTGCTTCAGTATTTGACATACATTAGCCATTGGCAGTCTGTGGCCCTCCTGATGTTTGGCTTCTAACTCCCATGAGCCCCACCTAGCATGGCTTGCAGTCAGGAATAAAAGAAGTTGTAGTTTCCCACCTGTGATTTACATGTTTTGAAACTGTAGTAGACCCATGCCTGCTGTGTGAAAGAGGCTAAAATAGAAAGCAAATACATAAAACCAGAAAGCAAATGCATAAGCATATGAGTAAGCCCATAAAGAACCTACTGTGGATTGTGAAAGTGATATATTAGTTCAGCTCCCAGCCTTATGCAGGAAATCCTTTATAGGAGAGCTAGAACTAGGCACTGGGATTCCAAAGCTGGAGCAAAAGAATAGTTCATTTATAGTTGATCCATTTCTGGAAGCCATAGGCTGTATTATGTACATCGCATGGTATCCTAAGAATGATTGGAAGAGTCTTGTTGCATCCAGCCAAAGGCCTCCATAGTGCGGTAAACAGTTTCCACACTGGCCAGCCAGGCGCTTGGAGGAAGCCCATACAAGCAGGATATGAGGGCAATAGTGTATGGTGTCCTGGGGCTGCACCACTCCCCTGGCCTCCCTTTGACTGAGTCACTGCTGCATACCAGGATAACAAGGAGGTGAGGAAAGCGGAAGTGATGCTAATATGGTGCAAATGTGTTAGCAGAAGTGACAGAGTGGCTCCACTGCCAGGTTTGCACCATGCTGATCTAACCACCACTTGAGAGACTCCGCTGGAGGGAGGTGATATGAGTGGTACAGCACCGTCTGTTCTGCCACTGCACAAGGGCAATAAGCATCTCCCAACTACTGTTCTTCATCAACTCTTATTCAGGGACATGCTGCCTTCCTTTGATTCTGGAAACAGCATATTTCCATCATTATTTGTAGCCACTGATAGCAGTTTATAAAGTTTAATCAACTCTAGGTAAAACTGCATGATCTTTGCATGGGACACGATGCCATTTTAGCACTGCTAAAGCCATAGTAGATAAACTGTGGGGGACGGGGAGGGTTTTACTGAAATCACAAGAAAACTAATTGGGAATAGTTACCATTCAACATTTTGGTTCCTAAACACACAGTGTGGAGTAGCTTGATAAGAACATATGCATAAAAACCTGGTGCCCCTTGAGCCCCTTTGAACAACTACAGCACAGAGGAATTGGAGAAGATCTGCCTAGGTATTGCGTACTTAGGGCTGCCATATTTCAAAAGGTAAAAACCAGGGCACCCCAAAAGTTGTTGAGCTTACCTAAGATCCAGGACAAAGCACCACATTTTGGAAATTCCCCATTTGAAATCCTAGTAAAATCTGGATGTATGGCAGCCCTGTGTGTACTTGACTAACTGCGTGCTTTTGCTGCCTCACTGAGCTGCTATTCTGAGACAGTTGAGGTCCTTTGTAAGTGCTCGGAGATCTGGAATCTTGGTTTCTTCCCTGAGAGACAAAAGAGAGGCTGCCCTAAGAAGAAACTTGAACACTTGCAGTTTCTTGCATCAGTGCTTGATGCATTGATAAACAGCCAATACCTCTTAGATTAGAAAACTTTGATAAATCCTATGTAGAGGGGAAATTGGGTTTGCTTTCCTGGATACAATGGTTTAGTAAAATTGACTCTGATCTGTTGCACAGAATTTAGTCATATCACATAATAAGATTGCTATGTACAAAAAAAATATGCAAACTTAAAAAATATAATTTGGACATAATACACATTTTGTGGCATTCAGTAAATCAGGTTCTTGAATTTATCCTATATGTATAGTTAAATGAATGAAATATTATTCCACATGCACGTTCAGAACCCAAGAGAAGATTTTAACAAAACAAAACAAAAACCCACTACCCTATGCAAAGAGCACAAAAGTCAGCCAACTGTGAAATTACAGATCATCTGGATTTCCCTCTAGTTTTGACTGTTTCAGTGAGCTAGAATCGGCACATTTTCTGCAGTCTACAGCTCTTGGAGTTCATAGTGTTTTATACCAATTTGCTGCAGTTGATTACATGTCCATCTTACTACAGCACTTTTTTGAGTATGCTTGATGGTTTATAGCAAATGTCTTGCAGAGATAATACAGTAAGATAATGCTATTGATAGCTAATATGCAGCTGCCAAGCTGCTCCCTTAAAACAGAATACTAAATGAGAAAAATGTATGGGAATACATGTTTATATGCAACTAGTATATATTTAAATAGAATGAATAAGTAGATCTCTATTTGTAGGATTGAATGAACTGTTTATTTCTCTGTTTATTACAGTATATTGCTTAACTTTGGTGTTCCATTAATAAGAATTTGTAAACTGTTGCATATGTTTGATCTTTGTATGAGCCAAGAGCCTGAGCTGGAGCTGAACAGAACTATTGTCATATCTTCTAACATTTCATAGATGAGAACAGGGACATTTCCTCCTACATAATTGATCCACTTCTAATTTCTCCTCTCAGTTTCCTTTCTGAAACTCGTCTACAAAATAGTCTTTTCCTCCTGGTCTTTCCCTATTCAGTCTGAAACCTATCCGAGGAGATGGGTTTCAGTTGAATCTGGTTTTAAATACCAAGTGAATAAGAGTTTCCTTGAGCATACACAGAATATTTTCTCTTATAAATTAACAATGGTAATCTCCAGTTTGAGAATGTACATTTATTCCCCAAAGAATCTTGAGATGTGTAGTTTGTTAAATGTTCTAAGAGTTGTTAGAAAAGCCTTATTTTCCTCATAGAGCTACAGTTCCAAGAGGGAAGTGGGATTGATTGTTAAACCACTTTGGAAATTGTAAGTCTCTGAAGCAAAAGGGGTCTCCTAACAACTCTCAGCACCCTTAAGAAACTACACTTCCTAAGATTTCCATGACTGTTTAAGCTGGGATGATACAGCTTTTACATAGTGTAGATGGGGTCTCAGTGTCAGGCATCTTCTTACATGATTTAGGGTGAAAGATTGGATGGATGATTCACTGACAAGATGCAGAAGGCAAGAAGAGTTTGGAAAAACAATAGAATACTTGATAGAGAATATTTATAGTAGATACTGAATAACGGTTCTGCCCTTTGCTCTGTAGCTGAAGGTTTCATTCTGTAAAGGGCTGAAAGATATACTTTCTTCTTTCTCTTCTGCAGTATAGCCAAGGTCAACAGACCCAATTCCACTTTCTTTTGCTCTTCTTAAGGTGCAAAATTGAAATGTCTTTAAATTAAAACTCGTTACATTTATAAGTATGTCTCTGAAGCAGTTGATTATTTAAATACTAAAGGCACTTATACCTTAAATTCCAGCAGGGCTGCTGTTAGTTTATTGTTGCACCTTTAGTACAGGGGTCTGGCCCATTCAAACTCATGTCTCATAGAGTCCCATAGGAATATTTGTTGGATTGTGCTGTGATACCTGATTATTGAACACAAATATTTTATGGCCAGTTAGAAGTTATAGAACAATGACATTTATAGAAATTAGTGTTCCTGTAATGGCCTGTATAGGGAACATTCCACTAGAGTGGAAAATACATATCTGTAGATATGGGGCATTCTGTTTTCAACTGCACAATTTACAATATAATATTAACATAGGTGCTTGATCTTTCAAGCCTTTTTCACTCCCAAGAGCCCATTATTCTTGACCTAATTAATATTAATAGGCCAATACTATTTAGGAAGTAGGTTTAAATGGGTAATCAATCTAATGTTGGTTTGTGAATAGTCCAAGATTTATTATTTGATTTTCCTACCCTCTGAGAATGTTACTTAAGTTTATTTCCATTGCAAAATATTTGTTTGTTCATATTTTCTTAATCAGTGCGTTGAGATTGTAATTGTCTTCTGAAAAAATATTTCCAATATGGTTGTTGGCTATGTTTGTGAGGTATTCTAAAAATTTCTTACAATATGTCTGTCCCAAACAAAGAGAAACCATTATAGTTTTTCTGGTGATCTGGATACTTAGGTGATAAATGGCTTGGATAAAAGAGGATTAGAGAGAGAGAGAGAGTGGCACAACATACCAGATTATACTATATACTTTGCTCTGTATTTCATTGCACTTAAAGCTCTTAGTATTAATCTCTGTCCACTATAAAGCACCATTATTTTGGACCAATATTTTCTACTCTGCCTTTAATTATTAAAGCCATAAAAATGTCAGACTTGGAAATACTTCCAGTTTGGATTGTTATTTAAACACTTTCAAGAGGAGCTGTGTTACTTTGTTGTAAAAAAATAAAACAAAGATTCCCATACCATCTTAAGGATAACTTACTACATAATATAGTTTCATAGATAAAGTAGATGGTTTACTTTAGAATAGTGCATGATTAAAGTTCATTGCCTAGGTACTTCCCAGATAATTTTCCTACCTATTGATAATACCTTATGGAAGAGTAATATCTTTGCCAAACTCTCCAGATATTGGTATTATTCAGATACCAGTAATACCTTGGCCAAACTACATTTTCTAGTACAGTGTTGCTCTTTTTTGTGTGCTTTGTCAAGAAAGATTAATATCTTCCACCATTAAGACGTTAATTAATTTTCAGTCTTGTACACCTCCACTATCCATTTATCTTTTCTGAAAAGACAAATTATTACATAACTTTGAACTACTCTCCTGAGCTTTATTACTAGTATAGTAAGAACATTGTTTTAACAGAAGCATTTATTACAGAAATTTAAAAAGCACAATCAAATGAACAGTAAATATCCCTCTAATATTCAGCAATACAGTTCTGACTCCATTTGTCCAGTGCTATTTTTTTCTAAACAATTAAAAAGAGCCCTTGTTCTTCTGTTCCTTATCTTGTGCAGTTTGCATTCTTAAATATGTAGCAAAAGTAGAAGAAATGGCATTGTTTTTAACTGGGAAGAACATGTTTCTGCTGAAGTACTGTGACTGGCTATACCACGAGGCCCAGTGTCAGCAGAGCATCGTGAGGTGCATGTCCTGTAGAGTCCAGTGGAGCTGATTGCACTCACTTTCACTTGCAGGGTTACCTGGCAGTCACAATGGTAGCCCAACCCTGCCATGGAGGTAAGCCCACTCACAAAGCATACAGTTACAGCCCTGCTGGATCAGACCAGCAGACCTGTCATTAGCTACCAGATAGTCTAGTCTAGGCACCCAAGTTGGTAACTATTGCAAAGAGAGAATGGCAGCTGCCTCCTTTGTCCTCACATGCATGTGAATGAACAGACATGCCTGCAGTAACACCTGGGAAACCTGTTTAAGAGGAAGGGGTAGAGGTAGGAGTTGCAGTGCTACCACCACCAGGAGGGTAAACTGGCAGGCATGGGGGGGACGGGACGGGACTCATGAACCATGAGAATAATCTGTCAGAGCTCCCCCCACCATAAAAATGTGGATTCAGACTTGTATACTACTTAAACTCAGTGAAGTCTGTACACTTAGACATAAAAAGTTAGTACAGGACTGCTTGAAGTTTTTATGAATTATCATAAAGTTACATTAATATTTGCTTGACATTATTTTCAGATCTTTCATCAGTTTTTAAATCCTTTAAAAACACACAATTTTTATGGAATAGAGGGGATAGTTGGATGGATATAATAGTTCGCAGTCAGACAAATAAATGGTGATATTATAATGGATCCCATAAAAGTGTGGTTGCTTACGCCTCACATTTTTAGAAATTAGATTCATTAAGCATCTGGTTTTATGAGCTGTTAAAGTTGGAAATCCCAAAGAGCAATTCTGAGTCTTCAAATTTGAATGATCTACTATTTAGCTGATTCACTTCACTCTTGTCCACGTTGATTTAACACCAGTATATTTCTGACTCATTCTGCCTGTCTCTTCTTGACTATGAGTTCTGGAAGACCTACTCCCTGTCTGGCAGGCCTGGCCCTGACAGACTGCAGCTACAAAAGCTGAGGCTGCTGAACAGACTCTTAGGTAGGGACATTGTTTAGGGGGTTGTTGTTGCTTTTGATATCAATGTTTTGTATCTTAATTTTATATCTTAAGATTTATGTTAAAATTGTTTCATTTGGTTGTGTACCTTTTGGTGTTTTTTTATTGTTTATGACTACTTTTGTTTGTAATTACATAATTTTTTTCATGTTGTAAGCTGCCTTTAGCCCAGTTTTAACTATGCATGTCTATTTACAGTAATGGGTGCAGGGTTATGATATTCAAATAGTTAAAGAAGCTACTATTATTGTATTTAATTTTAATCTTCCTTACAAATGTTTTTGCAATTTGCCATAAATATAGTGGATTCTCTGTTGATTAAGATGATGGATTCTGTATTGTCATTACATTTTCTAAAGTTTTAGAACTTCAGTGTATCTGATTTCATAAGACATCCCATTCATGAGGCAATTAGGTTGTACAGCTGCATAAGCTTGCGTAGGGTTTTAGTTAAGCTATGTAAGCAAAAGCAAGTATCTTGGCTGTGAGTCCTGGAATACCTGTTCCCTGCCTTGCAGGCTTTTTCCCACCTGGCCTGGGAAGGCAGGGTCCTCACTGACTCCAGGTACAAAAGCAGCACCTGCTGAAGAGGCCAGAGACTATCTTGGCTACGACTCCTGGAAGACCTGCTCCCTGCAGGCCTGGGTGTGTGGGAGTCCTGACTGACTCCAGCTACAAAATATGAGGCTGTTGAACAGACTGTTGGGTTGGGTTATTGTTTAGGGGGGTTGGTTGGTGCAGGGTTGTTGATCTTCTTGTGGTTGTTTTTGTTTTGTGTTGTTTTTTATATCTTTATTTTGGATCTTATGATCTATCTGGAAATTGTTCATTTTGGTTGTGTACTTTCTGATGATCCTGTCACGATTCCTTACCTTGGCTCCCAGGACTTGTAGGAATTGCTCCTCTGCTCTAATTCTTCACCTTGAAGGTCCCAGGCCACAGAGACGTTAGGCTGGCCTCAACTAGAGCCAGGGCTTTTTCGGCCGTGGCTCCGATCTGGTGGAACACTCTGTCACAAGAGACCAGGGCCCTGCGGGACTTGACATCTTTCCGCAGGACCTGCAAGACAGAGCTGTTCCACCAGGCCTTTGGCCAGGGCACAGCCTGACTCCCTCTCTCGGCAATCTTCGCGGAGCTCTGGCCCAATGGTTGCCAGTGGCTTGAATTAATTAATTTTATAATGAATGATTTTAGAGTGTTGTTTGTGCTGTACTTTTGTACTGTTTTATTGTTGTTAGCCACCCTGAGCCCGGCTTCGGCTGGGGAGGGCGGGATATAAATAAAAAATTATTATTATTATTATTATTATTATTATTACTACTACTACTACTACTATTATTACGCCCATACCTTTGCTGAAGACCCTGCTCTTGCTAAATAGCCTCCCACCCCAATACAGCAGTACATTTTAAGATTTTAAGTATCAATCAACCCAAAACACATGTAACTTTCTCTTTGTACTGAGGCCTGCCTGCCATTCCTTCGCTGTGAACCCTGCCAGTGGCCCACTATAACATCAGTTCCTCTCCATTCTCATGTGCCATTGTGGTCTCTTTCTTAGATGCCATGACTTCAGTTCTAAAATAAGGCTTTTTCAATCTGGGCAAATTCTTATTTCCCTAGCAGCGTCTCCCTACTCAATCCTGAATTGTTTAGGAGGATCACCTGAGTCTGTGGAGAAGCTTTTTGGGGAATGCAGGTGGCTGCAGGGGAGGGAGAGGGGACAGGAAACTTTTATTCCCTGTTCGTTAAATTGGCTTATCGTAGGATCCCAGCCTATATACTTATAATTGTTCATTGAGGGAAGCTTGCATTATCAGTTTTAGATTCCCCCCTCAGTCCAGAACTGAATTAAGATGGATGAATATGTGATATCACAGTCTGTGAAGAATTCGCATTTTTAAGGGTCAAGTGCTGGCCTATAACATGGGCACATGTTTGAACTGTTTTTAAGATTAGGGTAACACAAATGTATCTAAATTCATGTGACTGACAAAATTAACTTGTGTGAAAAACTGATTGTGACCTTCAATGTTATCAAATACCTGGAAAAAATGCTTACAATTTTTGGTAATTATTATTTTTAATAGAATTCTACAACTGGGTATAGTGCAAGAAGGATGTTACACTTATTTCAGCACCAATTTGGCAGCAATCCTAACATTTACTCATGAGTAAGCCCCATTGAACTCCGTGCTACATCCTTTTCAGTAGACATGCATGGGATTGCCATGTTAGTTTGGACTAGCTTTAAGCATTAGTGAGTTCCTGGTTGTTGTTATTATTATTATTATTATTATTTTATTATTTATACCTCGCCCATCTGGCTGGGTGTCCCCAGCCACTCTGAGCTACTCTTAATTGCATGTTCAGTTTTGTATTCCTGTTTTGGGGGGACAGGGGCTGAGTTGAAAATCCATGGTCTCATCACTACACAGTCAGTAAAATTTACCATTGTAAATAATTGTTAGAATTGCCTGCTATTGGGTGCTTTAAGCCTGCGAAATATATATAAATAATCTGACCTTTAAAGCATTATGATACAGAAATATCTCTGTAATGATAAATGTGATTTAAAAGGATAGGGACTTGTCCTCTTTTAGATAGGCATATTTTTTAAAGTAGGCATTCAATCCTTATGAGAAGTGTTGAGTTGTGACAGCCATACAAGATGGATTCCTGTATTTATCTGCGAAAGGGGCACAGCACAGGCAGCTGCAGTACATGCTTCCCGAGCAATGAGCCTGAACTCTGACCTAGAGATATCACCTCTGTGAGATGAGTCTTCATGCCCATTCAATCCTTGACCCTTCTGCTTCAGACTACCATTGACTTGGCCAATTTATGATGGGGACCCAGCGCTGCTCGTTTCATATCTATTGCCAGACTTGCTTTGAATGGTAATGACCTGGTGATAACCTGAACGCAGAGAGTCAAGCCAGTGTCCTAGAGGTGAAAGGCTGTCATTGCAACATTTATCATACACACCACACGTGCTTCCCTGTGGATATGTTCACATGTATTAAAACCGTTTTCTTTGTGAATGTCTATTGCTTTTCATGTCTAAAGAAGAAATAAAACACAGAAAAGCAGGAATGAAACAGACAGTCTTTCTTAACATTTTTTCTTCTTGTGCAGAGTTCTAGAATATAGACCTTGCAGGCATTTTCTGTATGACTCTTACTGATTTATATCAAAAAAGCATGGAGGTCTCTTGGTTGACCCTCCCTGTACATAGTATCCTTTATTCCCATTAGGGTGAAAGAGAGCCAGCTAATGCATTCAAGATTCACCCCCTCCCCATTTTTCCATTATTAATTAATTCTAACTCAGTCACTTTCGCTAAAGCTTTAATGGTGTCAAGGCCCTTTCCTCCCCCATTCCTTTCCAAAGGATTTGAATAACATTGCTCATTTAGAGCCTGTCTTAACCTCTGTATGGTTGGGCAATTTGAATTCTTATTCTTTCTTCCCCCCTTTTTCCCTCTATTCACTCTTCCAGTTGTTTAATGCTGATTCAGCCATGCATTACCAGTCAACCCTTATGTATAAATTCCATAATAAATTAAATAAAACTCTGTGTGGGTCAGCTTAGGCTAGCCCGATTAAAAAATGATTTACTAAAGAGACAGAGAGAGGGGGACAGTAGAATGTGCTTCTAAATCAATTATGAGTCCATTCACTGTCAGCCTGTTGTACATAATAGTGTATTAAAGTGCATTCTATAGTGTAAAAAAAAATTGACTCTTTCGTTGAAAGTGAATTAATATTTGCAAGTGCATAATAATGTTTGAAAAGCTATAAACATTCACATTTAATCCCTCATTTCAGGCTAAGTATATACAGCATGAATTATAATATCCATATGAATCTTTATGTTGTGCTTATGTCATTTTTATAGCAAGATCCCCACAATGCAAAAGGTGAATCTGGGGTGGTGGCTATTCTTATAAGACTGAACATCAAGGGGAGAAATGGGGCCACTGAACTATGAAAATAAAATTGATTTCAAAGTTCAGTTCCGCATATAAACTGATAGTTGTGTTGGCAAATTATTACATACCGTCTTCTGTTTAGCATAAGTGTATTGCCCTTAGGATATACTGCTGTGGCCACTACAGGAATATTGAATTGGTCTGGTGGAAGAAGAATAAATAATAATTTTTAAAGATACAGTCTCACTATGGCATGTAGGCATTATTAAAAGAAGTGTTTCCAATTATTCCATGTGGGGAGAAAGGTGGCAAGTGATACTAATGCTTCATGGTTAATTCTCACAATTTATTTCTATTAAATGCTTAATTCATCTATGCTTAATATTGGATAGCTAAATGTTTGAATGGACATCAAAAAACACTTCTTTTAAGGTGGTGTGATACAAAAATAAAATGTTTACATTGAACTTAGTGGTAAGAACATTTGCGCCTACAAGTTTGATTGCAGTCATCAGGTAAGGACCATGGTGGAATCTGCACACATGTTAAAAAACGTTGTGAAAATGCTTTTTTTAAAAAATAGTTTTGAAAAATGCATTGAATTTGCCATAGCTCAACAGTCGTCATCTAGTGTCACAATTGTATATAGCACTTTACAACACATTCAAAACGTTTTATTGGCAGCTGTATAGCTGTGTCCCACATCAGCCCTTTGCTAATTATGTATGGAAAAGCTTATCTTAATTGGGGTAATTATTTTGTGAAAAATTACCAGATTTCTCACGTGATTATTTGAATCAGAGTTGAGTAATCTTTTTTTTCTGTTGAGGGCCACTTCCCCTCAACTGTAGCGTGACAGAACTAATGGTGTTCTGGATTACCGAGTAAAAGATTGTCCTGCTTTTTCACCATGACTTCCTCAGTTTTGAATTCCCAACCCTATGCAGGTCTACTCTGAGTAAACCCTACTGGGTTTGATGGGGTTACTCTCAGATAAATATTCAGGATCATTATTTTTTAAATCAGCACAGCAGAGCTGTTTAGGTGCTGCTCTTAAAGGCAATTTCTGACTTTAGGTACACACACACACGGGAAGTCTCCCAATTTGTTCTCCAAGAGGAAAAACTTTTTTTAAAAAACAAAACATTTTTATCAAATAAGAAAAAAATTGCACTTCTATTTTAGTCTGAAATTACACAAGAAGAAGAGGGGAAACACTTTAAAAACCACAGAAATGAATAAGAAATGAGTAAGAGGGAGGGACTTCTGATGGGATGGAAGAGTGGGGCAGCTTCAGGATGTTCAGGAGCTGCATAAAATGAAATTTGGGACCACATGTGGGTCACAGGTTGCATATTGCCCATCTGTGATCTAACAAATAGCTCTAAGCACTCAAATACATATGGTTTTATCATTAGGTCAAGAACCCTAGCATATCTCACTTTGAGGAGCCTTAGAGTTGGAAAGTATATGGATATTTACAGGGCTTTTTTCAGCCAGAACTCACTGGAACTCAGCACCTCTCAGGTGGCCGCCATTGCCATTTTAAGAGAACAAGGGAGGTGTTTGTGGTGAGTTCTGGCACCTCTTTTTCTAGAAAAATAGCGCTGGATGTTTATATGAGCACAGCGTGTGTATATGATGAGCAAATCCATTGAATCTGCTGGGTACATTAAAAACTAACAAGCACAAGAACAAAAAACTCCTCAGTCATATTGGATTATAGTCTTTCTATATATCAATCTTGAATAACACTCTGCAGACAAACAAGAAAATACTAAGTACCAATGCAAGAAAAAATATAGTGATACGTAAACCAACCTTTTCCCCCTCTGCTTAATTCTGGGAACTGGTTAACTCTGGGAACTGTAGAGAAAAACTTCCCAGACTTCACATCTATACAAACAGCTTAGAAGAAGTATTAGGATTTTGCATAAGCTACTGTTTTCATGTACTCTCCTTCTCACAGTTGTCCACTAATGGTAAGCCAACCCATGGCTTAGTGTTAGCATGTGGGCTTCCAGAAATGAGATCATAGCTGCTTTGTTCCTCTTCTGGTCCTTCTGCTGTGAGCTTGCTCATAGGCTTCATGTGCTGTCCAAACCCAGGCTCATAGTCTGTTTTGCTCCAGACAAATCAAGAGCTGTAACCAAGGGTTTTTTGTTTACTGGTATTCAATTCATGATTTATCTGGACCAGACAAACCAGGAGTCCAGGTTTGGATAAGACATTAAGACAAACCATGGCTCAGCTCAGCAGGACCAGGACCAGAGGGGAAGAAGAGTAGCTACAATATCTTCTTTGGGAACCCTCATGCTTGTGTTTAGTGTGTGAACTGAACCAGTGTGCATTACTGTGGGAAAGGTAAGAGAAAGTGGCAAATGAGAAAGTTGGTTCTGAGCTGTGGGGCAAAATGTGGGTTGGGGTAAGTTTGTAATGCCTTGATTATTTTGAAATTGGAATGGAGGCATCAAAATTAATTATTTCAATTTCTAGAATAATGTGATGCTTTGTGATAAATGAAACTCAGTAAGGTAACCCTCCATATCTCCTTTGATCTTCATTTTAACCTGTGGATTTACTGTGTCCAAATAATTGAATGTTGTTAGTGGGGTTTTTTCATTTTTAAATAATTGTCATGTTTATTCATTATTTGGATAAAAGTGTAACAGTATGTTGCACAACAAAACAGTGAAGAAATATACATACACACAAGGCTTAAGTGTTTAACCTTGGTTAGGTTCTGGTTAATGCTCATGATTCAGGATCTACCCAAATTAAGCAATTGCTTTGTCTAGCAAATAGTCCCATAAGAAGAATGAATAGTATTAAATGATTTCCCTCTGGTGACTGGAAGTATATCTTCCTACTGATTCAGGTAATTCTAAGATTGTGCCTTCACTCTTTCATGCTAGAATGCTTTTCCAATAAAATAAAGTAGAATGTAGAATCTGCTACATAAATGTAATATTAACCTAGATTTCTCTGAGGACCACGATAAATGCTGGAGGTCTCGGCAAAGTCTAAATGGGAAAGAATATTAAAAGAATATTAGTGTTAGAATAGGATGCATGGGACTGTACAAAACCAATAGGTGTTGATTGGGAGTGGTACAAATTCTATATTAGGTTTGAATGTAGTAGGTAAATTAATTCTATAAAATATAACATTTGGGAAATAGCACTGAGAAACAGGGAACACATTTTCTTCATATGCAAAATAATAGATTTGAGAACATGTGTAAATGGTGGTGGTAGTGGTGTATTTCTAGTGTGCCATTTTTGAAATCATTGAGATGCTGGGTAAACAAGGAGAATAGTAATAATAACAACAATAAAAATGGGTCATGTATTCTAATGGGAAAGTAGTTCTACCTTTCTGGGACTTTTTTGTTGATGATGAGCTAAGGAAATGCTCATTTTTTTGTAGTCATGGGATATTTGTAAATCTACTGAGATGCTTGTATTATTAAAAACATGAATGACTGTAACTTTTTATCACTTTACATCAGGTTGAAAGTCCCTGTCAGTCTCACACAAGTATGAAAGATTACTCTATATAAAATGTACTTTCTTTTAACTTCACTGTGGCTAAGTGGGATGCTAGAAATCCATAGATTGATCTGTATTCGTGCCTAGGGCTAATAATACAATGCCTTCTTTTTGTAATCTAATACATTTACTTTTTTGAGTAGCCTCTAAACTGAAATCCCAGTAGCTTTTATAATGAAAAATCTTTTGCTTCTGGCTTCCCTCCTCACATCACTTCAAACCATAAAATGTGACAATGAACAAACAAACAAACAAAAAAAGCCTTTTGACTCCCAAAGGTTGTGCTTAGAATTGTTTCTCCTTCCCTACCTCCAACTGTGCAAGAAACTTCAGAATTGGTTACCCTACATTTGTTTGTGTTGAACTTGGAAATACACAAACATTTGTACATATTTCATAAGTTACTTTGTACTACCTCAGTTGATATCTCTCACTGTGTAGGAATGTATTCTTTTTGCACAAATGTTTTATTGTTTAGTCCTTCTATGTGTTCTCTCTTGCTAATGGACAAAGCTACAAAGTAACTGTTACAGGCAGTAAGGACTTGATAACCCATTGGGAGAAACAGACAGTGCTGGTGCTGCTGACCAAGACATCATTTGTTTGCGCTATCACATAAACAATGTCAGTATTTCAGTGTAGCAAGCATGTGTTTATCAGGATTTTCTATTTTATACTCCTGCTGTGAGGGATTTTTTTTTTTTAACTTCATAGTTTATGAGCTGTCATTTAGCATCACAGATGATGCCTTTGCTTCATAGCCATTAATATAGTTTTATCAATAATTTGCAAGGGTGTGATTCTTTTCTGGCCATTTGGCAAATGATAAGAAAACAGAAAAGTAATGACTGAATAAAGTGTAAATACCAAAACAAGAATAATTATTACTTTCAGAATAATCTGCTGGATAAAACAAACAGTTGCCTTTAACTTCCTCTATAACAGGCAAGATTAACTAAGGAGAGACAGAGACAGACAGACAGACAGAGAGTTTACTTACTGTATATTTTATCAACTTGACTAGGGAGACCTTAAGGAGCCTCTTGCTTTTTGCTAGTAACTAGGCAAGCTATTCTCTGCTACTTTCTGTATTGGAATGGAAAGGGCATTATTGTATCATTGACCTCTTATCCTTTAATCATGACTTCTTCACAGGGGTGTCAATTGTTGGATAAATGTGTCAGGTTCAACCTTAAGCATAGTAGTAGATTAATATAAATGGATGTCAGGATCTCACACTGGCAGCATCCTATGCCACTCTTCTGTTAGACATGTTTTGAACAAGGGATGTCTTTTTTCAGTAAAACTATAGCTCTTTAACTCTTGCCTCAGCTTGTATCTGGGGCCAGTCCTTTTTATTTTTTAACTTCTTTTTTGGCCTTGATGGAAATGACCACTACATATATTTGTTAAAGATCTCTACTAGAATGATAAGCTATCTATTGGCAACTGCCCAACATTCCTATAATTTTCCTGTACTTTCATAATAGTTCTAGGCTTGGATATCATTTTTATTCCATGTCTTTTAATCACATTTTAATGTTCAGTGTTATGGGTATCATGTATTTTTATTGTTATATTCTTTTAATATTAATATTTTTATAGTGATTTTTATTTTGGAAAGATGCCCCAAGTGGTGTATGAGCAGTAGAAGAGCTGAATAGAATTTTGTATTTATCAGTAAATCAACCTTTTGTTTTGTGGTGTCTTATTCTTTATGGTGAACGTTCACTCTGTGTGTGTGTGCGAGTGTGTGCATGTTTTAATTCAAAATAAAATTAAAATAGCCAACAGCACTTAGAATATATTATCAGGAAAGTATTGTCAAGAGGCAATCTGTGTCTAACTGCTACTACAAAAGATAAAGTCATTTTTCACCTGCATCCTAAAGATAGTAGGTTTGGATAAGGTTATGTGTAAGAGCAGTGTGGAGCTGCAGAGATGTTTATAGTCTCTGCTGTTTTTATTGTTTCAAAGGTGTGTGTTTTAACGCTTAACAGTTGATTGACATATTTACATTACTTGTTCCTAGTCCTTCTTCAAGAAATTGAAGCATCACAGTATTACCTACTAGAATATTGTGCCTATGAAAATAATTTCAATGATAGCTAATAAAAATACTAAAAGCTCAATTGACTCGGGCATCTAATAAAGTCAAAGGATTTATTAAGGCCTCAAATTGGCCAACCTTCTCTGAGAATCTTTAGGTTTCCAGGAGCTTTGGGATTTCACCCTTGTGCCTTTGAAAATTAAATATTTAATATTGCTTTGTATGTGCTTATCATGGACTGTACTTATCATTCATTTGGGTTCTGTGTCAGAATTCATTGGGAAGAAATGACTAACGTTGCTGGCCAAAATAAACCTCTCACTTCCCTTTAACGCCAGGGATTATGATGGCATTACCATTTCAGCAGTCTCCTAGCCCTGCTTGTGTTAGAATTGCAGCTTGATATTGTGCAGATTAATCCAGGCAGAGTCCTGTTTTATTAATTTGCCAGCAGTGATATTCTTCTTGGTTGAACAATTACTTTGAGTGACTTAATGTGCAGGACTATGAGGAATTCTAATAGGAGAATAATGCAGATTATTTCCCTCTTTTAAAAAAGATTTCTGAAATGCATATATGCAAAGATTTTATTCTATAGGAAAAATATATTTATTGTTTAGGATAAGAATATATTTTATTAACCTACATGTAAGCTTCATAGTATTTCATTCCAATCTATGATTATTCCTTGCCCAGCATGCTTCCTCTTTTTTGTGATCATTTGTAGAAATAGCATTGCAAAAGCTGCAGAAAATGGAAGAGAACTTGATGCGTGGAAGAAAGAAGGAAGGAAGGTGAAAATTATTTGCAAAGAGCTTATCTTGAAGTTTTTAGAGCCATAGGTATCTAAAGTGAACAAGGTATAAGTGATATAATGAATAAGATAAAGGACAAATAGCAATTGCATAGCATTTTTCAGCTGTTGCTTCTTGAGAATAACTATAGCACAGTGGTAAAATATCTTCTTTGTATTCAGACTCTCCAGGTAGGGCTGCTGAATATTTCTGTTAGAACCCCTGGAGGGTCGTCTGGTCAGTGAAGACAATACTGAGCCATAGGCACTCTGACTGTACAAGGCAGCTTCCTATGTTCAAACCTCTTCTTTGTTCAATGCTTTTGAACAATTAGAGGAATAATTATGAAATGTTTATGAAGAACCTCATTTGGATACTTCAGTTCTGCAAAAAGACTGATGCTTGCAGAAATGTCTGTTATACTCTAATTCTGTTGACTGACAATAATGGAGCTAGTTGGGTCATAGCTATCCAACAATCTAGCCTATGACTGAGCAGGGTACTCGCAATTCTTGAAATCTCAGCAGCTGTTGATACCATCAACCATTATAACTTCCTGTATCGGCTCTGTAGGATAGGAATGGAAGGCACTGTGTTACAATGGTTCCACTCCTTAACTGCAAGACCAGTTCCAGAGAATGGGGTATGTGTGGCAACTTCTGCTTAGCCCCATCACATTTAGGCTGTGGAGGCCTTTATGGTTTCGCCTTTCCCCCCATGCTTTTTGACGTCTACATGAAGCCATTTGCAGCGGTCATTAGTAGTTTGGGAGTGGGGTGTCAATGTTGTATGTATGCTAATAACACAGAACACATGTCACTGGAAGTGGGTGAAGTCATGGAGATGCTGGATCAGTGTCTGGATGCCACTGTGTTCTATGGTATTCTAGTGTCCTCCTTTGGACTATTGCATTGTGGTCTCTGTGCCCTTGAAGATGGTTTGAAAGCTGCAGCTGTGCAAAATTCAGCCTTGATAGTTCTATTAGATCTTTCTTTAAAAAGAAGAAAAATTGATTATTTAACATACAAACAATAGAAGAAAATAATATAACATGATAATGGATGTCCTGTACATCTGGGTGTAATATCTTGGTTGTTAAAGTTCTCCAAGTAAGTTATTTTTACTGCATCATTTAATATCTAAACCAAGATTATAATCCCATTTCCTTTTACTTCTGATTTTTACAAATTCTGGATGGTAAAACTGCCAGATGGTTTTAGCAGCTTCGGACTGACTTCTTCATGAACCTATTTCAATTTGACTTCTCTTTTGGTGTCCATACAATGCCAGTCCTGAAGTATTTAAACTGGCTACCAATTAGCTTCTGATCCCAGTTCAGGGACCTGGTTACCAGGGAGACTGCTTCTCCCTATACAAACAAACTTAAGATCTTCTGGGGATGTCTTGCTGGTAATGCTATCAGTTAGAGAAACTCAAGGAGTAGATAACCAGACAGAAAGCTTCTCTGCTATAGTAGCCTGGTATACAATGTATTCCTTTCAGAAATTTGGTTGGTGCCAAACTCTGCTTAGTTTTATGTGCCAACTGGAAATATGCACTTCTGATCAGATCTTTGATGCATAGGATGCCTAAATGGAATGAAACTGAAGGTAGTTAATTGATGGGTTTAAACTGATTTCAATTTGTGATTATTATAGCTCTTCTTGTAACTGCCCTGAAGTTCATGCATGAAGAACAGGATATAACAGGATATAACTTATAAACTGACTTCTGATCACCCATGTTCTAGAGGAGACGTTTCTAAGATAATTATAACCCAAATCATTAAGGATTTCATTGCATTAAGGATTTAATTGGTCAAAACCAGGAAACATATTTTGTATCTGCAGAGATTAAATAATAATAAAAAATGGAGTACTGAGCTGCTACTAAAAACATGATAATGTAAATGGGTGCCAACTAACCAAGTTTCAAACAAGATGGGTCAGGTTGCTTATTGCTACATTGAAGCCACGGATTCACTGTTTTTATGAACACTTTCTCACGGCAAAATAAGAGAAGAATTAATTGAATACTGTGTTTTAATAACATAAAAGCAACCCAAATAATTTAGAATAGTTTGAAATTTTGTAAAGTGCTAGATTTTTTGAAGTATAACAGGGATTTTAATACTAATTTCTATATGTTCAAAAGTGACAGTTTAAAATGGTGAAATTGATAGCTAAAAATAAAAAGAAATACTCTTATGCATTTTGCATTTTAACAAGCCTGCTGTCTCATTGGAATGCACTGCCTTTTTGTGCTGCAGTTTATTTTTGGAATTTAATAAGGCACCTGTCATATCTGCCTCAAGGCTAAAGAATATAAAGGGGGAGAAATCCAAGGTACTGTCATGTTTGAATGACATGGGGCCAATTTTAATTTTTTATAGGAGGTGACTGAAATTAGCAGGCCTTAGTGGCAGAGATGCATTGCTGTGCCATCTGCTTTAAATACCCTGTGTTGATAAGCCAGTAATGACGTTGTCCACTGACATTCTGTGGGTACATTTGTTCTCTTTCTAAGGTGGGCTGCTTTGGTATGATCACTTCTTCTTCAGGGCCATTTTCTTTCATGAGCCTTTGACATAAATCATCTTTTTATGCACAGCCCTTTAGTATATAATGGCAACAGTGATTATTTTAGTTATGATTTCAGCAAGATTTCAGACATTAGTAATCGTAGGACTGGACTTATGGCATTTATCACCAAGAATGGGGACACCATCCAGACTGCTGAAATGATGTTATTAGATGCCCAACTACAGGGACCTAGTTCAGATATAATAACAAACCATAGTTGTTTGACTTTGTCACTTGCCTGTTTGTATTATACACAGATGAGCTTTTTCTCTGATTCAGCAGGTCTCTTCTTATGTTCCTATGAGCTCTGTATGTTTGCAAGGAGCATATTTTATGAGACCAATATGCATGAGACACATGCAAGAATATAAAGAGATTTGGTCCTCACTGGCTAAATTATTCTACAGGGGTACCAAAAATTATTACTGTACTTCCTGACAAGTTAGATCCCATAAATGTAGGAGCCGCATAGCTCAAGCCACTCTGATTTTTTAGTTATAACTGAAATTCTTTTGTATTGTATTCAGTTACAATAATCTGTAAGTGGTGTAAAAGTAAGCTAATAATTAAAAATGATGATGGGGGGGGGGAGTTCTTTGTAGCAAACATACACCAGATAATCTAATATCAGGCCCTATGAACCAGAGTTTCAGGATGAATCAGTGATCAATAATAAAGTGATATCTGTGGAAATCATATCATGTATTTCCCAGTAGGCTGCTACGTTGAAATAACCAGGTGAGACAAGACAGGTGTTATCTATGACAAACTGTGTGTCACAACATGTTAGTGTGTCAACGTGTTGCACAAATGCTCCCTGCGCTCCTCCTGGGCCTGGAAAGGGGTTAGTTTAACTTCCAGTATTCTAGTAAAACTGCATTACTTCGTTGCAAAATTATGCAACGAAGCTCTGGTCTATGAAGTCTGCAGACAGAGGATGTCAAAGTATTAGCTGGCACACTAGATTACTGAATTCTAATCCAGGTTTCATATTAGGACTGCTCTATTATCAGCAGTCTGATTAACAATAGCCCGATACTGGAAACAACCTATAGAAATCTGGGTAAATAATATTTGGAATTTTGGCTCTATTGGAATGCCTTACTCACCCCAGAAGGAAAAGGCAATTAAAGAAATTAAAGATAGACACTTTGGGCAAGATTTGGCTTCTATTCTTTTCCTTTATAGTTTTGATACAAAAGCAGGTTTTTTTACGAGATGCTTTGCATTTACAAACTTTGGAGCAATAGCAGGACTCGATGTAAATTCCCAAAAATCTGAAACTATGCATTATAATGTACCCTCAAGAACCCAGAACAATATGGCCTCTCTGCTAAAAAAATTAACTTTGTCAGACAAAATTGAAATATCTTTTCATCACCAGAAATTTGAATAGATTACAAACCTTTTGGCAAAATATCAACCAATATATGTAAAACTATACAATTTGAGAAAGACTTCCATTAAATTTTGAAAATATACTAATATACTTATTATTTCATATTATTTAATCATTTTGCGGAAGATAATGCCATATGAATTGTTCTACTTAAAAACTAGTACCGTATAGCATTGAGCTGATGCTCAAAGAGAGATTAAACAACATTTCAGGGATCAGAGCTGCTAATGAGAAGTATGAGAAATCCACATGAAAAGGTTTGATACATTTATAACTATTAATACATACCTGCCACTTCACTCTTCCTACAAAGGTCAAACAGGCACAGACCTTCAAGCAGTGCCTCTGATGATCCATGGGATGATCCATAGGAAACATTCACTTTACCTAACTTTAGCAAGCAAAGTCTTCTTTATACCTGTCTTTGCTTTTTTGCTCCTAATGGGAGAGCTAAGAAATACTGCCTATATTGTTAGGGAATAATGGATTGTTCAAAGGCATATTTTCTTTCACAGAGATCAGATATCTATTTTTTTCTCTCTCTCTCCTTCTCCCCCTTCCATCATTTGATGTAAAAAACATTTCTGGCCCTATTCCTTGTCCAAGTGTTGGTCTTAATGGTGCCCTTGGAACTTTTATAGTGCATTGGGTCTCCTGCTAGTTGTCAAGGCAGGGTTAAATAACCATATCACTGTTTGCTGCATTGCTCTGTCAGACGGTCTCTCATGATCCTAGCAGATGGTTATGCTTTGCCTTTTAAGTCAGTATTACTATTTTTATTTTTCTCCTATGGGCAAATCATTCAGTGTCTGGAAACTTGGCCTTTTTTCTCACCAGCATATATATATATATATATATATATATATATATATATATATATATATAGTGGTTGTATTTGAGCTCTCATCTCAGAAGTAAGATCTAGCACAGATAAAACAGGAAAAAAATGGTGCACTGCATTTTTTTATTATTAAACAATAGTGTTAAATCCAAACAGGCTTAAACAAAGAAAACACCTCATCACTGCTATTGCTTGTTCCATTTATTTGCCTGACGTTTGGGACTCAGATGGATCATATTGTGTGAACCCTATCCTGCTGCTTTCAAGGAAAATTAGTTGACCATTTTTTAAAAGCCACTAGCTGCTGATCATGAGTGACAACCCATGACATCAAATATGACTTAACTCTATGACTCATTCATTAAAATAAACAACTGGTAGAAATCATTCTACTGCTGTGTTTTATTTGTATTGTAAAAAGAAAGATCATGTGAACAGCTAGCTTGTATACTTTTGGAAATCTCAGTTCATAATATAAATGAACACTTAACCATGTCTTCTCACTCTTATCTCAGCTTTATTTTCCAGTAGTTGTAGAATATATCTGATATCTTCAGCATGCCAACTGGGTAAATCAGTTGATGAATCTCTCCCCCCTCTCCCAAAAATAGCATAGTAACTACTGCTAGGTTCTTTCATCAGATAGTATAGCATCATAGAACTGTAGAGTTGAAAGAGACCTCGAGGGTCATCTAGTCCAGCCCCCTGCAATGCAGGAATCTGAACTAAAGCATCCATGACAGATGGCCATTCAATTATAAGAGGTAAATATTTGGCCATTCTGTAACGAATGAAAGAAATCATGTTGCACTATTGCTAATGACACTTGAGATTTCACTCCTATATTTGTCAATTATCAAAATACACTGTGGGCTAAATGAAGTAGTGGGATAAGTGGAGTAGCTTTTGCTTGAGAGGCTCTGTGGACTGCCTTCGGCATCTAAAGCCTCAGATGGAAGTGTGCCATGGGTGGAAGCTAACAAAATGAGAAAGAAAAGCAGCATTCAGAAATCTTTACAAAACAGCTGCTTTCATGAACAGCTAGCTGCCTCTTCTAATACAATAAGTTCCTAGAATGAAGATGAGGAAGTTTCCTAAAATGAGAGATGCCAAGGGAAGAGACTATTCTACTTTCATAGAGAGGAAACTGGAAATTCAACTGCTTTTTTCCCCATTTTAGCTTTATTAATTTGATTGCAGCTTGTACTCAAGAGAAATATTCCTGAAGCAGTCACACTAATAGGTGTTCGTTCTTTTTACACAAACGTAACCTCTCTTTCTAACATGATGACACATATATTTATTGTTGGGCTCTTGTCATTAAAGTAGATAACATTGGCTTGTATCCAAAGCAACACTTGAATTGGAGGGGGAAGTGGAGTTTCTCCTCCTGACTCCCCCAATTTTTATCCTGATCATATTCTATGAACAGTTTGAGTAGCTGTGAAGTTTGAGTCATCTGTAATTCAAGCACTAATACACAAACAGAAGGTGCATTCTCAAATGTCTTCCTCCTACAGCATCCCCTTTGCCTACAACAGTCCTTAAACAATTCTAGAGGGTTAGAGGTGTGGAGAGTTGATGGGAGGAGGAGATGGGAAATCCCTGTTAATACATGCGGAGTTCCACTTGCATCTCTTTGGCTCCAAGCCATAGATTTTGAAGCCATTTGAAGCTGGATTTTCACAAACACAAGGGTATACAAAAACACAACAACACAACAGAGCCTCTCACATTAAAAGTCCCGAAACAGGGCTGCCTTCAGATGTGTATGTAAGGTTGTAGAATTATTTATCTATCTGATATCTGATGGGAAGCTGTTCTACAGAGTAGGTGCCACTACCTAGAAGGCCCTTTGCCTGGTTCCCTGTAACTCCACTTCTCACACTGAGGGAACCACCAGAAGGCCCTCGGAACTGGACCTCAGTGTCTGGGCTGAACAGTAGGGGCGGAGACATTCCTTCAGGTATACAGGGCTGAAGCCATTAAGGGCTTTAAAGGTCAACACCAACACTTTGAATTGTGGTTCAAAACATACTGAGGGCCAATGTAGATATTTTAGGACCAGTGTTATATTATCCCAGTGGCCACTCTGTTAAGTAATGCCAAGCATACATCTCTTTCTTATATTTCTTGCAGTAGGGATCATGTTGGTAAGGTGACCGTTTCAGTAGGTTTGTTGCTGTCACTTGAGGAATATAAGACCCCCCAGTCTCACCTGGAGCCTTGGATGGTATAGCTGAGGGATTGAAAACGTTTTGGACCCAGTGGGTCAGATTTTTATCTCCTCCGCCCAGGCAGGACAACCCACCTATCAATATCTGACAACAGAATAATTTCGCCAGCATCCCTTCCATAGTGCTTTCCAAATGCCTAATCCTTCAGAAGTTCTGTGCAAAGGCTCCAGCGCTTGCTAAAAGCTTTGTACAGCTCTTCTCAAATGCCTGAAAACCAAGATGAGGAGCACATTTATCCTCCAACCTTGTCACACTTCAACCATTCTCACAGAAAATGTAAAACTGATAAACAGAGATTCTGCAATCATAACTGATTGCATATCTTAGGATTCATTTAGGTGCTTAGAGTAGCTGAGCTCTCCTGCACCACCTCTTAATATATCTTGGCCTACAACTCTTTTGTGTCATCATTTCTCCTGCATGCTCACCAATTTCTTCCATGCAACAGTTTAGGACATTGATAAGCGTCTATGGAAATACTTTCCTGGACAGGCCTATGTTGAAGTTTTGTCGTCTTATGAAAACTGCTTTAAGCTCTCTAGAATTTGAGCTTTTATGTTGATTTTTATCTGTTTCTTTTTTTTTTAAAAAAAAGTTTTACTTATCTACTGGTGCTACAGCTATCATTGTAAGCTGTCTTGAGCATTTTAATGGAAAAGCAGGTTATAAATATTTTAACCATTCCATATAATATTGCCTTGCGAGCTGCATTAAAAATAGAGCTAAAACCTTACCTATTTATTGAACATTATTTTCCCAGAGTTCTCCCTCTGAATTATCAACTAGCTGAGAATGTCTCTGGGCATTCTAAATAAGTAGTGGAAGAGTAAGTACCACAGAGCTGCACTTCCTCTTACCAGGCTTACAATGTGAAATTCAAAAAAGAACTTGAAGTATGGGATGGGAGGGATGCACACGCTGCAGATGTGACAATCACTTGTACATTTCCACCCACTCAACCCACTTACATGAGAAGTGCAGTAAAAGAAATTACAGTACTTCTTCTTCTGTTATTCCCTGAAAGAGATGCCTAATACATTAGTATTCAAAGTATATAGCAGTTTAATATTTCCTTGTATTTTTCTTTAGTAAATGTTACAAAACAAAATGTCCAGCATGAATGTCTGTAGTACCAAACTGTACAGTCTGAGTGATCTAGATAAAAGCCCATTGAAATTAATGAAAATTAATATATTTGACATTTATGACTGGCCTTGAAACACGGGTCTACCCATATGAATACAAACACCTGTCAAATATTCATATAGCTCTATTAAATTCAGTGCTGGGGCTAATGTGATTGAAATGTACTTCATGCGAGAGAACTTTCAAAACTCGGATAAAATTGTCAATTAGTTTACCTATATTTGTACTCATGCTTGGTGAAACTGATGGTTCTCTTTACTTTCAGAATATTGTTGCAAGAGCCAGTTCACATGAGCTTTGGATATATGACAGATCCTTTCTGCACAATTCTGTAGTCATCTTGCAGTGGGAAAGGACTCCATCAAAACAAACATGAAATAAGCATGACTTGTGGCCACAACATGTCCTAGACTTAGAAGGTTCACAATGCTGGTTACTATGATAAAATTTAATTTGTCCCAGAACAAAATACTGTAGTTGTGGTTCATTTATTTTCTTCCTTTTTTGTAGGGAGGAAAGCAACAGCAAACAATTAAAATAACTACTGAAAAAAGGCAGTGTACTGTGGTACCTCTGGTTGCGAACGGGATTCGTTCCGGAGGCCCGTTCACAATGTGAAAAGCCCGCAACCTAAAGCGCCGTATCTGCACAGGTGTGCAGCGTGATTTGGTGCTTGTGTGCATGCGTGAAGCACGATTTAGCACTACTGCTCATGCGTGAGCAGCGAAACCCGGAAATAACCCTTTCCGGTACTTCCGGGTCGCCATGGGACACAGCCTGAAAAAACATAACATGAGGTATGACTGTAATGGAGCCTCTTTCCTAAAATTGTACAGTGGTACCTTGGGTTAAGAACTGAATTTGTTCCGGAGGTCCGTTCTTAACCTGAAACTGTTCTTAACCTGAGGTACCATTTTAGCTAATGGGGCCTGAAGCGTCTGTAACCTGAAGCGCCTGTAACCCGAAGTACCACTATATTTGAAACATTGTTTCCAGTTTGTGTGTGTGCTTCTGTTATTAATTTTAAAAGACTTCCTTTTGACAACTGCAGATGTAAACTAGCCTACCTATTCTAAAGCTGGAGAGAGTAGTCTAGAATATGTTATGTTAATAGTTCTGACGGCAATGAAATCACAATGCTTTTGTCACTCGCAATTTAATTTGGCACTACTGTCTCTGCTACTTGGGTGGAATATGTGCTTCCATTTGACCTAATCTAACTGATCCACTATCAGAACCAGCATTTATGCCTACAAATGGGGTGGACATAGCAGCTGCAAAATCCAGATGCCAAGCTTCACAGTTTATATTTTCACAGTGCCATCTGGGTCTCTGGCTATTCCTTTTATTGTTTATTGGCTAGCTGTATAGCTGGCTTTGCTGGGCAGTAGAACAGCCTGTGGGATATTTTCTGGGTCAGATCATTTATGGGAGTATCTTGTAATTTTGATTCCATTTTTCCCCATTGAAATAAACTCAAATCCGGGTGGCTTTGCTCTTTTTATATATCAGAAGTGTGATTTTTTGAACCAATAAAACAGGTGTTTCTTACTCAGAAAAAAACCCTTATATATTTTAGATTTATGACGCAATGTATTATAGTCAGAGGCTGCTTATACCATGTGTAAGACACTCAGAACTGATCTACATGTGCAGTCCCATAGCTACTTGAAATTGATTCCACATGTTATCTTCTTAGCATCACATTGCTCTTTGTGGATCTGATGCATCAGCCTCTCATGTTTCCAGTAGCTGGCACTGAAGTTCACAAGGAATTACAGCTATGTTTCCTGGCACATCCTGGAAGAGGCCTGCCATGTCTCTTCAGAAGACCTCTGAAGGATAAAATAATAGGACAGCCACTGCTATAGGGATAGTTGTTCTCATGTTAGAAAGCTAAACTGGGTTTTCTTTGAGGCAGTAGACAATCCATGCTCCAGAAGTCAAGCTGAGAATGTTTCAGAACAGTAGGTCAAGGAGGCAGCAAAAGAGATATATATATATATACAGTTTCCAGAGCTGGATTTCTGCGCCCAAACAGTGTGTATCAATGTGCTTTTTACTCTACCTTATTCCTGGCCACTGAAAGGCAGTTTGAATAAAAACATCTGACACTATTGCCAGATGACACACACACTTGGATTTGGGTGAGTTCTGGCCTCCTTACCTTAGGTACTGTAAGACTGTTACTTCAGACGAAACCCCGGGTCTTGTTTTGTGCAGACTGAATGAGTATTCTTCACTTATCTAAGCTACTATTTTTGGTTGTGTTGTGGGCTGCCATAATTGGCCCAACATTTTAGAAGACTTCTGTGGTGTGCACAATATTAAAGGAAGGACCTGTGTGTGCTTTGATTCAACATGGGGTTGTAATGCACGCCACTTACAATACTAACGCGTGAAATGGTCCTTAGAGGAGATGCCAATTTCCTATTCTTTTATACTAGAGAATAAATTGCAGTGATCTGAAAAAGTCTCGTCTGAAATTAAAGAAATTCTTCCTCCCCATTTTTTTAAAGACTGAACCTTCAGAACTGAAATGTGTATTTTAATACTGCTGATATCATGACAACCAAGTGCTTTCAGAATACAAAGAGTTCTTCTTTTTCAAGTGTGGCCTTGAAGAATAAGAAAAAGGAGTGCAGCCGCACAAAACTGCTTTTCTCGAACAGGCAGTTAAGAGGAAGTAAGGTTTCCCACTCTTTTTTCCTGAACTTTTTTTGTGAGAAACAAAGGTGCTACAGTTAAAGTCATTTAATCAGAAACCATTAAAATATTACAGTTTGCATTATGGCAGCAAAGTAAGACGAGTCAATTTTAAAAGAGTTGATATTACCTCATCAGGAAGGAAGATATCCTATAAGCTTAGGGCAGTTCCTCCAGTGCTCTGATGCCAAAGAACACATTTCAGATCTCATCTGAAGTGTGAATGTGAGAACAGTTTGTAGTTTCCCTGAAATATTCTTACACTGATTGGCACAGATTCCATATTGAGAATAATAGCTTGGAGGCTGCCCATATGGTAATTTCCAGTCTGTGTTTAGCTGGAGAATAAATAGCTTATCAAACTATTTTGCTCACATACAAATGTGGCACCTGATAATTTCTCCAATGAATGTTGCTGGTATCTATCTGACATAGATGTTATGTTGTAACAGAAAATAAAGCTGAATCAGTAAATTTAAGGGGCAGACATATATCTTGCTACTTTTATTTTCTTGATGGGATCAGGAATATTAATAAGTGGGTGATAGTTTGTGTGCACTAAGATTGTGACTGAATAGTGAGGCGGGCAAGACAGGAATTTGTTTTTTCAGATGTATGTCTGATTAAAGAATAGGAATTCAGCCTGTTTGATGCTACTCTTGCCTTTTAGCTGCCTGATCATAGAGTTTGCCTGTATGCCATCTGGCTTCTAGATAGACAGGTAGCAGCTGTGTCCAGGAGAGTTGTAGCACATCCTTGACTGGTGCATCAGCTATGACCTTTCCTTTTGAGAGCAGATCCTGCCACACTCTTCCTTGTCCACTTCTAGGTTAGATCTCCATTTGGTGCAAAATTCAGCAGGTAGACTTGTGACATCTAGTGTACTAACTGCATTGACTCCTGATTTATTTCCAGATGCAATTCAGAGATCTGATTTCAGAATATAAAGCCATAAGTGTTTTACTTAGACATACTGACAGAAGGGAAAATAGGGCAATTGCCCAGAGGCAGCACATTCGAGGGGACAGTGTTTCTGTTTCCTGGGTTGCATGCTAAGTCACCGGTCAGCTGTCTTACACTCAGCAAGTAAATCAGAAGCATTTTAGCAACACTAAAGAGACAGAGAGAGCTGCACCAATAGCCAGTGCAGCAGCAAGTAGCAGATACACGCTCCATCAAGTAAATTATGCTGCCTGCACACACAGGAAGCGACTGGATGAGGCTGTTGTGTGATGCACACATAAACAATGTCTCATTCTCACAGTCTCCTTGCTTAAGTGACATTTAAGTTGCTTCCTACAGCCTGGAGGTCCTGCCAACCTAGCAGTTCAAAAGCACGTCAAAGTGCAAGTAGATAAATAGGTACCGCTCCGGCAGGAAGGTAAACGGCGTTTCCGTGCGCTGCTCTGGTTCACCAGAAGTGGCTTAGTCATGCTATCCACATGACCCAGAAGCTGACTGCGGACAAATGCCGGCTCCCTCTGCCAAAGTGAGATGAGCGCCGTGACCCCCGTCGGTCACGACTGGACCTAACGGTCAGGGGTCCCTTTACAATTACAGCCTGGAGGTGGAAAGCCAGCAACACTGACACTGTCTGTGAGCCTAAACTTTTCTCCTTAGAAGTAAGCACCTTTGAATTAAATGGGCCTTACTTGCAGGTAAATGTGATTTATAGCACTAGTGAAGGCAATAGAGAGTTGGGAAAGTTCTGGATGTGTGCAGTACTTTCAAATACTTGAATGCTCTGTTTGCTGTTTCCTGGATTCTGAAATGGCTTTTTTTCAAGGTTGGCAAACACTTGTTATTGCACTGGAGGGGGTGAGAAGAAGAGAGAGATAGAGTTCGGATCCACTGACCCCAACCAAGTTGTGGGAGAGGTGATTTGGATTTTCACCAATGGCGCAGCAGGATCTGTTTCAGTGAGAAAAACACTGTCAAAAATTAAATTTAAAAATTCCCTGCCTCTGATGGTTCTATTGGACTCTGAAGTTTCGAGCAGTAGGATTCTGGTATTATAAGGTATTTCTTCTTCCCTTCTTTTCGTCATTTTTTAAAATTTCCCACCCCAATGAAATTATAATACTGCAAAACAATCTTAAGGCTTTAACTATCTTAAATTATATGGTAATAAAATTATGAGACAGTCAATTGAACATAGTTGTAGATATACCTGGAACAGATATACCTGGAAAATACATATATGAAGGTGATGTAGACAGTGAAGTGGCTTCACTTGCATATATTCTGTAATACCAATAGGGTTTTTTGGAGGGGAAATTATCTTGAAATTTCAAACCAAATTATTGTTCGTATTGTACAATTTATTATTGAAGTGGAGGTGGCTAATTTCTTGTGCCTGTGGCAGTAGACAGCGTAAATATGATTCTGTCTAAATGGTTTGGAATCTGGAAACACAAAATACTATACCAGTCCACATGTACCTGCCTGCACACTTTTGGTAGGATTCTGATGAGCTTCTGTTGCATATCCTAGCTCCATATGAAGTGCAGTTGGTGGGTGTGATAGAAAAAGCATTATTTATATAATTTCCCACTTCATATTTATTTATTTATTTGATTTATATACGGCTCTTCACCCGAGGATCACAAAAAAAAAATAAACAAATCAGTAACACTTTCTGAACACCATTAGTTGCCAGTGGGGCACCATTGAGGACCATTTTTCATTGTGATGGTTTTCAACAACTTATTGATAGGCGCTTCCTCTTGATTATGTGTTGTTTAAAATTCTTTGTTTCTCAAGGCGCTTCTGCTTCTTGGTTCTTATGATTATAGTTACATTCATTTAATAGACATTGTTAGCCATATTGGGAGATGCACTATGGCAGAAGAAGGACAAATAGAAATACTTTTAAAAATTATGCCGGATCAGGATATCAGTTTGCCAAACACACTGTGGCCAAAGAATACATATTATACTTGATTTACCAATATATTTGAGTGATAAGCGGCTGCTGTAAAACACATTCTTTTAGGGAGAGTGGTATTTTTCCTTCTCATTTTGCTTCTTTGTGATTGCCTTTATCTGTGCTTTTATTCAACTCCATGCTCTTTATTTATGGTGCATATAAAAACAGTTGTGGACATTCATGCATAAGTTATAACAGTGTAATGTTTTCCTCACACCTTGGGTTTTTCATATTGTCTTCATTCTGTTAAAAGAAAGGGCAGGCAGGAAAGAGAAACATCTACTAATAGAATTTTTGTTTTGTTTAGCTATTCAGCACTTCAGAGACTGCTCAGTGCTGCATGATTGAATTTTTCAGGCCACGTAAATCCATTGACTCATATCCAAACCTAGGCTGTCTCTCGATGTAGAAAATGAATAAATGAATGCATTTAACAATGAAAGAGGTTAAGTTAGGACATCCACCTGGTTTTATGGCTTTAAACTAGACACTTTAATATAGATCTCTCTCTAATTATTTCTTATAAATGACCAATCTATTAATGAAATAGTTCTCTTAAGTATCAATGCACTGTGGTAATAAATATAAACAGCTTCAATATAGATAAACATAAATTCTAGATCCCTTATTCTCAGTATGGTTTTAAAAGCTCCATTATATGGTGATCTCGTTTGTAAATTTTCTATTGATATTTCCTTTAAATGAGAGGTCAACAAGCCTATTAATGGAAATGCTGCTATGGAAGTTTTCATTGCAATCAAATTAGAAGACAACATTCATGGCAATATTTGTGGGACATGCAAGTATGTAGGGAGCTGGAAGAACTTTGACTTTTTGGTGAGATTTTTTTCTTTAGCTTATCCAACCTCACAAGCCTCAAAGAATAACCTGTTCTGATCTTGATTGCTGACCCATATAATGTATTGGTCACCAGCACTAACACTGATATATGAAGTGTAGGATGGAATATATAGCAACCTGTCTCCAAATTCCTGATACTTCTGTTGAATGTTGTATTGTAGTGTAGTGATGTTGGCCCAATTATATAGATGTTACTTATAGCCACTATCAAAACCAAACCAAAAGTTTACAGATGTCCTACTGGTTTTAGAAGTAGGTATTAGTTACCAGTCCTCAGCAGTAGTTCTTGGTGGCGACTTGGCCAATTCCATTGAGAACTTTATAATCCTTAGTCATACCACAACCATTGCCAAGACCTGGGTCTGTCTGGACCACACAATTGACATGATGCATGTGAAACATCCTTTTGTCCATTAGTATGCAGGAGATGGAAGAAGTGGGATTCTCTGAGGCCCAAGAGGATCTGGTTGCACTGGAGAAGGTTTATGAAGAAGTGGGCAGACACCTTAGATGCTGTAGGTGAAGGCTAGGAGTCTTAAACATTACACAAGCCTGCTTTAATCATTGTCTGCTTTGTCTGGGATAAAACGTAAATGGAAACCTGTCACACAGCATTCAATGCCAAAGTGTTTGTAATAAACTTTATTAGTAGGATAATTTGCCCGAGTTTCAGGAAGCCTGCACTGAAGTATTCAGCTGGATATGAACAAATAAAATCAACTTGCATATTAAAGATGTGCCGCAACAGTGTTATTCAAACTAAACAGCAACTGAAATATGGCTAACCTCACTGGCAAAGCGAGTTTAGTCAACTTAGCACAAGGTCCTAGTTCCTAGTTCCTAGGCAGGTAAGTGTAGTATCTGGAATTCTTATACTTCTGCGATGACCATTTGTGGTCATATAAGGGCATAAATAACTACACACTTTAGGGAAGTTTTTAATATCTGATGTTCTATTGTATTTTTAATATTTTGTTGGAAGCCGCCCAAAGGGGTATAAATAATAAATTGATGTTGTTGTTGTTGTTAATCATATTTTTCTGTACTTACTTTTCTCATTTTAATTCTTAGTACTTATTTTAATATTGCTTCTTCTAATCAACAAAAATTTAGCTGTTATGGGTAAATTGTACCAGTGATTTAATTGACGCTTGGTTTGCACAATACCCACTTAAGCAGGAGGACTGCTTCTTCTCTAATCCTTCCACAGTTGTAAAATTCCATGGCATCTCCATTTTCAGTCCTGAAATTTCAGCATAGTTTCATATATGTGTCTGCTCAGTTTTCATGTTTTGGAGCATAGGGATTTCTTACTAATGCAGAATAGTTGTAAAATCATGTTTGACACCAGGAATACATCTCATGATGGTTATCAGAAGGCAGTTGGCAAATAGCAAGCTTGTAGTTTCTATG
The DNA here is from genome assembly GCF_965153285.1 of Podarcis tiliguerta. Taxonomy (NCBI): domain Eukaryota; kingdom Metazoa; phylum Chordata; class Lepidosauria; order Squamata; family Lacertidae; genus Podarcis; species Podarcis tiliguerta. The sequence continues at coordinate 44,361,571 of NC_139537.1, read as the reverse complement.
CACTTGGACTACATTCAGAAACTTAATATCTGGAAATGACACGAGTATGTAGACACTAGATACTTCTAAGTGATTAATAATCGCTCATTTTACTTTACATTCTTTGACACACACACCCCAAAGTATATGCCACATGGCACCTTTCATTTGGTGCAAGTCAATAGAATTGACTTCCTATTTTCTGAGGTTTTCTGATCTGACAAGTACCTTTTTCCATAGCAAGAACATAGCAGAACCTACTGTTAGAAAAAGTAGGTATGTGTATGCAAACCCAGATCTGCTTCTGGCACTTGGAATGGAGTCAATAGCACAAACTGCTGTTATACAACAGAACTACAAGTAAAATGTAAGAATCTTGCTGTACATGCAAACCTGTACATGAATACATTTTGGGCCGCTGTCACTAAGGCTGTAATCCTATTCCCACTTACGAGAGAGTAGGTTTCATTGACCTCAGAACATACCTTTGAACAAACAAGCAAAGGATCACACTGTGAATTTATTATAATTGTTATAGATGAAGAACTGATGATGAACAATGTGGCCTCTTGATTGCGCATTGACGTAGATATTATGAGAAACTAGCTTTCCATTTTCAAGTTGCACATCCATTATTCAATATTGTTGGCATCTGCATTATATAAGAATAATTAGGTGAGCCTTTGCCAACCTGGGACGCGGGTGGCGCTGTGGGTTAAAGCCTCAGTGCCTAGGGCTTGCTGATCGAAAGGTTGGCGGTTCGAATCCCCGTGGCGGGGTGCGCTCCCGCTGTTTGGTCCCAGCGCCTGCCAACCTAGCAGTTCGAAAGCACCCCTGGGTGCAAGTAGATAAATAGGGACCGCTTACTAGCGGGAAGGTAAACGGCGTTTCCGTGTGCGGCTCTGGCTCACCAGAGCAGCAATGTCACGCTGGCCACGTGACCCGGAAGTGTCTTCGGACAGCGCTGGCCCTTGGCCTCCTTGAGTGAGATGGGCGCACAACCCTAGAGTCTGTCAAGACTGGCCCGTATGGGCAGGGGTACCTTTACCTTTACCTTTTTGCCAACCTGGTGCTCCCCAGATATTTTGGGCTAACACTCCCATCACTCCCAGCCAGTATGGCCGTGCTCCCATAAGGCCCAGCATCCTATAACATGTTGGTTGGGGCTGTGGTACGGGTTGTAATCCAAAGCATCTGAAGGGCACCAGGCTGATGAAGGCAATGGGTTGTATAACCCTTTTTTTGAGAGGCATGACCACCGTCAATAATTAGGTATTTAATATAAGGGTTGTGATATGAAAGAGAAAGTTGCTGTTAAAGCAGTTTGGTAGGATATAGTTGATCTTCTAGATGTTTTGGACTACAACCCAAACTCCAGATATTTTGGAGTACCACCCTGCTGGATGAGTTATCCAAAACATTTATCCAAAACACCAGGTTGACGAATGCTGATCTACAGGACAGGGTGAAAATCTTAAAGTTGTAGAACTGGGAAGTTATTTCCTTGCAGTAAGCCAGTCATTCTGTATGCTGGCTCATAAAATGCATGATGCCAAATAGTAGCAGAGTACAGTAGTAGACTTTTATTCTGAATGAAATAGTTGCATAGAACTGCTCTGACTGGAGAAAGATAGCAAAGTATGTAAGTTACATTTGAAATTACTTATTTTCTAACTTGCAAAAGAAATCATTCATGACCTAGCATGTCTTTATCTCCAGTGTAGCTTGAGAAATAAAGACAAACTTGTGATTTCATATGTTAACTGCATCTGGGAAGAAAAAGGCAGGTCACAGTGCAAGGAAAAAGTGAACACGGATAAATAAAGCAGTTCATTTGTAAGTGGGGTGATTCCTCTTGCTCATGCATTAGTTCTTGTGGTACAGAGGAGTAGTAATTTATTGATGCAGATGGCTATGTAAAGTGCATGCAATTTGTGAGGGGGCTTGACCCTTGACTGATGGGCCATATGTTGCAAAGCCCCAGAGGCATCATTTGACTGAATTCTCTTCCTCTCTCTGTCTCTGCACCTATGGTCCTTGTTCATTCACCACATATTGAACTATAGACTTTCTAACTCCTCCAATAAATCTCTAACTAATGGCTTACAGTTCCATAATTTAACTCTTTCCTTACAAAAGAAAAACCTTAGCTGTGATATTCTATAGGTTCATTAGAATAAAAATGAAACAATAGAAGAAATAAGACTGGAAATACTGTGGACACAATCAAGAAAGAGTAAGGTGCTTTTACGTTCCACTGCTTTCAAAAGGGAGGAAGTTAAGCATGTATTTAATTTCCCCACTAAAATTAATGAAATTTAAATGTGATTATTTTTGGCTGGAGTGTACCCAAAGTGTTTCAGCATGCTTTAATAATGGCTTTTAAGACTTGTATGCTTCAGTGAGAAGTACATTAATTACAGAAAAATACAACATTCAGAAACTAGTTCCTGCAATATAGTGCAGACAATTGACCATTCTTATACTAATAAAATCATAACTAACATAAATAACATTGATCAAATATTTCACTAAATGCCAAAAACAGAACAAAAAATCTCCTCTAACTTAAACAGAGTACCTATCCATTTGACAAAGCTTTCCATCTTTATTTAGTAGTTAGCAGGTTTACAAATCACTTTTAAACCATTATGTGGCATATTTCATTCAAGATTTTGTGATGATGGAAATGTCTATTAAAATATCCTTTCCTCCCCAACAACAGCTGTGCCCTAGAAATGAAGAAAATTCTGCAAACTTACTGTAAAAGCTTTATATCAGAATCCACCTTTCTTCAAGAGCATTGACTACATTAGTTCGGACAATCTACATTAGTGCTGATAAGTGTTGTCCCATGAGCACAAGGACCTTCACCTGCACAGCAGAACTTGCTCTCCCTGGGTACCTGCTCAAAAATCTGTCCTGGGAGTTATCCCAACCCTCCAGAGATTTGGGGCACGCAGGGGGAGGAGAAGAGGAAGTCCTGCTGTGCAAGGGGAAGTCCTTGAACTAATGGGAAAACTTCATTGGATACAAACCTACTTTTTATTATAATGAACTGTCCAATTATAGTTGTATATATTTTAATACATTTTAATACACATAACACTGAGTTGAGAGATCATGTGTGTCATGCAGCATTATTTTGTGTGTAAGATTTCTGGTGCTATGTATTGAACTAGAACTGTGGCTCATGAGTTACTAAGAATTTTTGTGGAGAACTAGGGTTGCCATATGTCCAGGATTTCCCAGAGGTGTCCTCTTTTGGGGGGGCCAACATGCCTGTCCAGGTGGATTTTTACATTTAACAGGATTTTAAATGTCCAGGTTTTTGGGTTCAGGCACGTTCACGATCGGGAGGGTGACATTGACCCACTGTGCCCTGAAAGCGGACGTGCCATGTGGAGCCGGAGGAGAGCATACACAAGGTCTCCAGTGACTGCCACCTGCAGTGAAGATCAAGGGGGATCTGGGGTCCTGCCTCTGGCGTCACTGCAAGCTCGCCACCAGCATCGCCTCCGTCAGGCCAGAGTGCCTCTTTCCCCGCCTTGAGCTGGCTGCAGCTGTGGCCAGCCCAACCGAGGGAAAGAGGCATGTGGGCCTGTTAGTGCTGAAGCTGGTGGTGGCAGCAGAAGCAGCACCCCCATTTTGCATTCAAAGTTTGCCACATTCTTTCCTGGCACCATCCAATGTCTCTCCAGTGCATGTCCTGCAGTGGCATGTCCCAGTGTGTGTGCTGCCCCCACCCCCACCAGCAAGTGTGTACTCTTGTTTGCTTTTAAGAATATGGTAACCCTAGGAGAAGCAAATTCAGAAAGAGATACATTTCCAGTGTATTTTTATGTGCTTGTGTGGCAAATTCATACAACTTTTTAAAGTTATAGCAACTTTAAGAAAGAGCAAGCAGCTGTGCCATAGCAAAATTGATTTGATCTTCTAAATTGTTGAAGCTATTTTAATGTAGAAGAGCTGTTGCATTTTGATATGCTCATCAGTTCCTGGCAGTTGACTTTCTCTTTAAAAAAATAGCTTTCCTTCTTTTGTCAAGTAATTAGAGTTGAGAAGAACTCATGTGAGAGATCTTTATTCTGTGTTTGAACATGTAAAATATGAGACTGGAAATAAAGGAGATAGCCATTCTAAAGCAGCTTTTTAGATAAAGTGGGATAAAGCCAATAAATTGTCCCCAATCATAAATTTAAATTCCGCTATACATTTGTCCCCAAAGGGTTTGGGAGGGAAAGCATGTAGGTTTTGAATTTTTACTCCTTGAAAAATAAAAATAAAAAGGAGACTGTTCACTATTCTGTTAGATCTTGTCTCTCTGGTCCAAGGTTATTCCAAGTAGCCACAAATAACTATTATTTTATTTGTTATTATTTTTTAATGAATGAGCTATTTATACAACCCTGATGTTAATGGGATTTGCTAGGGCAAGGTTGTTTTACAACCTATGATATCAGAAGCACTCTAAAATTTGCTTCATTCTTCCATTTGCAAATAATTCCTTTATTTAAAAAATGACTGAAGTATAGGTGTTGAATGGGTTTTTTAAATGAGATGACTTCTGAATTTGAACTGATTAGAGTTGAAAAAGAGAAATGGTTGCTATTATGGGATTTTCTCTTTTAATACTTAATATTTCAAGTTCCATGAAAATCAGTGGTTAGCACTCAAAGTAATAGAATATGACTCAGAAACATGAGTAATATGTGTTCTAAAAGCGATTAATTAAACAACTAAACATTTAGATAAAGTAATGAAGATGTATTGTTATATCTAAACATTTTCCAAAAGATAATAAATCAAAGCTTTTTTAAAAAAATCACAACAGCAGTTGTTTTTATTTAAAACAGTAAAATCCCACAGCAGTGGAATGACCATAATGAAAGTGCCAGTCAAGCTTCTCTGGGCATTCCATATCCAGGGTGTCACCACTTAGAAGGCCCTCTTCCAAATAACCTATGCAAGGACGCCTTTAGCAGAGCTTCTGAAGAAAATCTTAAGTTTCAGGTAGATACAGTGGTGGCTACTGACCACTGAGGCAGCTAATGGTACGTGGGGCTAGCCTACAGTAAGAGTTGAATTGGGCAGTTGCTGTGCATCACAGTTGCTCAAAAGCCTGTAGATTCCCCCTTAATTACTTGTGAATTTATACGCAAATGCTATTAAAGCTTAATCAAAAGCAATCACTTTCCAGGGTCATTTAGAACTTGCTAGTTTAGGGATATAACAGTAGAACTCTATTAGAATTTCTGCAGTGAGGCAGTATCTCTGTCAAACAAGACAGAAAGAGAATTTGTTCATTGACATAGGAAACTCAATTATTAAGAGCCTTTATGTATGCTAACTAGTGCTAAGAAAGAGGCAAAATATTCTATTTTATAAAAGATTTTCTGGAAGGCAGCAGTACATGTTAGCAAGAGTCTGCCAAATTAATGCAGATACAGCAGGGATTTTCCCCAATTTATTACAACTGAACACATTGGTCAGGGAGGGTTTGGGGTGAGGCGCGCGCGGGGGGGGGGGGATAATTCCTAATATCTTATTCAGCCTCTGACAGAATCACTAAATACCAAATTACCTCTCCCTCCCACCCCACAAAGTGCAGAGGCATAATTTTGAAAACTCCCTTAAGAAAAGCATGCATATGACATTGCAAAATGTTGTTCAATTCTTTCACTTTCTCCCATGGCTTACAGGTGCCTAGCAATGCAATCCTAGACCCACTCAAAAAGTAAGCCCCACTGCATTCACACTCCCAGGTAACACTATTTTCAACTAATGCAAAGCAAGGCTCTTGTGCATTTAGCAACTGCCTAGAGGGAAGAAATATTGCAAACAAAAGAAATATTGCATTCCTTGGCTTGGCGATGACAGGAACAGTTTCATCTGTTGGATTTCTTTTCCATAGCTGTTAAAGACACAGGAACCCAGAGGCAATCCTAGTTAATGCTGGTGAATTTGTAGTTGTGTTTACCTTTTTGTCACCTTGTGCTTAATGGCACAATTGAGAATATTTTAAAACTAAAACAGTAAAACCTAAAATGATATATGGGTGACAAATTGTTGTTGTCCATAATTATGATTATGCAGCTGAAACTTATATGGAAAATTAGGGCATTAAAAGTGAAAGGTTGTTACAGAAAATTTCTCAGATGATTCATTAACTCATTTTACTATGCTTAGGTACAGCAAAGTGAGGCATAAATTATTTACTGTCCTGCCTTGTGAAATCCAACTTGTCAAAATACAGTATATGAAATCAGCTTGGTCTAACTACAGATCAGGAAGTAAATTTTAGTTATATTAAATCTATAGGTAAGCCACACAGTTACCTGAGGAAGCTAATATCTCATTAACTGTAATCAAATTTCAGTTGTAGCTAGTAATTAGCAGTCTTCATAAATATCCAAATCATAGCTGGACTATTCTTTGCAGGGTTCATAGTACCCAAGTAGCTGAATTACTTTAACAACTTAGATACCACAACATCAACAACAATAACTTTATTATTTAAATGCCACCCATCTGACTGGGTTGCCCCAGCCACTCTGGGTAAAAATACAATAATAATAAGTTGGATAGCATCCATGTGATGCCTGTTCATGTCATTTCCTGAAATGCCTATCTCACACTGCCTAATCGTAGAGCTGGCTGTTGACTATTCTGCTGATTCTTCAAATATGTAGAAACTTGGCTCACATCTAACACCACAATTTGGTTTGATGTGAGAAATTATTGAACTTAATTAACTCAGAAAATAATTCTCATTGATTTATAATGCTCCCTTAGATTGTCAGAAAAGCATTATAATGCCTGAGTTCTACTGCTCAGATTCTAATTCTAGTCTAAGATGGGTTCAACTCTTTCTCTTCCATATCCTTTCCCTGTCCTACCTACCTGTCTTGACTGTTGTTCCTCTATCAGTCACCAAGGGAAGCAAGGAGAGAGGCCTCTGTCCCCTCCTCCCTTCCTCTGGTGCCTGTAGCACTACTATTTTGGCGAGCAAAGCACTAATATATTGTATTTTCCGAGGACTATTAACAGTAATAAGTCATCTGATGGTTAGTTGTAATTCTCAGGAAATTATATTTCTTGCTGTTCCTGGCACCAAAGAGTTACGGAATTGAAGAAATCACTCTTGGTTTTCCTTTCTCACTACTGGCAGAGTAGCAGCCAGGAGTGGAAAGAACGTTTGAAGGTTTACAAGGGAGAAATTGGGCCCTATCATGCACCCAGTGATGCTGGGGCTTCAATGACTCATCATCACTCATAATAGCCAGTTGTCAGGCCCAATTACAAGTGTCTCCCCCAGTGTAGCACCCAGTGCAACACAGGAGGCAGGATTTAAGGAATGATCATACGGTACAATCCTATGTACATCGATGCAGAAGTAAATTTCATTGAAGTCAGTTTGAAAAGTGTGGTAAAGTATGCTTTGATGCACCTTGTACTTCATATGGTTCCTCAAAATCCAGTTCAAAATCAGTGAAAACAAAGCACTGGCTTTATAACACTAAAATACAAAATAATAAATGTTGATCATTATATCTGTAGGGCAGGCAAGAGAGAACTGATCCTGCTATCATTCAGGATGTGGAATGAGAGTCAACAACTGTGGGAAGGATTGGAAATAATTTATAAAAGAACAGCACTCAGCCCATAATTACTCATCATTTTTTGCTGATTTCAGCAGAGATGCTAATTTTTATGGATCCCATTTGTTTACTTCAGCCAGAGGAATCCCAGGAGAATCAGATTCGCTCTCTGATGCTGTAAAGCCAGTCATTTGTTTTTATCCAGTGCTGTTCCTTTGGGCCTCCCACATGCTTAAGTTATTTTAAGCACACAGCTTCTTAACAGCTGCATTTATCTACACCATCCTTGTTATTGTGACTGAAAAGAGGGGGGAAAGGCTGGTGGAAGGAGACATTTCATGGAAAACAGCATCCGGTTTTGGTGGAACATAACTGGGGTTTGGGTTGTATTTTTGTGTATGTTAGTCAGTGCTATTTTTCTAGAAAAAGAGGTGCCGGAACTCACCATGAACGCTTCCCCTGTTCTCATATAATGGCAATGGAGCCCACCTAAGAGGTGCCAAAACTGAGTTCCGGTGAGTTCTGGCTAAAAAAAAAAGGCCTGATGTAATTAAAAAAAGAAATTAATTAACAATGCACTTTCCTGGGAAATGAACACTGCCAACATTATTCTAAAGTGTATTCATGAACCAGCACCTCAAGGCTAAGAGTACACTATTGTCCAAGCAAAAAGAGTAGGAAATATTATTAGATACATCACTTTTGTATGCTAAACTTCAACTACACCTTCCCATGAAAATCACCAGTGTTCCTAGTTTGTTTTATTGTTTTTGTTATGAACTGTAAGACACAATGGATGAACATTCCATGAAAACCAAAGGATCCCCTTCACAATATCTCTTCAAGTTTTAAGTACCCTGACACCATATGGTGAAAATAGAAGATTTTCAGAACAAGTATTTTATAACCCTCACCCCATGGTAGCTGACTTCAGCGACCTTCATTGTTATTTCATCATAGCATGGCTCTCAACAGCTGTAGTTACAGATTTTTTAAAAGTTGAATTCTTTATTTAAAAAAACCCATATGCTGTAAAAGCCTGCTCTATATCTGATTATTGTAGCTATTTTTAGAGTAGAACAGCATCAGAGGAAGTAGATAAATACTGAATTTTATTTTGGAGCACAACTTCGTTAATTTTGTGATCTAATAATGGTTCAAACTGCTCAGTAGCAACACAGTGGGTCAGGGAATAAAATAAAGATCATAGACTCAAAACTGATTGTTTCAGCTGCAATTGGTTTATTGTTACTCAGTATTTCATTTAAATTAAAATATTATCTTCATATAGAAAATAATACTATGAACTTTTGAAAAATAATAGCAATATAAAAATAGCATTGCAGTTGAATTCACAAAGCAAACAAGAGGTTGTTATTTCTTACCCTAAATGAAGATTTGGTCTCTAACTTCCTGGTTGTTATGTACTGAAGTTCTCACACTGGGCCAGCAGGGGGATACTGGAGGTAATTATGCAAATGAAGGATCGAAAGTGACGTTCAATGATTGGATAGTTTTAGAAAGTTGTTACAGTAACGTGGTACTGGAGCTCTATATAAGCAGGCTGACTGAGCCCTTCAGTTCAGTTCTGTTCCAGCTTACAAATAAAGAGCTGCTTTGGAGAAATCGCTGTGTTGTCTGATATGTTCACCCACAACCTAACACTGGTCATAACTTCCCCTAACTTTCCCATCTAGTTGCAGAATTTCTAAGTATTCTAGCATTGTAGAACAAAGTTCATGGTAACCTAGCCTGAGCCATGGACCAGGAACCTTTTGCCTAAGTGAGGGTATGTGAAGAAAAGTTGAATGGATAGCATAGCAGAAACATAAGAAAATAACAATCCTCTGGACACCTTTTATATTGATGAGGTACTGGACCAGGACAATGGAGTTTTTCACACTAATTTGTTTCACACTAATTTATTTAGACAAACCCACGTGAAACTTAGACTATGATTGTCCATAATCAAAGTATAACTGGAACCCCTGTTTCCAGAAATTCTTTATTCAGGTCACATACTACATTGCTGGTTGCGTTTTCTGAAAGAGTTCAACTGTTATGATCCCACAGTTGCTGAGGTGTAGCTGTTGTTTTTCTTCAGATTCTTTGGCATCTTGTTATTTTAGTGTTCTGCTGTGGCACAAAATCCTCTACTATGGTTCCTTGCTGGTTCCAAGCATTGACAGGGATGTGCTGACCAGCTGTGCCTGCGGCAGCATGGCTGCACCCATCCAACACAGAATTATTACTGATTGACTAAGCTTCTGCAGCTTACCTGGTTGTCTTTGACCTACTGAGATTAGTATGTTTTAGGTTGTGGGTTTTTTAAGGGCCCCTTTAATTAACACTGTGAATTACAAGTCTTCATTTTCAAGATTCTGCTTATTCTTTTCTAATGATAATGGAAATGTCTAGGATTCTTAACATCTGGGTAATTAAAGGCTACATGTAGCCTGTGGGTTGTGGTTTTTCCACTTTTAATTTGGAAGATCTGAAGTAGGAAATATGGACATACAGTAGGCTACATGTAATCAACCAGGCAGTCGCCTGCAAAATCTGTTGTATGTCTAGTGAGGTGTGTAGAGCTTGTTGATTATTTTTTGTATCTGTGTGTGTATGTTGCCTCAAAAATCATCAATGTGGCTAACAACAAAATAAAAATACATAGAAATGACAAACACAATAAAATACACAAAGCAACAATGAAGAGTAGAAAAAAGGATAAAGAAAGCTAAAAGCTCTCTGGAAAGGTGATAAATTTCTCAAGATTTGTTGCCTCTGAATCCAAAATAAGATTTTTTAATTGTTTTTATCAAAGCATTTGGGATATACTTTTAGTTGCTCTTCTATGTACAGTGGTACCTTGGGTTACATACACTTCAGGTTACATACACTTCAGGTTACAGACTCCGCTAACCCAGAAATAGTACCTCAGGTTAAGAACTTTGCTTCAGGATGAGAACAGAAAACATGCTCTGGCAGCGCGGCAGCAGCAGGAGGCCCCATTAGCTAAAGGGATGCTTCAGGTTAAGAACAGTTTCAGGTTAAGAACGGACCTCCGGAACGAATTAAGTACCTAACCACTGCATATACCACTGTATATGCCCATGGTATTGGCATTGCAGTTGGTTGGTGAATATTCTTGTATGTTTGCTTTTCAAACTAAGCCAAAATAACCCAGAGAACATATTATATAATAGAATTATTACCCAGAGAAATAAATTATATAGGGACTATAGTGAGCACTGAGACAATAAGACTGAAATCCTATACATTTCTGCTATTTGACACAATGAGAACACATGTGCTCCAGTGGAGGTGGCTGTAACCATTTTGCTTTTTCCCAGTCATTTAAGCACAGCATGGTGTAGTATCTCAGCCAAGCTTAAGCACGCTGAAAGGATTTGGGAGGAGCAAATCAGCTGCACGTTCATCTCTTAAGAACCAGTATGCTTTGGTCACATCCATATTAGATTATTGCAGCAGCCACTCCATAGGTCTTCATCAACCAGAATATTGCCTGGTATTTTCTGTGCAATTTCCACATGCTACCAGTTCAGTTTTCAGGCACAATTCAAAGTTTTGGTTATTATCAATAACCAGGACCACATTTCTCCACAGTGGGCTGCCTGTCTACTGAATAATGGATCTGAGATCTTGCCCTTTGGCATTGGAAGTCCAGATTGCTGCGATGTGGAGTGGTTGTGGGATCTGGAACTGCCTAACTTGGAAAGTCTGGTTAGTTTCCTTTGTGTTGGCAGTTAAGTGTTCTGTTGAGATCTTTTTTTCTCAAATCTTTTAGATGGCTGTTTTTTCTTCCTTGGTACTGTGAGTTATGTGAGTTGGCTCTGGTTTTTAGCTTTGTATTTAATGTTATTATTGTAACCTCTTTGCAATGTGTTGTGGAGATCTACCTGTATGTGCCTGAAAACCAAGATAAAATGATTTTATTAATCAGTGAATAACATTTACTTAATTAATTAAAGCAGATACGGATCAGAAACACACTTTTGATGATATGACACTGTCTTCAAATGTTGTGAGAAGGTTGCTTGAATATGCTGTGCTATTTGGTCGACATATTTGTTTTTGGTGACAGGTGCATAGGTTAACTCATAAAGGCTACTAGACTGCTCTGTCTATGCACAGTAATCTATAAGTACTGTTTATGGATAGTTCAGTTGGTTAGAGCATGGTGCTGATAACACCAAGGTTGCATGTTTAATCCCCATATGGGACAGCTGTATATTCCTGCATTGCAAAGGGTGGACTAGATGATTCTCAGGGTCCCTTCTAACTCCATGATTCTATAAGTAATGGTAGACAGTGATGGTAGACCAGCACACCTTTCCAAATTGCTGCTCTACATGTTTCACTTGTCATTACAAAATATACTTTAAACAAGCAAACAAATGAATAATGTCAGGTAATGTGAGCTGTTGTAACCTTTCCAGGCAGGGCTGAGATATATTTATGACATTATATATGTTAGGGATATGTAAGTTTTTAATGTTTCAATGTTGTAACCTACCCTGGGGCTTTATGGTGAAGTTCAGGTAATAAAATAAGTAAGTAAGTAAGTAAATAAGTAAATAAATACTATAATAATAATTGATATTATCAATTATTTCTGTGTGTTAATAAAGCTTATGCCAGCACAAATTATAGTCTTTCAATCATTTTTCTCTTGAAAAGTAGGTATCACATTTGTAAGTTTTTCAAATATGGTTGTTTTAGAAACAATGTTCTTCCCCTTCCTTTGTGCAGGGTGTGTATTTGATTGGATTATGTGTCAGTTGCAACAAACCAGAAGATTTAATCATGCTGGTGTATTACAAAGTTATGGGTCAAGCTTAGGTTTAGTTGGCCTTCTTTTAATAGATAAGTTGTAAAGTACACACTGCTACCACTTCATATTCTGAACTTAACAAAGAGGACAATAGGGGTTAAGGAAAACAAATATGTGGTATCTTTGGGTCAGAAAACAAATACAGTACATGGAAATGAAAAGATAAAAGACCCTTTATAAATGAGATAATAATGTACAATATATTCCAAGGTCAAGAAAACCACATTACAATTAGTTTAGTCTTTGTAATTTGGGAAACAAAAGTCCATCTGCCTGGGGGTTGGTCTGTACAATTGTTTCACTAAAAATCATAGAAAAGGGTGCTGTGTTTCTCTTATCCTTTTTACTAGACCACCCAAGTATTCTACTCATCTCTATTCTTTTGCTGCTGTTTTCCCAACTTTCTTCCTGTCTATGATGGACAACAGGGTTTTTTCCTTCAGAAATTTCATACCTTGTGTGTTATTTGAATAGCCATACATATAACCATCCTCTGCTAATACTTAGCTTCTCATTTAGTAATAATTTTCATTCAATAAATAGGCATCTTTAAACATTCATATTAAAACATTTAATCATTATTGCATAAGAAAAAAAGTAGATTCACTTTCCATGGACAAAATGTATCATAACATTTAATGACCTGTCGTAATGTATAAATGCCATCTTAGGGGGGAAAGTAGACAAAGTTTTACACTACTAAATAATGTATCCATGTTTGCATAAGATTACTACCAGAATTCAGTTAATCGAATGTTGCAGACAAATGTAAAGTTTACCTGCAACTGCTACTCAGTGACACATAGCCGTTGTTATACCAGTTGTTAATTTGCAGCAGCTCCTATAATTTGCAGTGTGATCCTATACATGTTTAATCAGAAAAGTGTAATTAAGCTTAAATGAGTAGGACTTACTTCCAGACCCAAGTAAATTGGCATAAAACTACATCCATAACCTCATGTTTTAAAGCTACAAATAATATTTGAAGATGAAGTTGCACTAAATTGAAAAGCTATATAATAAACCTACAGAGCATATATATTGTTGAAAGAGAAAGAACATATCTAATTATGTATATTGTGTGAATGGAGAATTAGATAACTCCTTTTTGCTATTCAGTTGAGTCTAAGAGCAAGAAAAGATTTAAAACTTGATTAATTGTCGTAGCATAATGCTACAGGCCACCTGCACTTCAAAGAGTATACATTTGAGCAGATGGATAGATGAATACACAATTAAAGATTTTCTGAATATTTATTTTTTAAAACATCTGATTTCTAAGCCATAGATATTCATAGCATTTTTGAAGCTACTATGCCCTTTGCATACATGTAAAACTTTATTTGCATTTATTTATTTGGGAGCTAGTATAAACAGTTCATGCAGTGCTAATATAAAGTCCCACTTCATATCATGAGACTAGACCTTCTAGTCTTTCCATGGATATGAAACATGAGCAACAAAAAGAATCATGAATCCCCACAAGAAGGTGGCAGAAGATTGTCTCACAAATCCACTCTTCTAATTTTAAACACTTGGGGTAAGCCAGTGCTGATTCATGTGGCTTTTTTGGGTCTGTTTTTATGCCTGCTTTAACAAATGATGAAAAATCATGGTTTGGTGTTACAGGAATTAGTTGCAGTGAGTCTCCTGCTTATAAGCTGTTCTTCCCCCACTCCTCCTTGTATGCCATCACAAGGAGATTGTAAGTTTTCACTTCTCTAAATCACAGTGTAGTGCTTTTTCAGAACCAAAAACTGATTTATGTCCAAACCCTAAGCCAGTTTGATTTGAATTTTGCTTGTTTCAGCAAACCATAGTTAAAATGAACTATAATTTAGCAGTTGTAGTGCAGTGATAAGCTGCGGTTCAACAGAAGTAAAAGATTTTGCCCTGCTTCTTGCATGGTGTGCAGCAAGGCTTGTGTTGTTTTATATGTAATATAATGCTTAAATCTGTAGAATACTTGGATAGTCATTTCTACAGTAGTTGTATTACTTCTTGGAGACCCCCAGATCATTATTATTAAAAGGCATACCAGTGCATTTCTACTTAACTTGATATGCTTCTCCACATGATTGCAGAACCAGATCACTTTTTGTGAAAACATATGTCACAAAATCACATTGTACACTGGCCCTCAGGCATGCCTGAATTCCAAAGAAGTAAAAAAATTCCAATACACAATTAAGCATTTAACTCTCATTGAGGTTTCCAGTGGACTTCATATTGACTGAATTGTGCTATATATGCAGACTATTATGCAGAACATTTATTGCAGAACATTTATTGATCCTAACTAACACTTATTGGGAGCAAGTCCCACAGAAATGCAGTGATACATACATCCTAACATGTGTAGGATTAGCCTGTAGGTTGCTAAGCATCCTGAAGTAATTAATAAAAATTTGCTAACAGGTAAATAAATAATATAAATAGCAGTTTTATAGAAACTTGCTTTTAAAATAATTTCTTGTTCTGATTTCCTGTTGCTTATTCTATAACAAGGTTTGGAGGTTTAAATGTTGTATTTTCTTACCAGCTGAAGATAGGTCAGAATTAAAAGCATGAAAATACAAGTTGTAAGTCCTAATAGGAAACATCTGCACGACATAATGGCAAACAACTTAATAGCATTTAGATTCATTGCTTGTACTAATTTATTAATTTTCACTATCACTGTTGAATGATAGATTTTGCAACCCAACTCCCCCCCCCCCCCGAGGTTGTCTGGTATGGTAGAGCCTTTGCCACTGCCAACTCCTGTCTAGCAAATGGGCAGGCTTAGTACCCAACTGTCTTCTGCACTGCTTTGCCCCTCACCTCCACCATTTTAGGGCCTTGTAGGGTCAGTTGGAACACTATCAGTAGTAGATTCAAAGCATCCCAAATCTTTAGTGGTGCAGGTAAGGGGTTCAGTTAGAATTGCTCCATAAATCTAGCATTCTTTTTAACAGCCACCTAGCATAGCAGTTTTGTATGTATACTAATAGAGCATTTTATTCAACCCTAAAGGTCTGACCCACTTGTTAGGAATACAGAGCAATTTGGTATTCATTTTTATTTCTCTTTTCGAAGAAATAAATGTGACAGGTTAAAATTTCCAAAGCTGGAGGTATAGCATATTGTTTTTCTCAGTGGCTTCCATGCAAGTTTGAGTTTATAAAATACCAATAAATATTTAATCTGTTATGAGTACAGTGAATTTTTAGTCCTGGATTTGCCTCTTAAAGCTGAATGCTCAACGAGCATTGTTTCTTACTTTTAACTACAATATTCAGTGTTGCCAAGAGAGTTAAAGGACATCTGTGTTACTCTTTTTGCTTTAAAAATATTTAGTCAATTGGCTGGGGGTTTTTTTTGGGGGGGGCAGTTTGTTTCTTCTAGAAAGTAATTAGGGAGCCTTAACAGCAAGCAACCTTTCTTTGCTATTAGCATTTTTGTAACTACTAGCACCAGCCTTTAGAGTTATACAATTAAGATGTTACATAAGTGTTGCTCTTCACTTAGGCAACACACATGAGATAAATTAAAGACAATGCTTATAACAGCCCTCTCTTCCCTGGAGAGATTGATAAGCAAGAGAAAGCTACTTACAAAGCAGAATTAAACCACACTATTTGTATGTGGTGCCATAACCCATAGTAATTCATAGTTTGGCTCATAGCCTTCAATGGATTTGTCTTATCCTCCTAAAATAATGGGCAGGATGTGGATTTGTCTTATCATCCTGAAATAATTGGCAGGCAGACCACTATAATAGCTATTTTTTTCTAATTATGTGAAAAGTACCATCATAGGAAAAATAACTAGTTGCAATTATTGCCTGTTTGTTCTTTCTTCTTCTCATATTAATTGAGTTAAGCAAGTTACCAAGCAACATGCCTTTGATATTGGGGAAAATCTACCCTGCAAATGTTGTGCATATGGTATCATAAAATTATAGAATTGTAGAGTTGGAAGTGACCATGAGGATCATCTAGTCCAACCCCATGCAATGCAGGGATCTTTTACATGGGGCTCAAACCCCCAACCCTGAGATTAAGAGTCTCATACTCTAGTAACTGAGCTAAAAAAAGTAATAGATTGTAGGGATGAGGAGCTTTCTCAGCCTGAAGTCTTCACTCAGTCCCAATCAGCATGACTAATGATTAGGGATGGTAGACTCATGGAACCATAAAATTGTGGAGTTGGAAGGGATCCCCAAGGGTCATCTAGTCCAACTCCCTGCAATGCAGGGATTTCAGCTAAAGCATCCATGACAGATGGTCATCTATCCTCTGCTTTAAAACCTCTAAGGAAGGAGAAGAGAGTCCACTACCTCCCAAGGCAGTCCATTACACTGTCTAACAGCTCTTATTGTCAGAAAATTCTTACTAATGCCAGGACAGAACCCTGCAGTAACACACTTATCACCTTTTTCCAGGATGATGAGGAACTGTTAATGAGCACTCTTTGGGTTTGGTCAGTCAACCACCAACAATTACCTTGCCCAGTCTACATTTTACCAGCTTCTCTTAAAGAATATCATAGGTGACTTTGTCAACAGCCTTACTGAAATCATGATACACTGCGTTCACAGCCTTCTCCTGATCCACCAGCTTGTCACCCTATAAAAAAAATTAGAGATTCGTCTGGCATGACTTGTTTTTGAGAAAGCCATGCTGGATCTTAGTAATCACTTAGTAATCAGTAATCAGAAGCTGTAGTCTCCAACATCCATAAGGTGCCAGGTTTGGGAAGACTGACATAGAGGTTATCAATGCATGGATAATTATTGTCAGATCACACTTTTCCAAGAAAGGTAGCAACTGACATACCAACAAAAGTTGGGCAAAAGTTTGTGTCATGAATGACACTTCCCTATCCATTTGAACATCTAATTGTCTGCCCCAGTTTTGAGCCTGATCTTTTGGAAGGTTGGAACCTGTTTGAAAGAGGTTAAATTCCCACTGTCTGATTAGTTATATCAGTCACCCAATCAGCTAGAAAGTTGGTCAGTTGTTAATTTCTTATGATAGTGACTTCTGCAGGACAATAGTGTCGTTTTTAACTGCTTTAATTCAATTCATTTATTGTTTAATCATATGACAGCAGTAGCTCAATGACCACAAAGCTGAAGAAATAGTAAGGATTTTTTATATACAGAAAAGGTTGTATGTTGTGTGTATAATTGCCCCAAACCAGCTCACTCTTGTGTCATATATTCTCCCTGTAAAATCTCCCATTTATGAAAGAATACATTTACAGTCTTATATGTTTGTTTCTAACACTCTAAAAACCCCACTAAATGAATCCTTTTGCATTTCCTTCCTTTGTTACTACATAAGTGACCTAGTTCTTCTGTGGCATCCAGTTTACTTTCTTTACGGTAATTTTACATGCTGGAAATAGAACAGTTAGTTTTAAAGATAAGTGCTGCAATCTGAACCTTTTTTTGCAGAGGTGCATTCACCCTTCCTTTAGGAAGGGATTTATTTTTGCACTAGCTGTGGAGTCTCAAGTAACAGACCTTTTTTCAGGTGGATATAAGCGGATATTGTAATTGCCCCGTTATCATATTTGGCTCTGCATGGGAAACCAACTTCATGCTGGGGAAAATAATAATTGCTGGGCTGTATGCAGTGACCTGAATGACTTAAACTATGCTGTATGCTGTTCTTCCATCTAATCAGAATGCTTTACATGAGCTTATCGCTGTAATGTGCAAGTGCCTCACATGCAGAAACCAAGCAATATAAGTGAGGTCATTTGGAATGGGGAATGAACCCAGATTTGACTTTACAAAATGTTGAACTGATAGAACAGTCAATAGATGTGCTCCAAAAGTAGACAAGTGGTTTTTTGTGTCAAAAGTATATTAAATCCTGTCTATTATAATATGATTAAATACTGCAAATTACTTTCAGAGTCATAAGTTGTTTAATTAATTGATTGATTAAAACAGTCACCTTTGAGATTTGCTACATGGTAGTTTTTTAAAAGGTCAGTTAAACTGAAATAAATATACTATGGTTAAACTACTAAATAAAGCTAGTAGCACACTGCATGGTTCAAAAATAACACTTTATCTTAATGCTCTAAGAAGGAAGCATCTCTGTATCTGGACAGCACTAATGAGAAGTCTTGTTTCTGGTGACAACTCACCCAGTTTTTGAACTCAAGATCAGATGCCAGTGATAAAGCCCTAGACAATTCAGGGCTTCATTGGCCAACTGTTGACCCATAAACACCAGCATTTTTGACCATCGACACCAGCATTTTTCTTTGTGCCTAGAAACAAACTTGGAAGCAGCATAGATCTTTTAACACTGGAATGATGAAAATTCACAACTTGACTGACCAACTGCAGATTCCTAATATTTTTTGAAGGGAGCTTGATATAAAAATGCATTGCAATGATCTACCCTTGAAATTACCAAGCCTTGAGTTAGGATCATTTTCCTTCCTTGGAAACAGAAGCAGCTGGTGCACCAAACCAAAGATGTTGGAAGGATTCTGCCTACAAGCACTATCTACATGTCCATAGAGTGTTAATGTTTTTTTGTAGTATCTCTCTATGTGGAAATGAAGAGATAACTGGAAGTAACTGACTTTAAGTTCAGAATTCCATTTTAAACTTATGCCTAATGTTTCCTTTTTACACATAAAATATATCTTATTAAGAATGAGGGTCAGAAGTAGACACATGCTATTCACATCTACTTTGCCTTTGGAGTGTTACTGGTGACAAGGCAATAGTACAGCTGAATATATCGCTATGTGCTACTTGTATCAGGTAAATAGATTTGCCATTTGTGTGTGGCATTGCCCTAGGATGGGAAGGAAACCTCAAGGTGTTTCAAATTTTATTGTCCTGCAGAAAGCAGAACAAACAAATAAAAATCTTGGCAAAAGGATGGTTTGTAGTTTTACCTCTAGTCATATAGTCATTGCTTTGCAGGCACACTCTTGTTTCCTCATGATAAGAAATATTAGCATCCTGTGGCTTGGATAAAATGCAGTCAGATATGTCTCTTGGGGACAAGTAGACCATGTGAAGTGAGAACCATTAGACACAGCAGTGAGATTACTGCCCCAGAAAAGGTTTACCACATATATTACAGATTTTACAGACCTGCCAGCTCCCTCAACTTACAAATGTCAAGCATGATTTAAAAGGTTATTACACTATGAAGAAGGAGAAGAGGATGATTTTCATCACTTTAATTTTTGTTTCATCATTTAATGCATATTGGCTCAACTGAATTCAATATAGCCAATAACCTACTTTTTATCATTAATAAGAGTTTTATGGGCCACAAATTGGAAGAACCATTTCCACTTTATTTTGTCTTAGACAATTTTATCATCTCTGGTCACTGTGATAAATACTGCACGTTTGTATGTGCAGTGCATTTCTGAATATCGCTCTTACTGACAGAATTTATTTATGTGCTATGAAAGCCTGTCATTATTTGTCTATTTATTAAGTACCATCAGTGTGCATAACACTTAAAAGAGTAGAAGAGCACAGGTCTGTGTCCTAATCAGTCTGCAACTAGGAAGCAACAGAGGACAGGGAAGACAAGGGTAAACATTGAAGCAATATGTTGTTGCTTTAGTTCCATATGCTTAACTATGGGCTCAGTTATAGAATGGCATGGGAACTAGAAAGTTGAGCCACAGGTTTCACAGAAAACAAAGGCTTTGTTGAGGGTCCTGAAGACAGTAAGAGATGAAGCGTCATGGAGTCATTATTGGAAACAGTTCCAAGCAAGGGAGTACAGGCAAAGTCTTATTTGTCTCAGGATGTAAGAGTGGGGAGATAAGGAAGATAAGGTCATGCAGGGGTTTGAAGAACAAGGGCTGGATTTTGGAGTTGGCAAGAAGCCAATGCAATTATTTATTCATCAGAGCGATAACAGGGCTGAATGGTTTTGGCAATGGCTTGCTGGACAAACATGAGGGCTAAGACCAGAGGTGAGAAGACGGCAGTGATCTAGTGAAGCAACAGTAAACTCAAAGTTGACCATTTTACAGACTATTCTGTAAGTTCAATTTTAACTTTTTGAAAATGTCTGTTAGTTTTCCATTTCTTTGTGGATTTTCCCTTCCCTTCCCTTTATTAACCAAGCAGTCTGGGAAAGCTGCTAAATTTTATTACAGATGCATGTGGCTTGGTTAAAATAGTTTTTAAACAAAACAATATATACAAGCAGAGTATCTGATTGATTTATCGTAAATCTACCTTTATGCTTGAGGACAGTATCTGTTTTGACAGAACAGTTTGATTCTTAATCAAAACTTAAATGAAACCTCATTAGTGATGGCTGTTTTGTATGAGCAAATTGTTTAAAAAGTTTTACTGTATTGTACAGTAATAAGCTTCCACACTTAACTTCTGAACCCTCAGGCTCCAGACCTTTACACACTTACCTGAAAATCCCATTGAGCCATACATCAAGTAGACACATAAATACTGCAGTGTTAGAAACCTTTAGATATTCAAATACGGAAAAGCTGGACTCTGGTCTACGTACTTCTGATACTACTCTTTCCTCCAAATTGCTTTGCTGAGCCCATTTCTAATTATCTTTGCACAAAAGTGATTTCATCTCCCTTTCACTGTGTAATCCTGAATTACAGAGGGTTCAATACATCTAAATGTTCAGTGGACTCTACACACAGCAGTAAATCTTGACTCAGAGATGCCAGAGAACTAGCAGGCATTCTCAGGTGGGATGTAAAGGACAAAAAGGTTTCATCTTTCAAACTTTGATAGCATTTCCCCCCTTATCTTTTCACCCTGAAGCATAAAGTTCAGTACTGTGTATTCATACAAGTTCTCATATATGATATCAAGATGAAATTAATGCACGGAGCAAAAACATGGTTGTGGGGGGAAAGCTTAAAACAGCAGCTCAGCATGAAAGGGAACAGAGAATTATGCCAAATTCAGTCCCTTTGTAATGTTTGTCTCTCTGTCTCAGTGGGAATATGAGACTTCACATATTGCACTCATAGAGATCTCAGGTTGCAGAGTTAGCAGTTTTCAGAGTAACAATCATTAAACTGCAAATAGAAACTCTTATGATACGATAACAGTAATTCTTATCTCTTCCAATTTTCATTTTTTCCATGCAAATAAGTCTTACATACAATATATTGTTGACTTTAAAAGAAATTATTAAAAACTAACTAAACGGGTCCCAGCATATGAAAGTAGGATTATATTTTCTAGGTTTGGGTATTTAGTATTGCTAGTGTATTGGTCAGCAAGAAAGTGCTTAAAATCTGTTACATTAGAGCTTGAAATGGTTCTTTTAAGAGAGTCAGATGAAAGCCAGTTAAGGCTTGAATGAGGTAAGTTCTATTTTCTTGACCAATTATTTATTTGTTGCATTTATAGCCCACCTTTTTCTCCAAGAAGCTCAAGGTGGTGGGCATGGTTCTCTCCTCATTTAATCTCCATAGCAATCCTGTGAGGTAGGTTAGACTGAGAGCCAGTGATTGGCCGAAGATCACCCTTAATGGCTAAGTGGGGATTCAGTCCTGGTCTCCCAGGTCCTAGTCTAACCTTCTAACCACTATGATATGCTGGGTTCCTGAGTTGATTTCACTGGTTGGGATTTGTTTTCCTTCATTTTTGATTCGTCACAGAAAGCATACTATTTAGTCGTTTCCTGTTTAATCTGAGCTCCTTATAATATTATATAGTATAAATATTATAGTGTCAATGACCGAACAGTGAAAGATAGGTATATAATAGCAGAACCATCATTTTGAAGACAACCCTTGTGACACACCTGGCAAATCTGTAATTATAATTGATAATATGGTAACTAATCCACTTTAGTTGGACAACACTTATTGCTGTCTTATGGTCCCCATACCCATGGAAGATTACCTATAAGGAAATGCAGCTATTAGGCATGAAATGATTCCTACCAGTTTCAAGAACTGTTATTTGGAATCTCACAGAGACCATTGAGCAGAAACCAAGAATCTTCACTGTGTGGAACTGGTGTCCACCTTAGACAGGAAGCACAGCTTTTCCTGGGCTTTGGCACGCAGGATCTCCAACTCACAGTGCTGCATAACACCACACTTCTATTTGCCACTGCCACAGCCTGGTGTTCTTTCTCTTTATGTGACACCCTAACCAATCAGAAGTCATAAACAGGGATTTTTATTAGGAACTGCATAAATTTACAAATGAATTAAATCACAGTTCTGAAGGGTAACACTGATTGATTGATTGATTGATTGATTGCAACATAACAAGCACCTCCTTTGTGTGGGATGGGGAAGGCCTCTACAGTGGAAGTGCTGGCAAACCAGGAATTTACGTATGCTAAAAACAGTTAGCTTTCAAGAAAAATCTGCTGCTAATTAATTGTGGCTGCATTTTAATGTATCAAGAGATGTAAATTAAGTGCACCCATATTATAAAAGTGGAATGTATTGTGTTCTGAGTGTACATTTTCTGTTACATATTGTTGTAGAGTTTCTTTGCAAGTAATCTTAGAATACATTGTTACTGTTAAGCATCTGTTGTATTTTTTCAAGGGCAAACATCTCGTAACAAGCAATTAAAATATTCTCCGAAAGCCGCAGAAGTCTCTATTGGATTGTTCACAGAGAAAAGAACTAACAAAAAACACCTGGCCTGCAGAGTCAGTTCATGATTTGTGAGTGAAATCAATACATCTGTTTTTGAGCAGCAGTTTTTACCTAAGTTAAAGGAACTAATAGCTGTTTAACACAAATAGGTGTTTAACACAACAGGAAAACGTTAAAAATATTGGGCACAGAAAGGGTATAAATAATACAAAATTGTGTGGTGCTGCAGGATGGTGTGAGGCCCTCAGATTCCTAATGTGGCACTGAAAACATTTGAAACTGTCACTTGAATGAGAATTGGGAGTTGCAGACAATGAACTACAACATTACAATGTGAGGAAGTTTCCCCCTTCTCAAACCTGTGTTAACATGTAATAAGTTCTGCAAAACGTTTACTGACTAGTTGTGTTGCTAGGCAACAGCGATTTATCATACCATGCATAGCTGCAATGTTTTGTCACCACTTCCTGTTTCTGTTTCTGTTTGGGACAATACTAGGAATTAATTTATTAGGTTTCAAAGAGTTCAATCAACTCTTCCCTTTGGAGTTATGTTTGTTTTTTAAAAAACAAAATACTAGTTGTTCAAGAAGGCTGTGGTGCTTTAATCTGTTGTTTAAGCACACGCACACACACTCTAATTGGTTAGTTTTAAATTTTGTTCTTCCTCTGCTATAACATGTTGAAAGAATCCAGAATTTCTGTTAGGTTTCAGGTATGTGAAATGGATCTTAGGACTTCTGGGTCCTACTTCCCAACCCCATTCCACTGTATTTTCTTTACCTGAAAATACTTCTTATGGGTGTATTGTCCTGCATCTGATATGGATGGGAAACAGTACTTTTGGGGGTGGGAGGTGAAACGGACAGAACTTCCACTGATATATAGGTGCTAGAGGTGGGCAATCCCATCAAGTCCCCTTGTTTGAGAATTCAGCCATCGAAGTCAGCTGTCTTAAGGGAAGAACTCTAAGTAGATGAAAACTCCAGTTGAATGCAACTGAATACTGGTGAGGGCTCATAATCAAGCGTACCTAGTGGCAGTGAATGCACTTTTCTGTTTCCATGATATCCTCATTGTGCCATTTCTGGGTACAGTGTGCCAGAAATGGCCTCATTGTGCATTTTTCTGGGTAGTGCAGGTCCTTTTACAGGTGACAGAACCAATGATAGCTTGTTGTAACTTGTTTGAGGATAGAATGGCTTGGATCCACTGGGACCTTGACTCCACTGTTAAGCAGATGAATCTCGAGAGGTGTCCAGAGCACTTTTCAGTCCTGTTATGTTGGATAAGGCCTAAATTTAAGATTGAAAAAATGAGAATTTGAGAGAAACCAAAATTGACAAATTTGCACATCCCTGTTTTTGATCCAGTTGACTTATCCTTCTCTTTTGTGTTAGAAGCATAGCTGCTTCTCAGGGTTGGAGTCCTATAACACACTTTTGAATCCATAAATATACATAATTCATTTTTGTACATCACTTTCTCAGTTGCATATTTTATGATATAATTATTATAATTCAGAATGATTCAGAATTTATAAGAGTCTGCCCTCAATTCTGACAAACCAGCCAATATTTTCCAACTATGTTGCCTGCTAAACTCTATGATTAGCAGATTAATACTGGGAATCAATCTTCTTTCCCATACTAAGGAAGTAAAATGAGAAGCTCTAAAATTTGTCTTACTCAGGATATGTAGCAATTAAATGGGCAAACATCTTGGATTTGAATGTTGTACTTGCTATAAGTGTATGTGTTTGTACTTCTACTACATTTTCTTCAGCTATGTATATAATTTTATCTTTCAAGTAAGACCTAAAAATTGTGCTAGTCCCTAAGCATCTTGAAACCTGGTGCATTCCTATCCCCATACATGGGTTCATACTAGCAATTAAGGTTGATAATTCATACTGCTGGATTTATATTTCCATAGTGGTGAGCCCACAGTGGTTCTTAAAACAGAGTGAAGAAGATAAATACAGTTTGCAGGGATGTTATATGGAGACTCACAAATTCAGTACCTATTTCTGTCTTCCAGAGCAGGTTGGTTAGAATAGTAGTTTTCAGACTTGTTAAGGTAACCTTTTCTACAGTTAATTTCTGCTAAAGATAGTCAATGCAAAAAGTAAATGTAAATAAGCCCCTGCCATGGAATCTAATGTTCTATTTTTCACTGGGCCTTATTTATCTAATCACATAAACTGACAGTGCAGCACTCTCTAGCTGTACATTGCATGGGGGAAATTGGCAATTCTGTTCAAACCGTAGGTCAGAAAGTTGGTTGGCCACTCCTGTTTTCCCCTTGAGAAATTGCAGGGCATACATGCCTGTTCTGAGCAGAACAAGGGAAAATATAAATGTGCAGGCCAGAAGCCATCCATTTCCACTCCTACTGACTCTAAATGCAAAGTAGCTTAGAATCTGCAAACAAACAACACAAATTGTAGTCATGTGCCGCAAGCTGTTTTGTCACATTGATTTATGCATTACTTTTACAGAGTGTTTTAATGTATTGCTGATTCTTAATTTATTTGAAGTTATTCTATTATTCCCGTTTTATATTTGAAATGTGAATCCAGTTCCACCTCCGTAAATTGCTCCCTTGAATTCCTGATCTAATACTTATCTCTAAAAATAACCTAGATTTTTTTATTTATATTATCATTGTTGGCATCCACTTGTCTCAAGAGACAATGGAGTGCACCTCTGGGGGATGATATGTAACATTATATTATTTCTGTTTATACAAATAGTGGTGAGAATTTACAGAGAGGGGGGATATAAAAATAATAATTTGTTTATTTCATGCTGTAGGAAAGTACAGTGGAGCAAAGGGTTCAGTTCGGGGTTCCACACACTATTGCAAAACCATGCAAAATCAAATCCCGAGAAGTGCTCCCCATGAGGCAGAGGGCTGCTTTTCAGGGTCTGGGAAGATCACTCCTAGAGCCTTCCCAGAGGCTTGTAAGGAAGACATCACCATAATACGAGAAGCCTCCTTCCCAAAGCCTGGAAAGCCAGGAAAATCTGCTGGGTGTGCAGGTGTGTGGGGAAAAATAAATAAATGGAGAGCAGAGAATGGTGGATTTCCCTGGCTCTCCACCCACGTAAGATTGTGATTGCAAAAGTAAAGCAAGTGCAGCTTGTGGACTTAGTGTATAGCAAATATTGGAGAATAATGAATAGTCCTATCAAAACACTGATCTGATACTAGTAACAGAACTGATTCATCAGCATTTGTACTACAGCTGAACATTCCAAATACAAAGTTTATAAAATATTTGTGTTTTCCTTGAAAATGCAACATACATTTATAAGAACTGATGAAGTTGTAATTGAGAAATGATGTGGACCAAGTATAATAAAGTATAATAAGTTTAATCAAGTCCTGTCATGACAAGACTTCTGGGTAAGTAGACATGCATTTCTTTAGTATTTAATATTAGCTCAAGGAAGCCGCCTGTGGGACCAATAGCGTTGGACCTTAGTTTCCTGCTCTTGTTGAAGGTTTATTAAGAGCTTTGCCAGTTTTATTCAGCTCTTGGATTTTTATAGGTATCTTGATTTGAGATTCCACATTTTTCCTGTGCTCATTAGTTGTAGTGGCCTTTCTAAGCTTGGCCTTTAGGGAACGCAGTGACTGTGACAGATGGTGAAGGAACTGAATTGCACTGGGACACTAGCTTTCATTTTGTCTCTGTCTCACTCTGATTTCTTTTTCCCATTTGCTCCCTCCTTCATCCCCTCCCCTCTTTGCATTCTGATTTTAGATTCCCATGCATTTAGCGCTGGGGAGAGACAGATTGCAAGAGCTGCTTATACATCTCTTTATAGGCCACTTGTAAGAATAACAACCTCTTTCCCTAATATGTTTTTACTTGACAAAATGCAAAACCAGTTGTTTTGTTTGTTGTTATTGTTAGTTTACAAAGGTCTGAGTTTTTGAAAAGTAATGCGTTGGATATATGGTCCCTTTTAAGTAAAAGCATTGCACTGAAAGAACAATTTTTCAACCAATGTTATTTTGCAATATCATAAAATTGTAGAGCTAGGGGTGAAACCACCTCAGCTCAGAGCTGAGGCAATTTCACCCCACCACCTCGCAGCGGCAGGGACAAGGCAGCTTGCTCTCCCCACCCAACACTTCTCTGTTAAGGGGTGCAGGGGCGCGACTGCTTTCTCCACAATGGAGAAGTCTAACAGAGTAAACTGCTGAGTGGTAAGTTGCTTCTACTACTGGGTTGGGCTGGGGGGGGATGCTAGTAAATTGAGACTGCAGAGAAGTAAGCTTTATTTGCCGCCAGCACTGCTAAATGGAAGGAGGAATTATGCACTCTTAAAGGTAAAGGTAAAGGTACCCCTGCCCGTACGGGCCAGTCTTGACAGACTCTAGGGTTGTGCGCCCATCTCACTCAAAGAGGCCAAGGGCCAGCGTTGTCCGAAGACACTTCCGGGTCATGTGGCCAGCGTGACATCGCTGCTCTGGCGAGCCAGAGCTGCACACGGAAACGCCGTTTACCTTCCCGCCAGTAAGCGGTCCCTATTTATCTACTTGCACCCAGGGGTGCTTTCGAACTGCTAGGTTGGCAGGCGCTGGGACCGAACAGCGGGAGCGCACCCCGCCGCGGGGATTCGAACCGCCGACCTTTCGATCGGCAAGCCCTAGGCACTGAGGCTTTAACCCACAGCGCCACCCGCGTCCCTAAGAGTATGCACTCTTAACCTGTGTTTAATCACATGTAGTCTGAGATTTGTGCCAGTTGCACTCTAGCTGTCCAGTAGCCCACATTATTGCCCTCAGAAAACTAAAGATCCTTTCAGGGACCCCTGGGCTAGAGACGATGCTCTAGAACGATCATGTTGGTGGCCCTGCTCATCTTGCTACTCCATGGTAAGCTCAGGGTCTCAAGAGGCTTGCTGGTAACGCCACGTAGAAAATTTCCCCAAGTATTCAGGAATCGTTCAGATTCCAAAAGGTTCTAGGGGTATATATGAATAGGACCCCACCCCTATTAGCCACAATCAAGCCAAATGTTATCAGGGAGTGGTCTGCCCATGACAGTTGGGTGACACTTGCCTTCCACACCATCACCTTCTCAGTCCAGCATATAGAGAATACAATATGAGTTGGGGACCAGGGTATCTATAGCAACCATAAAATTCTGTGCTTGACCCACCAAGGTGGAACTGTCAGGGCACTGAAGTCCCTCAAAACTACATTAGAAAGCACCTGCAACCATCTTAGGGAGGTTAGGCAGTGTGACAACAGAACCCCTGTTAATCTATTATGTCTCTGGGGGAACACAAGTTCAACCTCCTCCCTGGCATCCTAGTTTTGTATATACATGTGAGCCCAACCTCTCCCTTTTCTCACCTAGCATTCTGTGTACCAGTCTCCACAGAGATTGTGATTACTGTCGTAATCTTTAGAGATACCACCATGCATTCAGTTCACAAAATTCTATTCAACATGAGGATGATACAGTGCATACCTAAACACTAGTCCGGAACAGATGGGAAACCTGTCAGAATGAGCAATCTAACGTATTTCACATGAAAATAAGTTGATCATTATGTTCATCAAAATCTGTGTGACCTAATTAAAATATTGCTTTCTGGAGAAAGAAATGTGTTATACATGTAACAGAACATTTTAATATCTAGAAAGACGGCTGGGAAAGGATGACATGCTCTGCTAAATTGAATGAGTAAGTGTTAAATTGTGCTGGTTAATGATTGTATTTCACACAATACCAAATCTGCTTTGAGAGAATGAGGTCATAATTATGATCAGGAAATTGGTGCAAAGGCTGGAGTGTCTATGAACTTTTACAGCTGCTAACTGCATGTGAAACTAGATTGCCCCCTTAAAATTCCATGATGATATTCCTGAATCAAAGAAAATAAAATTTCATGGTGGAAGGATTTCTTTTTAGTACTATTGTTAATTTGCATTAATCTAGGTCTACATTTTTACAGCTCTCAAAACGGGTGTTAGAGGAGTCTAATAACATTGTCTATGTTGTACTGCAGAGACTAAAGGCTAGGAAGGTTTTGTTTTGTTACTGTTTGTTTTGTTACTGTTTTTAACCTGAAAAGCAACATTATCAATTTCAGCCTAGTTCATTCTAGGATTCAATGCAATATTGTGGTATCTTTATGAATTCCAGTTTATAGAGTACTGGTTATTAGGGCAGTCAGCTAGGAAGTTGACAACCTCCTACATACATTGAGTAGACTGACATTTGCTGCCATAGTAAGGTGTCATGGGGGCTTTTGGGCTTGATTTAAGAGTGCTGTTATTTCATATTTTAGAACTGTCAGGAAGGCAACTGATGTCACTACAAAAATATTGGATTGCTTTAGATCACAGAAAAAGGATGACTCTATTGACAACAAGAAATCAAAAATCATTATTGGTGACCCATCAATTGATGATGGGAGGTATCTTTGTCATTATTTTTATAACTGATGATACCACAGACCTCTTAATAGAACAACAAATCTACAGTCTATTGAACTGTAATTCATTGTGTGTGTGTTAATGTAAATCTGTGGCAGTATCCAGAGTTAATATGAGTTGCATGCTTTGTTTTCTAAAATGCACTGCAGTTTACACTAGTTTGAAGCAGCATATACACCTATTCATCTTGTGTTTTAATTTAAAGTGAATGGAAGGAAAGGGCTGGATCTGCAAGTCTGGATCATGTTTAGAACAGGTTGCCTATAGGTGTATAGCATTAGCTGGACATGGACCTCAGTTATGGATCCCTGGTGTATTAATGTTGCGTTCATATATTGACCCAATTGAAATGCTGACCTAATTGAAAAATCATTTTGGCAAAGTGGAATGCCCCACAAGTACTACTACGGCCACATCACTTTTAAATTGGGTCTTTTGCACTACTGAATTTGTGGTGATTTGATGCAGACTACTGATTGGCATCGAAACACAATAAATTTGTCATTTCCAACAACTGATTCAGTATAACAGTCTGTATGTCTATAGAGTTTTGACTTTTTAATATTTACAACTATGGGTGACATTATTTGCATAATATTTTCCTGGCTATTGAATACCTCATTGAAACAGGAACAAATGAATCTGTATATCTGTTTTGAGACCAAAACATTCTCTCTGCCTGTGATTCAGTGATGTTTTAGGAGCCCAAGTACACTGCAGTACTTGGTAGTCCACAGCTCTGTGACTGGCAGATTGGTGACTGAGGGATATTGTGCAGGATCTGTGTTTCATTCGCAGTATAAATTTTCCTTCAATATGGACTTTTAAAATAGACATTGGCTTATGACCTTTCTAATTCTATGATGTGTGGGATTATGATGTTTTGTTTCCCTTTGTTCCTACAAGCCCATCACACAGGTCTTGGGGGCTTCTGATTTCTCTAATTCTGTCTCGGCATATACCAATTGAAAGCATTTAGTTGAGATTAAAGCAGATTGAACGAGATAATCCCTTTGAGTGAACAGCTTCAAACGGCTCAAACACATCTCTTTGGGGACACGAACTAACTCAACACGAGCTAATTCCTGCTGCATCTCCCTTGTGGTGCATTAGGCACACTACTCGTGTGCTATTTTTGTTTACTGGACTCCATTATGAATATATTTTTGTACTGCAAGAAAGCAATAGCAGTCATAGGAATCTGAGATGATGCTTCTTTACTATCATATTAAACGTTAAACTATATCAGGAAATGCATTCACATTAAAACAAAGCCAAATGCATTGGTGACCAGTGACCTCAGGAGAAAGGGCAATCATGTGTAAAGAGATGGAAATAGGATTACCTCACTTTCAGCTAAATAATACAAGACACTGTGAGCCCTGCTGATAGCTATGTTGATAGCTATGCTGCTGCTGCTCTTTATAGGGGTAATATAAATGGAACCATTTATAGGGGATAGCATGGATAGTAAGATAGTAAGAATGTAAATGAGCTCCATTGTTTGTTTTTGTGTTTGTTTTAACATGATTAAAAAGTAAATGAAGTTACATGCAAAGGTGAATCAAGGCCTAGCATTGTAAATTAATTGGTATGATTTTAATAATTCTGTTGATATAATTAAACTTAAATTAGACTTAAGCCTGATGCTTTATGGACACTTGACTAGAGCCCTACATGTGAATTCCTGGAGAGGTGCTCACAGTCACTTTGCTCCTCCTCAGTCCTTTTTTACTGCTGTGCTGTGTTGAACTAAGCCAAGATTTGGCTTTGCGTGTCACCTGCCCCCAGACTCATGGTTAAGGTCTCCCGTCACTAACCTCTCACTGCATCTTGAGTGTAGCAGTTCATAGAGTTTTCAGGGGGGGAAATCCTATTAAAATCAGTGATCATATTATTGTTTATTTGTTATTGTTTCAGTTGTTAGGCACTGACTAAAAAAAGTTTTGAGGTGACGTACATAGCAATACAATACATTGCAATACAAAATATATAAAAATATAAATGAATTAAAAGCAGCATCAAGCAGTAAAAAATAACCATAGACTACAGTAATTCTAAAATTTTTTTAGAAGAAACCCAACTTTCTTCCTTCAAATACATGCATGAGATCATGATCACCAAGAAATTAAACAGCTAAAACACCCACACAAATAACATAGACGTTAACGATCAAGAGCGAGGAACTAAATGAACATATTTCCAGGCTTGTGCCTATAGGCTGGAAAATGCTACATTGTTGCCCATGCACATTAGCAAATGTCTGTTAAGTTACACGTTAACATGGATATCAAAACTCTGAGTTTGTACCTAAAGTGTAAAGTTGCTGAAATTTCATATTATTTTGGAAACATAAGGAAATTGCAGGAGATTGTAGCCTATGGTGACAGCGTTCTGCCATTAGAATATGCCACAGATTTTCTAGATGAAGTGTTGTTTCTTTTTTATGGTATAATACATGATTTTTTCATAATAACAGAACTCTCTTTCATAACTATTGTTTTCCCTGTTCCTGAAAACATGTTTGTTAAGAATACAGTATTAATTTGGTTCTTCCCCTTTCTGCTCCTAAATACAGTAGAACAAGGGTGGTTTGAATGCTTGACATAGTAGAGAAGAAAGGTGGCCATTCTCTGAATTGTTATTGCTGAATAGCCTGCTGCAATTAGTTATATTTACACAAGGTATCTATTATTCCAAAATGTTGTTTTATTATTTTGTTGTATTAACTACCAGGTCTGACATATATTGATAAAGCCCAAAATATGCATTGTTCGTAAGAAAGGGTCTGCTTAGGGATCTATTAATAATGGATATCATCCATCTGTCTCTGGAAAATGAATTTTCATGATCCTATTGTTTGTGTGTTGCGAAAAAGCTCACAGTTGCAACATAATACAAAGAAAGGATTCACCCTACCGGTCCGACCATTGGGCCATGAAATGTTGTCGATGTCCATTCTGTATTTTTATGTATTCAGGACTCGAGTATAATTTGAATGTGAAATCATGATGGTTTATAGCACTTCTGTTTCCTTTCAGGATATTACATGTAGCATGTCTAAGAAATTGAACTACGTACAGTAGTAACCTCGCATATGTTCTGAAGGAGCCTGGGGAGAACTGCGAAAGAGTGGCAAGTGGCTGAAAATGTCACATTATGCTGCTGTGCTCTC
Source organism: Podarcis tiliguerta (assembly GCF_965153285.1). Lineage (NCBI taxonomy): Eukaryota > Metazoa > Chordata > Lepidosauria > Squamata > Lacertidae > Podarcis > Podarcis tiliguerta. The sequence continues at coordinate 44,328,895 of NC_139537.1, read as the reverse complement.
CTACCTCTGCTATTTCTTCTGAAATCGTTTAATAGTTGAATATGTTACAGAAGCCTTGGGCAGCTTTAACTTGCACGTCAGATGTTAAGCAACATCGTTGCCTTGGTGTATCTGACCCTGGCAAGATTACACAAGATGTATCTTTACCAGAAGGGAAAGGAAATGTTTAAATGTGATTTGTTTGGGCATTTGGCACTGTGTTCTGTCTGTAATCAAGTCCCTTGTACCTTCACCACATTTTTGGTTTTTATGACAATGATCTATTAGCAGTTTATACATCTCATTGGTGTCTTTTTTGTGATTTTAAAATAGATTCATATAATATCTTGGAAATGTTTCTCTGGATATCTTAAAGAATGCAGCAGTAGTCTGTTCCTGCCAGCCATGCAGTGCTAACAAAATGAATTTCAATAAGGACAAGTGTAAGGTTCTGCACTTCAGTAGGATGGGAGAGGTATAAATAATAAATTATTACTATATAATTATTATACAGTGGTGCCTTGCAAGACGAAAAGAATCTGTTCCGTGAGTCTCTTTGTCTAGCGGTTTTTTCGTTTTGCGAAGCAACCCCATTAGCGGATTAGCGGATTAGCGCTATTAGCGGTTTAGCGACTATTAGCGGCTATTAAAGGCTTAAGGGATTAGCGGATTAGCTGCTAAAAGGCTATTAGCAGCTTAGTGCCTTAGAAAAAGGGGGTGGGGAGCGGAAAAAAATCGCAAGAATCGCAAGACATTTTCGTCTTGCGAAGCAAGCCCATAGAGAAATTCGTCCTGCGAAGCGCATCAAAAAACGGAAAACCCTTTCGTCTAGCGGGTTTTCCATCTTGCGAGGCATTCGTCTTGCGGGGCACCACTGTATAAGCAGAAACACAAATATAGGATGGGCAACACCTGGCTTACCAGCAGTACATCTAGGGCTCTTGGTGGAACACAAGCTTAGCATGTGTCAACAGTGTGATTCAGCAGCAAAAAAACTAATGCTATTCTAGGCTGCATCAAGAGAAGTATAGTGTTCAGATCAAAGGAAGTAATTGTACCACTATTCTGCCTTAGTCAGACCATACCTGGAATACTGTTTCTGTTCTGGGCACCACAGTTAAAGAAGGATGTCGACAAGCTGGAATGTGGGCATAGGAGGGCAACCAAAATGCTCAAAGGTTTGGAAACCAAGCCTTATGAGGAGCACTTGAAGCAGCTGGGTATGTTTAGCCTGGAAAAGAGGAGACTGAGAGCAGATAAGATAGCCCTCCTCAAATATCTTAAGGACTGTCACATGGAAGAAGGAACAAGCTTGTTCTCTCCTGCCCTGGAAGGTAGAACTTGAACCAATGGCTTCAAGTTACAAGAAAGGAGATTTCGACCAAACATATGAAAAAACTTTCTGAAAGTAAGAACTGTTTGACAGTGGAATGGACTCCTTTGGGAGGTGGTGGACTCTTCTATTTTGGAGGGTTTTTTTAGCAGAGGTTGGATGGCCATCTGTCATGGAGCCCCCTTTAGTGTGAAAAAAGCTGAATAGCAACCATGATATTATATTCATATCAGAAGCTATTGCCCACACGTTATTTAAGAATAGTTCAGTGTTTATTGGTTTCAAAACTCGAATGTTTATAAAAATCCCATTTGGGGCTCACTAATTGAGAAAGTTGATCATTTTAACTATGTGGGACAGATAACCTATATCACATCAGTGATTTAAATAATCAAGAAATTTAAATAACTTAAATAATTGACTTAAATCTAGTTTCCCACTAATATTACTAAAAATGATGCAAATCTGAGCACTGAACTATTACAGTTAGAATATTATTCCCTACCATCCCATACATATCTTTGTCAGGTGGTATACATTATTTCTTTTTTTTTAAAAAATCACTTAAAGTATCTTTCTTATGACCAGCACCTATCACATTTTGTGGTGTTAAATCCTAAACACGTCTACTGGGAATCTGACTGGGTTCAAGGGCTCTTACTTTCAGGGAAATGTGTACAGAATTGCAAGCCAAGGTATGGGAATAGAGGCACCTGCACATTTTCTGACCATGTTATTTCCATGTTGCTCCTTTCTGTTTCACTTTGCCCTGGCCCAACCTCAGCACCACACTCAGAAAAACAAAATAGCAAATGAAAATAAAATTCCCTTAATATTCCTGCAATTGTAGGAATTGCAGAATATCTGTTTGCATGGTATTCAAGGCATTAAAATTATAACAGCTATGTGAACTTCAAGATTCCAAAACTTGTCAGAACCACAGAGGTTCATTAACAGGATGTGTACTCAGAAAGATGTCTCATTAAGTTCAGTGAGCTTACTCTTAGGTAATTTGTGTATAGGATTGCACCCTTAAGGACTTAGAACCATGTATTATTAATTTGTCCAGTACACTTTCTTTTTGTCATGCAAACACCCTTTGGAATAATATACATTTCCAAGTAATTATGCTTATTGGGGCAAGATTGCTATATATTGTCAGGCTTACTGTTTGTAACAGATACAAATTCTCCTTAAATTCCAGTGTTCCAGTGATCAATGAATCACCCACAGAGAAACCTGTCAGATAAAGTACTGATATAACCTAGTCCCCCAGCCTTGGAAAGTGCCGTATTTTTCACCCCATAGGACGCACCAGCCCATAGGACGCACCCAGGTTTTTTTTGGGGGGGGAATAAAGGGGGAAAAATTATTTTTTCCCCCAGGCGCGGGGCTGGGGCGGGGGAAGCCCGAGCTTCCCCCTACCCCAGCCCCCAGAACAGGCAGCTCTCCGCAAGCCTTGGGAGACTGGCGCGACTTCCCGCTGGCTCCCACGGCTTGCGGATATCTGCCTGAAGCCCAAACCAGGTCAGGGGACAGCAGGAAGGCGCACTGCACCTCCCTACTGTCCCTGGAGCTTGTGGGGCTGGCGGCGGGGAGAAGCCCGCTTCTCCCCACTGCCAGCCTTCAGACCAGGTCGGGGGACAGCAGGAAGGCGTGCTGCATTCACCCCATAGGACGCACACACATTTCCCCTTCATTTTTGAAGGGGAAAAAGTGTGTCCTATAGGGCAAAAAATACAGTATCCATATTCACCCCAAATTAAAGTGCTTCCCTGTAGCACAGCCAGGCGAGATCTCTCTCTCTCTCTCTCTCTCTCTCTCTCTCTCTCTCTCTCTCTTTCACACACACACACACACACACACACACACCCCTACCTTCTTCTGTGGTTGATTGGAAGCGAACATTATAGAAAGCACTTGCGTCTTACTGGAGCAGTAGTACTGAAGGATAGATAGTGCTTTCTTTTGATTCAAGGGTGAGGACCAGAAATTGTTCCGCCATGAAGTGTCATTTATGCTGCTGACACCTAACACATGCATGGAATTGTTACTTTGTTCTCTTACTTAGACATATTTTAAGATGGGCTTGTGGGAAAATTTATAAATTTCCTAGGCAGTGAAACAGGTGCTCATGTTTCTTTTTTGAAGTATGTGATATCCATTAAACCCTTAAATTTCCTTTGTCCACTAGTAGTCAAGTGCATCAGTGTTAGTGAGAGCCAGTCCTGAGCCTTTCTCTCATTCATTGTCAACAATAGTCTGTGGTTCTGTCAAATTAGTGTTTGCTGTAGAATGTGACAGGTGAATAGCCCTGAGGGTTTATGAACTGTAGCCTTACAATTGAATTTCAGGGATTCTCATTAGAATGTTGGGAAATTGTAAATTACACTGACTGTACCAAACCTTTGACATGTGTGCCTGACTCTTTTCCAAATAATTTTGTTAAATATGCATTTAGCATATGAAATTAAAAAATATATATCTGAAGATAGAAGTGCCTAGAGGTTGCCAGTGTATAAATGACATCTAACGTAGTGGGGCAATTTCAGTTTGTAGTCTGTTGCCTTGAGGAGACTCTTTAATGAGTTGAAGTGAAGCCTTTTACGACTTATTGTGGATGACATTTTGAGGACATTTGCAGTTGGTAGATGGAAGAACAATAAAGCCCGGTATTTTCCTGCATACAGTATTATTTCCTAAAAGTGTTCATCCATATTTTGGCAAATCTACATATAATTGAGTGACTCAGGATTTTTCTATTAGGGTGTTCAGTATATAATAATGAACTGGTCTTCCAAACTACATTTATTTGAATGTCTTCAGTTCACTCTGTCTGTTTTTGGTATTTCATAATAAATTGTGGAAAAGGGTGTTTGAAAAAAAAATAGTACTCATAAATATTTTATAAAATTACAAAGACCTATTAATATAGGAATTAAATTGGAATTCTTGCCTTTCATATTCTAAGCATATTGTCATATGATATTTGTACAGCACCTGTGTTTTTGTCATCACAAAAACTTTGTGATTTAGGTTGCAAGTATTCTCATCTTTTTTCATTCAGCAAGTGCATCTTCATAGATTGTAACCAGCTCAGCACCATTATTGAGTTAATGCTTGAGCTGAAATATGAACTCAGATTTTGTAGTTTCAGACCAAACATTTGCTCACTGTGCTGAGTAAAATTTTCAAACAGCGTGACATTTTTTAAACAAGTTTTAAATTTTTCCTTTCCCTTTAGATTTTTTTATATATGGGGGTGGGATGGATGTTTGGGTGGGCTTGGGAATTTGTTTGGTTTTGATGGATTTGTAATTTTTGCAGTTTTTATTTGCATTGTTTTATTGTTTTCTGGGTTGTTTTTGTTTTTTGTTTTTATTGTTTTAAGAATAAAGAATAACATTAATTGCCATCAATGGAGGCTAATATGAGGCTTGGGATTGCTACCGTGGAGGGGTGAGGGAGGTATGGTGTTGGGGGCAGATGTTATAGCCGAAGGCGATCGAGATATGGATATGCTCGTACCCCTTCCAATCTGCGCCTCATCCTGAGGCACAAGGGTAGGGTGAGCAAGGATTACTCACCTCTGTCACTGGTGCTGTGCAATGCCAGGTCTATAGGCAACAAAACCGCCACCCTGCGAGATTTCTTTACCTCGCAGGGGGTCGACCTGGCTTGTGTGACGGAGACCTGGGTGCGTGAAGTGGAAACAGTTACCTTACGAGAGATGGCGCCCCCGGGTTTCTCCGTCCTCCACCAGTCGCGGACTGTGGGCCGGGGGGGAGGGGTGGCATTATTAATCCGGGAAGACTGTCCTTTCAGGGCTCTACCATCGCCATCGATCCCCGGCATTGAATGTGTTGGCCTAGTGTGGGGCTCCGAGGAGAGCTTGGCTGTCTGGCTGGTGTACCGGCCACCTAGCGCACCAGCAGTCACCCTGTCAGGCCTATTGGAGGCGGTGGCAGGCTGGGCCTTGGAGTTCCCTAACCTATTGGTATTGGGGGACTTCAACATCCATGCTGATGCCACTCCCTCCTCACAGGCTCTGGACCTGGTGTCTTCCATGGCGACACTAGGGCTCTCCCAGTTTGTTTCAGGCCCCACACATCAAGCAGGCCACACGCTGGATTTGATCTTTGGCGTAGGTGTAGATGTGATCATGTCTCCTTCGATGAAGGTGCCATGGTCTGATCACTACGCTCTGAAAGCCAGGATTGACTTTCCACCCCCACACTGCTTAGATGGTGAGCCGATTTGGGCTCATTTGGGTTCATTGACATCTTGGAACTTTGTGTGGCTGTGGAGAAGTTCTGTTTGAAACCAACATAACAGCTTGAATTTAATCATTTCCTCTTGAATTCTAAAAATGGGTGTTTGTATCTACCAACTGGCAGGCTAGTGGGTCTTGCTGGTCTTGCTGCTGATGTTAGTGATCTCACCACTGATTTCAGACCATGTTGTTGTTGTTTAGTCGTTTAGTCGTGTCCGACTCTTTGTGACCCCATAGACCACAGCACGCCAGTCACTTCTGTCTTCCACTGCCTCCTGCAGTTTAGTCAAACTCATGCTGGTAGCTTCGAGAACACTGTCCAACCAGCTCGTCCTCTGTCGTCCCCTTCTCCTTGTGCCCTCCATCTTTCCCAACATCAGGGTCGTTTCTAGGGAGTCTTCTCTTCTCATGAGGTGACCAAAGTATTGGAGTCTCAGCTTCAGGATGTGTCCTTCCAGTGAGCACTCAGGGCTGATTTCCTTAAGAATGGAGAGGTTTGATCTTCTTGCAGCCCATGGGACTCTCAAGAGTCTCCTCCAGCACCATAATTCAAAAGCATTAATTCTTCGGCGATCAGCCTTCTTTATGGTCCAGCTCTCACTTCCATACATCATTACTGGGAAAACTATAGCTTTAACTATACGGACCTTTGTTGGCAAGGTGATGTCTCTGCTGGTTTGGGTGGAGATGGAGAAAGAAAAAAACAGCTCTCAAAATGAAAGATATACTAAAGCAGAGAAATATGAACCTCTCTTATAATTGGGTGACAACTGGAAACAGATATAGAGGTTCATTTGGATACATTTCCATTAGCAAAAGAATAAATGTAACTTTCAGTGCAACAATTTTAACACTCTTCTATTTCACAGCTCGCTACAGAGACAAATATCAGCCACTAACAGCCAGTTTGAAGTGATGGGTTATTCCATGCATATTGAGTACAGAACTCACAGTGGCTTGTTGGCTCAATCACCCATGTAGTTAGAACCAGAATAATGAGTAAAATCATCACTGACAAGATCTTTGCAAGTCAGTAGTTGAAACTGAACTGAAATGAAATAATCTCTTTAAAAGGTTTTTTACTTTAAACACACACACACACACACACACACACACACACACACAAACACAGCCTCTGAATCCATCTTTCTTAGCTTCCCAGTACAGATGTTACTCCTTTGTAGATTTTTCTCTTATTTTCATTAATAGACTTATTATTTGTTTACTCCCTTTGTATTGTCAAAGCTATTTGACAGTAGCTTACTCCCTATTAAAGGTAAAGGTACCCCTGCCCGTACGGGCCAGTCTTGCCAGACTCTAGGGTTGTGCGCTCATCTCACTCTATAGGCCAGGAGCCAGCGCTGTCCGCAGACACTTCCGGGTCACGTGGCCAGCGTGACAAGCTGCATCTGGCGAGCCAGCGCAGCACACGGAACGCCGTTTACCTTCCCGCTGGTAAGCGGTCCCTATTTATCTACTTGCACCCGGAGGTGCTTTCGAACTGCTAGGTTGGCAGGCGCTGGGACCGAACGACGGGAGCGCACCCCGCCGCGGGGATTCAAACCGCCGACCATGCAATCGGCAAGTCCTAGGCGCTGAGGTTTTACCCACAGCGCCACCCGTGTCCCTATTATTATAGGGAGTACCCGTGTACTCCCTATTATTTACTCCCTATTGTAGTTTACTCCCTGTTGTATTGACAATCCACCTTTCATGTGTTTCATGCTGACCTCTGTTATGTCACTGTTCCTCATTTCTGCTTTGTCTCATTTTCTGCAAAAGTAGCCAATTCACTAAACTTTATGGAACTTAGTGAACATGCAGCTCATCAGACATGAGACACTTTATTTTGTTGGACTGCAGCTTGCATTATCTCTGACCATTGTGACTGATGGACATTAAGGTCCAATAACATCTGAAGGGTCACAGATGCTCCAGTTCTATTATACATGCTTACTTTCATTTATTTATTTTTTACCTTCCTTGAAGGCTTTTTAGATGGGGAGCCTGACACAACCCCAGGCTCCAGTATTTCCCATCCCTTAGCATACTGTTCTTTAAGGGGGAAAGTGTTTTATAAGAATAAAAAACCTCGTCCTCATGGGGTTAGAGATCTTACAGAAATGTGGAGCATATACCATGCCCCAGGGGTCATGGTCTGCATTTTCTGATGCAGAAAGAAGATGAAAACAACATTAACAACCCTTCCCTTTTAAATTGAAGCGAACATCAGAATGAGGATACAGAGGCTTAGCACATGTTGCATCCTATGGCTGATGGCAAATAATTCAGCAATGGACAGCTAAAAATGCTGAATATGGAGTGAATTGTGACATACCAATTCTGCCAATTCCTAATGGATCAAATCTTACAAATTTCAGTGCATCTGCACTTCTAATATAGCTGCTGGGGATGTGGCCCAGGACGTTCCTATGACTAGTAAGAGTGTTCTTTATTTCATTTAATCAAAAATTCCCATGTTCACTCAACAGTGGCTATAATGGATAGCTGTTTCCCCGTTTATTGTGTGTATCTGTTTGCACAATGAATAATAGCTTTATTTAGTGGCAAATGAAGATGCTTCAAGTTGTGAGGTTTCTATAAACACATCTGAATTGTTCAATTTCTGCCTCAATGCTTAATTTCCATCTTTGGTTCACTGCCTGTTTATATTCAGATAAAAAATTAATTTGGTTTCATTTGTTTTGTTTTGTTTTCAGAATCATGTTCCTGTGTTATCTGGTATCAAAACTGGCAGGATTCTTTGATGTTTATTAGATGTAATAAAATCACTGCTCATGTACTTTCTGTTTCACAATTTCACTGTTGTAATGAGTGTACAAGAAAGCAAAAGTGTAGTAGAAGTGGGCTTTCTTAAATGGTCCTGCCATATTCTTCTATATTTAATGTGACAAATCAAATACTTATATTTAATTAATGTAGATTAATTATTTGTTTTAAATTGTAGCAATAAAATAAAAACTCTAACTTTCATTTTTTGTTTCTTTTTATATTCTCAATGGATTTCCAATGTGGATTCCTGAACTGTAATGAACTTCATGATATCAAACCATCTCTCTATAAATCCAATAGGTAAGTAACTATATCACTGTAGGATTGTTTTTGTGGTACAACACTTGATTCATTTTGAGATTTCTAGTAAAGTCCACTAAATGTATACCGTATTTTTCGCCCTATAGGACGCACTTTTTCCCCTCCAAAAATGAAGGGGAAATCTGGGTGCGTCCTATGGGGCGAATGCAGGCTTTCGCTGAAGCTTGGAGAGCGAGAGGGGTCGGTGCGCACCGACCCCTCTCGCTCTCCAGGCTTCAGGAAGACATCAGCAGCCTAGGCAGCCCTGCGGGAGGTCCCGCAGGGATGTCTAGGCTGCGGATAGCAGCCTGCTTCCCGGAGCGTCGGGCGCCCTGAAAGCAGAGCGCCCGGCACTTCGGGAACACATCCGCACCCTAGGCAGCCCTGCGGGAGGTCCCCGCAGGGCTCCCCACGCTGCGGATAGCAGCCTGCCGCCGGCGGGTGGGGCGCCCTGAAGCAGAGCGCCCCTCCCGCCGGGAAGACACCCGCAGCGTGGGGAGCCCTCCAGGAGTTCCCTGCAGCGCTCCCCACGCTGCGGATAGCAGCCTGCTGCCTGGCGCGAGGGGCGCTCTGCTTCAGGGCGCCCCTCACGCCAGGCAGACACTCGCAGCATGGGGAGCCCTCCAGGAGTTCCCTGCAGCGCTCCCCACGCTGCCGATAGCAGCCTGCTGCCTGGCGCGAGGGGCGCTCTGCTTCAGGGCGCCCCTCACGCCAGGCAGACACCCGCAGCGTGGGGAGCCCTCCAGGAGTTCCCTGCAGCGCTCCCCACGCTGCCGATAGCAGCCTGCTGCCTGGCGCGAGGGGCGCTCTGCTTCAGGGCGCCCCTCACGCCAGGCAGACACTCACAGCATGGGGAGCCCTCCAGGAGTTCCCTGCAGCGCTCCCCACGCTGCCGATAGCAGCCTGCTGCCTGGCGCGAGGGGCGCTCTGCTTCAGGGCGCCCCTCACGCCAGGCAGACACCCGCAGCGTGGGGAGCCCTCCAGGAGTTCCCTGCAGCGCTCCCCACGCTGCCGATAGCAGCCAGCTGCCTGGCGCAAGGGGCGCTCTGCTTCAGGGCGCCCCTCACGCCAGGCAGACACCCGCAGCGTGGGGAGCCCTCCAGGAATTCCCTGCAGCGCTCCCCACGCTGCCGATAGCAGCCTGCTGCCTGGCGCGAGGGGCGCTCTGCTTCAGGGCGCCCCTCGCGCCAGGCAGACATTGGCCAGCCCCACAAGCTCGGGGGACAGCAGGGAGGCGCAGCGCCGCCACCCCGCTGTTTCCCGGACCTGCTTTTGGGGGGGAAATAAAGGAAAAAAATTTTTCCTTTATTTCCCCCCCAAAAAACTAGGTGCGTCCTATGGGACGGAGCGTCCTATGGGACGAAAAATACGGTAACGGAAAGCTGTATTTGCATGTAATGTTGAACCATTGAGGACAAACTGAAGCTAATCCCTGCCTTCTTCCCCCTCCATTGGTGGCTGTGAGGAGGAATTCATAAGTTTTTGTTTGTCATGATGGCTAAAATGTGCTTAGTCTTATGAAGCTGACTTGTTTTCACTAACAATAGTTAACATTAGCTACAATTCCGGCATCTGACATAATGCTAAACTGTGGTTGATATAAAAGTGAAGCAAACACTCATCATTGTTATATATGAAAGTAGCCAGAGAGAATCCTTCTAGACAGAAGACTTAAAAAAATAATCCCAAAGTATATTCTCATCAGGAGGCGGGCACCATGGTCGATGCATTGCTGGCCAGGGCTCCTAGGCAGCACATTTAACGGTAGTACTGTCTTGTTTCTAAATTTGGTCCTTCTTGTCATATCTTTTGAAACATTTCAAAAATCCAACATATTAACTGCATGAAACAATTCTTTCTTTTAGATGCTATTTGATGTAGATGTTCTTAGCTGTTAATGGAAATTGGAATTAACTACTGCAAGACAGAAAATACAATAGCAAAATGTTTTTCTGTCAATCAGATTAACTACCTCAAATTTGCACCATCTTATTTTTAAAAAACACCATGATTTAAGTGTATTTTGATTATACACTGATAAACTATATACTATCCTAACCTTCATGATAACTATACCTGTTGATGTTGCCGTGGGCTGACATGGACCAGTTTGGTTCACATGTTTGGAGGAATTATCCTAAAATTGTACAGTGTTGGCAAGGTGTCGTAAGTAATCTTACTGGATCTTTGTCACCAAAGCTTCATTTTAATAATTTCATATTGTACGTACTGCTTTGGTGACAAATAAATATTATCTTGTAATGTTAGAAATCTCATTTCCTATCCCCTTGGTGTACCCCTGTGTTAGTGCAGGCCTGGTTTTCTCTGTCTTTTAAGCAGCGACTTTATGCTCTGCTTGAGCTGCTCTTCTGCTGCATGTCCCCTTCGCCTCTCCTCTCTCCCTACTCTTTCCCATCTATTTCTTTTCTTTATTTAGCATTTCTGTTTTTCTCACTGTTTATTATGTGTGGTTTGCTTAAAATTTAAGCTCACGGCCTTTCTTCTTTCTTGTCCTTTCCCTCCATTCTTTCCTAGGGTGAGAAAGAGGGTAGAGAGTTGGCCAGTTATTGGGCTACCTTTGTTACTGTTTGATTGTATTTTATTAAAACCAATACAAATCTTAGCTGGGAGAAAAGGGTAGATCTACACAGTGTGGACCTTGAAGATGACACATAAAAAATTAAACGCACTAGAAGAAAGCTTCAAATGTACCCGTAAAGACAGGTTGTTTTATATTTATGTGCTATGATGTTGAGTATTTTCCTGAAAGAAATGTGGAAAACCTGACCTCAGCCACATGGGAGATGAACCTTTAGTTTTCTGCTCTGCTGGTTGTTCAGTCGCACTGATTCAGTCTTTAGGGTTAAATTGAGCAGCTATGTAACAGGGAGAACATTTCATAATTAAAGAAGTGGCATTTGTGCAATATAGAGAGGGGAGAAAGGAAACAGGATGGCTTCACGTTTTGTTAATAAACTAGTGTTGGAACAAGTACAGTAGATGTAAGAGTTATTCAATATGCCCTGACACCTTTTTAGTGCACATTTTTTTATTACAATGCAGAAAAAATAGATATGTTATAAATTTGTAAAAATAGTTATGTTGATAGTCCTTGGCAGCTCACTGATACAGCTGACAGATATGGATGGCTGACACACAAGATGCCATTTTTGTGAACATCTGCAATTTTACAATACAATGTGTAAAGTTGGTATTTTCTAAAGTAACATATAAATAGAACTATTATGACCTAGTTCAGACAATCCTAGCTGGCTAAGTAAGCCAAGATTTGAACAAGCCTTTCACACACAGCATCTTTCTCCTCCCATTCTACCCGCCTTCTCGTTCTGCAATAATTAACACTAGAACTTCTTCAATAAGCCTGTTAGCTGTAAACCAAAATTATGTTTACAAGGTTGGGAATAAGTCAGTATTTTAAAACAATTTCAAACCAGGTTCAGACATAATGAGAAACTATAGTTATTTGAAACTTCCTGGTGTTAAAAAGGTAGGATGGAAAAGGTGTTGCCAGGAACAAATGTCTGGAGAAAATGCTTGTATATATTTCAGCTTTTAAACTGAGATATAATGGTCAGTACCAGGTCAATGAGTAACAAATGCTGCATTAAAAATAACATATATTTCCTAATATTTTAGATCATAGTATTGTGTGGGTGCTGCCAAACTATCCTGAATGTGAAATTAATTGCTCCAATTTGGTAACTGTTAAGCTCTTGTCCACCAATCCTCCAGTACACCAAGCATTATTGATCTTGTTTCCATGGCTTGGGACATTGTAATAACCACTTATGCCTACCTGAATCTTCCATATTCAGAGCTTATCCACTGAGGCCTTTCTCCAAGTGCCTGCGTCTTCTGAAGCCTGGACCAGAGTAACAGAGTTTTTCAGGAATAGTGCCAACTTAGCAAACATCCCCTGTCCCCCTGCCCCCAAAAGCCCACATAGCCCAGATAGGCATGTCTGGTGTTGAGTCTCTTATTCTATTGGCACTAGGCAAAGACCGTTTCATTTTTCCTGATAGATTGCCAAGATTTTGAGATGAAGAACAGGATAGCAGATTTGGAAAGAAAGAAATAAAAATCTCCAGGAAGATGACCTTTTAAAAGGTCTGTTAGGTAAATTAGTTTGTTGGAGGCGTGTTTTTAAAAAGCAACAACAAAAGTCAAACTTTTTCAAGGGCATCTGGCCTTCAGTATGACTATTAGTGTGATATTGAGCTTGAATAGACAACTTACATCTCTGAGGTCTTTCTCTAAGAGTGTGTGTTTGTGTGTGTGTCTATATAGGCTATATACACACCTACTATCTAGTGAGCAGGAAACAGAGATGATGTGTCCATTTGTATTGTTAACAACAACTTTACAAGAGATGATAGAAAACAAAGGATTATATCTTTCAATATTGTGACAAGAAAACTCTCATGGATCAGTGTAAAAATGGGCTACTGTTAAGTATTATTTTGCCGGTTTAGACCATTGGGAAATAAAGCGGCTGTCTGTGTATTTGATATACACACAGGCAGAAAGAGAAAAGGCAAGCCCACTGCACACATTCAGATATGATACCGCTATTCAGTGGTGTTGTCATGAAAATCTGACACTGTTACAGCACTGTCGGCAGAAGCAAGAATCACTAGGGAGTGAACAGCTGGATGCTTTATAAGGTTTTATGTTGTACATAAGGAGGCCATGTTTTCTGTTGTCAAAGTGTAAAGGAAAATGAAAGCTCTGGGCATCATTAAAGTCTTGAAAGCCTAGGATGTGTCAGTTCTGTTCCCTCAACACCTGGATTGAAAGCTCATTGTGAGGTCACTTAGAAAGCAAAAGCAGGCATTCTTGTATAGTTGTGTTAATATGCAATAAGTTCTTAGTAGCTTTCCATTAAGTCTGTTCTCAGTAACATTGTCCCAGATGTTATTTAGAAATGGAGGGGTGATTATACTTTTAATGTTCATGTCGTTTTCTGAATTACTTTCATCCTTATGCTGCAATTCTTTATAGATTGGATGATATAATTTCATCCCCCTCCCCACCAAAAAACACATTTATAGCAATTTTTGCTACAGGGAGTTCATTTTTATTTAGCTCAGTTTTGCCAGGCCGTGGAACTCAGGCTGACATACAATTCCACTCATGTCAATAGCTTAGCTGCAGTGACTTGCAAAGCCATGACAAGTGCTCTAGATTGATTTAGTCCCGGTTTGATATTAAGCATTTGGAAAGGCTAACTTACTTTTGGATTGCCACCTGGCTTCATCAGGGAATGGAGGTGGGACACAGAAACTTTTTTTTTTTAGTTTAGTTTTGGAAGGAAGGAAGGTATGTGAAACCTAACCTGAATTAGCAATCACTACCTGTGTTTGAAAACAAGCAGTCATTGTTTGCCACTTCCTCTTCTTTAAATATGATCAAAACCTGAAGTGACTCGTTTGGGAAATTGATCTTCATTTCCAAACTCTTAGTTGTGGCTTGATTCTATCCTGTTTAAAAAAAACAAAACACAAATATAATTAAGGAATTTGTGGGATAGAAACTGCACATAAGAGAAATTTATACATTTGACGTAAATGTTGTATCTAAACCAATGTCTTGGATCGCTACTTAAACACACTTAATTTTGCTTTTTCCCTTGAAATGCAAACCTAGAAAAGTGTATACAATATAAACATTTTTAAAATACAGCACAGATTATTGCATGTTCTCAACATAGCATTTTTTCCAGTTATTTCATAATCAAGACTCAAAACTATGTATGAGAGACTTGTTCTAGTTTTAAAGTATACCATGATTGGTTAACGTTTGTATGTTTATAAATATATGTATCTATCTATACGTATCTATATGTATCTATACAGCATATATACTCACATTTGGATTTACACTAGGACTCCTGTCTCTCAACACTTGTAAAATATTATAAAATGGCTGATATGTAGCAGTGTGTATGTGTAGTGCATTGCAAGAGAACGGGAGCCTGGTATTTTAGACTCAGTAATAAACTGGTTTGGGCTAATAAGTAATAACTGTGATCTTGGCACCTTTCTTAAATGAGCAATAAAAAAAGACATTCACTATGAAAAATTAACAGTGTTATGGAGATGATGGAAGTGATTTTCTGTGTCTTACGGAGGGATTATGAGAGTGATGAAGGATTCAAGCCTTTGTGAACAAGAGATCGTAATTTTCTCCAGTTCTGCAGGACACACTATGCTTAGCAATGAAAGTGTGTGTAATAAAATCTGAGGTTGAAATATTACCTCTAGCATCCAGAACTTTTTTCCATTTATATTCTCAAAGGAATGAACTGTACAGATTAACCCCTTCAGGTACCGACAACCATTATTGTCTGGCTTTGTAAGTATGAGAGTGACTGAGAATAGTACA
This sequence comes from Podarcis tiliguerta, assembly GCF_965153285.1. Classification (NCBI taxonomy): domain Eukaryota; kingdom Metazoa; phylum Chordata; class Lepidosauria; order Squamata; family Lacertidae; genus Podarcis; species Podarcis tiliguerta. The sequence continues at coordinate 44,313,812 of NC_139537.1, read as the reverse complement.
TTTGGCAAGAAGCCCAGAGAGAGGGATGTGGCCTGTTCTGGATGAGGTTACACTCCATCTGTAAGAGCAGGTATGTTGCTTGGGTATTCTGGTACTTCTGGATCTATTACTGTCACTTGAGGCTCAAGTGGCTTCGGTGCTGCAAAGTCCCTTCCATCAGCATCATCTGGTGCTCCATTTGCATCTGGACAGGGTAGGCCAATTTTCTGTTGCTTCCACTCTGATAACTTCCTGGCTAGATTACTGTAAGATGGTGCAAAAATCAGCAGCCAGGTCCTGCTAGGATATAAAACCAATTTTGGCACAACTGTAAAGGTAAAAGTAAAGGGATTCTTGACCATTAAGTCCAGCCACGGACAACTCTGGGGTTGTGGCGCTCATCTTGCTTTACTGGCCGAGGGAGCCAACGTTTGTCCGCAGACAGTTTTTCCAGGTCATGTGGCCAGCATGACTAAGCCGCTTCTGGTGAAACCAGAGCAGTGCACGGAAATGCCATTTACCTTCCCACCGGAGCAGTACCTATTTACCTATTTGCACTTTGACATGCTTTCGAACTGCTAGGTTGGCAGGAGCAGGGACCGAGCAACGGGAGCTCACACTGTCGTGGGGATTCGAACCGCTGACCTTCTGATTGGCAAGCCCAAGAGGCTCAGTGGTATAGACCACAGCGCCACCCGTGTCCTGTAGTGGCTACCAGTTAGTTTCTGGTCTCAATGCAAATTGTTGGTTCAACCTATAAAGCATTGTGTGGCTCAGGATCCCAATACCTCAAGGACTGTCTCTCACATGAACCAACCCAGGTCCTGCATTCTGTATTAGAAGACCTTCTAAATGTTTGCCCTCAGAGGGAACTACAGAGAGCAACGACACATGAATGGGCTTTTTCAGAAAGTTAGTTGTTTAAGAATGATGCCCATATACAATAAAGGTCTGTTCTGAAAGTTCAAAGTGGTTAATATTAACATTAGGGAAGAAACATGAAAATGAATCAAATTTAAGTCATTCAACTCAAATTAGACCAACTGAAATGAATGGACATGACTGTTAGTTCCAGTGGGTCTACTGTGAGTACAAGTTAATTGAATACCCCTGCTACATTCTGCAGCCACTTACATCAAAAAGTCCTAACTTGAAAAACACAAAGAGGTCTGAGTTCAACTCCTGTGCTGCGCTAAATTACAGTGAATAGAAATTTGAAGGGAGAGTTTTTCTCCCTGGGAATGTGTATTCTTTGTCAGGAGAGCGGACAATGGGTGATGATTTAACAGGTATTACCATGATGATATGGTCAGTTGAAGCCTTTCTGCATATGATCCAAAACTTCAGCTTTTAATTTAGATTGAGCGCCTATCCTTATCATATACTTCAGCTTTATTGGTCTATGACCATAATGATTCATTCATTCATTCATTAGTTTAGTGGCAGAAAAACTATAGCCTGAATGTCTAATTAGTTCCACCAGACCCCCCCATTTGGCTTGTCAGGCTTTTGGGGTCAAACCATGCTCACCTGCCCTACACCTGATGATTGATAAAGTTGCTGCTTTGTGGGTGCCCTTGAAATTTGTGGTACAACCTAAGCTTGCTGAAGCTGGTTTTTCTTCAGAGAAGTGGCTGTTGGAGTTTTCTTGATACATGTCTATAGGCACTGCATTGTATCTAATTAAAATATACTCAGAGTTGACTTACTGGAATCAATGGGTGGTTTTTCAAATAAATTTTACAGAACAGACCCATTGAAATGAATGAACCTAATCTAGTCAAGTTCATTAATTTCAGTGAGTCTATTCTTGAGTAGCACTAATATGCATACTACCCAGTGGATTGATTACAGTGGGTCTAATTTGAGTATGATTTAGTTAGATACAAACCAATGTTTTTCAGACAAATCTACTTGTGATATGATGCTGTATAGGAGACTCCTATTCTGCAATTTTAGTTTATAAAATACTTATCTGAATTTGGGCCATATTGTTTGAATGGTAAGAATGAGTTAATCACACACTGTGTTGAGTAAAGGAATACATCACACACACACAAACACACACACACACACACAGCCCTTCTACATTTATAATCTATGGTTTCTAAATCATGAGTAAAGGACTTGACATTTCATTTTAGTAAAAGTATAATTAAGGTAAGATATGCTATAATTCCATAACTTATAAAAAGAGATGATTTAATCATAGGGAATGAAATATAGTGTGCAGCAAACACATCCTCAACTAGGCTTATTAATTTTATATTAATGATGCAGCATAATTGTTTTTATCTTCCTAATATTTACCTTTCAATCTTCCATATTCCAAGATATATTCATGCTATTTTTTGTTGGGAACAAATGCTGCAATATTCTTGTTGCAAACATCTAAGGGAACTCAAGCAGCTAAAATTAATATTCTTTTTATTTATTTAGAAGATATATAGCCATTCCCCAAAAAGTTAGATGATGAAAACTTCCAAAATGCAAATCAAATAGAAAAACAAATACAATTTCTTGTTTTTACAAATACTTCATTAAAAACTAATTGAGTGAATTTTGTGTTTTATAATTTAATTCCATTATATAAGCAACAATGAATATTTCTCTAAATAGTAAGTTTAGTAGAAAAATGGCAAAATGGGATCATCATGTCAAGTGAATTGTTTTTATTTATTTTTCTGGTAGAGCAACTCCCTGATGGGAATGGTGGGAGACAGGGCTGTGTTCTCACCCCAACTCTCTTTGGCATATTCTTCTCCCTGTTGCTTTCCTATGCCTTCAGTTCAGCTGAAGCCAACGTGTACTTCCATTCAAGGAGCGACAGAGGTCTATTCAACCTAGCACATCTTCATGCCAAGACAGAAGTGTAGTGGGTTCTTATCTGTAAGATTTTGTTTCCAGATGTTGCAGCCTTGATAGCGCACTCCAAGGAATCTCTGCAGAGACTCATCAACCATTTCCCCCAAGCCTGCGTGGAGTTACCAGCAGCCTGATGGATACCAACAACTTGGATCAGCATGTCGCCAGCACTCCACACATCAGTACTGGTGACCACATGCTTGAGCTAGTAGATGATTTTGTCTACCTTGGCTCCACCATAACCACCACTCTTTCCATTGATGCTCAGTTGGAGAAGCATATTGGTAAGGCAGCTACGGTAATCGCTTGCCTCTCCCAAAGGGTATGGAAAAATGTGATGGTAACGACCAGTACCAAGTTGAAGGTGTACCTGGCTTATATGCTGATCACACTAATTTATGGAAGTGAGTCATGGACAACTTATACCCACCAGGAGCAACACCTCAATGCCTTCCATATGCACTGTGTCAGGAAGATTCTGGGCATCACATAGAGTCCCAAACAAAGATGTGTTCTTCCAAGCCCACATTTCCAGCATTTTCACACTTCTGTCTCAGCTACGTCTATGCCTCCTTGGTCATGTACACAGAATGGAAGATGGCAGGATCCCCAAACATGTGCTTTATGGGGAGCTGGCCTCAAGCACCAACTCTGTGTTATAAAGATGTCTGCAAATGTGGCATGAAGGCTGACAAAATTAACCCCACCATGTGGGGATCCCTTGCAGATGACCACAGTGCCTGGAGACAGAGTTAGGTTGTATATTCACAGCAGTGACCAGAGGAGAAATGACCACTGGGAGGAGCACAGAAAGAAGAAACACCATGGTGCATCTGTAGCCGCTAAATGACGCCTTCTCCTGTTTTGGTCTCCACAGCTACAGTAAGCGCTGTAACTCTCCAGTGGTTAGACTTTGAATCCAGGTGACAACCAACCTTTTAAAACTGCACCAATATTTTGGCTTCTTCGAATTCTGACCAATCCCATGTGCAAGCTTGCTAATATCTAATATGCTAGAAGGCATATAAGGCATGTTTGTTTTTTTGTTTGGCCGTGTTCCAAACTATACATTTACCTAACTGAAACAAATACACATATACTTAGGAGAGGCAAACTACTGTTTTAGCCATCATACAGCCTGAGTAGTAATATAGAAATAAACATTGTTAACAATCTGTGAAACTTCTGGCATTAGACTGGGCAAGTGCATAAGTTCTAAATGCTGAAAAAGAAATGGGGTAAAATATAGATTTTTCAGAAAACTACAAATGGGGATTTGGGAACCCAAAGTACCAACAGAAATAGCAGTGCTTTGTTTTCTTGAACTGTGCGGCCTTAAAAGCTGTGTTGGGCTAAAGTGTGCTTTCTATCAGAGCAGTAGGTGTTATAGAGATTATTTTAGTGGCAAGTCTGTGCAAAGATGAAGGTACTTCAGTTTTCCACTGCTGATTAGTGAAGTCCCAAATGGCAAATGTGATAAACCTAGTCTTTTGATACTCCTTTTCCCCCTTCAATTCAAAGACGTTGAGATCACAGGGTACATTTTTCCAAACATGAACTGGCGTTCTCCTCTGAATTCTTTACAGATCAGACATTTACAATACTTATGGCTGTCTCTTGACTTTTTTTCTGTTTCTTTGGCATCTACAGAATGTTTTAAGTATTCCAGGACAGCCTGCCAGCCCATAAAATCATTATCAGATTTCCAGTCTCTTGTGCCTCACTTAGATCTTCTAAACTATATTGCAGACCTGTTTTCAGCTGAACTGCTTGGCATGAGAATGATGACTTCTAAACTTCCTGAATCCATTTTATTTCACACTGTGACTATTTTTGCATCTTCCTGACATTTGTAGTTGAAGCAAACGCTGCAGCATGACATGAAGACCTGCAGCCCTCACAGTTAGGTAATCACAAGTTTGTGTACCTGAGATGCCTTTTTAAATTGTCAGTATTACGAGATGAAAGGGAAAGGTATAAGTAAAGACTTTACTGAAGTGCATTACTAGCAGTGCAATCCTATGCATTACTTGAAAGTTCCATTGCGTTCACAGAAGCTTACTCCCAGGAAAGTGTACATGGCAATGTAGCCCAAGTGTTAAAAGGAAAGCTTGATTTAGAGTAGGGAACAGTGTGTCCTAATTTGTATGTTTTCAGGATCAGTGATCAGTACTGAAGTTTGCAATGTGAAAAAACGAGTGACTCAGAACATATGCAGGTATCACCTCTAAGTAGGTTTCTCTTACATAGAATCATAGAAATTGAGAGTTGGAAGGGGCGCCAATGACACATGACAGATGGCCACCCAAACTTGGTTTGAAGTCTTGATTCTTCTGTGGCAAAAGGCTTCTAGGCAGAATTGATCCCCCAAACCTTTAAGAAGACGAGGTGAAAATTGCAGTTCCCAGAATTATTTGTTTTTAGGAAGTGTAATCTTAATGTACTTTAGAGGTATTGGATATGAGTTCCCACTGGATCCAAGCTTTCTATAGTATAACATTTGCTAGGATAAAGTATGTGAGAGCTTGGACAAACACCAATGGACAAATAAAATGGGTCATCTGAGGAAATTATGGGAACAACTCATAAGAAAGTAAGAACAGCCTGATGTGATTCTATATTCATAATAGCCCATCTATGATTCTATTATCTAGTCCAGCATCTAGTTCTCACAGTGGACAACAAGATGCCCGTGTGAAGCCCACAAACAGGGCATGAGCACTTTCCCACTCTGTGTTTTCCAGCAACTAGTATTTAGAAACATAATGCCTCTGTGGAGGCAGAGCAGAAAACTCAATATTGTCAAACTAACAGCTTTATTTTAGGAGGAAAAAGGCCACGGAAGAGAGTGACAGATGGAGTTTAGTAACTGAGTATATCAAGAAGGAACTAAGAAGCTCAGGTCAAGGAATAGACTACATTTATTTTTAGAATTATATGATCCAAAAATGGAAAGGGTGTGAGTATATATGTTCTAATATTTGGAAAAACTTAATTAATATTATGTCTAGTCCATTATTTGGTATAAATATTTTAGTATTTATAGAGCAGATAATTATACTGAATAGCTTTAACCCCATCATTGCAATATATTTATAGGGTATTTTGTATTGTACTAAAAAGAGGAAGAAACTTAAGAGCCTCCAAATCTCAAATCACATTTTGAGTTGTTATATCTTAGTTTTATTCGTGTGTTTTTTTAGGCTAGGCAATTGTGGAATTATGGGGTTGGGGAGATGGAGGATGAAACAATAACAAGCAGGACCTGAGCACAAGAAGATTCTCCTGCACTCTAGTCCCCAGAAGCTGGTATTTGGGAACATTACTCCCTTCGTCCATGCTAGGTCTGCTCTACAGTTCTATGATTCTATGTTTCTATGGTCCAACAATACACATATTTTTGCTGTCACTGCCCTGTTTCTTAGCAGCAGTACTACTTGTGGCAGCTGGTGGCCATGAATCCCCATTCCCCCCAAAAACCCTTTGCTTGACATTATGTCATTATGCAGCATTATTCCAAGAGGGATTCTGTACACAAATGCTGCCCTTCACCATGGTCTCCTCCAGAGCAACCTCCAGAACATCAGTGCATAATGATGTAGTGTTACACAGAGGGAGGACAAAAACAACAACCTCTAGGAGAAAGAAGCACTGCCACGTATTTGGAAATTTTAGTGTATTTACCCCACAACAAAGGAAGTTGTGTTGGCCTATAAGAAAAATGGCAGAAATTCATATTAGGACAATGCCTTTATAAGTCACAAAATAGTTTGCAGGCTTTCAAGTTCTCTAAAACTCATCATCAGGCTAGATGGTAAACACAAAGGGGAGAGAAGAGAAAGAAAGTTTGCTACCAGTAAAACCATGAGTCTGATTTAATAAGAATCTTAAAATGGAACTTGCCAGAAGAGAGCAATGATGTTTCAGATTGCATTATGGAAACTAAAGAGAAACTGCAGGGCGGTTCCCTGATAGATGAAGAGCAAAAATAAGCAGAAAACTAATTTTCTTGGTAATCTACCAGGGAGCTTGTGTATTTTGTCTTTAGAATCTCAATTGAATGTCTGCTTACCTCCTCCTGCATTCCACCTTTAGACACCTACAAGATGCAACTCCTGGCTTTAGCACCAGCCATTTCCAACCGCAGCTCCCTTGTTTACCATCTAGCTGTCAGGGATGTCAGGGACTGAGCAGAGGTGGAGGAGTGGTGGAGACCTCCACCTCAAGAGGTGCCCGAGCAGGAGCAAGATGGGGATACAGTGGACCCAAATTCGTGGTGGTGGCTAACAGGACACATCCCTGAGGAAGAAGCAAAGAACTGGGAAATAATGGAAGATGAGGAACAGGAGCAAGCTAGCAGATGCTCTAGTCCTGAACAGAGACTCAGAAGTGGGAGAAATAATATAGCATACAGTGGACACCACATCACTTGAAAGCCTGGTGAAACCTTCTCCTTCAACACAGACTAGGAGATCCCTTCATATCTTCAACACAGACTAGGAGATCTCTTCATATCTTGGAGCAGAAGGCTAAACAGAGACAGAAAGAGTCCGTTGCCGGCCACCATAGGGGTTTGGAAGCTAGGAAGTGCCACAAGGGTGGAGGGAGAACTCTGAGCAATGTCTCGAGACTGAAGGGAGCATAATCCGTGGTCTCTATGTGTATCCTGTTGATTTAAATAAAAGAACTAGCAGGAGCTCTCTGTGTTTCTGATTTCACCAGGAAGCTAGCCTGGGAGTTGTGACACTAGCTTGCTGAACAGCTTTCAGTGGAACTAGGAAGCTTGCACATTGGTAGGCCTAATAAAGGCATTGCCCTAATACAGATTAGCACTATTCTGTAAAAGTATGGAACACAACCTGGGCTCCATTCCTGTGAATGCTAGATACAATTTGATGGATGATCTTTCTTAGAGAATAAATGCCAAGCTGTAGATTGACCTGGGAAGGAATCATGTTTCTTAAGTACATTATCACAGCTCTTCAATTTGTGGCCTTTTACAACCACAGTAAATTGACCGTAAATCGGGGAAAGACTTTAATGCTTAATAGAAACTGCAGAAACTGCCTGAAGTCTGAATTAGTTTTGCTTTCTCATTGTGGATGTTGGGAATTCCTTGACTCCATCCATTCCAATCTTCTGAGAATGCACAGTTGGTGTATTGTACATATATTATCAGCTAAATAAGCAAGTGTCTATATTTTATTTATTTAAATATTTTTGAACTGGTTTTGTATTTTAAAATTGCAAAGCAGTGTGCAAAAGAATAAAAAGGATGCAATACATAATAAAAAAAGTATTAAAACAGCATAGGAGACAATTCTACAGCTTCACAGCGCCCAGTAATATACACAATGAATATTATTACTCTGAAAGAACTAGGGTAAGCAAAAAGACTTTTAGCCTATTCCCAAAATATGTCAAGGTGGCAATAGTCCATCCTGCAAAAAAAAGCTGTCCAAATTTTCATTAGAGCATATACAGAAATACAGAAGAGAGGTCAGAAGTCCGTTCTGAGCATATGCAAGGTACCAGGATTCATCACTGTAACTTCAGTGAAAGGATCTCGTGCTGAAGACATGAATGATCTATACTTGAGACCTTGGACAACTACTAACAACCAGGGTAGGCAGTGCTGGAGTATTTAGATTAGTGACCTCACTCCGCATAAGGGACTTTCATGTACACATGAAATCTCCCAGCTTAAATTCATAGTTTGAGGCAAACATAAGTAGTAGCAGACTTGGTCCAAGCTGGCTTCTAACCTGATTTCATTTTATTTTTTAATAGAAAAAGTGTCATCAATGACTTTCACACTTACTATTCACATCAAAAAGAGTTATTAAATAGTTCATTGTTCTCAAATTATTTTACTATGTGAATATTACAGTAGTCATCTAACTTGATCAATGACTTGTAAAAAAAAAAGAGGAATTTGACTGCTTTGAGGTTTTTTACAGTCAAGCAGAGTATACATTTTATGGAATGCATGCATGCATGCATGAATGAATAAAAATGAATGATTTGAAAGGCTACTAATAATTTAAGGGTTTTTATTTAACTATGTGGATATGCAACTGAAGGGAAATATATTTGTGGTGCATAAGACTGAAGAATCCTACAAGCCATTTGGACTTGAAGATAGCAAACACAGCAAGAGTAATGATGCAGCAGTTTGATCTGTGTATATGTTCCTTTCTTTTGTGTGAAAGAACCAAACCCTTAGCTGCAAGCCAGTGGTTTCATGCAATTTTGATACCATTTGTCTATTTAATTGATATAATCCTCCTTGTTACAAGTAAACAATTCTAATTATCAGAATTTGGCATCTATCCCTGCATAGCAGTCAAATAACTTAACTACTTACCTTCTTCCACTTTATCCAATCTAATTTTATTTGTCCACACCTCGGCTCTTTGTTGTTATGAAACTATCGTACGCTTCCTGTGTTAGATCATCCAGTTTCAGTCATTCTATTTTTGACATAAAGAATGAAGCAAACAAAAACATAAGGGAATCATGGTTTTATTAATTTTTTATGAAAGTGTGTGAAAACAATAAACAATATATGATTGATTTGGTGCTGATTTAATGCATTCTTGGTGCATTTATTGGCATCTATGCCAAAAAGCAGACATTATATTTGCTTAGTTATTCTTCTCATCCACAGTCTCACTAAAATATTCAGAATTGCCAGATTTAGTGACTTAATTTTCAGAATAATAGTTGAGTTTCAAAAAGCATCTATGGATATATCTGGTTCAAAGTGGCATGTATCAGCCCTTCACTTGAGTGGAGGAAGTCCATATTTCTACTCTCTGAAGAGGAGCAGTGTTTTAGTTGCTGCCACTAAAGGGAGTCCTCCTTTGGGACCTTGTTAGATGCTTTCATGTGAAGACCATTTGACCTAGCTCTGATTAGTGAGCAAGCTTAGAAGGCAAGAGGGGTTGGGGGATGCCTTTGGCTAGTGTCCTCCCCCCTTCTTCAGTAGGAGAAAATTCTCAGTGGAATATATTAGGGATAATAACGGGGTAAAAATGTCAGTTAAAAGAAGTGGAATAGATAGTGCTTCTTTAAAACACACACAGAAGCTTCTGTTCTTTTCACAAAGACAGAATAGGTCACATCTTTCAAGAACAATATTTGTATATATTTCATTTATACACTGCTTAAACAAAACCAAATCTCGCAACAACAAATGGAAATGAATAAAAGCAGTTTTCCAAATAAGAATCCAATATATATCCATGATATATCGTATAGAACTGCATTAATTAACAGATGCCTCTGAAATACAAGCATGCAGTTTCACTGAATAATGTATTGTCTGTGCTTAATATAACAAAACTATCTTAATAACATAAAAACATGAGGAAAAATACATTGAATATTATTCAAAAGTTTGAATAATAAAGATTGATATTTTAAAAACAATTGTTGGCTCTCAAAATGGTTCATTAATATAGCATGCTTTTGATTTACAGAGTGTGATCATTTAAGTACTCTCAAACAAGCACACTAAGATTCTGCAGCCTTGATCAGACTTCCTTTAGTATGCTTGGGTGCAGCTCATCAGGCCCTGGAGATTTGAATTCAATTAAAGTAGCTAGGTGTTCCTTTACCACTTCTTTTCATACCTAGGGCTACAGTTTCCTCATTGTATTGTTTACTCTGTTATCAGGGCTTTTTTTCAGCCAGTACTCACCAGAAGTCAGTTCCAGCACCTTTAGGTGGGCACCATTGCCATTATAAGAGAACAAGGGAGGCGTTCATTGTGAGTTCTGTCTCCTATCTTTCTAGAAAAATAACACTGTCTATTATTACTAACTGCTTTCTTTTTGGGTGAAGACAGAGTAGATGTTGAGCAGTTCTGCCTTCTCTCTGTCACCCAATAGCATATCACCGTTTTCTCCACGCAGAGGATATGCTACTTGCTTGTTCTTCCTCTTGCTTCAAGCATATTATTTGTTTTTATTTATTTATTTGTAAATCTTTTTTTTTAAAAAATCAACCTCTCTTACAAGCCTGAACCCATTCTGAGCTTTCTCCCAACTGACCTTCTCCCTGTGACTGTTGGCTACTACTTCCTTTATGATTTCCTCTTTCTTTCATTTCTCATACATGCAATTCTAAAATTTCAGCTCATCTGTAAGCACCTTATGCAGCCACACCATTTCCTTAGATTCCTCCCACTTTTCTTTCTTGTTGGAATTGTCTGCAATTGGGACATCAGTATTTCATCTTTTACAAACTCCTATCCATCTTGGACTCCATTCTCTTTGAGTATTTCTGGCTGTCATAGCTTTAAAAAATATGGTTTATTTACCTATTTACACCTTCAGTCTGCATGTAGGGATCCAGATCTTACAGCATGGTCATCTCAAGCAGGACATGTTCCCTATAGCAGTACAGCATGGGAACCAAAGGAATCTCTCCCAGCCAGCCTTCTGCCAGCCTGCCCAAGATGGATCCCACTCTTTGTTCTCCCCCTTATTCTACCTAGCACACCTTTCTAAAGACTCTATTTTCCTGTCACCCCACACCCAGTTACCCTGGCAACCTTCCAAATCCCCAGTCTCTGCTCATGCCTCAGAGCTAGAGGGAAGGACAGTTCTCTTGTTTTGCCAATGACCCTCAATGGCTCTGTATTGTTTCTGTGCATTTACAGGGTACTGTGCTTCTTGACCTGTAGAGGCAGTGGGGTCAGGCAACATGTCTTGAGCCATTCCTGCTTTGAAAGGCAGTTTGGGCGGGATGTTCATCAGTCATTTTCCACTTAGCTAACGAGAATCTAGCTGAAAAATCTGAAATAGGAAAGTGGAAATTCCAAATTCTTCAAAAATATATTCTGATTTACTTAATTCTTCTAGATGAAGTTGGACTAGATGACCCTCAGGGTCCCTTCCAACTCTATGATTCTGTTGTTGTTTAGTCATTCAGTCGTGTCTGACTCTTCATGACCCCATGACCCAGGTACTCATGTCTTCCACTGCCTCGCACAGTTTGGTCAAACCCATGTTAGTAGCTTCGAGAACACTGTCCAACTATCTCGTCCTCTGATGTCCCCTTCTTCTTGTGCCCTCAATCTTTCCCAACATCAGGGTCTTTTCCAGGGAGTCTTCTCTTCTCATGAGTATTGGATCCTCAGCTTCAGGATCTGTCCTATCAGGATCTGATTCTATTAAGCACCAAAATCATGATAATCTGGTTAAATCCCTGAAGCAGTCAGCAGTTAGCAAAGATAATGATTTATCTTTGCTAACCTTACCTTTCCTCTACTATTGCACATCTCCTGTTTCACTGATACAAATATTAAATCACTGGCATTGCAACAAACTCTAATTTCTATAAACTCTTTAAAGTCTGCCTAATTGTTTAAAAAAGTAAACAAAAATATTTTAGACCACCAGCATAATATGTCTTATTCAGCATGTTGAAATCTTATTTTCTAATGAGTAATGACTATCTGAGAGGACAGCCAAATGTCTTGTGAGACAATTTGTAGAAGATAACCTTCATGTCACATAACAGCATCACCACCCTATCTGGCTGACCTCAGACTCTGACCCTGCTCTGGATATATAGCTGCCTTCCTCACGCCCCATTGCTAAAGTGTTCTGTCCACAACCAATTAAGTTAAATATCAGGAGTGTTCCATTATATGTGCAGAATGCTTCAGCTAATCTTATGCTATTTGTTTTAGTCTTATTTTAATTTTACATTGTTAGATCAGTACCTTTTCAGTTACGACAGTTCATATTAATAATAATAATAATAATAATAATAAATTTTATTTATACCCCGCCCTCCCCAGCCAAAGCTGGGCTCAGGGCGGCTAACAACAGTCAAAACAATCCAACATTCTAAAAACTTTTCACCATAAAATCAATCAAAAACAAATTGATGGCAACCAGCAAGCAAGACCGTGTGCAGATTGCCAGAGGAGGGGGTCAGGCTGCGCCCTGACCAAAGGCCTGGTGGAACAGCTCTGTCTTACAGGCCCTGCGGAAAGATGTCAAGTCCCGCAGGGCCCTAGTCTCTTGTGACAGAGCGTTCCACCAGATTGGTGCCACAGCTGAGAAAGCTCTGGCTCTAGTTGAGGCCAGCCTAACCTCTCCGAGGCCTGGGACCTTCAGGATGTTTTTATTTGCAGACCGTAGGTTTCTCTGTGGGGCATACCAGGAGAGGCGGTCCCATAGGTACGAGGGTCCTAGGCCGTATAGGGCTTTAAAGGTTAAAACCAGTACCTTAAACCTGATCCTGTACTCCACCGGGAGCCAGTGCAGCTGGTATAGTACCGGATGAATGTGATCTCGCAGCGACGACCCCATAAGGAGTCTCGCTGCGGCATTCTGCACCCGCTGGAGTTTCTGGGTCAGTCTCAAGGGCAGCCCCACGTAGAGCGAGTTACAATAATCCAGTCTGGAGGTGACCGTCGCATGGATCACAGTGGCTAGGTCAGGGCGAGAGAGATAAGGAGCCAACTGCTTAGCTTGGCGGAGATGAAAAAATGCCGCCTTTGTTATAGCTGCAATGTGCGCCTCCATAGAGAGGGAGGTATCGAAGATTACACCCAAACTCTTAATGGACGATGCTGGCATTAGTTGCACCCCCGCAAGAGATGGGAGTTGCCCCCTCAATCCCATATCGCCCCGTCCCAGCCAGAGGACCTCTGTCTTCGAAGGATTTAACTTCAACCGGCTCCCACGTAACCATCCAGTCACAGCTTCCAGGCATCTGGTCAGTGTGTCTGGGGCCGAGTCAGGATGGCCATCCATCAACAGATAGAGTTGGGTGTCATCGGTATATGTGAGTGATATATATATATAGTGTTCACTGTATGTGCTTCATGAGATTGTTGAACACAATGCAGAGCATATCATAGTTTACAGGATATTCACCATATTCATAAATTCTTGGTGCAGTTTGAACTGCCGCGGACCCATTATGGCATAATCAGGCAAACATAGCTAGCATGGTGGCAAATTATTTTGGATTCATGCTTTCAGGCCCAGTACTCTACTGCCTCCACTGGATTGGAGTTAGTGGAAGCCAGAGAGGCCAATCCATGTCTCATGGCCATTTAAAATAAGACAGCATTCTAAGTGCCATGTCCGACGGAAAAATGGATGTTTAAAAAAAAGAAAATTGAGGCTCCTGAATTCTGGCAATTGGATCTCATCCCATGGCAGAACAGCTTCCAGATGTCTTTGCTGAGGCGACTTGTGAAATAGATATATCAACACAATGGATATCCAGGAGCATGGATCAAATTAAACATATAATATAAACAATAATACAACAAATTATCAAACTGTGATTTGCTTGTTTGAATGTGATACATATTAGCGGTAGCATGATGCTGTAAATCTCTTCATGTTTCCCCTTCATTCAAATCAAGCACAGCCAATGTTATGAATGAATAATTTAAACCTTCGTCATATTTCTAGTCTAAATAAGAAGAGAATGATTTCAGAATCAGTTGTTCAGCAGAAATGGCCATCTGTTTGTGGGTGCAATTATATTTGCCTCTCAAGTTTCATTGTGAATTTTCTCATTACTTGATAAATGTCAGGGCTCTATGTGGAGATGTTTGATTCATCCAATGAGATTAGCAGAACTGAATTGTGTTATGCTGTGGAGTTTGAGGAGCTCCTTGCCAGTGCTGAAAAGGATATGTGTGCTTGTGTTCAGCACACACACACACACAAACTCATCTAAGAACAGTTTAAACCGAGACTTTTCAGTTTAGAATCATGCCCTTTGCTATCACATTTTCAGGTATTACAATACATGAATTTGGATTGATAATTAACTTGTTTGGATAAATAGCAGCTTAATTGACTATACTACCTCAAAAGAACTCTGTGGCAGACCCACATTTTTTGCATTTTCTTATTTGCACCCTGCTTTGCTTATAATATTGGATGAAATCCCAATTCCTATTGTGTTACTAGTGCAAGCGAAATATTATTAAAGAGGGCACAAATAACCAAGTCTGTTGTGGGAAAATATTATTGTAGTTATTCTTCCAAAAAAGTTATCCTTCCAAATTCCCAAATACTTTTTCATGGTTAATTATGTTAGCATTTTATATCAATGTAAATGTATGAGATGGATAAAGTTTTGGATCAGGAAAGCTACTCCAATTAGGAGTGAGCATGGTGAGTAGAGACTGAGAGAATGACTGAAATGCTACATCTTTTCCTTGCCTGTCAAACATTGTGGTCCTTTATCTAGTAGTGAGTGCCCAATCCTTTCCCTTACCCTTGGATGTCCTAAAGAAATAATAAATACTGTTCGAAGAATTGTATGTTGTAGTTTGGAAAGCCGTATTGCATTTCAGAAAGCCGAGATTTTGTGTTTAATTTTATTTAAAGAAAATACATTGCATTAGAATTTAAAGTATGTGGATAAGCATGTTTAGTGACTTTTATGACTATGTCCATTTTACTTAAAATAAAGTGTGTGTGTGTGTGTGTGTGTGTGTGTGTGTAATAATAGAACATTGACATATGATTATTTTAAATTTATTCTGTTTATAAATAATATTTATAAACTCCTTTTTGTCCCCAGCAAGGGTCCCCAGGGCAGTACTATATACAAAAACAAAACATTAAAATCTAACCTTAATAAATCATGTTAAGAACAAATACTGTGAATGTGACATGGAAACAATATTTGCTTGGACTGCCATTGTGCTTTCTTCTAGAGGCACGGAGAAGCACAGAGTAAAATTCCCTTTGGCTGTAATTGTAGCTTATTTTGGCTTTAAAAAACAGGTTTCTTATTTTTCAACATTATGTATTATTCTAAGAATTTATGTATAGTAAATGTCACAGTGTAACTGACAGTCTTCTATTATGTGTTTGGTTTTTATTTAAATGTCTTCTAAAGTCCTATCAGTCCAGAGAGCAATTCGGCCAGAACATACGATGACACCACAAGTGAAATGAGGCAGTGATCCGTAATGGGCATCAGTCACCAGTGAAATTACACTGTCCCTCATTGAATGGCAGTTTGTCATTCATGTGGAGAAAGTGAGGTCCCAGAGAAAGTTCTCAGTTCTTTAGACATTTCCAGTAAGTAGGTAGTTACTGGTATGAGTCTTTTAAATTAACATATGCCTCTCTTATAATACCTATTAAATGAAACTCTAATGTAAGTACTCTGAGTCAACATGAGGTTAGAAAAGCACTGTGGGGTTTATTGGGGGGGGGGGAATTAATAAAACACTTGATTGGATTTAAATTGTAGCAAATGTTGGGGTTAGTATATCTTTCTTTCACTGACAGCTAAAGTATCCTGTGTTGTTGTTGTTGTTTCTATCCCACCCTTTCTCTCAAAGGAGCCCAGGGTGGCAAGCAATAAAATGTTGTTTTTTAATGTATGTTTTTATGTGTGTCTACTCACACAAGTAAATCATCTAGAAACCTGAGAAAATCTGAAAACATTCAAAACAGCCACATATCTTCATAGCTAATACAGTGGTACCTCGGGTTACATACGCTTCAAGTTACATTCGCTTCACATTACAGACTCCGCTAACCCAGCAATAGTGCTTAAGGTTAAGAACTTTGCTTCAGGATGAGAACAGAAATCGTGCTCTGGTGGTGCAGCGGCAGCGGGAGGCCCCATTAGCTAAAGTGGTGCTTCAGGTTAAGAACAGTTTCAGGTTAAGTACGGACCTCCGGAACGAATTAAGTACTTAACCCGAGGTACCACTGTACAATTCATATTGAATTGTAATGATTGATATGATGAGCACCTACACTGACCATCCAGTATTTAGAAATGGGGTGGGGGGGATGGAGTTGAAAAATTGCAGTAACAGATCTTTTCTCATTCAAGTAATTTTCATCACAGTATTGCCAATTTCCTTTTGGTTCTGCAGTTTCTAATATGCGAACATTCATTTGCATTGTGAATACCGGATGATAAGTGAGGAAATGGTACATTATGAAATGTACACTTTTAATATTTTTCAAACAGTAAAGAACATCATCACCATACCAATCTCAAGTCTTTGAGCACTGACACTTGTATCGTCAAAGCCACAAAACCTATTCACAAAAGAGAGGCATTGGAAAATTTGGGGTAACTATGAGGTTTGCAGAAGTACAAGAAATATTTAGGGGGGAAACCCTAAGGGGGGAGGGAGGGACCGCCAAAACAACTCTATGAATACTGAGCATGGTCAGTGCCCATGGAATGCTGATTAGCTGGGAGGTGAAAAATGGGAAAACCAATGTGGAGTGGCTAGAAAAGGAGAATGGTTAGATAGATAGATTGATGATAGATAGATAGATGATAGATGATAGATAGATAGATAGATAGATAGATAGATAGATGATAGATAGATGATAGATACACAAACACACACACGAGAGAACCATGCCATTATCTGGACAGATGTTTCAGTTCCTGGATGCCGAAAACCCAGAAGTAAATACTTCCGTTTTCGAACGTTTTTCAGAAGCCGAACGTGTGACGTGGCTTCCGCTGAGTGCAAGAAGCGGGAAGCCATACCTCAGTTTTCAAACGTTTCAGAAGCCAAAAGGGCTTCCGGAATGGATTTCGTTCAAGAACCAAAGTACCACTATATAGAGTTATATGTTCCAAATTGCAACACCTACTGGTGTTCTCTTTTAATCTTATAGTCTAATATTCACTTTTGTCAAGCCCCATTGTTCAGATTTGATAATCTAGAGATTTTGGAAATCTAAGAAACTTTTTTGTGGGCACTATAAAATACCCATTTCACAGCATAAAAACTGGTGATGGTAAGAAAACCTCCCTCCCCTAAAAAAAAGTCACCATACCCATGCCCCCAAAACAAATAAGATACAAAATAAGAAATAGCAGACAATTCCCAGACAGATGGACAACCCCACCCCCAACCAAGCAACTTCTCCAAAAGCAAAACATTTTTTAAAAAATGTGAGGAACAGAATTCAGAGGCAATTGTGGGTGCCATGGAGGGTTTTTCCCCTGAAGGCGCTGTGGTGCCTATAAGTGCTACATTGGGGGGCCCAGAACTAATATAATGTAGTGTTATTGTTTTGTGGTATCCTGAAGAGCTTGTAGAAGAAAATTACGTAACCCAAATTACAAACTTTCCTCAAAGCCAAGTCTTTGGTACCTTTTTAAAAATGTACATTCAAGATCATAATGTGTACAGAAATCTCAGCTACGTGATGTTAAAAAATATGTATTATCCAGCAAAAGGAGGGAGTAGAAACATTCAATGTTCTTACTTCAGTTAAATTAGCTCTGGAATGCACAACAAAACAAAAACTTGTGGGGTAAAGAAACGAGTGATTAGTATCAAATAAATAACACTGAGTCCATATAAAGACAACCAAAGTCCTGTACCTATTAATGTAGGTTTTCTAATTCTATAGGCTTAAATAGTGTACATATTTATTTATACTCATTTTGTTATTTTAATTTTTTTAAATGCATGTTATTGTAGTTAAGTAGCATGAAGACTGGTATTAGTTTCTTCTGAATATACAATGCATCATTTTAGGAATATTGATCTCCTCAAAAAAGAAAGAAAACTGAGCAAAACCCAGTCTTGTTACTAAAGGAATGATATATTGATTATATCTGACAGTGCTTTGTCCACAGATCAATGTGGATAGACAGTATAGACCAGTTAAGAATGAAACGGGGTCACCAAAGGTCAGTAGACAAGCAGAGCATTTGAAATTATTAGGTAAATGAAATGTACATATCATAAAAGAGATCTGGCAGTTGTGTACAAAGAACAGAGGCAAGCAGCAGTCATACGAGGTGCCTTCTACCTCCATCCCCATCTATGTAAATAAGCTTCAAAATTTAGGGCTCTTCTTGCTCTCCCCAAATGTAAACTGGGCTTCTCCTCCTATTCCACCAAATCAAAAGAGAGATGAAATATTACTGTTCTCACTGTCCAAATAGAAGTGATTCACACATTTCCTAAAATAAGATCTGAAAGAGCCCTTTCTTCTTCCACTCCATTGTCTCTTTCCATCTGCTTAGGATGTTCAGAACAAAATGTATGGTTTAAAAATAGCTTAAATACATATGTCAATGGTTAAATTCTAAAGTTGGATTGTGCATATTATATTGCCTGCCTCCACTGGATTATATGGGGGTAGGGTGCTCACCAGGAACATTGCTAAGGGTAAGTCGACAAAGCACTTGCCTTGAATGTTTTCCCAAGTGACCAACCTGTTTCTGGGAGTGTAGTGAAGTAGGTGAATATTTAATAGCGGGGCAGGTGTGCTGATCTGGGTTACTGGATAGGATATTAATTTGAGGAAATAGTCTTAAATTAATTTACCTAGAAATTATTTGTGGCATGATAACTGGAGGTAATATAACTGATTTGAAACAGGCTCCATTGGAAAATTAATGGGGTAGATTATAGACATGGGATAATCTGAGGTGTGCTGCAGATTAACTGAAGAATTTATCTGGGGGGATTTCATTTGGGAAATTAGTTGACTTGATTTGCGTCAGATTTAAATGCATACATGTTTGCATGTAAATTAATGTGTATGATTCTGTGCCCCAAATCTTTTAAATCCATAGCAACACCCTTGCTACTCACTTCTGAGAAGGGCTGGAAGTGTGGATCACTTGTTTGTATATTTAAATTACTCTTCATCAGTAGAAATCACAAGGTGGTTCATATACACTAAGTAAAGTAAACCGCTAAAACACAAGCAAAATGATAAAACCTAAACATATAACAGTTAATATTTCTAAAGCATTACAAACAATAGATACAGCAGCCAAAGGAACTAATCCTGAGAAAAATGAGCATTCACAATTTTCAGGAATTTATTTACGTGTGCCTGAAATGGCAAGTAGGTGATGAACCACATTTGTTCCTATTGCTATTACCTTTAGCTGGGTCATAGAGGAGTATTTGGGGGATTGGAAACACTTCACCACTTTCTTTCATATTAATATAATGGACACAACTTAATTGTGCTGACGTATGTAAGAAGGGGGGCGGGGCATAAATTGACAGATCTCCTCTGTTACCTATGTGTTGTGAAATGTACTGTTTTAAAAGGAGAGGCACCTTTTCCTGATAGATAAGACCCTGGATGCATGCTGAGTTGTACAAGTTCACTGTACATCTCATAATTTGCAATAAACCATGGTGGAACACTCCTTTGTCTTGCTTCCCTATGACTTAACTTCTTGCAGTTAGGAAACCATCATAAGGCCCTCAGTGCCGGGTGTGGGGATGTTCCTTCAGGTGTACAGGGCTGAGGTTATTTAGGGCTTTAAAAGTCAGCACCAGCACTTTGAATTGTGCTCGGAAACATACTGAGAGCCAATGTAGGTCTTTAAGAACCGGTGTTATATGGTCCTGGCGGCTGCTACCAGTCGCCAGTCTAGCTGCATCATTCTTGATTCATTCTACAGTGGTACCTCTGTTTACATATGCTTCAGGTTACATACACTTCAGGTTACAGACTCCGCTAACCCAGAAATAGTGCTTCAGGTTAAGTACTTTGCTTCAGGATGAGAACAGAAATCGTGCTCCGGCGGTGTGGCAGCAGCGGGAGGCCCCATTAGCTTCAGTGGTGCTTCAGGTTAAGAACAGTTTCAGGTTAAGTACGGACCTCCGGAATGAATTAAGTACTTAACCCGAGGTACCATTGTAGTTTCAAAGTCACTTTCAAAGGTAGTAGCCCTAAACAGCCTTACTAGAAAAATTAACCAATAAACTGAAACTGACGCAGGGACAAATAGAAGAAGACACCTTCAGCCCGGTATGGCTCCCCTTTATCGCATACACAGCCCAACAAGACAATGACTAAAATCCACCAACAACATACAAATCAATATGGCTAACCTGATCCAAAACACACACACACCCCACTCACACATGAAAACAAAGACCACCATAGCCAATCACAAACAAACAACCACACCCTAGGCCAACCCCAACCTCTCTCACCACCAAAGAAACACAAGTGAATAGCAGAGAACCTGCACAACCGATGCTGACACAAAACCCCACATATATTAAGCAAAATAGAAACATCACCCCTGACTCACCTTTCCCCCTTCTACCTCTTCCCCCCTTTTCTTCCTAATGTCTCAACAAATGAAACTGAGTTACTTGAAAAAAAAGGAGAGACATTGCACATACTTTTGTAAACCAAGAAAATCTTTAATAAAAATACATTTTTTTTAAAAAAAAAGGTAGTAGCCCTATGAAGTTATGAAGCTGCATTTTCTCTCTGGACACAGAAAAAGGTAGCAGAGAGAGGAATAATTTGGGAGCTTCCTTTTTGCCACAGTTCAGCTATTTTATAGTTTCTTTAAAAAATACTTTTGTATATTGAACCGAGCTTCAAATCCAAGGGAAGTCTACCGATTGCTGATACCAAAAGTGATTCAAAATAGGTCTTTTTGGAAAATAGTATTAAGATAATTATTTAAACTATATTTTAGAATAAAAGGATGGTAAGAACTTGGAATAAAATCTCATTGGGGTTTTCATTTTGTTCCTTTGCTTTTGCCTTTTTTAACTTTGAAAAGCCATGACAAGCTGTTTAATTTTAATTCAAAACCTGAAGTAGCCTCTATGCATGAGAAGTTTCAGTCAACCTTGGAGTTTGTTGGATACTTGAAGTCAAATGCATATCCTACCTGCATTTGGTATAATTTATTTGTTTATTTTATTTTGTGTGCCTGCTTAATTTTGTGCATTTGTATTCACAGTGTTCTTTGTAATTTGTATAATCGGCAAGGTAGCTGCAGGAGCAGCCGTTAATATTAGTCTTTTACAAATATTGCCTTATTAACTATGTTGGATGTATCCCAAATAATGCATTCATTAGAGACTGAAATAATATAGGCTGAAATAATCATTTCAAAATGTGTCTCCTCTGAAGTTTGGATTTAATGCAACAGTTATTTGATACTGCTCTTTGCATACAAATTCTCATTTGGTTCATAAATTCTGAATAATATTTAGGTCATGATGTGTGTGTGTATTTCTATTCTGCATCTATGAAATAGGGTATGTCGTTCTAAGATGGTGAAGGGGGATAGAAAAATGGATATTTATTTGGCTTCCTAATTCATAGCCTTTATTGTTTTGGCTATATCTTGTCTCTACTAATGTTGCTACAGAATACTTAATTTAATAGATGAAAGATTGAATTTAAGGAAACCGATCAAAGTCGCTGATCCAGTATGCCAATGGGAGCATTCCAGAAACAATAGTCACTGCCAAATACTGTGTAGCAGCATTACAGAGAGTTACTTCATACAGGAGTGAGAAAAACTGAAAAAAGTTAACGGGGCTCCAAAGGCCTCAGAACAAGCAAAGATCTAGAAAACTTAGAGCTAAGCAAAAATAAAATTAAGCAAAGAAGACATGAACCCCAGCTCTGAGTTGCATTCTTTTTGATCCATCTAAACCTCCAGTTTTTCCTCTCACCCCACTTTCTCTCACTAAAATTCATTTCTGTATTGACAAAGGTGAATTCCTGTATTTTTATTTTTGTTTTATAATTTCTGGGAATTGACATAATCCTGAGACTTCTTGGTGTCCAAGGAGCTTCACTGAAGGCCATTCACATCCATTGGAAGTCTTCTTTATCCTGGTGCATGATCTCAGCTTGACTAAAGTCTTGCTGGACTTTCTGATCTTATGGTCCAGCACAGGGTCACCTAGCACAACTAGCTGTTCCTTTTCATCATCTTTGCACAGGTATATGACCTCAGTGTTATTAAAGCATTGCCAAGCCTGGGTTATTCCCACCTAACAGGAATGACAGTAATCTCTTCTTACAGTTACATCTATGAGCCAGACAGCGGCTTAAGTATCACTGTTTGTGCAAACATGTGGAACATGGGAAGCCCAGACCTGTATCTGATTAGGATGTCACATGAAAGGGCCTGCTGGCAAATAACATTGTGTTTTTGTTTTAATGCAACCTTCTGTTTCTCTTACTCTATCTTGACTTTTTAAATAAAAGCTCTGGAGTTGACTAAGTGTCTCTCCTAACCATTCATTCATGTGCCAAGCTTTTAAGGAGACGTTAGAAGATCGCATGGGTTGTTGCTCTTAAGCACCTCATGACTTGGAAAGTGATGGCTGTTAATGAATTTCAGAAGGCTGTGCCTCACAGCCTCTTTACCTTATAAGGGAAATGCATGAGTGAGGACACTTCTCTTGAAAGCCCTTCTTTAGACACAGACTGAAGCAGACTAGTGTTCATTCCAATATCCCTTTCCCTGCAGCACATTAGCACTAAAGTGACCAATTAGGGGGCATGTTATCCTTAATGGGAGGCAGAGCTATCCTCAAGTCCACAGCTCAGCTGCTAAATGCCATGGCACCCTCTATCATCTTCTACTCCCTTGCAATGGGCACAATTGGGTGCCCCCACCAGACGCTAGTCAAGAGTGCATATAATAAGATAATTTTAAAGCATTATTAAGTAGGCAGTTTTTAGAAGATTAATTAAGTTTATAAACAGAACAATTTGATGTTCTGTGCAATTCATTTACAGTTTTCTAAATAAGTTGTTCTGCGCATCAAATTCCCTGGCTGTACAATTAAAAGGCTGTCATTCTTGGCTGAGATTTGAACTGCTATTGGAATCTTGGGATACAAAATCCCTGGGATTTAAATTAAACCAGAACTGTTTCCTGAAAAAGTAATATGTAATTTTATATATATATTGTTGAAGCAACATGGTTTTAACGCAGCAGCCTTTCAGACCTGAAAATTACAACTCTTGTGTTGCTTTTTAAAGTCTCCTCAGAGTGTATTCTTTAGAATAATATAACTGGCAAGCTTGACAAGGCCATTGTAATGAAAGTGCTGTAGACAATGATACTGAATTAGTTATTTTCTTCCATAGAATGCTAAAATACCAGTAAAATGTATTCATTTTGCTATCTATACCTTTTACATATAGTTTCTAAGCATTTATCTCACTAAATTTATAACCCACTTGGGTTCCATTATGAAACCCAAGGAGGTGTACATGTGATTCCCAGGCAGTCACCCATCTAGACACTGACTAGACCTAGACCTGCTTATCTTCAGTATGTTGGTGGCCTCAAATGCCTTTAAACCAAACCATGGAACATATCATCAGTCGTTTATGAAGCATGCAATCTTTCTTTGCAGTGTGGTGACGTAATCTTATTACATGATCTTAATCTGTCAAAGATAATACTATAGGTTGGGTCCAGAGTTAGTCATGCTACGCTGGTTTAGCGCGGCGCACAGGAGCCAACTGAGCGGGTGGCGGGGGTCTATGGGCTGGTTAAATGGCCTTAGGTTGCTGACCCCTGGTTCGACTTAGCATTACGTGCAAACTGGGCCATTGGCTGGGTAAAATATATATTCAGATCATAGTAAGAAACAAAAGGTGGTATTCAATTTAATTTTATCCAGAGAAGACCCTTTAAAATTAAAGGGGGGGTCCCTTTACCTTCACTTGGTGGCATGTTCATTGATTCCAGTGGGTCTACTCTTGAATAAAATGCAAGATTTATAGCTGTAATCTACATTTCTACTTCAGACACAGTAATGGTTACACACAAGTGAGAAACAATCAGGGACATTAAAACTGGGGTTGCAGGATTAAAACAGTAGCCTGAATTTCTCAGTGTGTCTAAAATTTGCTGCCACCATTCATACCTCATGCATACCTGATGCTGTCATGGCATTTTGCCATCAGGTCTTGCATATGACTTGCCCCTGCTGCAGGGAGGATGCTGGGCCAGATAAAACTCTGGTCTTAACATGCAGGGTTCTTACATTCCATATATACTTTATATATATACTGTATGTGTGAGTTTTTAGAAAGTAGACGAGTATGTTCAGTGGATGCCATATGTATGGCCACAGGACTGTCTTCTAACTGAAAGGATGAAGAGAGGAAGATAAAGTGACAGTTTTAAAGTATTTGATTAATCCTTTGACTGCCATGACCTGAGTGAGCCTAGAGAGGCTGGAGCTCCCAACATATTTTCACAATCTTACCGGCTAGTCAAGGAAGAGGAATCACTTTTAAATCTTTGTATCTTTGGTCTATTTAACGCAGCAAAAGTCCTTGTCATTTCCTGGCTACCTGCATGATAAAAAGGATATACTGTAAGTTGATCCGGACACTTTATTTTAGATGTTTTGGGAGGGGGCAGTTACTGCCAAATGCAGTGGGCAAACGGTAATAAATAGATTCAGTGTTAGAGTCATTTGCTTTATAGGAACTCTTATAATGATACACTACAAAGTATTTTGTAGTACAGTGGGGTTATGTTATGGTGAAAATTCCTAGATGGAGAAACCAAATGCTGTGATCTCAGGTGCAGGCAGGAGGAAGCTCCCTGGCCCAGTTGTTCCACTGTTGCTTCTGCTCTGTTTTGAAGATGGTATTCATCTAGAGAGGAAACCAAACAACCACTACAGGTATTGCCACATTCTTGAACTATCACTTTCCACTGTGAATGGAGAGATATGTGTATGGGGGTGGTGGTGATATAATGCAAGAAAGTATTATACCATATAATTCAGGAAAGCAGTGAAATGGGGAAAAAAATATCCAGCCCCTGTCTAAGCCCAGTCTACGTTCTGGTGAAGTGGGAGGTGGGTCAGAAAGGCAGCGTTCACTCCCGTTACAACCTTCTTCAAATATTATATGAGTGAACCAACTGGTTTTTAAATGTAGCAACTGGTTTTTAAATGTAGCAACTATTCACTAATTTTGTGATATCTCAAAATGAACTAAAGAAATAAATGTCTAAGCATGCTGCTGTTATGCTGGTCTCAAATGGCTTCAGACCACACTAATAAGTTTTGTTATGTTCAACGTATTTCTTACTCTTCTCTCATAGAAGAAGCAAATAGAATCAAGAGCACATTGTTGGAAATGAAATTCCCTACATACGTAAGGCATTAATTATTTTACAGCAAGAAAATATGTAAAACCAGATTTTACCTCAGTCCTAAAGGTGATTTTTGGCTAGAAATTATGAAATACTGGGTTTTAATGCTGACGACGTATTTTAATTGAAAAATGTAGTGAGTCTATAAAGCAAGCTTAACATTTATTGCTATAATTTCATATATGAACTCTGGCAATTGCTGTAGCTTTGATTCAACCTTGACTTATTTTAACATCTAAAAAAGACAAAGTAGTTTAATATAAAAGGAACAAATGTACAGTACTAATGCAAGTGATACAATAAATACTACAGATGAAATGGTAGGTTTTTGAGAGAGAGAAAATAGCATTTTTATTCCCATTTTTTCATGCAGCGTAATACAAAGAACTTGCAATCTAATTTATTTCTGTAATCATAATGCTATTTTAACTTTCTAGGTTGTCTTTTCTCTAATGGATTAGATAGTTGCTGTCATGGAATTTAAATAGGAGTTGGGAGAAAAGATTTTTCAAAGACAAAAATAGCATGAAGTGCCTAATTCTCAGGAGGAATGCTGGTTCTCTCTCTCTGCATCTTTGAAATATGAATTTATTTATTTTTCACCCACCTATAGAAGATGCTCCATCATTACTACAAGTACAATAATGACTTGGATTCAAACCCTTGTCACAATCTAATATGATCACTGGCGAAACTGTATGTACTTTTATGAGACTCAAGTACAGGGGTACACAAAGTCGGTTATTTAATTATCTTTCTTTTTAAAAACATGTGGTTTTTTGGCCTGACCCTGAGGTCAATCTGATACATTTGGTGGGGTTGTAGGATTAAAGAAAATGATTATTCCCCCCACATTGGATTGTGTAAGTGAATCTCATATTCTTCTACTGATCCACTTGATGAAGCATTTCAGCTCCAGATGAATGGTTCCATGATTGTGTTGCCTTAGAGCAAGGGTTCCAACCTGTTTGGAGATCCTCAATATTATATAAACTGTTGCATACATGCACATCCTCACAACAAATGCATCACATTGATAACCTGGGTCAGCTAGAATGCATCTCAGCTTTATTTTAAACTCAGTTAAGATATAACAGTATTCAGTTGCCAAATTATGTTTCTTCCTTCCCCTCACTTCTTATCATTCAGTTTTCTGCCTTTCTGTTAAAGTTGGTCACTGTGGTGTTCAAATTGGGCAAATTGTGGCTAGCACTAACCTGGGCTGCATCTAGACACATCAAATAAGTGTTCAGTTAAATGCACTGTAAACTCTTACAGGGAAATCCAGTTGGCAAAGACAGGACTCCACGGAGCCATCTGGTGCCACAGTGTTATATCACATATTCGACACATAAAAAACGCTTTTTCTTTACCAATCTATCTGAGTCCCTAGATTGCCTCCAACTTGTGTTTTGAAGCTAATTGTTTAAAGTTAAATTTTGAAACACATTTTTAGAACGGCTAATCATTACCCAAATAGCATGATTCAGCAAACTATTATTTGAGGAAGACTGAAAAGAATTAAAGACTTGCTAAGTGAGAGGGGAAAGCAAAGCTATGTGGTGCTTCCTATTGCAAACCATGGTTTGGTTCATGACCAACATTAGGTCAAACCATTGTGTGGAAAGCATAAACACGCACAACGGGGGGGGGGGAATACTATGTATAGGTTTAGGGTTTACAGTATATGTTAATATTCACTGCAACTGTGTACTTAATTGAGACGTCCAACTCAGTGTATGAGAAAAGCTGTTAAGGTGAAACAGATCCAGGGAATGTTTGCTTCGGCCTCCTATCTCACCTTTCCCCCCAAAGGACCCAAAAGAGATTATTCAGTTAATTGCTAATTGTGAGTAAAAAATGTATTGATTCTCTTTTGTTTTCTGACTGGTGTTAATAGTGTCTCATTCCAGGTCACTAACTGCTTTCCTGTACTATTTACATCAAAATCTTTAAGAGCACAAAGGTAGCAAAATTTGAGACAGGAAAGCGGGAGGAAATGTGGCACTGTTGTGATTGACGGTTGAATATTGTCATCTTGTTTTGTATTCCAAGGAAAGGAAGGGGGGATGTTATATACTGTGTGGAATCGCTTGCCTAAGTTGCCGTGCATGA
Organism: Podarcis tiliguerta; assembly: GCF_965153285.1. Lineage (NCBI taxonomy): Eukaryota > Metazoa > Chordata > Lepidosauria > Squamata > Lacertidae > Podarcis > Podarcis tiliguerta. Next base: position 44,285,924 of record NC_139537.1, on the reverse strand, counting down.
TAGATTCCGTTTACGGTTATTCCATCTGGGGTCAAAGCTGGAGGTAGCACTTTACCACCTATTGTCATTTAAGAAACCTACCCGGGGGGTATTGGTTTGCTTTGCTTTTGTTTTTGTTTTACTGTGTATTTTGTGTTTTTGGTTTTGTATTTTTTATGTTGCAAGCTGCCCAGTGATGTTTGAATGAAGGACTGTATACAAATTTAATAAATAATAATAATAATAGTAATAATAACAATAAATAAGAAGAATCAAATGTTCATTAATTTCTGCAGATGGTAAATCTGCCTGTTTAAAAACACTCTAAACATCATGACAACTACCATGGGAATAGAATTGAGGGGCAGTGTGTGTACACACACAAACATCCACAGCTTGATTATTTTGTCCTAAAGTTCTGTGGCATCTAACATGCTAGAAGGGAGTGACCATTTATTTCATTCCTCCTGTGAAACTATCTTCTACACTGAAATAAATTAGAAAGTCTTGCTTTCTTAGGAGCTTCATGTGTACATTGAAGAAGAGTAGAAGAGTTTGGATTTGATATCCCGCTTTATCACTACCCGAAGGAGTCTCAAAGCGGCTAACATTCTCCTTTCCCTTCCTCCCCCACAACAAACACCCTGTGAGGTGAGCGAGGCTGAGAGACTTCAGAGAAGTGTGACTAGCCCAAGGTCACCCAGCATCTGCATGTGGAGGAGCGGAGACGCGAACCCGGTTCCCCAGATTACGAGTCTACCACTCTTAACCACTACACCACACTGACTCCCATTGTAGCTCCGGCATTGACAATAAGTTAAAAGTAATGGGTGAGGTGTTGAAGTAATATTCAGACATGTTGAGAATATGAGCTCTTTCTTTAGAAGTTCAATGGGGTTTCCAGAGGATGCATAGTGCTTGTGATATCAGCAAGAGGGAGTGCACAAGTTATATATTTCCACCCTTTTTTCATTTGCTGTCATCACTGCAGACACGTACAATAATTTGAGGCATTGTCTCTTACAAGTTGCATGTTCAGCTTTGCAACTAAGGTATGAGCAACAAGCATGAAAATATCCAGCTTGCCTCTGTGTAGTGGTGTGGGAACCCAACACTTAGCAAAAAAATGTTTTAAATCGGAAGTCCTGCCAGGTCTCTCTGCCCCTCCCAAGATAAGTTTGTTGTTTCGTTAGTATGTTTTATTTGTGGGTGTTTTGGGGAGAGCATTTTGCTTGTGTTTGGAAGGGGGTTCAGAGCATCACCTATTCTTCTCTGAAATGTGCATTTTGTGGTGCACACAGTAAGTTTTAGATTTCTAAATGTGTTCTCAGGCTCAGAAAGGTTAGTCACCCTGCTCTACATTTTGCTACAATGTCATACATAAAGACATAATGTGAATGAAAAACTGTTTGGCTATCGTTTTTTAAAAAGCATGTTTCTGTTGCTTTCTTTCACATGGTACTTCTTGTTTGCTGTATATTAACTAAAGCAAACTCCTTGGCTGATGTGAGAGTGTGGCACATTTACCCTAGTAATTTGATTGGTGTTATAATACTGGAGCACATTACCAAACTAACATATCAATGTCAGTGCTGTAGTAAACAACAATAGCTCCATAAATTTGAATAAATTTAGTAGGGATATAAATGTGGCGAAGAATAGCAAGATCCTGCTGGATGCTCACAGCAGACATTTTACACAGGAAAAGCTATTCCCATATGCCCCAAAATAGGCATTAAAACCAATGTACCTCTTCTTTGACATCTGTTAGAACAGAATGAGTCCATTTGAAATCCCCCAAACACACTGTCTCAGTGACAAACTGTAGTAAATGAAGCAAAATGATTTTGGGAAATGAGAAAGTGTAAACAAGCCAATCAGACGCCATCTTCTTTCTTGGATTGTTGTGATATTTTCCAGGAATTGTTAATATAAGCTTATGAGTGTGTGTTTTCTCTCTTTCCTTTGTCAAAGCTAGAACTGCTGCTGCAAAATGCTGGACCCATTCTACTGCTTTCACATAATTCAGATTTACATTGTAGGCCAAAACCTTAGTTTTAATTAAAGTTCCACATATATATGTGTGGGCATATGTGGGCATTTTGATAAGGCGTGACTGATAGTACAGAAATTATTTTGCTTTTGTTTTACTTCCATTTCAAAGCCTCGGAATTGTCTGCCTTCTGCAGTCCTGGCTTTAGGATTTTCTTAATGATCTTGAAGAATATAATGTTGGAGGTGCTCTTGGATCCATCATTGTCCTTGGAGGATCAAGTGTCAGCTACCGCAAGGAGCACCTACACTCACCTTCAGTTAGTACACCAACTACAAGCTTTCCTGGACAGGGATAGCTGGGCAAATTATGCATTGCTGACCTCCTGATTGGATTATTCTAATTACTGTGAGGGCCTTCCCCTGAGACTGCTCTGGAAGATGTAGCTGGTGCAGAATAGGGACATCCAGATATGCTCCTATTACACCTGTGGTGAAAGAACTGCGCTGGCTGCCGATTAGCTCTTGCTTAGTTTCTTGTTATTAATACATAATCCCCTGAACATCTTGCTTAGTTTCTTGTTATTAATACATAATCCCCTGAACATCTTGGAACCTAGTTACCTCTAACAGACCTAGTAGTTCATGAATATCATCTGGGAAGCTCTTGTAAGTGATGCTGTGTGTTATGGACCATTGTATGGCAGTGACTCATGGGATGTTTTCTGGTCCTGCCTCTCTTGTCCCTACTATATAGGAAACATCATGTGTGGGGTTTTTTTTTCTTTTACATAATTAAGTTTGACTCTGTCTTATTGTTTCATACAATGCTTGAATACATTTTTTATTGCCGTTTTAATTACATCACTGTATGTTTGTAACTGGACACGGGTGACGCTGTGGGTAAAAGCCTCAGCGCCTAGGGTTTGCCGATCGAAAGGTCGGCGGTTCGAATCCCCGCGGCGGGGTACGCTCCCGTTGTTCGGTCCCAGCGCCTGCCAACCTAGCAGTTCGAAAGCACCCCTGGGTGCAAGTAGATAAATAGGGACCGCTTACTAGCGGGAAGGTAAACGGCATTTCTGTGTGCGGCTCTGGCTCGCCAGAGCAGCGATGTCACGCTGGCCACGTGACCCGGAAGTGTCTCCGGACAGCGCTGGCCCCTGGCCTCTTGAGTGAGATGGGCGCACAACCCTAGAGTTTGTCAAGACTGGCCCGTACGGGCAGGGGTACCTTTACCTTTACGTTTGTAACATTGTGGTTTTAGCTGTTGTACACCAGTTAGAACAGGGATGGGGAGCTGGAACTGTGAGCCACTTTGACAGGTGGGTGGAATCGCCCACCTGTCAATCACCTAACGTATCATAATCATAATCACGTGATTATGTTCAATCCACAGGAGTAGCCTGAAGTTTATCTCATATTTTAGCACTGTAACCCCACACTGTTAAAACTGGAGATAAGCTTCTGCTTAGTGCCTTTTAAAGAGTGAGAAGAGGCTTATCTCTTATATGAATTCAGATTGAAGAGAAGAGAAACACTGCTTGCTGTTTTGAGAGTAAACTGTCAAAGAGCAGGCAGAGGCTTGTCTCCAGTTTTAGTGCTGTGGTGCTTAGTGTTAAGTTCAGAGATCCCTTATTTTCTTAGCACTTAGTGCTTAGATCAGAGATAACAGCTCTCTGTGTCTCACATCCTAAGGCTGATCAGGTGACTGCTAGGTGACCATGGTCTTGTGGACCAAATTCAAAGGCCTGCCTTATTGGGCCTATAGGCCAAATGCACCCAAGCTCAGTGCTGGAAAGGAAGGCTAGACTGTAGGTCCAGGTACAAGGGAACTAATAGGCTCAATCTGTCTCAGACAAGAACACCAAATTCCACAGCATCACTGTTCCTTACAAGATTCACTAGGTTATGGGAAAATATATATTTTCAAAACTTTTTTTAAGCTATAGATTTGAATATTATCCCCATAGTCAACTGTTGTTATGTATTGCTTTTTGTTTGTTTGTTTATCATACTTTTATTAATCTTTTTATTAATTGTTGTTAACTTACCCTAAAAACTTACTTAGTGTTACAGAGGGCAGTATTAATTTTAGTAGCAAATAAAAATAAATTCTAATCTTGGACTCTATTATCCTCCAGTAATTTTATCAAAGTGCCATAGCCTGCAAACTCTCATTCCCAGTGTTACCCACACAACATGTTGGCCATCCACATGCTAGGTAAGAGAACTCGTTTTTGCTCTACGGGCAAGCAAAAGAGAATATGAGGTGGTTTGAAGGAATGTGAAAATATACCCCTTTTTCAGCTCTTTTGTTCCCAGTCCTTTGTGTAGGGCCTGACCAGTTGATTCCCCCATGCGCAATAAAACATTTTTGGGGTTTAGTAAATATCCCAAAATATGATGCAAGCCAGTAAATAAATAATAAAATACAACTAGTGGGGCAAGATAATTGGATGGGCTTTTGATTTGCTTGCTTCTGCCAGTGTTACTGAGTGTGCTGATGTGACTTGGTGTGTTTTATTGCCTGCCACAAGCTGTAAAAAATGGTTCAATAGTAGTAGTCTAACCTAAGGGCAGGAACAGTGTCAGAATAATTGGAGGTGGTTGGAGCGAGGGGAAAAGGTACAGACGCTCAGTCATATAGTAATAATTACTTCATTCTTTTCTATTGACAGTATGGCAAGCTGGATAAGATGAGCAGATACTAATGATGAGTCTACTGAATTTCCTTTCTCACAGTTTCCTGCCTGTTACCTATACATCCTGGGGACAGCATGCATTATGTACTAATTCCCAGCATTTTCAGCAGCCTGTTTTATCTAACAGTTAGTTGTTTTTACAATATAGGATACACAATAAAAGTATTACTTACTTGTTATGTGTAACCAGCACATGCACCTGGGGGGGGGGGGTTGTGCTAGAAACACAAGGTTTGCTTTCAGGACTTTTTTTTTTTTTACTGTTGCTACTACGAGAGCTCCAGCTTTTTAAAGAATTATTTTTTAAAAATAATAGTTAATGAAGGTTTGGGAAATCATAAGTTTGTTAAACCATTATATTATAAATCTTTAAAAAAAGAGGGAGGTGGCGGCTGCTTCTTTAAAATGCTCACAGAAATGGGATAAACTTGCAGCCTCCTGGAGAGCAAACTGCAATTAGTCATCGGCTGATGTACTTTATGATCAATGTTTATTTGATATGTGTTGATAGCTAAAGCCTTTTTATCCCTTCTGTATATTTCCTTCCCCTTTCATTTGCTAGTTACCATTCTGTTTGTAATATTTTCCTTTAAAATCAATCAAAACATCCCAAACTTCAACAGAAATTATATCTGTGAGACTTTGGAAGCTACATGTTTTGTGGTCTAAAACTATACCCATAGGAGTAGCTAGGAAAATGCATTTGCTAATCCTAAAGAAGTCCTCGAGTTTCCTTTTGAAACTGCAGGAGAGAAAGAAACTAAATCATTTGTACCAGGTTGTGAGTTTATAAAACTTTGGGAGGCAAAACCCCGTACCATGCTATTCCTTTTGAAGCTCCTTTAGGGGAGAGAGAATGGTCAGAAGGCAAACAGATTTGAAACCTCTCACCCTACCTACATTTACAAACTCACAAAACTGTATTTGTTCTGTTGACAAGATTACTAAGTTGACTGTGTCTTGTCTAATTTGGGCTTCAGGGAAGCCAGTAAGTTGTGAATAGAATGTTAAACCTAGATCCAAGAAACCCATGTTCAAATACAGTCTTAGCCATGAAGGTCACTTACATTAAGCTAATTTGCCTTTACCTGCCTCACATGACTGTAGTGACAGGGAAAAGTGGGGTAACTTCTTGTAAATGTCCCTACAATTTCACTATCCATTCGTAGGTGGCGAACTCACTCGCTGCTAACTGCCTCCCACCCCACCCCAATAGAATACCCCTGGGAACAACACTGCGTTATCATGTAGTCTTTCAAAACAACAGTTGGGGTGTAAACCTGTATGAGGTCAAGATTTCAGCTAAGGTGACTAGATGTTTCTTCATGCAACAAAGTACATCCAAAAATAAAATTAGATGTCAGGAAGAAAAGGTTTCTACGCAGCCTTCCCTTAATTTTTTTTTTTTAAATCGTTAAAATATTTATAACCTGCCCTTCATTGCAAAACATCATAGTGAGGAACAATACTTGGAATCATAGAGTTGGAAGAGACCACAAGGGCCATCGAGTCCAACCCCCTGCCAAGCAGGAAACACCATCAGAGCACTCCTGACATATGGTTGCAAGCAGGAAACACCATCAAAGCACTCCTGACATGTAGTTGTCAAGCCTCTGCTTAAAGACCTCCAACGAAGGAGACTCCACCACACTCCTTGGCAGCAAATTCCACTGCCGAACAGCTCTTACTGTCAGGAAGTTCTTCCTAATGTTTAGGTGGAATCTTCTTTCTTGTAGTTTGGATCCATTGCTCCGTGTCCGCTTCTCTGGAGCAGCAGAAAACAACCTTTCTCCCTCCTTCATTTAATACATTTCAAAACATAAGGACAGCTAAAGTTGCAGTAATCACTTTGTTTTTTACTGACATATTTGCTGACATATTGCTAAAACTACAAAGCAGCACTTTCCAATTTCCAAATTAGTGGGTAAGAAGTGAAAAAGTCACTCTGAGCCACTAACATCACTTGTGATTCCAGTAACAGAGCTGAATCACTACTAGAATGTACATGTGTTATTTCAGGGGGGAGTACAATCCTGAAAGAACAGGTCATCCACTACTACTACTACCTTTCATCTGTAGATCCATCTTATCAGGTTTAAGTCTCAAATGTTTTGTTTTTGGTGGGTAAGAATGTTTTGTTCTTCAGGGGATAATTCTGCCACTCCCTCTGCTCTTTGAACTAGACCAAATATGTGCAACAACAAGAGCACAATATATTTGTACTTCTAGCTGTCCTTAGATTTGCTTCATGTTCAGCTCTGGATAGGACAGAAAGAAATATTCCTGAACTGAACAGAAAGAGAGCAAATAATTTGGAAGCTATTTGAAATCTAAATGAGGAGCTTTTATTTCTTCATAGTACTTGGGTCTTAGAACAAAGTACTTCAAATACGGAAAGCATTTAGTTTAAGCAGACAAGATAATTACTGAAAAAGTGCACAGTCCTTGCTACTGACCCACACTTGTCATGAAAGGGGAAAGCAAATAGGAACAGATGGCAATGTATATATTTTCTTCATTACAATAATGGTTATGGAGGTCAGAAAGCCATTAAAGAAGAAATCATAGGAGCCCGAGAAGCATAAAGGACTAAGCACCACAAAATTGCTTTAGGCTTTCCCATTAAAAGAGCTCAGTTTGCTAAGCACCAGTCATTCCTGTAAAGTATCATTGGGTTTAAACTGGTTTCCTGGGAGACATCCCATTTAAGCAGATTTCCCAATTAAGCACAGGGTTCAGGTTTGAAAAACTAGTTCTGTACTAATTGATGGAGTGTAATATGTTTGCTCACTGCTTACATGGAAAGAGACTGATTTTGAAGGAACCATGAGAACTATGTTTACAAAAGTTCTTTATCAAACCAGGATCTCTGGGGCTAAATGACTATAGGAGAGTTCAGAAAATGCTTCTGGCTCTGCTTCATGGAACACATTCCCATAACTCAGTCAAGGGACAATATTGAATTATGAACTCAAGATTGACAACGTCATCTTATAACATTAGGAAAAAACTAGGGACATTATTAGATCGCCTAGTCTCTCTTCCGGAGAAAGATTGCTTCTTATACTAGGTTTCCTAGAGGTTTGTTCAGTCTTGATATCAAATGTCCCATATGATTGTTCTCTTTCTAGTTTTAGATCATATTGTATCATGATAGATGAATGGCCCATTAGGCAATTCTTAATATTAATTTCACCCTATTACATTTAATGGCAATTTTCTGTGAACTCAGTTATGACACAAGAGCCCTCTTGAAGCAAGTTAGTCCAGTATTTTGTTTCCAACAGTGCACAACTAAGATGTCTGTGTAAAGCCTGCAAGAAAGACGTGAGTGCAAGAGCATTCGTTTGCTCGTGATCTCCAACAACTGGTATTTATGCTATTTTTGATACTGAAGGTAGTATATGGCAATCATGACTAGTAGCCATTGATTGTCTTATCCACAATGAATTTGTCTATCCCTCCTTTAAAGCTATCCAACTTGGTTGCTATCATCACATCTTGTGGAAACAAGTTCCATAGTTTACTGTTTACTCTTGTACTTCCACTTTTCCCTCCTTTCCTCAGTCTTCTGCCACTCGGCTTCATTGGATGGTGACAGTTTCTTCTTCTTTTTAATAATCAATTTTTATTAAAAGTTTCTAGCATAAAATGTAATAAAAGCCAAACTAATCTAAATAAGAATAATATAAAAAGATCAAAAAGAAAAAAATAGAAAAGGGGAAAAGAGAGGAGGGAAATAAAAAACTCTCTTTTGAAATTATATCTTAACCTTTATTCCACACAAAGGAGGGTGAATCCTCCCAGCTCTTACCTGGGAGCTTCCCCCTCTTTCCCCAGTCTCTTACCCTGAGAGATCCTCTCCACCCAGCCTCTTGCACAAAGTCCTTCATCTTCAATCCATCACTTTCCTTTTTTTATTATGGTATTATTAAGGCTTTTCAAAAATTCAGCAACAGAATATTAAAGAGAATAATAATAGAATAAAGATAAAAATAAAGATAAAAATAAAGAAATAGGTGAAAAGGACTTACAGCTATCCATCTGTCAATAATATATACAATAATTCTTCAAAATAGTAAAATGTTAGCATGGCCCCCGCACAAATGTCCAATCTAGATTAATATTCCACTGTTCCTCCCTCTGCTAGGTGATGTTTTCCAATCTTCAGTCTGAGACTTTTCAGTTCATTCATTTCTTTCAATGCAAAAGGTCCAAAGAAGCTTCTCGTATTGTTGTTATATATAAGAATCAGCAATAGTTCTCCTCCAATCCCACAACGTTAGGATGGTGCCATCTTCTAGTTAGTTTTATGAGACACGGAGGAAAAACACCAAATTGTTTTATTTATAGAGGTCCTACCACCACCACTGCAGCAATGGAATTTTTCTCCGGTGCAAATTCATTTCCCCTATATCTTCACTTAGAAGTTGATCCTTGTATTCTGTTTTCCAGACACCAGTCCAAATTACAAATTTGGACAAAAGACCTTTTGTATTGAAGCATGGGTCTGAACCAATTCATATATATTTGTGGTGATGATTGAGTGCAGCTTAAAGAGGGAAGAACACTGAGCCCTCCTCCTAGCTTTATTTTCCCTCCACGGCTCTCTTCTTAAGGTGCTTCTCTCCCACACAGGCTTCAATGTCTGAAGTGACACAGCCTAGCTTGGAAGAAAGTATCAGGGGTCCCATTTTACAAATGAATGGAACACATAGGGGCCAACTCCTAGGGGCCATGGGGGCTACAGCCTCCACAATAAAATATTTGAGGAGGCTGGGCCCCCACAAAGCTGATGGGCATTCCCATTCATATGGTGAGTGTGTGCACTATGTCATGTGGTTAATTATGTGGGGTGGGACTTACCTGGGCCCCCACAATATTTTATTCAAGTTGGAACCCCTGATGGAGCATGGCTGTTTTAAAAGATCTAAGTTTGCAGGTGGTGCATGTAATGTGAGTTAGTAGCTTTTGGATAATTGCTTGTTCCTTTTTTGTATTAAGAGAGCTGGAAAACTTGTTACAGTGTTCTTAGCTGAAACATCAGCTCATAGCATTGTGTATTTGTCCCAATACCAAGTATCCAGGAAAACTCTTGATCTTCTTTTTGTTAAGCCAGCAAGGACACCAGCAGTAGATAAAATCAGCCAGCATGACAGTCTGGAGGGACTTGTTTGTCAGTATTTGAAGATCCCTTTTGTAGAGCAATTCTCAGCGGTGCATTCAGTTTTGAAAGTGCATCTTTTCAATGATAATTGCTTTATATTCATGATAATGAAATTCAGTCAAAATATGAGGGATAGTTATATTCTTTCTTTACTGCTAACTACTTTTTGCTGCAGATCCAGTTATAGATCCAGTTATACAAAGAATACCTGTACTGTATAGAAATTTCCCAGTGATTTTAATGGCAGTATATTGAGAATAGATGCAGTTCAGAATAGTATACAGTAATGCTTATTAGGGGATGATGCACTTTCTAATTTGAATAGAAATAACTACAACATGGTGCAAACTTTCAAGTTGCCTGATTCTGTTGTAAAACATTCACTCACTGACTTTTTCATCCCCATGGGATAGCTCAGTCTGTGAGAGCTCAGTCAGTACAACATGAAATTCTTAATCTCAGAGTCATGAGTTTGAGCCTAACGTTGAGCAAAAGATTCTTGAATTGCAGGGGTTGGACTAGATGACCCTTGTGGTCCCTCCCAATTCTACAATTCTATGATTCTATGAAATGTGTGGACCTGAGACTACAGTAAAGGATTAGGTATAACAACACCAGGCACATCTAATGTGCATTGGAGAATTAGGAACACGCAGGAGGCTAGCAAACTCAAATTTTATTACCAAATACTAAAAATCATGCTTTGCCATTACATCTGAAGTAGCAAACTATGGTTTGTCTTACGTAAAAAGGTAAAGGTAAAGGACCCCTGACAGTGAAGTACACTTGCGAACGACTCTGGGGTTGCGGCGCTCATCTCGCTTTACTGGCTGAGGGAGCCAACGTTTGTCTGCAGACAGATTTTCCGGGTCATGTGGCCAGCATGACTAAGCCGCTTCTGGCGAAACCAGAGCAGCGCACAGAAATGCCGTTTACCTTCCCGCTGGAGCGGTACCTATTTATCTACTTGCACTTTGACAGTCTTTCAAACTGCTAGGTTGGCAGGAGCAGGGACCGAGCAACGGGAGCTCACCCTGTCGCAGGGATTCGAACGGACGTCCTTCCAGTCAGCAAGCCCTAGGCTCTGTGGTTTAACCCACAGTGCCACCCGCGTCCCTTATCTTAAGTAAGAAGTAGCTAATTTAATTTTACCTGCAAGTGGAAAAGAAGAAACATGTGAACCTATGACTAGTTCATATATTGCTAGTGGACAAATGTCCTATTTTACAGAGGGCAGCCTTCTATAAGAAAGTTTGTTTGAATGGTTTTCTGGTTCAGGTCTGTTTTAAAGATAGGAACCATGGATTGGGAGAGTGGGGACCTTGAAGTAGCCCATCAAGAGCATCTGGGCAGCAGACAGAGCAGGCACACAGGTTAATTTGGTCACAATATTCCATACTTAGTGTGATGTATTGTATTTTATTTCAGTTATAGTATTTCTATTTCTGCGCACATCTATACATATATTTTCCTTCTTTTTTTAGCAATCAGTACCTAAGCTGGCATCGCTGGGCGGCTTCCTTCCGGTGCTGAGCCCGCCACCCACTGCTGCTGCCCAGCGAAGCATATAAGACGACCTCCCAAATTGGCAATTTGGTGGGTTGTCTTATACGCCCAGTCGCCTAATACGCTGGAATCTACAGTATATATCACTAACTATGGTTTGATGTTACATGAGCTGTCTGATTGCAACACAGCACATACAGTGGTACCTCAGGTTCCATACGCTTCAGGTTACAGACTCCGCTAACCGAGAAATAGTACCTCGGGTTAAGAACTTTGCTTCAGGATGAGAACAGAAATCGTGCTCCAGCGGTGCGGCAGCAGCAGGAAGCCCCATTAGCTAAAGTGGTACTTCAGGTTAAGAACAGTTTCAGGTTAAGAATGGACCTCTGGAACGAATTAAGTACTTAACCCGAGGTACCACTGTACAAAGAAAAAGTGTTTCATCATTCAGTTTGTCTGTTGGTTTGTTGGTTTGTTTATAGCTTCCCACAAAACATTCCGAAATGATTTAACAATAAAAACATCAACAATAAAAACCTATATCAAGGAATAATATGAATTGCAGTATAGATATAAAAATGCTGGTTGAAAAGACAAATCTTCTGTAGGCAGCTATCTCCAAAAAGATAATAGAGATCACACCTCACTAAAGGAACAACAAAGAATAGTTGCTACCACACCAAAGGTTCATTTCCTACCTCATATGGAATGGAATTCCTGATTAAATAGTAGATAAATTGAGTTATCTTGGATAACTCAACTTAATTAATTTTATAATGAATGATTTTAGAGTGTTGTTTATGCTGTACTTTTGTACTGTTTTATTCTTGTTAGCCGCCCTGAGCCTGGCTTCGGCTGGGGAGGGCAGGATATAAATAAAACTTCTTCTTCTTCTTCTTCTTCTTCTTCTTATTATTATTATTATTATTATTATTTCCTGGTCCCAATTTGTATAGGACTTTTGACACTAGTCCTAGCACCTTGAACTTATCCTAGTAGCTAATTGGCAACTATTATTTGCTATTACAGTTGCAATTCTTTCAGTGACGGTTTAAATTAATGGTGGCAGTCTGTCCCAATGAGCAGTCTAGATGCTGCGTTTTTCACTAGCTAAAGCTTCTGGGCCATCCTCGAGGACAGCCCCACATAGAGTGCAGTTCAGTAATCCAATCTGGAGGCTACCAGTACATGGACAACAGTGGCCAGGCTATCCCAGATTTGGCCATATCTAGGGCCATCTTACCCATAGGCGCTAGGGGTGTGGGGCACCCGGGCGCCGGGCTCTCATGGGCGCCAGGCCAAGAGTCCAGGACTTGAGAGTTGAGTTTGGGGGAAGAGCTCTGCGCCACGAATTCGGGGGGTGACCGAGCCAGTGAGACGCTGAGGTGTGTATCCAAGAGTGCTTGCAACTGTCCTCACTGTGACCCTCTTCATCACTTTGTCAGATAATGGGCTTTTTGCAACTGGGCAGTAGTTGTCAGAAACCAATTCAATCCAGGGAACCTTTCAAGATGGGTGGGACCACTCACTTGGATATTGAAAATATTTCTCCAACATCACACCCAAGGCCACCTCCTCCAGCTTGGTCAGAGAAGTGGGAGGGGAGCCATATTTCACTGCCTTCTTGACCTGACATGTTAGCTCCCAGTTTTCCATACAGTATGTTCCCATTTCTCTGAAGGGTAACACTGAACTTTTTAGCCCAGTAACAGTACCAATAACATAGCTGGAACTCTTTAGCCAGATAAGGGTGTCATATCATACTGGGTTAAACTTCAAAGAAAGCACTTTTTGGGAAGACCAAAAACAATTATTAGCTGGCCTGTTCACTTCTAAGCTTTGTCAGTATAGACTTGTCACTTTTAACTGAAAACCTATTCTCTCTCAAACTGTTCAGGAGGGGAAACAAACCCCAAATAGTTGCCTTTAACACTGCTGGAGCGAAAGCCTTATGAAAGTACTACTACTTTCAAAGAAAATATATCTTGCAGTGAAGCTCAAAATGGTAATGTTTGATAGAAAAAGCTATTCACTTCCAGCAGAGAGTTTAATTAAACAGGCCAGCACAGGTAGCTAATAGATCTAAATGCTGATGTAAAGCACAGCAGTAGTAGCTTTCTTGCTCCCTACCCCTTCCTCTTTATTTTCTGAGGACATTTAAGTAATTTCTGTGAGAGGGGTTTACATTTACATGCATCTCAAATGCTTTAACAGGAATATTTTACCGGTTGGATTCTGCAGCTGTTTAATGCTTTTACTACCTTCGTATCTGTCCTTTAAACATTTCATTTGCCATTCAATGTTTGCAGAATGTTACTGCTTGTGATGAGCTCTACTATGTCAAAATACTATGTAATCTTGATATTGAACTCTTATGAAATGACAAAGAATGGACTCCAGTTAGTATTCATTTAATAATAAACATTTAGGACCAATTGAAACATGATGGGCCCCACCTGGAAACATCTGGAACACATTTACCCATGTCTGTGCGCCATAACATTTAAAATGCTCTTACCTCACGTGCTTAGTGTTGCAGATGCTACTTGTCTATAAGCAGTGTGTTTATTTATTTAAAACATTTATATTCCACTTTTCTAAATATGTTAGCAGGATATTATAAATCAAAACAATAGAATCATAGAATTGTAGAATTGGAAGGGACTCCAACTTTTAAAGTAATTTAAGAGCAGCAACAAATAAATTTAAGCAGCTATAAACCACTAAAACCTCAGGGAAGGGAAGAGATATTATAAATACAGTGACAATAAAAAATGATTTAAATACAATATAAGAATTGACATGGCTTCAAAAGCTTTCCTAAATAGGAATATTTTTTTACTACCTTACAGTAGGCTGTTAGCAGGGCTTTTCTTCAGCCAGAACTCAGATCTGGCATCTCTCAGGCGGCTGCCATTGTCATTCTAAGAGAACAGGGCAGGTGTTCTTGGTGAGCTCAGCCAGCTCTTTTTCTAGGAAAAAATAGCACTGGCTGTTGGAGAGTGTATGTGAGGAGTATTCCGGGTGGGTGGGTAGGGAGTATATGAGATAAGGGCCTTTCAAACATAGCTTAAATTCTAGCTTCCCATCCATGAACAAATTAGAACAGGGGTCAACAACCTTTTTCAGCCGTGGGCCGGTCTACCATCCCTCAGACCATGTGGGGGGCCAGACTATATTTTTTTGGGGGGGGGGGAATGAACGAATTCCTATGCCCCACAAATAACCCAGAGATGCATTTTAAATATTTTTTTAAAAGTGTTTTTATTCAAAATTAAAACAAAACATATTATCCAAAAACATATCATCCTTGTACCCCCCCCCCCCATTTTTCCTCCCTTCCCCTACCCTCCCACACAAATCCCAACCCCCAACCTCCGACTTCCCTCAGTTCCAGTCTTTGGTTTCTCTGAGACTGCTGTTTTCTGCATGATACAAAGTTGTATAGATCCTCAAACTATTTTACTGATTTATTATCAATAAAAAGTTTGTGAATGTTACTGCCAAGGAGTCCAGTTCACTTTGTTGCGTCTTCAGATACTTTGTAAAGGGTTCCCATTCATCTTTAAAGTCACAGTTATCCTTGTCCCGTAGCTTATATGTCAGTTTTGCCAGTTCTCCATAGTCCGTCAATTTTTCTTAACATGATTCTTTAGTTGGGATTTCTTCAGTCTTCCATCCTTGTGCTACCAGAACTCTTGCGGCCGTTGTCGCATACATGAAGATGTTTTTCAGCTTTTTTGGCAGGTCTTTCCCTATAATCCCCAGCAAAAATGCCTCGGGTTTTTTAACAAATGTTAAATGGAACATTTTCTTCAATTCATTGTATATCATTTCCCAAATTTTTTTAATTACAATCCCACCACATATGATAAAATGTCCTTCCTTTTCCTTACACTTCCAACATATATTTGAACTAGTTTTGTACATTTTCCCTAACTGCACTGGTGTTGTGTACCATCTATACATCATCTTCATGTAATTCTCATTCAATAGGGAACAATCTGTAAATTTTAAATCAGTTTTCCATTATTTTTCCCAATCTTCCATCATAATGTTGTGACCTACATCTTGTGCCCAGAGATGCATTTTAAATAAAAGCACACATTCTACTCATGTAAATATAGGCTGATTCCCGGACTGTCTGCGGGCCATATTGAGAAGGCGATTGGGCCGAATCCAGCCCACAGGCCTTAGGTTGCCTACCCCTGAATTAGAGCCTCTACAGCTGCCTATGTCCACTTGGCTCCCCAAGGGGGCATAGATATATAAAGTAGTTGTGGTGGAGCAGGCAGAAAACCACAGATTAATTCTCTGGTGTCTTTGGGTAGAGCGCGGGTGGGTGGCAGGGAGTCCTATCTGAAACCCTGGAAAGTCACTGTCTGTCAGTATAGTAGACAGTACTGAATTAGATGGACCAGTGCTCTGACTCATTTGAAGGCAGATTCCTTTATTCCTATGGTTGTTATTGGCCTTTAGAGGCTGTGGGGGGTCTTTAAAAACATACATACTGTATCCTAATAATGAAACAAATATCATGGATATTAATGTCATTGGGCAACACATTTTATTTGTTGTATTTATTTATAGTACATTTGAACCACACTTGGGAGTAACATCCAAAATGGTATACAATGTGATTTTCTAGAATTTTCACTTGTAAAACTATGATAACATTTGTATGAGGTAACAAAACCAACCAGGTCAGGATTTAAGGAGATATTTATGGCATGACTAAATTAGGATTATTATTTTTCCCCCAGTGGGATGTTTCACCTTTTTTCCTTTGAAAAAATAGTTAGAAGGAACTATTTTTCATTATGGCATGGCAGGAAGGGGTGCTGTTATTGATGGTGTTATTTGAGGAATGCCCAAGGTTTCCTTGGACATATGAACCTAGTTATGTTAAGAGGTTTAGATTGGAGTAAATACCTGTTAACAAATATAAGCAGTTTTATACCTATGTAACTACGAAAAGGGAGCTCACTTCTTAAAACATTCACTTACTCGCTTTCTTCCTTTTTGGATTATGTTCCTCCCCAAGTGCTAATTAATATATACTAAGATGTGAAATCATTATTACCAGTGTACATTACCTTGTCCTTTTTTGACATTGTTGTGCTGATTCCCTATTTGTATTTGTCCTTTAGAATTTCCCAGTCTGTTTTATCCTTCAGAGCTATAAACAAGCTTTGTGTTATTTCTCAATTTCCCTTTCTCTCAGCTGATTTGCTCACTGAAACCATTATTAAGTATATTGAACACTTATCCCAATACTGATCCCTGGAGTGCTTCACTCAACTTCTTTCCACTCTGAGAAGCAGCCATTAATTACAAGTCTTTGTTTCCTATCACTTAGCTAATTTTTAATCCACAACAGGATTTTACCTCCCTACCCTGTGGTTATTTTCCTTAATAGTCTCATCAGCGGCTTTTGACAATCCAAGTAAATTACTTGAAAAAGACCTTCTTTTATCCTGTTTGATTAACTCTTTCCAAGAACTGTGATGTCTCAAAGAGGCAAGATTTTCTTTTCACAAAGGTTTGACCTTATCAATTTATGCTTATCCAAGTAGGGCATTATTTTCTCCCTAATTATATTCTTTCTCAACCTCTCCTGAATTAGGACCGAGAAGCTCATCAGTCTCTAATTTCAGTTTTCATTGTAATATTGGCAACTATATACATCTTTAAATATTGCTTGTGCTATATTTGCATTAAGGGCCTATTTAAATTCCTCAGGCATGGTGATTTACTTGGCTTGGAATTCCCACAATGTTCCCTAATCTTTCCTTTAGAGATTTGCTGTAATGCTACGGCACACTTGTATCATACTGTGTAACAGTGGTATCTGCTCCATCTTTAATCATAAAGATTAATGCAAATAAGCCAATTCTTTTCCCAGCAGTCCATTAATCCTCCCTAATAGCACCCTTCACCTTTTGTTGGCCAGAAGATTCAGGGACTTACACTGAAACCTCACTACTGGATGTTTTGCATTCCCCTTTTGGTCATTTCAGTGTCCTTGTAAAGTTGGAAACTTGTGAATGGCAAAGTCCCTGGGGGAGGAAATGAGGGCTAGCAAAGCAGGTAGTTCAAAGTATTACTAGCAAAAGCAAGGACATTCAATATATAGCACTACTAGATAAAATATGAAAGAAAGTTTTTGTAGCACTAGCTAAATTCTGGGATGCTCGTTAATAAAAGCAGTATTGGTGTAATATATTATTTGTATGTGCAATTACACTTTTGCCCAAAATAGCAGAAGCTTTCAGCTTTCTCTACAAGCACTTAAGAGGCAAATCTAACTTCGTATTATTAGAGTGGCGAGGCCTGTGACCACCCTGTTCCCTAGACAACCCACAGCATATTGGTTTGGTATTAAATAAGGCCACAACTTTATTGGTTACAGATGTAAAGGTTTGGTCATAGGCATTGAGGTAAGCAACTGCATATGTTACTCCCGCCCGTCCTCTGGGAGTGTTTCTAAGGGTGAAGCCAGTGGGGAGGGGGGGGAGGACACGCCCTATGACCTATGTCAAATAGGGGTGTCCCCCAAATGGTCTCAATTGGAGGAGTGGTCTGGCCCTAGCCCCCTTCTGGGTATTGGACAGGAGCCACTCTTACCAGATCCTTTTAACAGAATACCCTTACCCATGGAGGGGCAGGCAGAGGCTACAACCTCCCCTCCAACGAAGACTAGGCTTAACCAATCCCTGTGCGCCTTACAAAGTTGAGATGATTGCTATGAGGTAGGTGAAAACTCAAATAGCGGTGCAAATTTGCTAGATGGGAAAAAATCCTGCCCGGCCCCTAAAACCAACAACCGACATTGTCCATAGAAAGGTTGTACCATCAGCAAAAACCCTAATCTGAGGGTGGGTGGGTGGGAGAACCGGCATGGTGAGTGAGAGGTCGAAATGCCCAGCAGGCTAGGCATTTATCCTTCCTCTGAGCATGGGACCAGGCACTGCTATTGATCAGTTGGTCCCACACCCAGGAGAATGCCATCTATAGATTCCTTTCGCCATGGGCCAATTTGGCAGTAGGAGGATGGTCCAGCCTGCAATAGACCAGTTCCCAGAGGAGGCCTGGGGCCCACCTGCAAAGCCACCTGCCCAAGAAGGGCAAATGGACTTCCAGAGCAGGAGTACAAAGAGTCTTTGGCCAGAGGATTGGGGAGAATTGTTTTTCTCTGACCTCAATGTTTAACAAACGGTGGAAAAGTACAGATAGTAAAAGGTAAAGTAAAGGTACCCCTGCCCGTACGGGCCAGTCTTGACAGACTCTAGGGTTGTGCGCCCATCTCACTCAAAGAGGCCGGGGGCCAGCACTGTCCGGAGACACTTCCGGGTCACGTGGCCAGCGTGACATTGCTGCTCTGGCGAGCCAGCACACGGAAACGCCGTTTACCTTCCCGCTAGTAAGCGGTCCCTATTTATCTACTTGCACCCAGGAGTGCTTTCGAACTGCTAGGTTGGCAGGCGCTGGGACCGAACGACGGGAGCACACCCCGCCGCGGGGATTCGAACCGCCGACCTTTCGATCGGCAAGCCCTAGGCGCTGAGGCTTTAACCCACAGCGCCACCCGCGTCCCTATTACTATTACAGATAGTAATAAGTACCTAATTAACAGTAGTAATTCACAAAACAATTGCTGATAATGCAGACATCCTGGCATTGGTAAACCAATTAATATATTTAGACCTAGTCTGCACAACATGATATGTCAGAACCTAGCTAAATGAGGCAATATCAATCTGCATACTTCTGGAGAGCACTGAGGCTAGTGGTTAAATTTTCTCTTCACTAATCATGAGCTGTAGTCAACAAATGTGACTACACTTTGTGGTTAGCATCACAAGCACTTCTGAATTCCTTTCCAGAAGCCATCACATTTGTGTGGTCTTGCTATACCAAGCTTTATTGTGTCATGTGATCCTGGTCGTAATGTGCTAAAAATTCTTTGTCTCAGTTCAATCCACAAGCTATGTTTAAAATTTGCTGCTGACATGTAAACGCTAAAAAAATTGGGACCAGGATACCTAGCAGATTGTCTCCACTCATATATGCCAATTGACCTTTTGAGATCTTTAGAGGTGGTGTTGCTTGTCGTAATGGACGTAGTCGGGGAGGGAGGGCAGCTGCCCCCCTAGATCAAGTAAAACAATAAAAATACTTAATTACAGAAAACATTTCAGCTTAAATCATACAATTATACCCTATTGTTAAAAACATTTGTACTGTGATAAAAGGTTGCTAGAGACTTAGTATTTGTGCTTCAAGGTAGTCTTTATTACACTGCCTTTGTCCGAGAAGAGCCCTGCCTAATTATTTGTTGTTTTTCCAGATAGCCCTTGGTTCTTGCTCACACACTGAGTAGAGATTACACTGTCCTATTAGTCCTTTTAAGGGCCAACGTATGCCAGCGATGCCATGTGTGAACAATCTGCAGGCACCATTAGCACTGCTTGACTAGCTCTTGATAACACTCACTATGAAGTCAATTAAAGACGTCAGGAGGTGGGCCAGACTGCTTTCTTTTACTAACAACAATCCTTAGGGGGTGGAGCACAGGGATTTGGAGGACAGGTGATGTTAGCATTTTCAGTAGGAGAAAGCAAAAACATCCAGACTGCTTCTCTCTGTTCTTTGGCACAAATTCCTTTCATTTTCCCACCTTCCCCTATTTAAAAACAGGTTTTGACAGATTTTCCACTTTATAGGAAGCTGATGAAAGCCAAGTGACTTCAGTTCACATTAAGGAAAATGGAAGCATGAGGCAGTAGCAAAGAAGTCTGGAGCTTAAATTAAAAGCTGGCAGGAAATACCAGACCTTATTTGGAGCCCTAGTGCTTGGTGTTAAGTACTGTGCACTACACCATATTCTTCCATGATTAAGTTCTAACTGTTGAATACTTTTCCAAATGTATTTTGGGAATTAATTGAACTTTTTTTTTTTTTTGCCTGAAAGTAGACATACCAATTTCAAGCAAAAAACTGCTGTGCCTACTATTGGCATTTGCTGCTGGATGGTGGTTAATTTAACTTACAGGAAGATTTGTCAGCTTCCTGTTTTAAAAATACACCCCACCTTAAAACAATTTACAATTATGAATATATGCACAGATTTTTGCAAACAAGTTATATTTAGTTTTAAAATGAAACACCACCATTATATTTGTCTTCCTTTAGGAAGTATAGGAAGCAGACAAAGAGTAGCTCCAAAAGAAATGGGCAAAAGGAATGACCTAATTAGATTAAAAGAAACACGCGCTTAAGTCACACCTTGCAATCCCACATAAAGTACCTAGACACACTTGCTGGAAGTTAAGTACCATCAAAGTCAATGGGACTTACTTCTGATTTTGTTAAGGATTATGACTTGTACTGGGCATAGTGTTGCACCATCAACATAACCAAAGTTTTAGTTAATTCCAGGGCTGGATGAAGACCTAAGCACTGAAAAGATTATGGTGCCCCCTGTATGTATTCAAAATAAAAACAATACTAAAGCATAAAATATAACAGTGTAGTGGAGTGTAAGGAAGTCTTCTAAAGTTCTGATTTTCCCCATGATGACTACTCTGATGCTATTTTTGAAATATCAGATGTCACTTTTTTCCAACAAAATATTCCCCTGTTTTGTTGGTGCCCCAAGGATGTGCTTAGTCAGCTGAGTAATTCAGCATCGGTTAGTTCCGTATTTAACTGTTGTTATATCCTTCCTATAAGCAGTGTATCCTGCTTCATCCTCTTCACAACCTTGTGAGGTCCTTTTGGCTGAGAGATAGCAGCTGGCCCAAGGGCACCCATAAACATAATGGCTGACTGGGATTTGTGAACTAGCTTCTCAAAGCCCAACAACAGCAGCATACAATAACAATTTTGATCTTGGCCATTATTACAATTATGTGATGGTCATTAAAAACTTTCATTGTACATTAGTCCTTCTGTTGTGACTTTCTTCATCGTGTTTGCGGCATCAGTGGGAGTAGGAGGAAACTTGTGTGTGATGGGATTATCATTACATGAATTAGTTATTACCTGATCATGTAAATCAACTCTTCGCTTACCCACAACAACATTCTGGAACCTTACTGTGGAATAATATGTATTATTAACAGCAGCAGTGGTCTGATTATACATTGGTGTGTATTTTTACTTTGTTCACACTCATGCAGACTATGGTTGCCCAGATGCTCATTATTCCCTACTGGCCCTCTTCTTTGTTTGTTTAGTATTCTCTTTGATTCTCCCTTTCCAGACCACTTTCATAGTTATATTTAAAACAGCATCTATACAATTCGTTGCTTGTTTCAAATATGAACATATTTGTAAATGAATAATATAGCTCTGGATCATAATCTTGCAAATCATGTGAAAACAGATATTATATGTGTATACAGTGTGAAGCAAAGGCTCCTCAGACTATGTAATGATGCCCTGCCATAAATATCAGTTAAAAATTGAGTCTCTGGTTGCTTTTGTCTTCCATTTATTTACAGGGTTTTCCTGGCTTTTCAATTTAGATTGTGCTTACATAGGGGAAAGCTAGTAAGTATAATATGCAATTACTTGTTTTCAAATGTATCATCTATCTTCTAGTTTGTATTTATGGTATCTCATTTAACCTTGCTCAATGAATACATGGAAATACAATGGAGAGAGTTTTCGACATTAATACTTATTATTCCAATTACTTAGTTTCCATCTGGCTTATTTATTTCCAGGCATCTCACATTGGGCTCCAAAGAAATGACATAACTTATCTACAGGAATGTGTGATAAAGATAAAATGAGAGATTGTTTACTTGGCTAGAGAGGCATATTATTTGTTTTCTTTTCAAAAGGCTCAGAAAATGAAATGTGAAAGATTATAGAAATGGAAATGGAAATCTCTACAGAGAGAGAGCAGGCATTTTAAAAAACGAATCAACAGAGATTTTGGAAATACAACCTGATTTACTGTACAATATAACAATGTTTAAATCTATGGAGTTTTATCACACACACACACACACACACACACAATTTGCTGTCCTCCTACTCCTTCATTTTCCTAAAATTCAGGTCCCATCTATTTTCTTAATTTTGTTGTATTTATCAAAGACAGAAAAGAATTTCCATATCCACATATAACTATATAACCAATTATAATCTTATTTTATGCTATATTCAGCTATTTGAACCAAATTCACAGTGTTGGGCCCACAGCATGCCTGCATTCATTTAACACGATGCTAGAAGTTGATAGTTCCAGGAGCATTTTTGAAGTTCACCTCAACTGCCTTATTGTGGCTGGTAAATATTAACTTCTCACTTCCTCTTGAGGCCAGTAACAAGCAACTGTGAACCAGCCATGGATCATATTATTTCTAGAGACTTTGGTGCTAATTTGTTTTGTATTGGAGCTACCAGTCCCATTTTGCTCAGTCAGTAGAGCATGAGACTCTTAATCTCAGGGTCCTGGGTTTGAGCCTCACATTGGGCAAAAGATTCTTGCATTGCAAGGGGTTGGATTAGATGACCCTCATGGTCTCTTCCAATTCTATGATTCTATGATCCCCATCCTGAGCACAATCCCTTTTGACCATTACACTAAGCAGTGACAGGCATGACTACCACTCACTGGACTGCCCACTGGTGAGCATATGGGGGTTCTGCAGGCATGGACTGTCATCTGCCAGGGGGCCCTAGTTGTGCTGTATCTTAACCACATCAAGCCCTATGCTTTGAATGCAGATTACCTGGCAAAAGTCAGCTCATCCTTCACATTGGGTTTTATACATATGTAAGGTGCTTGTTTATAATTATATGTTGGGAATGATGCATGTTCTGATGTAGCTGCATTTTATACTTTCTGGATGTTTCGAGATCATATTCTGTGTTATAAATCAAGCACTGCTGGCAGTTGTTTCTTTTTGTTTTCAAATGTATTTCTTATCAATTAAAAATTCGGTGTGGCATAAGCAAATTTTTATTCTGAAGTGTGGCCAAGAGAAAAAAGTTTGAGAACCACTTGGTGGTTTATATATGAAAACTGTGTACACATGTGTGCTAGAGATCTCATCAGTATTGTGTTCACTAATTATCAGTGACTCTCCATGGGTCTTTCCCAAACTATCTAAATATGCCAGGTATTAAACCTGGGCCCTTCTGAATCTATAGTGAAACAATGGTGCGACTTGCTCTTAAAAGTCTGCATCAGGTGTTACTGTAATGCATTTCTACATTACTGGACAATTCCTGGACAATTCGCCAACTTAATTAAATGACTAATACTTGGCTGTTCTCATTTACTAGAATATGCATACCTTACCTTTTAATGTAACAGTCACTGACTCTTCAAGTGCTGTTTATGAACAGAAAATAAATGGAACAAAAATATGCATTGTCTGAAACTAAAAAAAATTAATCTTGTCTTCTTGTCTATCTGTTCCACCCAATTTCATGAGCTGGATTGATATGGCTACTTTTCCTAATTGGAAAAACAACCAAGAATAAGCAATAACATAAAATTATTTTTAGAAATGCATTTTTAATTACTGAGCTGCTTAATTATTGAGTACCATCTAAAGTATCCTGTGAACCTTATCACTATGCAAATGTATTCAGTTTTGGAAACAATTAAATGATAATAAAGCATTCTTTTTTTCTTTTACCATATATTACTGTAATGAAGCTGTTACCTCTCAGTGTGCATTTTAATGAGTTTTAAGTAACATTTTAATGAGCTCAACATTACCATAAACCCAAGGATTAGACCAAATTGAATTTACTGGGAAAAGGGAAAGGTTCATTAAGAGTTAATTATATTGTTTAAGAAAGAATATTATTCATTTTATGAAGTCCCTCAGCTAAGAGCCCACCAACATATCTATGCTTACTAATAGATGTAATAATGTTGTTATTACATTGACACGACACATTGATTTATTTGTTATTATTCTTTTGTGGATTTAATAAAATGTGTTGTTTGTAAATAATATAGCCAATAATGTAACAAATGCACTGTGGCATATTCTTTTTTATAACAAGAAAATTGATTCAACTGTTTTTAAGTCTTTCCCTTTAGAACAACTGCTTTCTGATTTTGTGGTTGTATTACTGTGACTTAAGAGAGAGTTTTATATTAACAAGTTATGGATAATAGACTACAGCAGCCTTAGAATAATAGAATTGCAGAGTTGGAAGGGACCATGAGGGTCATGTAGTCCAACTCGCTGTAATGCAGGATTATTTTTTTGCCCAATGTAGGGATTGAACCTACAACCCTCATGCTCTACTGACTGAATCATCCAATGCATCCTTCTCCAATTTGGGGCTCTCCAGATGTTTTGTATTACTACAGTTTCCATCATCCCCAGCCAAGATGGCCAAAGCATGGGAATTGTAGCTCCAGACATCTGGACGGTGCCTGGTTGGGGAAGATTGGACTGCAGGTATTTTTCTCCTTAAGTTAAACATTGGCTACTGTGCCATTCCCAATGAATATTCCTTAGGATGCAAAATGTATATCCTTGTTTGTTGGACCAGCTATGTTGAATAGAATATGGTTAGGAGGTTGTAGTCATTGGCTACTGCCATTTTGGGTGGGTGGGTGGGTATTTTATCAAATTTCAAAATATTAACAAATACAAACAATAAAATGGGTTCTCAAGCATGCAAAAACTAAAGTAAATAAAAGTCATTAGCATCTAACAGCTTATTAAAATAATAATAATTCAGTATTAGAAACTAACAGCGTAATGATACCAGACAAAGTATAATACACTTTATCATTAATGTTGCGATGTTTCCCTTATTACATTTACCGGTACTTATCACAGTTTTGTGTAGATTGATAACATGCTACACATTTCAGACAACACGAATAAGAAAAGGCATAATTTATACCCTTTTCGACCATATCTGTAAGGTTTGCTTGACCTTACAGAATATTGTTTATAAGTATGAAAATGTTCCTTTTGAAATTAGGTCTAAACTCATAAAAGGATTTTGTGAAACTATTGGAAATTCCAAATGTAAAAGATTCAATTAATATTCCCACTTAAAAAGATCACTGGGATCCGTTCCGACTTGTACTGTACTTTTTGATTAATCAAGTTTGAGGCCCACCTCACTATCGTGGTTGCTAAGCAACGCTTCCCTACTCTTTAGGCCCAAATATCTCAAATTCATTCATTTTCCTTTCTACACCAAAAGTCCATAAAGGATTGTTTAGTTATTATTAATAAATATCAGCAAAAAAAAATTCTACAGCAGTTTTGCCTCCAGTACCTTCAACAACCACTTCTCCATATTGTTGTTGTTTAGTCGTTTAGTCATGTCCGTGACCCCATGGACCAGAGCACACCAGCACTTCTGTCTTCCACTGCCTCCCGCAGTTTAGTCAAATTCATGCTGGTAGCTTCGAGAACACTATCCAACCATCTCGCCCTCTGTCGTCCCCTTCTCCTTGTGCCCTCCATCTTCCCCAACATCAGGGTCTTTTCCAGGGAGTCTTCTCTTCTCATGAGGTGGCCAAAGTATTGGAGCCTCAGCTTCAGGATCTGTCCTTCCAGTGAGCACTCAGGGCTGATTTCCTTAAGAATGGAGAGGTTTGATCTTCTTGCAGTCCATGGGACTCTCAAGAGTCTCCTCCAGCACCATAATTCAAAAGCATCAATTCTTCGGCAATCAGCCTTCTTTATGGTCCAGCTCTCTTCTCCATATTAAACAATAATAAATCTTTTCATTTTTGTTCACAGAAGTATCTTTGCTGTGGTCATATGTTAAAATAATATTCCGTAGTTATTTAACTTATTGTGTATTCATCAATTCACACCCAGTTCCATATCTTCTGATCCCATTTCTTGTTATATTTGCCATGGTTTTCCATCCTGATTTTAAAAATGTATTTCTTCCATTTACACTACTTCCACTCTTTTTTCAAGAAAAACACCAAAGCCTTGCTAGCTTTTTCTTCCGAATTCACTCCAAATTGTACACCAAATGCTCTCTCTCCAGTTTATCTCTGCCAGCTCAGAATATCTCCTCATTTCTCTGTCCATGGCTTCATTCCACTCCTCCAACATCTGCCATTTGGCTATTTCAGTCTTTTTTGGAGATAGTGTTCTCCAAAGCCTCTGTGTCTTCATTAAATCCCTTTTCCTTTTCATTCTTTGCTGGTTCATTTTCATCAATTACAGCTCTGATCTCTTTTCATTGTTCCTCCAATAATTGCTGCAAGATGCCAATAGTCAATGGAGTGTCAAAGGATGTATTTGCCATATTGGGGGGTTCTTGGTCTTATAAACAGCTCAACTGATACCTTAAGATCTTCACAGTCTCCACTTTAAAAAATTCTGTCTCCCGTCTCCACCTTAAGATGTCCACAGCATTTCTTATCTATCCACATTCTTTCCCACAGGGGGAAATGTGACATAGGAAAATTACTTTTGGTTTGAAGTTAACTTTCATTGAGAAAACAGAGGGTTAAAAATAAAATAAGAATTTCTAGCAATCAGAACTCCCTTGTCTATTTAAATCTTTCTTGGCATGCTTTTAGTTATGCCTTCGATCTTTTAATGATCAACTCTTCTTAAACCAGACTGTAGCTCACATACTGGATATAAACTTCAATTGGCAGACAGGTAACCTCTATAACCTTTAAAGCAGCCATAAAGATAATTAGAGAAAGGTAGGCTTTGTCGACCTTATGCCTTGGGGGCTGTTGGATGGTTTGGGGGGCACAAGTTTATTTCCTCCACTCTACATCACTCACTCTCATCTGGGTTCCTTGCAGCTTCTTAGTCTCCCAGCACAGAAAGTGGACTTTTCCCAAGCATCAGAGGTTAATCCCTTGTTCACTCTATTTTTCAAGAGTGAATTTAATAAGCAAGATTTAAAGATTGACTATCATCAAGCACCATGTAATTATCTCTGTTGGCGAGCAACCAAAAGAAGATGTTCGGTCTGTCATATCTTCCCCAAGAAGTCACATATATCTTTAATTTGTTTCCTAATTTTTATGGAACCAGTTTGTTTATGGTAATGTTCTAATTTTTCCAATTCAAGATGTAAAGATGTTGCTGTTTAAGCATGTTGTTTACACATCTTATTTTTTTTCTGCCATACAACATTCTCTTTCTACTGCTTTCATAGCATCCCAGATTATTTTTTCCTGGTAACATCTGCAGTATGTTCAACATATTCTGAAATGCTTGTGAAAATGGCTTCCACAGATTATTGGTTTAGTAAGTAATTTAGCATCAAAATACCATGAGGATATGGTTCCATGCGTGTTTAAAAGATGGACAAAAGATGGAAGATGTTAATTTTAGCTTCTTGAATTTTATTTTTAAGTGAAGTGGACATAACGTATTCTACATTTTTAAAAATACCTTTGTGAGTTTCAACTAAAATCTTTCTTTTTTATGAAAGGATCCTCAGACATCAGTCAAATCATATTTATTTATAAAGATGTAGATCTGTCTCCACCCATGATTAATTCATCTTCTGCAAAATTCTGTAACTGTCTAAGTATGGAGGTCAAAAAAATTAGCAGTTTTATTTGGGGGCATATGTAGAAACTAAGGTGAAAGTCTGAAGACTGATATTACCTTATTCTTTGAACTCCATTTGGTAGACTGCTAATGTAAAAGTATATTCCAAGCTCTTTCTATACATGTGGGGCATGTGCGAACAGTAGACATGGTTCAGTGAAAAAGGTCATTGGATAGGAACAGTTTACTGGTTTGTTTTGTTTTTGTTAAACCTCAAGGTTTGAAAATATACAAACCTAGGGGTACAAAAATACATACTATATTTTCTGAAATTGCTCACAAATCTATATTAAGCCTTTTTCATTTAAGGAATATTAACCATTTTTTAATTCCAAAAAAACAGTATTTTGACATTTATATTGTAGGATTTAGGCTGTTTGGCTAAAGGGGAATGTATTCAACAACATTAGAAGAAAAATATGTCTGTTGTGAACCTGGAAATATTTTCAGCATGATCCAAAACATTCCATTATCATATGCATAGTGCATGTAAAATAATTTCAGTCTTATCTTAAGGAAATCTATATCAACAAAAAGCATGCTCAGAAATGCTTATTGCTTTTCTCTCCCTTCCTTGGTTGTCAAAACAAAAGTGATGCCTTTGAAGATTTATGGC
This sequence comes from Podarcis tiliguerta, assembly GCF_965153285.1. Lineage (NCBI taxonomy): Eukaryota > Metazoa > Chordata > Lepidosauria > Squamata > Lacertidae > Podarcis > Podarcis tiliguerta. The sequence continues at coordinate 44,257,412 of NC_139537.1, read as the reverse complement.
TGATGTGTAATGAGATTGCTGAATGTTAACTGCAGCATTCAGAATTCATTAGGGCCTAAAAGCGAGGGGGAGATAAGGTTATAGGGGCTTCACTACAGGGTAGATAGGTCATATAACTTTGTTTTCCATCTCCTAGTTTACTCATAAATATTTTATATTCTGGATTAGAAAGACTTCCACTCCTCATATCATCCAACAGTCAAATAGAATCTTTCCAGAAAATACAAAGATGTCAGCTTGCATTCAGTTGAACACAGTGAATTCTAAGAACGTATTGGATCTTCTTTTTGTCCTATTGGTGTGGGGAAAATAAAAAGCAGACAGCAGTAAGAGAGCATCAACAGACATAATAAAGCATCAGAAACCTGTGTGCGCAAGAAAGTTAACTTCCTTAAATCACATAACTGTTGATGACATATTTAACAGACTGACTCCCAGTGGCTGTAACGTATGATTGTAACACCTGATGCAACTGAAGAAGACAGAATCTTCTCTAAAGTAAGGCAGGGCTCAGAAAGCCTATGAGGGATTTCCCCAGTGTTTATTCAGATGGTGATATTTTTAATTATTTTGCTGAAAAAATAGTTTGAAAGGATTGAAGGTCATAAAAACATTCAGTTGATCATTCAGTTGTTACTATTTTAGTCCCAGAGATATGAAAGAGAAAATAAGAATGATGATATTGTATGCATAAAAGTCTGTCGCAATTAAGTGTATAGAGCATAAATACTTGCATGAGAGTGTGAGAGGTTTGTAAAAAACAGTATCAAGTATACACTCTTAGCATCACTTTCTCTAATACCAAACTTGGGCAGTGAATGGTGACAGAACTACAGTGGTATCTCGGGTTAAGTACTTAATTCATTTCGGAGGTCCATTCTTAACCTGAAACTGTTCTTAACCTGAAGCACCACTTTAGCTAATGGGGCCTCCTTCTGCTGTGCCGCCGGCCGGAGCACGATTTCTGTTCTCATCCTGAAACAAAGTTCTTAACCCAAGGTACTATTTCTGGGTTAACAGAGTCTGTAACCTGAAGCTTATGTAACCCGAGGTACCACTGTATAGCCAAAAACAGCATGCTTCTGATAACCGAAAGTGATATGTTGCAATACTCAAGATTTACGAAAGTACAAAACATATGGGGGGGACCTAATGGGACCCCCCCTTTAAAAACAGCTCAATGAGACCTGAACATGCTCTGTAGCTGCTGAAAGCTGAGTGTTGGCTGGGAGAAAAGTCTTAAAGATATCAGCCAAAAGCATAGATGGGATAGGAGTTAGTAAAGGAACAACCAGTTCCTTTAGAGACTGTGAGACGATTTCTGTGAGACATTCTATTTTCTACTTGCAATAAATTGAACTTGGTGCGCTGGGGGACAGGTGGCAATGGCAGTGCAGCGGCCATATCACTGGGAAGGCGTTTTCAGGCCTCATAGCCCATGTTTGTCTTGCTTAATTTGCCATTATAGTTCAACAAAGTAAATATAGAAATCTAATTAAGCTGCTGGTAGTGACAAGAAGAAGAAGAAGAAGAAGAAGAAGAAGAGGAGGAGGAGGAGGAGTTTGGATTTGATATCCCGCCTTATCACTACCCAAAGGAGTCTCAAAGCGGCTAACATTCTCCTTTCCCTTCCTCCCCCACAACAAACACTCTGTGAGGTGAGTGGGGCTGAGAGACTTCAGAGAAGTGTGACTAGCCCAAGGTCACCCAGCAGCTGCATGTGGAGGAGCGGAGACGTGAACCCAGTTCCCCAGATTACGAGAACTATCGTAATGCGAACCCGGTTCACCAGATTACGAGACTATCGCTCTTCATTTTGGGTTTGGTTTTTGTAAGGTTCAACATGAGCCTATGTTTGGACAACTCATTTAGCCAAATTTTGGTTTAGCCTCGCTGAGTTAAAAGGGCCATGGAAGTACAAAGCTGCTACAGTCTCTTCTTCAGGACCCTTCATATTCATATTTAACCGTGGGTTGGCTTAGCAAATGCAGTATAGCAACAGTGATTTGGAATATGCCAAATCCCATAGAAATCATTTTGATTTTTGTTGGATAAATAAAGACAACTCTGAGGGTTGTACATAATTTGCTACAATAGCTTACGGTTGTGGGGTGGGAGGGCAAGTGGTAGCCCAATGATTATTTTATGATACAGGAGGACTGGATCCATCGCAATCTCCTGAAAGATGGCTTGAGACTACTTATCATCTGACAGGGGATTCTCCCGTCACTGCTTGCCTTGGTGCCTAATCTTCAAGCAGAGTTTCCCAAGCTCTCTTTCCGCACAAGTGACAACAAAGCAAAGTGCACCTTGTTCTAATTTATTAGAATATTATGCAGTAAAGTGGTGAGATTGCTAGAATGAGATGGACCACTATGTTTGGTTCATACCTAGAGTATCATACTTAGAGACAATTTTATTATAGAGATTAAAAACTCAGTTTCATAAAATGAGAGGACCAAAACAGTGTATTGTATAAAATACATCTGTTATTTTAAATATTGATGTGTGTTTGTGTGTGCGCGCACACACACACACACTATATTTTATAATGTATGTATATGGAATTTAGAAAACAGTCCCTGTAATATATTTGTGTAGATGGAAGGAGAAACCAGGCACTGTGGCAAAAGAATGTAAATTATCCAAAATCTCCTGACAGACCTGTACTTTCCCCTTCTAGCTTAGTTGCTTTGACCATAGGCTAGGGACTCATGGGACACAGACCAGATTGAAAACTAGAAGCAGACAGATGGTTATTTGTAATCATCATGTAAATGTAAATCCTATTAAAATGTGTTTTCCCCCTTTTCTTGGGGTCTGAGAGCTTTTATGGTAGAAGGAAGGATTACACTATGGATATATATATTAATGATTATGACCCCCTCTTTTACTTCACCAAAAAACACTCAGACTCATTTAAACAAATCGTCAGAGTCACAGAGGAGAAAATGAATCCCCTTTCTATAAAATTCCTAGAGTTTACAGACATTAGTTTGACTTGGTCTGGATTTGGGCATAAACTGGCATATTTAGTGAGGAGTTGCTTTGGTAGCAAGCCTTTCCCCCAGTTGCACCAGGTGCTTTAGCTGCAAGCGTTTCTCTTCACTATACTGTTGCAACATGAAGCTTTCAACCATTAATGAACTTTTACATTTCAAATGAAAACGGGAAATGGTACTTCAGAAGTATATGCATTCTTCATCAAAGAAAGACCTAGAATGCCACAATTAAATTTTGTCTGGAGCATTATTGTATGTGTGCTGTAGAGCATAATATTGTATCTCTTTGAACCATCCGGTGTGAGACTGAAATAAATGGTTGAGGTCCATCATCACTTCCTTGACTGATTCTCTGCCTACTCTCAGATGTTTCCAATCCCAGATGAAAATGGCCAAACTGCCATTAGTTTAGCTGTGCACTTATTCTCATCTCCTACAGAATGACAGAATATCTGAAACAGATTATACAGCAGTTCTTTGGGGAGCTCCTGGAACTTTGACATGTCAACTGTATCATATTTAAAGATCTATTTGAGGGGGTTTTCCTCTACATTTTAGCAGATTTCATAGTATGAAAAAATTTCCTGGCACTGTATAGAATATAAAATCTAGAAACTTAGTTCACATCTTTCAGGAGAGCCTTGCCTGAACAGTGGAGGAGAGCTGAAGCAGCCCTTGGTCAAAGGGTCCCGCAAAAGGTCCTCCCTCTGTCACCCCTGCAGTCTCCTATTATTCCGCCCAAGGTTATTCCAGCCTACTGATCTCTCATTACCAGAATGGGAAAAAGTGCAAATGTGCCTACCTAAAGTGTAGTTTTCCATTCCTAATGAACAGCAGGGCCTGTAAAAATATGATGACTGCAAAGGATCGTCTTATACTCTCTAGTTTCTGGGACTAAGCTCCTTTCAAACAGAATGAGTGGTCACTAAATAGAAATATTATGCAAACAAATCAGGATGAATGTTCAATAATCAGGCTATTTATTACATGCCTTTTCTACATTCTAAAGAACTGCAGTTAATTTCTTGTTACAGGTAGGTAGCCGTGTTGGTCTGCCGTAGTCGAAACAAAATAAAAAAATTCCTTCCAGTAGCACCTTAGAGACCAACTAAGTTTGTTATTGGTATGAGAAGTGTGCATGCACACGAAAGCTCATACCAATAACAAACTTAGTTGGTCTCTAAGGTGCTACTGGAAGGATTTTTTTTAGTTAATTTCTTGTTTGTTTGAGGATTGCCTTTCCTCTTTTCAGATGGAACACAATGCAGACAGTTCATGGTCCCAGCCCAAAGGGGTTTATAATCTAGATTGGGGGCAGGTGGCAAGGATTACAGTGAGTAGAAAGTGATTGCTTGATCTCTGACAGAAGACAGTAGAAAAAGCATACCGTGATGCTAAAATTTAATTATCCTAAAGTGGGCACGCCAGTGTTTATGTAAATAATCCAGAGGCCAAGTAGAGTTTAGAGATCAGTGTTTCCAGTATTGTAACATGCTGGAATTGGTGCTTGACTTTCTGTGTAATTTTTAAATTGTACTTTTTGATCCTTAATATTACCAAACTTCCATTTGTGAAATAAACTTTTTTCCCTCATTGTTTTCTAACTTTCTGTGTTTGTATACACAGAGGAATATTACAGAATGGAAAATTTTGTGGATTGTCATTGTTGAATACGCTGGCTTCTGATAGTGTATTTCTTACTTCTGTGTTTTGGATATACTTTGCCACATTCTGTGCTCTTCTGTATTAGGATATCATCATTCTGTTTTGTCTCCAAAATTAACTATTCCTCACTCTTTTCTTTCTTTTCTATCAAATGTGAATTCTTGACAGATGCAAATATATAAATCTTACTTGCTTTTTTATGGGAAAGATTTGTATAATATACACCAGTCCAGAGTATTCCTTTCATTTGAAGCTTTAGGCAAGAAAAATGTGGGAAGAGGGTTCTGAAATATGCCCTTCACCCTGCCAGATGTGTTCCTTTAGAGAAAGTGGAGTTCTTGCCAGAATGATTTTTACGCCAATTCTTTTATTTTTATTTTCTGCGTCTAGACATGGTGTACATAAACAGCTCCTTTTTATATTAGAAACTAAATTAACCTTTAATTAGTTTCTCCCTCTCTTAGGATTTACCTGTGTGCCTTGAAAATGCTAAAACGATAAGCAGAAACCCATATCTGTAGCTGAGAGCCAGATTTATATGCAGACTCACCTCAATCCATTCAGTGGCTAATCCTTGTGCATATAAATTTTATCCTTCCATGTAACACACGAAAATGGGAAATGTGCAGTTCAAAATGTTAAAATGGAGCACATTTTATTAACAGCAAAAGCAGTAAATTAAATCTGCTTATAAGTGAAGAGTGAACATTTTTGCTGAACTGTTCCAGACTGCTCCTTTAGTGAGACACAGGCTTTTCTTGATTTCTCAGAGGGCCCTTGTTCCACTAAAGGTGAAATCTGTATTAAAACAGTAATGAGCCTCTTGCATAGTTGAACTACAAGAGAGGAGATGCCCTAATTTTTAGTGGCTGATTTTGGAGCTCTTTTCAGTTCTGTGTTGTTAAGGGTGGCAATTAACCTAGAGACTGGAACATGCATGGAAGAATAATGATAAAATAATATCATTTCTGAACACTAAAGTCTAATCCCTGTGCTGTGACATAATTTCTATAAGAAGGTAGTTCCCTAAACTAGTTTTCTAACAGTTGAGAGTAACCTGCAAGCATTTTATCCCTTCTGGTTTTCTCTCACAATCATAGCAGCAAAGATAATAAGTGAGAATAAAAAAAGCATAACTTTATGTATACCTAGATCTTGGCATCCTTCATAAATTGTTATTGCTGTTTATTATTATTATTATTATTATTATTATTATTATTATGCCGTAGAAGTAAAACTGTGTAGTGTGTCACCTCTTCTCTTGCCCAGATGACTTTAAAGCGACTGCTGTGGATATAGGTGCCATTTGAGAAATAGGCACACAGGATTTCCAAAAGGTTACAAGCAAAGTCCAGCATGCTGTTTTCCTTAATGAAAAGAATTCAGTGTCAGAATGGCAATCATACTATTAGGGTTTTTTGTCCTCAGAAGGTCACATTGGCCAGATGTCACTTGGCAGGTGTGGCTGCAGAATAAAAAAGAAACTGGGTGTGTATGTGTGCATTTATATGAGAGATACTGCTACAAAATACATATGCATAGCCTGTACTCATATGCTGAGAATCGGCCACCTATGGAGTCATATTTATTTCTGGTATAGTGGCTGATTGGGATTGATTTTTTATAATGCATGTTAAATAGCCACCAAAGAAATTTTGACCAATATTTTTTTTTCTTTGCCAGTATGCTGTTATAATAAATCTTCTTTCTTTTTTCTTCCTTTCTTTTATTTATATATTATTTTTGTATCAGTGCTACGGGATGATTTCCGACAAAATCCCACAGATGTTGTTGTGGCAGCAGGTGAACCAGCTATTTTAGAGTGCCAGCCTCCTCGAGGACATCCTGAGCCCACTATCTACTGGAAAAAAGACAAAATCCGAATAGATGACAGAGAAGAGAGAATCAGTGTAAGTCTGTCCTACAGAAATGGGAACCTAAAAAATATTGATCAATTTGCTAAAAAGTGAATCTCAGTGTGGGTTTTCTGGTAAATTGGAGCATTTAATTAAGCACTGTGGCTAAATAACTGAATGTGGGAGAATCACAGTATGGACAGCGATGCTCTTGGGCCTCTTCTCATAAGCATTTTTCAGGTGGAAGGGTGATAAAAAAGTTCCTTTTCCCATCAATTGTCCAGTGAAAGTGCACCTGTGAAATCCCTTTGTGACCAAAAGCACCAAATATTTCAAAGACATTTGAAAGAACTGAGGTCACCAAAGTGTCCTGCTATGCCCCTTCACAAATTTTAAATACTGTATTTTTTGCTCTATAAGACGCACTTTTCCCCTCCTAAAAAGTAAGGAGAAATGTGTGTGCGTGTTATGGAGGAAATGCAGGCTGCGCAGCTATCCCAGAAGCCAGAACAGCGAGAGGGAGCGCTGTGCAGCAATCCCTCTCGCTGTTCTAGCTTCTGGCTTAGCCGCGCTCTGTCCCTTCCCCCACCTCCCAGAAAAGCCCACAAGAGCCGTGCTCCCTTTAAAGAGCCGTGCGGAGCTTTTTCCCGAGGAGGGAGAAGGGCAACCCATCAGTGACGGGCTGCCCTTCTCCCTCCTCGGGGAAAAGCCTGCAAGCGCCACACACATGCTCCATGCAGCTTGTGAAAGGGAGCGCTGAGCAGAGCCTGGGATGCATACAGGCTCTGCTCAGCGCTCCCTTTAAAGAATATTTTTTTCTTGCATTCCCCCTCTAAAAACTAGGTGTGTCTCATGGAACAAAAATTACAGTAATCTTACATGAAGAATAGTGCTTTAGAAATAGTAATTACATTTGCTAATATTTATAAATATTGCTACTTGTGTTTTTCTTTTCATCTTTAGTTATATGAAACCGCTTACAGTGTGCTAAAACTTAGACTTTTTTCATTTCCCCCCTGATAGATAAGAGGTGGAAAGCTTATGATTTCGAACACAAGAAAGAGTGATGCTGGAATGTATACATGTGTTGGCACCAATATGGTGGGAGAACGGGATAGTGACCCAGCAGAGCTCACTGTCTTTGGTAAGGGAACTTCTGAGATATTTGCTTCCTTCTGTTATTGAGCTGCAGGCACAAAATATATATGAAAAAGTTAGCTTTCTACTGTCACATCTACAATAATGGAGAATTGCCCACGTTAGTTTATGGCTTTCCTGCACTGAATAATTGTTCTCTGATAAGTAAAACCATAATGCTGCATTAGCGTTTCCATTACAGGTACTGGATTAAGGTTAGGACTTACTCAGATCCACATAGTTAAATTAGTTAAAGCCTTTTATCTTCCTTTGCACTGTTGGAAATATAGTGAAATATTTCCTTGGAAACAATGTGGATTGCTGTCTGAAAATACAGAACATCCCACGAATTTTGCTAAAGGAATTTAGTGCTAGGAATGAAAATCGTTTGTAAATGTAAATGTCGATCCAAAAGAACATTTTAGTGATCATCATAGTATATATTCCTCTACACATGGGAGTTTAATCAATGTCTTTATTTTTCACCACTTCTTTAAAGTAAAAATACACATTTTAATACCACAAAATAGTTTATTTTGGCAGATCACAGTTTCTTTCATTCTTCAAGCTGGCCAGCATTGTATTCAACTAACTTTTTCTCAGAGTAGAACCATTCAGATTAATGGACCTAAATTAGTCATGGCAATGAATTTCCATGGATCTGCTCTGATCAGCTCGCTGCCTTGTGGGACATCATTGGGAGAGGAAAAGGCTAAGAGGTAAATGCTACTCAAATTCAGAGTGGAGTGGACAATTCTTCTGGCAACTTCTGAGTCCAAGAGCGGAGTCTTGTCATCTGAGCAGTCTAGGGCCACCAAACACACTGCCCAGGCTTGTGCCTTGGAGAGGTCACTCCGGTGCTGCTAACACAGCAAAAGCAACACAGGCAGCAGTTGTGAGTTACCGGTCTCTGCAGCCACAGCAGGCACTGTGATTCTCCAGTGGTTTGACTTCACCCTTGGAGGTACACTGCATTGTCTCTCAAGACAGACAGATGCCAACAACTCTGAGCAAAAGTTAGTTGAATACAGCCCAAACACTTTCTCTTTACTAGTAATTTATCAGACATTATTGTCTATTGAATATGCATTTCATCCACTACACAAGCTAGTGGGGTTCACTAGGAGTAAGTCCCATTGAACTTATTAGGACTTCTGAGGATTGTACTAGGCTAGCGTTGGGTCTGTATTATAGGAAACTCACATTTAAATTCTGCGTTGACTCCATGGAAGCCACTATAATAGCTTTAGAGCAAATAAATAACTTTAGATAAACTTTTTCAGGACTAAAATTGTCTGTCCCCGATATACACTGTTTCCCTTGAATGCTTCTTTGGATCTCCATTGGTACCAGTACAAAATCTGCAGAACTACACTATTTGGTTATCTGAAGGTAGTTGAAATAGGAATGCTTTGCAACCTCAGGAGTGCATAAACATTCACGTCTGTCAGGCACTGGATGTAGAAAGTGGTTCATACAAGAGAATGTCTGTTAATAATTTGGTTAACTTTCCTCCTTCCAGACCATGTAGGCAGGAAGAAGAAACAGTATCAAAAGGAAATGTAATGAAAATATGTACTGTAAGCCCACAACTTATGCACATTTAACTTGTGTGCATTCATCTTTACGCACTTGGCAAAAGTTTTTAAAGTGGGGCAAACATGTGGGGGGAAAGACTGTGACAAGCTTGGCAATCCCACCTGCCATAGCTATGGGCCAACATTATTATTAGCTAGGCAAGCATGTTTTGCCTTTTTCTGAAATGACCCCTTGATGTTGGGCCAACATCAATTTTCAGTATGATTCACATATTACATTTTTATATTGGCTTTACCTAGTGACTTTTGCAACATGATAAAATTATAGAACATGGGGAGGAGGCATTCTAATTTCCAGTTAAAATGCATTTTACTTGATTTATAAGTCCCAACAAGCATGGACCTAACACCACGCTGTTTGTTTGAATTACCACATATTAAAAAAACAAAACCCCAAACATAACATTATCATGGCAAGTCGTGTTTACCTGTGTTTTGTGTGTATCTGAGATGACATTGCTTTCCATGAGCAACTCACTCATATAAGGATATAAAATTTTACCATGTTGGATGATGAGTTTTCTGACTACTTGAGGTAGTTTTAATGTGCTTAAGCAGTATGACCTACCATGAAGATGCTGAAGTTAACCTGCCATGGAAGTGCTAAAGTTAACACTAGTAATTGTTATTTTGGCTGCCTTAAGCAACTCAAGGCACTTAAACATTCCACCTTAGGTGTTTAATATTGATTTAAACGCCTTTTTCTAGAAACCCAGACCTGTAAATGTTGGTCATGTACTTAAAATAAATCCCAGAACAGGAAATTAAGGTTGGTTTGTGTGGGAAACTGAAAGCATTTAATAACATTTCTGGCAAGTCCACAGAAAGTGCTGAAAGAGATAGACAGAAGTTAATTAGTCATTTGCTGATTAATCTTTCTTCTTCCTTGAAAACATGTGAAAAATACTTTCGCTTTGTCTATATCCTGTTTTAAATGTTTCTACATATTGGTTTTCAAACATTTCCAGGATTCAGTCCCTTATTATTTTGGTCTTGAAATGCTTTCTACCTAAAGTCAATTTTGGTGTGTCACTCATAACTGAGCTCTAGGTCCCCATGCTGTGAATTTAGCTTGAGGCATTGCCTCTGGTGAAACTGAGTAACAGTAAGTAGGCTGGTTACCAGGGGTCCTGTGGGAACAGTAGGGAGGTCAGGATTAGAATTGTACATAAAGCATTTTTCTTAAACAGCATCGGACTAAAACTTTAAATACACTCAACAAAATAAAAAGAGAGAAATGGGGCTATGAGTACCCATACTTAAGGAAAATGTGATTTTCAGAATCTTCTACCAAGATGTGGTCTTGATTGGATAATGTCCAATGCAAATTGAGAATATTTCCTGTATGTTAACAAGCAGCATTGTCAGAGCGTATTTTTAGTTAGCGTGGAAATTCTACACACCCCTCCACTCTAGTAACCCACTACATATATAGGAAACCCAAACTGAGATTAAATATATGTGTTAGAAATGCATCTAAATATCTAATATGTATCTGTCATAAATACATGTTTTTATTCACAAAAGTAACATGATACACAGTGCATCATTTATGTTGTCAGGGTCCCTATTCTTTAAGTTATGTGGATGTACATTGTTAAGGACACAGAAATCCAGTATGAGTTCAGTTGTTGGTTTCTCTGAGGTAATGGAGAAAGTTTCTTAGACTTGTAGTTGGCTGAATTTTTTCTATAGAAAGTAACATCCAAAGATGCTCTTAGTTGTCTATGTACTGCTTCATTATAGGTAGTGGACTGTAGCCAATAGTGGCTTTGCACTGCTTGTGCAAGGTGTGGTTGATCCTGTCCACCAGCTGCAGCCTTCTGTACCCTGTCCTACTCTTTCCAGGGGGCATGGGGTGGGGTAGGTGCTCTATGGTTAGCTGTTTGGACCAAAGGTGAGATTGTGCCAGAAGCCTTGTAAATGCCATCTTGGTAGTCAAGATAACTCTGAAATAAATTGGTGATAGTTGTAAATATGAGATCACCTATGCTTATGCACTTGCTATGTTTATGCTAATTGACTGGCTTTGACGTTACGCTCATCTGTGGGCTTGGAGTGCTGGGCTCTGGGCCCAGAGAAGGAAGCTATCTGTAAGACTTGGATATTTGCCACCTATGCCCTCATCTGCCAGGTGGAGTAATGGGAGGTTCTGGCCAAAGTGACATATGATGCTTTGTGTATAAAGAATGTATAAATGTTTGCTTGGGTGCAAACAAGTCGTGAAGACCTCTCCTTGCTTCGTTTTGGTCCATCCTGAATCTGTAACGGGAGTGGGGCTTGGAAGGCTGTGTTGTAAGTTTACTCTTCCTTATAATAAAGCACTAGAATTGATCACTCTGGTGTTTTTGACATCCTTCACCAGTCCATTTGCAAACCATTCTTTTTGCCCTGCAGTTCAGAACAGCTGTAATTGGTGAAAATCATGTGCACAACCTTACCTGAGTGGAAGTGCTTTCCATGAGCACAAAGCCACCATTGGATAAACTCCTATATATTAGAGCAAAAAATGTGAAAAAAGATAGCTTTCAGTGTACGCTAGCATAAAACAGCCCTCAATCCACCAGTTTCTTAGAGCTTGTTTGTTAAATTTAGACAGAGTGGCGATTTGCAAGGTTTTTCCCCCTTGCGGTGTATGGTGGAAAAGTATCTGAAACCATCATATGTTCTGTCAAAGGACTGCAAGGCATATATACAAATAAATAAGTAAGTAGAAAGGCTAAACTATGGGTCACCAGCTTCCAAAGCTGGTCAAGGATTTTTCCACTGATCAAGATAGGATCAATTTCTGGAAGCCTTACAATCTTGCATTCAGTAATATGAAGACAGGAGTGCCTGGCGTGCTCTGGTCCATGGGGTCACGAAGAGTCAGACACGACTAAACAACTAAACAACAACAACAACATCATACAATACTTTTTAAAAAGGAATTTTCTCTAGGGCAGGATTAACTCAATAAGTCACTATTTAAACTTTCATAAAGATTTTTAAAAAGTAAAGAATATTAGCGTTTTCATTTAACAACAACTGGCACTAGTAATTTAGTACTTTTTTACTTTTATATTCTTTTCACTGTTTACGGGCAACATACACACTTCCCTATTCTTAGCAGCCTCAAATAATTTAAATAAATAATTAAATTGAAATTATTTGAAATATGTATTTATTAAAATAAATAAACATCATGGCAAGCCATAGGCATTGATAGTAACTACATCTCTTTTTATTGGTAGCCAAATTGCACAGGACCACATGTCAAATTTTGTGTATTTGTGTTCTGATGCATTGTTGTTGGAGAAAAGTGGTATATCCTAATTTTAAAATCAGATATTCTCTGTTTTATTTGAGGAGTATTACTACTCTTTTAATCTCAAACCAGCTTTCTCTGACACAGTGGTGGTAGAAATAGTAGCAGCTGAAGTAGCAGTTGCTCAATTTACATTTTTTTGTAGTAACCTGCTTTATTTTCAATACTTCCTTTTTGCATTTCTTATAGCATTTTGTATCATGCATACACACCTCACCTGAGTCTAAGGCAGAAAGATACTCAAGTGAGCAGCTAATATCGCATCACATTTTTATCACATTTAACATTCAAACTTGTTTTTATTTTAATAGAGCTCTGTGATCTCGACTGGCATTCTCATAGCTCCATTGTTTCCAATGGGCCTTCAGATAAGGTCCCGTTGTTTTCAGTGGGAATTCTTATAATTCGTTTTAGTATGTCTCCTGACTGTGCAGTCATACAAACTACACATTTTGGAGAGAGAAAATGTGAATACGGCTGCTGGAGGTGGGGGGTAGAAATTGAGAATTCTAAGATGTGTCAGAGATGGGCAGAGGAGCAAAGGGATTTGTGTCCTCATATTGAAGAAAGAAGCTGAGTGAACTTAAGAAGGCACTTTACCAGTGCGGAACTCTTGAGTTCATTGGTGGGAGCTTCATGAGGGCTAGTAAGGAATTTCCCCAGTACTTTATATTTTTGAAAATGTCCTGCTCTTGTATGTCCTGTCAAGTGCTGTACAATAACTTAAGCCTCTGTGAATTTATTAATGTGATAGGTAGCAAACATTTATAACTACAAGCAAAGTTTATTCGAAGTTATAAAGGTCATAACAGCCATAGTCCAAACAGCTGACAAGACATATAACTGTGACCTATTTTATTGCCCTCTTCAAAAGCTTTTAATATTCACACAGAAACAAAGACTGGGGAGAGTGTTCATTATTTACTCAGCTAAAACTTACAAAATGGCTACGTTATACATGTTATCTATAGCTATGATTTTAATTTATCTGTTGAATGCTGTTGACAGAACAGCAATTATAATTATGCCACCAAAATTTATAGGCAGATTTTTTAAAACAGCAAGTCATATTTCCAGAAATCTTCTATGAAATTAACTTAACTGAGTAATGTAAGACAATACTTTATTTAGCATACACAAGAAACCAGTATTCTTTTGTCTCCTGAGAGATTAACATTGCAAGCAAGTTATGCAGGTGATTCAAATCCAGTTAATCTTGCATAAAGAATGTTAATTGCTTTGGCAATGGCATTCATTGTGATCATTCTATAGTAGTATAATTAGCTATTGGACAAACTCACAATACTCTCTGAGAACACAACTTGTGAAATTACTATTTTTTCCTGGAAGTCATACAGAAAATTGTAGAGATGGTGCAAAATTAAAATAATGAATACTTCGGTTTGCATGTCCTTGGTATCTAGTATGCACTTCTGTGATTGTTTTCTTGCAAACTCTTTATGGTTAAAACATGCAACGTATTGTGCTTTGCCTTAAAGAAACATGTATTGAATTTACCCATGGTCACTGGAAAAGTTATGGTTGACTCACATGACTAGCTGAGGTGGTAGCAATCAAGAGATGAAGCTTCTGCAATCACATCTTGTCTCCATATATAATATAAATGAACACATTTCTCATGCAGTAACTGCAACTGTTTTTGATTGCTTGGGTTTGTGAAATGGCCATAGCAAATACCTAGCTTTTTCCATTTATCATGTACAGGATTCCCATGTGCTCAGTAGAGTCCCATTTCTGACTTCCTGTCAGAGCACAAATAATTTGTTTGCAGAGAGGCAGGAGTTCAGTTTGGAGACATGAAAGGCACGCCTGTCATTCCACTTTATGGTTTCTAGTGGGAGAAGGAGAAACAAGGCTCAGTTGAGCATACAGGCACTATGTTTGCTGAGGACTGGATTGTTCCCAAAGATTTGAAATTCAATAAAGCCAACTTGTTTAATTTGGAACTCTTGTTTTCAAGAACGACCCACATTTCTCAGGAGACCAATCAACCAAGTGGTTTTGGAGGAAGAAGTTGTAGAATTCAGATGCCAGGTACAAGGGGATCCTCAGCCAACAGTGCGTTGGAAGAAAGATGACAATGACTTGCCAAGAGGAAGGTATGAAAAACCCTAATTGCTATTCTCCTTTCTGGTGATTCTGATTGCTGTACTTGATCACATTAATCAGAAAAATGTTTTGGACTTTAATTGAATGCTGGATTTTTATTTCCTGTTGAACATGTGCTTCCACAGTACAATGTTTTTGCCTTTAGGCTGACAAATATGAATGAGCACAGAGCTCTCACCATTGAATCCAGTGGTGAGGAACCTCTAGCCTGTGGATCAGTCTTGGCCTGGCAGATGCTGTTGTTAAAGTGACAGAGTGTGAGAGGCAGGAAGTTTGCAAAAGTCATTGTGCTTGGGTAATTAATCAAACATGGAGAAATACAGGCAAAATATGTGTTCTGCTATGTCCGTGAGAAACATTGGAGAAACATCACACAACCACTCCCAACTTTAATCATAATTCTCAGGACTTCTCTGACTGAATGTAGCCATAGGTTACATCTGGTAGTTAATATTTCATATGCCTAAACATCAGCGCTAATTTTATACACTCATACGTATACTACTTCCTTGTGGGTGGATCCCATCCCTCTTTGATAATATCTGTAAAGAGGTCAGGAAAGGAGCCATGTCATTTACCTGTCCCACATTGTGGTTCTTTACTTTCATTACTGGAACAACAAGAATACAGCAATGAGCAAGAAGCATTCATGCCACCCTGGGGATGCATGAATCAGATGAATTGACCACCAGTGTTGCCTACAACAACATCAGACATATTCAATATTAAGTCAAAGCAAATGCAAATCCTGAAGAGAAACTATTGGAAACAGATTAGAGCAAAATATTGTTAGTAACATACATATATTTATTGTTTCATTTGCATTTTCTTCCTTTACATTTATAGATCATGAATAAATATCAACAAATTCATAATCTGTTTAGAAAACATAGTGGCATTTTAAAAACAGTACCATGCAGAATTTATGCTCTGGCTGGTTACAAGGTTTATTATAGGAGTAGCCCATTTGAATCAGTGACCCAACACAGCATGTCTTTTATCAAGGATAAAAATACCTGGTGCAGCCAAACCTTGGTTTTTGAACGTCTTGGCTGCCGAACATTTTGGAAGCCGAACACCAAAAACCCAGAAGTGAATGCTTCTGTTTTTGAATGCACCTCAGAAGTCGAATGGCTTCTGAGGCACGTTTTGCATTCCCCCCCCCCCATTGACTTTGCAGTCAGCTCATTGATTCTCGGTTTCTGAACATTTCGGAAGTCAAATGGACATCCGGAACAGATTACATTCGAAAACCAATGTTCCACTGTATATATTGTTCTAAAAAATCTGCATGTTTAAACCCACCATACCTCACAAAGACAAGGAAAACATTTAATCAGGTATGACTCATGTCAAACTACTGTAGGTAAACAAGAAACTGTTAGATCACCAGCTTGATACCCATGACTGAAATAATAGGTTTTACAATTGACTGTTGCTTTAGAGCAGGCATAGGCAAACTCGGCCCGCCAGATGTTTTGGGACTACAACTCCCATCATCCCTAGCTAACAGGACCAGTGGTCAGGGATGATGGGAGTTGTAGTCCCAAAACATCCGGAGGGCCGAGTTTGCCTATGCCTGTTTTAGAGTGTAAATTGTAAAATACAGGCCAGATTCTGGCCGCCAGAATATTCCAAAGGCAGTCAATCAAAGTGGTTAGATATAATTCCTAAAGTCTTTGGAAAATGTAAACTGACTAGTAGGAATGGTGTGCCTCTTCAAGTAGCTTATTAATGTGACTAGTTTTCTTTTTGATGTGTGTTTCATGCAAATAGGACTGACACATTTATATTGAAGGGCAGTGAGGTCCCTAAATGATGGAGAGCATCCATAACAATTTCTAACTAAATATGGCCAGAATCAAATCCCAAATCTTCTGCTTTATTTAGGCTTAGATATGGAGCCATTGTTACTCTCTGATATGCTGCGGTATGGGTGATGACATTTCTTTGGCTTAACGTTTAATAAAATTTGATTAGGGCTTGTGCAGCGTTTCATGTTTTCAAATTTCTAGCAAAGCCTGAGAGACCAGCTGCATAGCCTGTAATTATGTAGCAAGTGATACAAGATCCCCCCCCCCTTAAGAAAGTGGAAAGATTTTCAATTACAAGTTAAAATTTATGACATGCTGTAATAAGTGTTTAAACCTTTACATGGAAGAAGATAGCAGTGCCAACTCTTGTGAGACTGAGGCTACTGCACTGAATGCACTCATTTGTCAGTTTCTTTAAAAATATCGCATGGTTCCTTTTTGTATTACTACTATGAGTAGCTTGCTCAAGTTCAGTAAATACCCCTTTAATGAAATTACAATCTGTACTTGTGAGTTGCATGTACGGACATTTTCTGATTAGATGAGTATTGGTCTAAGGCAGAGCCTTCCCAATTTTTATGTTGGTGGCACACTTTTTAAACATGCATTTTGCAACACAGAAATTCAGTTTTCCTATGGAGGTTAAACTAACTCCTTTCCAAGCATTTGCACAACAGACCTATACACTGCAACTGACACACTAATGTGTCGTGACACAGTTTGGAAAGCTCTGGTCTAAGGAATTGAAAGTGGCAAGCAACCATACCCCACAGGAGGAAAGAGGTGTGATTGTAGGTTATTATACTGAACAACCACTGTAGAAATACTAAGTAGCAGAATTATGCTTTGTGTGCTTAAGTACAAGAACAAACTTTCTAGGTGATATCCAACATTAGTCATTGAACAGACCCATTGCAATCAATATACTTATCCACTGATTCAAGTGGGTCTGTTTTGAGCATGACTTCGCTGGGTATTTCCTTCTGATTCCCTCTTCCGCCTCCCAAGTTTGAAATTGCTTTAACTTTGAAAATAGGTCATAATGACTTAACAAAACTAACAAAGAACAAAGTGAATAAGGTGAATTGTCTGCATTTATAAATTATAAAATCAATTAAATGTTCCTAACTATACTATACAATAAATAATAAATAATCATGTTCCTGTAATTTGAATGGAGGCAAACCATCCCAACTGTTATCCTATTTTGGGGTAACATCTTGACCCAGCACCAAAATTTGCATGTTGATATTGCTGTTGGCTTCACTGCAGCTACAGAAACTGAAGGCTTTCAGCAATAACCAAGGCATTATTTTCACCCCCCAGTCAACAAAGTTTTGAATTCATGATGTAGATGGAGCCAAAGGAAATCTGAAGCCAACTTCAGGCTGTTCTAGCAGTCTGTAGTTGTGCTGAAGAGACCCTTCTATTTCCTTTACAAGGATGGATGAAATGGAAACTTGGGTTATGTTCACCTTTTAGAAATTCTCTTCTTCACATATTTTCATGGTGATAGCATGGGAAAACTGAAGTGAGTTCTCAACTGGCATAATAGTGTAGCAATTATATTTATTTATTTAATTTTATATTTTATTTATATACTGCCCTTCATGTGTAGCTCTCAGAGTAGTTCACAACTTAAAAACACAAAATAAAAGCATGGAATACACAAGAAAAGAACAAACGGAACCCGCTAACTAATAACTACTGCTTCACCATATCTCAGTCTAAAATGGTGATGTCAAATTGCCCTTAGATTCAAAGAGTTTCAGCAGAGGCTACAGCTTTATCCTTTAAGAGAGGGATCTCAGATAACATCATTTATCACCTAGTCACCTCAAGGACCAATTATAGCAATAACTATGTGTGCCAGCCTTTTATTGTTTGGACACTTCAGCTACTCTAGGATTCAGTGACTGCCACTGTTAGCTGGAGTTAGTAGCGGAGAGTACATTACTTTGCTATTAAAGGACTGCCATTGGTTGCCTGTCAATTTCCAGGCACTTCAGGGATTTCTCCTAAATTTCAGAAATCATTGTGTTGTCAGCTCAGTCAATAGCTATTGGGGCAGTGGGAGAATAATTACTCTGGCTATTGTAGTTTTCATTAAAATGTGTTTTAGCTACCTGAAAACTTGCTATCCAAGGCAGAGACTGGCAATATTTCTCTAAAGGCAGAAATGATTATGACATCACCAAACAGCAAAGTTATGACATCACTAAAAAGCACCCACAGCAACTGCTGAGCTCTTTTTCTGGTTTTCTTGACAGCTCTGCAAACATCTCTCACCTTAAGGTGAGCAAGTTGAAGTCCTTAAACAGAAGGCAGATGGAGGTTCTGTTCCTCCACAATCTTCCAAGGGAGCTCTTGCCATCAGAAAATTCTTCCTGGTGTTTAGTTGGAATCTTCTGTCTTGTAACTTAAACCATTGGTTCGGGCTGTAAGCTCCAGAGCAGGAGAAAATAAGCTTGCTCCACCTTCCATGTAACAGTCCTTTAGTTATTTGATGATCGCTATCATATCTCCTCTCAGTTTCTTCTTTACCAAGCTAAACATGTCAATCTCCCTCAACCATTCCACATAAGGCTTGGTTTCCAGACCCTTGATCATCTTGGTCACCCTCCTCTGCACACACACTCCAGCTTGTCAATATAGTCCTTAAATTGTGCCTCTCCAACTGGACACAGTATTCCAGGTGTGGTCTAACCAAGGCAGAATAGGGACACTATGCTTTTAATTGATGCAGCCTAGAATCACATTACCTTTTTTGCTGCTGCATTATACTGTTGACTCATGTTAAGCTTGTGGTCTGCTAAGACCCCTAGATCTTTTACATGTACTACTAGCAAGCCAGGTGTCTCCCCCCCCCCCAACCCCATCTTATATATGTGCAGCTGGTTATTCCTGCCTAAGTGTAGAACCCTGACATTTGTCCCTATTGAAATTAATTATTGTGCTTTGGGCCTAGTTCTCATTAAGGTTATTTTGAATCCCAATTCAGTCTTCTGTGGGATTAGAAACCTCTCTAATTAGATGAGCATCCCCTCAATTCCTTCATCCAAGTCATTTATAAAGATGTTGAACAACAACAGTCTCAGGACAAAACCCTGTGGCACCCCCTTTGTTACTTTTTTCTAGGACAGGGGTCTGCAACCTTTAAGACAAAAAGAGCCACTTGGACCCGTTTCCGAAGAAAAAAAACCTGGGAGCCGCAAAACCATTGCGACATTTAAAACAAATATATCTCCGGAGCCGCGATCTGACAGCGGGCGGGAAGGTGCCGTCGGGACGGTGCGTGACTAACGCATGCACCGCCCCCATGCGATGTCACAGCCAGTACAGCGCCTGCCACAGTGGGGAGTGTCGGAGCGCACAATGCGCCTCCTCCCCTTGCTAGTATCCGCCCCGGAGCCGCGGCAAAGGTGTAAAAGAGCCACATGCGGCTCCGGAGCCGCAGGTTGCTGACCCCTGTTCTAGGATGATGAGGGACCATTAGTGAGCACTCTTTGGGTTTGGTCAGTCAACCAGCTACAAATCCAGCTGACAGTTAACTTATCCAGCCCATATTTTGCTAGCTTCCTTGCAAGAATATCATCCCTTCATGAAATCAAGAAACACTACATCCACAGCATTGCCCTGATCTGCCAAGCTTGTAACTCTATCAAAAGTATGAAAGAGATTAATCTGGAATGACTTACTTTTGAGAAACCCATGCTGGGCCTTAGTAGTTACAGCATCCTTTTGTAAGTGCTCACAGGCTGACTGCTTAATTATCTGTTCTAGGACCTTTCCTAGTATCAATATCAAGCTGACTGGTCGGTAGTTACCTGGGTCTTCTTTTTTCTCCTTTTTGAAGATGGGGACAACATTTGCCTGCCTCATTATGAGTTTTGGCCTGCCTCACCTCCTTCCTGCAGCTATTGGCTACTCATGTACACTCCTCCTTTTTTATTTTCCCTTTCTTTCATTTCCTAAACACGCCCTTCTTAAATCTCAGATCATCTGTAAGTGCCTTCTGCCACCACACCAGTTTCTTTTGATGCCTCTATTGATGCCCTTTTCTTTCTTGTTAGAATTGTCTGCATTTTTACCTTCAATATTTCACCTTTTAGAAACTCCCATCCACCTTCAACTTCCTTCTCTTTGAGCATTTTTTTAGTATTTCAGACCATGGGATCTCACCCAGTAGTTCCTTAAGCTTTTTGAGAATGAGAGATAACAGGACCAGGGTAGAACTGTCTCTTTTCTCACAACACCTAGGAATCCTGATAAGGAGGGTAGAGTAGTAGGAAGCAGGAAACAGGAAACAGCATTCAGAGGGGAGGGCTAACTAATTCTCACCCTAAAGGCAATGTTTTGTAATCCACAAAAAGTGATAAATGTTTTTTTAAATTGAAAATCCTGGTGGACTAATGGATACCTTTTCTATTCAGTATTAGCCCTGAGAATCCACCTCACACTTTCAAATTACTTTTGAAAGGTAGTTAAGAAACTATGGAGTTGATTTTTTAAAAATGCTAAGTGTACACAACAAAGGAACTTTTATATCCTGTGCATTAAATGCTTGGGTATTTAACTGAAGCTTCTACAAGTCACAACCAAGGGGGAAATGACCTTTCAATGAAATATGAGTTAATAACACACTATAATGCTATGTGCTTTAGTCAAGTTAATCACAGCACAGATTGCAACTAAATGCAGCCCTATGTGTATTGCAAATTAATTAGAAGTAAGACTTTTCTCTGTGGCATGAGGGATCTAATCCTTGGTTACATCAGCACATTTTCAATTTTAATTAATAACAATTAACCATCTTAAATAAAGGGACAGGAGGAAAAAGGTGATTTCTTGTATTAAGCATAGCACTTTCAGTATCATCTCTACCTAAATCTGTTGTGCTTTCTTGTTTCCTGTGCTACCATCAAGGAAAGATTAATTCCATTTATGAGAGGCATGGGGAAGACAAAAGGATTATCTGAACCACTGATCAATGAAAGGAAAAACTACTGTATTGCTATTCTTATGTACATCTGGAGAGGTTAAATAGGCAGCCTATAGGTTAAAAACTAGACAACAAAATTATCAGGGTGTAAGGGAAGGGATAGTACTTCTGGTGGGGGACACATCCTCATCCATCTGGGATAGTTTGTCCACCTTTGGTCCCTACCCTGCGCTCAGCTCTCACCTGTGACTCCTAGAAGCTGTCAACTTGGGATATGCCACAGGCTGGGAATGGTTTCAACAGACTGGCTAATCTAGGTGAGAGTAGCCAATGGGTCTCAAACTTTTGGTGAGTCTGGGACTTCCCTTGCATGCAAAACAGGCTCTGGTGAATCGAATGGACGAGACCAATAGTGGGTCCAGTTATCAAGAAGGCGGTTACTGCACATTCTGTAGGACGACATGAGAGCAGATAGGGCTCATCAACTTGGGAAGGTAGGAGAAGGAAAACTCTGATCCTAAACCTCCGCTGCCTTCTGGCTAAACTCATCTGTGAGAGAGGCTCCAGGAATAAACCCCAAGGAAAAATCCATAAGCGCTGCCTTGTGGGACATCTTCAGGAGAAGAAAAGGCTAAGGAGTAAACCGTACAAAATTCCGGAGTGGAATACCTAAGGTGGTTGGATGGAGTATTGTACACCTCTTTCTGCCAACTCCTGCAGCCAAGGAACATGCCAAATGTGTTGCTCTGCTTTCCATTGGACCACATCATCAAGGCCAAGAGAGGGGTCTTGCTTTCTGGGCAGCCCAGGACCTCCGTACACACTGCGCAGACGCAGCACTTCAGTACTGCTAACACAGCAAAATCAGGGCAGGAGGCAGCAGTTATGAGTTAGCAGTTTCTACAGCCACAGCAGGTGCTGTGATTCTCCAGTGGTTTGACTTCGCCCTTGGAGATGCACTTCATTGTTTTTTGAGTCAGATGGATGCCAACAACATTACTGCCACATGTTCTGCTTCTTAAAAATGCATCCCTTTATTTTAAAACTTATTTCTAGCTAGAAGAGGTGCATATATAGCTGGGCACTGAACTGCTAATTATGAAGTTCAATAATCATAGAAATCCGCATCTTGCCAGAAGTACCCTACAATGAGATAATCGTTCTGAATGTTACAAGGCCTAGGATAGAATACCTCCCCTTTGATATACTAATCCATCTTTTGTCAGTAGAAAATGAAGATTAGAAGACATTTAACTTAATTTCACTTCCAAAACTATAATAGCTAATGCTAAAACCAACACAGAATAAAACAAAACAGTCAACAAAAGGTGTGTTTGTTCCTTGACTTGTTCCCAGCTGTTCAACTCTGATAATGTTTCCATTTTTAAAAAGCAAAAAAATGGCCAGTGTCTTCTGTTTTCCTCATTTCTTCAAAGAGAATTCAGTTTCTGTGTTATATGCTGAGATTTTTGTTACATGCTGAGATGCTCTAAGTCTTCACGTTCCAGTGCTTGAGGGTTGAATTACAATACAGAAAAGGTAATACAAGCTGTCGGATAAATGTGCCTCAACTCTGATACAAAGAGCAACTATTCTTTCCATTCTGCTAAAATGATGGAAAGAATGGTTCAGTTTCTACTGGATTTACTTTTATGTTATCTTAGTTGTCAGTGCCAGTGAAGATGATGGTTGATCCCAACTATTATATGGCAAATTATTTTATGTAGTGTTTCAAAACAACTGTACAGTGGTGGTTTGCTATCTTTCTACTCCTTTCTAGCTTTCCTTATTTTTAATATAATAGTTTTTACCATATTATCCATCAATGCTTTTCACTTTTTATTAACAATGTTTATAACCATTGCATTTGCTTGCTCATCTTTGAACACTGCAATAACATGTTTTAGTTTGGTTGTACATAATTTTAAGCATTATTAAAAATGTATAGGAGACATAAAATCTCTTGCTTTCAAGCTGAGAAAGTCAGCTTGCATCCAACACATTCCAAGTGTGTCTTTGGAACTTCAGGCAATGTTGCGCAATAAGTGTAACAGTTGATTTTTAGATTATATATACACCCCCCCCCCCACATACACTCCACTCCAAGAAATTGTAAACTCTCTTACTTACACCCACCTACACCCCAAAAGTCCAGCTGTTTTGAATATGTTTTGCATTGGAAAAGTCCAACTGCTTTGAATATGCTTTAATTTCTACTAGCAACCGTAAGGTTTTCAGTCAAAAAATACCAGAGGTTCTATCAAAATATGTAGTGTAATGATAGCAAGTGTTGAAACTTCTTAACCTTTGCAAGGTAACCGCTATAACTGGTTAGGGCATGATGGATATTGCTTATACTTTATTGTGTCTTATAACAACAAGAAATAAACTAATTCAAGTACAAAAAAGGAAATATACTTTGTTGGCGAATTCATAAATCTCATCTGGCAGCTTTAACAGTTTATGAACACTTCTGTTCTTTTGGTAAAGAGACCAGCAACTAAATAAATAAAAGTCTTGATAAGGTTGCTACTACTTGGCAATGACCTCACCACTCAAATAGGAATTTAGAGGCTTAAAATGCAATCTCAAGAGCTGCTGGCTGAAGGTGGGTAGGATGAGGCAAAGGTGACTCTACTCTCATAGAGATAAGTTCTGCTGTCAGGAGGAACACCTCCACTCCACAAAGGAACATACCCTATACTGCAGAAGCTCTATGGATGTAGAGCTACCATGAGTAGTAGACTCAGGGGAAGTGTGGGTAAGAAGCAGCCATGGATCCAAAGCCCCATCTGTTTCCTTGTGGAGTCCCAGGATCAGGCCCCTCAATGACATCTCCATAAAAACAAATGCAGATTTATTTATTTTTACACAAACCAGCCACCACTTTACTTCCAGCCAACTCAGTTAACATGCAGTTTTGTGTGCTATATCTTCACATAAGAGAGGTGAATTCCCTCTTTTGCCATACAGTGGTGCCTTGCAAGACGAAAAGAATCCGTTCTGTGAGTCTCTTCGTCTAGCGGTTTTTTCGTCTTGCGAAGCAAGCCCATTAGCGGATTAGCGCTATTAGCGGTTTAGCGGCTATTAGCGGCTATTAAAGGCTTAAGGGATTAGTGGATTAGCTGCTAAAAGGCTATTAGAGCTTAGTGCCTTAGAAAAAGGGGGTGGGGAGCGGAAAAAACCCCCCAGGAATCGCAAGACATTTTCGTCTTGCGAAGCAAGCCCATAGCAAATTCATCCTGCGAAGCACCTCCAAAACGGAAAACCCTTTCATCTAGCGGGTTTTCCGTCTTGCGAGGCATTCGTCTTGCGGGGCACCACTGTATTTTGCAAACAACATGGTCGTGATTGAACGAAGTTGAATGACTACTTGCACAATATAACTTCTGCCCACGCCCACATTCCGCTGTGTGTATGTTTTGATGCTGTGTTAGTCTTCTTAAGTATATTTTATACCACAGTACAACAGTTTGTAACATTCCAAATGCAGAAGGCCAGGGGGTGAGGCAAGGATAATTTGGATAACTGGAACACAAATGGAACGAGCTCATTTTGTAAAGGGACAAACATGAGCTAGAATAGGTTCCTTTTTGAACATGTTGAAGTGGAACTGGTTCCTTTTTAAAACGCCCTTTCCAAGTTCTGCAGCATATGCTACATAGGGCTGTCCCTCTCCCCCATGCCATGTGGTTTTCCCCTGGAGCCTTTGGCATGCACTATTAGGCAAGACAAAGGATTCAGGGAAAGAATGTGAGTGAAGGGGAAAAACTGACTGCACAAGCTGCCTTCTGTTTGCACAACCATTTGGTACAACTGATTGAAGTATTAATGATAGGCTGCTTAAAGGAAAGACTGTTATAGCTGAGTTCAAGCCATGCTGCAAAGGAAGATACCAGCTGATCCATGTGGTACTTAAAGTCAACACTGGTCTGCTGATTGTCACTGTCCCCAAGCCACACTTTCAGCAGGGATCAGCTACAGTACTCTGGAGTTCTGGAAAGCTAATCACCGCTGATCAGCTGATCAGCTCTTCTTATAATCCCTTTCTTTTGTTAGGGTTCAGCTCAACTTGGAGCTCCCAAGTGGAACCAATCCCATCTGGTCGTGCATATTTCAAGAGTGCAGAACAGAAGCCCCACTTGCTAAAGAACAAACCTGACATTCTATATGATAACACATGCATTTCTTGTTCCTGTCCCATGCCCCTTTGCTATTGTCAGAACTGCACAAACCATACTAGAAACAACTGAATTCTGGATCTTTTTGGTACTGTATTCCTAATTTCTATGGGGTGTTTCAACATATTACAATTCATTTATTCATAGTGCTATCTATACATCTACTACTACTACTACTACTACTAATCTTTTATTTATATCCCACCCATTTGGCTGGGTTTCCCCAGCCACTCTGGGCAGCTTACAACATATAAAACACAATAAAACATCAACCCTAAAAAACAAGATATCCTATACAAGCAACAAACAAACCAATAAAACAAAACACAAAACAACAACAATAATAAACAGTTTACAGTTATACCCAAATTAAAGTAACAGCCAACCCTAACTAAACATTTAACCAACACCAACCTGACAAAAATGAAACAGAGGAACTAAAATTAGAACCGTTTAAAGCATTGTAGCCAGTTGCCCCAACCCAAGAGTTATTCCAGCAGTGGCCCTCTGGCCTCCCAGCTGTTCAGGGTGAGTTTGGGCTCTGCCCCCTAGGCCTTGCAGCAGGGAGTTTTTCTTCCAGCACTCAGGCAGCAGCTTAGTAAGTTCTGTTGAGTTCAATGGGGCATACTCCCAAGGAAGTGAGTGCAGAACTGCTACTTTGTTATATTTATATAATGAAAATGGGCCACAGAAAAATGGGCCATCGGGATATAGGCTCAAGGTGCCACTCACTGTGATGGGATCAGAAATATATACAAAAAATAAGAAGACAATTTAGACTTTGAAAATCCACTGCTTCATAATAGTATGAAGCAAGGATTTCTGTATCTAAGCTAAATTTAGATATTGTAGATTAACTTGTTTTATTTTAATCATTATTTCACCTACAGATGGTAATGGTTTTGACACAATTAAGTTTTCTAGTTCTTCCTCCAAGAAAAATACAAAGCTCTTTTCCCCCCACTTTGTCACAGCTGGTTACCAATCAATCTCAATTCACGGTACAGTGATGATAGCACATGTTGTCCAGGGGCCAAATCTGATTGGGTTGCATTTTTCAGCAGTGCTTCATATCTGGGGGGGAAATGTGTCTCAATGGCAGGGACTGTCAGCACACTATTGTACAACTGTCGTTAATCAAACCAGCAACAAAGACTGCATTCATAAGAGCCAGAGACTGCCAAATTTCAAAATCAAAATCACCCTATTTCTTTAAGAATTTCCTAACCAGTAATGTTTTTTCATCTGTTCCCATGTATGCTTTCCCCTCTGCTTAATGAAAAGCAGACTATCTGTAGCTATTACTTCAGAAAAGGAATAACTGTATATGGCATTAACAATTGCTTCTTACAACTACACTTTTTAAGACATTTTCTACTTTTTTTGCTGTGTAAGCCAATCTATAGAGGGGTAGAAATACTGTAAGGACACAAGTAAAGGAAATGTGAGAGAGATGTGATCAGAATTCAGTTCTTGCTGTTGCTGTTCTCGTGATCTAATTTGCTTTTCTAGAGCTCTTAATAGTTTCTGTTTACACTGCTTTGAGCTCCTTGAAAGAAGAGTAAGAGAAAAATACAGCAACAATAGTGGTTAATACCAATGGTCCTCACTAGTGTTATTGTGGTCTTTACTAGTGCTAATGTAAGGAGGTGATCAGATACATCATACTTATTTGAAAAGTTTGTTGGTGAAACAAGAAGCAGCAACGGCTAGTAGGTACATACTTTTGAGCTTTCATTTGCTTGTGTGTGGAGCAAATTCTATACTAGCCCACCTCATGAAGTAACCACAGAATATGCCAAGATGTCTGTGGTAATATGTGGAGCTAGTTCCAGCTCTGAATGAGTTCTCGCATGCAGACAATGATCTCAAACTGCCAACCAATTGGCTGAGTCTAAAGGGGCCAGTTGATTACAACAAGGGCTTCCAACAAGGGCTATCATATGGTTGTCATATGACAAGTTGGTTATATGGTTCAGACTACAATCAGCGCCTATACTGAATGTACCATTAAGGTCGATTGGATTATGGTATTTTACCTAGAGAAGCTAAACTCAATATGTCTTTCATTTTCTTTCCCTACAAGTCACTTAAATACGTAAATGTAACCTTCCATTTCATATTATTCCTATGTACAGAGTATTCAGAGCCAATTAACTTCCAACCTCTTATTTTCTTGCTTCACCTGTCATAGATTATCAGTGAACCATGATGACTTGTGTGGGCAGTGTGAGTAGAACAGATGACTATGGGGCACTACATCAATTCTTTAGGAGAACAGATGGTTGCAATATCTCATGAGCCTTACTGTACACTGGCTGCTCATTAGATAGCATGCCTTTTTCAGGGTGGTCTAGAAACCCACTGATAATTTGCAGGCTAGAATGCAATGAGTTGGTGTTCCTTCTCAAAATAGCTGCTGATTTGACCACTCTAAGGGCACATTTACTCTATAATCTCCACACTGGTACTCAAGATTATCATTGTGGCTAGCTCTCTGTCCTGGCATGCTACATAAATAACTTGTACACCCATCAGTCTCTGCACAATTGCATGATTGATAGGTGCGAACATGAAGTCTGCTGAGGTTTACAAGGCAGCTGGCTGGCATGCCAGAACCAGTACATCAGTGAGATGAAGTGGGAATGAGTCAGCTGCAGCCCAAAGCTGATTGTCAGAATTGTATCCAAGATTGTCTGCATTAAAGTTCAAGTCAGTTATACGCTTTTGACTGTCTAGGTATATGCTAGCCACTTTCTGTGCTCTTAGAAGGGTGGGAATTGTTCTTCAGATATGAAATGGCCAAGCTTTATCGTGAACTGCAGATTTAGATTTTTGCCTCTGTATTTTCAATTCCACTGTAGTCAGTCTTAACATTAAACAAAACTAAAGGAAATAATTTAGGTCCTGACTTTCACTGCTTGCTCTCTATGAAAAAAAAATATACTTTTTAAAAAAAGAATAGCAATACTAATTATAACCTCTGACAATAGCATATCAACAGTTTCTGGAAATTTGATACTTCCATTTGCTGCTCATGTGCTTAGTCTAATGAACATAGTAACGTTTTTCCTGTTCATGAGTGCCAATCAGAATGGCAAATTACTTAATTCATGGCAGCTTCTTGTATTGTTTCTAGCTCTTGGTACCTGCCAGGGAGAAGTTTCCTCACTAACCATTAAAAACCACTATTTAACTTTAAACTTACTTGAAACTGTACCTACCTGCAGAACAAAAATAAAGTTTCAGGGCAGAAGGACAGGTTTCCCTGTGGTTCTCTCACATCAGTGCAGAAGCAGAGAGGCACTTGTAGACCACTTTCTCCCAGAGAGGCACTACTCATGTTGACCACTTTCTCCCGTGTAGATTCCCCAGCCTTGTTGCAAAGTCAGAGGAAACCATGAATGTACAAACAGGAGATGAGAGAGAGTTAAGAACTCTCCCTTTTAATCTGCCAATTCTCTCGTCTTGTGTCCCCAGCTCCCATTATATTGGAAAGTACAGAGTCCTTGGTATAAGCAGAGAAAAGGGACTGAAGAACAAAAAGAACAGTCTGATGGAGGCAAAGGCCAATAATGGCTATGCTCTGTCTCCACAGCTGGAGGCAGTAATGCTTCTGAATACCAGTTGCTGGAACCACAGGAAGGGAGAGTGCTCTTGTGCTCGATTCCTGCCTAAGGGTTTTTCCCGCAGGCATCTGGTTGGCCACTGTGAGAACAGGATGCTGGACTAGATGGACTCTTAGCCTGATCCAGCAGCCTTGTCTTGTGTTCTTATAGAGGATATGCCCAACCCTAGCTAGAGATGCCTGGCATTGAACCTGGGACCTTCTGCATGCAAAGCAGATTTTTTACCCTTGACTATGGCTTTCCCTACATATTTTTTATTTACCGTGTTAGTTTAAATCAGTATATTCCCCACACCAGAAAAGAAACTGTCAACTTTGTTAGCAGTTTACTATGGAGATGAAACATTTTAAAG
Source organism: Podarcis tiliguerta (assembly GCF_965153285.1). Lineage (NCBI taxonomy): Eukaryota > Metazoa > Chordata > Lepidosauria > Squamata > Lacertidae > Podarcis > Podarcis tiliguerta. Next base: position 44,227,799 of record NC_139537.1, on the reverse strand, counting down.
GCCAGAAGTAAAACATGCAGTAAGGTACTTAGATTCAGGGCAAACCTGGAATGTCATATATTGATAACTGATGCGTGTTAGCTCTATTTTATCATAGTGCTCCAGATCAAGGGCAGAGTGACTGATATTATTAATAAAGCCTTGATACCACATGAACATAGCAATACTAATTTTATGGCTGTAAAGTTTTTAAGTAATGCATGGTGCAATAAAAGTGTCATGAAGATTAATGTTCAGTAGAATTATCTAATTCCACATAATAAATTATGTTCCAGAGATATATCCAAGATAGAATAAGGATGGTATATTCCAGGTAAGACATTAAGCCGAGCAGTGATTTTCATCTTCTCTGTTTCAAATACAGATACGACATCAAAGATGACTACACCTTGCGTATTAAAAAGGCGATGAGCACAGATGAGGGGACCTATACATGCATAGCGGAGAACAGAGTTGGAAAAGTTGAAGCCTCTGCTACACTAACTGTTCGAGGTAAGTGTTGGGTTATGGGAAAGGGACTGCAATATAGTGTGGTTCTGTTTTCTAAAATGGTGCAAATACAATGATTTTGAGTCAAAATAATTGCGGCTAGATTTCAAATATATATATTTAAAAACAGCTTTTTCTTGTATATAATTTTGTAAGAGTTTATTTATTTAAAAAATATCCTTTCTACTGCCGTTAGTCATTAATTGATTAAAGATTGTTGTTAGAATAGTCATTGGGATGCTAAGGAGGTGCATTATTGAGTAAAACCAATAGTCCTCTAGCCTAGTACCCCAGTACTCTGCTTAATTAACAGCAGCTCTCCAGAATCTGGAGCAGGGTATTTCTCTGTACAATATATATATATTAAGTCATCATGCAAAAGGTTGAACATGGAACATTGAACGTGCAAATTGTGTGCTCTACCAGAAAGCTAAAGCTCCTAAGTGACTGCCTAAGTTAAGTCCCATTGATCTTATAGGTCTGCTCCAAGTTAAGTCCCATTGATCTTATAGGTCTGCTCTCATAAGTTGAGATCCAACTCTTTGGGTTTATACTCTGTTTGTTCTTTGCTCCCTGTGGTGATTCCAATATGCACCCAATGTAAGGGTGCAAAGAACAGTTTTGTAATAATTACCCTTTCTATTTAACTTGCATATAGAAAGTTGTGTTTCTTACTTTTCACACATCATGAAAAGCAGAAAAAAGTCTTAAAGTGGTAAACACAAAAACACACATACTTCCCAGTATTCGTAGTTAATTGTTGGCTTAGGAGTTGTATTAGGAAGAATTAACATAGTGAACAGATGCTCAAACTAGTACATTTCACATTATTCTAACCTTATAAGCCATGGAAATCTCTTCAGACAAAAATCTAAAGTTCTTTTCTATGCCAGAATAGAAAATCTAAGATGAAGAAAGGGAGAAATTGATTTAGCTTAAGGGAGAAGTGTGTGTTCATGTGCATGTGTATTCAAGAGATGCCATGATGCTGCAGACTTTAAAGGTGCCCTGTAATTGCAAAGAGCAATGTGCTGTGCTTTGAAGCTCTGCTTCAAAACACCACATCACCTGATGTCATTGTGACAACATGTGACTGATGGGTGAGTGGCCCTTCCCACCATTCAGATTTGGCCCATGGAATGGTAGGGGAGATCCAGTTCCCCACCACTGGTTTAGAAAAAGGAAGAATCGTGATATCAGGCTACAGAAAAAATGGTAAATTTTCATGCTAGAGAGAAAGAAAAAGGGTGTGTGTGGCAGAATTGAGATATATTGGGGAACACCAAATACATATCCTTTTGGAGCCCAAAGGGTGTCCCTATTGGGCAACAGACTGTAGATCAACAAATAACTTGCTCTCAAGTCTGGCTGTCTGTAAGTTCCACTTAGCGCAGACGTTTGCCTGGTTCCAATTGCCTTGCTTTACATAGCCAGGTGTGAACTTCTTTGGGAGATGTACTGTTTAAATCCAGAGGATGAATCCAGTTGGGGTGAACTATTATTTCCTTCCAGGATCTACCAGCACACCAATATTACGATGGTCTGGAGATTCAGTACAGTTTCCTGAAACCTGCACACATGTTGAGGCATTTGCAAAATCATAAGGCACATGGATATATGTCCTCAGCAGTGTCAAAATGTCAACAGTATTAAGACTATCAGTGATGTGAGTCCAATATGGAAACACTAATCTAAATATTTATAGGCAGCATATAAATATACCAGTAATATATTATAATAAGTTGTGTGTATCTGTTTGTGTGTTTGTTAGATATACCCTTATCCATGGATGGATGGATATCACTCAGACACTATTTCACAATTTAGCAGCGTGTGCTGAAGGTTCAGTAGAGCTGTGAAAGGTTAATAAAAACATTTTTAGCTTTATCAGTGTTCCTTCTCCTTCATACGCATTAAATCAGATGATCAAAGTCTCTATGGATTGCTTTATTAGAACAGAGGTCAACTGACCTGAAACGCCAGTTTCCATTTCCATCATTTAATACATAGACACAGTTCAGTTTGATTTGATGAATCTGGAACAAAAAAAGGGGGGGAAGTTAACCTAGTGGCTTTGCAGGCGTGAGGGAGAGGAGTTGTCCAGATTTGATAAAAGAGAGAGGTTTTGTGGTAATCCAGCTGCTAAAATATTACTATTAATACTCACTTTAGATAATAAGTTTTTGTTTTAAGCTGCAAAACATGTTCATGTACAAACTATAGATTGCCATTTTGTAATTTGAGAAAAGCAGGCAATAGATTTTCATTCCGGAGAATATAGCATCATACCCATTCCTTCCTTTTTTTGTGGAAATAGGAAAACTAGTCACTACACTAGTCAGCTACACACTTCATATTTCCTCATAATATCAGCCAGGGCACATGTTGGAGAGACCAGCAATTTCTTTAGGCTGAAGCTTAGCATAGTTATATGAGTAGTGAGTTGAACAAAGGGGACAAGGAGGAATCTGTTGAACTCACTGGAGCCTGAACTTGAGCAAATTAAGGTGAAAAAAGAAAATATATAATTTAATTGATTTTCCTACATGAAAGAAGATATCTCATTATCTTTCTCCCCCCACCCCACCCTTTCTAATTTAACTAACCATAGGCATAGTGTTTATTCAGTACAATGGAAGACACTGCATTGCAAGTATATGTTGAACATCAGATATATAAAGGAACATTTAAAAAGCCAAGAAATATAATGTTTGAAGTCAGGAGACTGGAAATTTTGCATATAAAGCTGCATTGTCAAACTCCCTTTGTTTTTATGGCTCTAACAAAAATAATATTCCTTGTGTATATAATATAATGATTTGAACTTTGAGTCTCTAGGACACTTTTTAAAAGGGGCACTGTAGTGGTGTGCCTTCTTCCACTAACCTGAAACCTCGTATTATGCTTATTTACTTTCAGAATAAATTCTGGTATATTCAGTTCAACTTATTCCTAAGTAAATGAGCATAGAATTGCTGTCTTGTATTGATTGGCTTCAATGAGACCAGGCATTTTACTTATGTAGTATTTCTGCCCCTGTCAGCTACGCTTCATTGCCGGCTCACCCAATAATGTTGTTCCCATAATGCATAAGTATGAAATATTTTTCATGAGCAGCCTTACTAACTCTGCATTCATATATTGTCACCATTTTATCCATGTTTTACCCTCATCTTTACTAATGATCCTGTATCAATGTAAGATGAACCACTTATTCAAAGAGCCAATGGATAGAGAGAAAAAGACATGCAACTTCCCATAAACTTACGGAATGACAGTCACCCACAAAACTTCTGACTCCAGTGATGGAATTTCTTGTTGTACTGTATAAGGGGCTTGCAGCAGCTGTTCACTCTCTGACCTACTTGCTGTGCTCAGGATATCCTCTACCTGCTGGTAGTTGTATTTGAGTTCACCAAGTGTTATGTACTGAAGTTCTCACCCTGGGCCAGCAGGGGGATACTGTAGATAGTTCAGGTCCACATATGCAAATAAGGGATCGAAAGTGATGTTCAGTGATTGGATAGTTACAGAAAATGGTTACTGTTGCGTTCTAGTGGAGCTCTATGTAAGCAGGCTGGCTGAACCCTTCAGTTCAGTTCTGTTCTGGCCTGTGAATAAACAAGAGCTGCTTGAAGAATCGCTGTGTCGTCTGATATGTTCACCCACAACTTAACACCAAGGGTGATAAATAAATACTTGCTTTTAGCCTGCTGTCCTCAAAACCTAGTATTTGTTCCAGTAGACAGCAGGACTGTGTTTTCTACATGCAGCTTTGGCATAAAGATTTCCATTTTGCTGACAAACGTTAGCAGATAAAAGGCAGTCCTTGAAAGCCAAGCTGGGATATTTTTTTTTTCTTTTTAAAGCTAAATAGGGTATAGGAACCCTCAACTATTAATGATAATAACATAGGAAAAACCAGCTGGATCAGTCCAATGACCCATCTTGTCCCAGCATCCTGTTCTCACTGTGGCCAACCAAATGCCCATGGGAAAACTGTAGGAGCATTCTCCCCTCCTGTGGTTTCAGAAGCATACTATCAGCAACTGTGGGAGCAGAGCATAGCCATCATGCGTAGGAGCCATTGATAGCCTTATCCTCCATGAATTTGTCTAATTCTCTTTTTAAGCCATCCAGGTTAGTGTCCATCACTGCTTCACTGAATGAAGAAGTACTTTCCTTTTATCTGTCCTGATTCATCTAATATTCAGAGAGAGAAATAAAAACTTTTATTCATTCACATTCTCTTTGCCATGCATAACTTTATAAGCTCCCTTTTCCTCATAGGGAAGTTGCTTTCCTCTTGATCATTTTGTTGCCCTCTCTGAGCCCTTTTTTCAACTCTACAATATCCTTTTGAGATGAGGCAAGCAGAACTGTATAGATGGCATTCCAAATCTGTTTCCGCCATAGATTTGTATGACAGCATTGTGATATTGGCAGTTTTATTTTCAGTTCTTTTCATAATGATCCCTAGGAAAGAATTTGTCTTTTTCACAACTGTTTCACACTTCCTGATGGTAGATGTTCAGCAGTGGAACAGACTCCCAAAAGAAGTGATGGACTTTCCTTCCTTTGAGGTTTTTAAGCAGAGGTTGGATGGCCATGTGACATGTGTGACCCCTTTAACTAATGTTAAGGGGTGGTACACTCTCCATCTGTCCCCCCATTATAATTCCCAAGGTGACATTCTCTTTGGTGTTTCCCCCTTGGGTTGACCTGTCAATGGCAGCCTGCTAGGCCCCATTAGTTCTAAATGTATGGCTCTAGGGACTAGGGAGTCCACAAATCAGCCCACAGTTCATGCCAATTTGTCTCTACTATCACCTCATTCCCAATGCTCTCCTGGTCTCTCCAACAGCTGGTGGAAATACTTCTAAGCAGAGTCAACTTGTAAAACTGCAGGGTGCAGGGAGTGGCAGATTATTCTAATCCCCCTCCTCCAGCTCTCACAAGTAACTGTAAATTTCTTCCTTGGGCATTTAGGGAAAAATATAGTGATAGTATAATAGGGAATGAGGGAAAGAAAAGATATAAATATAACCAGTGCTCCTCCCCCTAAAAAACAGTTTAGGGGTACTCTCATTTTGACTCAAGAAAATCACCATTTTATAGTTCAAATCTGGAAAAATAAATACAGTAAATGGACAAAAATACAAAGATTCACAAAATGTTTAGGGGTATGTGTACCCCTGTGTCCCCCCAGAAAAAAGCACAGAATATAACAATAAATAAAATTATTATATTCAAAAGATGTCACAACATATTAAGTTCCAAAAGTCTGACTTGGGCCTCTTACAGTCATATTCTATACATGTCTACTCAGTAGAAGGTACTTAAAGGTAAGCACTGACTATAGGATTGCTGCCTAAATCTAACAAAGTTAAATTGGGGGGGGGGAGCAGTTAACAATATAACTTTACTAATTTGGTTAGTAACATTACGTCTGTTTCCTTTCTCCTATATTTAACCTACCAAAAATACCCGGTGTACCTCTGAACTCTTCCTTAAAATATGTTGAGTAAAAGCAGGTGTGACAGATCCCACTCGCCCCCAACAACTCTAATGTGATGACAGTATTCTGCTAGAATGAAATCATTTGTTGAAGCAACTACTTTCAATCTTAGTATCAGTCCGAAGCAGAAATAATTTGTCGATCATTCCCACATTTTAAAAAGAAACTAGAAATTATCTAAGCAGCAATTTGGGACATCTGAGTTGAAATTCCTATGGCCATTGGGAGTAATGTTATATTTTCATCAGGTCTGTCAGAGATTGGAAAAGGGATGTAGTATGATCCTTTGTGTCTATTACTGAATGAGGAAAAATGGTGCCTTGGGCTTTTCTCCGGCCTGTACTACAGTCCTGATCAGCCATGCTTAAAACTCAATTGGTATTTAAATCATACAGTGATGCTTCTCTTTTATTGGATTGACATTTGCCAGTCTATGGTTTTCGATGATGTATTCATCAGGGTCTAAAAGTTTGGGCTAATGTAGAACTACTTTACTTCAATAAAGCATTAGCAATGGCATTTGATGATGGCATATGAACCTATCAAAAGTGTTGCTCATATGATTGATTCCAGACAGCTTTCTTTACTTTACTTTTAAAAAATCAAATCCTATGCTGGAACAAAAAGGTTCTGATAACTGCAACTTAAATAACAGCAAGAGGCATTTAACTATGGCTAATATATGAGAATTTAGTGTTCAACTGAGTATCCACAGTTAAAGCATAACATTACATATCATGCATTCTGACAAACTTTCTTTATTTTTTCTTTTAATTTTGTTATATTATCACCACACCATTGTAATGTCTCCAGCTCGCCCTGTTGGTAAGTAATCATCATTCTATCCATTTTAGCATGGTTTCATACAGTTCTTCATCTTTCATTTTCTAACCATGTAGGACTATCTTCAGTAGTTATTAACTACTACATATCTAATAGGCAAAGCAATGTGTTAGAGAAAATGTTTTGAATCTGTTCTGGACCTTGATTATCCAGTTAGTCTTGACTGTCCTTGATTAATACCTAGACCTTAATCATCCAGTGTTCCTACTTACGCAAATCATTGTGTGTCCTCTGTTTGGTATACAGCTTTTGTGTAGTGAATTGTGATTCTTTTTAAATGAATCATTGTCTATTCAAGTATTTCAATTGTTGTTTTGAAAAAAGAAGCTGCACTCTGTTTTGATGTCAGTAATTATATAGGTTTTAAATTGTATCCTAATGGCCAAAGTCCAGATTATAATTTCAAGAGCCTGTTTAGCCCACTGAAATCTATGAAATGGACAATCATAAACGCCTTCAATTTTGTATTTATTTTCCTTGCATAAAAAGGTCTGAAAGTTCTGCGTCTATGTTTTCCATATGATCTCTAAAATAAAATAATTTGTTACTACTGTTAGAAAAATATTTATACAGAATTGAATTAAGTACCATTAATATTACAGAATCACTGTCAATTTTGATTTTATTTTCTGATGGAGCACTAAATTTGTATCTGAAGTGCCTGGGTTACGCAAGTGTCCTACATCTGATGTTCAGTGGAAGCGTAACTTCTAGGTGAGCATACAGAATTTTCAGTCCTTTTTAATGAAACTTGATAACACTGTTTAAAATCATTATTAAAAATGAAAGATTATAAAGATTCTGAAATCTCTACTTTCATTTTACAGTATTTCAAGTGGAATGGAAATAAATAGGTTACCAGTACTTTTAATGTGGCTTTTTCAAATGTAGAATTCCTGTGGTGATTGCAATGTTGTTGATGGTTTCAGATATTTAAGTTTTTATCTGTATTGTCATATCCTTTTTTTGAACAGGCGTGAAAATTTAAGCTTGAATTATTTCTGTCTGCTCGGTCAAAGCAAGCCATTCCTAGCATATGGTACTGACTGTACATATGCAAAGTCAAGCATGGTTCTGCCTGAGGTAGATGGCAGCTGGTGAATATAACAGCTCTGTACCAGATTCCCATTAGCAAATCAAAACATTATGAGTAATAACTGTATTGCTCATCTCTGAAATAGCTGTTCTTTTTATTTTAAGCTTTTGAAAAGATTTCCTACAGGAGTTTACAGCAGATGGGTTCTGGAAGCAGGATATTTATTCCTATTTAGACCATTTGCTTCTGTTATTCCACTCATCAGATGGGTTTTCCAGATGAACAAGTTAATATTTTCACACACACTTTTTTCCCTTCCTATTTCTCACTGATGCAGTGCAAAGAGTTTATTCCAAATACTGTGAGTGACAATTTAATGGGGAACATTAATTTCATCCATAGTTTTCCTATTTCATGAGAAAATTTAATTTGTTGGAAGTAAAATGCTCTAATCAAATATCCAATGGGGAGGATCCAAAAATATCAATGCCATTACTCTACCAGGTGAGAAAATATGAGAATTTTTTTAAAAATTCAAAACAAATGTGATCAGTTATAAACCTGACTTAACAGTGACCATCAAAAATAAACAGAAAAAGAAATTAAGCACTTTAATGCACTGATTTGGACTTTGGCAGCCTCATGGCCCTTGGATATCATTTATGTGGCATGTCCTTTTTGACAGAAGTGATTTGAAGATGGTAAGAATTGTGAAAGAAAAAGATGCAAAATCTAAAAACCAAGATAGGTAGTGCTCAAAATTAATACCTTTCACGATGTCTCAAAAACTACAGGAAACCAGTCTAGACCCTGGAGCATTTGTCTGAACTAATGCTAGCAAGTAGGGCACTCATGTGCGGGACGCGGGTGGCGCTGTGGGTAAAACCTCAGTGCCTAGGACTTGCCAATTGCATGGTCGGCTGTTCGAATCCCCGTGGCGGGGTGAGCTCCTGTCGTTCAGTCCCAGCTCCTGCCCACCTAGCAGTTTGAAAGCACCCCTAAGTGCAAGTAGATAAATAGGGACCGCTTTATAGTGGGAAGGTAAACAGCATTTCCATGTGCTGCGCTGGTGCCGGCTCGCCAGAGCAGCTTCGTCACGCTGGCCACGTGACCCGGAAGTGTCCTCGGACAGCGCTGGCCCCCGGCCTCTTAAGTGAGATGGGCGCACAACCCTAGAGTCGGACACGACTGGCCCGTACGGGCAGGGGTACCTTTACCTTTACCTTTAGGGCACTCATGTAATTCCTAATGCAAACTGGTGCACTGATGTAATGTTTTTCTTGCCTTCAGAAGCATAGAATTGTTGAGTTTGAAGTGACCATTAGGTCATCTAGTCCAACCCCTAGCAATACAGGAATCCTTTTGCCCAACATGGGGCTTTAACCCATGACCCTGAGATTAAGGCTGGATGTAGACACATCAAAGAAGCGATTCAGTTAAACACATTGTAAACTTCATACAGGGAAGCTCCATTGGTGAAAAATGGGACTCCACAGTGCCATCTGGTGCCATAGTGTTATAATGCATATAAAGTGCTTTATCTTTACAAATGTAGCTGAGTCCTGTTCTCAATTGAGCTATCTGTGCATAGCAAGTTTTTTTCTAGGAAGTTGACATGTTATGTTTGAAACTGAACAATTTTTAATCTGTCAAGCCAGATTTGGATTCCCAGCCATATATGGCAGCTTCCAGAGGCTAGTCAAGTTTTTTGCTGGCTACCCTCATCAGAATTATTGTTAAGCATCTGATGAGCCAATATATATGGCTGATTAGCTAGGTGTTGTTTGTGGATCACAAGTTATTTAGACTTGGGCTATATAGGCTGCTGTAAAATATATTGATATTTTACATCCCCAAATCCTGTAATTCAGTTTTCCTAAATTTTCATGCTGGTGACACACTTTTAGACATTCATCATTTAACATCACAGTAATTTGAAAGCCATTGGCTTGGTTTGCACATCATGTTAAACCATAGGTTGTGTTTAACTATGGTCTAATGTGAACAAGCCTCATTCTAGTGTACCATGCTCAAAAATCTCCACTTTGATTCTCTTCCACTCATAGCAAAAAACCACTAGTCTTGGTTTGACATGTCATCTGAGCCCAGGCTTGTTGCTTGTTCTTTGTAGTTTGGGTAAAACAAACCAGAAGCCCAGATTCAGAAGACAAGACAAACCAAAACTTTTTTTAAAAAATTTCTTTTTATTGAGATTCACTTAAATAACCAAAAGAAAAAACAAATCAACAATTTCAAAAGAAATATCCAAATATAACACAAAAATAACATCAGTTTCCGTTACAGTTCTTTGTCTTCTTCCTTGAATCTTTATATCTTTAAATATTTAAATCTTTCCTCTACGCACCTATTGACCTCCTTCCCTCCCGATTTCGGGCTTCTTAATAAAAATTCTTTCTTTTTCCTGCAGCTATTAATTGTTAATGGTTTGCGCATCGTAAGATTTATATCAAACCTGCTATAGTTTTTAAGTTTCTATAATTCCCTTCAATGTATACCATAAATTTATTCCAGTCACTAATAAACTTTGTATTTTTTTTGTTTCTGATTTTTTGTGTCATTTTTGCTAATTCAACATATTCGAATAATTTTATTTGCCAATCTCTGATCGTTGGGGTGTTTGGACTTTACCAATTTTGTGCAATTAATATTCTAGCCGTGACTGTAGCATACTGGAATAGTGTCTTATCTTCTTTTTTAATTTCATCCCCAATTATTCCTAGTAAGAAGGCCTCTGGTCTTTTAGGGAAAGTGTATTTAATTTTTTTTTTAACTCATTATAAATAATTTTCCAGAATTTCTTCATTTCTTCGCAGGTCCACCACATATGGTAGAAATTGCCTTCTTTGATTTTACACTTCCAGCAGGCCTTATTTCCTGATTTATATATTATCCCTAGTTTTGCCGGTGTGATGTACCACCTACACATCATTTTTTCCAAATTTTTCTGAGTGTGACACATGCCATGAATTTCATTCCACTAGTCCATAATTTCAACCACTAATCATATTCTATATTGTGTCCCAAGTCCATTGCCCATTTTGTCATGACCTACTTTATTTCTTCATCTTTAGTGTCCCATTCTAGTAATATGTTATACATTTTGGATAATAACTTGGATTTACCTTCAATTATTTCTATCTGAAATTTAGACAAAAAGCTGGGGGTCGAGTTTATAAATTCTGTTGTGGAAAAGAAAAGAGGGGTAGCGGTATACGTCAAAGAAAAATGGGAACCCAAAGTGATCTGCAAAGATGATGAAGGAAGGATTTTGGGGGTACAAATTAATTTCCAGGGTGAAAAATTTAATGTGATAAACATATATGCCCCAAACCTGAATAAATTGGAGTTTTTTTTAGGAAACTGGAACAAATATTACTGGAGTTAGAGTGTAACAAGACGATATTATTGGGATATTTCAATGGAGTGCCGGCACCAGAAATAGATAGACAATCAGAGGAGCTAGGCTTTTAGTAAATAAGTGGTTAAGAGCAGATAGGTAGGTGCAAAGCCACTCATCTTAATAGACAGAAGATGAGATCTCTTAGACATTCAGAGTTGCTTTCTTGTAAAGTCTTTCCTGCTACTCAATCCTTACACATTTTACCAAAGCTCTAAAGATCCCTGATATATTTTAGACAGTTAAGTTGAAGTCATAGATCATCAAACTATAATTTTAGCACAGTTCTCCCTTAACAGTTGAGACCAGGTTTCATTTATCCATCTGCAAAAGGATATTGTTTGAAACTTCAGGTTCCTGAGAATTTTGTACTTGAATCACTCATGGAACTTTAAAGGAAACATAATTTTTTTCTCAGAGACTCACCTTTGAATATTCTGAACTTTTTGCTTTTCTGTGAGATTATGTGGATGAAGACTGCAGACACAAAACAAGGAGGTTTTAGGAACAGGGTTCACAGGACTGTACATTGAGTAGCTCAGTTTCAGTTATAGAGAAAAAGTAGGTTACTAAGGTAATGAATCTCAAAGCCGAAAGATTTAAGCAATTAAACTTCCAGTCCTTGTGCAGACAATAAATTAACTACAGTTGGAAGAGGACTTTCAGAATGTATTTGTTTTAGATCTTGCAGCCTGAAGGCACGAGTTCCATCATGAATTAAAGATCTCATTTGATACACCATTTCCTTTGAGGTAAACATTGTGTTAATAAATCATGAAAGTCTCAAGTGAGCTCCCATTTTTGAACTGTAAGCTTTCCAAAAATAATTTTTAATTACATTTCAAAAAGGTCAGTTTTGGATTTAAATAAACCTTAATGTTGATGTTGTCGTTCTGGTTTCTTTATAAGTTACATTCCATTAAGTTCCTGAGATAAAAGATTTTTATTTCTTTCTGAGTTCAGTAAGCAACCGATTAATCCCACTGTGACAAACCTGGTTAAACATTTCAAGGTGTTATAGTTAAATGTATATATATATCGATGCTACAACCATGTAGAGCTCCCATTAAATTAATTGAGTTGTCTTCTCTATTCTAATGGATTTCGAGAAAATTAGGAGTCCTGCATTTGCTACTTCCTTTTGTTTTTCCTACCTAACAATGCAATGGTTGCTGTGACGCATTTTGCTCTGCTAACTTGCAACCACCTGATTCATCTTCATCTGTTTATGACTACAGTAGGGAATAACTGAAGTGGTGCAATGCAGCTTCTGCCTGGCTGATCCATTTTTACCCTGACGCCTGAGAATTTTATTAGTATTCAGTAACACCTTTGTTATGCTAGTGATTAGTATATAAGGACCAGCGCTATTTTTCAAGAAAAACAGGGGCCAGATCTCACCATGAATGCCTCCCTTGTTCTCTTAGAATGGCAATGGCACCCACCTGAGAGGTGCTGGAATTCAGTTCTGGTGAGTTCCAGCTGGGGAAAAAAGCCTGATAAGGACTGCAGAAAAAATCATTTTAAATACTTCTAACCATTTCTTGCAGGACTGCTTTTAAAGACTCAAGACCAAAGCTTGAGCTACAAAATAACTGTATCACTTTGTGTGACCTTTAAAAGCCATTCAGTCAGGCACAAAACGACATTTCAGGGGTGGGAGGGGGAATGTTTTGCTGTTACTGTCTTGAGTAACATAAAAATGCATACAACTCCTGTCTTGCGCCTCACTTTTAATTCCTGCTGTAGAATACAATCTTCCTCTGTAAAAACAACTCTGAACATGATGTGATTAACCTTAGGGTCCCATCCCCTCATCTCAATACCCACCTCATACTTGGCCTGTGCTTTCTATTCATGTTCAACCATCTCATTTCCATATCAGCCAACTTGCCCTCCCAAGCTGCTATTAGCATAACAGAGCTTTAGTGTGACATTGATTGAAGCCAGCGCTTGCTGAACATAGTATCAAAGCATAATTTGCCAGAAATCAAATCTAATTTACTGTGTACAGTATTTACATTGCTTCCAAACAGTGCTTCTAGGGGGAAAGTATCTTAGGCCTCTAATCTTAATTGTTCTTGCTGGTTGTTGTTTTAATCTTGTCTAATTCTCTGAAAAGCATGAAATATATTTTCTTTTAGAGCCATTGCCTTTAACTTGGAAATGTCAAACATAAATGTTTCCTATGACCTGTTAATTTTGGACCAGAAGCAATGAATGTTAATTGCTTGATGGCAATCAAAAAGCTTGGTTGTTACACAGTAAATATTTTTCTCAACAGGTATTGTAATATGATATATTATAGATTATTAGATATATGCAACCTAGGAGAAGCAGCATTTCCAACAGCTGTTGCAGGTTCCAAAATCACATACTTCACCTGAGTGTCTTATAAGAATGTATGTGATATACTGATTGATACATTTAGACTTCTACTTTTATTTGTTCTTTAAACTTTTTGATCTTGGGCTATTTTATGCCTAAAGTGTCCAATCCATAAAATCAAGTTCTGGAAAGGAGCTTATGATGTTTATTATCAACAAATCAATGTATATATGCTTAATAATATAGCTGCAGTTACTGTAACATCAAAGGTGTCAAAATCTATGTTTCAGAAGAAAAAGCAGTGCTGCCTCACGTAGTTTATGCCTATGCCCATGTTTACACATGCACACCGTTTGGAAAATGTGCTTTCAGCCTATGTGTCTTCTACAGTTTTTTCACACTGTGGCTTTGCATTGTGATGTACAGTATTCTGGAGATCAAATAATATTGTTAATGTCAAGCGATGAGTAATGCTGTAGCTTTCTCCTGCTTGGTCATCTGTGGGTTGTTGCTGTTTGTTAGGGACGCTTAGGAAATTAATTGAAATGAAAAGTGCCATAGAGGGTAAGTGGAAAGACATTTGAAAAGCAAGGATGAGATAATCTCCCCCATTCCATTTAATTATTATTCAGTGGATTGGCTCTGCCCTGTATTCCACTATACCCGCCTTTTACTTTAACTTGGAGAATTTCTAAAATCAATCTCAGAACCGTATGCAGTTTTCAATTTGCTACTGTCTTTTTTCCCTTTACAGATTAAATGGCAGTGCACAGCACATATGCACATGATTAGAGCATCATGCAAAAAGATTCTCAATGAAACCATACATTTGCAGCAGGATTTCCTTTTGCACCATGATTTAAACAATGCAAATGTGTGCTAAATCATAGCACAAAAAAGACTATTAATATTTTTTAAAGATTGTATCTAGATCCCCATTTGCAAGCTCTTTTAAACAATGTGTTCATGCATATTGGTAGCCTATAAGAATAAAAGACACAAATGGAAAACTGCAGCAAATTTTATGTATGTAAAATGTTACAAATTTACAAATGGTTAAATAAAAAATGGAAGGAGTAGTGGAATATCAAGTAATTTATAAAATCCTAGTATGCATTTGGGTGGAAATTTGTCAGTACCTTTATCTAAACTGTATTTTGGCACAACTCTGAATCTTGTTTTCAAAAATACTATTCCTTTGGCTTTTACAAATACTATTCCTTTGGCTTTTACACAACTTGTGGCTACTTTTCCTATCTTTAGATAATGTGTCTTTTTTTTAATAAGTCAGAGATTATATTCTCTGGAACAAATAATAATAATTGCAGCCCTTTCCCGTTTTATATATTACATATTGCTGCAAAGAATGTTTCTTTCTTAACAACATATTTTCACCTCTCACATCATAGCACCTCCACAGTTTGTGGTAAGGCCACGCGATCAGATTGTTGCTCAGGGCCGAACAGTGACCTTTCCATGTGAAACGAAGGGAAATCCCCAGCCAGCTGTGTTTTGGCAAAAAGATGGCAGCCAGGTGAGTCCTCTAATGTTAATTTTATTCTTTCCCTTCTCTTTATATCATTATAGCATATACAAATGTTCCTGTGCTAAAAATGTTGTTTTAAAAAGCTGAAATATTAATATTTCTTCTTTCAAATATGATGGCTGCCACTCTGTACTGGCCTTACTATTTCCACCATTACCATGTTTCATAGAATTATAAAGTTGGAAGGGATCCCAAGGATAATCTAGTCCAGGGGTCAGCAAACTTTTTCAGCAGGGGGCCAGTCCACTGTCCCTCAGACCTTGTGGGGGGCAGGAGTATATTTTATGGGGGGGAATGAACGAATTCCTATGCCCCACAAATAACCCAGACATGCATTTTAAATCAAAGCACACATTCTACTAATGTAAAAACACCAGGCAGGCTCCACAAATAACCCAGAGATGCATTTAAATAAAAGGATACATTCTACTCATGTAAAAACACACTGATTCCCAGACCATCCACAGGCCAGATTTAGAAGGTGATTGGGCCAGATACACACACACACACACACACACACACACACAGGCCTTAGTTTGCCTACCCATGATCTAGTCCAACTCCCTGTGATGCAGTAATTACAACTAAAAAATCATCTACATAAACTCTTACGGAGTCTAGACTGTGGTGAAAAATTGGAAAGAAATACTGAGGTGTATTCAATATTGAAATATTGAATACAGACTATAAAATCTATGCTGGGGTTATGGCTAATAGATTAAAAAAGACTCTAAACAAAATAATCAGCAGAGACCAGGCGGGCTTCTTACTGGATAGACATATAAAAGACAATACAAGAATAATAATTGACCTTTTGGAATATGTGGAAATGAAACCAAGTAAAAATATGGCCATGTTATTGGTTGATGCAGAAAAAGCTTTTGATAGAGTATCATGGAATTTCCCATTGGAAACTTTCAAAGGTCTGGACATAGGGGAGAAAATAATTAATGGAATTAGGGCGATATATGATAACCAAAAAGCAAAATTGCTAATAAATAACGAGATCACCGAAGAGTTCAGCATCGAAAGGGGGACAAGACAGGGGTGCCCTCTCGCCCCACTTCTTTTTATTGCCACCTTGGAACCACTTTTAATAGCAATAAGAAAGGATAAAAATATAAGAAGAATTAACCTAGGAACTCGATACTACAAAATTAAAGCCTTTGCCAATGATGTAATCGTAACCACTGAAAACCCAGTGGAAAGTATCCAAAAAATGCTTGCACAACTGGAAGAATTTGGGAAGGTCTCTGGGTTCAAACTGAATAAAGGAAAATCCAAATTATTAACGAAAAATTTGTGTAAGTTGGAACAAGAGGAATTGGAAAATACAACAGGTTTAAAGGTAGCCAATAAGGTAAATTATTTGGGGGTTTGGATCACCAATAAGAATATAAACTTATATAAGGACAATTATGAGAAGAAGTGGCAGGAAATAAAAAAAGAATTAGAGACTTGGGGGAAATTGAATTTGTCCCTGTGGGGGAGAATATCCGCAGTTAAAATGATGGTGCTGCCAAAGATTATTTTTATGTTCCAAACAATACCTATAATTAGAGGCGTAAAGTGTTTTAAGGAATGGCAGAAAGACCTTGCCAAGTTTATTTGGCAAGGGAAAAAACCACACATAAAATTTAAGCTACTAACAGAGTTGAAGGAAAAAGGACGCTTTGCGGTCCCTGACCTTAAACTGTACTTTGAGGCAGCGTGCTGGACATGGATTAAGGACTGGATATTAATTAAAAGCACGGAAGTCCTAGATCTGGAGGGATGGGATATTGTGTACGGGTGGCATGGCTACATAGGCTATGACAAGGTTAAATCCCACAAAGGATTTTTAAATCATATTGTGAGAAGGGCATTATATGAAGTATGGGAGAGGAGTAAAAAATCAGTAGTAACCAAAACACCATGGTGGCTGTCACCAATGGAATCGATGTCGGTTCACAGGATAAATATGAACAGCGATTGGCTAACATATAAGGATTTAGTAGAGGAAACAAGTAGTGATCCGATAATAAAGGGCCTAAGCGAATTGAAACCTGGCTGCAGTACTATCAATTAAAAGCCACCCTTGAAAAGGATAAAAGAACCAAAGGATTTGACAAAAAAATATCCTATCTGGTGAAGGATATTTTATATAATAATCAAAAGATACTTTCTAAAATGTACAAACTACTTTTGAATTGGCAAAGAAAGGAGGAAGATATCAAAGAAATTACAGTAAAATGGGAGAGGAACCTGGGACATATGATCAAACCCAATATTTGGAATGAATTATGGACTAAAAATATAAAATTCACGGCTTGTTTCCTTATAAGGGAAAATCTTATGAAAATGTACTATAGGTGGTACCTGACCCCTGTAAAACTTGCAAAAATAAATAAATCAAACAATAACAAGTGCTCGCGATGTAAGGAACAGATAGGAACATACTACCATATGTGGTGGTCCTGTCTAGAGATACAAAGATTTTGGAACATGATTTATGAAGAGATAAAGAGATTGATAAAACCTACATTTAGCAAGAAACCGGAAGAATTTTTACTAGGAATGGTTTCAGATAATATTCCCAAAAACAAAACTAGGCTACTTATGTATGCAACATCAGCAGCAAGGGTTATAGTGGCAAAACACTGGAAAGATAAAAATACACCCACTAAAGAGGAATGGGTAG
The DNA here is from genome assembly GCF_965153285.1 of Podarcis tiliguerta. Taxonomy (NCBI): domain Eukaryota; kingdom Metazoa; phylum Chordata; class Lepidosauria; order Squamata; family Lacertidae; genus Podarcis; species Podarcis tiliguerta. The sequence goes on along the minus strand of NC_139537.1, from coordinate 44,209,941 downwards.
TCAAATTGTGCGAGTACTTGGAGCTCGCAAAGCTGACAGATGCAATAAGAGATAAACCTTAAAAATTGGTGAAAGAAGAATGAGAATGTTTAAATAATTATTTAGGGGACAAGGGCTCAGCAAGAAAGTTCTGGCTATGTTTAGAATGATGCCGCACAGAGAAATGTTCCCTGATACCAAGATGAGGGATTCCTTTGGAATGCAGATAGAGATAATTGATAAGAATAATGATCTGTTGTGAGCTTGATGGAAGTGTGCAATAGATGAGCCTTCCTGCTTTGGCTCATCTTCCTTTTTCTTTTTCTTTTTTTTCTATTTTTCTATTTTATTTTCTTTTATCTTTTCCATAGTTGCTTATGTTCTGTGTCATGTACTTTGATATTTTTGTAATTTTTAAAGTTTTTTTTCATTACTATTAAGGAATTTTCCTTTGTAATTTTGGTTGTCTATATTTATATGTACCTGTTTAAAGCAAAATAAAAGTTTTTTAAAAAATTTAAAAAAAAGAAATATTGAGGTGCTTAAGAGTGTCCCAATCTACAGCTGATTTGAAAAAGATGAATTCCATGCTAGGAAAGGACTGAGCATGTAACTTCGCTAGAAATGTGGGAGACAGGGGGCAATCAAAATTACCAGCAAATTGGGGAATCTTCCCTATAAGGAAAAGAGCTTTTTACTTTGGAAAAGGGTGGCTAACAAGGAGCATAATAATGTTTTATAAAATTATGCATAGTACTAAAACTTGTGGTCATCTAATGAAATGGACAGAATTTTAATGAAATGAAATATTTTCACCAACACACACATACTTTGATCTTGTGTATAACCAAGACCTGGGCGCCACTATATTAACTAAACTAAATGGTGCAACACCATTCCTTGTCAGTGGGGTGGGAAACGGGGCTCATGAAACCAGTAAAAATTCAGTCTTCTTTTTAGTAAGATTGTATATGAGTCTGAGGGATTAGTTGTGGTGTTAGGTCAAAGAGACAGAGCAGGGATGTTGCTAGTATACTGTCTACCCTGTTTTATTCCAAGCTCCTTTCCCAAACTGATGGAAATACTTTCAGATGTGGTGTCGGAGAACCCCTTCACAGCTGGGGGCAAGGAGAGAGAGACACTTCTAACATCCACACCATGTCTACCTCAAATGGGCCAGCCCAAGACTTCATGATTTCTATGGTTTCCATGGCAACCATGATGTCTCAATACATCATTGTCCTGACATATGTGGCTGGACATAATTTCAACTTGGTCTTTGCCGATCAAAATTCTGTTGATTGGGGGACTTATGAGCCCATTTTCATGGATAGTTCACTCATTGGTGAGTTTGGGGTAGAATGCAGCTGCACCACTATGCAAGGGTGGGAACCCACATAAACACTTATTGAATCTAGTGGGTTCCTAAATACTCAAGGATATTTTCCAGCTGCTGTCCAGGGTCCTGTCACACTAGGAAATGATGAGATGCTTAGAGCCATGGATACAATTGCTTCTGGGTGGCACTGCAGTGGAGCACACAGTTTGACTTGATGCTCTAGTGAACCGCATGTGACGATATAGGAAGGTGGCATAAATTTCAGTTGGAACCTGAACTGACAGGGGTGAGAGTCCATAATCATGGCTATGTGATGGTGGTGGCAGTGAAGAAACTCTACTTCACCACCACTATTGCATCTGCAATCATTTTTCCAAGTGGTGAATGGGCTTTCCCCCCCCCCCACCTGCTCTGATCCCCTTGGTAGCCTGTTGTTACAATTTTGCAACACACTTTAGGGAGAAAACTGCTCAGTTTAGAACAGAGTTGGACACCACAGTTAGAGCAAGTTAACATGAGTTCCACTGCTGAAAGAAAAGCCATGGTTAGGGGATGTACCCTTTGAAACCATGACTACAATCATAAACTCTACTGAAGTCAATAGAAGTAAAACATCATAATTGTAAGGATCACAGCCAATGTCACGCAGCCAATGTAACTAAAATATATCCAGAGACACTAAGATCAAACATTTGTGCTGAGCATTTTTATGCAAAAAGCAGTTAAATCACAGTATGCTAGAAGTCAGTCATTCAGCTTTTTTGCGGCATGCAGAAAACAATATCTCCACTTAGAGTAGGTCATCTGTTCTCTTGGTGGTTCTGATCTGAAACAGTTATATAGGCTCTGAGGTTGAAATGTTCATGGTATGCATGCACAGTTTTTCTGCACGCACATTTACTTCCGTATTAGGCTTTTATGAGAAAGGAAATATGCAGAACCAAAGAATAGGAAGCCCATGTGAGACTGTGGAAAGGTCCTAGAACAGATAATCAAACAATTAGTTCATGAGCACTGAGAAAAGGATTGGTTTCTCAAAAACAAGACGTGCCCGATGAATCTGTCTCTTTTTTGGGATAGTGTTACTGGCTTGGTTACTGGCTGTAGATGTAGCGTACCTTGATTTTAATGCAGCATTTGACAAAGCTCTCAGGATATTCTTGTAGATAAGTTGATAAAATGTGGGCTAGATTGATTGACAAACCCCAAAGAGGGCTCACAAATTGTTCCTCATTAACCTGGCAAAAGGAGACAAATGGAATGCCACAGTGTTCTATCCTAGGCCCTTTGTTGTTTGATGTCTTTATAGATGTCTTTGATGAAGGAATTGAGGAAAAGCTCATCAAATTTGCAGATGAATCCAAACTTGGAGGGGTAGCTAATGTTGGAGAAGACAGAATAGGGATTCAAGATAACCAGAACTGAAGTTTTGGCTTCAGGTTACAGACTCCGCTAACCCAGAAATAGTACCTCGGGTTAAGAACTTTGCTTCAGGATGAGAATAGAAATCGTTCTGCAGCGGCGGCGCAGCAGCAGCAGGAGGCCCCATCAGCTTCAGTGTTGCTTCAGGTTAAGAACAGTTTCAGGTTAAGAACGGGCCTCCAGAATGAATTAAGTTCTTAACCTGAGGTACCACTGTAGTTGATATTCCTGCCTTGCAGGGGCTTGGACTAGATGATCCTCAGGGGCCCTTTCAACACTACAGTTCTATGATTCTTTGAAACAGCTACAATACAAATCCACAATTACTAACATACATTAGTACTTATTTCCATTTTCTCTATCATCTCTACAGTCTAAAATATTTATAAATATAATTTCAATTGTAAGAGATTGCCTGTCAGTATTAGACACTAAATGTTGCAAGGACTTAAACTGCTTGTAATGCTTATAAGGCCCCTTTTAATCCTGTATCAGGTTTTAGCTGATTTAGGCAAATTTAAATCGAGAAAATCATAGATAACGCATTCAACATAGGTGCCACTTACATCCTCAATGGTATAAATGCAAATAGTTGTTTCCTATTTTAAAAGAAAATACTTTGTTAATGAATTTAAACCTATACAGAGTGTTAATTTTTAACTTTCCATCAATAGAAAATCATCTGTACGAGTCTGGTATTGAAGTCAAATGTATCTCCCAAGATATCTATACAAATAGCTTTCGGAAGTTATTAAGTATGACGCCTTTTGCAAGTTAAATAGCCCCATAGATTAATACTTTCACTTTTCCAGTAAAACAGTGTAGTTTCACACAAATCACTGGGGTCAACAATACCCCATCATGCAAAGTAAAAAAAACCCAAAAGGTTAATAAACAGTATGTAAATTCAGCTTGCTCCCACAGTTTTGAAAACATTGTGCAATTACTTTTACATATAATAGTTGTAGACTTAAAGCAGTGCAGTAACAATGAAACCCCACAGGCCTTGCAATCGTAGCACACACTAACTGAGCAGCCTGTGTACAGTCAACACATTTCATATCTCTTTAAGTATGACAGACAAAATGGTTACATGAAGCAAATTGTAGCTACATTTTTTGTCATTGCATTGTCCACAGAAATGACACTTTCTTGGTATTTGTTGTTGTTGTTGGCATCATAAGTAGCAGGCTGTACCAGTTCCAAGGCATCTTGGCCATGTCTCTAGATTCAACTCAGGGTTTGATCAGTTCTAGATCTAGCTGCTAGGTAGAGATGCAGTCTGGAATTTTCACAACATCAAAAGTTATTTAACTTCCAAACAATATATGGATTTAAGCTGGAGCACAGTATTTTATTCAACCATTTAATACATTTATAAAATAAAGATAAATAATGCTCACTTCTGGGGACAGGGAAACTACCTATTGGTCATTCAGTGTTTGTGCCATGTTCCTTTTCATTATAATAAAAAGCTGATCTGAGATTACTGCATTATTCACTGAAGAAAGGAGAATCACTGCCCTTCTCTTCGTTGGCACATAACTTACTAGCGTCTAATTTTATTCCAAACCAAAAATGTTACTGTTATCAATTTTGGATTTGTAGGCAAGAAACTGGCAGGGACTGGGTGTTATGGTTTTTCAGTGTACCAAGCTGAATCAGGTTTTTCTGTGCTTATTTCCTTACCAGTGACACACTGGTAAAAAACCCCACTAGGATGCCAGTTTTTGGTTCATGACCACCACTCTACGCCATATTGCTGGGTCATGGAAACATTATCTAAACTGTGCATGAGTGTCAGTGGATTGGGCACATTCCAGGATCCAAAGTTCAATTTCAATGAACCCAAGGACTATGACATGCACAATGGAATTGTTCTCTGCAAGCTCAAATTGGAGACTGCATTTCCTTTGTTGCCATTATTTGATCTTTTAGGAATTTGGGGGTATATATGTATCCCAGCACAGGGCTAAGTCAAGTTGTCACCTTTTTCACAGATTGTTTGACTTCCAGAGGAATACTGACTAGGTTGGGCAAACTCCTTCGTTTTAAATATGTATATGCTTGCTAGTTATTCTTGTTTTGCTTCGTTATGCAAAACTTAGGTACGGTCAGGTTACTGGTCAAAGCAATTTGTTTATATATATTTTAAGTGCAGTGCCATTAGCTTCACTATGGAGAAAATTGCTTTGAGGGGGAAATGTAACCCCATTTTTGAAATTAAACCAAGAACTGTTAGCAAACATTTTTAAAACCTTCTTGTAAAAGGAGCTTAATAACATGGTAATGTTTATGTAAAGTGGGCTTATAGTGTCACACTTGAATCTAATAAAGTGGACATCCATCATGTTGTAATAAAGAGAAGAGCTTCTAATTAAAGTAGGACATCATTTGCAGGATTAAAGTCATTTAGCGTAATTGAAAAGTGTTAATACCCTATTTTATCCTCTTCCATTGGTATTACTTCAAGGGTAAAACATTTTAAGGTGAAAATGTGTCTTGTGTCTTTAATTGAATGTTATTACCTACTGATTGTAACATGTTGAAGCTGTTTAATTACAAACCTGCAGAATTAATTACAATATTGAGACCCAGATCCCAGAGGGTAGAGTGTTCTCTCTTTTTTGGCAAATAAATGTAACATAAAAATTGATACCTCAGTTGTTTATAATCAAACCTTGAAACATAGCTCAATGTGATTCATTATGCCCACATGTTTTTTTCTTAATTGAGCTGCAATGAAGCAACAGAGGTTAACCAGGTTAATGTTTCCATCCTAATATGAAATTTTCCAGGCTTTGTAGTGAGACATCACCCTATTTAATATTTTTAAAAGTCCAGTCACTGTATTTCATCATCAAAATCAAGAGCATTGATACTTTAGCCTTGCTTAAATTTGTATGTAACAAATAATCTGAATTTCTAGTTGTCACTTGAATTTGCCAAGGTGTCTCTCCTTCCTCATCAAGAAAACCCCTTCTCTTTTATCATGCTTCTATGGTAGTGTTGCATTCAGCTACTTACACAAACATACTGCTATAAATTAGAAGGCATCCTTCACTTTGGACCTGTTTCTCCTTCCTCTCCTACTAAGCACAGCCAGCTGGAAGGGAGGAGAACAGTTCCCCCTGGATTTAGCCTAGTGCCAGTTTATGCATCAGCAGCTGGTCCTTTGTATTTAGTAGCTGTTTCCCCAAAGCTTGTAGTTGAGACTTCACAGAAATGTGCCAACCTGATGCCAGGGAATGTGTGCACACTTCCTTTAGCCCATTCTTTTGCAAGCAACATTTAGGCATAGTTTAACTGTACTGAAGTAGATAGATCTGAACCAAGGATAAAGATGATAATCTTCCTTGCTGTCACTTGGTATCTTTTTTTTAAACAATATACTCTACTGGTAATGTGTTTTAAATTCAGCCTTTGGACTATATACAGCATCTCGACATCCTCCCCTTAAACAGCTCACCAGCCACTTTTCTTAGCAACTCATATTGCACCCATGTCAATGAAAATAACTTTATTATTTGTGTCTATTTCTTTTTATGTGTATTGCTGTGCTCTTGGCTTACACTGCAGCATCATTGGTGTTTAAATAACTTTTGCACTGAAATGGCCTGCATTGTCTTTGCAGAATCTTCTTTTTCCAAACCAGCCTCTCCAGCCCAACACCAGATATTCTGTGTCACCAACAGGGGATCTCACTATTACAAATATTCAGCGGTCTGATGCAGGCTACTACATCTGCCAAGCACTTACCGTTGCTGGAAGCATTTTAGCGAAGGCTCAGTTGGAAGTTACAGATGGTAAGAAATTAAGATTTGTGTTATTTTCTATCTACAGCACAAAATAATTTAAAGACTCTTAGGTAACTGTGATAAAGAAATTACTTTTTGGAATATATTTTGATACCCAAGCTAACTATAAGTTAAACTGCCTTAACATTACATTAGACCTGCAGAAACTCTCATACCTCATTAATAGAGGCTTTTCTTACCTTTGATTTTTTAAGAAACCAACCAACCAACCCTTGAATCTTCTTTGTCACATAAGCACCTTTCTTTCAAAACTTCTAGTGACTTATTTCATTCAAGTATTCATCAATGCATTCCATCACAGAAGGTTTCCATGGCCTCACAAAATCCATATTGGTCAATTTTTTTAAGAGGGAAAAAATAACTCATGGAAAAAATGCCATATAAAGTATTTGAGCTGATTTAGCAATGGCACTACACTTGATCTTAGCCAAAAGGTTGAGAAGCGATATATATAAAGCAACATCTTATGAAGACATCAAACAACAAAGGGCCTAGGCCAGAACCCTGTGGCATTCCACTTCTCCCCTTTTGCCAGGATAATGAGGAACAATTTGTGAGCACTCTTTGGGCTTGGTCAGTCAATCTCGTCCACATTTTACCAGCTTCTCTGCAAAAATATCTTGGCTGGCTTTTGTCATTCTTATGCTGCTCCTAGTGCTATCACTTTTTAAAAATATTTTTGTATATTTTAATTTGTATGTCTTAAATTTATTATTGTGTTTTAAATTTTGTAAGCCACCATGAAAGTATTATTGAAGTGTGGAATATAACTCCCTCAAACAAATATACAAATAGGGCATTTATGGTAGTTGAAGAGACAATGGGTGAGACACAAGCCAATGCCATTTTCATATATGAGAATGCATTCAGTAAAAATTCATAAAATAAATTGGTAATGGTAATAATTTCACAAGATTTATACTATGTATCAGAAGAAGCTATTAATTTTACTATAAATATTCTATGTTATTGTTATTTTTTTTAAAAAAGTTTTATGGAGAGGACCCTAAGTTAGTCATTCATACTCATTCAATTTTCTTACCTGAATATAGTTACCGTTATTGTAAGGATCATCTTTGTGGAGTTTGAACTGTTAATACTACTAAACATAACGAAACCAAAATTCCTATTTGATTAGTATTTCTTTGCATTGTAAGGCTGTAGCACTCTCCTTCTTAACTGACTCATTAACTATTTCCTGACAGACTTTGATGAATTTTCACCATTAAAAATTGTGTGTTACAAACAGACCTGCTTTTACATGCCCCTTGGAGACCTGAATGCTCCATGAAAATTTGAAAAAACGGCTAATTCTGAATAAATAATCTAGCTTTTCACAGTGCATATTCATCATGAATGACAGGTAGAGAGGTTCAGCAGCATGTTATGGTGGACTGAACATGGGTTTGATTCCTTTTCTTTGTTTTTTCAAAAGATTATAGTATTTTTATGACAAGGAAATATATTTTCTTCCTTATCCTTGTATCTTTACAAGTGTGCTACTAGTTTCTTGAGATCAAAGCCTAACCTTCACTCTGTGACCTCTTTAAGTCTCCCATTTCTTTCACTCCTGATGACAAAATGATGCATTTTCATACAATTCAAATTTACATGTAGATTAAAAGGACATTTAAAATTAATGGAAGAGCAGTATTTTCTTAAAATCTATCTGTGGTGCTGTCTGATTCAGTGCCATGGCTGTGATTGGAATAAATAGAGCACACAAATATTGGCCAAGAGGACATTGAGCTGTTAATGTTTGCACCTGCTGGTGCTGAAAAGATTTACTGCAACAGGAGCAGAAAGGAGCAAGTCAGGTTCAAGGATATCTATGATGAGAAATTCTTCCTTTCTTGAGACAGTCAAGGCTTCTGGCCTTTGTTATTCTTTAGTATTTCTCTGTAAATAAAAGAAATAACGACCTCCTTAATTTCCTTCTCTTGAAGCAGTCATTAATAACAGTGCAATCTAATGCTTACTCAGAAGTAAATCTTACCCTATTCAATAAGACTGTTATGTTGCCATGCATAGGACTGTAGGCTAAGTGATGTATCTGCAGCTTAAATACACTCATATCCCATTACTATTTATTATGCATTTAATTATTTGCCATATATATATTCTTTTATTTCTTCAAGGAATTCAGAACAGCATACATGAGACTGCCTACATTTTATTCTATTTTAATGTATTTCTTTTTTTAAAATTGGCATTATTTTTGCTGACATGAATAAAAGAGGCTACTTTCCAGAAATGGGATATCTAGAGTCTTACTTCAGATAAAATATTGTCACACAAGCATTGGTAATATTCACCATATTTTGCTTTATTAGTTTTATGGTGTTTGGCTGCTGATTTTTAGCTTTTCTTCTTAGCCCAGATTTTTTTGTGTTTGGTGGTTGATATAATACTAGAGGCAACTTATCATTTTTGTTTTGAATAGAGTTTTATTTGCTTGAGAGCAATTTAAGTCCAATTGAAATGGCAGTGCAGAATGAAAACATACAATACTAGCAAGAAAACCCCCCACAAATGTTTAATTATATCATATATAGCTGTGTTTCAGTTGTTACATTTTGTAGCCCTTGTTGGAAATACTTTTAACTCAAGTGTTCATAGTGTTCATATGAGAAGAGATTAGTAGCTGTAATAAAATGTCCCAAGCTGAATGATAATTTTGCTGGTTATGGCTTGTGGCAGCAGTCATATATTTGAAATTCAGATATGCTTTCTTGAAATACCTCCATATAAATACATTCACTCATGGAAAAATGAAATCATATTTAAAAAAATTAAGACAGTCTGAATAATTTTCTTTAAAGGAAAACTAGGTAAGCACCTCAGTCTTATAATGGCACATTATGCAAATATACTAAAAGCCTCAATATACCTGTCAACATGAGTGTAATATAGAAAATTCAATTATTAACTCTATACAGTTAAGCTTTTTCAGTGCACTTGAATATTAAAAGCCAATCTCAATTTTCTATAATTTATTCATTATTCACTGTTGTTGGCTGAATTTATTGTTGTTTTGTACCTTTTGCTCTGTAGACTTATCACTAATTGCTTGACATATAGGTAATACTTGCTTAAATATAGAGTTTTTTAAAAAGCCAACAATTTTTCCAGTATAACCATTTGAATTATTTTTCCCCTGAATGATTTGTGTATTGCTAATTTAAATTTTAATGTACACCTTTATATTCTGCAATCTTTTTCTTCAGTCCTTCTATACTAGAATCCGTAGTGGAATATTTGGATACTAATGTAATTGAACACAAGTTTGTACACATACGACTCTGAAATTCAAGTGGCAGAAGTGGTGGAATATGCTTTAAGAACTTAAAAAGCTAGGAGTGTGAACACAGACAAAGATATGAAGCAAATATTAATTGGCTTATTTAGCTTCTTAAACATAAGCAGCTATTTTCATAATGTCTCCAAATGCTGACAACTGCTGTGTTGAGGAAGTCCACATGTTGAATTTCTTTAGTATATATTTTAAATGTTACGACCAAAGCTCTGGAAATTTAAAGACATTGCACAGAGGATTTACAAATTATAGTTATGAAGCCAATATAGTTGTTCACAGATCACTGGAAACCCTAAGTGTTCATTTAACCTTTAGCCTTAGTGTCATGGAAACCTGTAGTATTCTTTCACCCATAATACCCTTGAAAATGAAGATTCCTTCTGGCCAGGAGACTTTCAATTACTTTATTGATCAGTTGCATTTAAAGGATTATAATCTACTTATTTAGACAGTAAAAACTAATTAGATGTCAAAGACACTGTCTTAAAAAATAGGATTTTAAAACACTAGCAGTGTAACCTGTCTCAAAACCAATTTCTTTACAAATAACTAGAAATAAGTAGTTATCCTTATAAATCTAACTTAGTCTCTCTCTCAAAAAAACTGTAGCTGTTGCTCACCTACATAACTCATGATGGTGTAGGCTTTTTTCATATTCCCTGTAATAGATTTGATGCAAGTATCCTAATGTGGGACAATGTATGCCAGGTTTAGAACATCTTTCCTAAAATGACTGTAATGGAGTTGCTCTAGTACAGGGATGTCCAACAGGTCGATCATGATCTACTGGTAGATCCCCATGAGGTTTTGGTAGATCTTGGTCAATTTCTGGCTCCCTTTCTTTAGTGTCGCTAAAAGTGACTCCTGCCAAGCCCCCTCAGCCCGCCCTCCATTGTTGAGCTGCTGTTTTGATCCATAGTGATCTTTTTGTGAATGACTTTACCCCTTTGTCCCTTGCCTTTAACCCCCCCCCCAAAAAAGGAACACTCCCCCAAAGCTTTTTAACCCCTTAAAAATGGAGCTTTACTTCTCCCTAAAAATGGGGGTCAATAACTGCCAGTTTTTAATTCTGAAAGTAGATCACAGTCTCTTGAGAGTTGGTCACCCCTGCTCTAGTAAAAAAGGGAAGTTTTTTATCCAACTGTGCTCTTCTGATGAAAGAAATCACTTTGGATTCCTCAGAGACTTCTGTTAGTAGAAAGGGGTGTCATTCCCCTTCCAGCCCCCTGGACCCCTCCCCTCCAAAATCTGCTCAAGAAGCTAGGGGAAGTGTGACACAAGAGACTACAGCAGAAAGGGGGATTTTGCAAAAACTGCCCCCCACCTTTTGGCTTACAGAAGACTCTACCAGATCAAAAAGCCTTCCTTCAGCAGATGAACACATTTGGATACAACCCAAAATACAGTCGTACCTTGGTTTTCAAACAGCTTAGTTCTCGAACGTTTTGTCTCCCAAACGCCACAAATCCAGAAGTGACTGTTCTGGCTTGCGAACTATTTTTGGAAGCCAAACGTCCAATGGGGCTTCTGCACTCTAGTTTCCAAACGTTTTGGAAGTCGGACGGACTTCCAGAACAGATTCCGTTCAACTTCCAAGTATGTCTGTAAATATTTATATTAAAATGTTTGATTTAAACAAAGCAGAGTAGCCTAATACTGTGTGTTGTGAATGAATGGATAGGTCAGGATAGCAGACAACAGCTGTTTGCTAACACATGTAGCATTGATGAAGTAGAGAGAGATGGATTGGCCTAAGCCATTTTGCTGCACAAGATTACACCCTTCCCCCCCTCACCATTTCCCTGCATAGAAACTCACTGGACTGGCAGGCAGTTTCAATATTGGCAAAAGTGTGGCATCTTCCACTGTACCTGAAAATGTGTTCTAGAGGTTCCATAGCATAAATTTCAGCACAAACAAGTCTGAACTCCAGAATGGCCAGGGAAGTCAAGAGCAAATGGCAAGGGAGCCTACTTCTGCTTCTTTCAAGCTTCATCTGCCTGAGGCAATTGCTTCACTCTGCTTAATGGTGGGCTAGCCCTGAGGGGTGTGTTGCTCTGTGTGTGTTTGTAAGAGAATTTTTGATTTATTTTAAAACTTCTATGCCACCTACCCTAAACCCAAATCAGAAATTCATGCAATTTTGTTACACTAAGTGATGATTTGCATCCTACTGCTGCTGCCTTAGATTTATGAATCTTGAATTCTGATTCTATCTAGATAATATGGGCATTTATGTAATTGGGGGAGCTTAACAATAGCTATAGCTATAATTATATTAACACTGGGGAACAATATAATTTCATTTCAGTTGGATGATGTTTGTCATTTCAGTTAGGTAGGAAGAACAAGCTATACCCCACTTAACAGATGGCACGGGAATGCATTCAGCAGCAGAATTATTTATGAAAAACTGTTTTTGCAAGAAAAGTGAACATGAGCATCTACTTCATATTTGAGATATCCCACTGGTAGCAAACTGAAGCATATATGCAGCCATGCGCTTATAAGTCACAGTCACTTTATAAAGTAACTCAAGCATACAAATGTGTATAAGAGAAGGATTAGAGTTCATAGTTTTAAAGTGGGCTAGAAAGATTTTATGTATATGCAGTTAGTTTGATTAAACATGAATTGTTCCTCAATAGAGAGGAATTCAGTCAATTAACTGATTGAAAAGTTAATTTTTTTGTGTTACACACAAAAATTACATTTCTGCTGGGATGTATACACTGAAGAATAACTAGACTTAATCAACTATTCATTCATCGTGAAGCATGGGAAGGGAGGGTGAGCCCAAAAGCAGTACACATAGGCTGAAGTGTATTAGTAATACCTTTATTGGTTACAGCTCATAACATTTGGTGTAACATAGGTCAAAAAACCAGTCATAAGGAAGCCTGGCTGCTGGTCAAGATCACAGTCCCGGCCTATAATGTTGCTGGAACTGACAGGTATCTCAGGCTTATACTTCTGTAAACCAATGATGCAGGCCCAACATAGCAGTTGGGCCATCCCCTGATCATCAGTGGGCAACAAAGTGACTTATGAAGATACCTTATGGGAAATCACATTTTTAGAGGAATGGGGAGACCACCGCTCAGTTACCTCTGCTGTGGATCAGAAGCTGTGGGCTGGGCTTTATAGCCTTAGAGCAGATCAGTGGGGGAAAGTAACCCTTCGTGGCTACTTCAGGGCCCTACTTCCAGAAGCCACCTAATTAACTGCTGGAGTCTGGGCTCAAGACACATCATATTCATATGCCAAATGATTCAGAATTTTCTCCCAGCCTTCCTTTAAGAATTCAAGAATCTCAGTGAGTCACTCAGTGTTCTCCTTTCCATGGTTAGTTGCCTCTCTCTCTCTCTCTCTCTCTCTCTCTCTCTCTCTCTCTCTCTCTTCTCTTCTCTTCTCTTCTCTCTCTGTCTTACAACAATACCAAAGTTTCACTCTTTGGAAAATATGTCTCAGGATGTTGGAATCTGTACTTTGTCACAAATGTGACATGATAAACAGGATTTTTACTATTACAAGATGTATTTTTATTACTTTTGTTTTTATTCAGTTTTAACAGACAGGCCGCCACCCATCATTCTTCAAGGGCCTGTGAACCAGACATTGGCAATAGACGGAACAGCTTTGCTAAAGTGCAAAGCTACTGGTGACCCCATGCCTGTTATCAGCTGGTTAAGAGAAGGATTCACTTTCCTGGGCAGAGATCCAAGGGCATCTATGCAGGACCAAGGAACCTTGCAAATCAAACCTTTACGAGTGAGTGTGATATGTTATGATAACATGTTTACTACTCTGTAATCGGGAGATTTAGTTAAATAAGACTATTTAGTTATTTACTGATAGTAATTCAAGTACTCACGTACTTAACTGTTTTGTGGATAGTGACCATAAACCTGCTGTCATTAAAACAGTGAGAAAAGACCGATCGTGCAAGAGGGATTAACAGTTTTCAATTCATGCACAACTTAGGGGGGCATTCAGCTAAACTGAGCTACTGAGACCACTTGTGCCTTCAGCAATAACGGTGAATCAAAGAGCACCTCAAGAGGTAGTAAAACCGCTCTTTAAGAGTGGCAGGCATTGCTCCCTTGTGTAAAAAACAGGTGCACCAAACACTGAACCTATCCAGTCAACTGACTAATGGTCTATTGATAAGGGATCTGGAGGGTGAATGGTTGAAAATTACTCTGTCCACATTCAAGCTGTAGTAGCTGAAACTAAACCTGAACATAAAGCTGAACATAAACCAAGTCAGATGGTGCATTCAACACTTCGTTTGGACTTGCTACAGCTATGGTTTTCAAGCCCAAGCTATTTTATCTTCAAAGTGCCTAGCAAATTTATCACAGCAGGCCTCCAAGGTTTCCAGAATCTTGTTTCCTGAGATAGCTGCTAACTACCATGTGTTTGGTTGGTTCACAACAAGTTTATTTATTCTCTAGTCACCATCCCACTTGCTTCATTGCCTGAACTGAGCTAGGCAACTCTGGAGAGGGCCTGCAGGGGCATATGTGCTGCTGGCGCAGTGTATTGTGTCATTCCTCAGTGAGACCACAGCTTCAACAGGATTCTCATCTCTGGTTGCTGGGAAATCCCTCAGAGAATTCAAGGATCCCTAAAATTCCATAATATTAGCAGTTATTTACCACAAATGTTTACCATATTTAAAGTTTGCCGTTTGTCACCCCAACACAGTTTCAGATCCTGGTTAAATGTGAAACCAATTATAATTATAATTAATATGTGAAGCTAATCATAATTAATGTAGGTGTTCCCAAATTGCCTAGCTATGGCTACGGTGTACATAAAGATAATGTGCTTGAGGGGCTGCAGCAATTTAATATTTTTTTTTGCTGAGTCCTGATTTGTTTACTGTGCTTAGTAGCAAAGCAGTGTCATGTATAAAAGGAAGAAGACGATGAACCCATTGTTTCTGCCTTCTGCTCAGCAAATTCAGAGCAAAATTTAAATCCGATTCAGATGGATGCTGTATAAAAGATAGCATCAGTTTTATCACACTGCAGTGGAAGATAGAATTATGTTTTATATTTAAGGCTATCCTTCTGTCTGCTGTGTTCCAAGTATATGCTGTGTGGTTGGTAATTGTTGTATACCTAGTGGCAAATAAATTATATTGGATACAATTTTAAAGACATAAATATACACGCCTATAAAACTCAGAAAGGTAAGTATAGTTACTGCAAGTACAGTTAAAATGTTAGTGCAAGTACTCTTTAGTTGTGTCAGCAATAGTGCTAACACTTAATTTTATTATCACTCATTCCCTTCCCCATCTCATAAATAGGCAGCTTTAGTGTACAAAAAAAAATAAAGGCTATTTTGTTTCCTGCCACCATCTCATCAGTGCTCGTAAATGAATTGTTAACCTCCTTGGAACAAAATGGAATTTATTAAAAAATGTATGCTAGCTTTCCTTGAGTAAACAATTTATCCTCTCTCTCAAGGCTAAAGGCAGGTTTGGGCCATGAAGGTTAATGCGTTTTTACTGTAGAGCTGGATTAAAGAATGCGCTTGAATAGTCAAGATTCCCCAGTAGTGTTAGAAAGCAGCAATTAAAGGTGGGAGCTTGGTGATTTCAAACAAACTTTCAGAGCACTGATGATGAGCTTCTGGTGAGAATACACATGCCAGAAGCTTGTGGGATACCAGCCTGCATCCAGCTATGGAAACAGCTAAATGTGTGTTCAGTCATGCAAGTCCATTAATCGCTTTGTTAGAGACACATGAGCTATATAGAAGACTAAAATAATAATTTTTAAAAATATTCCCATTTAAAAATGGAAGAGAATATCAACAAAAGTGTGAATAGTTTTAACATTCATGTTCAGTCAGAAAAATATGAGAAAAATTGGTGATTGTGACATATTAATTAAACAAATGTGGATATATTTGTACCACAAGGTTTAAATTTCCTCTTAACCATCCATCTGTAGAAAAATTAACTGTACCAATCCATTTTGGGGTCAAATCCTATCCGGGGGGGGAGGGGGGCATAAATAAATATAATTATTTTAATAATGATGCTTCAAGAAACCCCTACAAATATGGTAGAAGTTATTAAGCATTCACTATTTGCAATTTTTCAGAAAGCACAGCTTTATTGAGCATTTTCTAGTAAAACAATATAGATACACATAATTCACCTGGAGCACCAATACAGCCCAATGAAGAGTAACAAAAGCCTACACACGTGCAAAGTCTGTATGGAGACTTTTGAACATTACACAAATTGTATACATATAACAGTTGTACAACTATAAAAGTGCAATAATACTGAGTTGAGAATTCCCAGTAACAATGACAACAAATTTCCAAACTGTGCAACCATACTACTTGAGCAATCTGTGCAAAATCCAAAACTGAACACATAGGACAGACAAAATAGTTACATGAAGTGTTTTGATTTTCTCTAATTTTGTCAATCACAGTGACACCTACACTTTGATTGCTCCTTTGATATAGCTTTCTGGAGTTAAAACACATATGGTCAAGCAGTCCAAAAACAAGAATGAGGGCTTAAATGACACAATTAAGGGATATATCAAACTTGTCTCTTGGATTCTACAGTGTTGTTCTTTTCCACCACAGATATCTACACAAACTCTATCAGACACCATTTCTGTTAGGAGCTATGATCAAAAACCAGATGTTCCTCACAATGTGTGTCCCAATGCCAAGACTGTCTAGCTATTCCGTTGCTTTCGGTGACATGCACATATCATTTCAATGTACATTCAGATGTGGATCCTGTCCTTCAATTCCATTGCTTTAAATAGAATGTTTCTTCAAATGCACATTCAGTAATGATTATTAATCCTTCTGTCCAACTTCATTTATGCAAGAGTTTCTTCATCCTGTCACCATCACCGTCCCCCATGTCAAACTACAAAAGAATTTGCAGGGGCAACTTGCAATAGTTTCTGCACTTAATGGGAATTTAACTGCAGAGAGTGCTGACATAAGGAGGGTATGCATCAGCAGTACAATAAATGAGCTGAAAATTAAATATTTCTGATTACTACTGTAGTTGCACCAGTATTGTAACCTGACTGTTTTTATTGGCCTAATCTGGCTCCCTGTGGGTATAACAGCAGTGCCTGGTACCACTGACCAAGTGGCTGCAGCTTTCGCCCAAAGCATTGTTTACATGCAGTGCAAAGCAAAGACAAAGTGAGAAATTGCCAACACTAAGGGCCATTTGAGCAGCCACAGAGCCAGCTCATTGCCAGACACATTTGGGTTGTTTTATTTTGCTCTGTTCTAAGATCTTTTAAAAACTAAAATGAAGATAGCTTTCTACCAGTAAAGCATGTTGAAATCAGTGTTTATTTTGTGAATACTGAAACAGATTTAATAATAACAGATACATAATAGTTTGTGGGGGAAACTTGAAAATGCATCAAACAGGATTAACAAATGTTGTCATAATTTACTACAGGTAGATGTTATTCAATTGTTGATCGTGAAATATTTGGTTCAGTTTATTCTGATTCCAAGTGTAAACTAATCCCTCTTATTCTGCAATGAGAAACATTTGGGAAAACCGAATGAACAGATTATGTAAAAGGCTTGACCAGAATGTCCTCAAACATTTCCATGTGTTTAGATATCAGACACTGGCACCTACACTTGTGTTGCCACAAGTTCAAGCGGGGAAACATCTTGGAGTGCTGTGCTAGATGTGACAGGTAAGCCATACCGAGCTATTTTTTTAAAATAAAACGGAAGTGTTTTATGTGTGGGTACATGTGTTAGATTGTGCATGTGTTACATGTGGGGGAGTGAGATATTGCATGTCCGTGTGTGTATTTGAAAGGCATGTGATGGTGTGCATATCCAGATCTGCTAGCTTTTGGAATGTAGCACTGACAGCTTTTGACTTGTTTGTTTGTTTATTTATTTAGTCTAGCCATTAGAAGCCATTCTAAAAAAGACAATACATAAAACAGAGTAAAAACAGAATAAAATATATTAGACAGTTAAAATAATTATGAAAACCAGACATTCTCATAGAGAACACACTAGAGATAACAAATATATCCATTTCAGTTTTTCTCAGTTTCTAAAGTTTAGTACATTCCCTTTCTGCATAAAAATGCAGATAAATTTCTTCCAACATACTCATTTTTTATGTGATTTTTCCTAATATGTACATTATTTGCAAGCAATCTTTATCGATGCAATGCATTTTTGTACATTATTTTCCCCTAATATATACATCTTCTGACTACAGGGAAAATTTGTATGAAGAGTGAATTTTGAAGAATAGCTGTGTTTTAGTTTCCATATTGGTTCTGGAAGTGTGGATTAGACATATTCACATTAAAAAGTGAAATAATCAAATTTCTCCCCAAACCTGAAGCAGAAGACTCTTTCCATGTGAGAACCCTACTAGAAATTGTATGCCATTTTACATGAACAAAGGCGCCCATGCAGCTATAAATACATAACCTTGGGGTGGGATTTACCTAATAAGCCCCATCTGCAGAAGCCCTGCACAAGGACTTTCAGTTTTGTAACAATGTTGTCTCTCCTTCGTCACATGCTCCTCAAAATTGGCTCAGGGTGGGTCAGGACAAACCCCAGAAATGTTGATGGGGCAAGGAGAGAAAAGAACATTCAGTCTGGCAAGCTGAAATGCTTGTGCAGATGGAATGATTGAAAGAGTGGAATGTTGAATTCCACCCTTTGTTTGAGTGTTCAATAAATGGTCAGAGGAGGATGGGCAGAGTCTGCCACCTTTTCTATGGGTGCATTAATTGGGCATATGAGTTGGATGTCTGAACAGGACTACTGTGTATTTTAAATATGTTTTTGATGTTTTGTTTTTACTTCACCTTTATTAAACAGATTTTATTTTCAAAATATAAGCATTTGTCTCCCACAGAATCTGGAGGAGCAGCCGTCAGCAGAAATTATGATTCAAATGACCTCCCTGGACCACCATCCAAGCCTCAGGTCATGGATGTCACTAAGAATAGTGTCACCTTGTCTTGGCAGCCAGGCACCCCTGGAAACCTCCCAACTAGTGCATATATCATTGAGGCTTTTAGGTATGTTACAAATTCCATTTTCCTTATGCATTGATACAGTTAGGGGGATCTGCACGTTTGAACAAACTCATTTTGAAAGGTTAAGACATGATAATTCTGTTCTAAAATCTTATTTATGAACCTTCTGTTTTAAAGGAATATTTCAAAAAACATACTTGGTTTGTTGGATTTACAGGAATATATACTGAGGTGGAATCTAGACACATATAAAAACTGCTGTGAAAATTCTTTTTCTTAAAGTATTTTTTAAAAAATACATTGAATTTTCCATAAGGCTCACCGTCACCATCTAGTGTCACATTGTATATTGCACTGAAAACACACTTAAAACATTTTATTTGCAGCTGTATAGCTGAGACCAGAGTCTGCTTTTGTCTTGGAAGCAATACAAACACACAGCACTGTCATTCACACTAGGTTTTTATCAGTAATTCTCAGTATCATTAAAAGCAGATAGAATTCTTTATTGATAACATTTTGTTGGGCTTCCACACATTCATCTTCTAAATAATATAAAGCCTGGAGGGGGGGAAAGGTGCTCTCTAACCTTCGTAACATCCATTTTGACCTGGCAGTAAACCACAGTAATATCCCATCAGGTTTCAAAGGTGTCGTGTATTTAAGAGATATTTTGTAGCACAACAAAAGCCTATGACCTCAGTTTATTTCTACAGAAGACCAGTTCAATAACTAGACACTGGGAACATAGTCATTCAATAATATTCTTTTGCAGATGTGCTTTGGAACAGCTGTAATTTTGCTTGTAAACTTTGTGCAAAGAGGACAAGAGAATTTTAACCATATTCTATTAAAATTATTCTTTTAGAAATTTGTTCTTCTCAACATTCTTCCCCCATCTCATTTCTATTTTACAGGAATTTTTCTAACAGGCTATTAACATTATCAGCATTTATTGTGAGCTGTGTGGCTTTGGTTTTGTACTCCTTGTTGATTGATTCACCTGAAACAATCAGAACTATTTAATGATCTTAATAGTGTATGTAAACTTTCCCCCTCCTTCTGTGGCAGCGGACTGAAACTTGATCTGAGTGTTTTCTAACTTTGTGTTGCTTTGATCTATAGTCTTCCAATATATTTTCATTGCAGTCAGTCGGTGAGCAATAGCTGGCAAACAGTTGCTAACCATGTAAAAACGACACCTTACACTGTGAGAGGACTCCGTCCAAACACCATCTACCTGTTTATGGTGAGAGCTATCAACTCACAAGGTTTGAGTGATCCCAGCACCATGTCAGACCCTGTCCGAACACAAGGTAACTTCATTCTGTTTTTCAGGAGCATGATGGCAGTTATAGTAATATATAAAGTAGCTGTCCTCTCTCTTTGTCACACTCTACCAATATGCTTTCACGACCTAGCATGACAAAGAAATAGAACCCAGGACAGGGCTATGCAGAAGGGAGAGTACTGGAAGCAAACATTGATTCAGTTTGCAGCAGCAGCGAAAAAGCCAAATTCTGTCTAGGAAGTTACAGTCATACCTTGGAAGTCAAACGGAATCCATTCTAGAAGTTGGTTCGACTTCACAAATGCTCGGAAACTGGAACACTCAGTTCCGGGTTTCTGTCTCTATCAGAGAAGCATACTACTAATTGTGAATGGTGTGAGGCTTCTTAAGATTGCCTGGTCACCATCACCTAGTGAAGCTGATTGGCAAGAAATTCAGGACTCACAGAAGACAGTAATTTTTTGTACAACAATTAATGTTTGCAATTTTCTGTCACAAGTTTTTGGTTAAGATGACTTAAAACGGGTTAAACAACATTGTGTAGCATACATGTATAGAAAATGGATAGAAATGAAACTTCCATGTTCAGAGGCAGTTCACCTGAGAATACTACATGCTGTGGACAAATAGGGGAGGGCTGTCATCCCAGAAGTCATCTGACTGAGCAGTGTTGGAAACCAGAGTACTGAACTACATGAACTCTTTATTGAATTCACCTGGGTCTGCTTCTATCTCTTTTCACCTCAGCTATGAAACTCACTGGGTGAGATTGGGCCAGACACTCTGTTAACCTTATCTTCTTTTCAGGGTTTTTGCTGCTGTTTAGTTTTATTTATTAAATTTATTTATTGTTTCACGCAACTGAAATGAGTCCTAAAGCAATGGTTAAGATAAGTAAAAAAACAAACTTGTACATTAAAATATATAGTATAACAATACAAACATACATGATATCCACATCCAGAGCAAGAAAAAAACACCAGAAATAGCTGTGATGTTTTCTGGAGGAAGAGAAATCCACATATGTAGTTTATCTTGAAATCTTTGGAAGAAGGACTTGATTTATGATTTTCCCTAACCAAAGCCAGGAAAAAGGGGGACAATCCTGAAGAAATGAGTGTAGTGAATTATTCATTCCATGAGCAGTCTGAAGGATGGCAGCACAACAGGCCCTTTCTGTGATGGCTCCCTGTTTGTGGAATGCTCTTCCCAGGGATGTTCACCTGGTGACTCCATTACATATCTTTAGGCGCCAGGCAAAAATGTTTCTCTATAACCAGGCCTTTAGCTAATGAACATTCTATGGCCTTTTAAAGAGTTGTGGTTTTTTGTGTGGTTTTTTTGAAGGGGGAATTATTGGTGTGTTTTGGTTTTTATTATGTATTTTGTGTTTTCATTTTGTATTTTTATGTTGTGAACCACCCTATGATATTTGGATGAAAGGGACTATACAAATTATTATTATTATTATTATTATTATTATTAATGTTTGAACATTCTCTCATTGATTTGCATACATCTGTTAATTTTAGATAGTTTGTTTTATTACTTTATATGGGGTTTTTTGTTTTGTTTTGCAGCATGCAAGCCATGCCACTTAAATCCTTCTCTCCTGTTAATCTTAGGCCCTTCATATGCCTAATGTAAGCCTCTGTCCTTGACATCCATAGTAGTAACCAGAGCAAGTGGCAGGGCCAGGTGATGAAGCAGGGAGGAATAGGAAAGGATGGCTGGGGAAAGGATCTGTTTCCATCCTGTTGAGCTTTATAAACATTTCACCAAGGCCAAATGTATGGAAGCTGCTGACTTTTGTCCTTTTGTCATTCAGGCATCCCATGAATGATATTCTGGGGCAGAGAATGATGGATGATAAAAGCAGTATGCATATAAGTGCTGAGAATGTGTGTGTGTTTTTGTAGGGCTCCTACACCTTTGCAATGGGAAACAAGCTGCATTAAGCATGTGTACAGGTGTAAAGGTAAAGGCATTGAGCATGTGTAAAGGTAAATTAGGTCCAGTCACAGATGACTCTATGGTTGCGGCACTCATCTCGCTTTATTGGCCAAGGGAGCCGGTGTACAGCTTCCGGGTCATGTGGCCAGCATGACTAAGCCACTTCTGGTGAACCAGAGCAGCGCAAGGAAATGCCGTTTACCTTCCCGCCAGAGCAGTGCCTATTTATCTGCTTGCACTGCGTGCTTTCAGACTGCTAGGTTGGCAGGAGCAGGGACCGAGCAACGGGAGCTTACCCCGTTGCGGGGATTTGAACCACCGACCTTCCGATCTGCCCTAGGCTCTGTGGTTTAACCCACAGCACCACCCGCGTCCCATCATGCCTTATGTACATGATGATAAATCTGAGTCCATCTCCTTTCCTCTTTGCCTCTGCAGCAAGGACCTGGAGAGCTATGGGTTCTCTCTCCTTCTTTACATATTGGTGGGCACTAACTAGTTACTATAATAAAAAGCATACACCACCAAAAGTATTACTTTTAAGTAAGTTAATACAGGCAAAAGCACAAACCAAAGCAGTTATTTTGGCTTTAGCTAGCCTCTGTTTCTTGGACACACTTCCATTCAAAGGCGTATTATTATTATTATTATCATCATCATCATCATCATCATCATCATCTTTGGCTTAGCTCCGTGTGGCATGGAAGTACCTGAGACCAGAGAGGAGCAAAGCAGCTGCAAACTTCTCAGGAGCTCACATGTTCCTGCAGTCCCACCAAACCATTGTTTACATGTTATGCAAACCAGGCCAGTGAGGTATAGCTCATCGGTAACATATTTTACCCCAGTTCATTACTACTGGGACTTTTAAATCACATGTGAAGGAAGAGGGAAATCTTCCAATTTTCACTTATTTTCAAGAATAATGCAGTCATCTAGCCCCATGTGTCTGTTTAGAGACAGAGACATGCACACACACACACATACCTAGTACCGAAGACTATATAAAGGGATAATACATGCATGGGATAACATATGCAGTTACGTAGTTTTGTCAGTTATCGCCTACTGCACATATTTTTCGAATATTTAGAGGGGGAAGCAGAATTGCACACTGGCCCCTGCTCCTAATCCCCATGTGCTGCATTGGGTTTGGATGCTAGGGGAGTGCCTCAAATTATTGCCATCCATTCAGCAAATCAGATGTAGCCAGTTTCCTTTGCTTCCTGGACTCACTATGAGTGCCTTAGCACGCTGGCCTTTATGTTGTTAATATCATCCAGCTCTGCAAGGAGAGACCGCATTTTGCATCAGTATGTCAGATTTTACCTGACAGACTGACAAAAGATTTTATTTCATTAAAACAGTTCTTTTCTTTACTTTCTGCGTGCGTTGTAGTTTCTATTTTCACAAGCTGTCTGCCAGCCACATGTGCTCCAGCATGTATAACACTGACAGCCTTTGTGGTATCCTATAGTTTAGCGAAATTAAATAATGAATTCAAATGACACTTAGCATAATGTTTTGATGTAATTTCAAATGCGGTTCTCATCCAGCCCGGCCTTACAAAGAAAGCTGACATCCAAGGAAAGAGCCTATTCACACTAGCCATTACAAAGGAAAGAATCAGCTAAAAGCACTGATGCATGATATCATTTGCAATAGGTATCTATGACCACAGGCCTTAGTGTCTTGAAATAACTCTAGCAAATACAATTATATATTATGGTTACTTTTATACCAACAAATTAAAATTGTAGCTTAGTAATGGAAGGGCTGTTTTTGTCAGATTCCATTTTCTCCTTTATGCAGCTCATCTCGCTTTTTCTTTTTGGAGCTGTTGTGAGGTTGCCTTGAGTGGGAGCAGATTGCTCTGATCCCTTCAGAGATATGTTGAGTCTGATGGCGCCATAACTGGTCTCTGTCCCACCAAACAATTTCCGTCATTCTCAGTACAAAAGCATACCAAGTCCTTCCCAAGTCCCACTGTAGCACAACCCCTCAGGTCCTGCTGCAACTGAAGTTCCATCACTTATCAGAACCACACACTTGATCCATACAATAATTATATAAATAAAGAAGAAGAAATTGTTGGCAATAGAAATGTCATGGTTCAGCTAAGCTGTCATTAATAAAATGAATGTATCTCGAAGGCTTATTTTTGTCTTTGAGAAAGTGCTAGTTACAAAAAGTACCCATACAAGCTTTGAAATTTTGACAGAAAATGTTTCCTACATTTATTTGGGAGGGCAAAGAATCATGAGTGTCTTTCCATAATCAGAAAGAGAAAAGTCACCTTAGCCTATCCAAACATGGCTATA
This sequence comes from Podarcis tiliguerta, assembly GCF_965153285.1. Taxonomy (NCBI): domain Eukaryota; kingdom Metazoa; phylum Chordata; class Lepidosauria; order Squamata; family Lacertidae; genus Podarcis; species Podarcis tiliguerta. Next base: position 44,185,455 of record NC_139537.1, on the reverse strand, counting down.
TATATATTTTTTGCAATGAGACTGAAAATTAAATACAGATGGATCAGTTAATAGAGAGACATGCATGGTATGAAATAACAAGACAGTTATAAGAGCCCGTTGTCTCCCTTTATCCTGGTTTTACCCAGGTAAATGTTAAAAGCTGGATATAATGTCTTATTTTATATATTGATTCAGTACTATAAGCCTCAGGTAAGAATATTTCAGTCCACATCTGTCTGTATTGAGTTCTTCTATTTTTAATCCATGGTCTTAATCATATCCAGGTCTTCCATATAGTTAAAACAAGGGTTTTTAAGATTTAGGGGCATATTTTTGGATGACTAATTGGACTTACAAGATGATATTAAAAATGGTTTGAGATATCATTTAAATATGGTGCTAACAAGTGGAACACTAATTTGGGTTATTTTGAAAAATCAGCTGATTTAAAATATCCTAAAGGAATGTTTTCTAAATCAGTTGCAATTTTTGTCTGCTAACTACTGTATACAACTAATTTGAAACTGAGATGAAGGAAAATGCTAGGCAGAACCATTGCAGTGTATTGACTGGTATGGCTAAAGGTTCTGGTCATTCAATTTGTAAAAGAAAGACAGCCATTTTAAATAAGCTATGATTAGCATATGGTAATTGTTCATCATTGTTGAATATGTGATCTGCCTTCCCCCTTTTTGTGTATACTGTATAGTGGAAATGTCCTACCATGATACTATATTGGGTTTATACAAGAGATTAAGGAGACAACAAAATACAGTTTACCTTTAAATACATATATTATGGAGCTTTCTGGGTGGAATAATGGGGGAATGAATATTAATCTCTCATTATTAACAGCATCTAAGTTTATTGTTGCCAAAGTTAGTGCAGTACAAAATTCCAACAATAAAGCCATGGATTGCCATAATACGGCACACAGAGCATAAATTCTAAATTTACTAAAACGGTGAAGCTTGGGGAAAAGAAGGAAAAGAATATAAGCTTTTGTGGGAAATACTGCATCTTTTATTTTGTAACACACACCCACATGCACGCACACTTAGTTGGTCTCTAAGGTGCTACTGGAAGGATTTTTTAAATTTTGTTGTGACTACAGCAGACCAACACGAATTCTACTGTTATGTTTCAAGGCCTTTTAATAAAACTCTGAAATATCATTGCAAGTAATGCACACAGTTTTAATTGGGGAAAATAATTTGCTTAAATTTTGAATCTGGCCTGCCAGTTCATGGCACATCAAGGCTGTTATTATTTTAGTGTTTCAAAGCTTTCACATCATACATCTTTAGGTAATTAGAATATGTAAGAATGTATCTATAATAGTTAATAGGTTTCATATATTACCATATGTGAAAATACAAAATGTTTCCTCCATGCCCTGTTAGGTCTACAGTTCAGTCTCATCCACTGCATTAATTGAAAACCAACTAACTAATTCCAGTAAGGATATTGAATTAAATATTCATTAAGCTTTTTAGTCATCACAATGAATTAATTATTCTGATTGGCTTTCCTCATGTGTGTTTGACCCAACAGATATCAGCCCACCAGCGCAAGGCGTGGATCACAGGCAGGTGCAAAAAGAGCTTGGGGATGTCATTGTGCGGCTTCATAATCCTGTTGTGCTAACCCCTACCACTGTCCAAGTGACCTGGACGGTAAGATTTTTGTGAATATACAGCGAAAGCTCTACTCTTTCCCTTTTAATTCCTTTTATTATTTTTTCCCTGGAGACCTCCCAAAATGCACGATGAAAGCCTGTATCCCCGTACATACAGCACAACTTATAAAAATAAATGCTCATATTTTGTTTTTGAAGTTGAAAAGTAATTTAAGAAGCGTAGTAACAAAAACAAGCAGCCACACACCCAGCAACTTTCACAGTAACTGCTCTTGGAATTATGCTTTCTGGCTTTTACAGTGAAAGTATGCCATTGCGCTCTCGCTCTCGCTCTGTGTGTGTGTGTGTGTGTGTGTGTGTGTGTGTATGTTTCTAATGTGGGGGTTAATATAGTATTCTGTTTGCCCTGGTAAACCTAATATTTTAGTCAAAGAGAGCCATTCTAAAGTGAAATGCACAGACATGGGATCACCTGAAGATGTACACTCAGTAGAAGAAACGTATCTAGAAATATCTAAGGCTGATTGAACAGTATACTTCTATAGAATATGTACCTATTAAGTGATCCACAAGTTTAGTATGAACTTTTGTAACTGGTTGTTGATTTTCTGGAGCATTTGCAAATGAAATGAAGCTCCACCGTTCTCCTGCAAAGGTATCTTTGTGCTTTGTTCCTCTTGCCAGTCTTAATTTTGTGAGTCATTTTTTTCCATAAGGACAATGCACCACATACTCTTGTGCCAAGCATTCAAGTTCACACCTTTTCAGTCCTTCCAGATCGTTACTATAACCATACATGCAGCCACCAAGAAAAATCCAATTAATTTTTAATTCTTTATGGTGATTACGATTAGACAATGAGAATCATGCAAGGGCTTCTGTATATACGTTTTTGTTTAACCTGAAAAGATCCAGGTGAATGAAAAGCACTGCACTGGCACAGTTACATTACTCTTTCGAAGACCGACAGTTTCCATGACATTGCTGTACAGCACACAGAATTTTAACTACATGTTTATTTTCTTATAACAAAGATGTCTTAGCAGAATGTATCTTGAAGCTTGCTGTAAAGCAGAAGTGATATTTACAAGATTCTTCAGCGTAGATATCCTGCTGAGTGATCAAAATTATACAGTGATATTTTAATACTTCTCTGTCCAGTTCCATGCAATGGGCCTTCTTCCCAGAAGACTCGGTTTCCTAATGACCTTTTGTAGTAATCTACTTCCTTCCTAGAAGGATTCTCTGATTCATGCCTAAGGTAAAGAATGGTATTTGATTCTGTAGTATGAGCTTCAGTGGTATCAAAGCCACTATCATCTTGGCATTACCTACAACATTCCTGTTCAAGCAATGATGTTTGTAAATTTGATGCTATTAGAGAGAAAGCTTCAAAATGTTGCATTTCTTTTCCCACTACTTTTGGGAAGGAATTTGTAACCATAGAAGCAAAACTTATCTAGACCGCAAAATTAGTAGCTCTGTCCTTCAGGCTATTTCCCTCTGGGGTAGCAGGTGGGGGAGGGATTACCACAGATGGGAATTCACCAAGGAAGCACAAAGTGCAACAAGGAATATATTTTTGCAATATGAATTTTGCTATAGGCATAGGAGCAATGAAACATGGGGAAGACAATGAAACATGGGGAAGACATGTGAAACCTAAATAATTTGGGATATATGTTATATTCATGAAAGAAATAATATAATTGTGTGCTGTAGAGCTATGGCTATCTCTAAACATTTGGGCACCCTGTACCTCAGTCCTGCACTCATGCATTTTCATTACCTTCATCAAACTCACAAAGCCTTTGTGAGGATGAAATGGGGGGAGGAGAGCCATGTACACCACCTTGAGATCCTTGGAAGATAAAGGTGGCATATAAAACAGACAGACAGACAGACAGACAGACAGACAGACAGACAGACATTACCAGGTGTGCCATAGAGGTAGAAGCAAAAAGCATTGAGTAGCTTACTTACAGTTGCCCCTACAGCACTGACATGGGCCTGGTATAAAAGCAAACTCCATTCAGTTAGCAGAATCCTGCCTTGTTAAGTGATTGAAGTGATATTAATATTTTAGGCAGATTTGAAACAGAGTTGATAGAGGTCATTTGGTCACAGTCTGCTGAAATATCAAATCTTGAGAAATCCAATGCAAGCAGTATGTGTTAGGGAGAACCAAAAGGAAGTGAGTAAAATCTCCCTTTTTGCTACTGTTCTTTCACAATGAAAAGGGACACATATTTCTTACTGCAAAGCAAAATAACAATTATTATGATTACTAATTCCAATTTACATGCTAGAGGAGAAAAGCAGTGACCCACTACCAACCAGGCAGCACACAATACCCACCAGAGACATGTGAAAATTGCTTCAGGGAGGAAACAGAAAAGGAAGAGAAAAGTCAGAGCAGCTAATTAAAAAGTTTCCAGCACCCAGGACAAAACCAATTAATTATCCAGTATCCAAAATAACATCCATATTATCCAGAGAGTGAAGCCAGGATTATTAACTTAACACAAAGACCCAGTACAAGTAGCTGGCAAATGCCAGATGAGTAATGACCCTTTGTTTTTACCTTTTGCAATTTGGAATTTGGTTAGGCAGGAGACAGGCAATATGTTTTTGGCAGTCTGACTGCTGGCAGGCAACTTTCGGCCACTCCCACTTTCTGTTCTACTCTTGTTATTTCTGTCAACAGTTATTTGGAAATCCTCCCCTCTGTTGCAAAGTTTTATTGTTTGAAAATATAAATACCTTCTATATAACTACGGTATAGCATGAAGCTAACGAGATAGGAGGGAAATGATGTTGAAAAATGACACTATCAACCATCAAGGCCCTTTTATTCTAAAAAAAGCAGATAATTTAATTTATGCCCAAAACAAAAGCAGCAGTTTTATAGTAACTTTACATTCCTATAATTAGATTTTAAAATACTGTTATCTCCCATTGTATGCATTTTTATTTCATTTAAAAATAAAAAATAATGCTGTACTATTTCATCCACTAAGATTATAATGGGATGGGAAATCATCAGATTTATTATTATTATTATTATTATTATTAGTAGTAACTTTGAAACATTTTTTTTCCTGCCAAAATCTCTGAGTGTTGCCTCTTGGCTGTCTCTCGTAAGCTACTTTGCAGTTTGCCAAACAGAACACCTGGAATGAACATTCGAAAAGGGAGCCAATCTTGTAGGAGAATCTGAGTAGCAAGCTAATTGGTGTTTCCTCCTGCCACCTCTTGTCTATTTCTTCTGATGTAGGTGGTCATATTGTATGCCTAGACCTCACACCATTGATGAACTGTTACCAAGGAACAGATTTGCATCCACTATAAGCTATGGCCACAATCTAGCACAGTCAAAAGGGCTTTCTTAAATTAGGATTTGAGGAAGGGGAAGAACCTATGCACTTGAAAGAAATTCCTCCCTTACTAAATTTAGTATGCCATTATGTAATAACTTGTAAACTGGTTATCTGTACTACCTTGCTAGATTATAAGGAAAATCTTGGTATTCCCCTGCTGGCTTGGAGCTTTGCTCAGGTCTATGATTACCTTGCTAAGTGGCAGATTAGCTTGCAAAGTGATTGCGTGGTAAATTAGCTCTAGGTAAAGTGGTGAAGAGACTTACCATATATCTGTCCTGATCAGAAATCTAGGGGAATTCGAAGATTCTTCTCAACACATGGTAGGACAAGTTCTGAAGACCATACCAGGCGGTTATTGTGATACCATGATAGGTTTCCAGTTGGACACATCATAATCTCTATTCACGCATAATGTCTGGATTGTAAGTAGTAGAGCCAACTGTGGAATTCTGTAAGGCTTCTTTTCATAGCAAAAATGTGATCATACAGTTGACAATCTGACAACACAGAATTGCTAACAAAGCCAGCTCATGTTTCTCTTGTATTTACAGAAGCCAAAATTAAAATCAGTCACATTCATATCTATCGTGCTTCACTGTTCCACTTAATTAGAGAACAGCATCGATAACACATGGCCTCGCATTTTTTCAGTAACACAGAAATTATAACTTGCCTTGGATAATACATAATAGTTACTGAGAGTGACATATGATTAGTTCAGTCTATTACAAAGACCACCAAAAGTAAGGAATCATTTTGAAACAGTGGCTGAGTCTTTAAAACTGTTTTGTTTTTATAGTATTCATGGGTTTAACCATGCCCAATACAGCATTTTTAAAAATTTCTGATTCTTTGCTCATCCATAGCTCAGATCAGTAGCAATTTTAATGAATTTTGCATTATAGTTCTTACTATCTTTCTTATGATATTAATAAATATGTACCGGTAATTAAGGAGGAATTCTTCAAATTTCAATGTGTCACAGAAATTAACCTTTAATAATAATAATATTTGTTTGCAAGAACATAATATATGAATTAAAAGTTTTGAAATTTGTCCAGAAGTTAAAAGTCTGAAAGTGGTTATTCTCAACTATATTGGGTAATTTTAGCAAGACTGTTTAGGAGATCTGGCATCAGCTTCTGGCTATGTAGAGTTTTATTGATAGAGTATTAAACATTATCTAATGATGGTAACTGTTCTATAGGTTACAAGGTACATTAAACAAAATATTAACAAAGAGGGGAACGGCCTTGATTACCATTATATTTTGACCTTACAAATACTTGTGACAGTGCTATTGCTTGAATTCGTTGCTGGTTCCAATAGTTTTATTAGCACTTTTTAGTATACAGTATTATTTGCAATCCTTTCATCCTCATAAGCAGACATGTGAGGTAGTTCATTAAAATGCATACTTTAATTAAAACTGGAGTATCTTGAAAGTCTCTGAAGTGTATACTTTCAGTGTAACATGTGTATGATGTGTGACAGCTATTTGATGGTCATTTGTGTTTAACAAGGAGAGAGTTCACAGGGTGGATGCTATTCTGTGTACATATTATCAAGGTATACATATTACCAAGAAACAAAGCATGACCACTCTTGTGTTCCACTGATTGATACAGGAGTGGGTTTTGTCAGCCTGTAGTCTGCCATCTGCCTTACTAGTGGGCTAAGCAGGATCTTGATCATCCCTAGATATTGCCCATGCTCTGTTTTCATATAGGACATTGTTGTTACCTGTATACTTAGCATGGATGATAGTTTTTTGCTCAACGATGTTTAAGCGTAACATAGAACACCTATGATATAACTGTTAGAACACGCTTTACTAAGCAAATTTGAGTTCCTTTAATGTTCTCAGAATCACTTATTAGACACATAGTGAGAATGAATCAGAACCAGATATAGTTAGTTGAACCTAGGTACCATTGAAATCAATAAACTTACTCATGATTTTAGGTTGCATTGAAGGAAACTAAGTTCAGCTAACTTAGTCTGAATCCATCACACATTAATCAATTGTTAATTGGGAAAAAAGGTTTTGGACTTTTATATCCATGACAACATTTTTCCATATGGAATGTTTATTTTATTCATTCATTCATATATCCCACCTTTTAAGAAACCTCCTTGCTAGGCAGCATTTCTGTATCATCCAGTGGTACTGTAGACCTTTATGAGAGCTGGATATAAAAACAGATGTCACTATAACACACCAAGAATGTGCTGACAAACCACAGTTGTAAACTTCTTTGCAATTATTGCTGCTGCTGCCAGCATTATAGTACCTAGCTACTATTTAGAAACCAAAGTGACATTTGGGATCTAGGAACTATGCAACAAATCTTGCTTCAACCCAGCACATTGCTCATTTTGTGGCCAGGATACATAACTGATATATGTAACTATGAACAGGGGTACAAATCAGGAGTGGACAGTGTCATAGGGCAACAGAGCTTACCTTACCTGTTGACAGCTGAGTCACTGCCACTTATCAAGAAGGAGAAGAAAATAGAGAGGTGAAGCAACAGAGGTCAGTATGGTGCAAATGCATTGGTGGAACCAATTCAGCACTCTTGCTGGTATTTTTATACCGGCAAGTTCTGACTCCCCCCCCCCTTGCCCCTTCCATTCCTGGTAAATAGTAGTGACTCTTATGATGGGAGGTCAGGTGAGCCCAACTGTCTCACCACGCCATCCACTACCGGTACAAATATTTTTATTTATTGTTTGCAAAATTTAAGATCCGAATAATTTGTAATGCATATTTTAAACATACTTTCTCCAAATACAGCGGTGCCCCGCAAGACGAATGCCTTGCAAGACGGAAAACCCGCTAGACGAAAGGGTTTTCCGTTTTGGAGGTGCTTCGCAAAACAAATTTCCTATGGGCTTGCTTCGCAAGACGAAAATGTCTTGCGAGTTCCTGCGATTTTTTTTCGCTCCCCACCCCCTTTTTCTAAGGCACTAAACTGCTAATAGCCTTTTAGCAGCTAATCCGCTAATCCCTTAAGCCTTTAATAGCCGCTAATAGCCGCTAAACCGCTAATAGCGCTAATCCGCTAATAGGGTTGCTTCGCAAGACGAAAAAAACCGCAAGACGAAGAGACTCGCGGAACGGATTCTTTTCGTCTTGCGAGGCACCACTGTACACATTTCTAAGTGTGTTTTCTCTCAGAATGCACATTTGTAAACACATGTTGACACTAAGTAGGGTCAGGAAGTACAGAACTCATTGGGATAACATTAGTCCAGGAACTGCAGATCAGGTCTGTTTGTATTATTAGAAATGACCATGATTGATTTCTTCCAACAACCCTACCTGGAAATATCGACCTTCCTTGGGAACTCTTCTGCTAATGAATGGCTGCTGGGTGTGATTAATAAAAGATGATGGAAAATTACTCTACATATCTTCAAAGCCACTTTTAGCATTTGGACCACATATTCTCTAGAGTTGAGTTCTTTCATTGAAAGAAACATTGGTACTATATTCAGGGTCAAATCAAGCCCTGCTTCTAGGAAGAGGAGAAAATGAGGGGAAGGGATGTGTATGTATGAAAAGCAGAGGAAGTAAGATACAGAAAAAGAAAGGTGGAGAAGGATGGGGGGAAATAGCAGGGGAACAAATAGGTTTGAAATATTTTGTTAAAATGAGAAAAAGGAAGGTTGAGGTTAACAATAATATGAAAAAGCAACAGAGTTATTGATAAATTAAAGCATGGTGAAATGAGAGGGGAGAGCGCAGGATGACAAATGAGAGAATTGTGTTGGGAAATTGGGAGGCGTTAAGACCCTGCACTCAGGAGCAAGTGTGGGAGGAGAAGATACTTGGTTCCTGTCCTGTTCAGCAATTCAGTGCAGTATCAAAGAGTACACTCTTTGAATGTAATGGGCATGACTAACATAGGTCCATTAATTTCATTGGCATAGCTGTCAACCTTCCCTTTTTTTTGCGGGAAATTCCCTTATTCCAGCGCTGTTTCCCGCTGCTATCCCAGATTGTTAGATATTCCGTAGACTGTCCGCAGGATAGGTGATCCCTTATTTTCAAATCTGAAAGTTGACAGCTATGTTCATTGGGTCTAGCCTGAGTAGAACTTAATTGAATACCACCCTCTGCCTTCAACATCCAAGACCAGTTTTTAAGTTAGCACTGTCACCTGGGCTACCAGATTTTTGCAAGCCTGCCTCTGAGTGTGAGCAAAGGACGTAAGCCCACTACTATAATTTAGATATGACCATTTTTAAAGCTTAAATTTGGTGGCTTAAACAAGACTATCTTAAGTCATGTAGCTTTATTCATGTTATGTCTTGGTAGGAAGACTCTGCGGAAGGGTGGGCGCTGCTGAGCATTGATGACTGGAAGAGAGCAGGGGGCGGGTTTTTATTTATTCTGTGTTTGCTGCTGTGTGAATCTTGGACACTTTTTATTCTGCATCCATTTCTTTACATATAAGTATGCAATCCAAGTATGTGGCCTGAAGTTAATACTTTTCCACATGTGGTAAGACAGGAAAACTTCACAGCCATCAAAGTCAAATACTAATATGTAAGGAAGAATAAAATATTCCTTTTATTGCTGCACCATATACCTTGAATACCATAGGTTGTGGCTATATATAACGAACTATAGAGAGTAACTGAAAGTGTGTTTTGTAGTAAACACTTGGTTCATAAAGTATCTATGTCCGTAAAGCATTTAATTAATGAAACTCAAATGTGGATAAAAACAATTTGTCCTGATTTACAAACCCCCTTCATTTGGAAGCAGCTGCTTAATGTTCTTCTTAAAAACACAGCTTGATTCTTTCAGTATTAACAAGCTATTATTGTGAGTTATGTCCCTCCTTCAGTGCATAAATTCCCTTAAAGTGTATCTAGAGAAGTTTATAAAATGCAAGCTTAATGCTGTTGTAACATATGTTGCAAGGTTTTTTAACAACAGCAGTTTTGATGAAACATATTTATGCATTGATCTCATAAATTTTATTTCAGTTTCTTGTTTAGCTTGTTGTGTGTGCTTTCCTATAATAAGAACCTGATCCCCCATTGAAGAAGTTAATGAGAAGTGTAAAGAGAATTTAGTAAAGGTAATTGATATTAGTAAGATGGCATAGGTCTTTAACCTTGCACTCATTCCTTTTTGATATAGCCCAATATAACTCTTAATTCTCGGAAATCTTTGATGAGCTAAGCAAGCTGTCAAGAGAGTGAAGAAAATCCTACTTTGTCGAATCTTGACTTTCTGGCTAGAATTAACCACTCAGCCAGCTGTATACAGATATACTAAATATGCCTTGTATGTTATTCTTTTGGGCACTTTGCTTGACCACAAAGCAAACACTTTTTAGAACAAAGCAGCATATTTGTGCAGACATCCCTGTACCCCACTTTCAGTGTTTCTAATAACTGTTGGACGAGTGCATTCAATTTGGCAGTTTTGTTTATTGAGCCAGGATGGATGGGTTTTATTCCAGAACGAAATCATCTGTGTATGGAAGCTCAGAGAAAATGAAGTCAAATTCCTTCTTCATCTGATGGTAGAAATGTTTGTGTTAATATTATTGCAGGTTGACCGCCAATCACAATTTATTCAAGGCTATCGAGTCATATATCGCCAAACATCAGGCCTACCTTCCCCTTCTGCATGGCAGACCCTAGAGGCCAAAGTTCCTACAGAGCGCAGTGCTGTCCTAGTCAACTTGAAGAAAGGAGTTACTTATGAAATTAAAGTTCGGCCATACTTCAATGAGTTTCAAGGGATGGACAGTGAATCAAAATCTGCCCGTACCACTGAAGAAGGTAAATAAAAACTATTAAAGTAATAATAGGCTTGTGTGTTTTGGCGAGTTAATTACATATTGTCCAGTATGCATATGGGGCTTTCCACAAGTAGGAGTTAGCCTGTTTTCTACAATGAAGTTAAATGTGTACACCAGAATTCCACAGTGGTAGTGTCTAGTAAATAGACAATTGAAATGAAGAGAAATAAATAGTGTGGTCTCTGGGATTTGTATTAGTACCATTGTTTTTCTGCTAATTTATAAATTAACTGAGAAAGCGAAATTTGCAGGTGAACAAATTCTTTAGGGTTGCAGTGAAGAGGTCCACTGAACCTCCAAATCAGGTGTAACTAAAAGGTAAAATTCATGTTAGGGATCACTAAATAGAGATTAAAAATAAAACAGTATTATAATGCCTTTATATAAGCCCATGCTGCGGGCAATTTTGGAATATTGTGTATAAATAGTTCTGGTTGCAAACACCAGTTGTGGTCTCAAATAGTTCCAGCCACAAAAAAATGTTATAGATCTTCCAGAGGTACAGAAAATGGCAAGTAAAATTAACAAGAAGTTGGAGCACTTGTGCTACAGAAAAAGCTAAAGTGCTTTGGTTCTCTTGCTTTAGAAAAAAAATATGGCTAAGGGAAGACAATGCAGACATTTATAAAATTATGACTGGTGTGAAGAAAGACGCAGAAGAAGGTTCTTCCTCTTTCATAACACAACAACTTGGGGGCACTCAATGAAATTGATGGAATGTAGATTTAGGATAGCCATCCTTCTTTGCACAATGCATAATCTTTTATAAATCACAAATGTGGAGATGGTTTGGGTCCTGGGGCTTATATGGTTTTGAAGGAAACCATATTGATGAAGTTATAGGTATATTCACTGATAATAAACATAATAACTAGATGAAATTTCAGAGGAAATATTCCCCTGAATACCATTTGCTGGGAGGCAAACAACAGAAAAGGTCTTCTAGATCCTAGAAGCATCTAGATGGCACTGTTGCAGACAAGAGGCTGGACTAGTTATGCGTGTCTTCATCGGTACACAAAAATAAGGTTAAGAAATGGTTTAACAAAACAACCATTAGACAAACTCTGTCACCCAAGTAGGATTGAATTATTATTATTTTTGCATATTTTCTGTTGTTAATATAACTTATTCTAGTTTTCTCCCAGTAAAATAAAAAATAAGAACTGCTAAATGAAAAAGCCTTCGCTCTACAAAGAAGCCTTCGCTCTACAAAGATATCATTTTTATTATTCCAATTCTGTAGACTTCTTGAAGACTGAGTGATGGTTTCATTAATGGCTGTTATTTTCCAGTAGTGTATGCCCAGGGTATTGCACATTCTGAAGGCTACTTCTTTGTAGAGCGAAGGCTTTTAGACTGTCCCTGCCTATAGATATGTTAAACTCATGGGCCCTAAACTGTTGTGTAGATTAATGTAACCTTCAGCCACTCTGCCTCTTGGTGTCTCCTTCAGTATAAAAAAAGAAAGAAAGAAAGAAAAAGACTGTAACAAATTGTACTGTCAACAGTTAAATGTCAGATACTGGGGGGGTGGGGTTGGTTAAAGTATCTGCTTGTATAGGAGACTATTTATAGGCTTACGTGCAAAAACTACTGCATTCACAAACTGTCATTGCATGGCCATTTTCTTTGGTTCCTTAATTATCTTTGTAATTATCTTGGGCTTATGCTTTTTTTAGACATAATCGCAAGAAATCTTTTTAATGAAAATGGTTCACTTCTCAGAGAAAAAGGGCAATCTTTTTAAAAGTGTCATATTTTATGCATTGATATGATTCTGCTTAAGGGAATACTATTTCAATAAAGAAAAACCTGTTTTAGAAATGGCTTTAGATATATGATATGAGTACTGTATTTTTTCAGTCGCAGAATGTGTATTTTTAGTCAGGGAAATACTTAAAATAAGTATATCTCATTTTTCACGGAACTGAGTATCAGAGGAAATGTTTCTTCTGGGGCCTAACTCAAAAAAATCGATTTTATCACAGTTCCCCCCCACCCTTTTTCCTGAAGTCCAGACATTTGTCACAATTCAGTATCCATTCATCTCCTACCTCTTTGGCCTTGTGAAAGTAACAAATGGAATTCTGTTTGGTTGTGTCTGGAAAAGATGAGCAGTGATTTTGGTGCTTTAATATCTGTGGGAAGGAACTGAGCACTGGAATAATTGACCTGTCAAGAATCAGGCATGGTGTTCTCCACAAGTCAGCAGCAAGGGAAATGAGAAAACAGTTTAAAAATGTTATTTTTCAGTGTGGTCCATTTAATAACTGCAACACTGTCAGGGAAGTGCTTTAATTTATATTATGGTGTCAACTCTTGCAGTGGTATTATACAGATGAAGATAGAACAGTTAGATTACATAGCTAGAAATTACATATTGTATTGGCATATATGTGTGTGTGTATAGGCACACATATATGTAGATGTAAAAACAGTTCCAGTTCCTCCATGTTCTCAGTCAAGCTTTAAACCAGATTCCTGTATATTTTCTTGACCTTAAAACTTACATGGCATGCTGAACATTTTATTAGTAGAATTTAAAATCATGTAATTGTTTTGCTTCTTTTTTCAGTTGCATGATGCAGAAAAGCTAGAAGTCATTAACTGTAGGTGTATTAAGTAGAAAAATGAAGATAGATGGGTTCCATAATGTGTGTGCATACAGTGTTATGTGGGGGTGTACTTTGATAAACCCTATACAGTGGTACCTCTGGTTACGTACTTAATTCGTTCCAGAGGTCCATTCTTAACCTGAAACTGTTCTTAACCTGAAGCACCACTATAGCTAATGGGGCCTTCCGCTGCTGCCGCACCGCCACCGAGTGATTTCTGTTCTCATTCTGAAGCAAAGTACTGTTTTGGGGGTACCAGAGGTGAGCAGGTGTGGAGGACTCCCTGGTCCTAAATGGGGCAACTGTGCCCCTGAAGGACCAGGTGTGTAGCATGGGAGTCATTTTGGACTCACAGCTGTCCATGGAGGCACAGGTCAATTCTGTGTCCAGGGCAGCTGTCTACCAGCTCCATCTGATACTCAGGCTGAGACCCTACCTGCCCACAGACTGTCTCGCCAGAGTGGTGCATGCTCTAGTTATCTCCTGCTTGGACTATTGGACTACGTGCGGCTACCTTTGAAGGTGACCCGGAAACTGCAACTAATCCAGAATGTGGCAGCTAGACTGGTGACTGGGGGTGGCTGCCGAGACCACATAACACTGTTCCTGAACAACCTACATTGGTTCCCAGTATGTTTCCGAGCACAATTCAAAGTGTTGGTGCTGACCTTTAAAGCCCTAAATGGCCTCGGCCCAGAATACCTGAAGGAACGTCCCCCAAGGGCCTTCTGGCAGTTCCCTTACTGTGAGAAGTGAGGTTATAGGGAACCAGGCAGAGGGCCTTCTCAGTGATGGAGCCCGCCCTGTGGAATCCCCTCCCACCAGATGTCAAGGAAATAAACAACTATCTGACTCTTAAAAGACATCTGAAGGCAGCCCTGTTTAGGGAAGTTTTTAATGTTTGAAGTTTTACCCAGTTTAATATTCTGTTGGGAGCCACCCAGAGTGGGCGGGCTATAAATAAATTATTATTATTATTATTATTATTATTATTATTATTATTATTATTATTTCCTTTTGGACTGGTCAACCTCTAAACCTACCCATGATAGGCCAATTTGCGGGCGGGTCTAGGATCCACAGTCAGGGCCATCAAGGTAAGCTGCAAGCCTCTGGTGGCTGATGGTTGTCACCCAATGGTCAAGTTGCAGCTGGCTAGCAGCACTGGCCCGCGACAGTGCTGCTATCCTTCAGGATAATCCATTCCATTCTCCTCCTCTCCCATGGTTAACAGTCAATTAGCACTACTCGTTCAGAAAGTTCAGTTCTCATTGCCTGTTTTGGGATACTACCTTTGAGGTTTTTGCTTTTGATTCTTTTACTAAACTTTTTTTGTACTTCTGTAAACCTCAAAACCTCTCTCTTGTGCACTGATGGTGCCTTTTGGCTACAAAAAGAGAAATAGAGGGAATAATGTGGCTTTCCCTCTTTCAGTTATTTTGCAATAAATTGCCATGATGTAGCACGTCTTTTTAGCCATACAATATGGGTTGCACATGAATTGCAATGCCTCTTTTCTTCAAGCTCTCCACTAGGTGCGGGGGAACAGCCAGAAAGTAAGCAGACTCGAAACCTATGTTGTGTATCAAAACCAGCTGCACACTTCTCTGGGTCGCAACCCATGTGCCTTTAGGGCCTTCAGAGATCATCATCAATATTTCTAGAGTGCTTAAATTGTACAAGGTGATGTAAAGCATATAAAAACATACAAGAGTTCTGCTCACAGACTTTACAGTATACGTTTAAATGATATCTAAAGAAATTAGACTAAGCAGCACAAAATTAAAACTGAATGTCAATATCCAGCATGAAAAAACCTAAATAAATATTCTGCATGGGAAAAAAACCTAAATAAATATTAGTCTGGCATGAATAAGGTTCAGAATGGCAAAACAAACAAAAATGCACTGGGGTATTAATTTGACACGACACTCAGCCCTGGAATATGTGAAGCAAAGGAAAGACGGCATTTGCATACATTGCTGTTCCCACACTACTGAATAGGACAGACATCTGGGATTAGGGGCAAAGAAATTAAGATCACACTGTCATTCAGTATGTACTGCACACCTGTACATACTATGTTGGTGTTGAGCATAAGCTTTTAGAATACTTAACGAAATGTTTTTCTTTCAATTTATTACATCTCTCTGCTCCAGCTCCAAGTGCCCCACCACAATCTGTTACTGTTCTCACAGTTGGAAACCACAACAGCACCAGTATAAGTATTTCCTGGGATCCTCCACCCCCAGATCACCAGAATGGAATCATTCAAGAATACAAGGTAGGAATGAAATGTAGCAGGAAGAAAGCATCTCAAAATATAATGTATGTTTTCTGTTCATTGTATTAATACATAATTTCTGTAGCATCATTTAGTTTTAAAAGTGTTCTGCAATAATCATCCCTGTAACATTGCTGTGGTGTAGCTCATGGTATTCCCATGTCACAAATACAGGAATTGAGAGAGAGTCTTTTTTTTCAGGCAGTTCAGTATAAAATTGGCTTTTCAGTTGTGTCTTCATTTATCTTTAAAACAACTTTTAATTTGTGAGAGGCGCTTACTAGCTCAATACCCTCCAGTGAGCTTATATAGCTGAACAGAGAGTTGATTCTGGAGACCCAGATACTCTCTGCTATTCCAGCCGTGCGTATCTTAAAATAACAAGATAGCTCAACAGCAATCCTTTTTGTAGATTTGAAAAAAACATCTATATAACTGGTAGTATAAGGTTTGGAGTGTGATATGATCTTTTACTGAGAATTCCAACATCCTGGAAGGAACAAAGGTGTCTGTTTGCTATTATGGAAGAGGTGAGACTTCTGATAAATCTTGGGTTCAATTTTGATGTAACAAAGCCAATGTCGTTGACAGAGCCAAAGCTGCAGGAGAGTTTCAGCCTTCCTTTTAGGTATATCGCTGTTCTAAAAAGAAGCTATTCCCCCTAGGCACACACAAGAGTTTGCATTCTCCAATTGAGGCTTTAAACTTTTTTCCCCTAGCAGTTCGCTGAATTGAAAACTGTTTTTGAAGCTCTTCAAAAGAGCTTGTGATCAGACCCAGTCTTTGACATTTTTGCACCCGAAGCAAAAAAATAAAATAAAATAAAAATGACAGCAGCACCCCTTCCATCCTGCTTAGGACTGGAACTCATTGTTTTTTAATTACACAGAGGGAGAGGAGGTCAGAGGAGGTAGTAGAAGGGCACCTTTTCTGGAATCTGCTGCCCAAAGCAACCACTTCATGTTGCTTCATGGTAAGACTGCTTTGTTTGTGGTTCAGGAAAGGCGAGCCACTATTAGAAAACAACATTCAAAGACCACACTGGGCATGCAGAGAGAACTGTAAAACTAACAGACACCTGGCCACAGCTGTTACCAGAGTAGAACTCACCCTTCTTATATTAAGCTGCCTCTCATAACTGGACTATCTACAATAACTTCCTTGTTCCATGGGTTGTAGGTTCTCCATGTTTCTTACCTATATTGCTTACTATGCCCTAAGGATTTCAGTTTAAGAGAATTTTAGTTAGCATACATGGCAATTAATGCTAATTTGCTCCAGTTATTTGGTTAAGTAGAAACATCTGCATGATTTTTACAATGAGAGTCTATTTACCTGAAGGGCATGGTATGCATTATAACAAGTGATTGTATATGTTTCATGGATAGTTCATTTACCTGTTAAATGGATAGGCATGATTGCATCAGTGCAGAAGATAGCATTTATTTTTATTCTTTATATGAGGAACATAGAATATTTTTGTGAGATGGGTGAATGCCCTTGACATGTGACATTTATTATAGCAATGTGCTTCCTATTAGTAAAAGCCAGAAGTAGAAGCCAGAAGGGGGGAAAGGCAATGTAATACCTTTTGTGTACATATTGCCAGAAGCACACACCACTTTTTTATATATATAAAGATGCAGTCTGAGAGATTTTTGCTGTCTCAGTCCTCTGAGTGCATATAGCCTGTTCCAGGGCCTCCACTGTACAAGAAAAAGCCCTGTTATAGAGATTCATTTGATTGTTTTCATAAGAAACAGGATCGCTCTGAACAGGAATAACACACAACACCACTTACAACATTTGACCAGCATCACCTTTCTTTGGTAATTTCTGTGTAATTTCACAGATGAATACATGATTGCTTGAGGTCCCTAGAGTGCTAGTTAATGGATTCTGCACTATTACAATAATTGAATACCAAGATATTTTTTTGACTAAAACAGAATTCCTGCAATTTTCTCAAATTCCTGCATTCTCAAAAAAACCCCCCATGAATAAATAAGTGAAACAAATAAATGCCTTGGAATAATCTGTTTGGTGCTGCAAAGTGATGCATTGGATGGTTATACAGTGGGCGCTTGGGTTGCGAACGTGATCCGTGCGGGAGGCACGTTCGCAACCCGCAGCGCACGCATCTGCGCACACACGGGTCACAATTCGGCGCTTCTGCTCATGCGCAAAGTGTGATTTAGTTTTTCTGTGCATGTGCGAGCGCTGAAACCCGAAAGTAACCCGTTCCGGTACTTCCAGGTTCGGCGCAGTGTGTAACCCGAAAATGCGCAACCTGAAGCGTCTGTAACCTGAGGTATGACTGTAATCAACTCCATACCACAAAGTTATGGTTTAAATATACATATGTGGTATTTAAGGGACCTTTTGTGCATTTCTTTAGTTATAGCAAGAAGAAGAAACCTGGATTCCTAAACAATTTCAGCAATGGCATCAATAAGAGAAAGAGAAAGTAGACAGATAATGTATTAGCACCTACAAGAACTCCTTCCCTTTCATATATTAGGGTATTTTTGGCCTCCTGGCAACTGTATTGTAGGGCACTGTAAGTTATCATTTCTTGTCCCCAATACTATTTAATATTTATATAAAACAGTTGGGAGAAGTCAATAAAAGATGCGGGGATGACCTGTCATCAGTACACTAATGATATCCACCTCTATGTATTACTCTGTATTGGTCTTCAAACGTTTTTTATCATTTATATTTTATTGCCAAATGACTTTGTATTTTTAATACAAAAAGTGATTCTTAAATGAAATCAATGTGTGATGGCATTCGATGGCTCATAGTTTCTCCTCCAGGGTTATTTATTTATTGATTGATTGATTTATACATACCCAACCCACTTTGGGTGGATCCCAACAGATTGTTAAAAATGTGATCGAACATTAAAAACTTCTATAAACACGGCTGCCTTCAGATGTCTTCTAAAAGTAGATAGTTGTTTATTTCCTTGACATCTGATTGAGGGTGTTTCATAGGGTGGGCATCACTACCGAGAAGGCCCTCTGCCTGGTTCCCTGTAACCGCACTTCTTGCAGTCAGGGAACCACCAGAAGGCCCTCGCAGCTGGACCTCAGTGTCCAGGCTGAACAATGGGGGTGGAGACACTCCTTCAGGTATTCTGGGCTGAGGCCATTTAGGGCTTTAAAGGTCAGCACCAACACTTTGAATTGTTTTCGGAAACGTACTGGGAGCCAATGTAGGTCGTTCAGGAACAGTGTTATGTGGTCTCGGCAGCCACTCCCAGTTACCAGTCTAGTTGCCGCATTTTGTAGTTTCTGGGTCACCTTCAAAGATAGCCCCACGTAGAGCACATTGCAGTAGTCCAAGCAGGAGATAACTAGAGCATGCACCACTCTGGCGAGACAGTCTGCGGGCAGGTGGGGTCTCAGCCTGCATACCAGATTTAGCTGGTAGACAGCTGCCCTGGACACAGAATTGACCTGTGCCTCCATGGACAGCTGTGAGTCCAAAATGACTCCCACCTGGTCCTTCAGGAGCACAGTTACCCCATTCAGGACCAGGGAGTCCTCCATACCCACCCACTCCCTGTCCCCCCAAAGCAGTACTTTGTTAGTAGCATAGAATAACTTCAATTTTATTCAAAGGGACAGCCAAAATGTTTCTCTCCAGATGTTGTTGGCTATGATTTCCATCATCCTGGGCCATTAGACATGCTGCTAACCCTAAGTAAAAGCAATATTGTTAGTATGAGTCTGTCTTAGAGTTAATGATGATGATGATGCATGTATCAATATTTCTTTCACTAAAAGTTCAAAGAAATAACAATTCAGATTTATGTATATTTATTTTTGTAATTAGGATTGCTACTACCTTGTATTCTCAAAGGGGTATTATCAGTTGTTTCTACATAATTCAACCTCCCTCTTTTTCAGATCTGGTGCTTGGGTAATGAAACAAAATTTCATATCAACAAGACTGTAGATGCAGCCATTCGATCTGTTGTGATTGGAGGTCTGTATCCAGGTATTCAATACAGAATAGAAGTTGCAGCAAGTACCAGTGCTGGTGTTGGAGTGAAAAGTGAACCTCAACCCATAATAATTGGTAAGTGATTATTTAACTTGCAGTTGTATTTTGTGTCTTTAGCATATTACAATACCTTTCTGCAGTCGTAGATGAAAATATAAAATAGTTGAATTACTCTTTCACTTAAGAAAAGTTTCCAAAATGAAAGCAGATTAAAGGGCTGGTTTTCCTGAGTTTAACAAACAGAGATTATTGTGTGAAATTAATATTGCATTATGAATTTATCACTGCAACAGCTTGATAGATTTATAGAACACCTAACTAAAGCTTTCTCTTGAGCCTGTTAAGATTGCTAGATTATTGCTTTACTTAGGTTGCTGGTGCCCAAGGCCATGTTTAAAGGTTGTTTTTGTAGCATTTGTGGGTTACTGTTTATCAGCTATTCTAAGCAGATGATCTATCCTATATTATGCCAAAGCACAAAGATTCTCAAGTCCAAAATAGAGAGGGAAACTGGTAATACTATCCCTTTTCTTTGAACTGCCTTTTTCTTATTAGTAGTTTCCATGCTGAATTAATTTCATAACCTAAGGCAAACCTAGAACTTTATCCTTCTGAGAAAATTCTCAAGCATAAATTGGAAAAAGCATGCTTTGTCTGTATGAAATATGCACTAAAACTGCACTCAGTTGTGTTCTTCATTGCTGTTTGGAAATATTTATAATATAGAAAATCTGCATTTTTTTTTTAAAAAAAGAACAACTCCATAAATTTGGAATAATCATATGTAGAGTTCTGTTGGTACTGCAGAAAGTGATTTGCATATTTAAACTTTCCCTCAGGTAAAAAAAAAATACTTATATGTATTTTTAAAACTAGCATATCAGAGAGAGAAAATATTGTCTCTACCCTTTGGTTTGATGTGCTAGTTGTCTACATCTAGGGAAGATCTTTCTTAAAAATGTTGATAGCATTGAAGCAGAACACCACACCTGCAGTTTGAATGGTGCAATCTCAAGAGGGCTTTACAAAATGATGGTTTTTGATGCATAAATTAATGCCAATTTGATGTGCTTTAATTATACCTATATTTTTCTATATAAAGTGGATTGAGACAGAATTGACATAGCTGCATATCTATCTGTCTATTCATCTATCTATCCCTTACTTGTATTCTGCTCTTCTGTTGAGTAACGAGCACTTATGCAGTATACATGGGGTGCAGGATATATCCTCATTCTAGCCCTTTGAGATTGCACCATTCTAGCCCTTTGAGATTGCACCATGAGAGTGACCAGTCTAGTGTTATGACTGAATGAGAATGTGAACTCAATTCTGATCCAAGCTCAGTCAGAAGTGTACCTAGGAGTTAGAAAAATCAGCCCCCGCTGAGGATACAGGCTCGGGGGGGGGGGAGCAAAAATCATCTGGATGGAGTGTACAGTGTGTACATGCATGGTGATGTGCCACCGCTGTTGCAGCAACATCAAATGTGGAGCTTCCTGTCCTTATCTCAATGTGGCACAAAGGCATGCATTTTATTTTTATTTTTTTGCCTTTCTCCTCACCTCATTGTTACTCCAGACACTTCAAGTACTCGGGTCACGTAAAATGTAATTTCTAATTTGACTATTGCAGTAAAGTGGTTTTTTTCGGGGGGGGGGGGGGGCAATACAGCTCCTTGCCAAGAGCATGAGGGACCCTACGTACAGCTCTGATCTCAGTAGTTTATCCGCTATACCACACTGAAACCAGGTGTTATTCTGCAATGTCTATATTGCTTAGAGACAGCTCATGCTGCACGGAAACAAGGAAAGTACCAGCACATGTCATTTGCTTTCAGTCAAGACTACAGCTTCCACATTCTCTTCAGCATTCTCAAAAGTCTTTCTGCATCTACTTTTGGTTACTGCTACTACTATGTAACATGTAACATGACACTTTATGGAGCACAGTCCCTATGATGAGGACCTACAACTTGCCTGGAAATAATGTTTCCCCATCGTTCAGCCTGGACACTAAGGTTCAGCTGTGAGGGCCTTCTGGCGGTTCCCTCCCTGCAAGAAGTGAGGTTACAGGGAACTAGGCAGAGGGCCTTCTCGGTAGTGGCGCCCAACCAGTGGAACACCCTCCCATCAGATGTCAAGGAAATAAACAACTACCTGACTTTTAGAAGACACCTGAAGGCAGACCTGTTTAGGGAATTTTTTAATGTTTGATGTTTTATCGTGTTTTTAATATTCTGATGGCAGCTGCCCATAGTGGCTGGGACAATCCAGCCAGATGGGGGGGTATAAATTATTATTATTATTATTATTATTATTATTATTATTATTATATGTCCCAAAACA
The DNA here is from genome assembly GCF_965153285.1 of Podarcis tiliguerta. Lineage (NCBI taxonomy): Eukaryota > Metazoa > Chordata > Lepidosauria > Squamata > Lacertidae > Podarcis > Podarcis tiliguerta. The sequence continues at coordinate 44,163,356 of NC_139537.1, read as the reverse complement.
CCCTGAAAATACATTAGATAGATGTTGGGTGGACAAGAGACCATGCAATACAGTGTATAATACAGTAAGCCCACAACTTATGTGATTTAACTTGTGTGCATTCAGCTTTACGCACTTGACAAAAAATAAATACAGAAATTAAAAAGGGAGTATAAACGGGCTAGAGTCTGGGGGGAAAGACTTTGGCAATCCCACCCCCATTGCATCCAATGTGTTTTGATTATACACAATTTTGATTTCAGGTGTGATTCCTAGAAAGTAATCCCCACATAGGTTTGGGTTTACTGTATACTGAAAAATGCAAAGCAGATTAAAGAAGTTGAGAGAGAAGTGGTCAGAAGTGACACGATAGTTTGTGATGCAGGCATCTTTTTACTCTCTCACCACATCCTTCAAAATGCAAAGTACTGAAATAAGGAGAAGCTATGGCAGAAGGCATGTTAGTAAATGCAAACCATTACTTTAATAGATCGTAGTTTTGTGAGGCTACAGTCAAGGAGGGATAAAATCAAAGTGAATGAGGAATAAAAAAGGAGAACCTAATCTGATGGCTCCTCATAAGGTTCTGCTACTTCACTTAACAGTTAACTTGTGCATAGATTCAGTCGTTGGTGTGATAATATCAGAAACAGCTGTAAACTTTCACAGTAATAGGTGCAATCAAATCTGATGTGTCTAATTAATTTTTGGTCCAGCAAATTAGTTTTGTTCTTCATTACTCTCCAATGGGAGGAAGACATTATATTTCATTATATTTTGTCTGCTGAAACAATGGAGCGTTGCGGGTCGCACACATACCTCGTCTGTATTTTAATTAGCTGAACTGACAGCATTGTTATAGAAACACCTGCAGTATATGAAGCAATACACTGATACTTTGCCTGGCTTTATAGCTATCTATCTATCATCTATCTAATCTTATCTATCGTCTGATTAAATATAATGTAAAGAAATATCAAATTAATGCCGTTTTTCTCCAAATCTTAACACTTACATTAATTCTGTTGAACATCAATGGGAAATGTACATCCATATTCATTTATGTTCAGCTGCTGAAATCACAAAGCATATGTTATTCTGACATTTAAATGAATTATTACTTTTGCTCATGTAATTGCAAGGCACTGAAGGGTAGAACAGGCTGCCAGAATACTAACTTAAAAGTGTGCTGACCTAATTTGGAAACACACTTTCTTAAGGAAGACCCTGTGGGAGGCTATGCAGTCCTCTAAAACTCCCTTGAAGTTTTTTCTTTCAGCTCTTCAGTTAAATGAAAAGGCATTTTTGAACTCTTAGGGGATGTGGTTGGTGCAGTTTTAAGGTGCACAGCACACAGGGAATAAGATGCCATTCCATCACCAGCCTAGCATGGGTGCCGGCTACAGGAATGGGGGAAAGTAATGAAAAAGAAAAGTAATGCTACTTAGAGCCACAGTCACTACTCAGCAGGCTGTCAGGAGAAACCTAATGCATTCTGTAATGTGGACACTACAAATTACAGTGACTTCTTTGTTACAGCCTTGTGCCATTCCCCTTGGATTTCAAGTATTTCCTTCTCTGTCGCATACTATAAGCAGGAAGAGGTTTTCTGTTTCCCCTGAAAGGCTTCAGAACTACTTTGTGGATTTGAACCAACAAAGTGTAATTTAGAATCCCATAGTATCCATGCAATGCTGAAGTTGTTTATTTAACACACACTGCTTATTTACCCTCCGATTCCAATTCAGATATCTGCTGGTTTCCCCTTAGCTTCTTAGGCTTAGATTGCCCTGGGTTTTTTTTCCTGTGACATCAGAGCAGTTAAGCCAACTTGAAGTATGAGGCTTGCCAAGCTGCATTGAAGGACATCAGATCAAATTAGCCACAATGTGTTAAAAGGATATCCACAGCCCACAGTCTGTGAACGTACTAGTAGATGTAACTTCATGACCAAACTTTTAGTTTAGAAAAGTTGTACTTTCATCTTGTTTAGAAAATTTGGCCAAGGGGCCTTCAATTAAAATGTTGAGCTCTGGTGAAGCATCACTGATATGGTTTAAAATTGATAGGGAGGAATTAGGTCAGTGGGAATCAGAAGTGCGTGTTTCCATTGACTTAACTGATTAAAAAAAAGTTAAAAATAAAAGGGATCAGTGAAGTATGTTCAGTATATTGTAATGGGCCAATCTAATTTCCTGAAGTCTGTCAGAAACCCCAAGTGACACTGTTTTCAATAAATTTGATTTATTTATGCTCAAATACTATGTTTCACTGTGGTAAAACTTGCATACCTACCTCTAGTGCTGAGCCATTCAAAGGACTTTTTTGAGACGATGCATGGAAAAAGTAACATCCCCACTGACAGCCCTATCATATATACTCTGTTTTGCACTAATCTTAGTAAATCACAGTCCTATTTTGGTGCTTTGGAGATCCTTTACTAAATTTTTTCATGTAGGTTACTAAATGTTTCATTCTTCAGCATTCAGCTCCCTTCCCATGCCCACAGAAGTTAAATCTTAAAGTAGGGGGTCATACATGAGTGCAGTTGAAAGCTAAGACACCACGTAGCATACAGCCTGCCTTTTAAATTGGTCAATGGCAGGCAATAGCTGAGTAATTGCATATATTGTAGGGACGCAGGTGGCACTGTGGTCTAAACCACTGAGCCCCTTGGGCTTGTCGATCGGAAGGTCAACAGTTTGAGTCTGCATGATGGGGTGAGCTCCTATTTCTCTGTCCCAGCTCCTGCCAATCTAGCAGTTCGAAAGCATACCAGTGCTAGTAGATGAATAGGTACTGCTGCAGCAGAAAGGTGAACAGTGTTTCTGTGTGCTCTAGCACTTGTCACAGTGTCCTGTTGAGCCAGAAGTGGTTTAGTCATGCTGGCCACATGACCCAGAAAGTTGTCTGCGGGCAAATGCTGGCTCTCTCAGCCTGAAAGTGAGATGAGCACCACACCCCATTGTTGCCTTTAACTGGACTTAACTGTCTAGGGGTCCTTTACCTTTACTGAATATTTCATACCGAGACAAAATGGCAACCTTTGAGTAATGTGAAATAGTAGATGGGACTAAGACAAGTGATCCATCCTTTGACAACAGGGTTATTACAGGCTAAGTTCTTTAAAAGAGGCCCCGTGGATACAGAGAACACATGTTCCACGGGGCCTCTTTTAAAAGACTCACCCTGTATAAATGTTATAATTTTATTCAACAAAATGTTGGAAGGTATGTCATCATAGAGTACCATCATAGAGTGGTACTTGATTCTGGATACAGTGCAGCAGCTAGGGTCTTTTTAAATAGTGGCAGCAAGTTAAAGTTTGAGATTGGCAAGTGGAGAAACCGGATATTTCCTTATCTACTGTGGAACAAGCTCCTTCTTGTCCTTTGCAAGTATAATTATTTATATTTACTGTGTGAAATTGTAGTTTCAGTAAGAATGTGAGGTACTTTTGCTTAGACAATATGGAATTGCATTTGCGAAGCTGACACAGGCTGAGCAGGTCTTAAGGATGCATAATCTAATAAAATAAAATGGATGCAGATGTTAGTAGGCTTTGATAACAATTTACAGAATGCAATTTTCATTCTCTTATCTGGCAATGAAAGGGTAGGAGTCGGAAATAACACACCTAGCCTTTAGTCATTTGCAATCAGTTTAACAAATGACCTTATTTTTACTTACCTGAGGCTTGAATAAATATGCTGACATAGCACTGCTTCCTTCCAAAAAATGAACTACAATTTTAATCATCCTGAAAAGGAAAAACATGTTTGCTTGTTTTTCAAAGCAAGGCACAATGATATAACATTATAACCATTTGCACTGTGCAATTATGTGGTCACTGTTTTCACACGCATTCTGTAAGATTATAGCTTTAAGTATTTGCTTCCAAAAATAATAGCAATATGACAGGAAATAAGCTAAGGAGCTCAAGTATTACTTAGCTTGGCAACTGTATTCCAATAAATTAAAGAAATACAATCATTCTACATCAAAGGACTTTAAATCGTTGTATAATTGGGGATAGCATGCTCCAAAATGCAGGATTATTTTGTAAGGGAAATAATTTATTTTTTGGATTAGACCTTTTAATTACACAATTGTTCACATTCTGTGGCAGAACTTGGAACGGAGCCTAATATTGCTGAGCCATTCAAACGGCTAGTTAACTACAGCATTTGCCAGTTTACAGGCCACACACTATGTCATTGACTTGCTAGCAGATATTTACACTGCGTCTTTGGTTTGTGGCTTAACCCGTGGCTACTTTCTCCGCTAAAAGGAGGGAAGAAATGAGGCAGAGAAGCAGCAATTTTTCAAACAATGCCAGTCAGCATATTCTTTCTGCTACATATTAGTTGTGTTGCTTAGTAAAGGTTTGTAGTATTAGGGCTGAGCAGACAGTTTGTCCAAATCATGAATCTAATTGGTCCAACTTGTGCCAAATCCAGATCAGGTCAAGACAGCTACAGATCACGACAGAGCAGCATCAGGTGGACCCAAAATCAATTTGCAGTGATTTGTTTCAATCTACAGCTAGAAAATAATCTGTCTAAAGCCAGGCAGACAGACTCCAACACCATACAAGGAGAACACCATGGTGAGGAGGGAAGATGAGCCTTGTTCACTGAGAGCTCTAGCTTCCAATCTAGGCACAGAATTTCATCCAGCATTCTCCAACAGTTTGTGGAGACGGAGAGTAAAGTCTTAATCCAGCAGACCATTTCTGTTGTAAAGTATAGTTACTGTGTGAGAGAATTTTGGCTATTTTTTCCCTGGATTTTAAGAACCTTCATCACCTCTGTCTTTAAGCATCTGTAATGTTTGGTGTCATCAGTTTTGTTTTTGTTTTGTTTTTGAGCAGGAAGTCGTAATGAAGTTGTCATCACAGAAAACAACAATAGTATCACTGAGCAAATAACGGATGTTGTCAAGCAGCCTGCCTTTATAGCTGGAATTGGTGGTGCATGCTGGGTAATACTCATGGGTTTCAGCATCTGGCTGTACTGGCGCAGAAAGAAGAGGAAGGGCCTCAGCAATTATGCAGGTAAGAACAAGAGCTGTTTTCTAAACACATGTTCAGTCAAAAACATTGCTAGCTCATGAAATGAAGAGTGGAATTGGTGATTGTTGTATGCTTGCTCAGTAATGCTCTGCACCACATTACTGCAAAAAAAGTAATATTCCCATAATGAATACATCTGATATATGTAAGACACTCAGGAATCTTAGATGCACTATTTCATTCAGGTCCTGGTGTGAAAAGAAGCGTATGTATTTCCACGTTCAGTATTTCAGAGGATTGTGAAGCTTGCAACATGAACAAGCAAAGTAAAATGGCACCTATTTCACTTAAATTACTTAGAACAGAGTCTTCTTCGAAGAATTACTTCCTTCCATTGGTTTTAGTCACACAGTTTTGAATAATTGTAACTAGATGAGAACCATTATGTTTTAGTTCTTTGAAGCAAACATAATTAAGGCATGATCCAGTCTTATAGTATGAATTGATGAAAAGGAATATAGAAAATGTAGATCCAGTGCATCACATTGTCCCAACTTTGTGTTCACTAAGGCTTCACTGAGCTGGATAGTATTTACAACAGGGATAGCTAACGTGATGCCCTCCAGGGGTGGACTACTACTCCCATTGGCACCAGTCAGCATGGCTATAGACCCAAGATGATGGGATCTGTAGTCCAAAACATCTGGAGGGCATTACACTGGATACCTCTGATTCAGAGCATCAATCACTTCATGAGTAAGCCTTCCTTTCTCTTGTATTAAATACAACGATCCAGAGGTATATAAGGCTTTCCTGTTGCATGCATAATGCATTCCATAGCTCATAAAAGAAACAGATGCATAGGCACCTCAAAATCCTTTAATTTTCACCGTGTGAAAATTATTTTGGATCAGATTAAGTTCTGTATCCATGTTATGAAAGCAAAGGCTTTGTAGAATGTGTTCCTCGGAATTTTGTCTCATGTTGAGTAGTAACTTGTTGCAGTGTGGTTCTGGGCATAAACACATAGTTCACAGCTGTGTTGAAACCAACAGAAAAGCAACAGTTTTTTATTATAAAAACAACCCTTCCTACCTATAGCCCCCTTTATATATTGTTGTGTGTGGTAAAAGTGCTAGGAGCCGTGCTTTCCATGGCAGCTGAATCAGAAACTCTTATTAATGAATCTGCATTTCCATAAAGTTCAACCATCAGTTTAGGTGCCATATCTTTTCTGATAAAGAAAATATCTCTAATGATTTATGCACTCAAGGCAATTCAAGCAGATTTACTTCTGGCTGTGTGCTACACAAATCTGACTCCAGAATCCTGTTGATTTCTTATTAATTATATACAGTGCCTGAATGACCACGGTGGTGAAGCTACATTATTCATAGGCTATGCTGTTTGCACATGTTTTTCTTCCTTTCCTTTTAATTAATGTGCATATATATGATGGTAGCTTCTACTTTCTCTGATTTTTTTTAAAAAACAAATCACCAAACTCTGTTCAGAAGTTAGATACATCGAGATCAGTGACACTGAAAGCTGCAATGTGTTGTCACCTCCTTACGTTGGATAGCTATTAATAAGACTTTATGGGTTTAGTAGATTCACTATTTTATGTTATATTTCTGTATACATCAGATGTGCTAAATACACATGTATACTTCTTAATTGCTAATGAAATGTTTCATGTCTTCAATTGTTTGGCCTTTGTGTTATGTATAACAGCATGTTTTTGTGAACAGGCTTGTATCATCTAACAATATGTGATTTTACCATATATGTAAATATTTATGCAGCAGAAAATATGTAGAAAATTTGGTTTCTAGCTGACGGCCATATCCATTTGTCAGCACCCAAAACTGTGGAATATCTAAGTTAGAAGGCTCATTGCCCTCAAATAGTTATGTATATGGTACTGGCATTCATGACATTTTAAGTGACCCCCTCAGTATGTGGCTGGCTGCTGTATTGTGACACAGGGTTGTCCATTAATTTTCAAACATTGCATTTGCTCGACAGTAAAATCTCATAAGCAGTTACATTTCAAAGCTGGTCATAGCATCTATGAGATGGATTGCATGTCCATGTTGCTGGTTATTATTCAATATAATTGTCAAAATCGCCTTCCACCTCTTTTCAATCCTTTATTTTTCATGGGCTGCTGGCTGGCTAGTGCTTAAAGCTGAATTGCTATAATCTGCACAAGATTTTGAGCTACATACATAAGTCAATTCTGAAGGGCACTTGTGCCCTTTAATTGGCGCACTTCTTAATGGGGTTTATAACTCACAATGTATTTACTTTTCTTGTTTTGCAGTTCAGTCCTTCACCTTCACCCCTGCAGGTACTGTTCATTAGTCTGTCTCTTACCCCAGCAACATATCAGTGCAGCATATAGTGGTTGAACCCCTCCTAATTATTCAGATTATACAAAGACTTAACACTCAAGTGCAAGAAGAAGCACTCTGTCTGCTCATCAGTTACACTAATGTGATATTGACTGTACCAGTGATTCCAGCAGAAGGCTACAAAGTAATAAACCTTTCTTTATAATTGTGCATCCTGCCCACTCACCCTGCCCTTCTAACCTACTCTGTTTTGAAAGGTAATTTGTAGCACATTGGTTGAAATAATATATTTATCCACATGAAGCCTTTAATCACAAAGGGCCAAATTTTATGCTTAAGGATCTCCACGCTTAACTTGCAAATTTCTGAAGATATTTACTGATGGTCAGAGAAGCAGAACTTATCCTAGCTTCTTTGTAGATTCTTCCTGAACTTGAATATATGCCAGGCATGGTCAGAAATAAAGCCATGCACATAAATTTAATACTCAATACAGGTTGAGTTATTATTAATGCATAAACAGCCCATTCTAAAGCAACATATTTTCACACATTTCTACAGCTTTCATTTAGACCAAACTTATTTGCAAAACAAAACCTTGAAATGACTCTGCCATTATCATTTCCTTAGCAGACCTAACATAAAACTAGCTATTATAGTTAGTGTGATTAAAGTGATGTGAAAAGTAAATGAACTGTGGCTGAAATGGCAGGTTGAACCAACCTACCCAACATATGCGTGGACGAGGAAAGTAATAAGTACACTTAAAAGCCACTATTAAGACAAATAGTTATCCTATGGTTTCCACAGCTTGCATCTTCCTAGTCCACATTGGTTTAGGCAAAATCTCCAAGGTGGCATTTCTTACCCATTTTGATAAGGATGTTGGCGAGCAAATACTCATTTGCTATCCAGTTTGCCCAGGCTGACAGAAATTCTGTATGCAATGGCAAGACTCTCGAGATATATTTTTGTTCTGCCAATACTCATCGTGCAGGAATATGATTACCTCAACATCTGCATGATTGATACAATCTGTCAAGCAAAATTTATTGTTAGAAAATATCAGCAGCACCCTTGCCAGCATTAAGCTTGCTCACAAATAAGCACAGTTGTGAATACTTTTGCAGCTACTGTGAAGATGTGAATGCACTTTATTTTTGGTTGACATTTTGACAAATGAAAACAAGATATTCCAAGAAAAATTGCACCAACTGTGTGACCACCTTTCACCCCACTTCTGTTGAACACTCACCTTGATAGGTTTTATCAACCGAAATTCAAACAAATTTCTAGTGACTCAGACTTGGGTCTCCTTGTTTTTCTCAAAACAGGTTCATGCAACAAGAGTGCTTCTTCTACCCCTGTTATAGACTGTTCACCTAATTTGCTGTGTGCACATGTCACATTTGTTGTCCAAGGCATCCTGTTACACCCCTGTTACATATCTATCAGATCACCTTTTCTTAAATGAGCTTGACCCTTCCCTTCCTCTCCCTTCATTCAAAAATTAAACCTACTTTCTCTCTTTCTCATGACTATTTCACCAGCCTTTATTCAACTTTTTTAAAGCATCCTTTTACCTTTCATGTTCAGGCTGCTCTACCCCTGGCCTCTCAGAGAACCCCAGCCCTTTTCTGTCTTTGCCAGCTGCTTCCTTCAGCACCTGGCTTTGAGAACTAACTCTCCCTCTTTCAGTTGCCTCTCTTGCAAAGCTCAGCAGGAGGCCACGATTGCCTGCTGAGAGAGGCAGCTGGCAGGATATCTACCACAACAATTTTGACTTTGGTCCTTGCAGTCCCCCATGACAAGGTATGAAAACACCGAACTGTCTTTGCCAAGGACTCTTGACATGCTTGTTTGGTGGGGGAAAGTGTGGGGTCAAACTCTGGAGATACATGAGGCAGGAAAGTATGGAATGGTATAAACTGCAGCTGCATATTATTGCATATCAGCAAACCTGCAGGGTGCAGCAAAATGTCATTCTGCATTAGGGTCAGGAAATCCAACAGTTTCAATTGTGTTCATGAATACTAATATAAGATAGATTGGAATGTAACAGAAGTTAAAAAGACACTGATGATAGCATAAGATGAGCCGCGCTGGAAGAGACCAAAGACCCATCTATTTCAGCATCACAGTGGCTAACCAGGTGCCTATGGGAAGTGTGGAAGCAGGGTGTGAGTGCAACAGCACTCTGCCTACTTGTGATCCTCAGCAATTGGGATTCAGATTCATAATGTCTCCAACACTGGGGGTAGTACATAGCCATCACGGTTAGCAGCCCTTGATAGCCTTATCCTCCATACATTCTGCTTTATCAGTTATGTGCCTGCAATATCAATTTGAAAAGATTTCAGTTCCCTCTGACTGTTACACAAAGCTATGTTTTTTTATTCACGTGATGTGCGGACAAGGGCACAGATGCACACATGGAGAGTTACATGCAAACAGATACAACTCATGCTGATACTAGAATAAACACTAATTTCCCCCTTTCCTGCAATGAAGGGTCAGCTGATTGGATTAATGGCTCCACCCACGGTCCAAAGCAGGCAGCAATGTTTTGGAATGTAGGGCTCCCAGGATTCAATTCTGCTGTTGCCTTTGTCAATGCAGCCAGATCACCGACCACCTACTCCCAACTTCTTTCTTATCAGGCTTACTTCCTCTTCCTCTTCCAGTTCTTTGGAAACCCTCCCCCAACTCCTGACTTATACCTTCTATCTTTACAGAAGCCTTTTTCCTCCCTGTTCCCCACCATCACCCAGCTTCTTGCTTAAAATATTTTTTAAAAAAACAAAAAACCCCTTTACCTACCTAATCTTCACTATCTGCCTCAATGAAGGAAGACAGGAGCAGATCCTTTTCATCATGCATCTTTGCTCTGTCACCCCCTAAGGCGGGTACTTAGCTAGAGAAGCCCAGCATTATAGCAGGTGAGCATAAAGAATGGGAAGGATTGCCTATGTGGCAAAAACCATATCTTCTACTTTCATTTTCAGTGCAGAGGTCTGGAACACCAACAACTTTTTCTTCAGCTCTTTGAGGCTTCCACATAGCTGCTAAGCCTCTGATTCAGTCCTCCACTCTCACCTGGCCTACCAGATCCACACCACTCGCCTAAGAGCGGGTGTGTTGCATTGTGCCTAGAGCACCTATTAGCCTAACACTCTCAGTGATGGATTCTACCCCCTTGTTGGCCTCTGGAGCTTATGATCACCCTGCTGGCTGAAAAGCCTCCTTCAAATGTCACCCTTTGGACAAGACAACAGAGAAAAATACTCAAGGGAAACGTAAGTCCCTGCTTCAGTGCAAACCAAGGAAGTCTAGATGGGCTATATACCTTGAAGAAATGGCTGCCTCTAACCCCAATCAGACATTTGGGAGGAGAGAGAGGTAGAGGCTCAGGCAGTCAGGACAACCTCCAACATACCCAAGGTCAGACACGTCCAACTTCGAGTAGGTTGTAATCTACAATTCAATATCAAAAACTGGCAGTGATCTACCACCCTCCAAAGTAATTTAAGTAAAATGAATGAGTGAATGGATCTTTATTTCACAGATACAATAGTTATGTTTGGATATCATCATGGCAGATCCAAATAGTTGTTAGATGGTCAAGTAACTAAACAAGTGAGAAAAGTCAAACTATATTTTTATATTAGTTTACACAGATCTGAGGAGCCAGTCAGAGTGCGCCGGGCTTCTCCAGCTTTCCCCTACTGTTGCTTTAAATTGCAGCTAACTTTGTGTCAGCATCCCCACGCCTTTTCCTCCACCTCTCTTTCCCCTACTGTTGCGTTAAAGCCTTTCCCTTGCTCAAACTCATGGAGCGCTAAGGGGGCTTTTTCTCATGTGTTTTGTTCATTGCCTTCCTCACTGTTTGGTGGGGGGGCTCCTTTCATATTCCTTCTGTTGCATTTGAATGAGCAGGCAAGCAGGCACAGAGCTTTTCATTTTCTGCCTCCCCACCACCACATCCCCCTCCCCCCATCACCAGAGCTCTACCCCCCCCCCCGAGTGCAGCGCAGAGCAGGCAGCGGGAAGGAAGTCAAACTGGCTTTAGAAGGAGGGAGGAGGAGGAGGAGCTCAGGCTTGCATACAACTTTAGAAACTGGAAATTGCCACCATTCTCTGCTTTCCTCCAGACAGCCTCCGCCCTAACACCCTCAACCAAACAACATGCAGCCACACTCTCTTGCATTCTCTCCCAACCAGCTTTCCTTCCTAAGGTCACCTCCAACTTCCACTTGCAACAAGAACTTGGTCTTCCTCCTTCTGCCCTTCCTTAGTGACCACAGGGGGAAAGCTTGGCACTCCCACAATGTACGTAGAGCTTCAAAAGTCTACATTCAGCGAACCAAAGAGTTCAAATGGACAGTTTCACTCTTTGTTTCATTCCATCTCTTTTCCTTAGGGAAGAACGTGATTTCTGCCACTCTAGCTAGATGGATAAAGGCCCGTTCCTGCAAAGCTCAGGGACTTACTGTCCCTTTGCACATCATGGATCACTCCTCTTGTTCTGCAGCTCCCTGCAGTGCATTTTCAGTTAATGCTGCCCTTCTGGAAATATGCAAGGCAGTCACCTGGTCCTCCCACAGCACCTTCATGAGGCATTACAAAATGTTCTCTCCCCTCCATAACACTGCAGCCTCTCTGCTGTCTGAGATTAGGATAGCTCTGGTATCTCTGCTGACCTTTCATTGCAGGAATGGGAAAAGGTATGATTGTATCCACCTGAAGCATAGTTTTCCATTCCCAGTGAAAGGTCAGCAGGGCCCCACCTTCGAGGCTAGCTCCTTCCTTTATTTCTGGGATGTAGGATATACTTTTCTCCTTCTTAATGTCTGTCTTTCCCTTGAGCTTGGAGAGTTTGCAAACTGAATCCTTGGAACCCTACACCCCAAAACATTACTGCCCGCTTTGGGCCATGGGCAGAACCAGAAACCCAATCGGCTGACCTTTCATTCGTAGGGAATGAAAAACTACACTTCAGGTAGGTATAACCGTGCTTGTTGTGTTTTTCATGGTTAGTTTCCGAATTCTCCTTGTGCAAACATACACTGCAGGCTTTAACATGGTTGAAAGAAAGGTGAGCTGACAGAAAGCACATACCTCTTTTCTAGGCAGATACCAGCTTTTCAGATTCCATAAGAATGATAAGAATCCATTTTCTCAGGTGAATCCTTCTATGCTATGTAGTACCCCATCGCATTTATCCATCCTGTTCCCTGCTTCTTATAAATTCATAGAAATCCATCTACTGAAACAGGAAAAATGTAATGTATCTTTCATCTGCCCTCAGTTTCCCAAGTGTGTGTGCATCCATTTGCAGGAATGCAGACATGTTCCTCTAACTGCATACACTATCAGCCTGAACGAAAACCATACATTTTTGCTTATAAATACTAAGCTTGGGGATTAAAGATTGTTGTGAAACTGAGTAAATAAAAACAAATTACAAATGGCAAATTAAACATTTCACGCGCAAGTCCTAACAGTGGTAGATTATTATAAATTATTTGACAGAACCATCCAAATGCAGGAAGATTTGATACAATTTTTATATGCTGATTATCTGTTCTGAGTTAATGCTTATTAAAAGAGGATTAATCTGTATTCATATTTGAGGAACGGCTTATCAGAAAAAGGGAAGAGACTTGGCTGGCAACATTAAAGTTTTCATTTGTACTAGGAAAATGTGGCCCACTAGAGATAGGCACACAGAAAGCTTTATTTCCTCAAAATGTCAGCTGAGTGTGTATTTCTATTTTTTGGTTCTAGCTTGCAGGAAGATTGGGTTTAACCTTGCCAGATAGTATTTGTAAATAGTTCAACTAGTACCATAGTATCTTTGTATACTGTATGTATATGAGTATTTTTCAATTTTTGTGTAAGGCTTAATTGTGCATGTTTTTGTATAGACCTTGCAACACAGGTTGACAAGGATTCTTCAAACCTCTCTCGTTCCCTCTTTCAATTCATCCTTATGTATGTCATATTTTTAAAATGTGTTCCTCCCTTTATAGTCTGCAGATTTTTAAAGAATCTGTATAAGATCCATAATCATATAAACTGTTTTTGAATTTAAAAAATACTGCTTTGTGATAATAGATGGAATTTGTCTTTCATCTCCCTTTCAACTTTCAAAATGTCTCAGCAGTTTTTTGAAATTTAGATCCCTGAATTAAATCAGCTTTGCTGATCCACCCCTCACCCCCACCCCCCGATATGTCTGTAAGGACTGTAGTCTACTGTATTCAAATATGTTTCCCTTCAGCATTTTAGGCGTGTTTTGCAATTCCAGAAATCAAACTGCAGGCAAAAATGCTGACACAAACATATGGTAACAGTGATAAACATAGTGCTTAGTTTGGCAGACTAACTATCATTTGTGACTTTTGCTGCCTTTTCCACAGAATGTTGATCCTTTCAGAGTGATGCTCTTTTGCTGGCTTGCCCAGCCATTTTTATTGTGGATTGTATGAAGCTTTGGGAAATAAAATAACTTAAATAATAAGGGAGGATATTTTTTGGAGGAGGGAGACATTAATTGCAATATTATAAACTTATTATCCTTAGACAATTGTCACTCTGAGAGGATAACAGTTGTCACTCTGAAAATTATATTAATTTCCAGAGACAGATGTAATAATGAAGCAGCATCCATTCTTCTGTGGTTACTTCTCCTTATAAATGTGTTCCCCAAAGGCTGCAAGATAATTCCATAAGAAATGCAACTACTGAAAACAGATATTGCATTATAACCTCACCATATGAGAACTATTCATAACACCCAGCAACCGTTAAAAAATGATAAAGAAACATGACTTTGTTTTTGATGGAGAAAATAACTCCAACAATCAGAATGACAACCACATCGGTCCAGTTCATAGAATCATAAGAACACAGGAGGTCTCAGCTTAGCCAAGGTATTCCCTTCTCACCACTCTGCCAACACTCTTTACTTTACATTCGGGATTGCCTAACTGTGCCAGTATAAGCCTACAGAAATCAGACTGCAGGGTCAACTCCATTCCTCCTGTCCCCTGATATAGTACTACAATCTGAGTGAAAGGAAAGCTCCTGTAGCTAAGCATTCTGTCCAACTGCTTTCTTTCTTTCAAAATATTGGCTGCTATTAAGAAGCGGACATCATGTCCCAGAACATAGAGAATGGGGACAAGATGGAAAGTGCTATTTAGGAGCTTCTCATGTGACTGGAAGTTTGGCCATCTGTATTAGGAATACTTTATTTTTAATAGCCCTACTAGTGAGCAAAAGGGGAACATAATCCCTCTATATCTAACGCCTTTCTTGGGGGAGGGGGTAGGATTAAGCTCTGAAGAAGTGTTCGTTGTGACCACCTGCTTACATAAATGATCATGGATCCTTTTATTTTAAAAATGGTATTACATTGGCCAGTTTCTATTCTTCAGGTACAAATGCTAGTCTTCAGAACAAGTTACATGTTTATGTTAGAAAACCAGCAATTTAAAATTTGAAATCTGGTGGCCTAGAATGTCTCTTGTCAACAGTTTTTGCCTCAGTTCCTCAGACTTCCTTTCCAAGAAAGTTAATTCAGCCACAGGGATCCTCTGTGGCATTCCAGAATGAAAACAAATGCAAAGAACTCATTCGGCTTCTCCACAATGTTTGTGTTCCTTTTTGTTCTCTTTATTTGGGCCAGACTTCAATTTCTGAAGAAAGGCTTCTTGATCTCTCATAGTTTGCTTGTTAAGCTTGCTGGTAGTCCCTTGGTCTTGGTGGTACCTTGCCTGACCTGTATTGAGGCTGAGCTTCCAGTATTGTGGTTTCTAATAACATCCACACATTCTGAAGATATTTGAGCCCCTTGACTTTACCTTTCAACTTCCTCTTTACCAATCCACTCTTCCCCCCTTCACCCTGGGAGTGGGACACTGCTAGGACGTCCTCATCCCCAGAAGGCCTCATCCCTTACCTCACTGCCTCAAGAGAACAAACTCATTGCACTAAGCCTATCCTCAGCAAGCCATTTGTCTGGCACACTTTCGGCATAGTATAAACAAAATTATACTATTCTATCTTCAGTTTAAATTTTAAAATGTAGAATATAAGTGCTCGGTTTCAAGTTTCAAATTATGTTTGTAAGGTTATGGAAGAAGATGCAGAAATGAAAGTGAGATATTCCAATGTAGATGTTAGTCACACATTTTCTAACAGCTACGATGCCAGCTACAAATAAATAAACTTGCACCCATTGTTTCCCTGCAGATTGCTGTACAATATCCACCCAATTTCGCTTAAACTATTTTAGCATGTGTTATGATTGTTTAGTATATTACGAAGCATTAGAATGCTTGCGTATACTTTGTATTTAATATTTTATACACTTTCACTGTGATTAGCATTAATTCATTTCCAAATAGGTAAAGCATTTAATTTGTGATATGCCTGTTGTGATTTTCTAGCAACCATAATTGCCCATACAGTGGTGATAGGCAATTAATCATCAGTTCCTAAGTTCATTCTATATGGGATCCCAAAGGGATCCTCTTTGTCTTCATTGTAGTTGAACGCACATTGTGAAGCCACTTGTGGAACTGATAACACGGCAAAAATGTAATGTATCACCAGAAAGCTGCAGCTACCCTGCTTTATATGTCAGTGTCTTTGCTGATCATAGCATTTCCATCTTGATGCTGTACAGTTGTTTAACTGAGATTGCGGAGTGTATGGCAAGAGATCAAGAGAAAGCTGCTTTGTGTTATAAATTTTGAAGTGTTTCTGTATTAATGGAGAAGCATTTTTGTGGAATTTTCAGATGCATATGATCGCCCAGGATGGTTGATCATTTCAGTTAATCCTGTGAGTTGCATCAAGCATCTCTTGTTGTGCTTTGTACAAAAAGACCAGTGACTATACTCCAACATGGATTGTGGTTGTGTGATGGTTGAAACCAGTGTGGTATACTTGATGAGGTCATTTGTTTTAACTGGTTTTGATTCTAAATTTTAAATTGTTGTAACCCATTCTGAGACCTGCTGGTAAAGAGCAGGTAATCATCACCACCGTCATCACTACATTTTGATGGGTGACTTGGCTCACTAGGTGACTTTGAACTCAGGCTACCCCAGCCAAACCTATCCCACAGATATAAGGGGGGAAATAGGGGGGAAACCAATTTTATCCCCTTTGGACTCCCGGTGCAATGTTACACATGTAAAGCTCTCCCATGTCCCTTGCTTTCTCAATCTCCTTCACTGGTTTTCCAAACTTTCTTCATTTTTTTGACAGCTAGCACTGAAATTCCAGGGTTTTCTTTACTTAGGGGTATCTCTTCTTTATGGGTGGATGCCAGAGGTTGCATCACTTGAAGTCACAGGAAGACACACAATTGTCATTTGAGAAGATAGTTCAGGGGTTCCAATACGTAAGCTTTACCCTAAAGGTAAAGGTAAAGGGACCCCTGACCATTAGGTGCAGTTGTGACCGACTCTGGGGTTGCGGCGCTCATCTTGCTTTATTGGCCGAGGGAGCCGGTGTACAGCTTCCAGGTCATGTGGCCAGCATGACTAAGCTGCTTCTGGCAAACCAGAGCAGCGCACGGAAACGCCGTTTACCTTCCCGCCGGAGCGGTACCTATTTATCTACTTGCACTTTGACGTGCTTTCGAACTGCTAGGTTGGCAGGAGCAGGAACCGAGCAACGGGAGCTCACCCCGTCGTGGGGATTCGAACCACGACCTTCTGATCAGCAAGTCCTAGGCTCTGTGGTTTAACCCACATAGCCACCTGCATTCCAAGCTTTACCGTAGCCTTTACTAACCTGGTGCCCACGACATGTTTTGGACTACAACTCTTATCGTCTTAGTCCAAACTGTCTGACAAAGGCTCCTGTATGTTATGCAGAGCACTGATACTGTGTCTGGCCATACTATCCACTGTACTGTACTGCTTTAAAAATGACTTCTTACAACATAGAGATTGTCACAGTTATAAGCAATTCAAGACCCTAAATTTATAACAATATATTGTTGTAAGGTAGGTGCGTTTAGACTATGTTTGTAAAGTATTCATAATTTTTTGAGATTACAAGACTGATCTTTGCAATTAAGAGTTTACATCATTGTTTCTCAAACTTGGGTTCCCAGCTGTTGTTTGACTACAACTCCTACTAGTCCTGCTAGCTAGGAAGTATGGCATTGGTTTTACATCATTCACTCTGTTAAGAACACTTCAGGCATGGATAAAAGGTGTTAGAATATAAGATGAGAATGTATTTTGAATATTTTTTTCCCATTTCAGTTTCCCCAATTTTTTTCACTTTTGTTCCTACTGTAATGATTAGCAGATCCAGGTCACTGTTAATTACTTATTAAAGTACTAACGTGCTAAAGAGAGCACAGATTCATTTTTATTTAGTTTGAAGATATGAAGGTAATGTTTTCATTGGAATCTGCATGATTCAGGGGTCTCTAGCTTTACACATTTTGAAGCCAAAGGTCTATTGATTTGAGAATTTCCCCCCAAAACCCATAATATCAAGGGATCAGAAATAAGTTGTCCTATGAGACTGTGACTGAGAAAGATTGATTTAAATCAATATTGTCTAGAGATAACTGGGGGATATGGCAATTTTTGCTTTCCCACCTATACTTGATTATATTGTTTAACACATTATATTGTATATTGTGATATGCTTGATATAAATGACTTACTATGCCTAACAGACTTTTCCTACTCTCTTATTTATGAAAACCCACACCAGTTACTTTCCAAAGAGGAGATGGGGGACTTATGAGCAATGGAAGGTATGTCTGCTATTGAAAAGGTCATATTCAGTTTCAGGTTGTGCCATATTTAAGCCCCATCAGATTTATTTTTTTATTAACTAAAAAAAAAAGAAAGACATACTACTACATGATCAGTTGCTAGAGTGACAATTCTGGGAGGAATTAAATGGCTTAGACCAGATTTTAATGATCTGTTGTACACTTGAGGGGAATCAAGTCCAGATGTTTCATATCTCCCAGATGCCCAGGAAGAAATTAGTAGAAAGTATCAGAAAGAATGTGTTCATTTGTTTTCAGGATGTTTATTGCATTAATTAGGCATTAGTAAATGAAGTTGCTGTTGTTTAAGACTCCTTATTGGCTCACACTAAATTGCTGTGAGTGAACAATTACACACAATCGATCACAAAATAAATGATTCATGGAAGATGAATAGGTTGTAGATTGATAGGACTAGATTCTACAACTTTGGCTACTCAATTGAAATTGATAAAAGTTGATAACAGAGCCATATATCCTCATCTATTTTCTCTATGCCAATATGGAGATTGTAATTAAGCTCTGGTAATAACTTCCAATCTCCTATTTAATCAATATCTGTGTGTGTGTGTGTGTGTGTGTGTGTACACACACACACACACAGATTAGGCCTAATGAGAGTTCATAGATGTGGCAAGAATGCTGCTAGATCTTCTTATTGCTGTTTCCATAGAAACCCACATTTCTCTTAGGGATTGTGTCAGAAGGGATTCATGGGGGGTGGGAAGGGATACAATAACAATAACTGTTAAAAAGGAACATAAAAGGAGCCTTGCTGGATCAGTCCAAAAGCAGATCTAGACCAGTATCTTGTTTCCCACAATGCTGTTTGTTTACACGTACTAATAATCAAGTACAGCTTCTGACTTATTTGTTTAATGTGCTATTCCCCCCTCCTCTCCTATTCATCTCTCCCAGTTTTAGGAACGTGCCCACTGAGCCAAATTCTAACGTCTTAATGACTAGTTCCTTTCAGATAAAAAGTGCTCAGTCTTCAGTTGTTCTTGAAATCTGAAATCAAATTATATGAACATGAAAGTCTGTTGACACAGATAAAAATGCTGTTTTGAACTTTTCATTAATCCCACTCAAACCTACTTGCCTTTAAAACCACGCAAGGCTGCTCAAAGGAAGAGCTAGCAGCTTGTGGATGACAGACATACATTTGGGATGCAGGAAGTGAAGGAATACTCACCCAGAGTCCTGGAAATGGCTGATACAGAACAGTCACTTTGAGTGATTGTTCCCTTGAGGTGGTAATTTATCATTCATCCCTAGTTTAGGATCCTTCAATGGTACAGCCTATTCCTTATTTTGAAATGAACTACAGAATTCATTTGGATTCTAGCAGACTTGTAACTGATTCCACTTCCACATACAGTACTAATTTGTGTAAAGTTCCAATTAACTGCGGAATCATTTATATCAAGAAAGCCTTCACAATTTTAATATGAAATAAATTTTAAATTATATTTTAAATTATATTGTATAATATGAGAGATGTATAACATCTCTTCAGTTTGCAGTTGTAAAGAGTTTCTCACAGATGTATTTCGATGTTCATTTTTCTTCAGTCGACCAGGCCTGTTAAATGCAAGTGACCCGAGTTATCCTTGGCTAGCAGATTCTTGGCCTGCCACCAGCCTGCCTGTAAACAACAGCACTAGTGGACCAAATGATCTTGGAAATTTTGGACGTGGAGGTAGGTTTGTTCATAGTGCTTTAGCAAAAAAATAATAATAATCTGCAGGACTATCCATTCATTTTTTACATGAAATGGTATTTGAATACATTTGGAAATATAGATAACTAAAAGGAAGAACACCACATAGCAATAAAACAAGACCATCAATTAAGAAAAAAAGGAAATCTACATTTCCCTCTGAATATTAGTGTTTAGGGGGAGGGGTTATGGACATGTGTCTATGATTCTGCAAAGTCTTCCTTTTGAATTTACTCCATAGAACTTGAGTACTGTTTCTAAACCAGATGAAATAGTTTAGCAGAATGACTATGCTATTTTAATGTGCTTAACTGTTTCATAAGATGCTACACATTCATTATATTGGGCTGTATCCTGTGCTGCTGTTGCACAAGTGAAACAGGTTTTGGGACACAGACCATCCAAAACAGATTTTTGAGACTTTCAGGGGAGAGGAATGGAAGATGAAATCCTACTTTGCTCAAGCTGAACTGAATGTGATCCATTGAATTGAGCTTGAATCCTCTGGTAGCCAGCCGGAGAAGTTGTTACAAGTGTGTACCTAGACTCACCTTTCCACAGCCAGCACTCATGTATGTTCGTATAGACACTGCTGAGAGGTTTACGATCTTCTGCTGGAGTTATGACATGCACTCGTTATAGAAAGAATAAGGAAAGCTTGGTTTATTATATAAAATAAGAGTAACAGTATATAAATGCTGTTTCAGACAGCAAAGTTACAGTCTAAGTAGGTAGCAAATTCTACAATATAAACACATCTTCATTAAAGAGTAAAAGAGCATAACAATTTTGCCATAAAGAAGTGGATGGGGGGGAGGGGGCAGAAGGAAAATATACCTGTCCTTAAAGCAAAGCAGAAGTGTGCTGAATCGTGGAGAGCGCTGGGTAAACGCTGTCATGTTGGACCTGGAAAAATTAACTAACCTTTGAATCTAATGGGTTTTTAATACCTTTTTGCCAAGGCATGCCAGTGGAGAGGGGAGAGGGCTGTGAACTGAGTAATTTCTACAATTTCTATAGTTCCTTCCAGAATTTTCTGCCAAATCCTCACCTTGAAAAATGGCTAAAGCTGGCCATCGTGTTTGCTTAACAAAAGGGTGAAAGACTTTGATATTGAACCATTATCTGAACCTGGGTATCCTTGTCTGCTATCTGCTTTCAAATCACCTTACCGCTGAGGAGCTGAGTATCCTGTATTTGAAAACTAAATTTCCATGTGTTAATCTTTAGGTCAGATGAGGGTGAACTCAGGATTTGCCCAAATGCCCCTTTGGCAAAGGGCTGGAACCAGGATTGTTCCAGGGTCACCAAAGCTCATAATGGAGGGTGTAATGTCATATTAGAGCTATATCAATCTTATACATTCCACATTTGACAGAGGTAAACCATACCATAAGTTCAGATTCACATGTGCCCTCTTCACAGAGTTAGTTTGGATGATCCAGAGACTTCCACTGTGGGAGAGGTACTTCTGGAGCATTTGAGGACCTGCTGTGGCCAACTGGCTACACACTTTGAAGAGAAAGTCACTTGACATCAAAGTGATCTTGACTCTGAACTTCTTGCAATTCCAGTGGCAGAGTCAGTGATGGAATTGATTTCAGCTTATGCAGTCAGTTGATGTGGACCAGGCACTGGCAGCTATACCCTCCACTTGACCCCTGCCCCTTCTGGCTGATTTGTTACCAGGCCAAGTTCAAGGTGTTACTATTGGTACATAAAGCCATTAACAGTTTGGGACCAATTCACCCCTTTTGTGCGCACTCGACTGCTTTGATCTGCTGAACCGGCACCGTTACAGGTGCCACACCATACTTGTTCTGTACTTGTATGAAATTGTTCTTTAAGTGTGGCACTACCTGCACTTTGGAACTCCTTGCCTATTGACATCAGGCAGGCACCTTCACTGTATTTTTTCAGCACTCATTTAAATCATTTAAATCATTTTTGCTGCTATAAAGCAGTATATAAATTTCGTTAAATAAAATAAATAAATGTAAGTATTAAATTTGCATTCCCCTCTCCATCAAACACACTCCCCTGCCCCATGCTACTTCGTTGCCCCTCCCACTTAACATTTATAACATGTTTTTCATGCTATTTTTAAATACATTTACTAAGTCTGCCTTATTATTACTATTATTATTTGCCCTTTACATTAGTTTTTGAGATTATTTTTCCTGGTTGAAAGCTGTATATATGCAAAGTTACTTAACAATGCCGGTTTTGGACAAACAGCAAAATTGCGAAGTAAAAGTTGAATAAATGCAATGTATGTGTATGTGTATAGGGACGTGGGTGGCGCTGTGGGTAAAACCTCACTGCCTAGGACTTGCCGATTGTATAGTCGGTGGTTCGAATCCCCGCGGCGGGGTGAGCTCCCGTCGTTCGGTCCCAGCTCCTGCCCACCTAGCAGTTCGAAAGCACTCCTTAAGTGCAAGCAGATAAATAGGTACCGCTTTATAGCGGGAAGGTAAACGGCGTTTCTGTGTGCTGCGCTGGTGCTGGCTCGCCAGAGCAGCTTCGTCACGCTGGCCACGTGACCCGGAAGTGTCTCCGGACAGCGCTGGCTCCTGGCCTCTTAAGTGAGATGAGCGCACAACCCTAGAGTCGGACACGACTGGCCCGTATGGGCAGGGGTACCTTTACTATGTGTATGTGTAATATTACGTGTAATAGTAAACGTGTAAATGTATGTGTAATAGTATTATTGCATTTTTAAAAGCATCTGGTTTGTGAGTAGTTAACTCAATGAAGGTAAAAGGTTGGCAAATTACCTTTAATTGAGGCCTAAGAGATAGTGTACAGGCAATCTTACAGCTGTTGGTCTGTCAAGAAACCATTACACTGATACAGTTACAGTGGTACCCCGCAAGACGAATGCCTCGGAAGACGAAAACCCGCTAGACGAAAGGGTTTTTCGTTTTCTGAGGTGCTTCGCAAGATGGATTTTTCTAAGGGCTTGCTTCGTTAGACGAAACAAGCCCTGCCTCTCCTGTCATGGCGACGGTCACTGCACGCATGCACGCTCGCTTCCCCGCTCCTCCGGCTCCCTCCCACCTTCCGGCTGACGGCTCCTCCGGCTCCCTCCGACCTTCCGGCTGCCTCACACCACTGCCCACTGCCCTCGCGTGCTCCTCTGAGAGCCGTTGCCGCCAGCAGCCAGCGCTGCAGGTGGAGTCGCGCTCCTGAGCCAAGGACCGGATGCGGCAGCTGCCCTGCTTCTCCCCACCCCTCCCTGCCATGGTGCTTCGCAAGACGAAAAAACTCGCTCTACGAAAAAACCCGCGGAACGAATTAATTTCGTCTTGCGAGGCACCACTGCACTTAGAAGGTGAATATGTGTCTTGAGTTTTTCTGGTATGTCAGTAGGCATTAGAGACCATTGTTTTATATGAGACAGTGGGATCAAAAAGGTCAGTCTGTGATAGATCCTTCAGTGGATGTTCCATTTAACTGTCAGAGAGAAGGTTTTGATTGGTTGTAACACTGCGGCTGAAGGGTATAAAAAGGCAGACACAGCAATTCAAGAGTCAGTCTTGAGTTTGGCGCTAAAGAAGCCAGCAGAAGCTCCAGTGGCAGCAAGTGTTAGCTGTCCAAGGAATGAAAACTTAGGACAGGCATAGGCAGACTTGGCCCTCCAGATGTTTTGGGACTACAACTCCCGTCATCCCTAGCTAACAGGACCAGTGGTCAGAGATGATGGGAGTTGTAGTCCCAAAACATCTGGAGGGCCGAGTTTGCCTATGCCTGGCTTAGGACAACAGGACTGAAATTGCAGGCAGCTGAAGCTGAGAGGAAGACTCCCAGAGCACTTCCACTGGAAAACTGGAGCCAGATTGTCAACTGTTAGCAGTAGTTCACAAGGAGGAGTGTCTCTGACCAGGGAGATTTCAAACTAAGGCCTCTGTAAAAAAAACCTGCATGTAGATGGGGAAAGAGAAAATATGGGCTGTTGGCTTAGTGCAGGAAAGAGAACTTGTGCAAGGACATAGGAACCTCCTTTAAGTCACATTTTAAGGCAAATACCAAACCAAGTTATTTTAACATCCAACTTGCAAAATAATCCTCTTATCTGATATAATCGTGTAGTATACATTAAAGTCTGTAAACACAACAGTTAAGCTCTGTCCACTGTTCAGAAGCTTGATACATGCATTTGTTCAACATTTCTGTCAGCACTGGATGTTTCATTGAGCCTTATGCAACTGGTATACCTTCATTAGTCAGGAACATTAACTTTTTGAACCTGGTGTCAGAGATGGTGTCAGAGATTGCCACTGTGAAGATACATGATCAGGTCTTCAGCATGCCAAAAGATTAAAGATTATCTAGATCAGCCTTCCCTGTGCTGACTATGGCTCATGGGAGTGGTAGTCCAAAGTATCTGGAGCGGGTACCATGTTGGGGAAGGTTGACAGATAAATGGGTGAGGGAGTTCCCTGGTTCAACACATGACATATTTACTAGATATCACGTAAATGTATTTTAATATTTTTATGGCTTAACTGTAATTTAGATGTACTTTTTTCCCAGAGAAGCTGCCCTTCAGTTTCAAAGGCTTAGTTTAGCAAAATAATTGACTGATCATTTAATTCTCTTTAGAGCTGCTGAAATCTTGACACATTTCAAAATGATTTATTCATATCTTCTTCGCCCCTCTGTATTGTCAGGAAAAAAATGTCTGGCTAACTTCAGAAATAAAGCCAGATAATGTTCAGCAGGAAAGAAAGAAAGAAAAAGAAAAAACATTTAAGCTCTGCATACCTTGAAAAGAATTATCTGAGGATTGTTCCATGTTCATTCAGTTCTGTGCAATACTCATAAGGTGTTTTCTTGATGGTGGGGGAAAGCAGAGGGAGATAGTTTCTTCTGTGATTTGTGGAGTGACTCCTTTCATCATTTCCCTGGAGCACAGACAGTTTCATTGGCTCTGACATGAAATGAACAATTGAAAACATTCTTCAGGACAGAAATATTCCAAACTTCACTTTCACAGCTGAAGGTATGGAAGAAAGATGGTTTTAGGCAGTGAGACGTGAAGGACAAGTGGAAAGTTTGTCACAGATGCTGATAGCGAGGCGATGGCTGTACATCATCTTCCCTCCGTTGGCTCATGGACACTGTCTCAGCTGAAATGCAAACGTGCAGAATGACACATTTATTTTTTATATTAAAACTTCTTGTTGGGGTTTTCCCATGCTGATTTGTTTCATTCCCCTGTTTTCATCACAGATGTGCTGCCTCCAGTGCCAGGTCAAGGGGATAAAACTGCCACAATGCTTTCTGATGGAGCCATTTACAGCAGCATTGACTTCACTACCAAAACTAGTTACAACAGTTCCAGCCAAATAACCCAGGCTACCCCATACGCCACAACACAAATACTGCATTCCAACAGCATCCACGAATTGGCAGTTGATTTACCAGATCCTCAGTGGAAAAGTTCGATTCAGCAAAAAAGTGACCTAATGGGATTTGGTTATTCTCTGCCTGATCAGAACAAAGGCAACAATGGTGATTTTAGTTCTCATTTTTCTTATTACAATTGTTTGTAAGAATCTCTTGTGCACAGTAGAAAATTGTCCTTCCTTGTTCCCATTTCCCTTAACTAATTGCATACCTTGCATGTATCCTATACTTATGCAACAAACTATATTGTGCTACGATTTTAGTTTGCTTTAGCTTTTGCCAGTATCACAGCTTATGTTTCCCCCACCCCTGCTACCATTAGAATATATTAACTTAAATATTTTTCACAGTCCTGCCACATCCACTGTTTACCAGCTAACTGCATGTTGTGCATGTGCTATAAACTAATCACATGATGGCACTGTGACCTTTGCCCTTTAACCCTTAGCCTTACTTTACATCCCTGACTACCGATTGGCTGAGGGATTGTCTAATAGAATGCCACACAACCAGTCACAGGATTTCAGCACCACCAGCTCTCACAACAGCTCAGAAAGAAGTGGCAGCCTCTCAGGTTGGTTTCAATACAATGCGTGTAAGGAGAAGTGTTTGTGCTTGTAAGAAGCTCTAAAAAAACGCAAACTAATTATAAGCTTGGAAGAATGATCACTGTACCCAGAGCCTGTGTTCAAATATTGCAGTTTGCCTTCCATTTAGACACATGTGAATGTGTCACGATCATCTGGAAAACCATGAGCTTGATAAAAAAGAAGTGTGCCTTATTTGCCCTAACCGAACAAGAAACCCATTTAGAGATAATAAGAAAATATTTGTAGCCTTTGTACCCTGTGTATTTCAGCATGATTGGAAATTTTATTTAGTAACATTCTCACTTTTCTGGCACAGTGCTGACTTTATTCGTAAATCAATCTTCACTTTACAGCACTGTCCTCCTCTGAGGAGCTTCATGATGAAGTTAATACTTTGGTTGTATCATTATTGAAGCCCCCAACTCCTTTGAGATTTCATAATATTTCTATTGCGTATCAAGAAATCCACCCATAGCAATATAATGGAATTGATAGAAAAGCTTCTTATGATAGTGATCATTCTAAATGTTTCAGAGCTGCCTACAAGCATAAAGTATAGGTATTATGCTGCATGCTGTATTATAATTGTTGCACATTGCCATTGCAAAATGGATTACCTAGCTTTAAGAGTAGCAGCAAATTTTCTGTGTTAAATTATTCTGTGCAGAATTGTGCCATTTTCTTAATACATTCTAAAAATATGTTATGAGGCTAGTTTACAATAACTTCTCTTTTGCCATTCCAGCACTGTCCCCCCCCCCCTTGCTCTTCTGCTTTATTTCCCTATTAAGTCCCTGTGATGCTTTCAGTTCCTAGTCCAAATGTTTGGTTTATTTTATTACAAACATACAAATGTGCACGCACATATACATGTTCCATTGCGTGGTCATTTATATTCATGTGCCTTGTTGCCTTCTTCCTCCTCAGTATTCATTGCATAACCCTAATTGTCTATCACATTGTTTTATACGTTAACTAAAACTGTCCTTTATTCATCTATCTCTTTTCTCCTTGAATCCTCATTTCCGTGTTGGTTTATTTGGTCCTCTTCCAATTCTCTATATGTCCTTTTTCTCTAAGAGTGAAAAGACCACTGAATTACATGGGCATAAAATATTACAAAAATAACTCATCCATACTTTTCAATTGAATGTCCCAATATGATTTCAGTAAGAAACCAGTTACATTTGCGATTTACATTTTTTGCAACTACATTTGGCCTTGTGAATGAAAAGAGAAAGAAACTCAAACACTAAAGTTTTTGGATGTGTCCTTAACAACTCATTTCCAAAGAGAGAGGGAGAGAGATTATGCAAAATGGTATTATGAATACACTGCGATTTGCTATCTGAAAGAGTTTGCTGCAGTCTATTATTTTTTCCAACAATGACTGCACGGAGGCTTAGAGCAGACGTGAATAAATCAATAAATATAGTTTTGATATAGCAAGTACATTTAAACTTTTTTTCAGCGCATGCTTCATTGTGACTAAGCTATATGGAGTGTGTGAAATAAAAAGAAGTAATTCCGGGCAATTATACAGACTATTTTCATTCCATTCCACCCTATTATTATTTATAACCTTATGACAACTATAACATGTTGCTGCTGATGTTGCTAAGATAAAAATACTCCTCTCTTCTCCCTTCTTTTTTTCTTTTTCTTTTTTTGAGTGTACCATCTGGAATCAGAGCTCTTTCAGGAAATATAAATAGTCACGTTTGTTTCTTCATACTTCTGTAATGTTTCTTGATTTCAGGTGGGAAAGGAGGGAAGAAAAAGAAAAACAAAAATACTTCCAAACCTCAGAAAAATAATGGGTCTAACTGGGCCAACGTTCCACTCCCACCCCCTCCAATACAGCCTCTTCCAGGCACAGAACTAGAACACTATGGTGTGGATCAGCAAGAAGGAGGGTAAGGTATCTTTTTTTGAGGGGGAAGGACCATTTTGAATGTAGTGGAATGCAATATCTCACAGCTGTGGTGTGTAATGTCTGTAAGGCCTTTTACCCCAGTCAGATTCTGGTGTTTGGATATGAGGGGACTAATATGTGTGGAGCAGAAGGCCTTTTAGGTGTAGCTCAGCAAACAGCTTCATAAAACAATTGTCGGATGCACCCTCACATGTACACACTGTTGCCAATAGTAAGAGAATGCAATCTTCAATTGGCCTGCAATACAATATGTTTATGGCAGTAAATTTTGGACATTCCTTTTTCATACTACATAGTTGTTTGAATCCCTCCTAGTTTTCCAAAGTTTAAAGGCCCCTTCATGCGCTGCTTACATGAAGGACAATGCAGGAAGGGGTGGGGGGGCAGGGCTGTGCCCCTGGCCTCCCCCCACTATTGTGCAGCTGACCTGTCCCTGCCCTCATGTCTTAAGGTTCCATCTCAGACATCTATACTATACTGGATGGTGGGTCATACACTGAGAGGAACACTGCCACTGTCCCTTCACTATACTCTAGCGAAAACAATGCAATAATCTACAATGAGACTCAACAGCACCATCTCCTGCTTGGCTATTTGAAAATTGCTAATACAGCAGCCACATTATTGCAGGACAGGGGGGGAGGACAAAAAAAACCTTGGCCAAATATTGTCCATTGGCTTTGGGTTAACTTTCTCCCTATAGTTTTCTATTAACAAAGTCTAGTAGCTTGGACAAAGCATATCTGTGATCCAGCCTCCTCTCTTTATGTTCTCACCATAGTTCCTAATAGATAGTCCACATCCTTGAAATTTTCAAAAGCTAAGCAATTTTAGGGAGTGGGGGAAATTTTTGTTGTTGTTGTTTGGTATGGGCTTGTGCCAGCATTAAACTAGTTGTAACTGATATGGGGTGTGCATTGTATGTCTGTGTGTGTGTTCATAGAGATTTTCTGTAGAAAATCCATGTGTATTCACATACAGAGAGAAATATTTTTCTTTTGAAAATCTGTGTAACTCAACTTATCCTTAGTGCTTGTTTTGCAAGAGATGCCAGGGACATCTTTTTGGCAGTAATTCAGCGTCATTTTGTTCTTGAACTTGTGAAAATAAACCCCAGTAGAATTTAAATTTTACAGAAAGGATCTATAAATATGGGTGTGTTATTTGAAACAATAGTTCGTTATAAATTTCCTGTGTTAGAACGCAACACATTCTCAGCTCTGTTAACACAGAATATTCCCAGTCCACTAATCATCATACTTATTCATACACATTTAGTGAAAGAACCATAGCTCTGTTGGAGCACATGGTTTGTATGCAAAAGTTTCTTGGTTCAATCCCAGGCATCTCCAAGAAAACTTGTGAAAGGATTTCCGTCTGAAATTCTGGAGAGCTGCTGGCAATCAGTGTAGAAAATGCTGTGTCCCTGTATAATGCAACATTCCAGCAGCAGCAGCAGCAGCAGCAGTTGTAGCTGTGTGTTACAGTCTTGATGACTATGAATGGGTTCACTTCTTGTCTTTTTTTGCCTAAAGTGTTCCTGAAAGGAATCAAAAAAACAATAATCATACATACTAGCAGCTAAGTAAGTTGGCTGGTTGACCAAAATTGGGCTACTTGGAAGAACCTTGAACTTTGGAGAAGTTGTTTTCTTTTTAAAGTGGTGAAAACCAAAGCCCCTTCCCCCGTCCCAATAATCCAGCCTAGGAGCCCAGAGCATAGACAACTGAAGCCAAGCTATACCTATAAAGTTGCAGCTGGGCTACCAGCATATGTTGGTAGGATGTATTTGATACCACGGAGTGTCAGGGTCTCCAGTGACAATATCAGATCAAAGAATTTCCCCAAGCTGCACACCTGCTCCTTCAAGGGGAGTGTGACCCATCGAGAGCAGAATGCATCACATTCAGTGTCTCCCAAACAGTGTCTCAGTCTTGTCTGGATTAAACTTCAGTTTACTCACTACCATCGAGTCCATTATCAAGGACATACACTGGTGTCAGAACATAACTGCTACATCTGCTTGAGCTGTAAAGGGGGGGGGGAATAAAGGTAAATGTCATCAGCATATGAAAAACAGTGCATTCCAAAACTCCAGATGATGCAACTCAGCAGCTTCATGTAGATGTTAAAACAGCTTGGTTGGTGAGATGGAACACTAGACTCCACAAAACCAAGCAGCATCTATCAAACAGTAGATAAAAGTGGAACCACCACAAAGCAGCTCCTCCCAACTGCCAACCTGGCTTCCTTCTCCAGAAGTTAACCATTGTCAATGGTATTGAAAGCCAAAAAGTTGTCAGGTAACAGGTACACACACCTTGTCTTTCCCTCAACATAGGTTATCAGTTATTCAGGGTCACAAAGCAATCCCAGTGCCATAGCCAGGCCTAAATTCTGATTAAAATGATTCTAGAGAATCTGTTTCACCCCAAAATACTCTACTAACAGGATTCCTATTTGCCCTTAAAATGTTTTGTTCAAGAGGGCACTTGTTCTACACACAAAGAAAGACACTTTGCTTCAAGTGGTACTGATTAATAATTATCTTCTCTCTCCCCCCCACCACCCTCAATAATGATATCTGCACTTTAATGTATTTGCTGTTCTCAGCTCAGATAATTGTGCAATAAAAGACAAATAACTCCCATATATTTTTAAGACACCACAATGATAAATAAGACAGGTAAATTGATGCATTATCTGTAGAGAAACCTTTGTGACACAGGTCTTGGCTTCTCAGTTGTGTATAGTATCTATTATTTGGCGGGGAGAATTTTATTTGTCACCAAGACAACACTGGTTATTTAAAGCTAAGTAATCAGTGATGCTGACAGCATACTTTCAAGATTCAACCAGCTCAGCCATAGCTTTTACTATGTTTGTCTTTCAAATTACACTTTCCAGTTATTTATAATACTGCAGTGATAATGAGCACAGTTCTCCCTGCCCCAGAAAGTGCATTGTTAGAAGAAGAAAGCTACATTTGAAAAGGCAAGTGCCTTATAGGAAAAAAAATAAGTAAAATTCGCAAAGGAAGAATGAAGCTTTTCCATTTTATTCCACTGACTTTTAAATATGAGGGAAAGAGTTAATATATGCAAGTAATATGTGACTATTAAAAGAATACCTGTGTAACAAGCAGGTAAGTGGGAGAGGCAGACAGCCCCATACTGCAAGACCTTCAGCTGGCTGCTACTTCCTGGTCACAGTGTGATCAGAGCATTTAGATGCCAGTGCCTGACCCTGAGAAGAAATGGGAAGGCCAGAAGTATTAAGCACCACAAAATACAATTTGGTCTTTCTGCTACGTCCCTTTCAGTAGCCACAACAGCTTAAGGGTTGTCACCAGTAGTGCCTTCCTTTCATTCCACCCGATACTACTGCCTGCTTGTTGCGTCACCATTATGCTTCTGTTACTCCTAAACGTGGGGTTTTCAAACTGTAATGGAGATCACTAAAAATAAGTTATGGAATGCATTGTTTGCTTTGTATGCTAACCAAATCAGCCAATGTTTTATTTAAAATCAAAAGGATTTGCAAATAGAAGCAAAAGGTTTTATGGTTGCTCTCTTGAAAAAAGACAATTTAATATCCTTATATTTCATTATCATGGAAATCCCTTTACCTAAAGAACGATTTGTAGAAATGAAAACTCTCTTCCCCATTCCCTTCAATAACTAAGAAGAGTTTGAGGATCAAGGCTGGCAGTAAAGCAAAGTAATGATGATGGAGACACTTTGGAAGGGAGCAGTAAGGACAAAAATGACAGTAATTTGTTACTGCAGCTTCCCACCTCCTCAAATAGAATAACGGAATCTTAGAGTTGGAAGGGACCCTGAGGATAATCTAGTCCAACCTAGTCCAAACAAATAATCTAGTCCTGCAATGCAGGAATGTCAACTAAAGCATCCATGGCAGATGGCCATCCAACCACTGCGTAAAAACCTCCAAGGAAGAAAAGTCCACAACCTCCCAAGGGAGTCTGTTCCACTGTTGAACAGCTCTTACTGTCAGAAAGTTCTTCCTGATGTTTAGTCAGAATCTTCTTTCATATGACTTGAATTAGAAAGTCACTCTTTGCAGTATGGGAATAATATAAAGATCTGATGGAGCCTAAAGTCCTGTGGTGGACTTCTCCAATAGAAGCCACAGCTGTAAAAAGGAAAAATACCCAGGAAAGTTGGCCAACATATAAAACACTTTTAAGAGACGGTGATAGCCAACTGAAATTAAAAAGCTTTGAGGAAATAAGAGAATACATCTCAGACCAATACCACCAGATATTTGAAAATTTTAAATCTGATAAACAAAAGGGGTTCTCAACAGAAATTTCCTGATTTGAATCTGATCTTGTAAATTCTAAAAGAAAAACTCTTTCCACAACCTACCGACTCCTCCTTGACTGGAAAGTAAAGGAGGAGGAGGTAACAGCGGCCATGGTGAGGTGGTCACAAGACTTTGGCCATTCAATAACTATGTCCCAATGGGAAAATTTGTGGAAGAACAATTGGAAATACACAAATTGTTATACAATTAGAGAGAACTTTCTAAAAATGCAACACCAATGGTACTTAACACCCTAGAAACTTTCAAAAATGTATAAAAATGTGCCAAGTAATTGCTGGAGATGCGGAGATAATTCAGGAACTTTCTACCATATATGGTGGTTATGTAAGAAAATACAGGT
Organism: Podarcis tiliguerta; assembly: GCF_965153285.1. NCBI lineage: Eukaryota > Metazoa > Chordata > Lepidosauria > Squamata > Lacertidae > Podarcis > Podarcis tiliguerta. Next base: position 44,130,836 of record NC_139537.1, on the reverse strand, counting down.
ATTCTGAGAGAGTATTCACTCAGAACTGGAAAAAAAATGCTAAAGATCTCTTTTAAGAAAAAACCAGAGGCCTATCTCCTGAGAGTTACAGATTTGAATATTCCACAAAAAAGGAAGGGTATCTTTTTATAAGCTATGGCAGCAGCAAGAGTTCTCATCACGGCAAAATGAAAGAGTATTGAAATTCCCTCTATACATGAATGGATCCAAAAGCTGACAGAATATGCCGAATTAGATGGTCTATCAGAAAAAAATAAAGAATAAACCAAAACAGGAATTTGTTTCAAAATAGGAGGTTTCCAAAGAATATATGAAATATAATTACAGTAGTTTAAACTCTGTTGCAGCATTTGAGGAACTTCAGTAATAGTTGCAAGTTAGACATATATTACAAAAAAGTTAAATTATGATAAAAGTGTGTATTGGTAATAAGTAATATGAAATTGAAATAAGGAATAGATGGGAGGTCGGGTCTATAGTGTTAAGACCAACTTATGTTTTATTGTTTGTTAAGAAAATTTTGTGTTTATTGTTATTCTCGTGTGTAATTCTGTATCTGTGTTTTCTTTTTCTTCTTTTCCTGTATCAATTTTTAAAAAAGAAGCAGATAGATTTTCTGTGGAAAACTGTTGCATAAGGCTTGGTAACTGATTGCACAGCAGAATTCCATCTGAGTTTTTTTGTTATAACAAACCTTTTCATGATTGCAACCCAAAACTGCACATCTACTTAGAAGTGAGTCCCATGTATTCCGTGGAACTTGCTTTCAAGGTAGTGTGCCAGAAACAGGGAAATTGATGGACTGATCAGATTTGATCAGCCCTCTTGTATCCTTTTATCCACATTGCACAGATTTAACTTTAGAGATTTTTGGAATACCAACATAATATATAATAACTGGTACTGAAAATGACATGTTCATTGTTTTGTTTTACTCTTTTGCTCTTGAAAAAATTGCTTCATTTAAAAATGAGATTAACAAATAGATTTTATTAGGTATCACTGTTGGTTGGGCCCTTTTTTGCCATTTATCAAAAAGATAAAGAGTGAAATTAAGTATTAGCTTTGCTGAAATAAATGGGGAGTCTGTGCCTGGTGTTATGGAGTCAGGTATTATTTAGGTTATTCAAGTTTCTTAGTTGTTGTTTTCATAACACGAAATAGATTCCCCATTGTACATACAGTATAATATACAGTATCATTATTTCAATGAATTATATATAACCTAAACCTAAACCATTTCTATTCTAGGTATGACAGTGATGGTTGGTGCCCACCTTTACCAGTCCAGACATATTTGCATCAGGGAATGGAGGATGAGCTTGAAGAGGAAGATGATAGAGTTCCTACACCTCCCGTTCGAGGAGTGGCCTCTTCCCCAGCAATCTCCTTTGGGCAGCAGTCCACTGCCACGCTCACGCCCTCTCCACGGGAGGAGATGCAACCTATGCTTCAAGCCCACCTTGATGAACTTACCAGGGCCTATCAGTTTGATATAGCAAAGCAAACATGGTAAATGTGGCAGATACAAAGCCACTGCTGTCTTTCGAAGTCTCTTTTCTTTCTTTCTTTCTTTCTTTCTTTTTAGCAGGTTCTCATATGCTGTCCTCACAGATACAAAGCAAACATGGTAAATGTAGCAGACCCAGATACTATTTGGGAAATGAAAAACATCAGAAGTCACATCGCTTGAGAACGTAGTTCTCATCTTGAAGGATCTGCCTGTGCCTTTAGTAACCAATTAACAAAAAGATTTTGTCAGGTGTAGATTCTGACTCCTTTGCAGCCTGACGGGAAAGAGTTTGCATGTCACATTGCTGGATTTTGAACTCATGAACATTCCTTGGATATTGATAACTATGGAGGCATTTAAAATCTGTATTTTTTATAATAGTTATCAACAGAGATATATTTTACTAAATTCATTCCTAGACCATGTGTTAAAAATGCATGAAATATTTTAAGATTCGCTCAGTTAGCTTCTTTTTAAAAAACACACACAGAGGATTTCTTTTCTTCAAAATAATTATCTTATATAAGCCGTGAACCTAAGCACTGTTATACCTTAAGTTGTACTTTTTGGAACTTTAATGAATTTAATGAAGACTTCTGTAACCATACAGTAAAACACACGGATTTTCTGGATGTTATAACATCAAATTATCTTGACTGATGAAAAACAACCATCAAAGCCCACAAGTCAATGGGTGAAATGCAGTGTCATTTGAGTAGGCATTCCTTACCTCTCTTCGTGATGTAACCTTCTGTCCTGGAATGTCCCCCCCCCCCAATTATTTGGATAATTCTTCTTTGAAGATGGGAACAACATATGCCCACCTCCAGTCTGCAGGGATCTCACCTTCTCCAAGAATTCTAAAAGATTATAGACAGAGTTTCTGATATGACATCTGCAAGCTCCTTTAGTACCCTTGGATGCAGCTCATCAGGCGCAGGAGATTTGAATTCATTTAAAGTAACTAGGTGTTCCTTTACCACCTATTTTCCTAGCAGACTGCAACTCCCTCCTTGCATCCTTCTGTGTTCACCAGGTTGTGCACTGCTTTTCTTTTAGGGTGAAGACAATGGCAAAGTAGGTGTGAAGCCGTTCTGCCTTCTCCCTTGTCATCCAGCTGTTGGCTACTTTGTGATTTGTCCTTTCTTCCATTTCTTATACATGCCCTTCTTACGTCTCAGCTCCTCTGTAAATTTCCTTATGCAGGCACACCGGTTTCTTTAAATGCCTCCCACTTTTCTTTCTTGATGGTTCTGTCTGCATTTGTATCTTCAATATTTCACTGTTAGGAAACTCCCACCACATTAGACTTCCTTCTCTTTGAGTATTTCTGACCACGGGATCTCACCCAGTAGTTCTTTAAGCTTTTTGAAATCAGTCATAACTGGATATCACTCTTTTTCTTGAGGAAAGTCCTAATGTCTCTTTCAGGTTGTATTAGTAAAGAAACTGTAGAATTCAAACTTTCAGATCCCATTCTGGGAAAGCTGAAGGACTGACAAGTATAACCTCCCAATTCTGCTGTATTTGAGTAAAAGAGATTACGGAAGCAGTTGCTTAAAAATATTCATAGCATAAATCCGAATTCTTGTTTGGTATTCAAAGGGAGAAGAAGATACCAAAGTAGTTCACCTATATGAGACAGGCTGTTTGGGGACTGAAAAACAGAGCTCGAACTATAGAATAGAATGTCACAGGCTTTTTGTACATCCTAACGTGTAGAAATATTATCTTAAAAGTTAAAGAAAACTTCAGCAGGACAAGAAACCGTGTGCTGTTAAGTGACATAAAGTTGCTAAATGGCATAGTGCCAATGAATGTTTCCTGACATACAAAGGCCACAACTTACACTGAAAGAGTTATTATAGGTCAAAGAGGCTTGTATGAATTTTCTGCCAATGCCAAAGCCAGCTGTTTTCCTTGGACAATTTTCAGTACTCCAACCTCGTTTGCAAGCTGCAGCCAATCAACAGGGTGCTTAGGCCACCTCCTCCATGGGATATAGCTTGTTTATGTAACAAGCCAGAAGCCCAGGCATCAGCTAATTCAGGTCTAGGTTAAATGTATAATTGTGCCAGGCAGGACACAGATGCATGCCCTGGCATGCTTTCAGCCTGTACCTTGCAGCTGTTACGCTTCCTGTGGTGGCATACAAACTGCAGGTGCAACTTTGGGTGTCAGTTAACATCATGAATCTCATTATGTAATCTGTGCTTTTAAGATGGGGAATTACACACTCAGTATTGGATAAATTGTATCAGCTGTATCTGATAAACTGACTATGTGCCGATACAGTACTCTTAAATGACCATAACCAAATGCAATGATATTCATAATTTTCAAAAGGCTTACAGGCAAAATAAAAATAAAAATGCCAGCACCTTAAGAAATAGCAATGATATTTCCCAGTGAATGGGCTTGAATATTTTATCAGGGCTGTTCTGTAAATGAATGCATGCAATATAGATTATTGTTTTAAAAATATGTCATTAAGGAGGAATTAGTGTAGAAATATATATTTCCCCCCCTGAATATCTTGTGTAAAATCCAGTGTGAAGTTTGACCTAGAGATAACCTTATGCACAAATGACTTCTTCATCCTAGGAAGCTATGCAGCTTCAAAACAGGAACCTAATTACAACATAACCATCTTTGATCTAGCCCAGTGATGGCAAACCTTTTAGAGACTGAGTGCCCAAACTGTAAGCCAAAACCCACTTATTTATCGCAAAGTGCCAACATGGCAATTTAACCTGAACTGGTGCATAATCAGCAGTAGCTGTCACTACTCTGACCTCTGTTTAGCTCTTAAGAAAGAAGTACCTGGTTACCATATTGCATTGTATCTGGGGAATTTGTGTGAAGTCTAGGCAAGCTCTCTCAGTGTTTGCCTCAACCTCGCAGCAGCAGGAGGAGGAGGAAGAAGGCGGCTGCTCGGCTGCCCAAGTTGAGCTGAGACTCAACACGCCGCCTTCGCCCGCTGCTGGCTCTGTGCTGGGACGACAGCTGGGACCACAGAGAGGGCTCTGAGTGCCCCCTCTGGCATGCTTGCCATAGGTTGCCACCACTGATCTAGCCTAACTAAAGGAAGCAGCACAGCATTTGAACTAGAATTGTTTCCTCTCCAAGAGATTTTTCATCTTGAAATTCCCATTTATATATCAAGCCTTTTTCCTATCAGGTATATACAAGATTATTTCAGCTTTAATGTGAGAAGATTGAGTCAGTTGTCCCAGTCCTATGACTTTAAAAAGTGTTGGAACTTGAGAATGCAGCCTTAAGGTCTCTGCTGTTCTTCCTTCATGTGCTTCTCCATCCTTCCTTCCTGTCACCAGTCATTTCAGTATTTTTACTCTACTAGTTCCCACTACAACGTGGAAGACTGTGTTAATTACTATCAAGTTAGGAAAATAGCCTCAACAATTTTGGTCAAAGTAGCCCAGGAATTAAGCTACTATATGTGGCAACTACTTAAAGATAACTAACACAAACTTTCTATATAAATGTTTGATTTGTTTAAGTGGTCGTTTCTTGCATTCCAGTAAGAATAAGGTCAGATAAAATCTCAAATGATATGGGTTCTGGACTGTATATCTGGCTTGACGTTTCTAGCCTAATATATCTAACATATATTAGAGATTAGCTCTTTGATATCTTTGGAATGGCCTCTTCCATAGTACTTATTCATTCATGACCCTAGCATCATTTTAAAGATAAAACCACTGTTTCCATTTCCTCATAATGTTTTGTACTAGTTGGCATACAATACTGTAGAATCCATGGTAACAATTGGTTATACAATGCGGAAATAGTCATGTGAGTGAAGTTGTTTTAGGGCTACCCACAAATTATTCAGAAACATCCCCCCCCCTTCTGCTTCTACAGGGTGAGTCCTCTTTTAAAAGACTCACCCTGTATTATTTGTGATGATCATGATGGGCTAAAGGACAGCAAAGGCACATAGAAATCTGAGAGATTTCAGTGAAAGTGTTAAGTAAAGGTAAAGGGACCCCTGACCAGTCGTGGCTGACTCTGGGGTTGTGGTGCTCATCTCGCTTTACTGGCTGAGAGAGCCAGCGTACAGTTTCTGGATCATGTGGCCAGCATGACTAAGCCGCTTCTGGCGAACCAGAGCAGCACACGGAAACACTGTTTACCTTCCCGCCAGAGTGGTACCTATTTATCTGCTTGCACTTTAACGTGCTTTTGAACTGCTAGGTTGGCAGGAGCTGGAACCGAGCAACGGGAGCTCACCCCGTCGCAGGGATTCGAACTGCCAACCTTCTGATCGGCAGGTCCTAGGGTCTGTGGTTTAACCCACAGTGCCACCATCCTAAATCTCATTATTTGTTATAAATGGAGTTTCAACAGCTTAATCCTATTCTGTTTTTGGCATCTGTCTGTCTCAAGAAACAATGGAGTGTGCCTCCAGGGGTGAAGTCAAATTGCTGCGTTACCAGCACTGAAGTGTCCTCCCTGGGGCACAAGCCTGGACAGTATATATGGAGGTCCTGGACTACCTAAATGGCAAAAAAAACAAAAAAACACAACCCTTCTCAACCTCACTGATGTCCAAAGGAAAGCAGGGCACCAGCTTGGCTGCAGAAGTTGCTGAAGGAGGCATACAAGGCACCATTCAAATCCACTCCAGATTTGTGGAGAGCTTACTCCTTTGCCTTTTCTTCTCCTGAAGATATCATGCAAGGCTTAGAGTCAATAGTTTTCCTTCTCCTAGATGAGCTACCTTCTGAGATTAATGAGCCCCATCTGCCCCTCACTTCCTTCCACAGCACATGCAGAAACCACCTTCTTGACCATTTAACCCATTACTGGTCTTGTCTGCTCAGTCCGCTGTAGTCTGTCTTCATATGCAAGTCCCTAACTCACGAAAGGTTTGAGGCCAATTAGTTACCCTCACCTGGTTTAGCCAGCCAGTTAAAGCCGTTCTTGGGATTTGGCTGCTGCCACAGGCTGACAGCTTCTAGGAACCACAGGTGAGAGTTGCGTGCAGAGTGGGGACCCAAGGTGAGCAAACTACTCCAGAAGGAGCGTGGCGTGTTCCCCACTAGAGATACTACCCCTCCCCTAAAACCTCTTAAGTCCCACTGAGTTAAATGAGACTTATTCCCAGCTAAGTGCAGTATATGGCTTATGACTGGATCATGCTTGTAGCTTTTTAAAGTGCTTTCCCCTTTTGCCTTTCCTCCTTTGTTCTAGGCACATTCAAAGCAATACTCAGCCACCCCAGACTCCACTTCCACCATTAGGATATGTGTCTGGATCTCTAATATCAGATTTGGAAACAGATATTCCAGAGGATGAAGATGAGGATGAGGATGATATTGAAGAAGCTTTAGAAATCACAAGACCACTGAGAGGACTAGAGCATACTCCAGGCTCTAGCATGGACAATCTAGACAGCTCAGTGACAGGTAGGCAAACAAAATTAAGAATGAACCGGCTTAGTAAAGATGTAAAATGTGTTCTAAATAAAATAATGTTTAAGGGTATTCTATTCTGCTCTATTTCTGTGGCATTTTAAAAAGTTGTGTTAATATTGCTCACAACTGTTAAAGGATTTGAAAATGCTTTTGCTTTGCTGCAAATGATAAGAAAATTCATGAATTTTAAAAAGCTTTAAAAACATGAAAGAAAAATCAATTATATCCCAGCTTTCATAGAAAGTTCACTTTACTGGGAAAGCAAGTTTATTACATGTGTGGTGGAGCGGGGGGTAGAGCAAAAGCAGCTAGACTAAAAAAATGTTTTGTATCTCAGGAACAACATGAAAAGCTGACATCTATAAAAAGGCTTCTAGGTTTTTTATTTTATTTTGGGGCTTTGTAAAAGTGATGAATGTCGGAATACTTTTTTTCTGAATAACCTCAGAACAAGTTGCAGTATGAAAGAACAGCTATGTGGTGACACCTTTATTTTGTGCCCACTACATATTTAATCATTCTTCCCTTTCAGCCAAATCCCATTTAATTAATCGAACATCTTTTGCTTGACTGTTTCTTATTCCTCACATGTCTGGAGATGTTACAGCTAGAATAATCAAAGTCAAACCTGGGGAAAAACTAAGCTTGCCCAGCCTGAATTGGTAATAAAACTGCTGTTGGTAGAAGATAGACAACCATTCCGTTTTGTGAGAAAGTGCTGTTCTTACATGAATATCATGACCTCATTCTAGGCTTCAGCAGACTTTCATTTCAACTGATGTTGGACCTGTACTTAACGTACTGTATCTAGGTTGACTGAGGTCTATTGAAGCCCAAGCATGCATGGTCTATATAGCTCATTAAAAATATTGCACATCTCTTCAGTTGTTGATCTTTATGGGACAGTACTAATTTCTGAATATATCTTCATGAAATTTCTGTTCGCTGAAGACAGATTAATGCAGCGTCTTTTAATACTTGCCTTCCTTCTGTGTGCCTTGCAAGTTGTTTTGAGTTTGGGTTTTTTATGCCCTTATCTAAACACTGCAGCTATGAAATCACATTGCAGTTTCCAGTTAGAATGGGAATATGACAGTAATGAAGCATCAGTACCTCGGATTTCCCTCTCTCCCTCTCTGTGTCATTGAATTAAGGGAAATGGTGCTTTATTCCCACTTTCCAGTTTCCCTTCCCCATGCCCTGGGGCCAGGCTGCTTGCCAAGCTAATTAAGATTTAAGAACTGTAGCTTGACTGCTGTGATTTGAAATCCAGATCCAACTGAAGACTTGTAGTTACAAGTTTAAGTCTCTGAATTTGGAAGATTGGCTTATTAGTGCACAAGTATGTTAAGCCACTTTACCTGAATTTGCTGGAATTTTTAGCATAATCTCCTTCTGGCTGTAATTCTGTGCATTTTTGCATGCGTCTAGGGAAGCATTCCTGTAGCAATCCATCGAAGGTCCTAGAGTGATAATATGTATTTTAAAACCTCCTACCAAAATACTATTCATTTATATGTATTAATATGTCAGTCTTTATATGTGTGTGTACGCGTGCATGACTTGCATATTTGCTTTTCTATAAGTCACTGTCTCTTTTCTTCCTAGCAATGTACAAGTATATTGATAACAAATTCTGGTTTTTAAAAACCAACACTGCTCATTCAAGCCTTCAGTTGCCTACGTCATTATTTTTAAAATGCTAATACTTTGTTATTGTGCCAAACCCTTAGGGAACAAAGTGATAGGGGTGAAAAAAATAGGCAAACACCAAATGGATTTGCATATCTTCTTATGTATCCTTTTCTGCCTCCTTATGCTTTCTGTAGGAAAGCATAATCAGTGCCTGTTTTCATAGAAGTAGTGATCATAAAAGAAAGCAAACGTGATTCGGAATCACCTTTTCAAAGGGTGAAGTTCAAGTTAGGAAAGAAGAGTTAACTCTCTTCATTACCATTAGTATGAAGTTGACAGGTCCAAGATGGAGGAGGAGACTCAGAATATCCCAATCTTGGTTGCCAAAGAAATATCCCACACATTTTCTTCATTTAGCTTATTTGACTTCCAGTTTTTTGAATCATGTATATGAATGCTTTCTTTTCCATTGCACTGCGATTATTCATTTACATAATAGATCAGAGACCCTTCTGTCTCTGATAATTCAAATGCATCAAAGTTCAGCATTTCTTTATTTGCTGAAGAATATGGTAGGCAAAATAGAACATAAGAAGTTGCCTTAAAACAAATCAAACCATTCCTCCATCTAGCTCAATATTACCTATATTGGCTAGCAGAGGTTCTATGGGGTTTCAGACAGGACTATATTTCCATTTGGAGATATCAGGGATTGAACCTGGGACATTTTCTGCTCAAAGCATGTGCTCTACTTCTAAGCTAAACCCCTTCCCTTAAGATCAAAGATTATCACTGTCTGTTTTTCCCTAGCTGTATTTCAGAAGTGTAGATACAGAGGCCAGAGAAGAAGTTGAAGGTGGGCATTAAGATTCTAATAGCCCATGTCCATAGAGAACAATTCCTTTTGGAGGCAATAAGATTCCTTCTGCTACTCTGCTGGGCAGAAGGACTTCCATTTTCCCCCTCATCACGGTTTTTCGAGTTGTGGAGGAAGCAGGCTATGTCCTTGTCTTATGATCTGTTTAAGACCATTGTAAATAGGAGATCCAGTTTAAGTATCAAAAGTTTTATAAAATCTCCCCCCCCCAAGAAAGACATATTGGGACATGCATTAAGCACAATGTAACATAGATTCTGTGGACGTTGTGAAGTCATTTTTGGATACAATAACATGAAATCTTTGCTGTAATTACTACGGAAGCAAATATGGGGAGTTTCATACATGGAAGCCAACAGACTTTGGGAAATATGCTAAAAGATTAATACAAGAATAAAAGAAAGGCACTACTAATACTGGGTAATTAGACCTTGATCTAAACTGTCTATCATACATGAATAACAGTATCCCAATGTAAATTAAACATTTAAACGTAAGGTGGAATCTATATTTTATATACTTGTTTCCTTTCCAGAACATTATAATGAACAAAACGCAAGTAATATATAAGTTTGACACTTTTTATAGATGCAAACATCATCAAAGCATTTATAAACATTAATGAAAAATGAATTTATGCCACTTAGCCAAATTTATTTCTGTTTGAAATTTCAATCTTTCCCTGCAATCTTTTTCTCTCCTCCATATTGCTGAAAGGCACAAAATTTTGTCAAATTTATTCAAGCTGTTAGCATGCACATAGAACATTAAGTAGTTGTTCAAATGTTGCTGAGCAGTAAAATACTATGATAAAGTGGCATCTTGCTGTGCCTCCATTACATCTTCAGCACTAAAATTAATTTATGATCAGTCATCAATTCATTTACATGTCGTTTTATGCGAAATCCATCCTTGCTGATGAATGTGTATCCCTAGATCCATTAAGCTAGAGTAAAATCTGTGCTTTATAATATGACCCTGCTAATTGTTGCATTACCATTTTTATGAGATACAAAATCTAGCAGGTCCCCTTCTCAGAGCTCATATTAAGCCATGAACACCTTATTTCCACTAAATGAAGTCTGCCACACTGCCTGCACAGTAAAATGAATGCTTAAAAAATAATAATTAAAAGGACAGATTTCCCTCCCTTGTGCTATGTGCTTGTGTGTTCTATATTACTACTTTCAGGTGCAACCCTGATTTATTCTTCAGAGGACATTATTGTGGTTCATTTACTTGGCCACTGACATCGCAATGACAAGGCAGGGGAGAAAGGTAACGTGTGCCAGTCCTTGTCACCATTGCTGATGTCATTGCTTCCTGTGGCTAATGCCAGTGCAGTGATTAAGAAGTAGACTCTCTTGCGTAGCCAAATCATTAAAACAGTTCACAGATGCCACAAGCAGTCTTTTAGATAACAATGCTAAACATGTTATACCACAATTTAACCGCAACTTGTCTGGCAAGAATCCCAAAGTAACAGGTGTTTGTCCTTGTTTCAACTTTTACGCCACTGAAGTATATCCTACAATTTTCCATTTTTTAAAAAATCATCCTTGACCAAAGGAGGTCCAATCTATTTTATAGCATAGTATGGCCCAGATATAAAGCAGAAAGAACAAAAATCTGGCCACTGCTAACATAGATATAGGCAGAACTTCTGGCAGAATGAAAATGTTATGTGTGGGCATTGTTTTATGAGTCTCCCTGTTTATGATGATAATAAGCAGCATTTCAACCTAAAGCATACCACTCCAGCTTTTTAAATGAGCCAAAAAAAGGAGGAGCATTTTTCCTCTGGCAGGAGACTTGGTTCTATGCTGGATGTAGATGACGGGTGAAGCACCCCTTCCTTCTTCCACCAGCCTGCTCACTTACCTCCACACACTTCCTTGTCAGTTGTGGCGAGGGCCAGGGTTAAATACAAGGCTCTATTACTCTTTCATTTGTCTTTTGTGTCTTTATAGTACATCGGGGATCTAATTGTATAAAAAAATCACTAAAATATTCAGACTGCAATTATGGCATATTGTCACCTCGTAAATATGTCTACCACATTAAACAGCAAAACACAGACAAAAATTGAAGTTGCATTAAGCTATTAAAACAAAGTGGGGGGGCAGCAATTGCTGAAGTGAAAATAAAGCTTTTTTGCTTTCTTTTGCTGTGGAAATTCTATGAAAGATAGATTCATTTTGAGATAAAATGAAATTTACATGTTTATACACTCATACACACACATTCCCACGTGTATGTAACACTGAACTCAATAAAACATAATTCACATTGGGCTCTGTCAGACCTCTGTCCTATGACAGCCATAGATTATGAGGTGCGTTCAGTCTCAGTCTAGCCAAAACCAAGAACTTCATCCAGCACCTTGGAGACTGCAAAACATGTGCAACCAAGGCCAGAATTTGAAGGACCATAAAATAATTTGTGATTGTAAGATTTATTTCCCTCTAGATTCCAGCAGCTTAATAGTACACTGTGCATGTGTGAAAGTATAGCACAGGTGGGGAACCTTTGACTTGGACCTCAGTTTACGTGGCCCTTGACACCACCTGAAGCCGTCCCATACTTCTATCCCATCAGAGTCCCTTCCTTTCAGTTTGGTTTCCACCTTATTTTTCCTGGCTTTTTGCTTCTCAACCCCATGTGGTTTCAGAATAATTGGAAGGAGCAACATTTTATTTCATAAAAATACTTTATTTTTTGTTTTACTTGTTTCCTAGTTTTATGGCTGGGAGAGAGGGGTTCTGAGAACAAATAAGCAAGCTTCTGCTGTGTATGTGTTTATATAGCACACTAAAGTAGAAAGGGATTATTTCCACTTGCTTTCCAGAAAAGTAGCAGAATCGACCCATTGTACTTTTTAAAGCAAAAACAAAAAAAACAACTTCTACCTACTTATTTGAGAGTAACCCATCAAAACAAGCAGGACTAATTTCTGCATAGACCTATGCAGGACTGGAAATTCTAATCTGAAGAAGCCAAGGCAAAAATTTAAACAGGGTCATATGCATTCCAGATTAGTTCATCCAGATCACTTTTATCTTTGACTCTTTCCATCACCAGTGTTTGTTCCGCTTACCGCTTGCATGTGCACCCTCACTCATGGGAGTAGCCCAGTTGCTCCCCCCTAAATCAATAAATAAAAATACTTCGCTAACTGACCAGTCGCGTCACAGATAACTCGGTTCTCAAGAACAAAAAGGTTGCCCACTTCTTATGTAGAAATAGGTCACAAAAACCCAGGCAAATGAACACTGTCAACTAATTTATCTGTGCCCTTCTGAAATGGTAGAACATGTTGTAACTCTGAGGTTCGGTTTTCAGTAATGTTCAGTAGCGCAGTCCATGGGTCTCTTTCTCGGAATATAGGTGTGAACATACCCTGCCTGTATTCTGATGTAATATGGTCCCCAGCTTTGTAGAATCATAGACATATCCATTGGTTTTCATGTCTTCTTGCTGTCGTGATAAATTCTGTTGCAACATAGCATCCATTTAAGGCCAGAGGCTTCACATTTGAAGCTGAGGTGTATAAAATCAATTCTTTCAAGTAGAACCACTAGAAGATAACTGCATCTGAATAAAAAGACTAGTATTTAAAAGAGTGCAGTATAGATGCCTGTTACTATTTCGTGGGCTTGTTACCTTCAAAAATCAGAATGCTAAATGTGAATAAGAATGACATTCATCTCTTTTTGTACCTGCAAAAACATCTGGTAATACTAAGGTCCAGGAACAAACTTGTGAGTCTAGCCCCCACTTCCTCTTTTATTTATAACTTTTTGATTGCTTCAGCACCTTGAAATTTTTATGGAAAATAAAAAGAGAATTCAGCTTTTTCAAATAGTGGATTTTGTTCTAGATAAAGTGCTTACTGCTGCTTTCAGCAGGAGGAAAAAAATTGCAGCTGACAGACAGCATGGGAATTCAAACAAGCTATTGGAAAATAGAGTGCGCTGTATTGTATGAAATGGACACCTGCTTGGAGCCTGTTTCATCCTGTTTGAAAAAGGCACAGCTGATCTGTGACAAAATTAGATCTGGAGTTTCCTAAAGCCAGATTTAAACCAAATTTGCTGCTCATCCTTGTGCTCAAATTTTAAGGGAACGCTAAAAGAGCCCTGTTGGATAAGAGCAAAGACCTGTCTACTCCAGTTTCCATAGTGGCCAACCAGATGCCCACAGATAGGATATGAGCGCAATAGCCTTCTCCTGCATTTCCCTAGTGACTGATATTCAGAGGCACAGTAAGTCTGATCCTGAAGGCAGCCACATTCATTCTGGCTGTACCTGTTCCTACAATTATGCCCTGTGAATGTGTCTAACTCCATTTTAAAGCAATCTAGGCTGGTGTTGCATCTTCTATCCTTCAGCTTTATTGGATGGTATTGGGTTCTAATATTATGAAGAGGGAGAAAATTGTCTTTCAATCCGCTTTATCCTTACTATACATACTTTTAAAAACATCTGTTATGATGCTTCCCCCAGCCCAAAGTATGATGGGGCAGTTGCTAAAGCTCCTTAATAATTTTGGTTGCCTGTTTCTGCGCATTTTCCAGTTCTACAATGTTCTTTTTGCAGAAACCAGAACTGTATTTAGTAATCAAATAACTGCTTCATCGTAATTTGTATAAAGGCATTGTAATATTATCAGATTTATTTTATTTCATTTATCCCTTTCCTTATAATCCATGACATGGAATTCATTTTTTCACAGCTACTTATTTGAAATTTTCATTAAGTTATCCACCATGATTCCAAGATCTCTTTTCTAGTCAGTCACCACCAAATTAGGCCCTTTCAGTGTACAGTGGTGCCCCGCAAGACGAATGCCTTGCAAGACGGAAAACCCGCTAGATGAAAGGGTTTTCCGTTTTGGCGGTGCTTTGCAAAACGAATTTCCTATGGGCTTGCTCCGCAAGACAAAAATGTCTTGCGAGTTCCTGCAATTTTTTTTTGCTCCCCACCCCCTTTTTCTAAGGCACTAAGCTGCTAATAGCCTTTTAGCAGCTAATCCGCTAATCCCTTAAGCCTTTAATAGCCGCTAATAGCCGCTAAACCGCTAATAGCGCTAATCCGCTAATGGGGTTGCTTCGCAAGACGAAAAAACCGCTAGACGAAGAGACTCGCGGAACGGATTCTTTTCGTCTTGCGAGGCACCACTGTATATGTGAGTTTTGGGAGTTTTATTTGCTCCAGGGTGCATCACTTTACACTTTCACTGAAACTCATTTAGCATTTTAATACTCATTCACACAGTTTGGAAAGATCCTTTTGAAGCTCCTCTTGATCCCTTATTGTTTAATCCTTGAATTATATGGTGTCATCTCCACCACACTGCTCACTCCTGAATTCAGATCATTTACAGAAAAGTTTAAAAGCACTGGTCCTAATACAGATGACAGGCAAAAACAGAGTTTTGACAGGCCTGTAAAAAAATTCCAGGAAGCATTCTGTACATCCCTATATTGTCAACAGATGCCTCCTAAAACAAAATTTGGAAATAATTTGCAGATTCCTCCTCAAGCAGATCATTGGAGGGACTTTGAGTGAAGGAAGAGACTTAAGTGAAGCTAGAGAATATTGGAGACGGGCATGTTGTACCTCCCCTAATAATTCCTGGTTTTAAAAACTGCAGTTAAAAACAATCATCTGGTGATGTCTTGTTAGTGTGGGTTAGTTACAAATATATATAGTGTCACTGCAGGTTAGAAAGGGTTTTCTGGATGTTTTAAAGAAGCAACAACAACCCAACAACACCCAATGAAAATCAGAGCTTATTGCTTGAAGCTGGACTACAGCTCCCATCACTCCCATCCATTGGCCACACTTGGCTGAGCCTCAATGGGATTAGAAGTCCAGCAACACCTGAAGTTTCAGCTTAAACTACTTCTAGACTTACTCCTTTTTAAGTCTCTTTTCAAAACTTGGATATTAATCACAAGGTTTGTCTTAAGTAAACCAGCAAAGCTGCAAATCGCTGTTTAATATAAAAAACAGACTTTTCCCATTATTTCCTTAATTATAGATAGCTATTACTCCTTTTCAAAAGAGAGTAATTTTGGAGGTGCACAAGACATGAAGATCATTTACATGAGTTTGTTGACATCTCTAACATTTGCCATGCTGTATTATTGTCATATTCCTGCGTCTAATTGTCATCTTTTCTGCCATGTATAATTTTAAAGTGATTTTCTTTTAAATTGGTTTATATATAATATTCATATGAAAATATTCCCATATTTTCTGTAATGTTGTAGTTCATCTTTCTTTCTCACTCTGTCCAGTTGAATTTCTGTCTTCCAAATAATCTTATAATCTTATGAAAACAGAACCATATGGGTTCACAGTTGTGCCATGCTTTGTCCTGCTAGAACATGCTACACCTAAATTTCATAGTAAGCACCTGAACCTGGGTCAGAATGGTCTGATATTGGTTCTATCAGTCTTAGTTGGTGGATTGTGACTGCATAAGGGCAACCCAACAATGTTGTCTCACAGTAATAGCGACTATCACCAAAGGCAGTTTGGGCCTTCTCACAAAAAACAAGCTGTTCTTTTGGGTTGTCTCTCACAAACTGAAGGGACATTTCTGATTGCCCTGATGGAATTCCTATTTCTGACACTTTAAAAAGAGCTGAAATGTGCAGTCTGATTTGACAGTGCAGTTAGTTGTGTCTGTAAAGTTTTTGACAGTTCTGCTCTCCAGTAACATCCCTCAAGTAGTATCCCGCATTATTATATCATACAAGGGATTTTGGAAAAGGATGAGTTGCCTCCCTGAACTAAGGCTATGACACCATTCTTGTGCAGCAACTCCCAACATTGCTGATATTATTCATACACGCACATAAACCAGCTGATTCATCAGGTTCTGCAGTCATTGAAAAATATATATAAGGAAATGCATTAAAAGTGTGTGTGTGTGTGTTTACTGATATATAGACATACACACAATATAACGACCTTTAAGCAGTTCAGAATATCAACATGTTATAATTTAGATCTTGTTTTCAATATGCAGCTTATTATTGTAAACAGGCTGTGATCCAGCAAATTATCAGTTAGTGTAAGAGATCTGTGTACATAGTCAGCACTTAGTTTTCTGTTTGGGGTGTATTTTCTTGCTGGTCTCTTCACCAGTGGGAAATGCTGCAGCAAAAAGAGCAAGCAAAGTTCAGACTTCATGTTTAGGTAATTTCCTTGCTTGCTGAGTTGTTGTTGTTGTTGTTGTTCTGGTTACATCCCACAAAACACCTAAACTGATTTTCATTTAAAGTATACATGTCCTGGTTACAGAACTCCCAAACCTTTTTTTCATTTTAAGTATATATGTTGAGCAGTTGACATTCTTTCTTCAAATGATGGTCACCAAGTCAAATGAAGCAAGGCTTGTTTTAAATCATTATCCTGAACATTTCTATACACAAATAATCTCTTCAGCTAGCCTGTTGTAGTGATCTCTGTTCAGAAATCTATGTAGTTTTACTTTTTAAGAAATGGCTTGTTCATTTTTCCCCCCAGCTTGCCTTAGCTGTTATCTTGCCTTACCTACATCTGTCTATGTCAGGCAGAGTCCATTTGGAAAGTAACAATTTTATTTGTGCCTCTGGCAAGCAGAATCAAATTGTCAGTCTCTGTTGCGCTCAACCCACTTTCAGCCTGTCAAATCTCTGTCGACTCCTTCAGCTTCTGTTCTTGTATCTTGGAGTGCAGAAACTTGTTTATTACAGCATACCACTGCATTGATGCTAAAAGATTTGGTCATTCCAGCACTGCAAAATATTTTCATTGTTTTGGAAAGCTAATTGGCACCAAAGCTATTTCCTATGGTTTTGTATAGCACGGATGTTTTGAATGGTCATGTAGGCATCCTGTGCTTCTAGTTTCAGACTTGAGACTCTGAGATGCCCCAAACAACTTTTATAATCATTGTGCTCATTGCAATGGGCTGGCTGAAAATATCTGTGTTTTAGAGTTTGGATAAACTAGTGAGTAGAGCACCTTTACTTTTAGTAGTGCAGTAGAAAAGGGAATGTCATCCCTTTGCAGCTTTTCTCAGCACTTTCAACAACAAACCAACATCTGCCCTATTTACATCTTCCATTTCTTCCATTAAAAGTCTAAATGAGCAGGAATTCCCAGTATGAAAATCCTCAGAACTTGAACATTTTTGAATAGTGCCATTTGCAGCCTTATCTCAAGCGTGATCTGTAAATTTTCACCTTGAAGACTAGAGGCTGAGATTTTAATTCCAAACTTTAAGCCCTTGAATTTTTATACGTTTTATATACCTGGAAAAGCAAAATGTGCTCATACCTGGAAAAGCAAAATGCAAAAGGAAAGATTCCATTTGACTGAATTTGCCTCATTCCTGAATTTTCTGCACACAAAAATTACTCGTGCCACACTAACCTATGGAAGGTAGTGATTAAGGGTGGTATGCAATTCAGTTTTATTCAGAGTAGATACATTAAAATGAACATGACTAAGATATGACCATTAGTTTCAGTGAATTTGCTTTGAGTAAAACCTAGTTGAATACCACACCAAGTAAAGAGTTTAAAAATTTAAATTTAGGACGGCAGGTAATAATTGTATGATACTGTGCATTCATGTTTTTCTTATTTTGAATTCTGAGATTAGAAATGTCCACTTAAAATCCTTTATTAAAAAAACCTGACAAAATCTGAACTTCTCCATTGGCTGAGATCCATGGTGATGGGGAAAGCTGCAATGAATTTTTATCTGAATTTCCCTATTCTAGAAATACAAAATTGAGATTTGAAAGTAGAAGGAAAAGAGGTATTTTAATAGCCCTTTGGAATTTACATAACAGTTAAGCTATTTCATGTGTGCAACTCACTAGCCCCCTACATTTGTTTTTAGGTTCACTTGTAAATGGATGGGGTTCTGCGTCTGATGAGGACCGTAACTTTTCTAGTCATAGATCTAGTGTAGGTAGCTCCTCAGATGACTCCATCTTTACCAGCGGCAGTTTTGCACAAGCTCTGGTTGCAGCAGCAGATAAAGCTGGGTTTAGGCTGGATGGAACCAGCCTATCAAGAACAGGTTTGTAGACACAAAGCTAATGCTTTTTGCATGATGTGGGCCTCTGTCTTTTCTTTCTTCCTCCTTTCCTCAGAAAAGTAAAACCTCAGCATAAATATGCCTAACATGCATATAAAGCAGATGGTTTGTTTCTGCCTGTTAGGTTTTTGTTTTTTGTTTAATAGTACTTCAAGCAGAAACAAAGCAGTGCAGTGCACAGACATTTTAACACTTCTCTTGACTCTGCTATGGATTTACTGACACCGACACATACTGCCTTTTAATACGGCCTCAAGGAGACTACTAATTTTGCCATGCAATTTTTGATGATTTATTATTTGCAAAACCTTCTCACAATCAATAATATTTCTTGTGAAGAACTGCACACTTAGCTTTTATCTCCATTACTGCTTCTCTTTTGCATCTCTCTTGCCAAATGTATTTTCTGGGAAGACTGTGAGCATGGGGTGAGTTGGTGAAAGTTTATCACTCTAACAATGCAACAGTTTAACAGCCTTATTAAATGGTTGCCTTTTAAGGCACTTAATCCAATCATTTATTGTGTCTGACAGCAGGATTATAATTAAAATTGTATCAAGGACAGCATCTAGTTAAACAAATTAGTTGCCTTGCTTAAACAAAGTGACTCTGGTTTGGCTTTCAAATGCCAGATAAAGGCAACCTTATATTTTATTTTTTCTGTGGCTACTTCTCTTCCCTTCTCTGCAAAAAAGATGAGTCAAAGTACATAAAATGTTTAGAAGTAGGCTATGGTTGTGTTCATAGTAGGTGCATTAAGGAAGCAGAGGGCACTTCCTAATGGCAGTTTGCGGACTCTGTAGCTCCTACATGAAAGTTTTGTGCAGCCCCTACACAGTGTTTCGCTCTGTGTTATTTTCCCACTTGTTCTATTTCCGTGGAAAACTGAGTAAGTAAAATTCCAGCAAAAATACAGCCATATTAAATGAGGAAGGAATATGGGATGACATTTTGATGGGGATCATGTCATGTGGATGCTGCACAAAACTTGCATGAACGAGCAGCAGAGTCTCCAGAGAACTATGGTGTGGAAGTGCCCAGAGATACATTTAGAGCAGTAGCTCCAGGCTACTCTTGGGCCTGTTTATAACACAAAGGGATTACTAACAGATCAAGAAACTTCAACAGCATAACAAAAACTTCTAACACCATGTGGGGTGGCTATCATATGGTTGTAAAATTTAAACCAACCTGTACATAAAACAGTGGGATTTGTAAGGGTTCTGGCATGCATGTTTCTCCTACAAACATCACAAGTGGTCTGTGTGATAGACTCTTGTAAGGGAGCAGTGCACTTGTCACTGAAAGCAGGGAGGAGGCAGGGAGGAGGAGGAAGGCTTTATAAGATTGCAATCTCATCAAGAACAATGAAGGACTAATATACTGTAGTATTTTACATAAATCCCAAGACTTGATATTAAAGTATTCTTAATCAAGTAGATTATTGCCAACAAATCATGTGTTCTTCCATTGGCTTTTAAAAACCGAACTTAATGTATGCTTGTTTAAAATTATGAAAACATTGTAAAAAAAACCAAACCCTCACTTTATAGAAAATTACAAAAATACAGCATATCGTAATTTCTAAGGTGTGGGAGCTGCAGGAGAGGAATCAATTAAAATTTGCCCCTTTCCTCCACCACTACTAGAGATGTCTCCTAGATCAAAAGTATTTCCATGAGTGCTGGGGCACAAACTGGATTCCACCTCAGGTTTCTAAAATGGCTGACATTGAAAAGAAAGAAAAATATAGATTCTTACTAAAACTAAAACAGTCTGTATTGCTTGGTTAATTTGTATTGCTTCGTTAATTTAAGCAATACATATAAAATGAGTGGAATAACTTTTTTTGGCTGATGAACACTCCATTAGTACTGAAGGGAACACAACTGTCTCGTTAGATCTGGAAATGACAACTCTATTTGATTAGCCAATAGCTACCTTTTTCAATAAATATTAACATCTGCATGCATACAAAATAATGAAATATGGATAAATCTTATCTGTATTAGCCTGTTCTTGAATGGTTTGGGCCCCAGAATAAATTGTCTAATGTGGTTACTTATGCAATAAAAATACAGCATGTGTTGGGCAAAGCTGAGGTTAGACTCCTCATCCAGAACACATGTTTTCTGCATAGAAGTCATGGTGCGTAAATGTTGCTTCCAATCTTTTTTTTTTAAAAAAATGTATTAGTTACGCATTTCTGTTTAGCATACAAAAAAGATGGTCAGCAAATGGTGAAAATGTTTTTCAAATAAACTTTAACAGTAAACTCCAACACTGAGTTTGTCACTTTGCTGGTGGTGCCGTCAATAACAGTCGTCATGAGTTTTCATGTGAGGTGTTGCAAATAAAGAAACTGAAGCCGGTTAGAGCAGGCATGTAAGCATAATAACGTATCAATTTCCATTTTTGTTTGTAGGCAAACCATATTCCTCTTCTCAGAGGCCTCGGCCAACCAGTCCCTTTTCTACTGACAGCAACACGAGTGCAGCCCAGAGTCAGAGGCCTAGGCCTACCAAAAAACACAAGGGAGGCAGAGTGGACCAGCCTCCATTGCCTCACCGTAGAGAAGGAATGACAGATGGTAAGTTCTTTGTTAGAAGTCATTTCCATGTTAACTGTAAAATGGTACTTTCCAAATTAGTATACCAAGTTACATGAAAGTTTATATTAAATTGTGTTTGTTCACTATTTTTGTCACATTTCTTTTCACAAGTATTTAGTTCTACATTCATAATATTCAAAATATATAGACTTCTACATAGAGATTCTCACAGTTCATTAATTATAATTTATCTTATACTTCTGTTTAAGACAGCGGTGAAAATGCTTTGTATGTGTTAAGATCTATGTTAAATATATGGAGTAAAAGGGGTCCATTCTTTCTGGAAAGTTCCTGTCAATTTACTTCCCTCTCCTAAGTACATAAATTGTGTCAAGTTTTCCATTAGGCAAACTTGGTTCTACTAAACCATTTATTCATAGTTACCATAGTAGAATTTTTTTGTTTATAAGCAATTCAAACTTTTGCTGTAGTTAGTATCTTACCAATTCCATATGTTCTGCATGTATCTTATTTCTCAAGTAACCTATTTACTTATTTCAACAATTTATTTACCACTTAACACTATAGTTTCTAAGTGATGTACAATGAAGTTACAAAAGAATAATATTACAGAATAATGTTGCATTATATTTAATGGATCCAAATGTCTGTCTCATGCATATCATTCCAAAAAGAGCTCATCTTATATTTCCACCAGATATGCATGAATATGCCACTTATTTATCAACCCTCCAACATGCATCTCTCTAATTTGAACAAATTTGTGCTGTTAAAAACGCACAGTACAGTATTTTGAAATTACTCTCTTTTAAAGAAATGTAAGTTGGCATGGCAGGACCACAAGGAAAGGCAGAGTTCTAGATTTCATTTTGTTTTTCCACCTCTAGCATCGTTTCCCTTTTGAAACAAACAAACATCTTTTCTGTCACTGTTCTGTCTTGATAAGTAATTGATACGTTTCTCATAACAATGTTTTGCTCTACTACCTTGATTATCTCAAAGGTGGTCAGTTTATTTTCCATTTTCTCATCTCTCAAATTTCTTATCAAAAAACATTTTAATTGATGATAGTGAAACCGAGATGGATGTTGTGATTCCATTTCACTTGCTATTTGTTACTTTCAAGTCTTTCAGTCAGTGTTGATGTTAGATCTATGTCAGGCTATGAATTATGGCTGGGCTATTTAGCCAAGCATTAGTTTCTCCTACTGAGCTGTGAAATCCAGTCCCACCAGGACAGCAAAGCAATATTATATGAATTTATCCTCACACATATGTCTGATGACATTCTGTAACTTAGGCTTAATATAGGCTGCTTTGTGTTATTTTAAAATTTCAGCTTCATTCCACAACTTTTGACAAGGTTTTGCTCCTTTCAAAATTGTAAGATTACACATTTGGTGCAAGTTCAAGCAGTAAATAATATTCACATTGTTGTTTACTGATACAACCACAAAATGTGGGGGAAGGGTGGAATTTGGTCAGTAACTTACTTTATTGTTCTAATATATTTTATAACAAAAATTAAAGAATGACCAGTTTTCCAATAAGTCCTGTGGCACCTTAAAGACTGGGCTCTTGTGCAGCGTTTTAGGCTATAATGTACTGCACAGATGCATTCCCCCCCCCCCCCCCAAATTAGAAAAATACTCCAGGTTTGGTAGGACATGTGACCAAGAAGAAATTTGAAACATAATGGCAGCTTGACTTCCTGAGCGACATACTAGTTGTCCCTAACAACCCCACCTTGGAAATAATCATGGCAAAAATATGAATATGGGAAATTACTGTAATGCAGATTCTATACCAGCAAGGACCATGATTTTGGTGTCAAATATTCCACTGAGACCTCCACCCCTATTTCTTGTTCACTAGCTGTGATGATACCAAGATATAGTTACAAATAAGGCTGCTGAAACAGTAAAACCACCACAACATGGGTTTTACCAATATTTTAATGTCTACAATCAGGTCGAAAATGTGAGCAGATGAAGGTGTGTGAAAAATTTGTAAATGAAAGTGTGTTGATAGTCCTTGGCAGCTCATTGATACAGCTGACAGATAAGGATGTCAATATGCCATTTTTCGGAACATCTGTAATATTAACAAGGCAATGTGCAAGTTGTTATTAGATAAAGTAATATAACTAGAACTATTATGTAGTAATCAATAGGTCAAAACCACAACAGGAGTAGAAAATGCTTGAGACTATGCTGCCTAACAGCAGTGGACATTGGTGGAAAGGCTGTGAGGTCAAATTTTGCATGTAATAGTTGGTAAGCTAAACGTTTCTTGTACAGGTGGTACATCTTCTCATGTAGACTTTTCCCAGCTTTTGCCCCACACACCATAACTATAGCGACCTCACCAGTCACATCTATAGATCTTTGAATAAATCTCCTCCCAAATTATTGCTGCTGCTATTTGTACTGTCGATGTGCATCAATATCAACTTTCCTGTTCTGGTACCGAAAGTATGTTGCAGTTATATCAAAGCTGTTTTTTGTTCAATCCTGGAGCACATGAAGCAGACATTACTTCCCCAAAGGCACCTTCTAATTTACTTATGAGATGTTTCTTGCTGTTTGTTGCCTGAGAAGGGGGATAACCCCTTCAATTTGTCAACTAACTCAGCGATACTGCACTGGCATTCATCATGTTTTTAAGAGTACTTGCACAGTTTCTCAAATGCCAGTGACTTTTCCGAACTGATATGTCATCCAGTTGTACTAAATTGATTCCTTGTTTCATGTGTAGGGGTTCTGACACGCCACAGGTATAGTAGCAGCAATGATTGTGGAACTATTACACTGTCTAACAAAACCTGTATTGTACAAATCCATTCATTGCCCTGTTTTGTTGCAAGTTCTCTGACTGAATCATTTGCACTGTGATGACCGTATTAACCTTAATCAAGTCCTCAATCAAGCTGCTTATTTCTCTCTACCTGCTAGCTATTGGCTGCTAGCTAACTATAAAGATGCAGTATGTCTTGAAGTTAAATGCAGCAATGTTCAAACATAAAACTGCTGGAGGGCGGGACGTAGTACTTCCCTAGGAGCTCTCTAACAATGGATATGCTTATACACAGTGCATGTTGTTACAACATTTACGTGCAGTTTCACATCCATATGTTAACTAGGCCAACTTCCCTTCCTGCATTTTATCTTAATTTTTTCTAGACCACGTTCCACAACAGTTGCCTTTCTGCATATTACCATCACAAATTACACAGCAAGTTTTTTCCATCTCTACACCATCTGTAATGATAAAACAGAACACAACAATTAATTTACAGTTGTTACTAGCTGTTACAGTATCACAATGTGAAATAGAACAAACAAAAGTGCTTTCACCTAATGAATAGTTTTCAAACATTATCTTCCACATCTGCTTGCCTGAAGTAATATGGCTGCAATACCAAAATCATGATCCTTGTACAGAGCCCACTCATTTTCCATACTGCATAATGACTACTGCGACCTAATATGTAATATAGGCAGTCACGCTGCTACTATACAGTATAGCAAATTTTGGCTTGTTTCAAATTTATTCCAGGACCACTGTCTTTTGGGGATTAATATCAATGTATATAAATCCTAACTATATACCTTGATGATAAAGGTCGCGCTACATGTGAGGGTTCCCCCCTCTTACAAACTGTCAGTTCTGGGCGGGGGGCAGCAATCTGAATTGCAAATTGGGAGTGACCTTTTGTCCGCCATTAGCCATCTGCATTGTGGAAAACATCACACTGACAGAAGTGAGACCTTTTCCTATAATGCAGTGCAAACGGCAAGCATTGAGGGGCATATGTGAAGTGAGACTACAACAGGACTGAAACTCTCCTAGTCCCATGCTAGAGTTGCAATCTACCGTATTTTTCGCTCTATAGGACGCACTTTTTCCCCTTCAAAAATGAAGGGGAAATGTGTGTGCGTCCTATGGAGCGAAGACGCCATACCCCCGCGACCCTCTCCTGGCTGGAGAGGTGACAGGCGGCTATAGAGGCTCCTGCCATAACTGGGAGAGCGCGCGCGGGGCTAAAGCAGCCCCTTGCGACCCTCTCCCGGCTGGAGAGGTGACGCGCGGCTATGGCAGGAGTCGCTTTAGCCACGCGTCACCTCTTCAGCTGGGAGAGCGTGTGCGGGGCTAAAGAAGCCATAGCCCCGCGACCCTCTCCCAGCTGGAGAAGTGACGTGCGACTATGGCAGCAGCCTCTCCGCTGTGCCTTTCCGCTGCTCTCTGACCTGCTCTTTGGGGCTGGTGGTGGGCTTCCCCCCGCCAGCCCCAAAGAGCAGGTTGAAAGGAACCTGAAGCCTGGAGAGCAAGAGGGGTCGGTGTGCACTGACCCCTCTGGCTCTCCAGGCTTCCAAGGTAGCCGCCTGAACGCACCTTAAATGGCACCTTGTTTTAGAGCGGGAAAACAAGAGGGGGGAAATTCTCCCTCTCTCTGTGCAGCGCCTCCTGCCGCTTCGCTGAAGGGGCGCTGGGCAGAGAGGGGGAGATATTTTTTTTCTTGTTATCCCCCCTCTAAAACAAGGTTCGTCCTATTGTCCGGTGCGTCCTATGGTGCGAAAAATACGGTAGATTGGGGACAGGGAAATCTGCACTCAAGGGAAGGACGACCTACTTATGGAGCAGATGGTGGGAAATGGAGAGGAAGAACTGATTGTTAAATGCTAAGGACCTTGAGAAAGGTGATAAAAAAGCTGAACAACTTTGAGGGTGCCCAGTTTTTTACTCCTTGAACTATGGCAACCCTACCAAACAACAGAACAAAAGGTAGGAAGGAGAGAAATCTCATGCATTGACACAAAGCCCTCCAGATAGTTTGGAATGCAATCAAGTTGCCAAATACAGAAAGACTGGCATATGAGGAAAATAATAAGAGTTTCTTTCTGGCGACTTGTGCTTTACTATCAACCATCCTATCAAAATCAGTGGCAAAAGTATTAGATTGATTACATTATAGACTGAGGGGCGACGGGGAGTCAACCATATAATGCCCAAACATAGTCCAGTTCACAAGTAAACATGAAACAATTTTCTTTATTCACAATTTCTTTCCCTGTGTATCATCTGCAATTAATTGAGATTTCCATTAAAGTGCACTGCTAGAGAGTTAGCAACATTAAGCTCTTTTAAAAGTCTAAACTAATAACTGTTGTTTTCAGTCACACTGGGTAATCTCTCACACTGTTCACACTAATCCAAGGTGAGTCAAATGGGAGCACATTTAGGCTCAGTTGAGGTTTTTGCTGTCACGAAATATCAGAATCCCCAGTTCCCTAATTACTGAATTGGGAGAAAAGCCACCACTCTCCAATAATATTACATTAATGTACTAATTGGCTTGCAAATTTCTCTTTCCAGAATTCTGCTGTCATTAGATGCAGCTTCTGATGACTTGGCTGAATTCCAACCAATGCAAGGAGCAGTCAGCAAATTCTAGGTGTTCCAGACAAATATGTTTTTACTGACTATATGAACCCCAATGTGGATAAAACCTCACTGAAAGAGAACAACCAAAGATAGGCATAAGATGCACGGTTTTGTGCAAGATGCCAGAGCTCCATGCCCATATATTATGGTTCAGCATTTGTCGTTTACAGGAAATAATTTGACACGCCTTGTTTGACAAGTTACAAATAATATATGCCCATGCACTGGAAACTCAGTTTACCCTCTCCTGTATCCTAAATTACCTTTTATAGGTTGAATCCAAAAACCTATTCTGTCACTCTACGTTTAGAATAACTAAGGGGAGAAAAGGAAAGTAAATTGAAAGACAATTTCAAAATGCACTGAAAATCTAAGTCACTGTAGTAATATATCATGCTATAAGAAATGTCTCACAATTTTGGTTGAAGCAACAAACATACTCTTAAAACACCACAGAGAAAAAACTACAAATTATTATGATCCTCTTCATGTTTACTTTACACGAGTGGGAGCAAGAATACTGACCAAATGAGTAGTCTATCCAGTAAATCTGTTATTGTCAAAGAGGTACTATCCACAAATCCTTTTCACTAGAGGTCAATAGCTTATGAAGCTGAAATGGGTAACCATTGGGACTGTATGTGGCTGCATCATATGCTGAGCCATTAGCCTGCCTATCGTCCTTTCTCTGCAGGAGGAACCAACTACTACCTAAAACCATCAGCTAAAAGCATTTTGTTCAGACAAGCCTACCCATATATGTAGAATGTTGATATGCACTTTAATCTGTTTTTAGTTTATCATTTATTTTAATTATCTTTCGAATGTCTTCATGATAATTTCATTGTTCTATTCTTTTTGTTAACATCTTAATAATTTTTTTAATAACTCAAACAGCATATAAATGTTATGGTATAAATAAATAAACTTACCTGAGGCCTTAGGATGCTAATCTGTCTAGTAAGATGCTGCAATCTGCAGTTCAGTGGCTCACCACATGGGGCAGCAGCACACAGGCCTAAGGTTTCCAGTTTGACCCCAGACAGCTCCTGCCACCAAACCTGAAAAACAAAAATATCTCAGAACCTCTTGGGCCCAACTACATGTGATGCTTTTTAAGTTACATGGCACTTTAGGAGACTCTCTGGGTGGGGGTTGTAGAAGGCAGGGGTGGAGTTTAAACCCTTTCCCCCCTCTGCTTCAGTTCCAATGCAAATCTTCACCCCCTCCATAAAGCTGCTATTTACATCAAGAAGGAAGTTCCTCGTTGTATTAAGGTTAGTCTCCTCCAGGTGCACCATTCAGTCCCAGTGAGAAAAGGAAATTTGAATACAAGTGTACATTACTGGTGGCTAAATGTGTGAACAACTTTCATTGAAAACACTGCATATGAAGGGATATTAGGCAATATGGAATGTCAAGTTACTACCTCAATTGTTAAGTGCTTGAATGAACGGCACAAGTATTTTCAGCATTATATGAATCAAAGAGAAAATTGCCATGTAGGATAGGCATGGGGAAGATTTATTGTCTCAATTATTTTGAATAACTAATTAGACTGCAGACAGCTGCCTCCATGAGACAAAATGGTGGTGTCATGCTCCAAATACCCAAGTATCTGTTCCACCATTAGGGCTGGTTCACAAGTATTAACACCAGCTGTTTCTTTCCCATCCACTTTACTCCTACTGACCATCCTGGGTATAGATTTGTGTGCAGAAATATCAGCATATGCCAAACTATAGATGGATAGAACCAGAAGACTCTTGATTCCCCATAGTCACATGTGGTTCCAACTATGGTACAGTCATCTTCTCAAAGATGGTCAAGAGTGTTGCATGGACAAAGAAATTAACTGGCATGCACATGTGAGAGTACTGCTATAGCCCCAATTCAGAAAAGGAAACAACTATAAAGTTCATGCATAGAAAATATTTCACAGAGGCATGATTCAAAGCATTGCAAATCCTGTGTTTATCTAAGAGGATTTAGTGAGCAGTGGTATGTAAATAGTCTTGCATGTTTATTTTGAAACAGCATGGACAGAATGTTGGATTGCAACTAAGAAATGTTGAAAAATCGTGCTTACTAATGTCTCCTCACCATTGCAAGGTTCAAAAATAAAGGAAAACTCATACACATTTGATATATGTTATCGTGGGTATAGTTTGCTTGAAGTTAAACACAGGCTGGTGACTTCTTTTTTAAAAAGTAGTTTGCATTTGAAGATCCCCACCCTCCCAGAATCTGTTGTGTTATAATCTGGACATAATTTAGAGCAATTTGCAAATTCACTCAACATTTGAGTGCATGTTAAAACTTCTGGAAAACCTTTCATATGAAGCCACTTTTAATTTAACTGATAGGGTACATGTGATCTGCATTTTGAATATATATATTTCAAAACTATTTCATAGCAAACATGATGAAAAAGGAAACAACCCCCATCCACTGAAAATAAAAGCTTTTTTTTTTACTGACCTTGTCAAGTGCAGCACAACAAAAATTACTCTTCTGGTGAAGGGCATGTTCAGTTCTTTACAGCCAAAAACATCTAGCAATTGTCTAAAACCAAGTGAAAAATGTAGGATAACTATATTTTGTCAAATCTTTCCAATCCTTTCATTTTCCGCTAAAATTTAAATGTAACTAATATGTCATTGAAATTCTGAGTCTATTCACATTTTTAGATCTTCCACCACCGCCAGACCCACCCCCTGGTCAGGGTTTAAGGCAGCAGATAGGCCCTGGCCAACGTGGAGGTTCGACAGAGAGAAAAGGAAGCTCTCTAGAACGACAGCATACATCCAGCATAGATGAAACAAAGAGCTCTTTGGATCGTCAAGCTAGAACGTCACTAGAGTGGCAGCGGCAAACCCAGGAATGGATAAGCTCCACAGAACTTCAAAGCCAGCAAAAACAAGCATTTGGATCAGGTGTGTAGTTGCACCTCTCAAAGCAGCTTAGGCAGTTTCCTAAATATATTCCATTATAAGATCCCCTACAGGCGGTGAAGGTCAAGGCTTACATTGGAACAGTCAAAGGATTGTTATTAACATTTGACCTTCAATGTTTGCTCCTGCAATGGTGAAGCTTTTGAATACACCTAAACTACTAAAATTCTGAACGCATGCCTTTGGGAGTTAATAATGCTGCTATATGCAGCAGGGGGGGAATGTACTTGACATCTTATGCAAGGAATATATACATATGGAACACACACTGGCTGTGAATATTTTTCTTTAACCCACTGGAATGGATTTTTGCATGCATATAGTGCACCAAACATCCTTACCTCCCACCTGTATTAACAGCATTCTCATCAGTACTCACATTTATGTCTGTAACCTTGCAAAAAGCTCGGAATCAAGCCATTTTGGACTCATAGGTGTGTGTGGTTTTTTTGGGGGGGGGGTTAAAACATGGAACTTCTCATTGATAAACTCGGTGGGTGAAATCAAATGCTGCCATTTTGCTTGCAGAACAGCTTTTCATCCAGCAGACACCACTGCTAACATAATCAATGTAGGAATACTGGGTGAAATCCAATGCTGCTGCTGTGCTCATAGAAAAAGCTTTTTATGCAGCAAACATCTTCACTAATATAAGAGGTGAGACGATTTTTGCTGATTTCTCCCTGCCCCCTACAACTTTCATTCTGTTCTTTCCTGAACCATAATGTTTTGGATGGTTCTCCATTCTTTGGATCGTATTTTCTGCAGCAGAGGAAATCAGCAAAGATCACCACACCTTCTTCAACAGTAAATATTGAATGAACATGACTAAGGTCCATTAATTTGAATAGATCTACCCTGAGTCACACCAGCACTCAGAATCATTAAATGTCTTAACAGCTATTAGGTATTCATCAACAAACCATTCAAGTATTCTTTGTCAGCTTGTCTGTTGCATTCAGTTGTTCAAATGAAAAGATGGGGGGGGGGACGGGTTGCAATCCTGTGGGCTCTAGGAGACTGTCCAAGAAACCATACAAAATAATGGATAGCCATCTCTAATTCCAGAGACAGAGATCTGAGCTTGCAGAGGGAGAACGACGTCTCCCTCTCTGACTCTATGAACCCTGCCAAAGCTGTGGCTCAACCAATGTTGGAGCTCAGATGCAGGTAGGGCCAAAAAAAGGAAAGTATGCCAGGATCCTAAACCCCCACATTTCTCTGCCGCACCCCCAAGCCAGAAGAAAATACTTTTTATTATTTGGAAACAATGTGAGGGACATAAGCTTTTAAAAGTAAAAAAGACAAGATAATTCAAACCTAGAACTGGATAGAGGACTGCAGAGCATTCCTACATTCTCACGTTCCTCCCCATCCCTTGTGGATTGCACCCTTTGACAGAACATGTGTGTGTGTATTTGTGTACACACACACATGTAAGGACGGTTAGAACAGATGATCAACTTGATATCCTAGCACTTTCTTCACATACTGTTGGTGGTATGGTTTCCCTTCATCTTCCACCTTGTTTCTGTTTCTGCATAAAGTAACTAGCATAAATTGTGCCAAATGAATTTTTTAGAATGTTACACTGACGGATCAACTCAAGGCACAACCTGTAAAGAATTCTGCCAAAACAAGTTTGAATTCAGCAGCTGAGTAAGTTCCCAAATTCCAGCAGCTTCATTTATTTTAGAACAAGAAATTTGCCCTTTTTGCTGTTGGAACAGCAACTCTGCAAACTTCTTGAGTATCACATAATGAACACAACTGTAACTTACTTGTGGCAGTCATCTTTGATTCCAAATATGATGATGTTGGCAATTGCTATGACTGTTCTCCTTGGTTCACGCAGTGTTGGTTTTGTACTTTGAAATACTACCTAGGGCAAGATGACATATTGGCCAAATATGAACTCATTACCACCATCTTGGATTCCAACATGGTAACTTCATGCACTACTTCCTAGACTGGGAACATGCGTTTTCCGATGTGGTAGCAGAAATATATTTGCCCCTTGTGGGTAATGAGCTTTCTATATCACCAAAATCAAAAGATTTCACTGGTAGATTTGTACTGATATTTTAGGTTAGCTCCAATGCTTTGCTCACTTGAGAAGCACTGACTAAAACAATTATCTTGCTAAACTGTGTTGATTTAAAAGCCTCTGACCATATGGGTATGTCAATTTTCCTCTAAGCGGACATAGCTAATAACATTTGGTGTGGGTAACTGAGTCAAAACTTCAAATTACACTACTCAAAGTGGTAAAAATATAATAAGCTAATCATTGAGAGTCTGGTGTCCTGTGCTGTCCATTCTTCACACATTCTGCATCAAAGGAAGGCTGCCTGATTCTGCCTCCTTGTGCGATTGGTCCTTCTATAGCTTAGTGGTTCTTTGCACTATGAGGTCCCAGGTTCATTATCAAGCACCTTCACAAATTTGTACTTCAGAGCTATAAGGCATTTCTGTCTGATGCCTTGGAAAGCTGCTTGGCTAGACAGACTGAAAGTCTAAGCAGAAGCAGCTTCCCCTATTCCTCAACTCTCAAGCACCTCTTAAGAGAGTAGGCCAGTCCTGATGGGGATCAACACCTGGTGTATGACCTAGCTAGGTTTTGCAAGTTAAGCACTTGCAAAATTAATCAATAGAAAGTTACGTCTCCTGTTGAAATCAGCACCTGCAAAACTGCTTAAACTGGGCTGGATCTTTCTCCCAGTTTGTAAGAGATCCCGTAGACTCTGCTCACATACAGTGAATGGGGACCTGGGTCTCAAGGACAGCAATCTGTTCTCAAGGACAGGAATTGTTTGTCAAGCAAGATTTTCCCTATACAGAATATAAACCAATGAAGTAATTTCCCATGTGCTTGATATCTTTGGAAATAACACCAGGAAGCTAATTAAATTAGCTGATTCTATAGTTCTTTATCTTAATTGATTGAAATAATGTTACCATAATTTAAGTGAGGGAGAAAGAGCAGCATTTCAGCAAGCTTAAAGGAAACTATAATTTTGGCCTTATTATTCTGCAAATCGTTTATGTATCATTTAATTAAGCAATCTATGATTCATCATGCTTTTTCCATAATGAATCTTGGTTTTTTATAATTAGGACATGCCAATTCATAAACTTAGATGAAGATATGATAATCTGTGGTTTCCAATATGCATGCAAAAATGGTTTCCTTCAAAATCTAACTTCCAAATTCACTGTAAACAAGTTGATACTTTTCTCTATATGTCAATAATAGAGAGATTTTTATATACCAAAATACAAACGGTAATTGTATATATTTCATTTACATTATTTGTCAGGCATGTCTTCCACTGCTAGCTGATGGATCAGTCCTAAGTGGGTTGGTGTGGGGGGAGATGAGAATGGTGTGACAGATCTACGGTCACATCCCAAGCCCTGCCAATTTTTACATTGGCCATAGCATAAAGTGTTGCCATCCACCCTTCCACAGTATGGCATCTCCAGGTTTGTAGTAAAGGCTCAGACTGTACCACCTTGCAAACTTCCCATTTCAGAGTTCTCTGTTTGCTACCACTGACAAATAACTGCCAGCTTCCTCTACGCTAGTGGAGAGACATCTATGCACTTTCCTAACCCCCTTCAGTCATCAACATTTGGGGAAGGGCTAAGATTGAGCTCTCAATCTTTCAGCCATTTGAACTACTTATTCCAGTGTTATGTAGTTGAAACCAGTATTTATCAACGGTTCAACAAACACTAAACTCACATTGAATCAACTGTCATATTAGTGGGGGGTTTTAAAAAAAAATATCCAACATGAAACAATACATTTTATGTTCCCCAACCTAAGCAAATAGTCCCCATTTTCAAACTGTATTTTGCCACCATGTGGGACAGCTCTATTTTTGAAATCATCAAATCTGGATTTCTATCACATCAACTCCCACAAAATTCTTACAGGAATTCGGGAGTAAATCCTCTTGATGTACCTTATACACATCTGGAGATATATTGATCAGCCTGTTTCCAGTCAATGTGGAATGCATATGTGTTCCAACCCACTTCCATATCAATCTGCACATAAAGCACAAAAACACATAATCGTTTAACATATTTTATCACAAAATGCACACTTTTATGGGGTACACTTTTTACACCAGAATATGCATTTCTGTACATCTGTTGAAATGAAGAGTTAAGGACTGTGCAGCTAGTTCAACCTTTACCAAAGTGGCATAAACTGGTCATACCCCATTCCAAGTCACATGAAGTAGCTCTACTTATCACCTAGCATCCTAATTAGCCCAAGAATTCCCTTTGCACAGAAGAAACCTTTGTGCATAAGTATCTATGCATACAGAGGCTCTTCAAAATCAATGCATTTTTTTGCGTTGATTGCTGACGACATGGCTTGCCTCCACAAATCCCTTCACTCGTGTCAACCCCCCCTTTTGCTCTTATTTGTGTTCCACTTTGGAGCTTTCCAGTGAAAATACTGTATAACCATTTTAATGTATATTTTATTTCTCCTATTTCGAGGGAGAGGAGTACTAGGTTTTCCATTTCATAAACTTCTAATAATCAGTGTGCTCATCGACCAAATTTTAGTTGCTCAAGTCCCCATTTTCAAAGTGAGACATACATATTCCCAATGTTCAGACTTTTCTAATACAGCATTTTAGATGGTATGTAAGATTTTGGGGTTTTAGGTGGTGTCAAATTATTCAACAAGTTTTACTCTCCCATGAGTAAGCCAGTCCCATGTATCTTTTATATATGTATATAATATATGCCATTTGTATTTTCAGAAGAGGCACTGGTGCCATATAGCAAGCCTAATTTCCCATCCCCAGGTGGACACAGCTCTTCAGGTACAGCATCTTCTAAAGGATCAACTGGACCCAGGAAAGGCGAGGTCATGCGGGGAGGTCACCAACGTAACACCAGTGATCTCATTGACGTAGGATATGTTGGATCAAGCAGTCAAGGACAGTTTTCTGGTGAATTATGTAAGCCTCTTTTGAGATGCAATACAAAATGTCTATATATATATATATATATATATATATATATATATATATATAATTTTAAAGCTTCTACAATTTAGGCACATTTTGAATCTTGGGAAGATCCTGTGGGCACCAATTAAAAATAACTTCCATGAGAGAACCATACAGAAAATGGCTGCTATGGGGGGCATGACATAACACAAAATTACTGCCACACCTAATAAAACAGAAAAAAGAACCAGGGTCGCAAAATCATGCAGTCATGCACCACATCACCCCCACATCTCTGTGGGGAGGAGACCCCTACATCAACCACTGCTGCACTCACAGAGGGATGTCTTCTCCGTTCAGAATGGATAGAAGAGTGAGTTGCCAATCTTGTCATCCGATGAAATGTTGGCATACAGTAGACCCTCGAGTTACGTTACTCTCGAGTAACGTAAACTTCGGGTTACAAAAGCAGCAAACCCAGAAGTATTTTTCTGGGTTTCGTCACTCGCGCGTGTGCAGAATTGCTCTATCGCACCATTCGAAGAAGTGGCGCCTCTGGATACAGATTTTTCGGTGTATGCGCGGACCCCTGTAACAAATTAAATTTGTATCCAGAGGGTCCACTGTATTTAGGGAAGAGTGTTCAGTGCAGGAGAGGCTAAGTCAATGCAGCCACAACCAAGGCAGCAAACTGTGTTTCATGCGCTGTGGACTTTTGAGGGGGTTTTATTTTCATGATTGTAAGTGAATTTAAACTGTTTTTAATATTGTGTTTTAACGTTGTAACCAGCCCTGGGACCTTAGTCTGAAGGGTAGGTAATAAAATAAACATTCTTGTTATTACATCGCATTTGATAAAAGTACAGTTCACCATAAACCACCATAAGGAACACCAGTGCTAGGAGACCGGGGTTCGGGGCAGACAGATTAGCTTTACTGTGTTATAACTGTGGCTTGCACAGTTCAGGGAGGGAAAGCATGTGTCTACTCCTGGGAGTGGTGTTCAAAATGCAGATATAACATTTAAAAGCTGGAAAGCATGCAGTGTGAAAGAGAAAAGGAATAAAATATTTTGTGAATAAAAGAGCAGCCAAACAAGGACTCCCACCCACCCCACATATGTATGGGAGGTTACACAGACTACATTGTGAAGGCTCCAGTTTCCACACAGAAAGTTGGCATTTGAGGACTCAAGCTAGGTTAGAACTCTTCTATATGCAGGGATTTTTTCACGTAACAGAACACTGACTAATATGACACTCCATCTGCAACCTGGAGTTTAGCAATTCAGACTCAGATTCCCCATTTGAATGACAACTAACTGAACAATTTGTAGGGTTCCTTCAAAAGCATTGTCATTGAGCACTTGCAGTTCTGCATACATACATTTGCTTTCTAAAAGACAGCTATGCTGTGTTGCGTCAGGAGGGTAATAGGTATCGCTGTTCTATGAAGAACTTCACATTTTGGTGCTACATTGAGAAAATAATTGGAAAACGTACAATTACAGTTTATATTCCAAAAATGAATACTGTAAAAAATAACAGTCCCTACGATAGCATTCACTTTAACAAAAGTTATCATTTGAAACAATCAGAAGGTTAATGATTTTTATGGCCTGCTTGTAAAATATATGTCTGAATGATATATGCATAGAAGTTAAAAGTAAAGTATCTTAAAACATAATAATGTTCTTGCTTTTTGTTTAACAGAGTAGTTGGAACAGAAACATCTCAAGCTGCTCTCAAGGGCCATCAAGGTCTGAACTCATGGAAGTGATGACACTAAAACAGTGCAATGAACATTTTCTTTATTTATGTACTTACTTATTAAAAGAACTGTAAATGCAATGTAAAGACACACAGCCACACATATCCCACAGATACTCTACCTGTGTTCTTCTCTATACTACACCTTCCACCTTAATCTATTTCTTATCAAGCATATATAAAGGAGAGAAAAAAATCACCCTGCAGGATGAAACAGTTCCCTTGTATATAATTTCTTTTTATTGCATTGCTATGCAAGCTCACCTTCTTTTTAGCTATGTTCATATTATTGTCTGTTCTTATTGGTCTGTTGTATTATATGTGAATTAATAGGCTGTGGTGCCATATAATAACTTTTAATTGTGTAACTTTTTATGTTTAAAGTTTGCACTGCAATTTTTTTTTTGTTGGTGATAAGCACAAAACTCTTACTCCTCGTGACATGAAGAAGAAGAAGAAAATAAAAGTCTGAATGTGAAAGGAGTCTATGTACTGTAAGCTATGTTGGATAATGCTGGATGTAATGAATTATGTTAGGTGGTTTTCCATTGGGTGTAGAATTAGGAAGATGACTGGCAAACTGATGTTAGCAAAGGCTTATTGGGGCATCAGGGATGGAATCCTATATGAAATAATAAGCAACGTGTTGCTTTTACCATTAAAAAAGGGGTCAAATGATGGAAGTGTGAGTTTCAAGACCAGACAAGAACACAAAAGCCTCCTCTCTTCTTAGTATCAGTTTTCCTTTGTTCAACACAGTTGATCTTGCTAACAAAGGAAGGAAGTTAAGGTGTTTCACTAAAGCTATTCTTTAATACTATAGTTTTAAAAATTACTATGCTTGAGTCACTCTCCCCTCCAGGAAACATGAACCATATGAGCTAGGAATACCTAGCAAGAGTTAAAGGTGCAATTTATGATTGAGAAATCCAAGCTGCTTCCAAAAAAGCTAGACTATCTTAGTTCATCTTTCCAATACATGTACAGTACAATGGAAGGTGTAGAGCTGCATCACTTGAAATCCATGGCATAATTGTTTTTATGCATTCTAAACATATTTTTGTGTTGTATTATCTAAAATTGTCACAAACTGCAACCCAATTCATTTGTACCTTAAATCTTGGGTTAAAATGTTTGAAAACAATGGTAAATTTATGATCGGTTTTGAATTTAATATGTCTTTTGCCAATTCAGTACATTATTGGAAACTGGATAGAAACAAAGAAAAGAAAACATCTTTGACCTATTTTTGATGAGTAAATTTCAAGCCTCTTCTTATGAAAACATGATGCATGTTTATACACTTTTTCAATAAACCAAACTCTCTGTAAGTGGACATTAACAAAAGCATCCTGTCTCATCATTAGTTCTCATGTTTTTCTCCAACTCCTCTACAGTATTTTTATTTCTCTGTTAGAAATACTGTAAATGTATATCAAATGCATTAAATATTTTGTTTGAAGTTTACATCACAGAGCTTATGTCATTCAGTCACATCATTATTACACACTTGCATTTAAACACGTTTTACTTACTATCAGTCCATGTTGTTTTAATACTTTGCCTTGGCTCTCACACTCTTGTAAGTGACATACACTTTTAGGGGGGGGGGGAATCTGCTAGCTATATGCTGCTTTTTATTACATTGCATTGAGATTGCTGTTAAGATAAAACATTGTCATTACCAATTCTAAATCAGCACTGCAAATATAAAATTATCTCATTTACATAACGTCAGGGCATTGGCAAACCAAAAAACACCCCCCCATCAAATCAAGGATAAATATTTTGTGTGTGTATGTGACCAAGGAATTTATGTAATGTTCCTGCTTATTGAAATGCTGGATATAGTTAAAGCCATTATTTTATAAATGTACAGAAATATTCAACAAATGTATAAAAACTGACATTTCTTTTCTCTTTCCTAAATTCAGTATGTTAATGTGTTGACACCATGTTCCAGCAATAGTATTCTGGGTACAAACATTGTTTTCTGTACACAGATCCATGTAATGAAGACACAGTAAGCTGCTACTAAGGGGAGAAACTCCACAACTCTAGCAACCTATCTCAGCACCTGACACAGCGGTATCTGCAATGGAGAATAGTCTCCATGCCCCAACCCTCAAATTGGATAGGTGCTATGCTAGAGAACTGAATAAAGCACTAATCCGTTGTTAGGCGGGAATACCACCGAGGGGCATTTGATTCAGTCTGCATGCCTCTTTCCCCCTTCTTACCTAATCTGATGACCACTGCTGTGAGTTTCCTTCAGAAGCCTTGGACAGCACTAGTCGTACTGGGATGGAATGGGAACAGCCATTCCTGGGCTGAGTCTAGATGCTCCCTTACCCCAACTCCCATCTTACCTGAGAGAAGGCATTTGCTCTGCAGTCAGAATAGTACGTGCCTCAATTTTTGCTTCTGTGGATTGCAATTTTATAAAGGATTCATATAACCTTTTTTAAAAAAAATCTACCAGGTGACTTAGATTTCTAGGCACATCTTAAGACTTGTGCTGAAACTACAGAACAGTAATTAATTTTCAAAAATAAGAGCATCCAAATGCAAATTGGTTCCTGAGATGACAACAGCTGAGACAGTGATACATGATAATATCTGGCATTTGTTAGTAGACTGGGTGGAGAGAAAAGAAACTAGAAGTGATTACTTGAAGCCATACTAACTGAATAAAGGGTTTGGATTTAAAACTGTTTCCCACCAATGTAGCTAAGGTGGATTGCATGTATGCTGGAGCTACTGATCCTAGTAGGTAGCATGCCACTACTACAGAACATAACCATGCAGCCTGGCCTAACCGCACATGATGAGAGCAGCCACGGTGGTAGTTGCACCCATACTGCTGTTACAGGTACTATGAGAAGTTGATCTCATAACAATATGTATATGGTAGAGTCCTCAGAGTCCTGTTCTACCTTTGAAATATATCAGTTATCACAAACTTTCTATATGTAGGAAAACTTCAAGAGCACATTGAAACATTTGCATTCTAAAGTTGTACAGGCCCCTGAGGACTGTACTATTTGATCTTCCTTAATGTTTTAATTGTCTCTTAGAAACCTGTGCTGAGCTTTTGTGGAACACCTTACTAGCCGATTTCTTGTCAAATCTAGTCTGAGTAAAAGTAGCCGTCCCAGGTTCCTTCATATGTGTCTTCATCACTTCAGTTGGGAAGTTTTGTGTCAGTATTAAACCTGTGGAGTACTAGCATATCACTGTCTATTATAGGCTACTATAAAGAGGAGTTTTTATGTATAACAAAACCCCATTATTTCAACAGTGAAGCTTTCTCTTTTTCTCCATCTCTCTGTCTCTCACCCATTCAGTGAACCTCAAATAATCACAGAACATATTTTTTAAAATGTAATGTAATTTAACATTTTTTTAAAAGAACTTTTTTCCTTTTTATAATTGAAAATATTTCTTGTGCATAATGTGTCTTAAGGAAGGGGTGTAGTGGCAACACTTAGAACTGTTTTCTACATTTTTTTTATAAAATTGTTCATTGACAACAGTTTGTTCAGTCACAAAAAAAATAATAATTATGACCTCTTAATGTGTTTCATGTGTTAGTGAAGCAAAGTTTAATGGGCATAAAGTTGGTTAATCGTAATGTTCAGTGTGTATTGTATATTTACTGGGGGGAAATAAAACTTACACATTTCAAACCTATGTTAAAGAAACTTGAATTTAGCACTATCACTACATGATGACTGTATAAACCTGAACTGGGAGCAATCAAGCAATTATAAAACATGCTGTGCTTTCTCTTCCATGACACTCCACTTCCAGGTAGACTGGCCTTACAAAGTCCTGTTGTGGTTTTCTAAACTCTCCAAAATGTCATTAACTTCACTGATGTTCCACGGTAAGCAAAAAAAAAAAATTAGGAAACTGGACCCTGTTACAAAACTCATTAACAAAATCCATAAACATGACAAAAGAGTTTTTATACAGTCTTTGTAAATGCTGACCAAGGTGGTGTGAAAAAAGAAGAAAGATTTGTTTTACTGTGCTTATTTAATCACATTGTGCTCCCTGTTGGGAATGTTTCTAGAGAAGAGGTAATCTAAAAGTGAGCTTCTGGAATGATTGCTACAGGGACTGTGAGAAAGAAAGGACCAGGAAGCAGAAACCTATGTATATATACTTAAAGTCTACTTTATCAACCATCACAATTGTCTATTACAAAACTGCTTATAGTGAGTGCAATAATGTGGATATAAGGTTTTTTTAGCCACCTGATACCTGACTTACCAGTGTACACCTGAGCAGACTACCCCTAGAATTGTAGAGTTGGAAGGGACCATAAGGATCATCTAGTCCAGGAGTCAGTAAACCTTTTCAGCAGGGGGCCGGTCCTCTGTCCCTCAGACCTTGTGGGGGGGCCGGATTATATTCTGAAGAAAAAAAAATGAACGAATTCCTATGCCCCACAAATAACCCAGAGATGCATTTTAAATAAAAAGCACACACTCTACTCATGTAAAAACACCAGAAAGGCCCCAGAAATAACCCAGATGCATTTTAAATAAAAGGACACATTCTGCTCATGTAAAAACAAGTTGATTCCCGAACCGCCTGTGGGCCGGATTTAGAAGGCGACTGGGCCAGATCTGGCCCCCGAGCCTTAGTTTGCCTACCCATGATCTAGTCCAACTCCCTGTCATTCAAGGATCTTTCTGCGCAATGTGGCTCGAACCCACAACCCTGAGATTAAAAATCTCATGCTCTACCAACTAAGAAGCTACATATTGTAGGCACCTGAATGCCTCTCTATGGCACATTTCCCAAAGTGGGCTGTAAATGCTTGGTGTGAGGCACCTGAGTTTGACTTGCCCACCATGTCATGTCTATAGACCATCATAAGGAAGTTTCGTGCTCTATTACATGCAGGAACTTCCCTGCCCATAAGTGGCTTTTCTATTCGCAACCTGTATCCCCATGCCTTTAACATGTGATTCAGTTGCCTACATTCAAAGTGAAAGGGTTCTCAACGTTCAAGAGTCTGACTTGTATATGATCTGATAGAAAGTTATCGAATGTGTCATACATACACTTTCATTAATTTCAAAAATGTAGGAAATGCACTGCAAACAGCAGGTTCTGTGCTTTCATGCCTTGGAACTAGGAAATCTAGTGCGTATTCTTAGTACAGTTTTGACCTTTTATATCAATTGGCTGTCTCCTTTCCTACACAAAGGAATTAGAGTGACAGTCTACCAAATCACCAAATACTGTAGAAGTGGCAAGGAAAAAATACAAGAAAAGGGAAGCCACATAGACTTTTTTAAAGTTATGAAACCCAGAGTTTAATGGCAAAAAGTAGAAGAGCTGTAGCTGAGCTGCAGGAGTCATGGGTTATAAAGTTTTTAATTCTCTGACCTCCTTTTTTCACTAGGTCAACCTAGTTTAGCATTCTACAGAAGTGGAAAATAAGTCTGCTTACAGTCCTTCCTTTTAGGGACTGTCACACTCTCCACCATTTCACAGATGGAAATAGGGACCATGTATTCAATGTTCCAGTTCCAATACCAATGATAACAAGATGTCTGTCTCCCCAACACACTCATACACAAACTGTTACACATTGTTGAATGGTCTACTGCTCCTGCTGTATAGCATTTCTGTTCCCCATGGATTTAAAAGCTGAGTGTGATCTTGTTCTTGACTACAGACGTACAGATATACCAGGAGGGGGAGACGAGAATGTGCAATGTGTTCTGAATAATTCAAATATGGGAAGTGGGTCCGTAGTACTTGTGTACATGTATTTACATTCATGTGCACTAGAGACAAGATGTGTCTGTTTACCCTGCACAGATTTAAGTTACTGAAGACTGAGGAAGGCACAGAAACTGAAAGACTGACAACAAGTCTAGCAACTTACACCAACAATTTTTAAAAAGTATTCTAGTTGTCCAGCAGAAAAAACTGGGACAGTTCTTTACCAGGTACCAAAAATAGGGACTGTCTCCACTGTATGCTGAAGTTTATCTTAGAGCAAAGTCAAACCTTCAGTCACCAACATGGCACAATCTTGAGACTTCCTCGGGGCCAGCATTATGAATATTACAGCCTTATTTAAGCTAAGTTGGGGTGGAAATGATCAGCCGGGATGGAGATCATTGGGAACCCTACAGGAGGCAGGATCTACTTATAACTAGCATTTTTAAAAGATTGACTATCTCTGTTTTAATGCGACAAGGGACTTGCTTGAATGCATCCCACATGATCAACATGTCCTACCACACCAGCAATCCCAGTCTTACAGCTAATTTGCAATGTGGTTCAAAGTCTAAAATTACTTATTGGACTCAATGCTGTGACAGAGATCGCACAGGCACCATTGGGTAGGTCAAGGGCATATGGTCAAGTATTTCCCCCTGTATGCCACAATTCTTCCATTTCTTCTCTGGCTGGCACATCCTCACTATATAATTCAGAAAGGCCTATAATTGTCATAGTTGCTATGCTGAAATTAGATCCTCTGAGCATTTTCAACAATATTATAACCCTGTTCAAGAACCGAGAGTGAAGACGTGGGTTTAAAGTGGGGAAGGAACTTGCACAGTCCCCAATTGTGGAGAAGCTTCTAAGCACATCCAGCTGAACACATTTAGACGTCTCACACACAAAAGTCAGAAGCAGAGCTAGTGTGCATAGGGACACTAGTGGGCTGAGACGTGTGTATGTATATGCACCCACAACATTCACTCAGTAGCATGAATTGGTTTGATGTGTAGTACTGTTTAGGTTTCAACAGCTTGTGAAGGACTCTGCTCATGAAAATAAAGAGAAAGGTTTCAAAGAAGTCACAAATGGGATACACTACCAACAGCTGTATTTGTCACATTTTACTAATGTTTTCAATGCAATAGCAAACTGAAAACCACAGGAAAATGAGTTTCTTTACTTCTAAAATTCAGCAGCATTTATTTATTCCAATTTAATTTTGAAATCTGAAATTCAACTTTTGAGACCATCCCTCTCTTGTCTTTTAAATATCTGTTAAGCAAACGTGCAAGTACTGCAATACCTGAAGGACAACCTCTCTCCATATGAACCAACCTGCTTGTAAAATGCTGTCCTTGGAGAGGCTTGTCTGGTACCTGTGTAACATATCTTGCCTAGGCACCAGGCAAAAAACATTCCTCTTCTCCCACGACTTTGGCTAATTGAACTATCTATGGCCTTTAAAACTGGAGTATGTGGAGTGGGGCATTATTGCTTTGGTTTGTTATTATGGCATGTGTTTTTGTTTTGTTTTTATATTATAAGCCACCATATGATCCTCGCATTTATTATTTATTTTACTATTATTATATTTTATAAATCCCATTGGTTTAACTGCAATTGCATAATTAGAGCTACTGTAGAAGACTAAAATTAACCTGTTCATACCAATGTTTACTCAAAATAAGTTCTAGGCAGCAAAGGGACTAAGGCTGCAGTCCTAATCCCATTTACTGGGAAGTATTTTCCATTGAATTCAATAGGACTGACTTCTGAACAGACTTGGGGCAGTAATAGTTTAGCTACTGCACTGAATTTTAACTTTACCATCCAACATCAGCCAGGTGAAAAAGAGGCTGCATTAGGGGCAGTGCAGGGGTGTGCCAAGGGAGGACTTGGAAATAGTTTGGCTCCATCCCTCAACCTGAGTAAAGATTTGGACCACTTCAGAAGCTGGCCTAAACCTCTCACGCTCCTCTCCTCTCTCTTCCATAATTTTCCAATAGGAAGGATAATGGGACAGAAAAACACAAGTGTGCTATTCCACCCTCACTTCTACCTTGCCAGTAAGAACCCAGGTGGGCTTAGGGTAAGGTCATTAAACTGCCTACACTTTCACTCTAGCATACACACCATAGGACTGGAGTCTTAGCCCGCTTACCTGAAAGTAAGGCTCCACTGAGACTTATGACTAGGCTGCCTGTGCAATATTTGCTTTTGGTATCTTGGGCATACATGCCTAATACAAATCAGAGAATCATATCAAGACAATGCAATCGAATTAGAATCTTTATATTCCTGAATACCATAACTGGCAGTAAGAAGAATGCAAGCTAACAGTCTATGAATGGCTTTACCTTCCAGTTTCTTCTTTATTTTATTCCCTGGCATATGAAATATGGAGAATGTCAGTGGCAATATCTATCAAACAGCAGCAAATGCGAACTACAAGGAATGCATGTGTGTCACACAAAACTAAAATAGCAGGTCACTCAGGAGAAAGCAGCTGCTAAGGGAGGACATGGGAATGTGTAATTCTTTGTCAGATGTAATTTGAAGTTCTGACTATAAATGGAGGAATGCACCATATGTGGCCAAGATGTGCTGACAGGTAACACAGGAAATAAGGGCTGATTCATACAACTATTTTTTTACCTGTTGAATTTAATACAACTTGGCATTCTCTGTGGCTATTTAATATGCTGGACTGATCTTGTAAATGCTT
Organism: Podarcis tiliguerta; assembly: GCF_965153285.1. Lineage (NCBI taxonomy): Eukaryota > Metazoa > Chordata > Lepidosauria > Squamata > Lacertidae > Podarcis > Podarcis tiliguerta. Next base: position 44,086,058 of record NC_139537.1, on the reverse strand, counting down.
CAACACATGTCCAGATTCGGACTTGCCATGTCCTGGTTCACCTTGGTGTTTTATGTTTTAACTAATTTTCACGTAGTCCACCTTGATTCATTTGAAATGGTGAAAGGAATATAAAATGAATGGGTAAATGAAATCCACATTTAAACCTTCACCAGGACTCTAGTCCAGGGCATAGAAGCCATCTCCTAGAGGCCAAGGTCCCTTCGCTGATGCCCCCAATAAAATACTTGACGGGACCACTGCCCCCAAAGTTGATGGGCATTGCCATTCAAATGGTGTCTGTGCACTTCATCTTGTGATTATGTGATGGAGAAGGAAGCAAGCAGACATAAGAAAGCAGTCAACAAATGTGCCTGATAGAAGGTACAGTGGCTGCTCTGTAAACGTTTTCGTTGATCTGAGGAGGAGCACAGAGCTGAAAGGCAGTGAACCGCTGTGTTTGGTTGGTGGAAAGAAATAGCCTCATGCGGGCTAAATAGAAACAACTGCCTGCCAAAAACCATTCAAGGAGGAGAACAAAGGTGACAGAAAAGAAACTTTTTTGGATATATAGGGGGGGGGGGGAGAGGGGAGCGTAAAAGGCATGAAAGTAGAAATCGGGTGGGAGCAACCATTCCAGGAGGAAGGGAGCTAGCATAAGATAGCAGAGTTTATAAGGATGGTAAGAAGAGAAGGTGTTAGACTGTTTGAGGTAGGAAATGCAAGGCAAAAAGCAAGACAAATCCTTTGTACAGGCAGGAGTGAAAAACATATCAGAAACTTCCCACTTCCTAAAGAGCTTTTGCCCCACCTTCATTACCAGAATGGAGCCAGAACCCAACCAGTGACCACATAATGCCTGTAGTTTAACAAACCCTGCAAATTTCCCTTTATATGATGCACAGGAAGGCGGAAGAAGGAAGGACATGAACCAAATGCTTGTTCTTGGTATATTGGGTTTAGGTTGCCAGGGTCAGGCCATAGAGATACTGTTACAATTCATTACGCATAATCACCTAATTTGGAATATGTACTTTTCCATTTTGCAATGCTCAGATTTATTTATTTTTATTTTAAAAACTTTTTATTTCTATTAAAGATTTTCTTGGTTTACAAAAAGTACATGCCTTGTCTCTTTTCAGGTTGTACAGTCTTTCTTACAAATCATGTACATTTGTTGTGAGACATTAGAGGAGGGTTGGGGGAGAGGAGAGGTGGGATGGTAAGGCTTATATTCTTTTGTATAGTGTACGTGTGGGGTTTTGTGTCAGCGTTAACAGGGTAAGTTCTCTTTCTATTCGTTTATTACATTTTCTTGGCAGTGAGAGGTATTGGGGGGTCGGGGTGTGGCTGGGTTGTCTGTGGTTGGTTGCAATGGGGTTTGTTTGCATTTGTGAGGTGAGAGAGGGCTTGTTGGGTCAGGCAAGCCAGATTGATTTGTATGCTGTCGGTGGATTCTTCTTGTTGTCTTGTTGGGCTGTGTATGTGATAAAGGGGAGTCATACTGGGGTGAAGACATCATCTTCTATTTGTCCCCGTGTCAGTTAGTCTATTGGTTAGCTTTTCTAGTAATCTGTAATGCTCAGATATATATTTAAGTTTAGCTTAATTTCCCTGAGTAATTCTTTCCAGTATCAAAATGTAAAATAAGGTTCTGCACATGGCGAAGTACACGACTGTTATCCCATAAGGCTAAACATATATCTCATCTCTACTCACAATCAACATGCTGCAGTTCAATCAACTTTAGTGGCTTGGTAAATCTAGCCTGAACAGCAAATTAGCTATCAAAGTCAAAAACTGTCCCAACCATCACATGCCTCTCTTTACTTAAGTTCATTCAACATACCTTCTTACTGTGCAAATTTGGTTGTCAACTGTCCCGAGCTTTACAATATGGAGAACCTATCCCGTATCCCTTTTCTATTAATACGTAGATAAGTCATTCTAGTTCCTCAAAGGATTATCTCGTCTTTCATTTTCTGAACGTTAGTTTTGCATTTATTACTCATATACCATATTGTAAATAAGAGCTCACATTTTCATCTAAGATGTAAAAAATTACAACTTTTGTTGTCTGGCTAGGGGAGTTCCAGATCTTCATAGCCAGTGGCTTCTATATAAACACTAACTTACTGTTTGACACATTTGCATTTTGCCAAGTTAGTGGTTACACTCTTCACAGTTAGAAGTTGGAGGTCTCTTCAGTTGCTCGTCACTGTCAGAAAGACAGTCAGAAAGAAAATACAGACCACCACTAATTTAACGGATCTTGCATCTTCTAGAAAGTTGAATTTTTTTCAGATGCTCTATGCCAGATTCTAAGTTTTGTGCATTGAAAAGATCTACATCACTACTTGATCCCAGTCTCAGTCTATGAAATTCAATCAATGCCATCACAGTGTCTCTCTAAAATAAAGGTATATCTGTTTTTCCAGTGAGCTCTCTGGAATGGTTTCAGTTCAGAACAGCAAAGTATAAAGCAATGTACTAAGTCATAAATCATCATGTAGCCTGGCATTGATTAATTGGTTTTGGACTGCCCTAAACCATCTAGGAGCTTTGTAAGGCACCTGGCTTCACTACAGCTATAGCATTAATGGCAGGCACTCAGGGAATCATTTTCAGACTGCTAGAGAAGTGGATATTTAAGTAAAATGCTTGGTGAGCAAATTTCACCACTGCTTCTTCATGCACATTCCTGAGTGAAACAATGATAAGAATCTTCCTCTCCTGCAAATGTAATAGCAGAGAAGGGGCTCTCATATTTAGTAATATCTCACCAGTGGTTATGTTGGTGGTTCCAAATAAGTTGAGAATTGCATTTGATGTACTGTGTTACTTTGCCACAAGATAACTGTTTGCATCCTGTGTCCATGGGAGCTAAACCAGCAATAAAACAAATATCATCACTTTGGACCATAACCTGAATGTCTTTGGCACAGTCACACAAAAATATTACCATTTTGGATTCCATCAGCATGGGTTTGGAGTCACATGGTAAATGATGTGTGACGTTGTGCTCATGTGATTTGGATGATTTTCAGCCAAAAGTCTTTCCCTGACATAGTAGAAATTGCTTTAACCAACTGAGTCCTTGAAACCAACTACTACTCCTGCTCCTGCTCCTGCCTACTGATGTGCCACTGTTGCCCTAGAGAAAATGTCTGGCTTTCCTCTAACCCTGACACCTCATTCTGTGCTGTGGAGATCTTGCCCTCCCCTGGCAAGTCAGAGGCTTGACTGGAAGGGCTCTGAATCATGGCCTCTTCCTCCCACTCGTTATCCTCATAAGTCCTCAAGGAAGGGCATGACATAGAGGAATACAATACCTTTATCAGTCTTTCTCCCTAATCTTCATATTGCCCAGGGCTTAAAAAAAAAACCCTTCCATGCTCTCTCCAGCAGGCATAAATGTGGGAGCCCATCAAATAAATTGTGTAAATCCTCTTAATCCAGTAATATATCAAGTTTTTCAAACCCAGTTTACCAGGGGACCCACTTTAATTTTTCTCTATTGTATGTGCTTCTATCTTTCCATCCTATCCATCACTTAAAAAACAACAACGAATAAGCAAAAGGGAAAAGGTGGTGGTACTTCTAATACAATGATGCAGCCCTAGGGATGGGTGCTACCTAATTGTAGACTATTGCACAAGTTAATTATCATTAAGACATTGGATTTTATACTTCAACTATCAGTGGCAGTTTTGACGTCATGTTCTTCATTCAGAAATGGCCTGATGAAATTATGTCTATAGATACATATACATAACCATATTTACATTTGGGTTAAATTGAATGGAACTGGAGTTCTGATACAATAACCACATTAAATATTTGGTTGAAATGACATCTGCAGCAGCCTTCACTTACTCTGAAGTACAAAATTAAAGACAATGGCACTATTCCAGAATAATCAGCCTGTGGACTGCAGCCAAAATATCTGATATTCTCTTCTAGTACACATAAAATCTCTTAATTGATGTCAAGGAAATGCTTTATTTCTTAATTTTATTTTATGTTGTGGCTCTTGTCTGGGAGTTCCCTTTTACACACTGGGAAGCACCAGATCCTCAGTTATTCAAGGACATTACCCTTGTTTCATTTTATGGGTTCATCCAGAGGTTCATTTCCCTCCCCATGTTTCTCTTTTTCTATGTGTTGCTGTTCATCTTATCTCATATCCTGAGTCATTACCAAATTGATACTCTCTCACACTACTTCCACAAATTTATCCCCAGGTTTCATCTCTACCACTTCTCCACACCGCCTCAAATACTTTACATTCATGCAATGCCTCTGCAATGTATCTGAGAGTGGGCTGGATCATGTCTTTGTTCTATACGTGGAGGGCAACGTAGAGAGCCTATATACATGGCCCAACCACACTTGGAGGCATGTTTGGGGAGAATCCATAATTGTGGTCCTCCTCCTCTTGTCCCTACTTTTTGTCATGTGATCTCAGCCAATCAGGATCACATAGTGAAATGATTTCATGGGACCACATAGCTAATCAAATTTGGATATAACACGGGGTAATTAAGCCCCCTTTTAGTCCTTATCCTGAATTAAGGAGAAGGATGACGCTGCATTGTGGCAAAGCAACTGTGCCAATATGCCCTGTCATCTACACTGCTCTGGGAGTCTCATTGTCTGCCAGTGTTGCATGCCAAATCTTTTGTCTCAGGCCAACTTTAGTGGCACAAAGTTCATAACTAGGTGAGGTAAAATAGAGATAGGTATATGCATTTATATTACTAAGCGAATGACGCCCCACTGAAAGCAGTGTCAGCATCACTGTTCATCTCAAAATGTAAAATTGAATCATGTATGTGAGAAATGCTCATGATTTCTCAACAATGTGGATGTGTGACCTTCTCCAATATGCCTTGCAAAGAGTTTCTCACCTCTCACAAAGGAGCACAAAAGGCTGTGTGTGGGTGTTTTGTAGAGAGAAAATGATTGCAACACACATCTCTTCCTAATACAGATTGCAACTGGGAACTGGAGCTTTCCAGAAGGAAGAAACAGTGTAACCTTTTGTCCATTAAACCAGACTACTGCATGTTTACAAAAATGTATATAGGCCATGAGTTATAGCAGATCAAAGAACAATATTTTCCTTTCTGTTCATTGACATTTTGAGGAGCTATTGCTAGAAAATGACATCTGTCGAAATAATCCCTTAAGATGTTTCTCATCACTAGTGATGCTACCAAGAAAGCCAGCAAGTGCTTCTACAGATGGGGCAAGGGGGATTATGGTGCTTTGGCAACCCATTTATCATTGTGCCTTATGAATTCCTTGCTTCACCTGATTGCTTTTATATGGGGAGAAAGTTTGCACAGAATATAGATATGCTGGGGGAGGTATTGCAGGTATGGAAAGCGAAGGAGAGCTTCAAGCATACTCAAGAGTGAGCAATATGATTTTTTTAGTCAAATATTTCACAGCAAAGAGTATCCAAATCCCAGATAAAGATTTCTTGTTTTTGCAACAGATCAGCTAGAAAATGAGTGACAGTAAGCAGAAAATTGTACGAAATTAAGAACTGACAAATAAAATTAATTTCAGGTTTGCAATATAAAAATCAATAGGGTTCTCATCTGGCTAGAAAAAAATTGCCCTAGCGTACTCTAGTGCCTTCAACAGAGGTTTGCTTTGCAGGTAAAGGTTCCCATGGCCTTGAGATAAGCATTGTCACCTGCTAATTGCTGTAGATCAAAGTGCTGTTAGACAGCTACAGGGGCTGCTTCAAATTTGGCAACACTAATAGCCAAAAAAATCCTGGTTTATTTGGTTTCTATAATCAGCTTTTGAACTGGCCCCTAAAGCTGTCCTTTTGATCTGCAGCAATTAGCAGGTAAGGATGTTTAGCTTCCTGCCATGGAAAGTGTCACCTGCTCTATTCTGCACAGTAAGGCCCTGTTAAAAGCACATGAGCCCCCAAATTTGCTTCTGGCCAGTTGGGAATTTTACTGGCCTGATATTTAATGTGCCACCACTCCCACCAACATAACAAACCCTTGCCTTGAAAACACAGTTGTTTTATTACACTAAATTATTATAGCTAAACAATGTTTGGGGATAATAGTAATGAAATTGTTTTTCAGCATCAGCTGTATTTTCCTTTCAGTTATTATATTTGTATCTGTCAAGAACTGGAACAAGTTATATGTATACTAATTTATAATGATGGACACTTAGGCTGTGTGCATGTTACAAGCTTAAAACACAGCTGGGTCATTCTTTTTCTCAATTTGTACTGAAGCTGGTTTGGAGAAAAACACATCAAAACTCCTTATTTCATAAGAAATGGCAGGATAGATGCAAGTTAGATATGGATTGTGGCTAATGCCTTGTGTATACCGCTTCCCAAACCAGCAGTGGGAGCACACTGGATACAAAGTGAATGGGAGTGTGTACCCAGCCTTAGTAGCTTATGATTTAGTAACTTATGCAAAAGTAACAAAAATATGTATACTTGGATCTCTTCCCAAATCCTTAGCAGCTAGAAATGATCATATTAAGAAGAGTATACATATAAATTTGAGTTTTAATTACGGATTAGTAAAAATATCAAATTTCAAAGGGAAATACTGCAGAATCCGAAAAATTGTTTTATTCCCACCACTAATCCCAACTATTTAGCTATAACGTCACAAAACAAAGCAAGTAGATTATAAAACGGGGCAATACTGAATGGCAGACAGCCAAATCATATGCAAACTTTCTATCTGGTGAAAGGGCAAAGCTGGATGGAAGGGATATGAAATGACAATAAACACAGGAACTGAGTTACCAGTAGGTACAACAATGCAGGTGTTCCCTTGTAGACTAACTGGGCAGTGATGGTCTTCCCCTGAGCCAACTGGATTAAACAGCTAGGTCACCAAGGGGTCGTATGTGGGAACAGGTGGCAGCTCTCCCAAACCCACATTCACAGCACATTCGCACTTCTCAAACACGTCTATGCTGGCTTTGTCACATACACAGAATGGAAGATGGCAGAGTCCCCAAGGACAGGCTCTACAGGGAGCTGGCTTCAGGCACCAGGCCCATTGGCAAACCAGTTCTGTGTAACAAAGGCATCTGCAAACATGAAATTAACATCGGCAACATTAACCCTGCCATGTGGGAATCCCTTACAGATAACCACAGTGCCAGGAGACAATCAGTCAGGCCGTGTATCCACAGCAGTGAGCAGAGAAGGAATGACCACTGGGAGGTGGAGAGAGAGAAGAAATGTCATAGTCAACCTGTAGCAGCAGAACCGGACACCTTCATCTGCCCCACCTGCAATAAAACATGTCTTTCCCATATTGGTCCACAGCCACAGAAGACACTAGAACTCTCCAACTGTTTTACTTTACCCCCAAAGGTGGACACTTTGATTTGTTTCCCAAGGCAGATGGATGCCCCACCAATGGGAGGGAATACTGACATTGAGTTCCGCTTGCTAAACCCTTATTCAATGGCAACGTTTCATTCTACTTCCGTATATGTAAACATAAAAAATATGTGGTTGCCCAATATGCCTATTTGCTGAGCTGAAGTAGAAATATCAGTCCAGAGCTGCATCTTTTATTTTCTCACAAGATCGCTGTTGATGCATAGAATAGAAATCATGTAATCACCCAATCTGAAATGTGCCCCTGGCACTGTCTGAAGAAATATAAATGGCTGTTCACAAGAAAAATATTGAGTGCTGCATGAAAAGCTCAAGTAATCGGCTAACACAGAAAATAAATATATAGGCTAAAATGTGAAATGAAGACTTCAGTACCAATATCAGATGCTCTGCCAAATTCTAGGCCTAAACAAGAAAGCACAGTGTTTGTTTATTTTTAATGGCTTAGAAGACATGTTTTGTGACATTTTCAGCTAGCTACATGTTAGGTGAATGATTGTGGATTAAGTCTTGGTAAATTAATCTGTAAACCAGCCATATTAGAAAAGCGGCATTTGATATCTGTAGCATTTCTTACCAATTACAGTGGTACCTCGGTTTAAGAACGGCCCTGTTTAGGAACTATTCGGTTTGCAAACTCCACAAAACCGGTAGTGTCCCGGTTTGCGAACTTTACCTCAGTCTAAGAAAGGAATCAAAACAGTGGAAGGGCACTGGCAGCGGGAGGCTTATTAGGGAGAGTGCACCTCGGTTTAAGAACGGTTTCAGTTTAAGAACAGACTTCTGGAATGGATTAAGTTTTAAACCGAGGTACCACTGTATTTAGTTTACCTGAGTCCACTCAGCAGTGCAGTAATCTCTGTACTGCAGAGTACAGAGGCAGAAGAGAAGGCAAAATTGTCTGATTATTAAGGCAATGTAGAAGGCTTGCCTGTCTTCCTGCACTATGCAGAAACAAGTTGCTTAAGCCATCGGGCAACTCATCCCTCTCTTCCAGAGCTATACTCTGTTGTACTTGGCAGGAATGAACAAAATTGCTGTTACCTCTGTAGCTACAAACAGCTGCAAAATAGATTAGCTAAGGTAAACAGGAAGAGTTTAGACAGTTCAACGCATGAGCTTTGTCCCACAACACCTTCACAGCTCAACTGAAATGAAAGGTGCCACTTCACAGCCAGAGATCAAGGCTACAAAACTGTAAAACTTAGCTTTGGCACAATACAGTAGTTATTTATTGAGCAACCTACACAGCCACTGACCTAGCATACAAGTTTTGCTCCTTGTCTTCCAGTCCTCATTTAGTGGGTGTGAGATTCTCTTTGACAAAGCAACCATCACACTTCCTATGGCATACCTTCAGCTATGACATGATAGGCAGGTGTGGCATAGTGGTACCAGGAAAAGCTGTTGCCTGGCACAGAACTGACCAGAGAGAAAGCAGCCCACAACCACAAATGCGTAATATTTAATAATAAACATTTAATTTTGGACCACAACTGGCATGCATGACACTGTCTGGCATAGGATGCCACTGAAGCTGCAGCATTTCATACACATGGGTTAAGCCACTATGACTATACCTGTAGGATTGGCTTGTAAGAATTAAACTTGTTCTGCAAAACCTATTTCACTTAGGACCACAGCATGAACTCATCCTGAAATCATGATCTTTTTAAACCATGCATTTCCCCAGTCTTTCTAGTATATCAATAAAACAGTGAGAGTTATTTAGTAAAACAATTTTCTTCCAAACCTATAATGCATATGAATATTGAATGAGTCTATATGGATATGTACTCAGCATGCAACAAAGGTTCACATTCAGAAGGATTAAGGATGGTAATAAACCTGGCTACTCACTCAATTGCTATGTTGTCAAGATGGTAACTAATGAAACCACATTGAAAAGAGCCCTCCAAAAGTGATTTAGATTTATATTTTGTCAATGGGATGCTCATAAAGCCAGACTTCATGAACCAATAAAGCCATTCAAGGGATGTGTGAATTTCAGAATTACCTATTAAATGGAAAAAATAAATGTCAAAGGTATTTGTGACATTGTGTGTTTGGTGTCATTGTCTGATAAATTTGTTAGGCAGACTAAAGGGATTAAAATGGTCATTACTTAGGCAAGGATTAGTAATAAATAAGCCAAAGCTTTTTGCACAGGCCTTAGGTGAACAATGGCACTTCAAAATGAAACACTGGCAAACTGCCCAACTCCTCCGGGAAAAGACCAAAGAGGCACAGCATCCCTTTGTAAGCAATCAGACTACAGAATAGATGCTTCTTCCCAATACATTTAGAACATCACAACAGGGCACATAGTATGAAGCAATTAAACAACGATATTGTACAGCAGGGAAAGGGGTGGCTGCTGTGCTCCATTTTGCAAATGCATTTCACAGAGCTGTTTTGAAATGTAGCTCTGCGATTTGTACATTATTTCCCCCCAAAATATTTAAAGGTATAAACCACTAGAACACCACAAACTACATTTTCTTCTATGCATCACTGCAGATGGACAGGGCTTAGCCCTATCTAGACACTTGTATATCGATCTAACTGCTGCTACTTTGCACCATTTCCTCCCCTTCTTTAGTCTCACTGCCACCATTCTCAGGTTGTTGGCAACTCTAGCAATTTTCTTGATGACATCACAACACACAATCAGATTGATCTCAGAGCTAATAGGATTAAGTAGCTGAGAAAACAAATGAAGCTGAGGGCAAAGAAAGAAAGAAAGATAATGGCTTTGAGAAGCAGAAGCAGCCAAGGAAACAAAAGGGCACCAAACAGCATCAAAATAACATGAATATTGTTGAAATGAATACTTTCAGCTACTGTAAATGCTATTCAAGGAAAAGCCCAAAACCAATTATTGCATGTCGAACCTGCAACAAAATATTGCAGTATGGAGTGTGCTTATTTAGGAAAGTCCATTCCATTTCATTTCCATCTGTTATTCTATCCCAACCCCTAGCAGTCAGTTAGCATTCACGCCCACTGACCATTGCTCAGTCTTCATCAGACTGTTTTGGGGATCCACTCCTTAAGGGCCTGCCTCCAAAAGGTTTTCTACACTTCTGCAAACTTTGTGGTTCCTCCAAGCTCGCTATTACCTTAATGTTGCCATGCCATTTTGGTTATATGAGCACCAGCATCTGGATAATTGAGATCACTTCTAGTATATAGGATGTGATACACTGCCAGTTAAATGGCATGCAAGTCCCACATATAAAAAAAAAGTACAGCAATGTGACAGAACTGCAGTACTGGGTCCAGATTCACTGAATCCTGTTCCCATTTGAGTCCTGCTGAAAGATGTGATTGTTGTGTGAAAGAATAAATATTGTCCCTGTCTTCTCCCTCTGTATAAAGTTAATATTCCTATGCTTAACTGTGTGTTCTCATTGGAGTAATATCATCTAGCCACAGTCCAGTTTTCTGGGGCTCTGATTTCCCATGTGAACTAAAGTTGTAATGTTATAGGGGGATATACATTATACACACCCACACTATAAGCATAGACCAGGCTTCCTCAACCTCGGCCCTCCAGATGTTTTGCAACTAACATTCCCATCATCCCTGACCACTGGTCCTGCTAGCTAGGGATCATGGGAGTTGTAGGCCAAAAACTTCTGGAGGGCCGAGGTTTAGGAAGCCTGGCATAGACCATTCCTCAATATATAGGGATGAGGCAGACAACCCCTATAACTTTGCAGCCTCATTTGCATGCTGTGTGTGAAGTTGGGCCTCCCTTTCAGTGATGTGTCAGGGTGGGCCTCCCTACAAAACTGAGTAACATTCACGTATTGCAAAGGGTTAGGGCGCAGAAGAACCATGTTGTGTTGGTAATGCAGAAATGTATTTTTTCCCTCTCTATCCTGTGCTCCAGTCTAGTAACTATAGTGCTGACAACCAGGAAAGAATCCCTGTTTGCCTTCTACTGGGTAACATTTGCTCCCATCCTGTGCTATATCATAGCTCAAGGGTGAGGAACTTTCAACCTGTGGGCCAAATTTGGCTTGCTCTGAGGTCTAATTGGCCCACGATGCTATTTCCCCCAAATCACACCCATCAGCTGGTGTCACTGGTGATGCAAGCTAATGGACAGGATGACAGGGTTAAATGTGCGTTGGCTGTGTGCCCTATTCCCAGGATAGAACAAAATCACAAAGGCAGCAGGATTTCATCCCCACTCATCAGCTGATGGACAGAGGTTAAAGGCCTTTGCCAAAGTGCTCTCTGTAACAGCTCCATACTTCATTCAGCAAGTGGGTGAGCAGAGAAGATGAGCTTGTGCCATATAAGTTTTTCTCCTCTCCCTCAACCGCCCCCCCCCCGTACCACCTGCCTGCTTAAAGGAGTAACACAGAGCTGCTTCAAAGAGCGCTTTTGAAAAAAAAAATTAAGGCAGTTCCTATGCTCCTGTTTGAGCTTCCGGACCACTGCAGGTTCCCAAGTGTCTAACAGCCAGCTGGATGTCTAGCACCTGGAAACCCCACACAAAGGATTGTGAGAAGTGGGCACCCAATTGTCAATCAAGTGAGACCCTATCTGCCCACGGACTGCCTCACCAGAGTAGTGCATGCTCTGGTTATGTCTCACTTGGACTACTGCCATGCACTCTACATGGGCCTACCTTTGAAGGTGACCCGGAAACTACAACTAATCCAGATTGCGGCAGCTAGACTGGTGACTGGGAGCGGCCGCCAAGACCACATATCACTGGTCTTGAAAGACCTACATTGGCTCCCAGTACGTTTCCGAGCACATTTCAAAGTGTTGGTGCTGACCGTTAAAGCCCTAAACGGCCTCAGTCCAGTATATCTGAAGGAGCGTCTCCACCCCCCATCGTTCTATCCGGACACTGAGGTCCAGCGCAGAGGGCCTTCTGGCGGTTCCCTCACTGCAAGAAGCCAAGTTACAGGGAACCAGGCAGAGGGCCTTCTTGGTAGTGGCACCCACCCTGTGGAACGTCCTCCCACCAGAACAACAACTACCCGACTTTTAGAAGACATCTGAAGGCAGCCCTGTTTAGGGAGGCTTTTAATGTTTGATGCATTACTGTATTTTAATATTTTGCTGGAAGCCGCCCAGAGTGGCTGGGTAAGACAGCCAGATTTGGGGGGGGGGGTATAAATAATAAATTATGGTGATGATGATGATTTTATGTGATTGACATGTTCTCAGCCCTGCCTACCTGTAAGACTTAGCCCACAAGGTCAGTCTTGATAAGGATCTGGCCCAAGGAGCCAAAAAGGTAGGCTTACAGCACAGTGCCACAAGCAATTCTGCACACAGTGGACAAAACCCCAATTTTGTCCTGCATTTTTCTGATTCATACTTCACCTTAGTCACACTCTTAAATATAATACAGTAACTGAAGACACTCTTAAATAGAACTTTACGTGAGAAAAAGACCTCAGTCAGGTGGAAATATTTTATAAATGCCACTCTACCTTCAGAGAGTAGTTGGCTTGGTGTGAGTTTTTAACATAACATTGTAAAACAAGAATTTTGATCAAAGGATTCACTGTGGTTGACATAAAAAAATGAAGTCCTTCTGTTAAATGAGAGATTTAAGGCAGGGGAAGACCCTAAGCCTATCAAAATTTGCCTTGCAAGACATAATTCCAAATCTCCATAACAATGATTGGTTTTGTCCTATAAGTAGCCCAAAAGCTATTAAGTCTACTCACCCTTTACAACACAATAAAACAGTGTAATATCAAGGGAAATATGCCTGTTACTAAATATGTAGAGCATTCCTGCACAATCACAGTAGCATAGTTATAACTGCCTAGTTGCATACAATATATTAATATTTTATATAGTAATTTTGTACTCAAGAAACACATAATATGCAACCAGTAGATATAAAGGCAACACCAGACCATTATCATCTATGGAACTGTATCATCCAATAGGTTTATTTGAAATCACTCAGCTTTCTGTACTTCGACTGTTCTCTTAATACCCAAGGGAAGCTGTTGGTTCTCTAGGCTATATCTTTGTCTTCCGAAGCCAAAGAAGATGAAGACCAATTTCAGTCCTCAAAAGACCCATGTATTGATGTACAAGCTAATCATGTGCTATTAAGTGCTTTATAGTGTCAGAGCACAGAAGGGGGATCCTGTTAAAAAGCAAAAGGTGCAGGACAGGATCAGTGGGATACTATAATCAGGACGAGCAGAAACTAAAGTGTAAATGAATGGACCTCCAGATGGTGATGAAAAAAAGATGACCACCAGTGGAGCTGATATACAAGCAACTGGAGGGGAGCCCAAGCCCTTAAGCGTATTACTCTCAAAAGAAAGTCCTTCATAAAAGACACTATCAATGGTACGTTAAATTATAGGACTGAAAACCTAAGATGCTTAGTGAGGCAAATACTAAAACAATATTTACATGAAATGATATTTACTGTAGGCATGAATGAGAATGATGTGCTATATTCTCTAGGACCTAGAATGATGGCAGAGTTGACCAGGCAACATTTTTTTCCAACTGACATTATGTATGCAGCATTGCAATGAAATGTTTTTGTATTATTCTGTAAGCATAAAGGTAAACTACAGTACATAACATTAAAAAAAATATCCTGTCTAAAAACAATTATATATATATGTGTGTGTGTGTGTGTGTGTGTATGCGTATGTGTACTTGCCCACACAGAGACAGAAAGCTATGCATCTCCTGTTCATTCCCCCACATGAGCTACCCTCCTAACAGTTGGAATACGGAAGGGGAGTGTATGTGGCTGGTCTTCCAACCCAAGATTCCCTGAGTTCAGTCTTCATGGAAATAGATAGAGTTAAGAAAACATTACAGGCATGTAATGAGGTTCACTGTTTATCAGGATGGAGGGTTTATTGAGAGTAGATATTCTCCAAAGGAGGAACTGAGGAATGCAAATTATGGTTCCAAACGGACCATATTTGTATCCTGGCTGAAAGCCATTACTCATAACTTGGCTCTAGGTAGCATGTGTCAACAAGAGGTATGGCTTCATTGATGCCTAGTAAGAAAGATAAATTAACCTTCTTCTTTGGAGAACCGCCCAACCCCAAATCCCTATGTTACACAGAGTTGTGCATGTAATTGAAAGTTTTTGTGCATTCATCAAGGCACAGCCTTTACTGAAAGTTGCAATTTGAAAAACATTCAGAGCTACTCTAAGAGCCAATTTTACTGAATCGTTTATTGCAGCCCAGTTTGCTGAAGCCTTTGCGCTTATGTCAAGTTTATGCTAGTAATGCAATCCTGGTTTTTAATATATCAGTATTATATTAATTCAGAATATTATTATTAATTAAATTTATAAGTTTATTTTTTCTTGTCATGACAACTCAAAACGACTTACAAAAAATTAAAGAACCTCATACATGCATCAAAACCAGAGGAAATAATACATTAAAAACATACAGACCTTCTCTAAAATGGCCTAGATAGTAAACAGCCAAAGGCCTGGTTAAAAAGGAATGTTTTTGCCTGGTGTCTGAAGATATATAACAATGGCACCAGCAAAGCCACCTGGCTATAGCATTCCACAAACGGGGAACCACCATTGAAAAGGCCCATTCACATCCAACATTGAATATTTTATTATTTTCTTCTTTTTTCCCCCTTTTGGTCTCTTTGGATTTTTTCAGTTTTTCTTCCAGTTCTCAATGAACTGTCAGCAAGACACCCATTAAGCCAGCATACTCCAGAAAATTTCACGAATGTCCAACAAAACCCCATCCCAACACTGATTGCAATGGGTTCTACAACCTAGTTGCTATTCTGTGTGCGCTCTTTCTCACATACTTTTACACTACGCCTGGATAGATTCTCAATTTGAATGGCGGTCTGCACATTGTTTTAGATTTCTTAATTCTACTGTAGAGATTTCAGCTACAGGTATGATTGCAAGTGGATGCTTTATACCTATTACAGTGCTTAGTGAACTATGTTCCACAAGTCATCATTTAAGTAATAGACGGCGAACAGGAGTGTTGTTATGCAAATTAGTTACTGCTCAAATGGGGAGGGTGTTTAAGTATTCAAATGAGGTTGCACTCTATCAGCTGTTTCAGTTTATATCTCCACTGAAGCAGACAATGGGCTTTTAGCTGTAGCACAAAACTACAACTCTACATGGCCATGCAACCACATCCATTTAGTGCCATCTCAGTAGATCAGATGATGTCTGAACTGCACTGATCTGTAGCTATCAGCTGGAAACAGCAATAGATGCTGATTTCATCAAGCAGAGAGGGTGACAGCAGAAGTAAGAATGCAAATGGCTGGAGATGTGAAAATTCAGTTTAAAACCTTGCCCTTTTTTTTAACAGAATGCAGAAAGCCGTTTCACATATAGAGACAGTATGTACTTTACACTGTAGTATGTACTAGAGAATGTGGCTGTCTGTTGTTTGGTTTAAATGCTGCACATAGTCTGGAAAGAGAAATGCAGCTACACTTGGCTATACAGAAATGCGTAGTATTAATCATATGCTGTTTCCAAGCATTTACAAAGACCATATTCTCACCTGAAAGAAATTAATGGCATATGCTTATAGAACCACACTGACTTACTCTAGTAAAGAGTGGTGCTTCAGATTATTACTTCTTTAACAGAATGCCCACTTGTTTGCAAAGGGAACAGTTCTTCCAGAGTAGTCAATGTAACAGGAGCCTGGCACCATTTAAAATCTCTACACAATACTGTTTCTATTGGAACCTATTGCCACGTTTTGTAGTTTTCAATTATACTTTTTTCTCATTTCATACCAAGGCAACTATATCCCCCGCCCTTGTAGATGATTAGAATAAAGGTTCAAAGCAAAGTCAGCTGTCTTTGTACAATTACGTTCATACAGCAGAAACTCGTTATATCTGTCACTCTTGACAGTAGTTACATTTCCCCTACCATGGATGACCATCACTTTGTAAATATTATTTTACCACCCAATCTTGGGAAGTGCTAAGTATACATAAATCTCCATTACAGCTTCTTCCTCCCTCCCCCACCTTTATGTAACATGATATCAGCATAGCACTGACCTCATTATTCATGTGACTAGCAGTTTCCTTCACGGAAAGATGATATGCCATTAAAAACTACTTTAGAATGTTTGTTCTTTGGGGTGTTACCAAAATCTAAGGCTAAAATGAAAAGGTAGGCATGTTCTTGCAGCTTCCTATGTTACTGTAGACACAGGGTTGCCTTTTCCATGTAAGGAGCTTGCATGAAGAGATTTTAACCGTAACTGCAAAACCCCTGGGAAAATAGGCAGCTTTTTGGTCAGATTATCTCAAGCCAAGAGTGCTGGGGAGCCCTCCTGTAAAGGCACTGATACCGTTTTTGTTATGTACTGAGCTGAATCCTAGAACAATAGGATCCAGAATGCAGCAGTCTGATTGGTCCACAGGAGCCACCCAATCCAGCTTCAGGCGGAAGTGAATCAGCGACCTAAATGGCCTGCAGGAGCAACCAATCAGGCTCCTGGATGAAGTGAATCAGCAACCTGATTGGTCTACAGGAGCAGCCCGGAATTAGCCAATCACGTGGGGCCCATTGTGTAAATAATGTATATATAGCCAGACGTTTTGGGGAAAGTTTCATTCATTGCTACTATGAGCTGAAAAGAGCATGAAATTCACACTCGACTTCGAGTATATTTTAGTTTTCCTTCTCAACTGAAGCAGACCTAAACTGTCCTTTTTACGTGTTTGTTTCCTCTTGTTGTTTTTTTGCATTACAGTGGTACCTCGGGTTAAGAACTTAATTCGTTCTGGAGGTCTGTCCTTAACCTGAAACTGTTCTTAACCTGAGGTACCACTTTAGCTAATGGGGCCTCCCGCATGGAAAACAAAATATTTATAACATGATTTTTGTTTCTTGGTTTCCCATCATCTTTGTATAAACGTTAAGTAATAAATTCCAAATTTCATATCTGGCCAGCCATTATCACTTCAAGTTGCACATTCTGTTTGCTTCCAGAGCTATTGGCCTATTAATGAGTGCTGTGCTTTCTCCATTGTATTTTTTTTTTAATAGCTCATGAAGATACCATGCTATGATCTTTCGTTAGTACGACTGACTTCAGATTTTCTCATTACTGCAGAACATTAACTTGCAAGGGGCATGATTTACTTCTGTAAGTGGATTTTATGTCATCTGTGCTGGAGAGTTTCTGTGACTTATTTAAATCTCCATTTCCCCCGCAATCTGTCTATGTGCTAAAACAAAGGAAAAACTGAATGCTGGAATTGACTAACATACTAAAGGCATTAGGGAAATGAAAACTGCCTAGTTAGACAAACACAACAGCAGAACCCAGCACCACATGGATCCAAAGCAACCACCTGGAAAAGAAAGACAGAAAGCTGAGGCCATTCAAACAGACTTTGAAAATATTTTGTCAGCAGGGCACTGTAGTAATTTGGCTACGGGAAGAAATTATTGCATGCAAATGCACTGTTGGTGCAGAATGTAAAATATTTACTTTCTTTTTTTCTGGTCTTTAATGGGCTAGTCCTAGTGTAAGCAGCTTTAGATTGTGACCTTTGAAATGTGTGACAGAAAAGCTTTTCTTCCATTGGCTATATTTTGAATAATTCATGCAGGAACAATCCTGCTCTGTAATGCGGGAGATGGGGACTAAACATACAGTACATTTTAACCAGAGATGCTAGATTTCTGCCAGTAGTTGCTCCTAAATCATTTCTTCAACCTTCCCAACACTGTGAGTCTAATACACCCAAGAGATTGATTGCTCCCCTATTTTCCACTGTGACCCTAAGCAAGTTCCATTTTTATCAATGGATCTTCTTATCAGCAGAACAAGTAAAGGCTGCCATACAAAGAACACTCTGCATGTTGAGCACCAGGATGTTTCACTTTCTTTCAGCAAACAACAGCTCCACACATTGTATGGGGGGGGGGGGAGAGATTGAAAACCCACAGCATTTCAAATTAGCTTGGCAAGTGAACTCTGGAGCTGTGGTAAGGAAAAACAGAGCATGAAATTCTGGTACTGAAAGAAAGGCTGGATGTCATAGTCACGAGCAGGGATCAGCAAACTTTTTCAGCAGGGGGACGGTCCTCTGTCCCTCAGACCTTCTGGGGGGCCGGACTATATTTTGAGGGGGAAATGAACAAATTCCTATGCCCCACAAATAACCCAGAGATTGATTTTAAAGAAAAGTGCACATTCTACTCATGTAAAAACACCAGGCAGGCCCCACAAATAAGCCAGAGATGCATTTTAAATAAAAGGACACATTCTACTCATGTAAAAACACACTGATTCCCAGGCCATCCGCGGGCCGGATTTAGAAGGTGATTGGGCTGGATCCGGCCCCCAGGCCTTAGTTTGCCTACCCATGGACATGAGGATCAACAGGCTGAAAGTGAATCAGCTTCCAGATAAAGATGATGCAAGTGTCACTGCTAGGTACCTGGAGCACAGGCCAATGGCACAAATTTGCATGTGCTAATTTGTTATGTATAGATCTTCTGGGAAATTACAATGGCGGGTGGCTGGTGTACTCAGCAACCTGCAAGCAATTTTGTAAAAAAAAAAAAAAAAAAGTTATGAGGAGGGAAGTGCCAGAGATCCCAAGCCCACCACAGAAAACCCAGGGCTCATGTCCTCTACAACACTTTCTAAAAATGCTCCTGGATCCAACCCCTGCCTGCCCCCAGCCTTTCACATCTGCAAATAGCCTCCCTAATTTCATATAAAGGATCACTGCCTGAAGCTCTTCCTCTGTTACATTTTGCTGAAAGCTGCATTCCTCCTGCTATGACCATATTTGTTTCTTCTGCAATGGCTTACACTCATTTAAGAAAGTGTTCTTGTTTTGATTTAAATGGTACATACTTGAAATACACAACTGCATACAGCATTTTATGACCGTGAAAACTATACTTCAGTGGAAGAAGTGCATGAAATGGCAGACTATGTTTATTTGGCTACACACTAGTTTATTCAGAATATACACCCAATGCCTTTGCCAAAATCTGCTGAGGTCTGTAATCAATAAAGTTGCGACCTGTTTCAATCCCTATTTGGTTGTCCTGTGTTTACTGCAACTTTATCATGCCTTGGGCTCCACCTGCAAGCACTCTGTGACTTGTTTCCCGTTCAATTAAGGGATGTGCTTGATGCAACTTAGCCTCATGTGTGTGGACAGAGGATTGCAGGCAGCAGGCATCATTCACCCAAAGTCAATTGTAGTAATTACCTCAGCGTCATAAAATAAGCTTTAGGTCTGAATAAAGAAACTAGATTCCTTCATTCTAAAAATATTGTACAAATAGATCTGCCATATTAGTATAAGCTCTTCACATGCTAGTGCAAAATCACTATGTGCTGCTACACTTATCAGGGTGCTGACATATCCCAGCCTGAATAACTGGCATTTGCTATGACTTGCATTTTTAACGTGCTTGCTATAAGGATGGAGAGAGAAAGAAACTATTACAAGCTGATGTAGCCTTTTGAAGCCTTTCATTGGAAAGGATATTTTTGGTATCCCAAAGAAAAATATATGCAGAGATGCACTACCTACAGGCTTATTATAAAATCCTGACTATGCAGTTAAGATGCAGCTGCTAGCAATTCATCACGTAACTTCTCTCCATTCCTATTGGTGGATTATTTTAGTGCTGAGAATTATGCTAGCAGATGCAAAACTTCCTGTGCGTACATGCCAGAGTTTTTACTGATTAACCGCTTAAATCATATAGGTTTTTTACAGCTCTTCTTGCCTCTGTTTTCCTTTATCTTTTAAATTACATCACAAGGACAGCTCTTTTCTTGCAGAGCACAAATGATTTAGGAACTGAAGGCTGGATGGGGCTATTAACCTGATCAAGTGGACACCTGCATATAAGAATATGTTGAATTTAATATAAGTGGTACGACTAAAATGGTTGGAGTTGTGGCTCTGGAAGTTTGCTACCTGAAAATTTCTTTGTTCCAGTTTCACATTTTCCCTTGCTCCTTTTGCAGGAAGTAGTAGTGGCCTAGGAATTTTTTTACTGCTTCATGTAGTCAGCTGACTGCCAATTAGCCACCCAAGGGAGCTTTGGTAAATAATAAAAGGGGGGGGGGAATTGCCTACCTCATGTGTCTACATGGAATTATCAGGTATTGCAATGTATAGTGGTAGTAAATTTTCATCTTCTAGTATGCAGCTGTTATGTGAGACAGTCGTGTCATTTAGCACATTTACCCCAGACCATGGAAAATATCTTAAATGAATAATGTGCCAGTCCACCACAGTCCTAGTCTGTACAGAGCTGTAGGAAGGAGGGTGCAGTGGGGGCGAACCACCCCGTATGTCATCACTGAGGGGGATGACATTCAGTGCACCGTGCACCACCTGCCCGCAACTCCTAAGCCTACCCTGAGCTTTGCCAGTGGCCTTCCCCACTGACAGCTCAGGGGAGGCTTGGGAGTTGCAGGCGGGTGGCGTGCCATTGCCCCACACTCCCAGGCTGCTGGAGGAGGCAGACAGGGAGAGGATGGGAAGGAGGCAGGCAAGCAAACAAGCGTAGGAGGGAGGGAAGGAGAGAAGCAAAAGCTTCCTCAACTTAGGACCCAAACCCTGCAACGCACAGGAGCAGAGGTGGGGTGTGAGAACAAAGTTGGGGGGTGGGAATTTAACTGCTTATGCTCACAATGTTAAGTACCGTATTTTTTGCTCTATAAGACTCACTTTTCCCCTCCTAAAAAGTAAGGGGGAATGTGTGTGTGTCTTATGGAGTGAATGCAGGCTGCGCAGCTATCCCAGAAGCCAGAACAGCAAGAGGGGTTGCTTCTTTCACTATGCAGCGATCCCTCTTGCTGTTCTGGCTTCTGAGATTCAGAATATTTTTTTTCTTGTTTTCCTCCTCCAAAAACTAGGTGTGTCTTGTGGTCTGGTGCGTCTTATAGAGCGAAAAATACGGTAAATAAACCAGCAAATAACCACTTGCAACTGTAAGTATCTTATTTTTCCTTCTTTTAATAATTTCAATGGGGGGGGGGGTGACAAAAAAAATTCCGTACCAGGTACCACCTGACCTTGCTATACCTCTGAGTCTGTCATGAACGGCATCTCATTTCGTTTGGCCCCAATGTCAGGGAGGATATCAAATGATGTTTGAACCTCGTGGTAGGGAGAAGAGAGGTGGGAGAGGCCAGGAAATCCACCTGCATATCCCTCTCTGGCAGCCCAAGTTACCTTGAGGCCTGTGCATTTTTTCATGACTGGAGATGCAGCCTATTGTCACCCTTTGTGTCAAATTTTTGCTCTGCTGCTACTGTGGAAAAGGAATGATTTAGTTTGGCTTGGTATCAGCCTAATTTGGTTTAAGCTCAGGCCAAATCTGATGCACAGTCCTACTTTCATGCCAAATGTGGTTAAAATCACTGCAGCTTTGAAAGGTTCAGCACTCGATTTTGATTCAAAATGCTATCCAATAATATTCAAATATATATCAAAACTCACTCCTCCATCCTAGGAGCCATTGTGCCAAACTGGGTCATGTTATCTTCGGAGGTGTCCACTTTTTGCAGTTTGGAATGGGTTAATCAATCTTGATTCAAAATTGGGTCTAATGGTATCAACACATAGGGCAAAACTGCTCCTTAAACTTCAGGAACCTTTACATCAGAAACCTTTACATCAAATTGGAAGAAAAGTAGGGAATGTTCATGCTCACTGCCTTGAACTCCAAAGAGAAAGGTATTTCAATGTAATAAATGTTAAACGGTATGGTGGTTTTCACACCACATTTATAAAACCACCTAAACTTTCGAGTTTATTAAAAATCTGTTTAGATTGAATCTTTTGCAACTATATTTATTTATCTTGTACTAACCTGATTATTGGTGTTTTTGAAAACTGAGATGCAACATTAGGCATGTACAGACAAACACAAATATCTAATTATGCTCGAATCTTTACTCAAGTTTGTTTTTTCTTTCTTTTTCTCAAATTTTAGATCAGTTGTATTAAAACCTACAAAAGCACATCACACTTTGGAATGATTCTCTCTTCATGTGTTGAACAGATAGAAGGACTCTGCTGCTCAACCAGTTGAAAGTAATTTGGAAAAATCTAATTCTTTTGCTTATGATAGGGCTGTGCCTGTGACAGCAGTGGCAGCTTTTGTAAACAATGGACGGTTTTCACATTTGATATAATTATGGGGCAATGAATTGCTCATGGATGCTAAACTTGGACTCATTTTTGTTCAGAGTAATAAGTTCAGCTTCTGTTTGTAGATCCTGCTAATTTAGGATCACCACATGGCAAAGATGAAATGTGCCTGCAAATTTAATGGGAAGTACAATTACATGGATGAGCTTCCTCTCTCTCTCTTCCTTTTTGATGCAGCAGACAGATGCAAGCTCTGAATTCAGAAAGCAGCTTTGATAAAAACCCTTTCGCTTGGACCTAACGAGAGTCATTTGATGATGGAGCAAGAGGATAATATATTTTATTGTTTGTGGTCATTCAGTTCTTCACCTCATCTCTTTCAAAAATAGAATAATTATCTCTGGATGAAACACTTTTCCAACAGACTTCCATTTTCCCTAGAAAACCTACTACAAACTTAATTCCAGTGATTAATCTTTGATGGACTTCCTTTTGTTGTTCTCTGTACCAGACTAATGATTATTAATACCACCTGGGCAAAGGAGATTATCTAACATTAGAGTATCAAGATGACCATTCATTTGATGCTTCTTAGTGGGCCAACACAGCTGTCCAGACAGAAAAAAGAGGAATAATTATGCTTTTATCACCAATAACTTATTTTTTAAAAATGCACAGAAGTACCTCATCTTTATTGCCGATTCCTATGCCACACATGTACACTGCAGCATAAACAGATGGGAAACCCAGTTGATAAGAGTTACTAACTTTTGTTTCTTTATGTTTCAATTGTTTCAGCCATGACATTCTTCTTGATTCTCTATGCATTTTAAATCAGTGCACAGAAGCAACGGTATGTCTTAATCGCTAGACTACATTGAGCAAGATTTTTTTCCCCAATATGGGAATGACTTGTATTAGATTGCTATCTATGGCTGTGGTGCAAGCAAATCTAAGTGAATGAGCAATGAAATAACTGATTTACAGAGTATGAGGATTTATTCACATCATCCTTGCAGCCTATGGTAACTTCACTTTTTCTGTCACCCTGTATTCATCCAACTTGTGTTCAGCATGTGGTACTAGCCTCCTACAACTAGCTCAGAATGTGGCAAAATGACAAGAAAGCATTGGATGGTCAAAACCAAGACACCTTTAGCTTCCACGGTAGCTAAAGAACTTCAATCCTAAAAAAGCAACTTTGGTCGGCCCTCACGCATGTTCACTTCATCATATCTGGCCGTCTTTGAAAAAAGTTTGGGTACCCCTGCTGTACAGTATATAGATTGGGACTTTAGGTACTGTCAACTGGTGGCATGTCTACTTCAACAGACACTGACTTTTAAAAAACTAATTTTTGAAATGTTCATTGATTCTTATTCTTATTTATTTATTTATTTATTTATTTATTTTTGACATTGGATTAGGCTACCTGAAAAGTCCAGCATGATGGAAAATCAGTTTAACATTAACATCTTTTAATTCAAAGTTCTAAATATGAATCATAACATAAAAGTATCTAAAACATTACCCCCAATATAAAAAATACAGTAAAAATAGCTACTTGAATGAAAAAAAGCAAGGTAACAGTGCATAACTCTATTGATTTTGCTTTGGACGGACTTATAAAAGTGCTTCAAAATCCTTCTCAGGCCGCAATCTCCCCCTCCTTGTGTGTGATGTGTGTGATGCACAAGTGCTGTGTTGCCATTCCTGTGAGCTGCACCATTAACTTCAATTATGGGACACCTATTTGTGCAGAAAGGATAAGTGTAGAAAGCCTTCAATGGGTAGGTGGAGCAGGTCTGAGACAAAGGGCTTCTCAGTGGGAGCGCCCCAGTTACAGAATGCTCACCCCACTTGCCTCACAACCATTTCATCATTCTTTTTGGTGCCGAGCAAACCTTTTAATCTTTTTTTCCCTTTTGTATTTATACCAAATTTAACTAGGAAGTAACACCTGTTAACATTTTATGCACTTTGTGATTGTTTTGTGCTGCCTGAAATTTACTGAAATTTATTGTTTTATAATATTTTTAGCTAAATGGCGTTCCCCCCCCCCTAGATTTTTATTGTAATCTTCCCAGGTATTTAAATATCCCAAGTAAATAAATCAAGCACACACACACACACACATATACACACATGCTACAGCCCTTGCTGGACTGCAGGCTTGGGGTACATTTCTAATAAATGCCATAGATGTTGTTCTTTATCTATCATGCAGAATAATGGAATACATTTGGCTTTGCACATCTCATAATTAATGCTCACTGATTTTTCTTAGGAAGCCCATTTTTGCTCTTGCAAAACAATACAGCAGGTATGACAAATTCCAAGTTATGACTGTTTCCAAAAGAGCCACAACTTCCAAATTATTATTCTCTTTGCAAGCAAGTCTTGTTAATCGTATGCATTTCTTGCTTATTTGTTTACTTCCCCCAGTCTCCACTGCAAGCAGCTGCAAGCTAAACCCTAAATATTTTTCAGCATTAATAATTTGAACTACAGACTTCATTGAGACAACAAAGACTAACACAGGGTACTCAACTTGTCACCACAACTACTGTCTATGGAGGATATGAAGTTCAGCTTAACCCAGTGATATCCATCTATGATTACAGACATGTGATACTGTTCCTCAGATCTCTATACTTCCCACCCCCTCATATATCGACCAAACTCATTTTCCTTACCTTAAAGTTTTCTACACATTTTCCCTGACCTATCTCTATGCCTTTACTTCCAAGTGACTTTCTCCTTTACAGTCCTATTCATTGCACCTGCACACATTACCTTGTACGCTCTTAAAAGCCTTGCTCTTACTTTGGTGCCCCTTAGGCCTGAATCATAAGAAAAATAAAATATTAGAATACAAAAAGTGGCCAACAAACTTGTCTCATGCTTCCTTAACCCAAGGCAGAAACCACTAGCTCTCTGGAGTCTACCCAAGAAATCCCAAAAGGGAAAAGAAGATTCTGATGAAACTTAAATTTTCACCTCCTCCCAACGGGGCACATACCTCCCCGTATAACAAGCCTTCAGCAGCAACAGTCAACATCTTGGATGTCTAAAAAAGCCTTATAAAGGAACAATTCCCGCCTCTCACCTGAAAATCTAATGAGATCTTGAGCACACCCAAGACCCACAAAATCATTTCATGAGTCACTGTGTGTTTAATCAAAGAAGAAACTCCCAACATAAAGCAAACAACTGATTCATATAGAGGAGTTAGAGGGCCTACTGTTCTGTCCTTGCCCCTGTCCATCTATCTTCTTCTACTTCCTGCACCACTTTCAAAATCGTCTGCTTGCTATACTTTACTTGAGCACCACACATATTGTTCCAAAGGCTACAGGCTCCAAAGTATCCCTTGAGGCCTGCGATTCTTCCTGAAACCTTGGGAGTACCTTCTTTCCCCACCTTGCTATGGCAAATGTCTCTTTCTACTGGAGAGCTGTCATACCTTTTTCATTACAACTGATATCCAGAGCCTGTGGCAGAAACATGCAAAATTGCAAAGCAGACACATTCAATGCTTGTACTTTTATCAGTTTTAGGTCATTATTTTTTAGAAATGAATATACCTCCTGCAAATGAGAATTGCTTTTCACATGCCCACAAACTTGAAATTGTTATAAAGATGTTAAGGCCTTATCATATTTTCATTTTCATTTTTATGGTTACAGTGTAATGATGCATATAATGTGATAATGTACAATGCAGATGGAGTCATCTTTTAAAAGATGGTATAATATTACGACAACACAGTGTGTTGCTCTCTGACAACCAAGGTGGGAAAATCACCATGTTAAAGGTGATTTATTAGGTTTCTTTTGCAAATACAATCTGCCTAAAATATTTAATCTGGAGGGAGTTACAGAAAAAGAAAGAACAAAGAAAATACATTGGAGTTTAAAGTGACTATAGGAGGGGGAGAAAGTTGATTATTACACCAAGTAAATTTCTTACATCACAATCCTATACCTGCTGAATACAAAGCAAACTCCACTGACTTTAATAGGATTTACTCCCTGGTAAATATGGTATAGGATTGCGGTCATAAACTTATTTGCTTTTGGGGGGTAGCAAGTGAATGTTTACTCAAAGACATTCCTGAGTATTTACAATTCTAGGCTTAGTTTCTATTTTCATATTGTGGGAGAAGGGAATATAATAGGGATTATTTTGCTTCCTCCTAACAAATCACTCTCCCATGAGTAGCTTGTATCAGGTATTGCAAGCTGGGAGCATAGCAGACTGCATCCTTGCATGCAGTTATTCTTGATTTTGCACACTTTTAGTATGAGAAGCAAAGTTGATAAGCCGGGATCTTTATCAAGCAGAGTATTATATTGTCTACCCACTTCTTCAATAATATTTTTAGGTCTGGATAATAGTGGGTTTGGAATAGTGGATTTAATTGCTGTTTTTTGTCCTTTCTGTGCTTTTAGTGCTAGAACCAAATTGCACAATATCTGACATCTGATTCCTTCCTGGGTTGTTTTGAACTACAGAGGGAGATGACTTGAAATATATTTTACATATATACCTCGCTGTATGCTTGTGTCAGCATATCAAATATGCTTAGGGAGGGTTCACCTCAGAGCTATAATAATGTGTTCCTGAGCATCTGCCATCTAGAAAAGAAATGTAAGCTACAGGCATGTAACTGATTTTTACAAGAATTCAAGGCTACACGGAGAGCCTTTGTTGCCCACCATATACATATATGTTGCTTGTTTGCTTTTCACTATCTCTCTATCACCTCTGGCCAAAAATATTTGTGTATTGCTTTTTTTAAAGTTCATCATGTTTGACACACAGAATTTAGATCAAGTGCTTCAGTGTTTTAGGTTAAAAAGTGTAAAATGCAGAAGTTTCAGCTTTCAGTGCAGTTTAAAACCGGTTAAAAATCTGCCCAGTTTTCTAAACGAGACATAGCTACAACTCAAAACTACAAAATAACTTGCACTTTTAAAAACCTCAGTATAAGCACAATATAGGTTCAGTTGAGGTTACTAAGTGCAACTTAGAAGCTAAAACCAAAATATTGTATATCCTCCAAGTGTCCTGGTTTAAGCGGGACATCCTGGATTGAGAGCAGCCTTCCCAGCTTCTAATCCCAATTGCTGACGTCCTGTTTTGGCTCCCATGCTCTGGCAATGCCAGAGGGTAGAACCAAAAGACGGCTGTTTTTTGCTTCTGCATTATGGCACAAGTCAATTTGGTTCACACTAGAATGTGGGACCAAAAAACAAAAGCAAAACCTATCTTGCCTCTCTCACATTGCTATTCTTCTACCTCCTTCCGTCACAGCAATTCCAGAAGCTGGCTTCCAGAAATATATCTACTGTGCTGGTGGAGGAGCAGGAGGTGGAGGTGGCAACTGAAGGTAGGGGGTGAACAGGCAAAAGAAGCACAGATATGGGGCAGGTCGAAAGCGCCAAGATCGGCTGGGTGGATGAAGGAAGGAGCACAGAGATGGGTCATGTGGGTAGCGCCGAGATCGGGTGGGGGGGTGAGAGCACCAAAGCTGATTTCTGCTAGGATCCAAGGCTGCGGCTATAGGAGAAGTAAGTCCGTCTTCGGGTGTTAATGCTGTGAACCCCTCCATCACAGGTTCAGGTTGTCTACACATGCAAATAAATTGTGTATCATAAAGATACCACAGTCTCTGCTGCATCTCATTCCAAAGGAAACATGAACGTAGAACCCCTGGAATCTCACACTACTCCCAGATTGGGGTAGCATGCAACAACAATACATTGGAAAATACAGTCATGGATAGGCCTCAGTGATCTATTGATATATCGCCCAGGATCAGTATAAGGAGCAGACCACGATGTCGGTTTCACTCAGCGGTATATCACTTGTGAAACCGCCACCACTCCTGAGTCCCTCTGCTAGAAGCGCCCACTGGAGGAAGGAACTCTTGACTCCCTCTAGCAGAGGGACTCAGGAGAGGCGGCAGTTTCACCAGCGATATATCACTGAGTGAAACCACCATCCTACTCTGCCCTCAAACGACAGAGAGGGACAAACAAGCTGTATCAGCAAGGCACCAATACAGCTTGTTCCTCCCTCTTCATCTTTAAACTGCTCAGCTGAGGAGCGTACAGCTGCCCTT
Organism: Podarcis tiliguerta; assembly: GCF_965153285.1. Lineage (NCBI taxonomy): Eukaryota > Metazoa > Chordata > Lepidosauria > Squamata > Lacertidae > Podarcis > Podarcis tiliguerta. The sequence goes on along the minus strand of NC_139537.1, from coordinate 44,057,385 downwards.
GTCTTAGTCAAGCAGTTAAAGGAGCTCCCAGCCCAGCGCCGGATCCTGCAGGCTGGCGGGTTTCTGAAACTGCTCAGCTGAGGGGAGTGCAGTTGTCGTTCCCCGCAGTGAGCAATTAAAGGAACCCCAATGCTCCATCCACTCACGCGAGAGCACCAGGACTGTCTCAGCTGGGGGGAGACGTTCCCTCCACCCAGCTGAGCTGCGCAAAGCAGCCCCATTGCTCTTGCTGCTCCTGCACGAGTGGCGAGAGCACCGGGGCTGTCTCAGCTGGGAGAGGGGAAACCTTCTCTCCCCCCAGCTGAGCAGCACAAGCAAGCTGCATTGTCCCAGCCTGCAAGCCTGGGTGAAACCACCTCAGCTCTCGAGGCAAAAGCTGGGGCAGTTTCACCCAGTGTCTCAGGGGCAGAGGCCAATGCATTCTATTTTTTCAATATATCGCCAATGTTTGGCTGGCAATACACTGCAATGTTGAAAAGCTGATATCACCCAGCCCTAGTCATGGATCCTTGATGTCACATCTAGATTTGCCCCAATCTGACTCCTACAGAGCAAAAAGCTAAAAGAGGAATTTCAGTAGCAGCAGTAGCAACAGCCATTCATCCTTAACCTGATATATCACCAATTACTTCCTATGAACCTAATCTTAAGATAATTAGAGCAATATCATCTTTATTATATTCAGAATGGTGGCTCTTACGTGATTCTATCTGATGAAAGAGACAGGATAACAAGAATTGGAAGCCATATCCAACATAAAAGTGACTGGCTACAATACAGCATGCTACTGCTTTTGTAGTGTTTCACAGCTGCCCAGAAATACATTTTCTTTTCAATCAGGTAGTTATAAAACTGTCATTTTTTGTACCATTATTTGCTTATTTCCCTTTCAATTTTTTTAAAAAATCTTAACAATACGAAACAATACGTTTAAAGGATGACATGATTACTAGAAAAGAAAGAAAAATCAACATGTTAGTTTGCTGCTATTCTGAGACAAAAGGAATGTAGGATATACTTGAGTCCTGAGTGGGACTAAAAATTTCAGCATTGGCAGCACCCCAAAGGCTGCTGAATATGGAGCATAGGAAGGATGTAGGAATTGGCTTGTTGATGTTCCCTGAGTAATGGCTCCCAAGGAGCCTCTATCTCATCTACAAAAGGACACCATCTGTTGAAAAGGGTGCTGCCAATCTCTAAATTCACTCAGAGCATTGCAGTTTTTCGGTCCTACCCTTTCCTATCCTGACCTTCAAATAATCTTCACTGTGTCTACAACTTAAAAGAATGTGCTTATAGTCACAACTAGGTTCTCAGGCTGATCGATTATATAAAATTAGCACACATACCCCCTTTTTTAAATAGGTATTTCCAGAAATACTTAAAAATCCTTCAAAACAATCTCAAATATTTTTTAAAAATAATTACTTTCAATTTCAGGTTACAGGCGTAACAGATAAAATACGTTTACAAATGCCATGCCTGTACAAATATATATGCCTGTACGAATAGATTACATATATATTGATAAACAAAAAATGATAATACAAAGTCTAACTCCAGCCTGTCTGTCGCTGATTTTGAACTGGGGGAGTGTGAGACCACATAGAATAATGAGAAACAGCCCCCCCAAAGAAAAAGAAGAATCTGGTATACAACCATGATATTAAGGTCTACAAATATTGGATTTTATATGTAGGTTCTCAGCAAATCCCATGTTTTGCTGCTTGCTGGGATAGGCTTGTCTCAGTGATCAGTGCAGGAAGGGTGCTACAGGGGGTAATTTGCATTGAGACTATTGTGGGAGGAGGCATTACCGTATTTTTCGCTCCTTTGGACGCAGTTTTTCCCCTCCAAAAATTGAGGGGAAATGTGTGTGCGTCCTATGGAGCGAATGCAGGCTTGTGCCATAGCCGCGCGCAACCCCTCCGGCAGAGAGAGGCTGCACAGGGCTATGGTTTCTTTAGCCCTGCGCAGCCTTTCCTAGCAGGGAGAGATTGCGCGGGGCTAAAGAGGAAGCCAAAGCAGCCAGCGCGATCCATCCCGCTCGCTGCATTGGTTTGTGCCATAGCCGCGCACAACCCCTCCGGCAGAGAGAGGTTGTGCGCAGCCTGTACGCTGCTCTTTGGGGCTGGGGGGGGGGAAATATTTTTTTTATTGATTTCCCAGTCTAAAAACTAGGGGCGCCCTATGGTCCGGTGCGCCCTATGGTGCAAAAAATACGGTAAATCCTCCCTCACTACAGTACCAATCATGATTCTCTCTTTGTGAATTTTTTTGAGGGGGAAAACTGATACACAATGCAATGCTAATTAGAAATGAAGACTTAAAGGGAAAGTGTTCATTCACTGGATCATAGAAAAGGAATGGCTGGATCACAACCTAAAATCAGATTGCTGAGCAATCAATAGAGATCATGATCTGACCAGAATAGCAACAAAATGGATCATCCATACTTGAGGAAATCATAGCTATTCCATTAAGTTTGAAAAATCAGAATTTCTTAGCTATGGGGGTGGTGGGAACTAGAAGGAACAGGCAGGGGGGGGACAAGATGCAGATGTTTAGTTAATGACATGGTGCAGATGTTATTGTAGCTATTTCACAATCAATGCCCAGTATGGAAACAGTCTTAAAAACAAACTGTTTCCCATGTTAGTGAAATCTCAATATGAGTGTCTTATTACAATCATAGAATTAGGAAAGTTCTCATGGATAAATTTGCACCACCCCAGCCAGGCACATATTCTTCATTAAACTAAAGCAGTCATATTTGTTATTATTGTTTTTTAATATACATCTCTATTTGGAAAATGTATAGCATAATTCTAAAGTACATACAATTCAGTAGCAGGAATATTAGATTTAACTCCATATCTCTAAGACTTCAGGCAAGTGTGCATTTTGCCATTTTTTTATTGTATTTGTATTTTTTATGGTAACCTTTCAGTTCCTTTCTCACCTCCCTACCATGCAGAGACATCACTTCAGTACAGCTAGAAATGTTCCATATTGGATTCTTAGCCTCTTGTCAGTCTCACATCCTACAATAAACTGACTGGGTTATAGAGGTCATGTTCACAGCCTTCAAGATGTCTCAAAGACCTTGGGATATCAGTCAGTGGCTAAAACAGAGTCTTTAAACAATTTATTTTTTGTAAACAGAGAGTAAGCTGAGAATGTGTGTGAGACATTTTATTTTCAATTTTGCTTTGCACATTGGTTCGGAGCTTGTGGATTTTTTGTTGTTACTATTCCTGTCTTGATTGTGTTTTCTAGTAACTTTCCCCTCTTAACTGAAGAATGATGAGCACACCTCTCTAATGTTGTTTGATTGTGGGCCCACACTGATAAATCACTAATGTTCTGTTAGGGACTCCGAAAGGGAAAACTGAGCCATCTGTATATAGCTTTGTGGTTGGATGACTTCCGTCTAACCCTTATTGTTGTTTGTTTGTTCTCTGCTAAAGACAATTTTTGTTTATCATGGATTGTGTGCTGGAGACTCTGACACTGAAATTTGGCACCGTTCTTTCGGTCAGCTTGGTCAAAATGATTTACAACTCTTTCTCCATGACTAGCTTCCATTAGTCCTGAATGCAAAGTCAACAAATATTCATAGGAGACCACAGGGAATGTTTTAGGATTTCTGAATGCTACAGTTCTAACTGTGCCAGGGGACAATTACCTCATGTCTCACAAACAGTACATTATGAAGTGGGGATTATATTCTCTTTTTCATGGTCAGTCTGGTTAGCTGAATATTCAAAAACCAACTAAAAGAATATGCAACAGGAAATAACTTTTCCAGTTATAGAAAAATGCCAAGCTTAAGTTCAAAATGTGAATTCTTCATCCAAATAACCCCCAACTTGTGTTTTGAAAGCTTCTTATTGAAAGCCAATGTGGTGTAGGTGGTTGGACTGTTTGACTAGGACCCAGGATACCAGGGTTCATATCCCCACACAGCCATGAAGCTTGGCCGAGTTGCCCTAGGCCAGTAATAATATCTCAGTCTAACCTACCTCACAGGGTTGTTATGAGGATAAAATGGAGGAGGAGAACCATTTATGCCACTTTGAGCACCTAGAAGTAATAGTGGGTTTAAAATATAAAAATAAAATCAACTGCTACAGTTAAGTGATTCCGGTACAAAGCTATCCACTTCAGTTTATTTCTCTCATTATTGTAAGCAGGGCTTAAATGTTCCTTATATAAAGAGGGGGAGGAGGAAAAATTATTGACTTGAAAATTGGTTGTTTATAATGTAATAATAGTGAGGTATGTGTCCATCCCACCTTGGCCTTATCTTTCTTAACCTTAGCACCTGCTTCCTCCCTCAGCCTCTTATTTCCCAAATCCTTCACTGACATACAGAGCATTTTCAATTCACTGCTCTCACCCATCTTGCTTCCACAACTGTTACACATGGGAGCTTGGGCCTCTGCCCTTCGTTTCACCTGTGGCAGGTACTAGGCAAGCCAACAGGCGTGAGAGGGCCATGGGTATCCGAGAAAAGGCTGCTAATACCCAGGAAAGCAAGTCCTAATCTTCTATTCAGAAGGGAGTATTTGCATTACCTTTGCTGCTATAGTTTTTGTCACAGATCCAGTGAAATGCTAGTAAATGTTCAAGGCAAGTGCTTACCCCTGACTCCTTCTCCGGGAGAGACTTCAGAACCTGTTTCCAAACTTGATTCTTTGCTCTGCATGACTAAAAAGAAAGAAAGAATCACCACTCAAGATTCTAGACGGGCCCAGCCTCACAAAGGCAAAAGGGAAAAAAGCCCAGTTTTACTAACCTTAACCAAACTCCAGTTTCAAGTTAACACACCCTTAGTCCCAGTGCGTTTATTGAGGCCTACCAGACCTTTCCATGAGGAGTGACCAAGTAAAATCTGGAATGGAGCTACTCCAGATTCTGGTATACAACAAGAACTCTTAGAAAACGCGGAACGGATTTTCAAATGTCACACCTTCCTCTCAGTCTCTGCTATAGAAAAACAAGGAGGCAGACAGGCATGTGGGAGTGAGGATAATGCCCTATGTTTTGGGTAAAGCAGAAATGCCATGAATTTATTGAGAACAGAATTTTTATGCACAGTTTTAACTGTTGCTTTAACTGTTTTAGGTGTTAAAGCAGGGGTAAAGGTAAAGGGACCCCTGACCGTTAGCTCATCTCGCTTTACTGGCCGAGGGAGCCGGTGTACAGCTTCTGGGTCATGTGGCCAGCATGACTAAGCCACTTCTGGCGAACCAGAGCAGCGCACGGAAATGCCAGAGCGGTACCTATTTATCTACTTGCACTTCGTGCTTTCGAACTGCTAGGTTGGCAGGAGCAGGGACTGAGCAACGGGAGCTCACCCCATCGTGGGGATTCGAACCGCCAACCTTCTGATCGGCAAACTCTAGGCTCTGTGGTTTAACCCACAGTGCCACCCATGTCCCATAAAGCAGAGTTATTTAGGGCTATTTTCCTTGTATTGTATTGCTGAAGTTAAGTTTTGGGTTGTTGTCTTCCACAAAGGTTTGATCGTGCTATACTAGTAATAATAATAATTAGATTAGATTTATCAGGCAGCGTACAAAACAAATATGTGAAAATTCAACAGATGCCACAGTGCTGTGTTTTGTTGTAAGATTAAATATATTGCTACTGTACTACCATATTAAAAATATTCTGTAGGCCTGGAAACCCATGGGTCCTTGCTAGGAAGCGTGGTGTCAGCACCCAGCATGGTCATGCAAACTCCAAGGCCCACCAGAGTTGACTGTAGTCACCTGCATCTTCAGCCTTCCCTCACAAAAGAGCAGTGAAACTCAGCCCAGTGTTGTGAAAGCATCAGGCAAGGTCTCAAGCACTGCTTTTGGCCCCAGTTCTTTCAGGGCCCAAAGGGCCAGCACAATAAGCAGTGGGGTGGGTAGGAGGCTCTTAGCCAGTACTAAGAAGAGCATTGCTGGATGTAGCAGCTGTCTCAGCTCCCTCATTTCCCTAGGAAAAGGTGGTGTAAAGGGCAAGGCCTTGAGGGATGCTTACCTGGTTTTAAATTTTTCTTTTATGTTACAAACCTAGAGCTCTATTGCCTTGTTTTTTTTGGGTGGCCCCCTTTTGCTTCCAGTTTTATAGGCACAGTGGTGGAGGAGGACTCTCTGAAGACCGGCTTCGAGATTGGTAGCACCTCTGATATGACCATATGTGATTGCATGGTCACATGATCTTTCCAGGAATGACTATGGGCTAGAATCTTTTCTAGCCCCAGCTGCAGCAATCACAAACAAGGCATTTAAAAACATATTTTAAAGCAGCGGTGGGGAGCAGAATCCCTCTGCCCGCTTGTTGCACTTTCAAGGTTAGCACAAGCATGTGCGTGCACACACACATCAGCCCTTTAAAAATTATCCTTTAAAAAGCAGAATTCTACACACATACCACTTCCCTTTCCTAAAGCACCTTCACTTTGTCCCCACCTTCCCTCATATGGTTGAAATGAAGACATTCTGGTTTGGAAATTGGCACAGCTCTATTTTGTAGTGCTTGTCAGGCCTCTTGGAGGTGGCAGAGTTTCAGGAATTAAAGGACACCCTTTCGCCCCTCCTGTTTCCAGGAACTTTCTCTGCTGTGTTACAGAGCAGCCTTTCCCAGCCTTGGTCACCATATGCTAGACTACAATTTTCATAATTCCAGACCATTGCTACATCCTGGCTGGGGCTGGTGGGAGCTATAGTCCAACAACATCTGGGGACTCAACATGAACATTCTGTAGCTTTAGAGTATGTGTGTGTGTGTGTATGTGTATATGCAGTTCTCGAGATTGAGAAAATGAAAGGCTGTACTGTATTTTTGCCTTTCATCCTGAAACAATCCTGTATACTGTGCAGGGGGAATTCATTTCACAGCATGTATTCCCAATCCTCACCCCATCCTGGATATTTAAACTGCCAAGGGCATGTAATTCCCTCTCTTTCCCTACCCCTCATTTTCTTTTGTGGGGTGGCTGGGTATGATTTTTAGCTGACACGCAAGCATTCTAGGTGGCTTTCACAGTGCACCTTACTTCTGGTTTCTTGAGATGCCATTTTCTCTCTCTCTCAGCTCAAATTTCATCAATCTTCCATAAACTCAGAAGTTTGTGGCAGACTTTCTTTCTTTTTTGCAATTTTTCCAATTTTTTTTTTCTTTTTCTTTTTAGTTACAAACTTTATACTTATACCTACTTATACTTTATCCTTATAAACCTTCACCCTGATCAACCATCGCCCAGAAACCTCTGTCCCCAGTCTGGAAGGACGTGTGGATCCAGAATTGGCCACTTCCTGTTAAGACTTTAGTCATAGAAGACAATGTTACTCGGCCACGATTGATAGCCTAAGACCCAAGGAGTCTCAGGCAGGTAGAAACCATTACCTTGTATTTTGGTGGCCCTGTTTCATTTCAAAACTGATAGGCATTTGAACTCCTGAATTCAGTGTTGAAGGGAATGATGTATCAGTTTATAAAAAGTAATGTATTATTTAGAAATGCTTACAGATATATGGGAACTTGGAACAGATACATGACTACATCTGACTCTTTAAACATTAATACTTTGTGGCTATCAGATTGAATATTTATAGTCTCTAAATATCTACTGGCACACAGTTATTTCTATTATACAGTTACCACAGAATTCTAACTACAGTAAGGTTTTAAGTGTACCTCAGGATTACTCGCATATGAGGAAATCTGAGGGATACTAAAAGAGTTTTGATAAGACTAACCACATTTCTCAGAAGGAGATCCTTATTTCCATAAGCTAGACATAAATTTGTAATCCAGTTTGAGCTTTGGGTCCAGCTGACATTCTTCTAATATAAACAAGTATCCTCCCAAGTTATAAAGAACAGTGTCTGCAAAGAATTTTCAGTACATTTAAGAGTGGTCAGATGATATTGCATGAAACTTTTAAATGTCACATTGCAACCTTGCGTAACAGTTTAGTGCTACATGACTCAAAAATGACCTTTTAAAGCGCAAAATGGATGAATAATGTGTATTTTCACAGAACCTGTTGTTCTGATCTGTAATTAGTAGAAAACCTTGACTTGTGTGTTTGATTTACTGAGTTGATTTACTGAGCTTCCTAACTCATGACTGCCTGGCAAAGGCTCTTCCCTGTGAAGTTCACCGGCAAGCAGTTTTGGTGCTAAATCTCACTTTTGTCAATGAAATCCCTTTAGGATGAGAGATTTATGTTAAGCTGCTTTGTGCTTCCATCCCCACAGGAAACTATAACCAGGTTTCTCTCTGCACCTACTTCACACATCAGAGTAGCTGTTGATATCCTTAGTCCCCCACCTTTTCCTTTTGCTTGTCTTTTGTCTGTTTTCACAGTCCTCTTTGCTTTATAATCACTCACACTCATTTATCACTGGCTTACCCGGGCCTGCCTACACTATCTTCCATTTTTGTCATGGTGCACTGGTACATTACAAATACAATTAAACCTTTTACGATACTGCAGCTTTTGGCTAACACATCCCAGCTTCAAGGTTGAAAGATTTCTGATATTACCACTGATATCAGTTCTTTCCCATTTATCGGCAGTGTCCGGACTAATGCAGAAATGTTGCATTAATTAAAGGAAGCATCCAGTAATGCTGCTGTTTTTGCCAGTCTGACACTGAATTGAAGCCTGATGCCTGCTCATGTTTTAAGAGCCATTCATCACACATGTCATCCTAAAGCAGCCAGCTGTCTGAGCAAAGCCTCATTTGCATTTCATCAACTGCAGTCTCCCTTTTCGTTTCCCTCCATCCATTGTATGGAGCTTTGGTTTTTAAAAAGAGCCTAGTCTTCAAAAAGCAGCTTAGCAAAAATTAGTATTCCGTTTAGAAAGATGATTTTACTTTAGTTCAGAGGTCTCAGCATTGATCCTGGGAAAATGTGTCACACAAACTTACATACACAATCTGTCTGTATCAAAAAAAATATTTATTGCTTTATGAAATAAGGCACCAATTTGGCAAACCATGTGCAATAATGAAACATTTCATTTCTGAAGAACTCTGAATAGCTTTGTGGTTCCACAATATGGCAAGCTATGAGAGAATTTAATTTCTTTCTGTACTAAGCTAAACTGCCTACCTTGTTGAGAATTACCACCCTGGTCGCACAATGTGAGAACTGCAAGCGTCAAATACTCTTTAGCTCATTTCTATGCCATTCAATCCTGTGTATGTTTACTCAGAAGCAAATCCCACTGTAAAATTGCCTCATTAGCAAATGTGACCAAATCCATTGTGCAAAGAGATTATTGTTTCACATTTTCATTGGATTTTCATTGGATTGTGATATTTTAATAAAGTACTAACAACTCTGTCCATGCCTAATATATAGAAATATCTATACTACAGAAGCTGAACATAGCTCTTCATTTATGTAAATTAATAATATATTCAATGGTATATAGTATACCATTCTAGAAATGGGTATATGTATGCATGAAATAGCTCAGCTGGGACCGGGTGGGGCTGCTGTGTTTGGTGAAAGGATATTCCCCCTGAGGGTCCTGGCCAAGACTGTGTGTGTCCCCCCACCCCCACTGCCTCAGCTACTATTTAAGGCTGAAGTGAGCAGCTATGGCATTAGATGCTGAGGGAGCAGGCTAGCTAACTGGCTGTACTGTAGGGGGTCAAATTGTGTTCATGGTTTCTAAGAGAGAGCACACACACACAATATCAAAACTTTGAGGATATGCAGGACTTGAAGAAGTGGCAATCTTTATCTCCTCCGGTGAGACATGGGACAAGGATTGTCCCACCCAGTCTTTTACAATTGAATTGATATACACAAAACGTTTTCACAGGCGGACTTTTTGTTCCCTTCAGTGGAGAGCTCCAATAGCTAATCTTTATGTGGATGTGTGATATCCCAGTTCCACAATAGATTACTGTGGTTCCGTGTTGTTTTAATCCTAATAAATCCAAGGAGAGTTGTATCTAATAAGACTATAGCATAGGTACGGAGGGTTTGGACAGCTGAGACAAAACTTTGCAAAGCCAACATGGGAAAGTGGAGGTCCTTTGCACACACAAGCAAAAGTTGGATACCCTATCATTTGGGAGTTTTATACAATAGGTTTAGATTTCACACAGCTGACTTATTATAGTGCTTCAGATCACACTGCATTTATATCTCTTAGCATTTATAATTTGATTATACATCAGTTAATCCTTCTCAGCTGAATGTGTATATTGGCTCCAGTAAAAGACATCATGCTTAAGGCGATATGAATGTTGTATGTACAGTGGTGCCTCGCAAGACGAAATTAATCCGTTCCGCGAGTCTCTTCGTCTAGCGGTTTTTTAGTCTTGCGAAGCAACCCTATTAGCGGATTAGCGCTATTAGCGGTTTAGCGGCTATTAGCGGCTATTAGCGGCTATTAAAGGCTTAAGGGATTAGCGGATTAGCTGCTAAAAGGCTATTAGCAGCTTAGCGCCTTAGAAAAAGGGGGTGGGGAGCGAAAAAAAACCTCAAGAATCGCAAGACATTTTCGTCTTGCAAAGCAAGCCCATAGAGAAATTCGTCCTGCGAAGCACCTCTGAAAACGGAAAACCCTTTCGTCTAGCGGGTTTTCCGTCTTGCGAGGCATTCGTCTTGCGGGGCACCACTGTATAGTGTTGGATCATCTGTGCCTGTCTAATGCATACCAGTCATCAAATGATGCTACATTAATCAAAGGGTGAGCATGCATCTGTGAACAGGGCTTAGGTCACCTGTGTTTCTGATAAACCCTTCTACATTAGATCTTATGGATGCAGTGCAGGTTTCTTTTATGCATGATCATACTTCAACCTTTTTTAGGCAGCCCACGACCAGCCCATCTCATCGTGCAGGGTTAAGTATCCCTTTTTCCTTGTCCATTGTCCTCTCCCTTTCAGTTTCAATAAACCATGAGGGGCAAGAAATTCATTGAACAATTACAGCATCAGACAGAAGATCTTGTTTCATAATGGTGAAGCCCAGGTTCTGGTAGATGCAAGTGACTTTATTTAACTATATTTTACTGATAGCTTTAATGTTTTAGTGTTTTTTATTGTAAACTTATTTGAGGCTTTACTACAATCAAGTGGTATATAAATTTTGTTAAATAAATAATACAAAATTAATGAGAACTCGTAAAATAATCTGGTTAGTTTCTAAGGTGTGAAAACACCCTGTCAAATACTACATTTCCTTGTACTTGAAAGGATTTGCAGTTAAATATCAGATTACTGAACCTGATCTGGAAGACTATCCTTTCTTACAGACCTTCTTAGGTGTTAAGATCGGCAGAGGGGGGCTTCATAGTACTCTCAGCTTTGAGCAATGATATCCATGTTACCTTCAACGTCTACTAAAAGGAATTCACAAAAGTTCTTGTGGAGTAAATGGCTTGGTTTTTTTCTTTCTCTTTCTTCTTTTTTCTCTACTAATTTTGTGCTTATATGTGAAAATATGATGAACTTCATTCAGTATTTTACAGGGTCATCACATGCCACATGGTTTGACATAGACCAGTCATTGTTGGACATCTCAGAGTCAATTTTATGATGTGGAAGGGAAGTAAACACAAGAGGGAAATTAATCAGGTTATGGACCTTAAGACATATACCATATTTTTCTGTGTATAACACACCCCCATGTATAAGACACATCCTATTTTTAGGGACTCCACTTTAACAAATCCCCACCATTCACTAACCATGTATAGGACAACCCACGGTTTTTCACATAAGTAAAAAAACCTAGTCTTATACACGGAAAAGTACGGTACCTATGTTTGCTTCAGACAAAATCAGAAGTTTCCATTTGCACATTACCAGGTCATAATCTTTTCTCATGGATAACTGCCTACTTTTAAATGATTCCTAACCAAACTGTGAAATGGTATTCTTGTTCATCTGGCTTCCTCTTCTTTCAGATGTCAGAACACATTTTCCATTGCTTTTACCTTTCAAACCCACTGTGTATTCCCTATTGAAGGTTCATGCATATTTTCCTGTGAAGATCCATCCCTTAGGTACATAAGGTCAGACTTTCTGACTATTCTTTGGGGCGCAAATACTGAAGAAGCGGTAAAACTCTCATTCTTTTTCAGTTTGATCTGAACTTTGAAAACTATTTATGGAACCTCAAAAGGGTGATAAAATGTTGTGTATGTGTTTTAAGAAAAAGAACTGCAACTTCTTTCCCTCTACTTTTTGGGAATAGTTATAATTCAAAATTGTGCCAATTCCTGGGTTATCACAGTTCAAAGGAAAAATGCTATTCACTTTTCAAAACAATGTAGGCTTCATTAATAATAATTATTATATTTACATCCCACCTGTCCCCTGAGGAGCTGAAGGTATCATAAATGGATTGTGAACAGAAGTGTGTAAATCTGAACTTATTTCTGTGGTTTATCTATGTAGATCATAGCATAAGTAAAGGTTGACATAACTTAAATATCACATGAGGTTCTGCATCTTGAACCTTGCTTGACCTTGGTACATGACTGATACCAGCCTCATCTCAGGATATACTTCACACCTTGTAAAAGTCCACAAATGCAAATTTAGTTGCCAAATACAGGATATTCAGCTCTTCAATGGGAGCCATCCACACACAATGGTAGAAGAGTGCAAACAAAGATATAGCCAGGTTTAGTTAATGCCTCACTATCACAGTCCTCTACTGTTTTGTTAAGGAAAACACACAGAATGAGACACAAACAAGATGGCCAGTTTTCAGTAATTTTCTCTCTAGAATGGGCAATGGTGAGAAAGAGAATAATATTACAAAACCCAAGATTTCCAGTAGGCAATTGGCTCTGCTAGTAGGCAGTTAGCTCTTCCACCTCCAATAAGACAGAGCTTGCCCAGCGCTCTCCAGGAATCATCACATTTCCACTTCGTTTTAAGAACAGGTATACATACTTCTCTCCCCCCTCTCTCCATTTCCAGTGTTGGTTATATAGCAAAACTGTCATGCCCATCTTCTGTAGGCTTTGGAAAGTTAAGGACTTTGTCATTCTTTAGATCAAGGTGTGTATGTACAGTGGTACCTCGGGTTAAGTACTTAATTCGTTCCGGAGGTCCGTACTTAACCTGAAACTGTTTTTAACCTGAAGCACCACTTTAGCTAATGGGGCCTCCTGCTGCTGCTGCGCCGCCAGAGCACAATTTCTGTTCTCAACCTGAAGCAATATTTCTGGGTTAGCGGAGTCTGTAACCTGAAGCGTATGTAACCTGAAGCGTATGTAGCCCAAGGTACCACTGTATTCTAGAATTTGCTGCCTGCTTAAATTGTAATGTTGCTGCCTGAAGCAGCATTTATATACTCTGTCACTTTTATTCTATGTAGTAAACAACACTTTCTTTATTCCTCCATGTGAGACCTTCTTGTGGGAATAGTGTTAAAGGTAAAACACATATTCATAGGTAAGTGCGCATTATAACTCCAGTAACAGACCCTAAACCTCTTAACAGTGTGTATATGAACACACATGAGTGCTGGCTATGCACATGTGAGTCCAGGTACATACTTGTAACAAGTTCTCCCCATTTTATACTCATAACAATCCTGTGACATTGAACTTCATCATGGCTGAATGGGGATTTGAAACTGGTCTCCCCAGTTGCTGCAGTTTGACACTCTAACCATTACGCCACAGTGTCTCTGGTTTACAATTGTTGTTGGCATCCATCTGTCTCAAGAGACAATGGAGTATGTCTTCAGGGGTGAAGTCAAACCCCTGCATTAGCAGAACCAAAGTGGGCCTTTGGTCTCATTTGGCAGGGCTCCTCTCATGTTCTCATAATGGTTTTACCCACCTTCTGTTTTTTGGTATCTTCTGCAGTTCCTCTTAGATGGCAAAATGCCCTTGGTAGCAGGTGGAATGTTTCTGGTTCAAGACCTGGACGTGGCAGGAGTTATCTAGAAACCAATACGAAGTGGATTGGATAGCTTATCTTGATAAAAAGGTAGCACTCTAAATTAATCCCTTAAACAAAGATAGCATTAGCACTTTCCTCAGTCTTAATACATTTGTACAACTATTGGAATAAATTGAGCCACACAACTATTGAACAGATGGCATAGGGTACAAAATAAAACCCACTGGAAATACCTATGTGCCTAAAATAGCCCTTTTGAATATATATTTAAAGGCAATGTAAACATTAATAACATGTTTTCTGTTCAGCACAATCTGCTAGACAAATTAAGGTCCTTTTTTCTAAGAGCTATGTTACCCAAGCCACAAGGTCTGGGACACTGAAAAAATAATGGCAAACATTAGTAGAGAGTGGTCATTGGCCAGAATGTGCCATGGAAATGCTCTCATTTTAAAAGATATATGTAAAAGATCTGCTGACTTTGTGTAGCTGCTGTAGTAAATGATGTATGAAATGAAAAGGCTTTCTCAACCCAGTGAGCTTTCAGCCAGCATTCTGTGTGATGTACTATCTTCTAATAGCTTCTACCAAAAAAGAAGAAAAGAATGGATGGATGAATGAATGAATGAAATATTCAGTATGCAATTTGAAAGCCACATTTAAAATGGGAGCACTTTTGTTGAATAGCTTCATGCGTCCATTCAGTACTTTAAGCCCGCAACTTACATGGGGGTTACGTTCCAGTGATCACGCCTAAAACCAAATCGCATATAGTCAAAACACATTGGGTTCAGTGGTGAGTGGCATTGCCAAAGTCTTTCCCCTCAGATGCCCACCCCCTTTCCATCCCCTTTACTTATTTATTGTCAAGTGTATAAAGCCGAATGTACACAAGTTAAATGTGTGTAAGTTGCATGCTTACTATATCTGGCCACAACCCGTAGATGTGTTAACCAACATGAGGCCATGTCTAGCTTGGGGTGTAAAGGCCCCCAGCTCCCAACTGGAGCTCAGCCATTTCGGCATTCACTCCATGGGCCTGACATTTAGAATAATAATTATTTATTTCTTGTACCCCACCCATTTGACTTGGTTGCTCTTTCCTTATCACTTTTGTCCTCAATGAAAAACTTGAATAAAGGAACATTAATTGCATGCGCAAGTCCTGGTTTGGGGAGGACTCACTACTTTGAGCCATTTCTAAGGTGGCCCTGTGTTCTCCTTTACAAAGGACAGTAGTCTACTGTAGTTGAAGGGCTGTTAAAGGACAGTCCTTGATTGCAACACATCCTCTATTTGGAAAGCCAGTCCATGTCCAGTTTAAAGATAAAGATCCATAAGAAGCCTTGAAGTTGCCCATTAACAATTTGCACATGGACGGCAGACTATGGTGAGATGCATTGTAATTCTATTTAAATTACAGCAATATCCATCTGTTACATACCAGTCGGTATATGCAGTTTAGTTTGGTTTGCTAATACGAGACTTCTTTTGTCCTCTTTTTTGGTGTTATATGTTTTCAGCCTACTATGAAACCATCAAATATGAATATGTAACACACATAAATTGCTTCCCTTTGAACTAGGTTCTTTGAGTTGAGTCCATAGCTCAGTTGGTTAGTGCATGGTGCTGATAATGGCTAAGTTGCAGTTTTGATCCCTGTAAGGAACAGCTCCATATTCCTGCATTGCAGGGGGTTGGACTAGATGATCCTCAGGGTTCCTTCCAAGCCTATGATTCTATGATTCGGAAGCATGGTGTTGGGGCCCTCTGATAACTCTGTGGCCCTAATGGCTGGAATAAGGCTTAGCTAGGACGGAAGTAATTGCCAGGGTACAGGCAATTACTTCCTGATGCTTGCCCTAATTCGAGATAAACTGCTGCAGTGTGAGTAGCAAATATGTCATGAATCATCCAGTGCAAATTAAATCATGGGATATGCTTGAACCCTTACTACTAAAGCCGGAAACTGAGGCAGCAGTAATGGCTGCTAGAGCAAGATCTATAATTACAGCATTTTGCCACCAAGATAACAAGCATAATAATGTACCAAAATGAAATCAACCTTGTATTACAGCACAGACAAACTAGTGTCACAATGTTTTGTCCACTGGATATTTTATTGTCATTTTACTGTAGACTGAAACTGTCTATGTAGAGAATTTTGGGAAAAACAACCACCAGCATACTTTTTAATGAATAAATCATATTAACGGCTTCTATTTCTTACCAACATCTTCATTTTATACAAGGTGGGAGGGTTTGAATGATAGTACATAATGGAGACAAGGTACCTTTTAATATGAGAACTACTTCTCAGTCAACATTTAAGAGAGGGGAAATGTAACCACTTGAAGTTGCCCTAATGCCTACTTGGCGCCCTCTTTCTTGGCTGAAGAAATAAGAGGACCCACTGAAATGGTGACACAAATTGATGGTAATAAATTAGTACATTCATAAAAAGACTTCCAATTTTAGCACTAAAAGCACACCATTATATGCAGCATAATGTAGTTTAAAAGGCACACTGATAAGTGGCGGTATTCAAATCCATTTCTGTGCCCTTTTGTGTTCTTATCTACCCCAGGCCAGCAGACAATCCAGCTTTTCACTAACCTTTGGCACTCCACCATCAGCAATAAAATGTGAGCTCCTTTATATTCCCAGGACTTCCTTAATTAGCATCACCTGTGGTATGTTCTGTTTGAAGCTGCATCAGCAACAGAACACACCTGCTTTCATGCCTGCAGGTAGAATAAGGTTCAATGTCTTAGGGCTCCTGGGAATCCCATCTGTGTGCCCTAAAGCAATGCTAGACTAGAGCCATGGCTAAATACCTATCATCTTTAGTGATCCACTAATCCTGGTAATTGTTGCCTTGATGAAGTGAAATGATAAACAGTGTTCTGATATAAGCCTGCGTCGAGTTCCAACGAAACTATTTCCTTGTCTTCCGTTTGAGAAGAACTATTTGGGGTGCCAGATAGAAAATAATAGAACATTTCAGATATTCATTGTCTACAACGTTTGAAATGTTAATTATTATGCTATTTGCATAATCACTTTTTAATCTACCTTTCTCATTTGGAAGCACATTTATAATGAAACTTGAAGCAATTTGTCCTCGTAGAGACGGATATATGTATTTAATTATATGTACTCATTTGTATTCCTATATATTCTAGAGGTTGAATCTAACTACCTATTAATAGCACAAATGTGCATATTAGGGGTCGAGAGAGGAGCTTTATAAATGAATCATGAATACCATGATTGCAGAATTGTAGGGAAACATGCTAAGAATTGCAGCCATAAAGGATAAAAGTTAGGGGTTTTTGTCTGTTTGTTTGTTTCAATTCTTGCTTTGTTTTTCTGTAGTACATTTTTACTAAGACAGCAAGCTGCATCAATTGAGAGCTCTGGAGCTTTCTCAACGCCATGTAATAATGCTGTCTCCCAATATATCATACTGTATCTTGCACTCAAGACAAAGAAGATGATGCCCCATGATTTCTAACCATGAGGAGCATCTTTTTCCTTAACCAAATGTGTACATTCTGAAAACTTTGTGCTGTGCATGTGTAATTCAGTCCTATAAATGTGTGTGACTAAAGATCAAGTAGAGAGGACAAAGGTCTTCTGTCTCACTAAACAATAGATAATGAAATAGGCTAAACTATTTGTTTCAGGAAAGTGACACGATAGTGGAGTAATATAATATTTCTAGCTGGGAGATCCAGTATTCCTTTACTTAAATATCTTCAATATTATCTGATACAATTCCTGGGAAATATATGTAACACCCAGTTTGCATGCACTACTAAAACTTTGAGCTTTAGGTGTGGGTCAAAGCACTGTAAATTGGATGACAACTCAGCCGCTGTTACATTTGATGCTTTGCAAGGATGGTGGTGCTATTTAAAACCCAGAAAGGTCCATTACTTGCAGGAGATACAGACATATTATTCTGCCACCATACAAAGTAGTGGGATGAGTAGAAATATAATAGAATCTTTCATAAAAGGCAATAATTGTTTCTTGAATCCTAGATATACTAATCAACAGGAGGCTTCATGTGACCAAAATCCACCTGTCAAGTCTTTTCAAGGGAAATGTTATTGAAGTGAGGCTTCCTGCAGCACAACATCTTTTTTCTACTTGTTCAAGTCTCCAATGACCTGGAGGAAGTGGGAGATCAACTCAAGAATATAATCCAATAAAAAAACTCTTTATTTCCTAAAGCGGACCATAACTGAAAGATGTCTATGTGTTTGACATAACAGGAAGGAATGGACAATATCAGCTGATGAGTGTACCTCAGTGGTACATGTTTGTTACATTCAAACTTTGAATATTTAGGAGCTATTTCTACAATCAGCACCTAACTATCATCATATGAAAAATGGCCATGAGGGACCAGAATGGAAACACAAGATCACATATATTAATCTACGCAGCTCTGTCTTGCAATCCAAGCATTTTGGCAAGATGCCAACTTTCCTTAAATTCTCTGCTAATAATTTCTTCTAAGGTATTCAACCCAGCCTGCACCCTTACTTTTCTTATACCCCATTAAAGGCTGGGTGTGCAGACACTTGGCACATGAGAAACATCCCACTAGCACTGCTGCCAAACATATTTTTAATTAGTGGCAAGACACATATACTGAAAAAGATATGCAGTGCCAAAAGGAACCCCGGGGTCCTGATAATCCAAATCTTTATTACTGAGTAATGGAACACGATACCTGACAACCCTGAGTCTTGGATGTTGCCAAGTCAAGGACATAAATAACAACACAGAGATTAATGTCACCCCTACTGCTATTGAGCATTAGCATGGCAATGGTCTGGTCCCCCATACTGGCACAAACTAATTCTGCCTAGCGGGAGAACCCAACCTCTTTCCACTAATGTGCTCATTGGGAAGAAAATTAAAACTGCCTCATACTTCACCACTGTCTTGTAAGCCTAGGATCTTAATAACTTTATGGATTCAGAACTAGGAGAATAAAGCTCTAGAACTGTATTTTGTTGAATAAACATGGGCAGTGCATGAGAAACACAATATTGAAAAGACTCTTTTACACATTTCCAACTGTTAAAAAAAAAGAGCCCGTTTTAAATTCAAGTGGATAAAATGGTACCTTATGTATGTACAGTAAATAATATGCAACCAAATTTAATAAAAACCTGCAGAGCAAAAAAATTAAAAGGAGCACAAATTATATGAAGAAATTAAACTTATTGCCAAGTATTTTACTCAAGTACTGAATATTTATTCATATCTATAAAGTACTATTTGTAATTAACCAGGACACCTAAATATTCAGTGGATGCAGATCGCTTGACTGAATAATTATGACTATGCTGTAAATGGAACAGGATGTACCTGTTAATGATGTTGCTGATGCCACATTTATTTTTGCCTTGTCCCAGATTTGCTACTGCCTGTTACAAAAATATCAGGGAATGTTGGGCACGGAAGAACTTCATTTACTTGAACATAAGAAGAGCCTGCTGGATCAGCAAATGCCCCATCTACTCCAGCATCTTGCTCTGACAGTGGCCAACCAGACGCTCATGGGAAACCTGCAAGTAGGAAATGAGTGCATTCTCCCCTCCTGCAGCTTCCAGCATACTGCCTTCAACCAAGGAGGCAAAGCATAGCCATCAAGTCCAGTAGCCACTGATGGCCTCATCCTTCATGGATTTGCCTAATTCTCTTTTAAAGCTATCCAAGTTGATGTCCACGACTGCCTCCTGTGAAAGCAAGTTTCTACTGCATGAAGTAGTTGTTTTTTTCCTGCCCTGAGCAACTAAAAGGGTAGGAGGGAAAGGGAATCAATCTAGGAGAAAATGAGGGAGGAAAATAGAGTGATGGGGAGGTAGGGGAAAGAAAGTAGTGTGCCACAGGAGTCAGGAGAGAGAACGGTGTGTCGGAAAGCCATACACACACACACACACACACACATCCCTTGGATCTAGTAAATGGATCCTCTTGAAGGTAATTTTTCACTCACACATCCTGCCTCATCAGCAATCAAATCACAGACCACATCTATCCCCTTGAATAAAATTTACAAAAAAAATAATCAAAAAAATCTGATGCTTCCTACCACCATCATGGCAGACAAAGCGTTTTGAGACCCAAATCCTTGTGGATCCCCATATTTTTACAATGGGTTCTCTCAAGGACAAAACACTGGATCTATGATCACACCCACCCACTGGCAGGGTACCCATATATGTTTAATACCCCACCCCCAGGAATCTTGTGTAAAATGCAGATTCAAGAGGATATTTTTTCATTATACTGGCTCCAACTAACCTAGACCCCATTGAAATGTGTGTATGTGATTGTATCTTCTATCAGCCTGGAGTGTGTCTGTGAGGGAAAACTGACCTGGGGTGGGGATGGCAGAAGACACATCCAAAGGAGGTGACATCCATGGCATTTTCTCAAATACGCCCTTAGACCCAAAGATGTTGGTTACCCCAGTGTAAAGAATTGTCACCTAACAATACAATCCTATGCAAATTTATTCAGAAGTGTTATACTGTATTCAGTTAGGCTTACTTCTTAGTGTGTTTAGGAAACAATACTTTGAAATGTGAAAAAAGTCTAATAAAAATAGTTTTAGCAAGGTTGGGATCTCAATTGCTATCAGGCTTCAAATCAAGTGCTATCAAGTATGACCACAATAGGAGAAATATCTACATGCTGTTGTTTTACATAACTCCAGGGTACAGCTGTCTAGTTTTCCACCCAAGCGAATTCCCTTGGCCCTCTGCCTGCCATACTGTCCCTATGGTTTGTTTGTTCTATTGTTTTTCCAGTGGAGTGATGCATTGCTGTATCTTCCTTTGCTGCAGCTGAAGTAGAACCATCCATCATCCCAATCATTGCTGCGAAGGACCTTATGGACTGGGAGTAAATTATGAAGCTATGGGAAGAGAGAGAGTGAGGGAAAGAAAGGGAGAGATTACTTTTTGCAGAAACAGCTATTTTCTGCTAGTGTTTGTCTCTACATATTATTCCTTTCTTGCTTGAGATCATGATGAGGCCAATGCATGGGGAAAAAGGCTAATTAATTTAGGAAAACGGTGAATATAATCAATCCAAATACACTTAACATATACAAGGCTGGCTTGTCTCTTCCTTGCATTTGTGTTTCAGTAGTTGTGGTTTTCTTGTTAATGCAATGCAAATATTGAACCTAAAGGGAAAAAATGCCCTGTCAAGATCCAAACTGAAACTATCATTGATGTGTCTTTCTGTTATAGGTTCATTCCTATACTTACAACTAATATATTTCCGGATAGTGATGGTACCATATGCATCCCTAGTTAACATATGTAGCATATTTCTTTACTAGGTAAAATAATCACTTTCATCCTTAGAAACAACTCAGGTAAATATACAGAAGTTATTATTCTCTGTTACTAATGTTAGTCGGGTATGAATAAGACTAATAATAATGCAGCTGGTTATTGACACAATAGGTAACGCAATAGGCATACAGTGGTACCTCGGGTTACATACGCTTCAGGTTACAGACGCTTCAGGTTACAGACTCCGCTAACCCAGAAATAGTACCTCGGGTTAAGAACTCTGCTTCAGGATGAGAACAGAAATCGTGCTCCGGTGGCACGGCAGCAGCGGGAGACCTCATTAGCTAAAGTGGTGCTTCAGGTTAAGAACAGTTTCAGGTTAAGAACAGACCTCCGGAGCGAATTAAGTATTTAACCCGAGGTACTACTGTATTTAAAACAGGACACTTGGAACTGTATGGTGTTGAAATGCAGCCATACCATTGTATTATGTAAAGATATTACAGTACGGTGGTACCTCGGTTTACAAACTTAATCCGTTCCGGAACTCCGTTCTTAAACCAAAACCGTTCTTAAATTGAGGCGTGCTTTCCCTAATGAGGCCTCCCGCTGTCAGTGCCCTTCCACGGTTCAGATTCCATTCTTAAGGTAAAGGTAAAGGTAAAGGTAAAGGGACCCCTGACCATTAGGTCCAGTCGTGGCCGACTCTGGGGTTGCGGCGCTCATCTTGCTTTATTGGCCGAGGGAGCCGGCGTACAGCTTCCAGGACTAAGCCACATCTGGCGAACCAGAGGAACGTACGGAAACGCCATTTACCTTCTCGCCATTTACCTATTTATCTACTTGCACTTTGACGTGCTTTCGAAATGCTAGGTTGGCAGGAGCAGGGACCGAGCGACGGGAGCTCACCCCGTTGTGGAGATTCAAACTGCAGACCTTCTGATCGGCAAGTCCTAGGCTCTGTGGTTTAACCCACAACGCAACCTGCATTCCATTCTTAGACCATGGTAAAGTTCTCAAACCGGGACACTATTTCCTGTTTTGCGGAGTTTGTAAACCGAATTGTTCTTAAACCGGAATGTTCTTAAGCCGAGGTAACACTGTACTATCCATTTTATTTTCAGCCCATCCTAATCATCACTGGCATGAAATTTGCTTTTTTTCAGTATCATTCCACTAAGCTCAGGATTTCATAGAACTATTCATCATGAACACAGAGCTCCTTTTTCAGTATTTGTAGCTGTTACGATATGAATGCAACGCAGCTGCAAACCAGCTCAGTGAAAACATCGCATGATGGGGCTGACTGTGGGAAACAATGTTACAGTCAGTTCACAGGGCGATTCACCGGAATTTGCTCAATGTGTAATATGAGACCTTCCTGTCATGTTTGTAAAGGAAGTCTTCGCCACTTGCTTGCTGAAGTCTGAACTGATCGGACATGTTTCTGTAGTGCTGCAAAGTCAGAAATAAAGAGATGTAAATAGATTTCTGACTATCTCCTTTCCCTGCTAGGGAAGCAGGGAGGGAGGGTGTGTGCATTTTCCACGCTGGGAAATGTTGCCTATAACAAGATCTTCCTGGACTTGCGGGGATGCCGGCCAGGGAGGTCACCGGTAAACAAGCCGGGAGCCTGGGAGAGGGGCCAGACTCTCCCGAAGAGGCTTGTTTTCCAACAGTAGCCATCATATAAAATACCAATGTAATGTTTGAGCTTAGTGTCCCCTGTTCCCCCTTCCATCTCCCCAGTGCACATTTTATATTTACCTACATTAAGTGTCATTTGCCATTTTGTTTCCCAAACACTCAGATTAGAGGGGTTCTTTGGAAGCTTTTTGGAGTTGTCTTTGATTTTCATTATCCTGAGTAATTCAGTGTCATATGCAAATTTAGCCACCTTACCCTTAACTCCAGAAGCCTCTGCTGTTCCTACAGATGCTGGGTGTTAGAGCTTTCATGTGCTCTGCATGGGAGTGGTAAGCAGGGATGTACTAGGTAGAATCTCCTCTCAGAACCTGCATGAGCAGCACCAAATGTGCACGCAAAGGCGTCTGTGTGACCCCCCGAAAGCAAAATTCTTCAAGATTCTGAGTTATGTAGAAGTCTTCGTGCTTCTAGCTTTATGTGCTACAGATGACTGCTCTGTTTGGGTAGACATCAGAGGGGAGGGCTACTCAGTATACCTCCATTCTCATTTAGAGCACCAGTCCCAACAACAATATTTTAGGGATCCTACCACTCATTTCCCTGTGAATGTCCATTTGTTTTTGCAGTCTGCATTCTCTTCATCAAGCAGTTACAAATCCATAATGGCAGTTTTTCTCTTATCCCATGATAGCTATGCTTACTCAGAAGTCTTTATTATAGACTTTGTTGAAAGAATGCAATGTCTACTACAGGGGTGGGGGACATCTTTATGTTGAAGGTCGCATTCCAATAGTGGGTAGAAACAAAGCTGATGGCCAAAACGGCTGGAGCTAAAAGTGAGAAGGACCAGATTCAAAGTGGGCAGGGCCACTCCTTGTATCTCTCTTTCTGCTACCCTGTTCTCTGTCTTCCTAAACAAAAGAAAACAAGAAGAGCCCTGTTGGATCAGACTAATGGCTTATCTTGCCCAGCATCCTGTCCTCACAGTGGCTGGCTTTCTCTCTCTCTCCCTCTTCCCTACGCCTGTTTCTCTCACTTGGATTACTTTCTGGGTGGGGAGCAAGATGGCTTTCTTCCTCTCCACCTGGCACAGATATACAGTGGAAGGCAGATAGATCTGTGGCTGCTTGAGCAGTTTGCTTGGCTCCCATGCTGGATAAGAAGAAAGAAGAAAGGTATCCTATTTGCAGAGAACAGTCCTATAACAATATGTTCGCCAGTCCTCATTAACAGTCTGGCAACAGTACTCTGAATTAAGCTGCATTTCCGACTTCAGAGACAGGCACATGTATAACAGATTACAAATAATTGATTCATTTTTTCCTGTTTTCCTTCAGTAATCCTTTCACCTATCTAAGAAGCCAAGCATCTTCCTAGTGGGTTTCTTACTTATGATGTAAACATTGACATATATATTGTTTGTTTTTAATTGCTTTATAAATTCTAGCATTTTTCTTTGATAGAGGAAACACATAACAGGTGATAATGAAGCAGCTTGTGTTCCTTTTAAAATAATAAATTGGAGCAGACTTACACATTTTAAAGAAAGTCTTTTTGTTCTGCTTCTGTTAAGCATGGTGTACATGAAAAGTTTCCTTCTGAAAGAGGGCTAATTCTGGAATACCATATAAAAGCAAACATCAGGCTCATGCTAACCACTGGTTTAAATCCAAGAACCAGTTAATCCTTGAGGATCTCAGCCTTCAGTTTTATAGAAGTAAATTTCATGCTCCTATATAGGGTAGTGAACAGACTTTTAAAAGTTACAAAGCCCTCCCCCCCTCAAAGGGGTTACTTGCTGATATATTTTTATTACTATCAAATGGTATATAGATTTTGTTAAATAAATAAAAATAAACCTGGATTAAATAGGATTGGACATATAGGCTAGCATTTTGAGGACAACAACATGGGAAAGCAGCAAAAAAACTTGAAAGCACGAAGAATGGTGATTCCACAGTAAATGCCCATCTTGAAACACCCAATGTAGTCTGCTGAATATTGCAATTTAACTTTGTCCTTTGACCTTCAGATATTCAGATTCATATTCTTCTTTTAAAACCGTAATCACTTCTGGGAAGGAACTATCTAGATTACATATGTTCCACGTGTAATATTTAGTGGGTAATGCTGGCAATATTCCCATAGTGTTCAATTTACACTGAGATACTCCTCTCAATAAAAAAAAGATTACTGGTTTGTAAGATGATGTCAGAAAGCTTCCTAATCCTTGCCTTGCTCTCTCCTAACTCTTCCTGGGTGCTGCTAGGCGGCTGATCAGTAAGTTGCCTGTTTGCTCTTGAAAATTGCTTTACTTAGGAAAGCTGCAGATGTTACACACAAGCAGTGGGAAGAAAGTACGTTGACTTAAGATGTTTTCTTGCACTTCCACACAAGGCATACATTTCTGGTAGAGAAAATGAAATCTCCCACAGATCTCTAATTCACACAACTTCAGTTTCAAATTCTCACTTCACACATTACACAAGAAATATGGAAGGAAAAGTGTAACTCATGTACCATCTGTCAACATGTGTATATCTTTTGAAGATGTCCTTAACAGTATAGATGTGCTTATGAAGAAATACAACTGAGTCCAGAAGTCCCTTTCTCCACTTTCCTGACCAAGAAATCAGCTACTGCTCATCCACTGAAACTTTGGCTCTCTGCGAGAATGAAACCACAACTTCAAGTGCATAGTCTTTTGCTGCTCTGGATCCTGACCAGCATTCAATAAAAACCAAAAGCATTAAAGTTCAGTGTTTCTTTTAAATGAAAGACATTCTTTTGTGGAAATGGTACAGAATTATCTATTGGCTTTGCTTAGACAGTATAAGACAGTTTTGATATATTTTTAAATAGAATTTTAAATAATTGGATCAAGGGTGGTCAACATGGTGCTGTCCAGAAAGTGCTGGATTCCAGTTCCCTGAGTCCCAGTTAGTATGGCCAGAAGTCAGGGATGATGTGATTTGTAGTCCAGCAAATGTGGAAGGAGCCACATTGGTTTCCTGTGAAATAGAGCCTTTATAATAGAACTCATCTGAGTCATCAATATTAGCATGGCAGTCCCACCATTTTGTATACATACGAGGTCCCTTCCAACTCTATAATTTTTTTATTCTATGGTTCTATGTTGCTTTATCTGAAAGAAACGCAGCAAGAGGGAGATCCCAAGAACAGTCGAGTTAGAACAAAAGACTTTTTTCCACAGACTAAACTGGCAAGATTTTAATATGAGTATTAAAAACAAACTAACTTTAGAAGGGAAGAATAAGATAATCATTAAGCAGATGACAGGAGACTTCCTCCAGCTTTAATTGGCACTTAGTGGAATCTGAAGAGAAAGAGTTCCCCTCCCCTTGTTCATGATTATAAATAAAAGTACATCTTCACACAACACGTAACTCATTGAATTCACTTCTCAAATATATAATGCTGGAGACTGTCTTAGATAGCATTAATGGGGAATTAGACAAACTCACGAGGTCCAAGTCTATTGAAGTTTATTAACCATGCTTGCTAAATATAACTTCTAGCGTGTGCCTTTGAATACCAGTTGCTGAAAAGAGTCATTCCTACTTGCAAGCTCCCTAGACTGACTAGCCACAGTTGGAAACAGCTTACTAGATTAGAAGAACCTTATCAAGTAGAATTTTAAAAATATTAAAATCATAGCTCTTGGGTTGCAGAAAATAATTTAGCATTGAAATGTGTCCTCTGTAAATGCTAATGTTGGATAGTTTCCTGATGCTCACAGAATGCTGGATGCTGGAATATAGAAAGTATCAAACAACTGTTTTTAACACCCAGTTGTATCTGATACCTGACAGTTCATATTAGACAGTATTCCATAGATGTCAGGCAGTGACATTTAGCATTTAATTGTGCCAAAAGCAGAAATACAATGTTATGTGATGTCAGTTTTCAAACTTTCTATCATTACTTCCCCAATGCCTGTTAAAGATTTCCCCATCTATATGTGGATGATTGTGTTGCTCCTTGGTTAGCAAGGGGGGCTTGGGAATAAATCCACAAGGGCTTGGGCAGCATTCATTGGTAGAATCATAGAATTGTAGTGTTAGAAGAGTTTCTGAAGGTCATCTAGCCCGAACCCCTGCAATGCAGGAATCTCAACTAAAGCATCCATGGCAGGTGGCCATCCAACCTCTGATTATAAACCTCCAAGGAAGGAAAATCCATCGCCATTCAAGGGATTCCATATCACTGATGAACAGCTCTTACTGTCAGAAATTTCTTTCTTCAGTTTAGTCAGAATCTCTTTCCTTGTAACTTGAAACTATAAGTTCAGGTCCTACCCTTCAGAGCAGGAGAAAACAACCTTACTCCATCTTCTATGTGACAGCCCTTAAGATATTTAAAGATGGCGATCATACCTTCACTCACTCTCCTTTTTTACAGGCTAAAAATACCCAGTTACCTCAATCGTTCATCTTAAAGCCTGGTTTCTAGACCCTTGATTATCTTGGTCACTTTCTTCTGCACACATTCTAGCCTTTCAAAATAAAAATCAGCATTCTTAAAGTACAGAGTGCATGTTCAACTGCAGTCAGCTTTCCCTTGTCTCTGTATCATGAAACCCAAAAGGACATGATAATATCTTTCCAAATACTTCCAGTACTTCTACTTCATCTATCACTTCCTCCCTGATTTGTTTGTTTGTTTGTTTGTTTGTTTGTTTGTTTGTTTCAGGAAAGGGTCACTTGTTTCATCTTATGCAGATAGGATGATGTTATGATAGCAATGCCCCTGCCAGTCATTCTGTACAAGATTTCAAATTGGCTTAAAACTTCAGTTTAGCTTACTAGTGAACTTGGTTTAAAGTCTTTATGATATATTACATTGTTTAACTACTGCAATTTGAGGACAAAATATCACTCTGAGTAAGCCCCTCTGAAAAGGGGCAACCCATCAAAATACAGAATACTGAAAAGGTCAGCTGGAAATGGCATAGGATTATATTTCATAAAATATAGGCGTTGCATTTCAGAAACCTTATTTGTGTGACAAAAATTGTGACAAGAACACAGGTTGGCATAAAATCAATATGCTCAGTCAAGGCCTGTAATAAATAATAGAAATGAAGAAAAGCATAAATTTAGCCGGTTTTCATTACAAGTTAAAGTCAGTCTAATTTCCTAGGTGAGTTCTAGGAACGGCATAATTT
Source organism: Podarcis tiliguerta (assembly GCF_965153285.1). Lineage (NCBI taxonomy): Eukaryota > Metazoa > Chordata > Lepidosauria > Squamata > Lacertidae > Podarcis > Podarcis tiliguerta. The sequence goes on along the minus strand of NC_139537.1, from coordinate 44,029,318 downwards.
CCAAAGAAAAATCAGACCCAGAATATTTCTCTCCCCCACCCCTCGTAAGGTGCTAATACAAGCTTCAAAAAGAAAAATATGTTTACTGCTTTCATATACACAAGGGGTGATGCTGTTAGGCAGTTATCAGTGTCTGGAGAGTAGATATGGAAGGACCATTAGCTCAGGAAAAAGGAAAAACTCAAACTCACAAACTATAAAATACTACCAGGGTAAATGTACTGTGGTCAAATTTCAACTATTGTAAAACTTCTAGTGCTTTCTTATATGGGAAAAGTGAGAACAACCAGTACCTGAAAGAGATTAGAGCATACATCCCCAAGCGTTTTGGGTCTGGGGGCACATTTGAAAATCAAAGAAGCACCATAAAATAATGATTTTGTAGAACATGACACTCAGAAACTCAACCCCACAGGACCAAATAATAAAAAGCAGACAAAATACACCCATATACACCAAAAAGAAGCAGGTAACACACCCAAAATGAAAGAAAATGAAGCAGCAATACACACGCACAAACAAACACACAAACACAAACACACACACAACACAACCAAAAAGTGGGCAAAGTACCCACCAAAAATCTTAAAGCAATCAATCTCTCCCAAAGCGGCCAAAGAAACAACAACCAATGCACACCTAATATACAGTACAAACAAAAGCAGACAAAACACGCATGGCACACAAACCAAAACTCCCAGAACCTTTCTCCCTCTGCAAAAAAAAGCCAGCCCCCGCCCGACACTCTCCTGCTCTCCAAGTGTTGCAGTTCCCCTTTACTATTCCATTCTAAGTTAGAGTGGGAGACAGCAAGCCAACTCACTGGCCTCCTGACGCCCTGCCTTAAGGGCAGAAAAATAGCCTTCTTAGACCGGACCAAAGGCCCATCTAGACCAGCATCCTTTTCTCACAACAGCCAATTAGATGCCTAATAAAAGCTTCCTTCCTTTTCTTTCTTATAAAGAACACATCTGGGCCTCATTCTCAGGAAAGGGAAGGAATAGGGCAAGGTGGCTACAGGCCTCCCCTCACTTGCTAGTTAACCCAGCGCCATCCAAGTTTTTAAAGTTTTTGTTCAAGCCCCTAAACCTCAATTTTATTTTTAAACTAAATCTAGGAGGAACAGAAAACATCGGCAAGTAACAACGGTTATGTCGGGGGGGGGGGTGTGTAGTTGAACATGCATGGGTGCTGCATTTGGCGAGGGGGTCCAGGATGCATTATACCAGGCAAAAAGGTAACCAGGCTCCGTTAAAGAAAAGTTTGCTTTGTCTGAAGCCATATGGATCCTCAGTTTTTAGTGAAGTGCAGCCAGTACTCTGAATGCTTTGTGCTCCCCTCTGACATTAATTCAGGCAGCGCTGCATTTGAGCACGCATGCTTGCTTGGGAGCCTGCCAAAAAGCTCAGAGCTTTATCATTATTGTGTCAGGCCCTGATTGATCCAGCTAAGTGCCAATTACCTAGCCAGCCAATCATAGTTAAGGTGAGTCAGGACTGGCTGCAATCTACCTTCTCACCATCTTCCCACATCTGTCTGTCCTTTTTGCTGCCATGATGCTTGTCATATGTAAAGGGGGGGGGTAGGTAATTTGTTGTTTTGATGGCTTGTTGTTGTTGTTGCTGCTGCTGTGTGTGTGTATTTCTGCCAACTTTCAAGGGTGTGTACAGCACATGAAGACATGATGGGGCTTTGGGTTTGTCTGGTGGGCTAATCTGGGGTTTCAGCTGGCATTCAGAATATGAGTTGAGGCAAGATCACTAAAGGTTTTAACATAAACAGTGGGGCCTCATGTAGCCTTTGATATATCAACATCATTATACTTTAATTTGTTTTTCAATTGCTTACTTATGTAGACTTCCAAGTGCGGATATTATAAAGAGCTTAGATACTGCGGTCTAGCTCAGCCTCATTTATCCCTTGATGTTTGGCACAGGTGGGGAACCTGTGGCCTTCAATATGCTGTTGGGTCCCAGTGCTAATCAACCCTACCAAGCATAGCCAGGAGTCAGGGGCGAGGACAGCTGTGCTCCAACAACACCTGGAGGCCCACAGATTCCCTATCCTTGATTGCTGACATACTGAGAGATATGTTCTGTTCTGGTCCTGCACACTGATTGGTTTAAATTCATATCCATAGGAGCCCAGGGCAGCTTGCAATCTGAGAGCCATCCCTTCTTCTTCTCATCTGAGAATAAGAATAAAGAACCTGAGTTATAGTGTTTTATCATCAGACTGTAATTCGTTGATCTCTTCCATGTCTGGCACCAAACATTTTGCAGTCTGAGGGAAAGAACACAATGGGGCACTCCCTATTTCACATGCAGAATCCAATCAGTCTGGTTGTTGAATATTATTTCAGTGCTGGCAACAGGACAACATCCTGCACAACACTTGATGAGTCTAGTTAAGAATGGTTTCCACTGCCTTATCCACCAGCATCCATACCCTGAGGCAGTTACCTCACTCTGTCTAATCGATGAATCAGCCCTGAATTTCCTTTCAATATTCTTATGAAAGAAAGAAGAGTCATTATACAAGGAAAGTTTCAGGCTAAACACATAAAAATCAGTTCATTTTCCTGATTAAACTGACTTTCAGAATTTGCTACCACGAGATGTGCTGATGACTGGTGATAATACATTGTTGGAGCCAAAAAAGAGACAGTATGCTGCTCATGGCCTGCAGAAGGCATGAGAAGACAAGAGCCTTTCTGGATCTGCCTAGATTCCTGTTTCCCACTGTGGCCAGCGCAGTATCCCTGGGAAGCCCACAAGCAGGATAAGGCTCAGTATTATTGTAAACAGAATGCTGGACTTGATAGACCTTACTTAATTTGACCCAGCGACAGAATTCTTACGTTGCTAATATTTCTAGTGTAACTATCAGAGGTTGCTTATGGACCAGTTCTAATCTATTGTGCAAAACTGCAAAGTGTTCCACTACCTCCAATTCACATCTGCAAAACACATTTTTCAGGGACAAGGTGTTCCTGTAAACAATTAGAGTCTCAACTTGCAAGAAAATGAGGCCACTTAAATCTTAGTAGTGGTAGATTCAGTTTCCTTCAAGCATATTTTATGCGTACAAGATGTGTGTGCCTTAAAAATGTATACAATGAATAATAGGCATCATAGAAATGCCTTTCCTTAATTATGCAATCTTGAATTTATATCAAGACTTTGGCAGAAGTATTGCCCTCTTGCTCCCCCTACTGGGTCAATATGATATGTTTTCTATAATTAATGTTTACAATTCTACAAATTATACATTTAATCCAATCATTTTCAGTGTTTTAGATAAGCTTATTTAAAGTTAGAATGTAATTTGCCAGGCAGAACAGCGTTTAACCAATGTGTGTGGACAGCACATACTTGTGAAATCAGCTACCACAAGATGTCGGAGCTGAAGAGACTTGGGGCACAGGTAGTCTTTTCATCAATCCTTCCTGTTGAAGGTCGTGGCCCAATAAGAGAGAGGAAAATACTTGAGGTAAACCTCTGTCTGCACAGGTGGTATTGTCAGGAAGGATTTGGCTTCTTGGATCATGGTCTCCACTTCTTTGAGGTGGGACTTCTAGTGAGAGATGGGCTGCACCTCACAGCAGTTGGCAAGAATGTGTTTGCCAAGAGTCTTGAGAATCTGATCAGGAGAGCTTTAAACTAGATCTTGAAGGGGAGGGAGAAAACAATACAAATGACAAAAGAGCACCTGACACTGGGGATAATAGCTTCATTGACGCATAGAAAACTGAGGTGGTGCTCCAGAAACCTACTAAAGGGCAAGAAACTACAGGAAACAAGCAGCTGCAGGGAACAACTCATGGTTTCACTTGTCTCTACCTAAATGCACAGAGTATGGGAAACAAACAAGATGAACTGGAACTTTTAATACAGGATGGCAAATATGACCTGGTAGGCATTACTGAAACCTGGTGGGATGAAACTCATGACTGGAATGTAGGAATTGAGGGGCATAACCTGTTCAACAGGAACAGACCAAACAGGATGGGAGGAGGAAAAGCATTATATATAAAGGATGTGTACACTTGTGAACAAATCCATGACCTGGAGCATGAAAAGCAGATTGAGAGTATATGGGCAAAAATTGTAGGAGAGAAACAACAGTGACCTAACTGTGGGTGTCTGCTATGGACCGCCAAGCCAGACTGAAGACTTAGATGATGCCTTACTAGAGCATATTACCAAACATTCAAAAAGGAGAGAAATAGTAACCATGGTGGACTTCAACTTCCCCGATATCTGTTGGAACTCAAACTCTGCCAGGAGTGTAAGGTCTGACAAATTTCTCCATTGCATTGCTGACAATTTTGTTTTCCAGAAGGTGGAAGAACCAACAAAGGGATCATCTATCTTGGACCTGGTCCTCACCAATAGGAAGGAGCTGGTTGATGTAGTGGAAGTGCTTTGAAACTTGGGAGGGGGTTTCTCCTGGGTTTCAGGATACAGAGGCAAGGGAAAACTGAGTGTAGCTGGACACACACTCTGGCCAATTTTGAAAAGCTGAAGGAGCTATTGGGTGTGATCCTGTGGTCAGAAATACTCAATGAGAAGGGAGTCCAAGATGGAAGTTTTTAAAATGAGAAATATTGAAGGCAGAAATGCAGACAAAACCAACAAGAAAAGTGGGAGGCATCTAAGGAAACACTGGGTGTACTAGATAACCCTCGGGGTCCCTTCCAACTCTATGATTTTATGTGGCAATGAGCTCCAGTTTAGATGGCTTTAAAAGGAGATTGAATAAATTCACGGACAATTAGGGCTACTAGTCATAGCAATCTGCAGCCTCCAGTTTCAGAAACAATCTGGATATAATCTATTTGAAGCAACATCCTAAGGCAGCTATTGGGGAGAGTGCTGTTGTGCTCATACCCTGCTTTTGTATTTCCCCATGGTGTCTGTTTGGCCAGAGAGAGAACAGGATGTTGTTCTTGATGGGCTTTTGGTCTAATTGCACAAGGGCTCTTCTTATGGTCTTATGTCTTAACTGTCCTGCTTATAGGCTCTCAGAGTCCTCTAGTTTGCCACTGTTGTAAACAGGATCCTGGGCTAGATGGGACTTTTGCAAAAGAGGACATACTGGAGTATCGTGCCCGGTGAGTTAGGCTGCTTTTATACCCACTGCCCCCAAAGTGGCCCTTAAAATATTTTGCTGGCCTAGATCATTGGTTTGAACTTACATTCTTAACAAAACTTTTATGCTTTCCCCCATGAGATGCAGAATATTTTTTTAATATATATTTATTATACAGTGTGCATTGAATAATAGTGTTCTAGAGCGAGATGATTTAACATATATCTCTGCCATTTATCCCAGGCTTTCACTGTGTTCACACAACCAGGAAGACACAAACAGTTTGAAAGTAGTTTAGGATAATGTCATCGTACAGCACAGGTGATCAAAGGTTTGTAAATTGTCCCACAAGACACATGCTTGGGTGACTGTCTTAACCACCTTGAGTAACTTGTATAAAAGCAAGGTATAGGAGGAGGAGGGGAAACAACAAAAACCTATGAAGGTCACCTAATCTTGATGGTGCATTTAAAAATATGAAATGCTCTTTCTAATCTACTTTAGTCACAGAAGGAACAAATTCCAGTAAGTAGATTTAATACAGATTTATTCATCCCTGAAATAAGGAGCCTGCGAAGCCACAGAATAATTTCCCAATACCCAATGCAGAGACTTTGCTACCTATTCATAAAAAAGGGATTTATCAAACTGTGTTTTTATAATGCTGGTATCTAAGGAGGTTCTCATTTAGTCTCTCCACAGCTCTAAATCAAGAGAATTGTCTTAAAGATATATGGGGACTTAGGAGCCTATGCTCTTGCCACAACATATAAGAATTACTCTTATCGTTCACACTAGTCTCCCTACTACTGATAAGGGATTCTTTTCAGGTGTTACAGCCAAAAAGCTACCCACAGATTAGGAACATTAAGGTAAAGGTAAAGGTACCCCTGCCCGTACGGGCCAGTCGTGTCCGACTCTAGGGTTGTGCGCCCATCTCACTTAAGAGGCTGGGGGCCAGCGCTGTCCAGAGACACTTCCGGGTCACGTGGCCAGCGTGACGAAGCTGCTCTGGCGAGCCAGCACCAGCGCAGCACACGGAAACACCATTTACCTTCCCGCTATAAAGCGGTACCTATTTATCTACTTGCACTTAAGGGTGCTTTCAAACTGCTAGGTGGGCAGGAGCTGGGACCGAAAGACGGGAGCTCACCCCGCCGCGGGGATTCGAACCGCCGACCATGCGATCGGCAAGCCCTAGGCACTGAGGTTTTACCCACAGCGCCACCCGCATCCCCATTAGGAACATTACCAGACTTTTAAACACAGAGTTCCAGGTACTGTGCCATTTTGTAACTGGGAAATGGTGTATATTCATTAAGATTCCTGATTGAATGAGTTCATGCTACTCATAGGGCCAGTTCATACTCAGTCCAGATTATGGATATGGCAAAGCTCAGGAAGGACAGATGGGCATGCGCTCCCTTTTCCCACTCCAAGTATAACTTCCAGTGAGAACTAATGAATCATTTCATATGTAAAGATTCTAGTAGCAAGATTCATCAGTCACCATGTCATTAATTCAGAATACTGTAGTACAAGAAGGCACAGGAGTCCAAGGCTTGCGTCTGTATTCTACCACATGGACAACCTAGAGTATATACTTGGACCATTTATAAACTGGTCAAGAGAACACAGCAGAACAACCTCTGCAAGTGAACAGCAAGCTGTTTTATTGTGCAAATATTCTTTGATTGATTATGCTTGTTCCCCCTCTGCAAAGTCTGTAGGACTTAAGGCACATTAAAGAATTATTATTATTAATGAATGGGATATGCAAAATCTACTTGTGGTTTGAAGTGAACCCCAGGATACTTGGCATACAGTATTGATAGTCATGGCTGTAGCTGGCTATGCCTGGTGCTTACTCCCAATCTCTGTACCTGCCTGGTGCTGGATGCTGCACTGCCACTGATAACCCGTCTCCTCCATGCCAGCTTGCCACTTCAAAAGAACGCAAGGCGAGTGACACCTGTTAGGGTAAAGGTAAAGGTAGCCCTGACCATTAGGTCCAGTTGCAGACAACTCTGGGGTTGCGCGCTCATCTTGCTCTATAGGTCGGGAGAGCCGGCGTTTGTCCGCAGACAGCTTCCGGGTCATGTGGCCAGGATGACTGAGCCACTTCTGGCGAACCAGAGCAGTGCACGGAAACGCCGTTTACCTTCCCGCCAGAGTGGTACCTATTTATCTACTTGCACTTGATGTGCTTTTGAACTGCTAGGTTGGCAGAGGCAGGCACCGAACAACGGGAGCTCACCATGTTGCAGGGATTCGAACCGCTGACCTTCTGATCGGCAAGCCCTAGGCTCAGGTGTTGAAGAGGGGTGGTCTTCTGCGAAGCAAGAGAGAAACTGTCCCTTCTTTTGCAAGACAGGAAAGAGCATAGACAAAGTTCAAGTTCAACCAGCTATGGGAGACAGGCAGAGCAAAGCCTCGCCAAAGCCTACCAATGCTCTCTCCCAATCCTGCAAGGAATCCAGCAGCCTCTTCCATGGCCCAAATGTTCCTGCTCAGAAGGGCAGTTGATGGAACAACTATCTTATGGCTCTCTGCTAGCCCTGATCAGACCCTTTGCTGCACAACCTTTTCTGTTTGTTCTTATTTTGGACCTCTGGGGTGTTACCCTGGTGCATTTGTTGCTCCTCTTTTCTATGTTAAAACCTAGCAGAGGCTTGGGAAAAGTCAGTGTCAGCCTTGCAAAGTGACATTCCGCATGTCCCCTTTTGTGAGGCATCAGTGAGATGTGATGACCCTGGGATCTGTCCTGTGACCATGGCAATTTTATTGGGCTGAGCTGGCAACTAATGGAGATTAAATGCATAGCTTCTTCTTAGCTTCATTATTCCTGAATAATGCCTATTTCTCAACCCTGTGGAGCTAAAATTCAAACATTCCAATCCATTTTATGCTACAAGTCACACATTTAGCAAAGCCTTTAAAGATATTCCATAAAATGAGACTGCTCCTTTGTTTAGCCCCCCAGTCCACATATTTTTTGTCAAATAAGTATGTGCAAGCATTAGGAACATGCTCAAGGTTTTATTGAATCTATACTGAACCTGTGTGTAGCAGTAAAGGATACAGTTAAACATTAGGGATCTCAGACTGCCACAAATGTACTGTCACTCCTGCAGTGAGAAATATTACCAAATAGGGAGAATCCTGCAGTGAATTAAATAAAAATGTTATTTGGAATACCATTTCACAATAAATAGATGCAACATTTTGCTTTCATCAAGGTACAAATTACTTAATTTAAGGAAGTCAGTATGTTGTTATGGTTTAATTGTTGCTTTGGTGAAGGAAATCAGCACAGAAAATGAAAAAATGTAACATTTACATGTTCATAGTTGGAAAGTAGATCTATTAGGCATGCCACAATAATTGTATGGTCATTGAAAAATGCTCAGCAAATCCCTAGTTGATAGACAAAACATCCATTTAATAAAACAGACTGACCACAAAGCATTACTGTAAATTCCATATCATTTTCAATAATATCTCTGCTTTTACTCTCTGTCTATGATCATTATCTGTAACCATAAATCACTGTTAACCTTTAAAAAGCTCCAATCAATGTACATATTTCTTACCTCTCCATACCACTTTTGCTTGGTCAACAGCAATTTAAACAACCCAAGTATATTAATTTTAAAAAGCTGCTAAGAACTGATATATGCTCATGTAACATCTTGAAATGTAATAGAACAATAATTGGCTGTGCCATCAAAGGTTTTGCACTATTTGTGATCTACAAATGTCAATAAATGGTTTATTTAGTTTAGGCGAGTGCAGTGTATTGAATAATGGAATATATGGCAATAAGGTTCAAGACAAACTGAAAATATTTATATTTTTTATTAGAGAGACAAAGGGAAATGCATACGTGTTATAATGCACTTCTCAGTTGACATTTAGGGTAACACTAGTGCAAGTATTTTTACTAAATGTGTCTATTACCAGACCTATTTTAAGGAGCAAATGCTGACTCGACCCCTCTCCCATATCAGTGCCCTGAGATCAGAAGCACTTTACTCTGAGAAAGGAACCCTTACCACATCCGTCCACTCAGGTGTATTGGTATCTGTGAGTCAGTAACTTGGACAGGATTCAGGTGGTTTGGTCTCATCCTTGCATAATGGACTCAGTCAATAGGTAGGTCTGAGAATGCCTTCTATCATCTCCTAAAGCTTCTCCAAAGTTCATCAAGTTGTCAATTTGTTGTCCTTTCTCCCTTCACTGCATCTGGATAACAAGGCACCTATTCTAAGGCTGCAATCCTAACCCCACATACCTGTGACTTCTGAGTACCCCAACTTAGAATTGCCTTGTACTGTGTTGTTGTTGTTGTTTACCCACCCTTTACTCTAAGGTCCCAGGGACCTTACAACATTAAACAAAATATTAAAAACAGTTTAATACAACTTACATTATAGTAATAAGGTGGGTCACTTAATCACGTCATTGTGACATTGGTGAAAACTCCCTACAGGGCCCAGACCATTTTTAATGCAAAGAAGAATACAAATATTCAGTAGTTGACCAAAGTTGCTGAGCTTTTTAAGGGCAGACACCAATTTCAGGGATACTTCTGGTAGTCCAAAAAAATTGCAACTGAACAGCAACCACCCACCATATCAGTGGGTGTTGGCGAAAGCACTGGCAACTCCTTTGCCCTGCCCATCTGCTCTGTAGAGGGGGAGTAGAGAGTCCAATTGTGTAGAAAAGCCAAGTCCATTCATCTGATGCTAATAAACAAACTCTCTAGGACAGCCTTCCCCAACATGGTGCATCCAAATTTTGTTAGCATTTCAGCTCCCATAAGCCCTAGCTAGCAGAGGCAAGGGTTAAGAATGATTGGAGTGGCAACAACTGATACCAGGTTGGAGAAAGCTGCTCTCGGGAGTGCTTCACAGTGGCAAAACAATAAAGGCCAAACCTCAGGTACTGCACAATCTTATCACCTGGATCACAGAACTTGGAGCACAGGAGCCCAGAGACACAGAAATTAACTCCATCTGCCATATGGAGTGATAGAAAGTGAGCTCCTTATGGTGACCATATAATGTGCACTAGCCTGCAGTGCCAGAGTCTAAAGAAAAAATTTCACCATCTGGATTCCACTGCAATGGGAAGAGATGGAAAATAGACTTTTTTAAAAAATATATATATTTATAGGCATAAAAGAATATTGATCACGAAGACAAACCTGTCCAGTCAATGAAAATGAATTGCAGTTTCAAACCAAAAACTGGACCTACCTGCACAATGATTTCAAAAAACCACCAATATAGTATGGCAGGTTTCTTCAAAAGAGCTATCAACATGTAAGTTGCAGACTTACATAATGTCATGTAATGTTATAGTTTATTTCTATGTTGTCTTTCAGCTAAAAGAAAAGGCCTAGTGCGGCCCTTCAAAACAATATTCCTGCATAAAAAATGATGGATAGATAGACAGCTCTATGGAGTGTTTTATCAACCCTCTGCCAGGCTCAGCAGGGTAGCCAGTAAAATCTCACTCATTCTGACAAGAAATGCATCATTAAAATATGTGTAGATATATACAGATGGTGAAGAAACTGGGTTAAAAATGACCAGCCTAATAGCATCATATATCAATGTATGATGGAAACCCTTAAAAATATTTATGGACTCTAAAATCCCCTATTATGCGAGTAGATCCACTATGTGTTCTGGATATATTTTAAATAGTGTTCCTTCCGCAGAATCCTTCTCTGATTAATCCAGGCAGATTTGTATTAAAACGCCCAGCTCCTTCTCTATTTTCATTAACTTTTCTGGAAAATGAAAAAGTATGATATATATTTATATATAAGAGAGAGGTTCTCATATATATAAAGCTAGTGGAACCTGCAACAAAATGTTGCAATAGTGACTGTTCCTGTTCCCTGTTCAGGACAGTTAGTCAAGCTCTTCACCACATTTCTCCCATTTCATTCTCTGTCCCAACCACTTTTTTGTGTTTTTCCTCAGTTGTCAGCCAGCTGGCTACGGCCACTAGAGCATGCTCCATCCTCTTGGGGTTATGCTTTTGTTGGGTTTTTGTACTTCTCCAAACTTTAGGGTTTCTCCAAGCCTGCTGATACTTCTCATATGTGCATGGGTTCTGCCATTTTGACAATGGTACTCAGTGGTGCTGAACAGAGAAAATGATATGTGTTTTGTCTATTTCCTTTAAAAAAGCTCAACAATTTTTGCGGTGTCCTGGTTTTTACTTTTTGAAATATAGCAACCCCATGCTAGTCCCACTGAGGTTAATGAAATAGGCATCAGTTGTATTGCTGTTGACATCTATCTGTCTCGGGAGACAATGAAAGAGTGCCCCTTCGGGGGTGAAGCCAAACCACTGGAAGGTTGTGGCACCTGCTGTGGCTGTAGAGACCGATACAGAAGAGACATGTTTTGTTGCAGCTGGGGCAGATGATGTTTCCTCTTTCTGTACTCCTCCCAGTGGTCATCCTTCCTCTGATCACTGCTGTGGCTACCCAACCTGTCTGCAGATGCTGCAGTCGTTTGCAAGGGATTCTCACACAGCGGGATTAATGTTGCCAACCTTCATGCCATGTTTGTAGACATCTTTGTAATGCAGAGTTGGTCTGCCAATGGGCCTAGTGTCTGAAGTCATCTTCCCATAGAGCACATCCTTGAGGACCCCGCCATCTTCCATTCTGTGGACATGACCAAGCCAGTGTAGATGCTGCTGAGACAGGAGTGCGAACTTGCTGGGAATGTTATAATAGAGACTTCCATATCAATTATATGGTTTCCCTGAGAGATTATTCTGAAGGTCCATGGCACTGCATATCATATAAAGATATGAAGACAGATGGAATATTAAGACAGAAGTAGCAGCTGCACTATTTGCATAACAGATATGTCAAATGCTGTTTCAGCCAAGGTGGTCACAGTGTAATATGTTTGGTTTCTCAACTAAATGTGGGTTTTTAGTTCTTCATAATGCTCATGCCCAACATATGGGCAAGCATGGCCAATACTCAATATGGAAACAAAACTGTTGCTAGAAGTTTGTCCCCTGTGCAAAACTGCTCGGGGAGCTCAGAAAAGGAGGAAGGTAGTCCATAGCCTGTTTCTGCTGTCCATTTCTTTGGAGCTTGACACGGGCAAGAGAGTGCTATATGTGAATTAAACATGGTGCAATTGATTCCAGCCCAGCTTCACACCACTGCAAATGTTATGTCTGTCTTCAATGTCAGTTGATTGACAATAGGACAACTTGAAGAGGGAAATGTAGCATTAAGAAATGTTACAGTGCCTTTCTCATCCAATATTAATTCAGTATTTTGTGATAATTAGTTCAATGCCCATGATTATATCAAGATCTTTGTGCCTTACAAACATGCCAGGAGGATCTCAGTTAGAACAAGGCCACCACCAATTCTACCTTTACCTTGGAAAAGGTTTTTTGTGTGTACATAAATAAAAGCTTGATCATTTTATTTTATTTTAATGTTTTTAAATGTGGTATGCAAATTTTTATGAATCTCATTATGTACACATGTTTTCTATAAAAAAGAACATCAAATGAAAAAGGGGTATACAACAGAGAACAAGCAAGCAAGACAAATGGTCTTCAGACTAACATACATTTAGAGTGTATAAGGGTCTCACTTGAAAGAAAAGAGAAGATTATTTACTTATGCAGAATTAATTGAAGAGTAGGATGATTGATTTTGTTATTGAAAGTGATTATAAACCAGTTTATTTGTAACAACCTAATCACTCAAGAGTGAAAACGTTCCACTGAAGCTATTTAATATTTTTCTCTATTTCTTTTGTTCCAATTTGCGGTCCAGTCAGGAGTGCTAAAGGAATATTTAAAATGATTCTGTAGAATAAAAATAATTCTGTTTCTTCATTGTGCTTACAGCACTATATTTCAGCGTGTGATGACAAAATAATAGCAATTGGCAACTGGAATGCTGCAATACTTTTATCTATCGTCTATCAATATGTCTGTCTGTCTATCTATCATCTATCTATCTATCTATCTATCTATCTATCATCTATCTATCTATCTATCTATCTATCTATCTATCTATCATCTCTCTCTCTGAAGGACCCATATGGATTGATGAAAAAAGGCACCTGGAAACCAAATTGCACAGAAGGCCAAGGAAGCCCCAAAGCACTTCTAAGGTTTACAGTACGTCCCAATCTGGAGGGTGTGCCCAAATAAAAGTGTATAGATCTATCTCTTAGGAACTGGGCAATTGCCATTTTTGTTTAGTGTACTATTTAGATGCAGCTGGGGTATTGCTAGGTACTCAAGGACTTGAGGCACAAGTCCATGACACATATTTCCATATACTAATTTATATGCATAGAAGACTCTAGGCAAATTAAGATGGAGGGCTGCACTGTACCCAAATATCTGACAAGCAAACACACCACTTACTGATGACTAAGCTAGAAATACAGTGATGGTGGATACACCACAAATACACATACATTTCATACGGAAATGAGAGAGCAGCATCAATCCAATCACAAAAACAAGAGGGAAACATCTAAAAGCTGCTAGAGAAAGTTTTTCCTTACTTCCTTGGCCTATTTACTTTTATTTATAAGAATAAAGCAAGTGGCTATAAATCAGGTTTTGAATTGTTCTATAATTGTGCTTTTCAAAGTAGATAATTAAATTGCTATGCCTCTGCAAAGGTCAATATGTTGGGCTAGCATATATTCATCTCCCTAAGGCATTTGCCCTTATTAGCCATGAATCACTGTTTCATGAACTGAGCCTTTTGGCTTCATCTCACAAAGCCTAAAATTATAAAAATTCATTGAGATCTACTTCTGTTGCTTAACTTTATTACTAATTAACCCTCATATGTCCCTTTATGATATAACTGAAGCTACCAATGTTATTGCTCCTGTATAATTGGAGAGAGGATATCCCATAGGTTTATCTCATTGCTGTATGTCATTACAGAGATTCCACAATGAAAATTCTTTCAGATTCATTCAGGGATATTGTCTGCAAATGAGAAAAATATATTATTTGTAACTATGGATATCTTCTCTTTTGGGGATGTATTTTTCCCCACCACTACTGCCACAATAATTGCATCATGGTGTCCATAAACCATATCTAATATAGTTTCTATTGTTTGTGACTCAAGTGGCCTTTTTGGTGCTTTGTAAGACATTAATCATTATTTATAGTCCAGTTATATATGTGGCCAGCATGATGCAAGCTTTTTGGTACAGGTGGCAGCCTGGTTGAGTGGCTTTAGGTTTAGAACAAGAAGGATTCTCTCCTCTCTTCTTCACCCTGCTGTTCTTGTGGTGCAAGATAATGAGCCCTGTCCAAACAAATGAAAATGCCTCCCACTTTTATGATGCAATTGTGCAACAGCTGAATCTGGGCAATGGTCCCCTAGCCACTGCAGCCACCTAGGCATCCAGGAGCAAGGCTGGATCCAGGCACAACCTGTAGGTATTAAATAGCATGGGTGTCAGAATGGCCAGACATTGCCTGGGAAGATCCACCAGACAGAGCCATATCTCCTGAAGGACTCTGTAATAGATTGTATTGCAGTCCACTGAGTGGTCCAGCAGAACCAACAGGGATATTTGTTCGCTGTCTAGTTCCTGGCATATGTAAGTGTTGTTGTTGTTAAATTCTTTCAAACATTCTTTCTGGCACATGTAATCCACCAAGGTGACCAAGACAGTTTGAATCCCAAAACTGGGCCTGAACTTAGATTGGAATGGAGCTAAATAATACTACTACTAATTTTTTTATTTATACTCTGCCCATCCAGCTAAGTCGCCCCAGTCTCATGCCAGAAAGCCTGGAATTAAGTTGCCAGCAGCCACTCTGCCTCTTTGTATAGAAATAGTAAATTAGAGAGATGCCTGTAGTCTTCCCTAGCAGACTCCTTGCAGTTACGGTGTGGGTTTTTTTCCAAGTGAGCAAGATAAATCATAGAGTTGGAAGGGACACAAGGGTCCTCTAGTCCAAACCCCTTGGATGAAGAATTGTAAACTACAAGATTTCACTTCCCAACCAAGATGTGGAATTTCTAAAACTAACACAGTTTTTAGGGAAGAGGAGTATCATTCCCAGCATCCAAGGATCACTGAACCCTAAGCCAACCGGTGCCTCTGCTTCCACTTCTGCCATGATAGAAGCTATGGAGAAAAGAACACAACATGTGGGCAGGGTACTTCAATGCATCCTGAACAGTGTTCAAGTGCACATTGCCCTCTACACCTAACACCACTAATCTGCAGTCATGTGGTCTAATATGCAGCAGTTCGTACAAAATATTTAATAGGAGGAGGCAGTCAATAATCCTGCAAGTGCAGGTCCTGTTTGGAAAAACTGGCTATTGAAGACACTGGACATTATGAGGGCAGATGAGATGTACCAGGGCAGAGGGAGGGGCATTTGAAAATAAAGGGAAGATATCTGCATACCTTTGAAGCAGATCAAATATAGTATTCTATGTTAACTAGGACTTCATCAGGGAAGGTGAATGCTGTTTTATTTACCTTTAATGCAATGTGCTTTGCAAAGGAATGAAACAAACAGAATCTGGTACAGAATACTGCTTCTCTATCCTGTTAAGTTGGAACATTTAAGTCCCACACATACCAGCTCTCTGCGTAACAATAGATTAGATATAGATTTTTAGTTTATAAATAGGAATAGCTGTTAAACATGTTTTAAAACTAATTAAAATATCTAGGTGATAAAGCAATTATTAGATCTCATTGATTCTGATGGGAGAAATTTAAGTATTTGCCTAATGCCTTCATTGCGATCAATGGAGCTTAAACATGTCTGAGTTTAGCTGGATTGTGTTCCTATAGTTTAAGGAAAAATCAGATAATAAAGAACTACTGTAGACTGAAAGTCTGTAGCTATTATAAAATACTCTGAACTTAAGTTTTATCTAAGGTTGTCCTCTACTTGCAAGTGACTTTTGCTCTATAGCAAAAAATGATTCCCACCGAGATTTAGCATATTTCAAGCTCATCCAAAATAAACAACAAAATAAGTTTTGATAACAGCTAAACTTGGGCTTCTTAGGATAGCTTCTATATCAACTGAGTTTGTTGCAATAGATCTTGTATTTTTGTTTCCTGAAAAGGGAAAAAGAGCTTTTTTGGGAGGGGAATACCCATGAGATATATTATTGTTGATTCAATTATGAATATTAGCAGCCAAATGTTAAGCATGTTCACTTATAAGTAGATTCCACCATGTTAAATTGGTATCCAGCATAAAACTACTCTTTAGAATGGAAAAAGTCACATTTTACAAAGTTTTATTTGATGACTTTCTCAGTGTCCTTCCTATTGTTGTCTTGGAAACATTCTGAGATAACAAGATATTGTTCCAAATCCATATCTCTTTTTGGATTACCCACATGTCTGTCTTCCACTCAGGTGCCTAGTAGCTTTCATTTTAATGACTTTCTGAGGTCTCCCTAGGGTACAGAAATGGACTTTTCTTGTCGTAGTATTCAAAGATCTAGAGAATTCCCCTTGTGCAGTTGCTCTTAGTGTGTGTACAAGCATCAGGAGGGGATGTCAAGGCAAACTTTCAACAGAACATCATCAATGCTGACCCTGCTGCTACTGGCACACTGAGCAAGCTAATTTTGGGTACACTTCAACAGAAAAGATTCTCACACATTCTAATATTGTGGACCATCCGTTTTATTATATATTTTGTTTGTTTGTTTGTTTTATTTTAAAATGTAGGCCCCACCTTTCCTCTTCTTGACTAATGCCTACGATGGGTCAGCATTAACGATTAAAAGGAAAAGAACAATAAAAACTGTATAAAACCACAAAATAACAGTAGATTAAACACGGAGAAGACAAAGCCCAGCAGAGTGAGTTCAAACAGCAGGCAGACAGAAGCTAGATTGCCAAAAATGTTTTCAGAAGGGATCAGAACATCATTAGGGATGCAGCCACATTGATCTCCTAGGGTACTACACTAAAAATAACCTTTCATCTGTTCCCCACTAAACACAACTCTGATGAAGGATGGCTGTACAGGAGGGCATCCCCAGCTAACCAGAGTAGACATGCATTGTTACATAGGAAGAAAAAGACAATTAGATATCAAGATTCTACACTAGTTTTCTGAGGCAAATACCTGGTTCCGGTCAGAATTTTTTCCACTGCATTTTGTACTGGTTGAATATTACGGTAATTCAGTCTTGATATCAGGCTTAGAGGACTGTGACCAGGTCTGCCTCTATTTATTAAATTTAATACTCAATAGACAACTTTATCTTTATCAAACTGAAAGCAGCACCAGATTGGCTCCAGTGGGATGCCTGTGCAGCCTCCAATTGCCCACCCCAGCCCCAACCAGGCAAGCTGCAGCAATGATGGGGTTGGGAATGTTTGTTTGCGGTTCCACCCCACTATTCTGGCTGTTCCTAGAATCCAGGGTGCGTTTTTAATCAGAGTGTACCTTTATCAGGCAGGATGAGTCAAGGAATGAACAGTTAGATGTCATAGTCCAAGAATTCGATCCATATCCTTTGTCTGCACAAAACCTAAAACATATCTATGACAATAGAGTAAGTAGCTGCTGGAAGCACAAGCTATAGTAAGAAAAGCAAATGGCACACCAGCAGTTTCTAAATGGTCTCTCGAGTTTTAATTCTTAGGAATCTTAGAATGGTATGTCCTTCCCTATTCATATAGCACACTTTCATCCAAGAAGGCATCATAAGAAAAGGAAAAACAAAACCGATAGTGAGAATTGGTCCTTAGTGGTGCAGTAGACATCCTGCTGTGTTAACCACAACAGATAAAACATTTTATGTGGCCTTCCTAGATCGGAAAATTATCATGTATATGCAGTGAGGACCAGAATTTTCAATGGCTCAGCAGACCAAATGTGAATCTTGATTAGGCAACTTAGGCTTCAAAATAAGGACGAAAGTCATGTAAACATTTTCCCCATGCTGAAGTTAGTTTATTATCAATGCAGTGTTGAAATGGCAGCAGCAAACAAAGCTAGCACAGCCCCTTATTGCTAAAAAAATAATAATGGGGGAAGACAATTTGGCTAAAATTGAGGAAAATCAGCGGGTGGGGTTTGTCCCAGCCTTCAAGTATTTGAATTCATACACTGATGCATTTTGGTACATTGTGAATTCTCAACTCGCTCCCAGCACCAAGATTCAGGGCAAATTATTTCAGTTATTTTGAAAAGGGAGATAAAGTGCTTCTCAAAAAAGAATGGATATTGTGGTCATGATATAGTAAACAAAATTCCTTCCTTTGTGGTGAGATTGGAACCAACAGTTCTGGAATAAACATCACAGTGTTCAAAGATGGAGGGTTAAAAAGAAAAAGATTTCTCAGAGGTTCAGGTACTACATAAGAAGTGCATCAGTGACCTGGTTCAGAGTAGTCCCATTGGGGCATATTTCCAAGTGTCTGTTAAGGAATTAGAAAAAGAAACAGATGTTTTCTATCAAAAACTAATGTTGAAGAGCTACCATTACTCTTTTCCTAAGCACATATTCTAGACTGTAATCATGCACTCCCTCCTTTTGCTTTAATAGAAGCAGCAGAATGCAATAATTCATATTCTGGCTTGTTGACACAGCTTGCTTCAGCTGTTCACAGAGTAAGTTGTTTGTTCACTGAATCTCTGAACACGTCAGCACTCTGTAGACAAACAAAAAGGAGCTGTTGGTTTTGACAGTGGTTGCAATTGTCTACCACCCTCCAAGGGACTTTGAAAACCTGTAATAAGTTTACAGAATCACATGCAGTAAATTTTTACTGCTGCTAACTTTGACACTCTTATTTCCATTAGGAGAAATAACAGACTCCCTACAATTTCCTTTGTGCAGGCAAAGTAAAATAAGGGCACAATCAATCAAAATCTGAATGGAAATGAATAGGGGCTGCACAGAGTATGGCTTTGGGGATTTCATGTCTTCCCTATTCGCTGGAAATGATGCTTTTCAAATAATTATGCTATTTTTAGATTTCAGTTTAGGAAAAAGCAGCCAAAAGATTATTATCTCAATAGATCAGCATCCCTGCTCCACAGCTGTTGGCAAAATTTAGTAAGCACCACTTCTGTATAATTCTCAACCACGTCTATGGGATTTGCATGACAGGAACACTAAACAATTGCATATTGTATTAGTATGAAAATCTAGGGCTCATGAATGCTTAGGAAGCAGGTGAAATTGTCAGTTAATAATTGTCTCATCAGTTTGCTGCCTTGTGAACTGGTTCACAGGATCATGCCTTTAATCCCCTTTGATCCCTAATATGTTCTACTCTTCTATTCCACAATTACAGGGTTGACTCCAAAGTTTTCATTCCAGTTATGAAAAGATCTTCCATTCCAGGAATAAGAAAAATGGGTAGTGGGTTTCTCTCTATAGAGAGTAATTGTCTCATTTAGTATGCTTATTATGCTGATTTCTGACAAGTGGTTCTAGACGTGAAGATCATCATCAGAAGCCTCCAAGGTGCAATCTGTTGGGAGTTCATTGGAAGCAACACTTTTTGAATTGAGATTCTTTGTCAGATGATATACTTGCAATGAATAACAGACTGAACAATGCACACATTTGCATATTTACTCAGAAGTAAATGCCATTGAACTTAAATAGGGCTTACTCTCTAGCAAGCGTTCTTAAGAGTTCCAGCCACAGTTCCTCTGGTGAAAGAACCATCACTTGGAAACTTTTGAGCCCAATAAACTAAATATTGTTGATGTGCCATCAGGCTTCTACTTTTGTTTTGTGTAAATATCCCTTCCCCTTTGTTAGTTGGGACTGGACCACACTGAATCATTTGTGCTTTGAATTCATTTGTGTCTTGCATGGAAATAATACCCTTTCTTGCATAGTCTTGGTTTTTTGATACCACTGTGTCAACCTTTTTTTTTTTTTAAAAAAAACTCTTTATCCCGGTATATTGAGTCTACTTCACGCTTCCTCTCACAAAGCAGATTTTATCCTAGAGAACGAAGATGGGGAACCTGTGGCCCTCCAGATGTTGGGCTACAGCTTTCCTTGACTGTTGTTTGTGCCAGCTGAGAGACTGATGGGAGTTGGAGTCCAACAACATCTGGAGAGTCACAGGTACCCCGTCCCTGCTGTAAAATCTTATTCTTCAACACTGGGGGGGGGGGGGTTGTTAAAAAGGGATGTACCAGTACTCATCTCTCAATAAAAGTGCAAGGATACCAGCACAAAATGGCCGCCATGGGGTGATGGTTTTCCATACTGGTGAGTACAGTCACAAAGTAATGATGGTCAATATGCAATTTGAAATAATGCATTACATTGAAAATTATGCAGCATTTTTTTCAATTGTATGCCACCTAAGAACAATAGAAAATAATCATCTATCCAGATGTGCATAGTACCTTTAAAGTAAGAAATAGGAAAGCTTTTAGCTAGAAAAATCCCACATATTACATAAATACAGTATCAGCATCACCAGTAGCTAATTAGTGCCTCTCATAATGCACTTGAGGCAAGTGTTTCAAAATTACTTATGTTAGACTCTTAAACAGCGAAGGATACAGTGGTTGCCAGCTTGAAGGGGTTAATGTTGGATGAACGATTCCAACATACTGTAATTGCTTCTGATTAGTTTTATGTTGTAATGAAGCAATAATGACCAAAATGCAGGGCATTTCTGGGGGATTCATGAGTGGCTGGTTTTGCTTCAGGCCATTAACCCCACTCATTAATACCTCTGGAAGTGCACTGTGCAGAGGTTGTTATTGTTAATAACAGGAATGCTACAAAAACAATTGCCAGCACTGTAAAATTAGCTGATAAACTCAGAACATTTGCAAGTTTGCTAATGTGGAGCTTTGTTTCCATTTCAAAAGTATAAGGACTTCTTCATCCAAAACCCACAAGGAAATATGGAACATAGCACATTTATGTGAGAATGTTGTATTCTTGTGCTAGACTGCTCCATTGGAGAAAGGAAGAACAATTAGCCACTGCAGTACGTAGCTGACCATATAAGAGATAAACTAGACTAACTACTTCATCACATATTGTTTTTGTACTGTGCACCACTTCCTTCCCTAAGATGATGATAAGAATAATTATATTTGCATGAATTCATCCTGTAGGAAGTGAATGAAGGAACATTTCCTCCCTTCCCTTCTTCAAGATACAGAAATTGAAAAATGACTGCAGAATATTTTCTACTAAAATAATTTAACCAAGCATCTGTGCGTATAGTACTGGCTAAAACACTTAAAAACACACAGAAAGAGGATACAGTAAGATAATTTCATCTGTCTCTTTCTTAGAGCTCCATGCTCTGATGGTGAGAGGGCACAACTCAACGATGTCTCTTTTCTCCTGCTGGGAGAAAAGCAGCTGGGAGTATGATTTTGCTTGGGGGGGGGAATGTATCCATTCATTTGGAATATCTGTATCCTGCTCTTTAGGTCTCAAAAGCCTCCCAGAGCAGCTAAACCTACACACAGAGCAGCTAAAGCCTAAACACACAAACACACTACTGCTGCTGCAATCAAATTCGGAGCTTCCAATGGTTGTGTTGTTGTTTAGTTGTTTAGTCGTGTCCGACTCTTCGTGACCCCATGGACCAGAGCACGGCAGACACTCCTGTCTTCCACTGCCTCCCACAGTTTGGTCAAACTCATGCTGGTAGCTTCGAGAACACTGTCCAACCATCTCATCCTCTGCTGTAGCCTTCTCCTTGTGCCCTCAATCTTTCCCAACATCAGGGTCTTTTCCAGGGAGTCTTCTATTCTCATGAGGTGGCTAAAGTATTGGAGCCTTAGCTTCAGGATCTGTCGTTCCAGTGAGCACTCAGGGCTGATTTCCTTCAGAATGGATAGGTTTGATCTTCTTGCAGTCCATGGGACTCTCAAGAGTCTCCTCCAGCACCATAATTCAAAAGCATCAATTCTTCAGCGATCAGCCTTCTTTATGGTCCAGCTCTCACTTACATACATCACTACTGGGAAAACCATAGTTTTAACTATACAGACCTTTGTTGGCAAGGTAATGTCTCTGCTACATTTCAGTAAATAACCGTCCTGCTGCAGTTCCCCCATCAGGACACTATAAGTTGTATCCAACTAAGTCACTGCATGCACAGGAGAAGCTCCAAAAATGAAACAGAACTTTCCTTCCATTTTCCCAACCTCCCTGCTCACCCTCAAATCTGTTCCAAAGGGCTGGAGGACCCCAGAACAGATGAAGAGGAAATTCCATTACACTTGCATAAATTGTTCCATGTGCACAATGATTTAGCTGGATACAGCCCTATGTGTCTTGCGTAGTTTGGTGCTGAGTTTCTTGTATTGCATTACCTCCAACACAAAGCGCAGAAAGCCTGGTGACCAACCTCAAAGCCCTTGTAGCATGCTGAGGGCCCAATCCAACATTGACAGGATTGAAGGATTTAAAAAGATAGTTTCTTGAAAGCACATGGCTACACCAAATTCTTTTTCAAAAAAAATTATCCACATGCACCATTCAAATGCTTGTATTGATATTGTCTAATTCCACATCTTTTGGGGCATGCTTTTGACTGCCAAAATTTACTTAATCCAAAGCAAAATCACACATCAGCATAATGAAAAGGGGCTTTCCTCATTCACAAGTACTCTATTGCTTCAGCACAAGCCCCAAACCACTATATCAGTGTAGTCAAAGATGGGGAAACTCCATACTTTTGTAGCATATAGATTTTACAGCAGAATTTTGGGCACAGGGAACAGAAGAAAATGCAAGAAAAAATGATATGGACAACACTATATGCCAGTTCCTGATGATTTGTAACAAGGGGGCAGCCATAGCAATAGAACAAGCCCATTGCAAATAAAACTAAATCAAATCAAATTTGAAATGGAGATATGTAGTAGTTGCTCTTCCAAAATAATGCCCTGCCAGGGCCAATCTTCATGCTATTAAGCTTAATGCACAGTATGCAGCTATGTCTCCACATTTTCTTTAATTACAGATGTGAAAAGGTGAATGTTTTCTGACCTACAGCCAGATTGTTATCTGGCCTGCAGCCCATGGGGAGAGAAGGTTTATTCCTTTCCCACCCCCATCCACAATCAGGATTGACCTGCTCGCCCCTCCAACTTGGATAGGAAGCCTAGACACCAATGGAAACCATCTCCTTAAGTGTCCTAACTGTGCAGTGACCCTGATTTTCATACTGATAGTACCAGAGGGCAAATGAGATACAAAATTCTCCTCCCTGCAGCTGTAACGAATTAAATAAAGTCTGGAGATGTGCCTGTATGCTACACATTAAGCAGAATGTGCTGCTTGGCCCTTAGTACCAAACAAGAAAAAGAAAAGAAAATGTGTGATAATATAATTTGAAATGCAAAATGATCAATTATAGCATGATTTGCATAGAAAGAGAGGATGTGTAAAAGAAGTCTAAAGGATGACCACCTAACAGTACTGTGATATTTAAATGGAAATTGTGCAAGCTCTAACCCTTTCATTCTAGAGCCTGTCAAGTGCATAGAATAATCTTGACTTTCAGTATCTGACCACTTCCACTGAAGACATTTCTACGTGCTCAAGTGTTGTAGGCTTTAGTCATGCCAGCAACCTCACTGATTCTCATGGAAATCCCTATTTGCATGACGTTCCAGAGTGCTTGCACCTAGTAATGGGCCCGGTTGTTCTTATATCCATGAAGTATGTTATATTTTCCAGCCTCATTTATTGCATTTCTGCCTTGAACTTACAGCTCATATATGGACTCCAGGCATCACACAAAGATAAATCTGCATTGGTTTGCATTCAGATATACAGAAAAAGTAGATATTTCCCAGGAAAAATTAAGACTGCAAGACATTATTAGTGTCAAATGTGACACTTCACAGAATCAGGATTTAAAATGATTTAGAGTACAACTGGCTTTCACTAACTGAAGAACTGAGTTTTCCTTCAGGTATACGGGGCGGAAAATATCCAAGGGTAGCACTATGGAGTTTAAATTGTTTTAGATGACAGCGTTCTGGAGAGTTGTACAGCGGTACCTCGGGTTACATTCGCTTCAGGTTACATACGTTTCAGGTTACAGACTCCGCTAACCCAGAAATATTACCTCAGGTTACGAACTTTGCTTCAGGATGGGAACAGAAATTGTGCAGCAGCGGCTCAGCGGCAGCAGGAGAACCCATTAGCTAAAGTGGTGATTCAGGTTAAGAACAGTTTCAGGTTAAGAACAGACCTCCAAAATGAATTAAGTTCTTAACCCGAGGTACCGCTGTAGTCTATGTAACATTTGTGCACACTGGACTATGGCAGCCAGCATAGCTGTTAATTTTGTATTAGGTCCTACAAAGAAAGCCAGGATGCTTTAGCAAACCCACAGCTCTCATTGCTTCTTTCAATCTCCCTCTGATTCTCTTCAAATTCAAACTGCCAACTGTCTCACATTCTTATCTCCTCACTGCAGAACACTGGTCTCAGATTCTATCCCTGCAGGGAACTCACTTATTCAGGATAGGAAATGTCTACAGGCATTTAGGAACTACAGATACATAACATTTCTCTGCTTGCTTAAAAGGAGCTTGATCATTTGTGCAAATGATTGACATTTTGTGGGCACTTTTGAGTATGTACTGCCAGGTCTATAGCCCCCTCCCCTTTAACTGCTCTTTGATGTGGCAGGAGAAAGAGAAGATAGGTGCAGTGGATGAAAATTGATGCTATTCACGTCAGTTTCTAACAAACTATCAACAGAAATGGATACTTCCCCTCTGGGCTCTCCCAGTTGTGGTGTAATAGTAAACGGTGAAGTGCAGGGGGTCATCACAACAGCCTCTATAAACATGTCTCCAGTCAGAATCCACAGTCTCGCCACCAAGAAGAGTCCAGAAATGCAGCAATGATGTGAGAAGTGATACAATTTAAACTGCTAGAAGGAAGTAGGAACCTATTCAAAGAAAAGGAAAGAAGTGTGAGGAGGCAGCAATGATGTGCTTCCAGGAATCTTTGCAGGAGCCCCTGCCCCCCCCCCGACAATAAACAAGGTCAGGATGGAGGGCCTACCTCTCCCCTCAGCATGCAGAGATAGAGCAGAAATGCCAAGAGGAAGGTATGGACTTGAAATGGAAACAGAAAGCTGAGAGAAACAAGGAGGTAAAGAGAAGGAGAGCTGTCAGGACACTTATAAAGTGAGCAGCTTCGGGGAACAGAGATAAGAGGTGTTGCCCTTTAAAGAAACAGAGACTTCAGAGTCAGGGTTGGGGACAAAAAGTGCAGGTGGTGAACCTATGCAGCATAAGGAAAGTAGAAACTCAACAATACAGCTGCAAATAAAACATTTTAAATGTGTTTTAAGTGTGATAAAAAATGTGGCACTAGATGGCGATGGTGAGCCATATGGAAAATTCAATGTATTTAAAAAAACCATTAAAAAAACTTTTTTCTAAAAGAAAAAGAAAGCATTTTCAGAACATTTTTTATATGTGTGTAGATTCCACCTAGGCATAGAAAATAGAATACGTGTGAGACAACTAGCCTCATATAACCAACATGCTTAAGTTTTACGGCCTGTGGGTCTTCTACATTGAGAAGATGGATAAATGCTATTTGATTACAGAGATAAGGCCTACTTTGCCTCTGTCTTCACCCAAAAAGAAAGCAGTGTCCAACCTGGTGATAACAGAATAAATAATGCAAGGAGGGAGCTGCAGATAGGAAAATAGGTGGGAAGGGAAAACCTAGCTACTTTAAATAAATTCAAATCCCCAGGGCCTGATGAGCTGCACCCAAGGGTACTGGAGGACATTGTGGATGTAATCTCAGAGCCTCTGTCTATAATCTTTGAAATTTCTTGGAGAATGGATAAGGTTGCTCCAGACTGGAGGCAGGAAAACGTTTTCCCCATATTCAAACAGGGGGGAAAGGAAGACCTAGGTAACTACTGACCAGTCAGTTTGACAATACCAGGACAGGTCCTAGAGCAGATAATCAACTGCTGGTCTGTGATTACTCAAAAACAAGCCATGCTAGAGGAATCTCATTTCTGTTTTAAATAGAGTTACAAGGATGGTGGATCAGAGGAATGCTGTGGACATAGTGTATCTTGATTTCAGTAAGGCTTTTGACATGGCCATCTTAAGCATATCCGGCACCGTGGTGCAAAGATCCCTCCGGCGCCCCCCCCCCGGCCACTCCAAAAGAAGGGAGGGGGCTGTGGAAAATGTCCTCCTTCTCCCACCGCCCCTATCCCCGGCATGGTGGCAGCGATCAAGCAGGAAAACATGCTGGTGGACTGGCTCTCTGGCGTTGGGGCACCTGAGAAGGCAGCCCGGGAAGGCTGCACGCCACCTTTTGCCAGGAAGCAGCAGGACGACAACAACTGGGAGCAGGGCCGTCTTTAGCAGATGCAGAGGCTTGGGAGGGAAGCGCCCGCCCGCCAGCCATATAGTTGGTGGGGCGCAGCTGGTGGGTGTGCAGGGAAAGGGGAGGCTGCTGGCAAAGCCACGCAGCTCCCCCACTCCCTAGGGCGCCCCTGAGAGGCTGGTGCCCTGGCACAATGAACCACTAAGACCAGTGGGAAAGATGGCTCTGGCTTTTGACAAAATCAACCATGGTATTATTGTGAAAACATTGGCAAAATGTGGGCTTAATGAGGTAACTGTTTGGTGGATATGTAGCTGGTTGACTGACCGAACCTGAAGAGTGCTCCCTAATGGTTCCTTGTTATGCTGGAAAAAAGTGGGGTGCTGCAGAGTTCTGTCTTGAAACCATTGTTGTTCAATGTTTGGATGGCGACTTGGATGAAGGAATTGAGGGGATGCTCTTCAGATTTGCACATTCTATTATTCTATGTACTTGAGTCCAAAATACACAAGGATGGTGTCACTATTGCTGGAGTGTATTTGTTGATTTCCTCTTCCAAATATTTGTGAGCTGCAGAGGGAAAGTACTGGCAACCAACTGTGAGCATTTTGAACAAAAACTGGCAAATGAATATGCTATTCACATCTGACAGTATCTTGTACTCAAGTAGAAAATGTAGCATATAAGGCAGCACATAGGCCTGGTGCCTTTATTAGCAATGCATTGTAGTTACTCCCATTTCAACTCTTTACTTTGTACGTAAGTAAAAAAAAAGTAGGTCCCAAATGCAAATTATTTCATTGGAAGGACAAGGCTGTGTTCAAAATTGTGTGAGTGTAAAACAAAGCAGGACAAAAAGACATGTTTACTACACATGCTCTAGCACTAACACCTCTCTCTGCCAGTGTTTGTAGCAAAACACTTGAGATTTTTGAAAGCCTATTTTCTCCTTGGTGCTTTGTTTCTCATTTCTGGCTTTGCATAATTATATAAAAATGAATTCTTTGCTTTGTTTTTTTAAAGGAGATCTGAACAGCAACTCTAATCAAGAACAAAGCATTTAAACCTAGACACATATAGACCTCCCACCTCCTCACCAAAACCTAGCTGGTGCTTTCCCAGCTTTGGAAAGGAGGATGGAGTGTTCTAGGACCCTGCCAGAGCCCCAGACACAGCCTCAGCAGAAGTTTTCAAAGAATCACAAAATATGCAGCAAAGTCAAGCGGGGTATATAGGCTGTTAGAGCTTTTAAACATCCTGTCTTGAGCCGCTTCCCCTTTCTGAAATGAACATAGTTTGATAAGTTTACATGGCTTTTATTTACAAACTTCCAGAGGTCAGATTCATGCGCTCTATATGGAGCTACCTTTGAAGGTGAATTGGAGTTTACAAATAATCCAGAGTGCAGCAGCTAGACTGGTGACTGGGAGCAGTGGCTGGGACCATATAACACCAGTCTTGAAAGACCTACATTGGCTCCCAGTATCATCATCATCATTTTTTAATTTGTATACTGCCTTTATATCTTGCAATACTCAAGGCAGTTTACACGCTGAAGAAACAAAAAATGTACATCTTATAACAATCTAATGCAATACAAAAATGTGATAATAAAACATAACTTTAAAATAGGCAACCTACATCAAAAAAGGCACAGCTTCCTTATGAGGACTCCTAGGGCCGGAGGGTGGGGCAAGGCAGGTGGAAGGAGGCCTTGCCTGATGGAGTCTCTCCCCTCACAGTTCTTCCTCCAGGCACAGCCCCCTTATGAGGAGACCCAGGGCCGGAGGGTGGGGCAAGGCAGGTGGAAGGAGGCCTTGCCTGATGGAGTCTCTCCCCTCACAGTTCTTCCTGCAGGCACAGCCCCCTTATGAGGACTCCTAGGGCCGGAGGGTGGGGCAAGGCAGGTGGAAGGAGGCCTTGCCTGATGGAGTCTCTCCCCTCACAGTTCTTCCTCCAGGCACAGCCCCCTTATGAGGAGACCCAGGGCCGGAGGGTGGGGCAAGGCAGGTGGAAGGAGGCCTTGCCTGATGGAGTCTCTCCCCTCACAGTTCTTCCTGCAGGCACAGCCCCCTTATGAGGAGACCCAGGGCCGGAGGGTGGGGCAAGGCAGGTGGAAGGAGGCCTTGCCTGATGGAGTCTCTCCCCTCACAGTTCTTCCTCCAGGCACAGCCCCCTTATGAGGAGACCCAGGGCCGGAGGGTGGGGCAAGGCAGGTGGAAGGAGGCCTTGCCTGATGGAGTCTCTCCCCTCACAGTTCTTCCTGCAGGCACAGCCCCCTTATGAGGAGACCCAAGGCCGGAGGGTGGGGCAAGGCAGGTGGAAGGAGGCCTTGCCTGATGGAGTCTCTCCCCTCACAGCTCAGGCGGCGGAGGCACCAGTGGCAGAGGCACATGTGGTAGAGATTCAGGCAGCAGAGGCCCCAGCGCCAGCGGCGCAGGTGGTAGAGGCTCAGGCGGCGGAGGCACCAGCGGCAGAGACGCAGGTGGTAGAGATTCAGGCGGCAGAGGCACCAGCGGCAGCAGCAGAGGCGCAGGTGGTAGAGGCTTACGTTGCGGAGGCACCAGCGGCAGAGGTGCAGGTGGTAGAGGCTCAGGCAGCGGAGGCACCAGCATCAGTGGCAGAGGCTCAGGCGGCGGAGGCACCAACAGCAGCAGCAGAGGCGCAGGGGGTAGAGGCTTACGCGGCGGAGGCGCAGGTGGTAGAGGCTCAGGCGGCGGAGGCACCAGCAACAGCGTCAGAGGCTCAGGCGGCAGAGGCACCAGTGGCAGCAGCAGAGGTGCAGATGGTAGAGGCTCATCATCATCACCATCATCATTTTTAATTTGTATACCACCTTTCTATCTTACAATACTCAAGGCGGTTTACACACTGATGGAGTCTCTCCCCTCACAGTTCTTCCTCCAGGCACAGCTTCCTTATGAGGAGACCCAGGACCGGAGGGTGGGGCAAGGCAGGTGGACGGCCTTGCCTGATGGAGTCTCTCCCCTGAGGGACAATTCAAAGTGTCAGTGCTGACCTTTAAAGCCTTAAATAGCACCGGCCCTGTATATCTGAAGGAGTGTCTCTACCCCAATCATTGTCCAGACACTGAGATCCAGAACTGAGGGCCTTCTTGTGGTTCCCTCATTGACAGAAGTGAAGCTACAGGGAACCAGGCAGAGAGCCTTCTTGGTAGTGGCGCCCACCCTGTGGAACGCCCTCCCATCAGATGTCAAGGAGATTATATAACCTTTAGAAGACATCTTAAGGCAGTCCTGTATAGTGAAGCTTAATAAGATTTAATGTTTTATTATGTTTTTATATATGTTGAAAGTTGCCCAGAGTGACTGGGGCAACCTAGTCAGATGTGCGGAATATTATTATTATTATTATTATTATTATTATTATTCACACAAATACAAAACCAAAAAAGTAATGAAAGGAGGAGTTCCTGCTGTTTCTAACTCAGTTCTCATTGAGTAAACCCACTAATGCAAATTCCAAAGCAAATTCTCCATGTTGCACGCTGGAAAGGTTAGTGGCTTGTGGGTGACAGTGTCTTGTGACAATTCTATTGTGTATTTTACGCTCAATAGTGCAGGCCATGTACCTGGTGACTACAACAACCCTAGTGCTAGATCCTATTGCAGGTTGGGGGTCAAGCTGACAGAATACGAGAACCATGCAATGTTATCCCAACATTGTAGTTTTGGCTGAGAAAATAGCGTACAACACCTCTGCAGTGATTTTATTGTTACTCTCCCTACTGCTGGTTGAAAGGCTATTTTAAGAGAGACTAGCCTACAGCAAGCCCTGTCCTGTAGTTCTTTTAGTATTTCTGTTAATATTGCAGGGCTGATGTGAGGCTGAAGATGATTTGGAATCCCCAGCAGACATTCCCCACACTTCTCCAGTTTCAGCAAAATTGGGCCATGAGATCTTCTCCCAGATTGAATCAAACACTCAGTAGTATGCAAAAGCCTCATATTTGACTGACTTTCATGCTGACTGGTTTCACTTTTAGATGTTCACAAATGAAAAAAGAAAATGCACATTATGTAAAATCAATGTTAGAGCATAAACTTCTGTGTTTGACGCTCTGGTATTTTTTAGTTCAACCTTCTCAGCAGAGTCAAATTAAGGGGAGAACGACTGGTTCAGCTGCACTGAGTGCAGAGCCTGGGGGGCTGCAGGGGGCGACACAACTACCGTATGTTCTAGAATGGAAGGCAAGATGTGTGTGCAGGGGAAGGTGGAGGGTTGGCATCACACAGGGCACTGCTGAAATTTGAGACCCCAAGGTCCACCACTGCTCTCAACCACAGGATCAGGAATTTCAGCATTGTAGGATAGTGGTGGAGAATCTGTTTTTTGTGTGCAAAAGGTCCCCAATTGAATCCCCAGCATCTCCAGGAAATATTGGCAATGGTAAGGCTGCCTAAAACCCAAGACAGGTGTTTTCACTCAGTGTCAACAATACTGTGCTATTTAGAACAATCGTCTGACTTGGTATAAGGCAGGTTCCTATGTTCCTAACATGATCAGCATCATCACTACAGAGTCACAATGGTTCTTTATTAAGGAAAACAGTATGCCCAACAATAAAGAAATGAAAAGCATTATGGTCATATAAGAGACAAATTCTATTAATTTTCTGGAACCTAGCAATGCAAATAAGCTGCAGTTCTACCACACCAATACCAAAACCAATTACACATTTCTGTCATAGTTCTTGATAAGGAATTGGTTGCTTCAGGGCAGTGGTGGCCAGACTTGGCCCACCAGCTGTTTTTGGACTACAACTCCCATCATCCTTAGCTAACAGGACCAGTGGTCAGGAATGATGGGAATTGTAGTCCCAAAACAGCTGGAGAGCAAAGTTTTGGCCACCACTGCTTTAGGGTGTGATCCTTAGCACACCTGCACAGAAAAAAAGACCTATTGTAATCAGTGAGACATAGTAAACATGGTTAGGTTTGGGCTGTATGTTTGCTTCTGTTGTGTTTGATTCATGAACGCACAATTATTATAACAGTTCCAAAGAACTTCCTAACTTAATAATTCTTAAATAATTGACGACTGGCTTGCCCAAGGACAGATATTGACTCAGCCATCAAAGTCTGTTTCCCAACTCATTGCCTGTAGCTGAGTTCATTATGCAAGATGAATCTGAAAATCTGTTTTACAGCTCCTAATCCCAGTTCATACAAAACCCCAATTGACTCTAAAGCCAGCAGCAAGAGCTTCACTTGAGTATATAAATATACATACACATCAGATAATATTTGTTAGTATGGAACTTCTGTATCAAGTGTAGGCTGCCAGCTATTTACAGCTTTTGAACTTACAGAAAATAAAGATGAATTGCCTTGAAATAATAAATGTACCGTACTTGTAATATAAGAATGTGCTCCCTTTGCATTCATAATACCGTGTTGTTAACATCTTTGTATTTAGTAACAATCTGGTGCATTTTAAGGTTTAACTTGCAAAAGGATGTACAGTTCCCTTGATAAATGTTCTAATCTGGTTTTATGAGTGGTGTGATGATTTCCAGTATGTCATCACATGATTCAGTTTTTATGATAGCACCAAGTAATCAAAAATGTACTTTTGACACTAATCCAGCAAAAACCAGAAGCCTCTGGGAAGCTCATAAGTAAAATGGGGTTTAGATGGCATCCCTTTATCTCATTAGGAGTGTTCACACATTTAATGAAGAAGTGTAGAATCTTTGTGCACTTGGGCAGTCAACTAGTTGAGCACCACACTTGTACTTGTCTGATGAGTAGCTGAAACCAGGTACAGATGATTTGCATCCAGGTAAAACATAATGTGAAAATACCCCTAGTAATTTGCTCTTAGGATATTCAGAAATATACTTTCTTTGTATAGTGAGACAAGGAAACTGTGCCCCTCATTCTAATTTCTACCTAAGTAGACCCATGGCCTGATTCAAAAAGCCCTCTGCAAAGCAATTAATTCAGGCCTCTGGTAAAAGTGACCTGTCTCTTCCCAGCAACCCACCAGGTCAGTGATGGCCAAACTTGGCCCTCCAGCTGTTTTGGGACTACAATCCCCATCATCCCTGACCACTGGTCCTGTTAGATATAAATGATAGTAGCTATAGTCCCAAAACAGCTGGAGGGCCAAGTTTGGCCATCACTGCACTAGGTGGAAGAAAAAGCAGAGCAGAGAGAAAAGAAAGGGAGAGAAAGCAGTGGATATGTTTTGCTCTGGTCCTGCCTCCCACTAGCTTCAATGCCCAACTCCATGGCTGGCATGAGGTCATGGCCTTGTTGAGGACCCTGATGGAGATGGCAAGGGGGAGGAAAAGGCCATGAATCAGAGCCCTCCTGCCTCCTCTGGAAGTCTCTGCCAGATGGTGGGGGTTGTAGCAGTGGTTGTAGCATGAGTTCCAGAAGTTAATTATGCCTTGTTTAAAGAAATTCATTGTTTTTGCTGTTAAGTTCTAAAACTACAGCTAATAGGTTGGGTGGTCCCCATTTCTAGTACAAAGACAGGTAGAGAAGTCTAGTTAATTTAGCTCATGAGTCAAAATCCCTTGTGCTTGATCTGGACACTGTAGTTAGTGCAGAATGCTGCAACACGGTTACTGCTGACAGGAGTTAAATTCTGTCAGCATATAAATTTCTGCTCAGAGATCAGAAATTTTTGCTAGCAGGCCAAGTTTGAGGTGGTCCTATTAGTACATAAAGCCCCTAACAACTTGGGACCAATTTCCTTTCCTTGCCTCATATATGTCCTCTTGACCTCTTCAATCTATGGAAATGGCACTCTTACAGGGGACACACAAAGCTTGCTCCACATTTGTAAGAAATTGGGTTTTTGTGTGCTTGTGTGGCAGCACTTACACTCTGTAAGCCCATGCTTGTTAACCTCTGGCAGGCACCCTTACTGTACAGGCAACTCCCCATTTACATGGAGGTTGTGTTCCAAGGAACGTACATGTCAGCAGGAGGTATGGAACCCTCCCCACCCCATTCCGCTCCTGCACCATCCCCTTTGGGTGTCAAAAACTAAGGGTGGGTGCTGAACGTGTGCAAATGGGAAGTTGCCTGTATTTGGTTTGGCACCTGCTTGAAATATTTTTGTTTATATAGGCCTAAACAGACATGTAGAATCTTGACATATGTTTTGTTTCTTTTTAACAATTATTCTTTTTAAATCGTTTTTTTTATATTTTTAAATACTTGGTTTTAATGCTAATTTTAATGTATTATTTTATATTTTTGTAAACCACTTAGAAGTTGTTGCTTTTTTTCTTACAATCAGACAGATTATAAAACTTGTTAGTTAAATAAATAAATAGACAGACAGACAGACATGTGTGATATTTGGGCTTCTGGGAAATACTGTACCATGACCAAGCACCTTTTTGCTTATTTCATTTTATAGTTTACCTTTTTATTAAATTTAACAAAAGTCCACTGGTGTAAGAGGAATAAACTACAAAGACTTACCATGTGTGAAAACCTGTACATTCAGAAAACAATCAAATGTAAATGATCCCTACCAGAAATTTAACTTCCAAGAGAAAAATGTTTTTGCTGTATTAGCTTAAGATATATGATCTTAGAGTTCAATGTGTGACGTATTTTTTTAATTAAATTATATTAATAATGGCCACCTCGGTTACACATGACTCTATAAAAGGTGTTCGATAAGAGTCTGGTATTGCTTTGTTAATTAATTTCCTGTGATAAAGCTTACAAATGGTGGCATTTTTCCATGGCATGTTGAACCTACATAATAGGCCATCATTCTAGCAAGACTGTGCAACTATTAACAACAAGGCTTGCTATGCTCACTGGGTTTCTGCTATTAAGATTTTTAATTTAACTATAAATAATATTGACAACACATATTGAGGAGGATCGAATTAAAATTCTACCCCAAAATAATAACCGTGGGCCGATTAAGAAATGGCATCCAGTTCAATCATTAAACCGGAATTGAATTTTAGAGGATATGGCTCCATGATTAGAAATACCTGAACTGGTTTTAATTGCTTTTTTAAGACTGTTGGAAAACTGTCCCCTCAGAATAAGTAGAACAGAAAATGATGCTAGGAATTCTCTGTGTTCCAAATCACTTATTCGCTGGCACAGCAAGTCTTTAGATTGGTCCATAAAAACTTCAATCTTCAAACCAGTATTTCTGGCGAGGAAGTGGTTTGCGGTTTTAATCTCACAGGTGTTCAGTGAAACTTCTGGCTGACTTTTTATTTGTGTGCCCTTGGATGTACATCTAGCTGCAGAATGCTGAACATGTCAGTGAATCTTAATATTCTCCTTAATGGGACATAAAAGCAGAAATAGTAAGTAAGGTTGTTTCTTGATCATTCAGAACAGACTCAGAGAGTCTCTAGCTGTTTAAGCTTAGCCAGCCAAAAAAATTTATACGTGCAGAAAGTTATGTGTGTTCTTCAGTCTAAAGTGCCATACAGAGCTGCCTTCTCTTTCTGTCTTGAAAGGAGATTTGGTGGGGCGTGAGAGACCAGGCAGGCAGAAAGAAATGGCTAGGACAAGGGGGAACTGGCTTTATGACATATCCCAATATTTGAGGGGAAGTGTCAATGTCCACTCAACTCACTGGTTGAGTGAACAGACTGCAGATGACCTATTCCTATTTTGGTTTCAATAGTAAGAGCCAGTGCTTTTTTTTTTCTAAAAAAAATGTTTAGGGGTACTCTCATTTTCCTACTGATATTGAAATACTGCCCCTCAATGAGGCCAAACTCAGACTCACTAAATGTTTAGGGGTATGCGTACCCCTGTGCACCCCCAGAAAAAAAACAATGGTAAGAGCAACTATGTTTATGATTGCAGCAATTTTTGCTGGCATATAACTCACATTCTAACTGACTTCTGCAGAATTATATGAGGTTCTCCCACCCAAGGATGAGATCTGTTGCACAAGCTTGTGCTGCAGCGCAGCTGGCTGAAATGGATAACATCTGAACAATGCAAATACCTTATTTTGTTTTGCTTAATTTGCGTCCTTTTCATGAGGTCTGGGCACCTCCCATAAGATAGAAAAATAGATCCATAGAATTCTAGTAGGCACTCGTTCAATTTACATTTGGATTCATCAAATGCTAGATTAGAAGGTTTCCAGCAGGCAAATATCATGTAAGAGCATCAACTGCCAGAGCTTTGCCAAAAGCAGTAAAATGTCATCACTACAGTCAAGAACACCAGAATTGTGCTGAAATAGCCTTCAAATTGTTGTTGTTTTCAACATTTCAGCAGCTGCATACTTTCCAAGCATTAGTATCATCTGTTTATGTTAGAGCTGAATTGAATGTTCCACTGTGAATGTTTTATGGGAACTCTGAGGAGTCTTTGGAGGGCAAAAGGAGAAAACATTTTGCTGAGCCACCCCCTTCCCAAAGCCTAGCTGGCAGCTTTGGGAAGGAGATGGGAGGGCTCTAGAACCCAGCTAGAGCCCCTTGTACCTCCTTCCCAAAGCCCAGGATCTCACTGCCTTTCGGAAGTCAGCACAAGGGCTGGAGACGTGTCAAATTCTGGCCTTGCACAGGGTATAAAATTACCAAGGTCTGCCCCTACAGAGGGCAATATTTTGTTTTGGCCTTTTTATCATAAAAGCAGCAGCAT
This sequence comes from Podarcis tiliguerta, assembly GCF_965153285.1. Classification (NCBI taxonomy): domain Eukaryota; kingdom Metazoa; phylum Chordata; class Lepidosauria; order Squamata; family Lacertidae; genus Podarcis; species Podarcis tiliguerta. The sequence continues at coordinate 43,993,219 of NC_139537.1, read as the reverse complement.
CAATAGAAACGTTTGCTTATTTTTTGTTTTTGTAAAACTTTTTTGCTACTGTGGTGGTAGTGGTGTTCTGCTGCAAAAATTACACGGTGGCCAAGGAGACTGCTTTGATCCCTCCTCCTCCTGCCCTGCCAAATTTACCAAGAAGACCCTATACTTGCACTAATGACATTCCCTGTCGCAAAATGTGCCCAGAACAATGGGAGTTTTGAACACTGAGTTTTATTTATCATACCTATCTGTACACATCAGGTGAGGAAGGATGGAACACTGGAATAACAATGTCAGCTTTTGACACCACTGAAACTAGTCACTAAAAGCATAATAATAAAAACATTCATGCCTCAGAAAGACTAGATAAAAACACATCAGTCTTCAGTATGTTTACAGTTCCACCTGCCTTTTCTTCAAATATATAATTTTAGATGAATGGTGTATGATATACCCAGCTCCACACACTTCAAACAAACAAAAGAGCTCTGAAATCAATGGACAAAGTGATGGAGTATTATTCTCTAGGGTAATCGTTACTTTTAAAAGGGTTTATTGCTTTTATGGTTTTTCTGTCCCTTCGCCAAGTAACTGGGTGGATTAGTTTCCTACCCAGTTTGCAATCTGTCACACTGAAACTTGTTATATTTTCCCCTTATTGTTCCAGGTCCTGTGGTATTAATCCACTGTCATTAAGCTTAATGTCATTAAGCTTTAACATTATCAATATCCCCACATTTTTTTATAATTGGAAATGTAACCTATCATTTCTGTATAGCACATAATGGATCACAGCACATAACAGGTAAACCACCAAATGGAACCTCTAAGCTAATGTGCTGTTTCAGGTACATGGATATATTATTTTTCTCCGGATGGTCTGGATGCATACCTGTTTAGGCTCTGAGTATGAGAGAGCTGAGCACTCATACTTCCTAAAAAAATAAGAAAGAAGTTTGTGGAAGGCAACATCTAATATACTTTTGCCTGGAACTTTTTTTCAGTTTTTTTAATACAGTACCGTATATCTGAAATTTTAGTTATTTCCTGTGGACTCTTACAAATCATATTGTTTCACAAAGAATGCAGCATTACTCTGGCCCATATAACAGAGTAACAAAGATGCTTTCCTTTTCAGGTCAATTATATTGATCGCATGACATTTCCAAAAGTAACTCCTCAATTATAATAAGTAAGACTCTCTGCCTGCTGTCTAAAATTTAGGAAAGGCATGCAGCAAGGCAAGTCTCCTGGATTTATGTCATTGTTAATTCATTTTTTAAAATCTAAAACGACCAGGAATCTATATTGCATTTCACTTTGCATTAACTTTTCCACTGATGTGCTGTTTCATTTTTTTCAAATTGATTTTTCTCTAAAAATAACTGTTGATCTGAAGTTTCTTTCAGTTGAGAACAGAGTGACCACTTTGAATTTATTTCTATAATCCCCATTCATTTTCAACTTTATTTTTATGTTTTATAATGCCCTTCAGTGAGACTACCTATTGATATGTTTTTTCTACTTCCATTTACTAAATTGTGGAGCATATCAGTACTTATTAAAGTACTAAAAGTTTTCACAGGGGGCGGAACAATATGATGCACCAGGTGAAAACATTCCTCTTCTCCCAGGCCTTAGGCTAAGTTAACAATCTGTGTGTGTGTGTGTGTGTTGAGGGTGTTATTATTTTGCTTGTTGTTATGTTATGCATTAAAAGGGACGCGGGTGGCGCTGTGAGTTAAACCACAGAGCCTAGGACTTGCCAATCAGAAGGTCGGCGGTTCGAATCCCCACAATGGGGTGAGCTCCTGTTGCTCGGTTCCAGCTCCTGCCAACCTAACAGTTCCAAAGCACGTCAATGTGCAAGTAGATAAATAGGTACTACTCCGGCGGGAAGGTAAACAGCGTTTCCGTGCGTTGCTCTGGTTCGCCAGAAGCAGCTTAGTCATGCTGGCCACATGACCCGGAAGCTGTACGCCAGCTCCCTCAGCCAGTAAAGCGAGATGAGCGCCGCAAGCCCAGAGTTGGTCACGACTGGACCTAACGGTCAGGGGTCCCTTTACCTTTACTTATGCTATGCATTTCTTATGTTTTTATACTGTAAACTGCCCTGTGATCCTTGGATGATGGGCAGTATATAAATTTCATATATACATATAAGCATACTGAGGCAGACCATGTAGGCCAGTAGCATGTTACTGTGACTACTGTATCTTTCCAGGCTTCCAGACATAGGCTTTTCCTAGTCCTCCTCTCTGAGATCCTTTTGACTAGTGATGGCATAGAAAACCTACTATCTTCTTCATGGAACCTAAGATTTCCATGGGGCCTTTCGGCACTAACTTTTTATAATGGCATTGTTGCTGGGGGCTTTAACTTTTGTGGCATGCTACCACATGACGTAGTTATTTATTCAGCTGCTATTCATCTAACTTACCAATCCTTTCAAATGGATGTGCTTCCAAAAATCCCCTTTATTTTAGGCACACTGAGGAAAGAGGAAATGGTATTTGTGATGACTCAAAAATTGCTGAATGGTGGGGGGACTTGGTGCATTACAGAGCTCAACAATTGCTGCATGAAACAGCCTTCCAAGCCTTTTCCTCTACAACACTGAAGGTCAAGTATGGCAGTAGATGAGATATCAGAGAGAGAAAGAAATGTCACTCATTACCACTATCCATCTTTTACTTGCATTATTAATTTTGTGCTCAATTATTTCACCATTAAATAATTGCCTAACTTGGCCTTGTATGGTGAGGTTCAGTTTACTTTATTTAATTTTCAGCAGGGGATACAAATCTGAGAAGAGCTGGGACCATCAAACTAGCCTGTGAATCTTTGCCAAAGGGATCATATTATTGCTTCTGTACAGAAAGTTTTTTAGCATTAGTAACTGGAAACTACCCTATTAGCATGAGCTACTGCAGCTGTGAAACACTGCCAGAGTCTGGTAACACGATTATGGATGGATGGGCGCTGCTATGAAATAAGCCAGTGCCTCCTTGCTATCACTTACAAAGGTATTATTTTTATGCAGGTTTCACATGTCAAGTCTGGAAAAACTCAAGTTGTCCTGTTAAAGTAAATAAAAGAAGTATATTTAATACATTCTTTTACCACTCTAAGATTATTCTTTTACATTTTCTGCTTTTCTTTCAGTTGATCGTTACTAATCCCATGTGATTTTTTTTCTTTTTTAAATGGTTCTAGGTCAAATGCATTGTAAAACAAGACAGAGCTCTCCATGGCAAAGTCTTTGTAACAGAACACTGTGATTAAAACATACTGCATTGAAGGCAAATAAAATACCTCCTGCATCTTTCCTTCACCACTACCATCACCACCCACTTTCATACTGGGCCATGGTCACTTTGCACCCCTTGCTTTTTATCATTCTGAAAACCATATAAAATACCATGCAGAGGAAAGGAGACCAAAACTATATTAAAAGTCTAAACACAATATTCAAAACTCAAGCACCTCAAGACTTTGTGGCCAGCATAACAATCTTAGAACTATCTCAGCATGTCATTATGTGCCTCAGGACCTAGGGGGCCGTCTTTCTCCTCATGAACCCACCTGGACCCTGTATTTGTCATCTGAAGCCCTTCTCTGTGTGCTTCCTTCAAGGGAGGAATGGAGGATGGCAACATAGTTGGTGGCTCCCTGGTTGTAGAATGCTTTCCTCAGGGAAATATGCCTGACACCATCATTATCAGCTTTTAGACAAACACATTTCTGGCATTTGGAATCGTATGGTATTATGTTTCCATGGTCTGTTTTGGTACTCATCTTTTAGTAGGGTGGGATATGATTAGTCATTTCTATACTATGAGACATTCTCTGTAGCAAGCAATGAATAGATTTAAATAAAAATACTAGCAATAATAGTTGGTGTCCTATTGATGGGAAACAATTAACTTCACATGTTCAAGACAGGATTCATTTTCTGAATTGCATTTTTTTGTGATTAATAAATCTAACCCAAATGTCTGATGAGCTGAGCTCCTATTTTAAAAAAATTAAACATGATAGATACTAATTTCTGTGCTTGCAAGGATAATGAATACCATGAACCCTGCGTTGAAGCAGTAGTCAAGGGAGATTTTACAGTCACTTTTCTGTCACTGACTGTGTATTATTACCATACTTCAGTTGTTCTTTCATTGCCTTAATTTTGTAATAAAAGGTTTTATATACTGGATTTGATTAGATCGTTTTGGTTTAGGATACCCCAGATATATCAAAGTATAAGTATAAGGTAAAACTGAAAATGATGATTTTGTGACTTTGAAAAGATTTGCTACATATTTCTCCAGTCTGTTGGCTATGTAGTTTTTTGTGTCTTTTCTCTTAATGTTTCACAGAAGTGGTGAGCTACTCATGCTGTAGCAGTATTATAAATGTATGAATACTTGATAAATATGAATTCTGGTTTAATTTATGAGTGGAAAGGCCAGTGTGGGACCTTGATATAAATGACACGTGAATAACCAAGGTCAAAAACCATATATATACTTTTCTGAGTAAAGCTTAAAATAATAACTCATTATTAGCCTAGTTAAAGGTCAGAATGAAAGTCAAGTGTTGAAAGAAGGAAATAAACAGTAAACTTAAGTGTTAACACAAAACTTGAAGCAATGAATAGGTCAGTGAGCATGTTCAGCATTTCATATGGCGTTAGAGTTTGTGTGCAGTTCTATGAAGTTCCATTAGTCCAGTTAAGAGCCATGTAGTGTTTGTTTAGTAAATATTAAAAAATCACATGTATCTGTATCTCTCTAATGCACTCAGAAACATGTCTATACAGCAATCAGGCCATGAGTATGTCTGGCCAATTTGATATTGAACTTTGTACTATCAACGAACCCTTTCTAAATTAACTTTTCTCTGGTAAAAATTCAGTAGTGAAAAACAAACCGTCTTTCAATAAAGTTCATAGTCTTCTCATTGAGGATCTCAGATTAGTCTACAAGGATCTGCAGTTTCCCAGAACTATTTGAAATCCACCTGTCTAGCTCAGTATTGTCCACTCTGTTGGAAGCTAACCATCTAGGATACCAGGCAGAGGTTTTCCCCAGCACTGTCAGCTATACACTTTTTTAAAAAATTAGGATCACCACAGACAGTCATGGGGACTTTTTACACACAAAGCATTTGCTGAACAACTGAGCTGTGGTTTTCCCAGGGTTTTTATTTTGAAAGCCTAACTATAAATACCCTTGAATAAATTTTTTGAGAGTAACTGAAAGAATTACAATTTTTTCCAGTTTTGTCATTGCTTTCAGAGATTGATTACTACCTGCTTACTCACCCCAAAATCAAGTGGGTCTATTGACCTGTTCAGGATGAACACATGAAAAATCACCATGAGTCTTCAGAGTGTTTCACCTATATAACTCAACTACATTCTTTTTTCAAGGGTCCGCTCCCCCTCCCTCTCCCATTGCTTCCCCTCCCCCAAGGAAAAAACAAAACAAAATATTACCATGTGAATATTTGGTGAAACCATCAGTAACAAAAGCTACAATGGGTCATGGTGTTTGACTTCGAGTCCAATTACACTGGCATGAAATTGTGTATGTGATTTGCCACTGAAAAGAGACTCATTGGGTCCTCTGCCACCACTGGAAATCTTCCTCTTCCCTAAGGCAAGTATTTTTTTATTTTTATTTTTTTGCCCTTGGGGAAAGGAACTGGCAGAGATAATGGAGAAGAGGAAAGAAGTTCTATTTCACATTTGGCCCTCTGTGAAAGGCAGCTGGACCCATCCAAAAAACCCTGAAGTCCATAAATTTGAGTAGGGAGTGTTTCACATTTTTAAAGCCCCCACATTTAATTCATCTGATCTCCTCGTGCATGGTGAATGACCACAAGAACTACTTGCCATTAGCACAATTCCATTCAAGCCCAAGTTAAATCATTAACATTTCAGTGATAGAATTAAGAACATGTATTCCACTTCCTGGCTGAAACATTTTGCCTAGATTTTGCCAAGGATCCATAAACTACATGGTGAACATACTCATATTTTTATATAGAAATAAGACAGATACCAAGAAGGGACATGGGTGGCGCTGTGGGTTAAACCACAGAGCCTAGGACTTGCCGATCAGAAGGTCAGCGGTTCGAATCCCCACGATGGGGTGAGCTCCCGTTGCTCAGTCCCTGCTCCTGCCAACCTAGCAGTTCAAAAGCATGTCAAAGTGCAAGTAGATAAATAGGTACCGCACTGGTGGGAAGACAAACTGCGTTTCCGTGTGCTGCTCTGGTTCGCCAGAAGTGGCTTAGTCATGCTGGCCACATGACCCGGAAGCTGTACGCCAGCTCCCTCGGCCAATAAAGCAAGATGAGCGCCGCAACCCCAAAATCGGCCACGACTGGACCTAATGGTCAGGGGGCCCTTTACCTTTACCTAAGACAGATACTATGTGGACATGTATCCACAGCACTGACCAAAGGAGGAATGACTACTGGGAGGAGCACAGAGAGAAGAAATGTCATTGTACCCCTGCATCAGCACAACGGAATGCTTTCATCTGCCCCAGCTACAACAATACATGTCTCTCCTGTATTGGGCTGTACAGCTGTAGCAGGAGCTGTTAACTCTCCAACAGTTTGACTTCACCCCCGATGGCTCACTCTTCCATTGTCCCCCAAGACAGATGAATGCCAACCATATCCTCTTTAATTGCTTCTGCTCTGTATAATTCTTTGGTATTTTTCTTTTCCTCAACCATTTCATTCTATGTTTCTACCCACCTCTATATCTGTCTTTGCAAGCGCGATGTGTGGTAATGATTTTGAATAAATCTGTATAAAATACAAATGAATTCAAGGATACAAACTCCATAACTCCCTAATGACATAATCCTTTTAGGTTAGACAACAAAGGCACCCTCCGTCTACTCCAGGGTTTCCATCACGACTGAGCTGAATCAGTGATAAATTAAGGCTGCCAAGTTTTCTGGGATATGAAACATTCAAAGAAGCTATGCAAAACTTGACAAGCAAGCATAGAAGCAAGCACTGTGAAAAATCACTCCTATCCTAGCATGTAGATGAGCCTGTAGTTCATAGCACTATGGGGAGGGGGAATAAACACATGGTAATGATATTTCTGTGAGTGAATGTACACAGAGCAAAGGCTGGTTTCTGTCAGAACGTTTTTGTTTATGTAATTCATAATCTTATAAACAAGCGTTGTGATCTAGCCAGGGGCAGCCAGTCTGAAAGGGCTTTCTGGACCTGGAATAGTTTCACCAGCAGCAGCACAAAAAACAGATGGGATGGGATTATCTACATCAACCCCAAAACTAGTCCCTAGAGGTGTAGCATTCGGCAGCACATCTATTACTCCTAAAATGCCCCCCTTCCCCGAATGTGTCTGTCAATAGATCAACACCACTCATAGCTGTCAACTTACAGATTTAAAAATAAGGGGCCAGCAGCCTTGAAAATAAGGGACCCACAGCCTCACCTGTTCCAGGCACTCCAGTCTTCCTGTCCTCCTGCAGTCTGGTCAAACTCACGCTGGTAGCTTCGAGAACACTGTCCAACCAACTTTGTAACCAGAGGTTCAGCTGAATAGAATCTGAATCACATGCACCACAAGGCCTATGCAGCCTCAACTTAAGATGGCTCCCCGGCCTGGCTTTGCACTGCAAAGTTTGCAGCAGCACGTGCAACAAAATGGCGTCCAGCATTCAAAACCCCCCTCAGCTTGCATTAACTAGCCACACACAAGGCATGCAAGCTCCACCCCCCAGTCGTTCTTAGACTTCTTATTGGGTGAGCAACACAGCCAAGCAACACAGTTGGAGCCTCCCTCCTCCCTGGCCGGCAGGGAGGGAGGGAGAGGAGCTGCTTCCTTTGAAATTTAAGGGACATCATTTAAGGGACATTTAAGGGACATCCATCAATAAGGGACAGCAGCAGGACATGGCCCTGGAATAAGGGGCTGTCCCTTCAAATAAGGGACACTTGACAGCTATGACACCACTGTATGTCCTGTTAATCAGTATTTTCTGCTAAAAATAATGTAATAATCAGCAGCTCCAGAAGACATTTTGTTAAACTCTTAACATAATTACAGTGGTACCTCAGGTTAAGTACTTAATTTGTTCCGGAGGTCCGTACTTAACCTGAAACTGTTCTTAACCTGAAGCACCACTTTAGCTAATGGGGCCTCCTGCTGCTGCCGCGCTGCCGGAGCACGATTTCTGTTCTCATCCTGAAGCAAAGTTCTTAACCTGAAGCACTATTTCTGGGTTAGTGGAGTCTGTAACCTGAGGTCCCACAGTATAGGAAATTTGGGTACCAACATTTTCATCACGTACATGATGAATTTGGACCAGGTTGTACTGTCACTGTAGGACAAAGTTCTGGGAAGAGTCTAATAGTAGGTAGCCCTCCCCACTCTCTTTTATGCAACTCTGTGGGATTATTGAATAGTTAAATAATAAGAGATTTCCCAGCAGAGTCATGGCACTAAAACAGATTTTAGGGCGAAGTCCTTTGTGACTCCAGGCACAAATGAAGTCCTGAATGGGAGGCAGTAATTCCTTACTTTTTTACATAGCTCACCTACCTAAAAAAATGCTTTGTCTCATTTGTGTCCTGCGCTCGATTTTTTTTCCTGGTGCTGCTACTGTTTGTGGGATTCCTTGGCATCAGTCAAACTGCTAAAACCTGTATAAGAGAACATAACATACATAAGTTGATATGTAGACATAAACACCTGAATAATTAAAATTGTCTTTCCAGTGTATACTTTTAAAATTGTATCTCCAATATATGTTGTGTAACACCATAGTCAACACACTTTTCTTTGATGCTGTTTAGTGGTGTCAAATATTCTAACACTGTTAAGCTTCTTGGACCCTAAAAACATGAATTTCCCAGTGGCGTTCATGAATCTTATATACATGACCAGCTGTCTCTATTTACGAGACCATTCCTAGCATGAAGGCAGAGGTCAAAATTAAATTTTCATACAGAGGTACACTATGCCCACATGGTAGTAAATTGACCTAATGTGATCATAAAATGCTTAAAGTGCTCGTATAAATCTTTAGATGCTCAAATTAATTTCAGGCTGCACTGCACACACTTGCATCTACCTATCTGCTGTGTACCTGGGTTTTTTTTAAAAAAATATTTCTTTCCATGACATAATAAATGCCACAAAATAACCCTGAAGCACCTAGCCAGCAGCATAAATCATGATATCTTTGTAAAAGGAAAGTATAATTACAGCAAAATAACAGTTCAAAACTGCTTACAATTTACTTCTTGCCTTTGACAAATAGTAGAGAAAATAATTGCCTAAAGACAAAGTATAACATTGATTTAGATGACTTGTTATACATATATTGTGTAAGCTGTGGAAACAGTGCTATTTTCAAAAGAAGCCATTCACAGTGCTGACACATTAATTTGTTCAAGTTTATAAGAGTGCCCATTTATAATTCTCCACTTTGTTCTTCTTCAGAATCCCTTTGAGATACCTCTGATGCTTCCCCCTCCTAAAGAATGCTACGTCTCATCAAGCCATATTTAAATGCTACTTACTATTTTTATCACATGTGCATTTAAATATCTTGCCTTTTTGATGAAAATATGGGAAAATTTGATTCATCAAACAATAACCTTAATTCCTGTTATCTAGCTACTGCTTCTTATGGTGGTTTTTTTAGTTGTTCTTTGTTTCTAGATCAAGCTACTTGCCCGCCAAATGCTTTGGACTGCATGAACTCCACACAGCACCATGATGCACTGCAGTCAGCATTTTAGTTATGTAATATCATGGCTGCTGAATGTTTCAGGAATTCGTTTATTATTATTGCTTATTTGCATAGCAGTCAACTGGACAATATCACAGCAACTGGAATAAACTTTAATTTCTATAAAGAAAGAAGCCTTTCCTTCCTCTAGTGGTACAAGTGGGCAGTATAAGACAGTAACAGTGTTCTGACAAAACATAACATCTACTTTCCTGACTGTATATTCTCAGTTCAAAAATTCATCACATAAAAGAAAGGACTTCTTCATATGCATATAATGCATAATTAACTTCTGGAATTCAGTGTCACAAAATATACTGGCACTGATGGCTTTAAAAATGGATTATATGAGCTCATGGATGAGTTCAAACCTATGCGATAGTTAAATGAACATTCCATCCTCTGATTCCAGAACTATCTAATTCAATAAATATGCCGTCAGGCTAGTACAACTGCTACTTTACCTAAGAAATGTTCTTTCATCCATTAGCAGTACTGTGGTGCCCCGCAAGACGAATGCCTCGCAAGACGGAAAACCCGCTAGACGAAAGGGTTTTCCGTTTTGGAGGTGCTTCGCAGGACGAATTTGCTATGGGCTTGCTTCGCAAGACGAAAATGTCTTGCGATTCCTGGGGTTTTTTCCCCGCTCCCTACCCCCTTTTTCTAAGGCACTAAGCTGCTAAAAGCCTTTTAGCAGCTAATCTGCTAATCCCTTAAGCCTTTAATAGCCGCTAATAGCCGCTAAACCGCTAATAGCGCTAATCCGCTAATGGGCTTGCTTCGCAAGACGAAAAAACCGCTAGACGAAGAGACTCACGGAACGGATTCTTTTCGTCTTGTGAGGCACCACTGTACAATACTCACACATATCTAGGTGAGCCTTGGCCAGCTCAGACATACACCATACAGATAATGGTCCTGACCCAGTGGTGCCTTGCAGATTCAAGGGTTCTAATGCTCACACAGAACTCCTCTTCTTGTAAGTGTACCTTTAAACAGAAGAAGTTACAGGAAGGCATGGGAACTAAGGTAGTTTGCCTTAACTATTGGCTTCGCCTAAACTCAAATCCCCCCGGTCTAATATACCTAGTGCTGCAAGATTGTCACAAGAGTACCTGGACTAAAATTGTCTATCAAAAACTTCACCACAACAGCTACTCAAAGCAAACCGTCTAATTTGTCAGCACCTAAATGATATTGGGCATCAGAACAACTTGGCCACAATAAGGAAATTTTGCCCATGGTATGACTATTTTCCACCTTCCCATTTCAACCCTCTGGCACTCTATCTGCATAATCTAGCAATTCTAAAATATAGACGTGCTTTTACTCTTGCAAGATTGAATGTATTGCTCTCGGCTGTACTTGAAGGACAATTCCAACAGATTCCACATGAAAAATGCTTATGTCCCTGTGGAGATGGAAGTACCAAATCGGTGGCGCAAGGCCTTCTGGCTTGCACTTTTTATAAAGACTTGAGGAATGAGATTATCACCCCTCTTTTATTGTCCATTCTGGGTCACCCAACCACTGCCACAGTGTCATTTCTCTTGGCAGATCAAGATGAGCAGGTGACAGCAAACGTTCCAAGGTTTTTAGCTGGGATTCAAAACCCTAAAATGTATTGTGGTTTTATTGCTATGGCTGATGGCTGGCGCAAATAAAGATTCATTCATTCATTCATTCAAGATGGTTTGGCCAAAGGCTTCATGGAAAACATGGATTCTAACAAGGATTAGGAAGGAAGGAAAAGAGGTGAAAAAGGAGTCTATAGAAGTGAAGAGGGAAACCTGCATGCACAGGATCACCACGTCCACACTGAAGCCAACAAAGAGCTATGGTTTGGGATAATGCAGTAAATTTACTAAAGGTACAGTGGTACCTCGATTTTCAAACGTAATCCGTTCCAGAACACTCATTATGGAAGCCTCAAAATGGAAAACTCAATACAGAAGCCATGTTTCTGGTTTGACTTCCGAGGCGCGTTTGAAAACCGAAGCATTTACTTCCAGGTTAACGGCGTCCGAAGACCGAAATGTTCAGCAACAGAGATGTTCAAAAACTGAGGTACCACTGTATTTTGGTATTTTCCACTTTCTCCGTTATGGCTAAACCTAATATAAAAATATAATACTATTAAATAGTCATAACCAAAGGATTCATTTTACACACACACACACACACACACACACATATACAGGGGGGGGGGGGTAAATGAGTTGAGGAATCATAATCTCAATTTTAATTAGACAAAAAAATTGTAAGTTGCAAAATACCTCATTATTCCAGTGGGATATTGCACCTGCTGTTGCTACCATTATGAAGGCAGTGGGGCAGGCAGGGAGTGGGGGTAGAACTGGTGATGAAAGGAAGGAGGGAAATCTATGTGAGGTATGAGTTTATTCTATATATTTTTTGAAAGATTGTCAGTCGTCAATGCAGAATATTTTTCAAACTTTTGCTGTGAGTTAAATGTTATTTGCTCAATAAATCAGCATTTCCATGTTGTCTTTCCTTACAAACATTTCACTACATATTTATTTACCTATTCTGTCTAATTCTTTGGACCTGTCTAGGTGTATGCAGATCTTTTGGCGAATGCATGAGATGCCAAGAGGAAGAGTTGGTTGTAAAGCAGCATTTTCTCAAATGTACACACTCTAATACTCTGTTCCAGCCTCTGCTGTTGCTGAGGGAGAAGCACACCACTGCTGCTCTGCTGCTACCCTCTCTCTCCCTTCCCAGTCATACCTCTCCTTGATGCAACTGAGTGGGGAACTGTATCAGATGGCTAGCCATAGCACTGCATCACATTCAAGCCATTTGTGTTTACTTACTGCATCACGTCCAACCCATTTGTGTTTACAGCCTTGATGCACCAAGAAGGCCCACATCAGCTATCTCAAACTCCTCATAGACATTCATTTTGGAGAATTAACACACTGTAGTTAGTGCATTACAGCCCGTTTTAATGTGGCATTGTAGAATGTTATACTTAATGAGCACTTCCTGCTGTAATGGCATAATGGTGACTCTCATCGCTTTGGAATAGTAATCTAATGTCAGCACAGATGACAAGGCACTCATGAGTCTATGCATATGGCATAGACAAATTAGCAGAGCTAGGTCACTAGATCATCAACATGTACAAGAGTATATGTACTGTGTCACAATGGAAAGGGGAAATGGACGTACTAGCTCCTTGTTAGCTTCTGCAAACTACTAAATCCATTGTGTGCACACACCTTTTAGGCATATAGACCAAGAATTTCAGGATTCATCAACAGGAACCATTAAGAATTAGGGCAGCTCTGCAATACCACATCCTTTCTTGTGCATAAGCACACCCAGAATGCCATGTCTGGGTGTCAGATGCTAGACTCTAATGAAATCTTTTGAATACTCTTATATTCCTATAGTTTTAAACAGTGCATTTTTCTGGGGGTATGCAGGGGTACACATACCCCAAAGCATTTTGTGAATCTAAGTTTGGCCTCATTAAGGGGCAGTATTTCAACATGGGTAGGAAAATAAGAGTACCCCTAAACATTTTTAAAGAAAAAAGCACTGGTTTTAAACGAATATGATATGTATGTTTGTGCATGACAAATAGTCATGGCATAGGCTCCTAGCTTGCACTTGATTTTGCAAAATAAAAAAATTCCTTCCAGTAGCACCTTAGAGACCAACTAAGCTTGTTATTGGTATGAGCTTTCGTGTGCATGCACACTTCTTCAGATACCTGATTTTGCAGGTCATGGGAGTTAACATGGATTCAAAGTATTGGGGATTTTGTTGTAGATACCAGTATAAATACTGGTGAATCTTGACTCAGAAGTGATATAGCAGAGGCACCTCTCAGGGTGTTCAGTAGTTCATTTATACTATTGTAAAGGAACATTTGGCTTCCTTGACTACACTCCTAACAGAATCATGATCTATGAATAATGTTTTCTTTTCAGTAACATGAAAAGAGCAGGTATAGCATAGTAAAAAAGAACTGTGAACAGCAGAACCATGACCAAGCCATTCCCTGTGTCTGCTGAACAGCCTCACTCTTGAAAGAACAATTTTGCAGCCTGCCAGCGAGCTTTTGCCAGAGTATGTCTGACGAACCAAGAAACACATTCTCTGACATGTAAAAAATTATTGATTCTGCCAGTATACTCAATCAATTTCAGCACGCAAGACAGACCACAAGATTCAGTACATACATGGAGGAACCACGAAGACTCTTCCTTTTGGATATAATGCAATTAAAATGATTTTATGCATAGTTAAAATGTTTGCTTATACAGAAATGTGAAATGCATGCTAAGAAATAATATAAAAGCTTTATTAAAACTGAAACATATTGCTAGACAAGGTGGCATTTCTATTTTCTTGAACAATAGAAAAACTGTGTATATCTAAATGTGACTTAAGTGCTTTGAGAAATTGCTTTTAAAACAAACAGTGTATTGATATATTTTCCTGTCAACTGAAATGGAATCAATTGTAACTTTGCTGATAGGGAGGCATTGTGGTACAACCGTTCCTTTTTTAAAAAAGGTTTTAAAATACAAAAGCCATTCATAAATATGAAACGGTTATGACTATGTTAGTCTCTTGACCTAACACACTAATAGTCATATATTAGATTGTTCCAATGCTTTAATGAACATATAATTTTACATTTGAGTAGGGATGGAACAGAAATTCATTTGTTTGCATTTTTATGTGGATCTACCTAATCTGCACTTCTCAAAACAATACATGTACAGAAATGCAGGTAATCATTGCAAATTAACATTTTTCTGAATTTTGTGATGCAGTTTTACAATCCAAATGTATGTACGAAAATGCAATGTGCACAAGCACCAGCCCAGCTGGAGCATTTGATGAGCATGGAATGAGAGGCCCCTTTTTCATGCCACTTCCCTGTGGCCAGTGTGAGCTTTCTGTTTGCAAGCTCAATTCAGAGGAGAAATGTGGCAGAAAAAAATAAGGGTACTGAGTCAAAGTACTGCTCATGAGACAATTATTAGCTATAGACAAACTTTCATCACAATAACCAGGTCCACCAGAGCCCAGGCAGACAATGGGTTCCTCTTCTAATATCCAATACTCCCACAAGATTAAAATCCCAGAATACTGTGCATTAAATAAAAAAGTTGTAAAAAGGCTATTCCTGTGTAAAGGTAAAGGGTAAAGGGACCCCTGACCATTAGGGCCAGTCGCGGACAACTCTGGGGTTGCGGCGCTCATCTCGCTTTATTGGCCGAGGGTGTGTTCATCTCTAAAATACCAAGGAGAGAAATAGAGAGATCAAGTATCAGGGCAGGTAACAACAGAAAAGAAGGGTGTGAGGCAGGCCAGAAAAAAACCCCAAGTGCAGGCCTTTTGAAGAAAGGCATGTTTCCTCTGTGGAGGGATTTGTAAACTTAGCCACTGTCTAAAGGAGTTGATGCAGTTCCTGCTCACTGTGGCCTTGGGCAGATTTTGGGTCAGTGGTAGAAAGAAGGGCAACTGGTGCAAGCTAAAAGAGGGAGCTCTCAAAAGCAGTGCTGGGACTCTTGTGCAAATAGATGAATTGTACAGCTTAAATCTCACCATCCATTACCTTTTACTATGCACAGATTGTAAAATTGGGACAGGCTTATCAACTCCTGAGAGGCATCAAGACCTGACTCCAATTGCTAGCTATTCTGCCAGCAGCAACTCATCAAGACTTAGCTGTGTTGCAACAGAAAACTGTCCTGAAAAGAAGGCACCCACTATGCTAGATTCCCAGGAAATGGGTGCTCAAAATAACATGGAAGCTCCCATTGCTAAGCCTTCTGGAGACCTGGAACAAAGGAGGGAAACACAGGGTTCTTCTTTATGCAGCTAGACTAGGTTCCTGACAAGGGTCAGAGGATCCAAGGAGCAATGAAGAAATACTATGACAAAACAGAGCTGTAGATCAGTTACAAGCCCCAACACGAAAAGGACTCTGAATTGTCAATCTCCATAGACATATCAGTTGCTTCCTTATCCCAAATCCCTCCTACATCACCCACAAAAACTTGTCAGCTGCTCTTCACTGTGCAGGGTCCTCAACATTATTGTGCTTGGATCACATACAGTCCATGGAATTCTTTGGTTGCAGACCCATGGAATGGACCAAGCCTTTGATGTAGGCACAGCTAGGAGGCAGGAAGCTATCAGGTTCTGGGTCTGCATTTTCATTATTGTCCATCTGGTCTCTAGGACCATCCCAATTGATGTGGAAATGGGTGACTCTGAGGTTGGATGCCAGGATATTCCTCTGTAGCTGGGAGAAGTCTGGCTTGAGGGTGGGTTTTCTCTTAGCTCAGGATCCATATATTCATTGTTGACACAGTATCCAATGCAGATGAATTCTTGGCCCAGAAAGGTACAAGTAATAAGTATTGCTGTAACTCCCACAGCATCACTTTCAGGGATTAGATCAGGGTTGGGGGCATTGGCTTCAAACACAAACATATGCTTCCCAGCTGGAACAGGTCCCACCAGCACTGAGTCAAGAACTTGGTCATATTCCTCACTCTCTGCAGAGCCCACATAGATGATCTTCCACTCCAAATTGTGAGGCAACGCGTCCCCGCACTAAAATTGCATCTGGAAGCAGAGCGGGTGGCCAGGTTCTCCAGCAACGAAACTCCCAGGACAGACACCTGCGCCATGACAGATCTCTTCTCCCCCCCCCCCCACCCGACTGCCTGCTTCCTTCTCCCTCCATAGGGAAGGTTTTTAAAATGTTTAATTATGTTTTTATATATGTTGGAAGCTGCCCAAAGTGTATAAACAGTAAAATTATCATTATGGAATGTGACGTCCCTGTTTTCATTGGAGAGATGTTGGAGGGTATGTAACTCATAACATTTACTGGCTTACTGGCTGGAGAAGCAGGAGGGTGATGGGTGAGACTACAGCCACAGGACTTTTCTCAATTTGGGCACAACCCGCCATTAGTGTGGAAAGAAAAACTCTGCACATTCTAATGACAGTGACATGTGACCAAAAGTGCAAACAATCAGCTACCAACCTACGCTTTAAAATGTTGGATCAAACAGCAACTACACCACTGTAAGTGGTAAGTGCAGAAAGGCCCCAATCAGGGCTTTTTTCCCAGCAGGAACTTGCCGGGACTCAGTTCTGGCACCTCTCAGATGGGCACCACTGCCATTATAAGAGAACAAGGGAGGGTTCATGGCGAGTTCCGGCACCTCTTTTTCTAGAAAAATAGCATTGGCCCTAATATACAAAACTGCAGTATATTACAAAGGAACATAGCTCGGTAACAGAGCACCAACCACAATCAGAAGGTCCCAGGTTCAGTTCCCAGCATCTCTAGAAATCACTCCTACCTGAAAGCTTGGAGAGTTGCTGCTGATCAATACTGAACCAGATCGACCAATGGCCTGATTTGATATGAGACAACTTCTTCTGTTAGGAAAATATGCTTGCAAAATTGTGGATATTTGGAGAAATCCACAGTAAAATGCTGAAAAATTAATTTGAGGACTTTAAAAATAAAAGCAATCTGATGCACGAAAATGATAAATCTAACTTAATTGGAAAAATGTTCAACTGATATTGACAGATTTGTCTGTTCCTAATGTTGAGGAAGCATTAACTATTAAAAATTGTAACATCTTCATACTATGAGCCATATATACCGGTAATTTTTTTAGAAACAGTAGAGAAATGTATTCAGGCCCTACATTTAGAAAACAGATCCCAAAGCTTATGTACATTGTGAAATCGGGATAAAGGTTTACATCTAATGCAAAACAATGCTCATTTGTAGTCAAACCCACAATTTAGAGACTTAGGAAAAATAGATTAGATGTATTTAAAATAAACATCAATGTTATTTTATTTTAAGGAATTGTATGGCTTTGTAGGCCTCTTGCCCCAAGGTGCTAGTCCAGTATTTTCAAACATTCCTTAGGATATATTTCATCAAATCCTAGAGTCCTGCAAATCCTTTGGAAATCCTTTAGAGGATGTAGTTATTTATTTCTTTGAGAAATATCATAACTTCTGGAATCAAACCCTAAGAGCTTTCTGTTCAGAAACCAGAGAATATTTGGAGAAGATATTTTGTAAATCTGCAGGGTCTGGATGCACAAATATATAAGCAATGGTCCCATCTTTCATATATCTTCAACCCTGCCCAGTCTTAGTGCTGAGGACATACGTGGATGGTGATCCTTTCTTTTATACCCCAGAGCATTCTTCTGTATTGTAGCAAAAGCTAGAGTTGGTCCACCTGATGTTGACTATGCTAAGTCCTTCCTCTTCAGTCCAGTTCCTCAGTGGCTGGGAGAAGAGATATGCTAGACCTTCAGTACCAGGGAGATTTTTTAAATCCTCAATTTTCTTTTTTACACTGTATATTAAATTGAAAGTCTCTTGTCAACACAAAATGGAACATTTTATATTCTCATTAAAGAAAATAAATTAATAAACATAGTCATGCTTTGAGTACACATTAGTTCTAAAGAGTATGACCTAGTCTGTATCCAGCCTGGTTCCTTCTGAACATTTCTGATTTACTGCTCCTTTCTGAATACAGTTAAAAGTATTCATTCACCCCCCAAAGTGTGAGGCATAACATATCATATGCTACAAAAGTCAGAGACTTTGTCAGCATCATGCTTTCCCCAGAACCTTTAAGTGTGTTTTCACCCTGGAGGTTTGAACAAAACTTTGGAGCTTTTGTGCCACATATAAATGTTGTCGATAAAACACATAGGAATCTTAAACTAATGTAGATTGTAGCCAGTACAGTTTTTCCATTTGCATTGTTTCACAGGCTTCACATGACATCCAATTACATTTTTTGTAACATTACATTTCATAATCATTCCATTTATTTATTTTATTTGTTTATTAAATTTATATGCCACCCTTTATCCAGGGATCACAGGGCAGTTTACAGTATAAAAACACTAAGATAAATACATTTATTTGGAAAATGAAATAGCATTAATGTAATCTGTGTGCAGATTGCTGAACTAAAGGATGGTACAGCAGTGTTAAATTTGAATGTTAAAAACTACAAGTGCTTTTGAAAGTTTTCTCTAATGCAGCACAGATTGCCAATGCATTAAAGGTGATACTAGGGATATCTAAGATATTCAAATTACTCAAAATACAATAAGACAAGTGAAAAAAATGGGATTAATTTGAATTAGTTGGTGAAACTCACCTGATAAATGTGCCCTGATTACCATGGGGACATTTAGTCCCTGTCATTTTCTGTTGTTCTGGCTCGAATCCTTTTCAAGTGCAGTCAGACACGGAGCAACAGAATAATTTTTTTTCCATAAGCCACTGAAGCCAGTAGGAGTGTGAGCAACTTTGATATGAGTGGGGAAAGGCTCAGTGACTGCTAAGCTCGAACAGCCTGATAAGAATATTAAATCTAACATTTATCCCCAATGAGTGTCTGATGAGCCATACCTTGCTCTGCTGACAGAGTTCACTAAAAACACATTATGATAATCACTGCAGTGTTCTAGCAAAAGCTGAGGGACCAGATCACAACAAAAGGGACGACCCCATTATGTTGTTCACCAGGCAAGTACATTATTAGAATGAAAGCTTTTTGCCTATTTACAAACAAGTCATTAGAATTGGTAATCATCATTCCAACAAATGTTCATTGAAGAAAAATTAGTATTTTCCTTTCTCCACATCACTGATTCCCACTAGATTCTTCCCATTACTGTTAAGCAGTAACTGGTTATGAATACAATCTAGTCCTTTGAATACTTGGATTATATTTCCTGATTAAAATTACTCATTGCCTTGTTTCAGTTCAGTATTCATGTCACAGCATTAACATTCTGATATGAAATCATAATGTGGCCTTGGGATTTTATTTGGGGTTTTTTGGTTTGTTTCATTTCTATCTGCGGGAAAGGAAATAGGCTAGGTCACATCAGAGCCCATTTAGATTAATTATAATGACTCACTGATATGTGCCATGTTTATACAGTTGGGATTCAACACTCCTGGGACATGTTTCATTTGGTTCTCCCTGCTATGTAGGTAGAGGTGAATAAAAATAACAGCTCCTTTCCAGAGAATGGCAAAGGCTTATTGGCATAAGGAATTCAAGTAAGAAAGAACAGAACTTGACTTCACCTTTTCAGACAGATTGAGATCACGACTACCTGGACCAACTTAAATTCTAACAACTAGTTATGTGCTGGGTTAGCTCAACCTCCTAGTTTTTCAACAGTGGTGTTTACATAAATTAACATACAGTATGAGCAATAATGCAGCCTCAGGACTGGAAATATATTTAACAGCCAGCATCTTTTAGAAGAAAATTATTTCAGATTCTAGATTTTAGCAGCAAATCATTAGCCTTTTGCAAGGGAAGCAATTTGGATTTTAGATATCTAGAGCCTAAGCTATGTAGGACGAAATTGACAGTGAAATAAAATATCTAAAATCTACTCAACATCATTTTTTACATACATACATACAAAGTAATTTAGAAATCTATATATTTTGCTTCTGTTCTTTCTGAAATATATTCTGACAACCCTGGCTTCTGCAAGCCACTCTGTAGTTTTAGCCTAGTGGAATGATTGCAGTCCCCCAAATGCAGCATGGTGGGATAGGGCAGTTTCTGCTACTCCTAACTCCCCCCCCCCCCCCCGCTGATTGTGTTCATTCAGTTTCTCCTTGTGCTGAATAGCCTTTTCCATATATACAGTTGGTGCATGCTACCTCAATTATTACATCAGTCCAATATCTCTACTACCTAAAGCAGCCAGCATTAAATGTTGAAACACCACAGCCTCCTGAATCATTGTATGGAATGTCTCTCTATTCTTTTATTTGAGTTTGGATCAGGCCCAGGTAGGATGGAGCATGCAATGCAAATATCGTCTTGCTGCACCACTACAGAACTCATTACTCATGCATTATGCATTCAGGCATTATGTCAGCTCAGAGAATGGAAATTCAACAGAGAGACCATTTTTCTTTCCGGTGTTTTCTGTTCCTTTTATTCAATACCATCAATACATTTCTCCTTTTTGGCTCGTTGCCTTTTAGCCAAAAGGCTAAACCTTCTGTCCTTTCTCCTTTCTTCGACTACCTTGCAATGGATGCCTAATGACATATGCTTGCTTTTATAGCTAATAGTTTATACGGGGAGCAATAGGTTTGACTTCTCAACCCTTTTGCTGAATTCTTAGTATGCCTCAGTCATCACAATTAAATGTCTGAAGCGAGGGGGGGGGGGATACCCTGCCACACTGGAGACTGAAAACAAGCAACTGCCTACCAAAAAGCAAAAGGTACATGTCTCATGGACAATCTCTGACACACAACCACCTTGCTTCTACAGGGAAATCACAGGTTGTAGATATTGAGATGAAATGTGGTATAAACAATAGAAATTTCTGATTTTTTTTCTTCAAGGGCAAAAAAGAGAAACTTTGTCCCTACAGGAAAGGTTCTCCTTAGTACTGTTTCTTCAGTCTTTCACAAGGAGTATTATTTTAATATGGTGGTGGCAGTATATTATGCCCCAGCCATTTCTCATAAGAGTGCTACATTGAAGACATTAGATGAGCATGCCAAAGCAGTTGACAATGTGCCTACTCTTTCTGCTACTGTAATAGTGTGACAAAGGACAAAATCTGTGCACCTTATACCTTGTGGTAGGATGCTTCAGCACGATCCAAAGAAACCAGGGTATGAACTGTGGTGCATAGTTAATTTGCAAATGAAATCCCCAACTGCAAGTGATGAGAAAGACCTGTGATTGGATTTTCCAATGCTTTCACTTTCAGTAAAAGGAGCCTCCCCCTACCTCTCATTTTAGATCTGGTGCTTACTTACATAATTAAGAAGACTTGTAAATGTTTTTGAATTAACAGTGTGCAGTTCACTTGAACTGTTTTTCCTAATTAACTTGCTTGGTTGCACATGATTTGAATAATGAAGTTTAAGCCTTCCACTCCACCCCTCAGTCCCATTTCTCCAACTTAAATCTCTCTGTCCCCAACATTGGTATTAGCTGTGGAGCGAGGGGTGGCGGCAGAGAGACAGGTATGCCATGGGTACTAACATTTCCTCCCCTCCAACTAAAATCCCTCATCTGGAACGTTTATGTGAGACAGAACTGGGGTTAACTAGCACAATTTTATTAACATATCAAAGATCTGAGAGTGAAATCAAGCTAGGAAACTGCAGGCAGCCTAAGATGGTGAAGGTATGAGGGAAACCTCCTGGCCCTTTACCTGACACCATCCCAGATCAGGGCACAAGGTCTGATGATTGTCTGATTTGGTATCATTCATTGCCTTCTTACTTTAATAAATAATTATTATTATTATTATTATTATTATTATTATTATTATTATTTATACCCCGCCCATCTGGCTGGGCTTCCCAGCCACTCTTAAGCCAATATATGGGCAGTTTGGGTGTGAGTGTGGGTGTGAGGGGGGGACGGGAGGCCATTATCTTCTAACAATTCAAATAAAACTGCATTTATTTGCATCAAAACTTGTTGAACATAGGGGTTACTTTATGTACCAATAAATTACCATGTGTGTATCCTGAGAAAGACACCTATAAACTACAGAACAGATATTCTGATGATTTAAGAACTCCCTTTCTTTGAATGAGAATTACAATGTCTGTTAGTGAGCAAGACAATTCCCAAATAAAATGCAAATTTATCCCAAAGTCAGTAGCTCTGCCCTAAACCTAATAAGATTATTTGTGTATAAACGTCTTAATTTGCTTCCCTATTTATCGGCTACTTCCACTGTTCCTATAACATCGCATTTCCACAGTTAATTCATCATGCTATAAAATAAATCAAAGCACTAAACAAGAAACATAAAATATTCTAACTTTCTATCACATCTGTTTAATGGAATATTTCAGTATCCTTAAGAGAATGTGGAAAATCCTGTGTTGTCTCTGTCTTTCATTGAGTTACAAAACATTTATTTCCTGCACAAGAGGAAGACTGACCTAGTTCATAATTCTTTTTCCAAGGAAGTCAGCTTCTAGAAGCTCATGAGCAAGGCAAATAAATAGGTGACATCACCTGCTGCTCTCTGCCCCTCTCTGCCTCTGAATTCAGATATTCTACTTTTGTCTATGGAGGCTCCACTTGGCCTTTAGCTAGATCGAACAAGAATGAGTTTCTGTGATCCTTTTTTTAAGCACACCTCCATGATCTTCACACACTGAATGTTTGGAAACCAAGAGTGGGATTGCACATATCTCTGTTCCCTAGTTCGTTCGTTCATTCATTCATTCAATCAATCAATCAATCAATCAATCAATCAATCAATCTAGAAGGTGTACATATGCTATGTGCGCAGGACTTTTTTCACATGGATGACCTTAACCAGGGGGTTAGAGACACTCATGGAAGATACAGCTATCAAAAACTACTGCCTCCAGAACCAGAGGCTGCATGACTGTGTACCAGTTGCCAGGGAGAACAAGTGGATAGTGCTGCTGTGTTCATTTACTTCTTGTGAGGTCCCATCAGCATCTGGTTGGTTGCTGTGAGAACAGGACACTGGACTAGATGGATCATTCTTCTGATTCCGTAGAGCTTTACTTATGATGGACGTTCTATGCCAACAAATATCTGAAGGGCCATAGGTTCCTCATTCCTTGTATAGAGTATCTGGATATTCTCTTTTCCTTTTAAATAGAGGGTTTCTGAACGAAACATTCAAGTACACTTTGTTCTGGTTTGCTAGATCCTTACTAGCTCACTTTCCCAGACAAAATGTAGCCTTTTGAGCCAAGGTATTCATAAGGGGACACAGAAAATGGCAGCAGAATACTGATCTCTGTCAACAAGCATCCTTTAGTGACTGCCGGCACAAAATATTAAAGCGAATTGTCAGCATATTCCTCTTCAGCTGATGGTAATCACTGGTCATATATACATTCCCATACTTTTTCAATTTCTCTGGAAAGATTTTATGGTAGAAAACATCTGTACTTTCTTTGACTTCTAATCTCTCCTTATTAAAACATGGATACACAACTCAGCAAGCTATTGTGAACTGTGTTTTACCCTGTTTACATCTCATGAGCCTAATGGGATAAGAAAAAGTAACTTTCTGTTTGGGCAAAACAAAAAGATGGGCTTCAGAATGCCGTGAGCAGTAAAACTACATATCTGAATCTAAAGTAGGTCAAGTCCAGATCTATCAGAGATCCAAAAAAGAGAGATTGCAGAGTCCCAATATTTAGCTAAAGTCTTTCTTTAAAACACAGACATGTTTAAAATGTAGCTGGAAATTCTTTGGCTTTACATTTGGGGACATCTATTCTTTTTTTGGAGCCTTACCCAAGGCAAAGTAATCCAAGCAAGGCAGTTGACTTACACAAGATGTCAAGTTGTACAGAGTTTGTGTGCCAGAATGCTAGAAGATCTGATTTGTGCCCTTTCTCTAGGGAACAGATATGCTATGCTGAACTGAAACAGGGGGTAGGTGCTGGATAGGTATAAGAAGGAAGGAAGCGAAAGGATTAACATTAGCATTCAAACAAATAACTCTGTGCATTGGTTCCAAGCAACAGATTGTTCCCCTCTTTTTTCAGTGGGGTCATTTTAGCTCCATCACATCTGTCAGTGTTTATGCTGAGCAAATAATAAAGAACAAAGGAAATGTAGACCCATCTGCAGTCAATTATTCCATGTTTTTCAGACCTATTCCATTTCTATAGGATCACCCACATGTTGTATAGCCAAAAACTAAATTATCATTACTAAGAATGCATTAACTCCAAAAGATCAGTTGCTCAGTTTACCATGGTCATACAATTTCAGACATGTGTAATAGCTTTGTATCTTCTTTATGAGATGGTGTCTTTAATTAAGGCAGTAGGAACTTTCACAGAAATGCCCAAGTGTTTCAAAAATTCTTACTCTGTACCAATGAAATACTAATTGTCATACCATTTCTTTTATACCCTGAGTTAGCTTCGTAACAGCAATTTCTGCATCAATTTCGTTCCTTTTTAGTCCTTGCACAGAGAATGACACAGAACAAAGAAATAGGAAAACAGTGCTAGGGCTGAAATAATTTTTAAAAATTGTGTTGGCTAGTTCACTAAGCTGGTGGAAAAGCCAAATATCCATTAACCTTTGATCTAAGGGATATCGGTGCACTATAACTTTAGTCATCTATGTCTATAAGCTTTAACTCATTAAACCACAAAAGTATTCAGAGATTACTGAATTTCATATGTATTCTTGGCTAAATGTGCACATATAGCTGCTATCAGGGAAGAAAAGGATACTTACTGCCCTTTGCTTAGCTTAAGTATCATTACGCCATGTGTTGGCCACAGCAAGATTTAGACCTCCATCATCAGCACCTATGTAATATGTGCAATCTGTGCTTTTCAGACTACCAGATAATTATTTCCCTTTGTCAGGCAAAGAGATATTTTAAACTGCCATAAAAACCTTTATTCTCAGAAGATCAGTTTCACACACAAGGCAATAATCACAATCATTTTATTCTTTCAGTTCTATTAAGATTAAAAATATTATCAAGCTGCATAAACAGACTTTGCAGCACTCTCTATTTTCAGCCTAATTTACTTTTTAATTAGAAAGCAAAACAGTTCATCAGAAGAATGAGGTAATTTCTGGCCACAATAAAAACATTTGGCATCTGTTTTGATAAAACTTTATACTAATATTGTCAGCACGGCAGCTCAAAAGAATGTTTTGGGCTAATACATCCTGCTTTCATACTACCATCATACGGCAATACTTGTACTTTTCTACAGCTGGGGCGAACAGGTCAGTAAGCTATTCGTTTCATAAACTGAACTTTAAAGATTATGCATGAAGATATGATATACTGAAACCCTTAAAAGCAGCAGTACAACAGACCAGTTCAATCTACAATTTACTGCTTTCGTTGAAATAGTTCCCACATATTGTAGAATATATCAATAAATTACACTTTAAACTGAACAGCTGAACATGTAGCATTGGCAAGAGCATTCCAGACACTTGAGGAAAATCAACTGTACAGACGGAAACAGGTTTAATGGTTATGCCTCTTTCTAGGCTGTGTAGGTATTTTATTTCTGAGAGTGAGGCTGCTTCAGATCTTTAACAAAATTCTCACCAAAACTACAATGTTAACAGATCTGATCATGTGTCTATCCTCATATATATGGTGAAAACATGTTCACGCATATGCATGCATTCTTGGAAATACGGCACTAGGAATCTTTATTCTAGGGATGGCTTGCCACAATGGTTCCAACTACAAATTTAGAAATGTCAATACTGTCATGCTTACTTGGGGGAATTAACAAGAACCAACAAATGTCAAAAGGAATATAAATGAAATGTATATTTAAACAAACTGTTGGGCGGTAGGTAAAATGGGTCAGCAGCTTATAATAGTAA
Source organism: Podarcis tiliguerta (assembly GCF_965153285.1). NCBI lineage: Eukaryota > Metazoa > Chordata > Lepidosauria > Squamata > Lacertidae > Podarcis > Podarcis tiliguerta. The sequence goes on along the minus strand of NC_139537.1, from coordinate 43,966,984 downwards.
TATATAATAGTGCCAATATAATAGTAAAAAGGAACCCAGCAAGGCAGTTGGTTGTTACAAGTTACACAGGGTACTCAACTCATGTTGCTTTGACCATAAGCTTAAACAGTTCCTATCATGGACATAGAGACAGAGGCAGAGATATTGCCTTATGTGGAGTGGGTGCGGGTGCTACAGAACCTGTAGAATTATAGTGGAAGCTTAAATGTACTGGCAGGGGTGGGGAGCTCAAATGAAAATGACTGAACTTGGAAGACAGTGAGGTTAGGGAAGTGAGAAATGCAGAGACAGGAGGGAGATGTGATATGCTAATAATTACCTGTCCAGAGAAAGACAGAGTAAAGCAAAAATATTTCCTTAATTTCACCATGACATGACTTCAGGGCTCCATGTAGCAAATTGGCTAAATTGGAGAAACTGAGAAAACTTGCAAGTTTCTTCTATTTTTCTGAAAGAGTCCTGTAACCAAAACAAACAAGCCCTTGTAAGGAGCCCCTGAACCAAAGTCCAGTTTCTACTCCTTAGAACCCTCATACCGAGTTTCCTGTTGGGAAAAACACTGGCTTGTCCTTCTTGCAAGGGTCTTGATTAACATGAAGAAAACAGAAAACATGGTTAAAGGGCATGGTGACAGGAAAGAAGAGGCAACAAAAAGGGATTTAGCTAAGTTGAAGATGTCTGGCTCCTGCAGGCATCTACATGGTATAATACTGTTACATACCATCCCACTCTCCAAGCAGGGAGACACTACAGGGCTTCCAGCACTTACCCAGGGTTTAGTTTCCACAGGATTAAGGTCAGCAGAGGCTGTGCTGTTTTTAGGATATATGGTTTTATTTACACAAATATACAACCCAAGCATAGGATGGAGGGGCTCATAGCAGTAACACTCCCAAAGATACTGCTTCTCCATTAGTCACAGCTTTGGATCTAGCTTTGGATTGTGGGACGCGGGTGGCGCTGTGGGTAAAACCTCAGTGCCTAGGACTTGCAGATCATATGGTCGGCGGTTCGAATCCCCACGGCGGCGTGAGCTCCCGTCCTTCGGTCCCAGCTCCTGCCCACCTAGCAGTTCGAAAGCACCCCTAAGTGCAAGTAGATAAATAGGTACCGCTTTATAGCGGGAAGGTAAACGGCGTTTCCGTGTGCTGCGCTGGTGCTGGCTCACCAGAGCAGCTTCGTCACGCTGGCCACGTGACCTCAAAGTGTCTCAGGACAGCGCTGGCCCCCGGCCTCTTAAGTGAGATGGGCGCACAACCCTAGAGTCGGATACGACTGGCCCGTACGGGCAGGGGTACTGTTTACCTTGGATCTAGCACACAGCAAAACAGGTATCTCTGTCTGAAGCTCCTAGCCTTTTGCTCTCTCACACACAACTCTCTAGTCCAGCCCCTTTGACCTGTGGTTCCCCATTACTTAGCTGTAGGTATTGCAACCTAGCTCATTCTCTGAGTTGCTGATCAGGGCACTTAAGTGGTCAGCTAAGACCAATGTCTTAGATAGAAACTTGTATGACTGGTTCAGCAACCTCCTTTACTGGATTCTAACCCTCCTTGGATACAAGGCACCAATAACTGGAAGGGATTCAGGGCATCATCCAGACTGACACCTTCCCAACCTCACAAGAATGCCACTATTGTAATGTAGGTAACACCCACAAAATAATGTGATAAAGCTATCTGCCCTCAAATACCAAGCTGATCTCTTGCTTGTAGTCAAGGACATTTAGGGCGCCCCCTGCTGGGAAATATAGTTGGAAGACGGGGAAACAAGAAGAGAAAGAAATGTTAAAGAGGAGGATTGGCTGGAATATTCAAGACCAGTGTTTCCCAAAGTGGGTTTCTATCATACAACTCTTATGTACCTGTAGAAAATAGATTTCTCCGTACATATATTATTTTGTAAGATCTCTTTCAAAAGGTTATATTAGGTTCTATATTCAAAGTAGGATTTCTAAATAACCCTTTATTGGGATTCAGTGTCTGCACAACATCTGCTAAACATTCTAGGTCAGTGGAATATTATTTGATGAAGGGATTTTGAATTTCCAGAGCTAGAAGGTCTTTCCCCCTGTCCTCAGCATATAGTTTTAAACTACTTTATCATTTTGTTGATATCACTAAAGCCTTTTATAATGGTCACATAAAAATGTAAATGTCATGTTTTCTATCTGTTTAAGAGAAAAGAAAATTTAGATTTGATGGATATAAGCACCTGTCTTTTGGGAAATGGGGCAACCCCACAATTCCCTTTCACAAAGGTCACACAATTGCCATCTGCTGTGAAAAGGTCATCACCAATGTGGCCCTCCAACACAGAATATATATATATATACACACACACACACACACACACACACATGCATGCACACATTTCCATTCCAGAGTTCATTTCTCATTGCCAATATATAGGCTGAATTGCCTAACAGGTGCAGATTCTAAATACTTTTTACCACGATAAGTGGTTTTCTTCACAATTGTTTCCCCAATAACTGTGTATGAAAAGTCAGTTGTTGATTGAGTAAGTGTTTTATGCTTATATCCTTAGGAAAGATATATATGGCACTAAACTCAAAATGAATATTCTGTGGCCTGAAAAACTATTGCTATCTTACTTGATGTGATACAATGCTGTCCAGTAGTAATAGGTATTTATCACTTTGAGAAAAGAAGTGGGGCGGGCGGGCAGTAATCTCTACTTGCATTTAAACTGCAGCAAATATGGACTACAGCCACAAAAGTCCTCAATTTACACTAAATGTATATCTTCAAGTGTCAAATCTCTGCACTGCACTGCTCCATGAAATACAAATGTAATAGTTAAATGTCAAAAGAAAACACTAAATAGAAATACTGCCACTTCAGCAAGATAAGTAAATGGGTTCAGGCATGTTTTTGAAGTTAGTGAAGCAATAATTCCATGACCTAAAGCATTCAGTATCCCAGTCTGGTGAGCAGTCAACGTCTCCGACAGGAAGAAATGCGAAATTTGGAAAGCTGATGAGAAAAATGCACATGTTCATGCACTATCAGCACAAAGTTATTTAGCACAATTGCTCCTGTAATTGCAGTACATTGCGAATGTTCAGTGTTCAATGGTCCTCGAAACTCAAACTTCCAATTGGTTGATGATGGGTTGTGCTAGTAGTGAACACTGAACTGTAAAGTATTAAATTCTGGAATTTTCAACCTGAAATCTTTTCCCCACCTCCAAGTCTACTGTTCTTTTTCTGTGGGTGTATATTGCTGTCCTCCCTTATCTTCTTTTACCTGAGGAATCTACAGTTAAATATGAGTTCCAGTGTCTAAACTCATATATCTGAACTGATGGCTGGAGTGCTTTTCACTTACATATTATACTAAAGCCTTACAGAGCCTTCTTCTTCATTATGAAAAGCATCTTATTCAACAGAAAAATCAGTGTTTATATAGGAGTAAATCAGGTGAAGACTACCCAAAATCTTACAGTTTTACTGAAGCGGATGAACAATAAGAATAACTCCCTTACGGCTTGAATGACAGAACATATCATGTACAAAACACACAAAAATGAACACCCACCTTTTTTGCAGCATCATTTGTGATGGGGTGGGGGGGAGTCCTTCTAAGTAATATACTGGCACTGTAGGATATTATCTCAATTTATGGCTGCCAGCAGGCAAAAGCAAAAAGTGACTTAAAGGAAAAGGAGGCAAGCCCTCCACTACCTTGCAGTCATATCAGTAAGTGCATAATGGTATGTTATACTTCCATTGGTGAGTGGATGCATTTTGCAACGCAACTAAATACAAAGCCTCAAAGAGAAGGATAGCCTCAAATGAAAACAAAGTTCTGTTTTCTGCAAATCAAATATCTTTTGCTCCAGCTGACACATTTCAGTGTAAATACTCAAACTACCAAGAGCATGGGTAGGCAAACTAAGGCCCGGGGCCCGGATCTGGTCCAACTGCCTTCTTAATCCACCTCATGGACGGTCTGGGAATCAGTGTGTTTTTACATGAGGAGAATGTGTGATTTTTTAAAAAAATGCATCTCTAGGTTATTTGCAGGGCAAAGGATTGCGTTCATTTTCCCCCTTCAAAATATAGTCCAGCCCCCCACAAGGTCTGAGGGACAGTGGACCGGCTCCCTGCTGAAAAAGTTTGCTGACTCCTGACCATAGCTGTCAACCTTCCCTTTTTTTGCAGGAAATTCCCTTATTCCAGCACCATTTCCCGCTGCTCCCCGCTGCTATCCTGGATTGTTAGATATCCCATAGACTGTCCCCGGGACAGGTGAGGCTGCTGATCGCTTATTTTCGAGGCTGCTGATCGCTTATTTTCAAATCTGAAAGTTGACAGCTATGCCCCTGACCAAGAGTAAAATGCCTGTTATTATGCCTGAAATACCAATGTATTGCATGATGCTTAGGTTAGTGGCTTAATACAACTGAAAAATTAGAAATGTACTCAGGTCTTGCTAACCACATGCTCTTTATCCGCACATTAAAAAATATGCCAAAACTTCACCGTATGCTCCACAGATTCATTAAGCTGATCTGTCAACTTCCTTACTTCCTTGAATATTTCTGCTTTGCTGGTTGGCAGCAGCCATTTTGAGGCAGAAACCACAGAGAGAGGGAGGGAGATTGGACAAATCAGAGAGCAGGAGAGAATGGACAAATCAGGGAGTAAAAGTTCAGAAAAATCAGGTTTTTCTTTACTTTGTCTCTCTTTTGCTGATTGGTTGTAGCCATTTCAGGAAGAAACCATGATTGAGGGTCCGGGTATATTTAGCCTGGAAAAGAGGAAATTGAGAGTAGATATTTGAAGATGGCTGTCATATCTCAAGGGCTGTCACATGGAAGGTGGAACAAACTTGTTTTCTCCCTGCTCTGGAGGACAGGACCCAAAGCAATGGCTTCAAGTTACAAGAAAGGAGAATATGATTAAACACCAGGAAGAACTTTCTTACCGTAAGAGCTGTTTGACAGTGGTACAGAGTCACTTGGAAGTGGGTGGGCTCTTCTTCCTTGGAAGTTTTTAAGCAGAGTTTGGGTGGCCATGTGTCCTGCAGGGATGCTTTAGTTGAGATTCCTGCATTGCAGGGAGTTAAATGAGATGACCCTCAAGGTCCCTTCCAACTCTAGAGTTCTAAGATTCTTTGATTCTATAATTCTAAGTACATGTCAAAAATAGTGATAAACCAACAAGTCCTGTTGGAGCAGAATTCCCATTAAATGTTTCCAATGGTTTCTTACATATTAATGATCTTAGCATATTGAACATGCCTGGTTCTCTCTCTCTCTCTCCTCTTCTCCTCCTCCTCCTCCTCCTCCTCCTCCTCCTCCTCCTCCTTCTTCTTCTTCTTCTTCTGTTTATATATTCTACTACTTTGTGAATACTGATCTTTATCCTTGGTTATTTTTGTATGATAGTGAAATCTTATCTATATGATACTGCTGTTTTTGTATAACTGTACTCTACAATTTATACCTATGTAGTTAAAGGTAAATAATGCATTAATAGATCCAGTTGCTGGACGTGCCTGGGGAACAGCATACAGAAATATATGGCTACCTAACTGGATCCTTTTGTGTTAATGACCTTTCCCTGACTATTTTTAGAAATCCAGTGCATCCATATTCTTGCCAACCACGCTGTTGCAAACTGACATCCGTATATGGGTCCATAATAATGCATCTCAAGGACCATTTTCCTCCGACATATTTGGATGGACTGTTTTATACTACTAGCTCTCTCCACATATACAAATGTTTCATTTCCTTCTCAACTTTTTGTTACTGTTCCTTGTGACCAAGAGCAATTATTCCATTTAAATAGTATCATGGTATTTACCAGATAATGGCAAAGAGTATTATATTCCTCTTACATTACATGTCCTTCCTTTGCATGGTGCATAGCAGTAATGGAGACAAATTAATGCTATCCTTTTACTGACATTGACAAGGCTAGCTTTATTATTATTATTTATTGAATTTATATATGGCCCTATACCCAGAGGTCTCAGGGAAGTTCATAGAATAAAATCAAAATATAAAACTACAAAATACATAATCAAAATAAAAACAACAACCCAATAAGCCCCTCCCCCCCAAAAAACCCACCACATTTTAAAAGGGCAAGTGTGTGGATCTGGTCTGCGACTACTTGCTCCAGAATCTTGCTCAGGAAAGGGAGATTAGCCTTGTTTCTATAGTTTATTGTTCTAGTGTTATTTTGAAGTATCATAGAGACAAAGAAAAAGTAAAATTAAATTTGAAAATTGAGTCAACACAACAAATCTGAAATAAAGAGAAGGTAGGAATTTAAATCTAAAAGGCCATAATACAGTGCACCAGGTAAACACTTAAATTCAATTGAATTCAAAGGAGTTTTAAGCATGGCTAACCCCATGCTAGATTGTGGCATTTATCTATATTTAATGTGAAGCAAATAGGATAGCAAGCTGCACTGGCAAGTGGGTCAATACTATTTAAAAATATGACTTGTTGGTTGTGAATTTTTACAGGGCTAAGAGTTATATATTGTAAGCTCTAGCATTTATTTTGACATAAAATGGGAGTTGCTGGGTAAAATATCAACAGTAGTCAGGTCAGGAACCTGAGAGAACTACTGCTGATCAGAGTGGACTGTCCTAAGCATTGGTCTATCTTCCCCAGTCTGAGTATAAAATATATCTTCCTATATACATCAAAATGTATGGCTGTCATTGCACAGTCCCCACTGAAGGATTTGTAGTGAGTGCTGTATCACATTCCTGGATTTGCATAATGCCAGGGTGGGATACAAAAGCAAAAGAGAAGGCAGGTTATACAAAACCAGTGGCCATGGCATTGGAGCCAGAAGGGAGTGACAATGAGAGGGGGGAATTTGTGGTTTAAAGGAAGAGCAGAAATTTGAGTAATGTAAGGATGGATCTTAGCATGTGACGGGTGGTTTTAATGACAGAGGTTTGAGTAAAGTACTGTGGGATATTTGAGGATTCTGCATATTTCTCTGTCATATATGAGGCAGCTGAGAATTGGAAGATGGAGACTTCAGTACAGTGAGAAGTGAGAGACACTGAAAGGGAGGGAAAGTGGCTGTTTTAAACAGCAGTAGTTTGAATAAAGCAGGGGTGGAAGGACACAGAGGCAAATGGTGGTTTTAAACCACAACAGAGGTTCCCAAGATACTAGCCACTAATCTTTCACTTCACCTTTTTTTAGCTATTAAGAGTTCCAGAAACTTGTATGCCTTGCTGGTGTGCTTGAGGCCTCTGCTCCCAAACCAGACTTGATATTCCTGTATGTAAATGAACTCTTTGCATTAGTTTTTCTGACATGAATTTGTCATTCCAAATTTCCACTGTGGCTTTATCCATTTACTTCCAAAACTATGTGAAGATCAGTCTAGCTTCTATTAGCAAGAAACCAATTAGTTATTCCCTTTAACCATCCAAATTTTGACCATCCCAGATGTTCAAGATTACCATGGTGGGAACTGGTGCATCTTTGTGGGTAATCAGTTGGATTTCTTCAATTATCTGACACCAGACAATTGCCACTTTAGAAGAATTCTACCATAAGTGGAATCAAGTGCCATTTTGGGGGTCCACATCTCCAGCATTTTTGTGAAAATATCCAGGAAGTGAAATATGCCAGCAAGATTCCTTCACATATTATTCCCCCCCCCCCCCAAAAATCAGTAGTTAGTTCTGAGAGACACACAAATTCAATTTCTTGGCCTTCGTCACATGGAGAAATGTAGCCTTTATGTAGATTCTGCATATTATCACATGGAGATGCATTCATATGTATTCCTGAGGTTGGCAAAACACTTATTGTGGTCTACCTGATTACAGGCTGGGTGTGGGTGGCGTGCCAACTGGGAACACTGACAGGTACTGCTATCTTAGCTGGGTCTTCTGCATATCTCCATATATGTGCGAAAGTCTAAAGGAAAGTTAATGGACTTCATTATTTTTGGTCTCCTACTCCTTGGTCAATTCACCTCAAGAGCAGCCCATGTGAACCAGCAGTAGCATAGCACAAGGTGGTGGGAAGCAGTGCACTGCTTGTGATGGTACTCACCTCATGTATAGAGTATTGTCACCTCATTTTTACTGCCAATGGCAGCCATTTTGTGCTGGCACAGCACTTTTATCAATATATGCATCAGCACCTCGTCCTCTTACTGAGAAAAAAATCCCTGAGTACAAGATTTTTCAAATCATTTAAAAAACAACAACACCATTATAGTTGTCACCAGCTTTTTCTAGCAATCTGGTGAACTGACCAGACATCTGCATTCAGGCAAGTGGCTGCGTTTGCCTGTGACTTCAAGTGAAGAGGAGCACTGAGTCCCAGTCAGAACTCTGCAGCTCAGACATGCTGTATTGCTGTTCAGCTCCTCATAATAACCTAGATCCAGGTGGGCATGTGTGACTAGACAAGTTTCTAGGGACTGTGGTGAGTGGGTGGAATAAGCAAGAAACATCCAGGATGCAAGTGTGTAATTAGCAGGAGAGAAGTAGGTGCTCAGTGGATGCATTTCATGGCAGAAGAGGTAGGGCAAGTGGGAGTGACCCTCACCCTTTCAGCTCTGGGAATATAAATGGATGAATGAGACAGAATGAGCCAAGCTTGCAGTTCTGTTCTCTAAACAGTTGTGTAGTCGGCTACGTTCACAGGTTTGGATACATATCTACAAGTTGTATGTGCATTTTGCGGGACTGGGCAAATGAATGGGCTTCTCAATGGATCTTGGATCTCCGAGTTTGTTTTTTAAAGTGTAGATTCTGCAAGTCCGAAGTCCGTCTGCCCTTGATGCATTGTGTTACCTGCTCCACCCCTCCCACAACTATTCTTAAGACTTTTCAGGGAATTGCTTTAGCATCCGAGCATAAGGCTTTTATTTAAACTGGACGCACATGGACTGGAAAAGGAACTGTTCCAAAACGTTTAGGTTCAAATTTGAATTAGCTGTTAACCTTCAATGACTCCGTCTTCAATTTATACGGAAAGAGTTTGCCAGCAATACCATCTTCTCTAACCTTTTGTGCTGCTCTTTGAGGCAATTCTGTGGCAAAAGGCTTCTTGAAGTCCAAGTAGATTATGTCTGTTGCTTCATTTCTGTCAGTTGTCATTGTCACTTCCTTGAAGAAGTTAATCAGATTTGTTCAGCTTGACCTCCACTTCAAATGGCTTTGACCTGTCTAAGTCTGTACCTGTTAAAATGTTCTCAAGTTTTGTCCTTACCCAATGATTCTGAAACCTTCTTCCGTACTTTGATCCCATTCTAAATATAGATGTCATGTATGCTACCTTCATGTTCCTAGCCTATTACGCTTATTATCATATCAGCAGGGAATTAAATGTCTCTGCCATTGTTTCCTTCATTTCATATTTTCATATTAAGGAAACAAGAACATTAGTCTTTCAACATGTCATTGTTGTTGTTGCTGTTATTTATTAAATTTGTATACCGCCCTTCATCCAATGATCCCAAGCTAGTTCACAACAGAAAAATACAAAATGAAAATACAAAATACATTTTAAAAAAACCCCAATAACCCTCACCATACTCTCTTTTTTCCCCTTCCAACTTCAATACTTTTTCATTTTCCTCTGAAGGTGCTTCTCTCATGTACTCTTTCTACCCATGTTTCCACTGCCTTTAAATGAAAACAAATTGAAGCCATACCTCACCAACATTTCTTGATGTTCATATATATGCTGCAGTAAGCTTTTGCCAGTCAAAAGTTCATATCTTCAGCTATTGCAAATGGCTTTTCCCCTTGGATCTTGGAAGTATTTGAAGCAATCTAGGATAATTGCTTCAGTCACCAGTGAATACAATCATTGATTGTTGTTTTTCCAAATATGTTTAGAAACCATTATACTTTTTCTTAATAAAATAATAAGAGTGAAGCCTTATGCTGGATTTAAACTTGTTGGAGAGTGTTATAATACAGACTACTAGCTCCCTGTACCTGGACATCTTGAAGTTACACTGTTGTATTGGCAAGCTTACCCACCCATCAGCAAAGGGGCCATAAATGCTTGGGAATATGTCAGGGTAGGAGTGGGATTTAGTCAGTTCTGAAGCTTTCGAAAACATCAGTGGAGATTCAGCAAAAAAGGTGGGCCCCACAATACAGAATACCATAAAGCGTGTTCTCCTTCATGGAGAGCACGTGTTGCGGTGGGGTCTGCTGAGCCACCCCTCTGTTACCAAGCAGGGTCTCTAAAGATGGCCTGGGGCAGTGATTGGTTCACTGGGTTGCTGGGGTAAAAGTTATGTTGCAATTTTGGTGGGAGGGGTAAAAGGTTTAAATACTCTGCACGCAGCCTGGAGCTTTCTCTTTGCTGTGTGCAACGGATCACCCGCCCACCCGCCCTTGAGTAAGGGGTTGTTGCGTTGACCTTGCTATGCCTGTCATGGGGTCGTCTGCCGTTGGGGCAGGGGCCTGGTAGGAATTTTGTCCATCTGGCTGATTGGCTGGGCCATTTGGTTTTTGCCTACTGCATAGCAAATCGTCACAACTTGTAAGGTTGCGGATAGGCATTGGTTATAAATTGGTGGAGGAGGGGTTAGGATAGGCTGGGCCTGCCCCTCCATGGTTGCTGCGGAAAGGGAATTCCGTTAAAGGAATCCTGGGGCTTGCCATCTTTTCGTCCAATCCCTGGAATGGGACTAGGGCAGGCAAGCCTTCGGGGAGCATGCGGATGAGAATTGAGGGTCTGTGACTCACCTCCATTTCTCCCCGACTTGTTTTCCCGCACTGTCTTTCGGTGGTGCCCGGAAGTCAGTTCTGTTCCCAGGCGGGGGGACAGATAGTCTTAACCAATGCCTAAACAACCACTCACGGTTTTGTATTTAAATAAAGTTGTGGCCAAAATTATGCCAAAAACCTTAAACAAAAATTAAGTGTGCGTTGTGAGTTATTTGGGGGGTAGTTTGGGGACCTCGACACGCAATAGCAGGGCCAGATTTAGGTTTGATGAGGCCCTAAGCTACTGAAGGTAATGGGGCCCTTTATATGTCCAGCTATCCTTTGTGTCAACAGCAAATTGTTGCTGTTTTTTGTGTTGGATATATGCTATAGGGTAATCTATGGACCTAATAGGTATCTAAAGCCATTTGCACATAACAAAATATGTATTTTATCAAAGCTGCTGTATGTATGTTTTATTTTATTTGTTTTTTATCTTATATTTTGGAAATGTACATCCAGGTTCTTTCCCCCTTTAATTTTTTTGGGCCCCCCCAAGAGAGTGGGGCCCTAAGCTATAGCTTGTTTAGCTTATACATATATCCAGCACTGTGTAATAGACAAAAGCCAGGGTAAAGAGGTGTTTCTTCAGCTATGCAATGAAGATGCTAGAGGAACCACTGTCGGGAGGGAGTTCCATGAGTTAGGGGCACCAGAGAAAGCCCTCTCCTAGGCTACTATCCCTTGCATTTCTGTGGGTGGTGAAACTACTCGCATAGTGGTTCCTTCCTTCAGACTCTTATACAATTAATGGAGTGAACCAACTTGCTTAGTTTGCATGGAAGAAGGAAGAAATAAAAGAGATGAAGGCAGAAGGAGGAGCAAAAGAGGGTTCTAAATGCTAATCCCTGTGGGTCATAAAGCTTTTACTCTCCACCTTCTATTCCCCCTCTCTACAACGTTTCCTTCTCTGCTCACAGGAATGAGTGATTATTCGTAAGAGGGAAAGGAACATTCATGTAGGGCAAAATTTAGGTATGTTGGAGTGGGGCCTGAAAACCACTCCACACACCCTCAAGTTTTGTTCCCTGCCTCCATAGGAGCTAAACTTCAATTTAGTTCCTTTGGGAGCAGGAAAAAGCTCAAAAAATTAGATTCTTAATGTGTAAGACATATGAAGGGAACAGTGAAAGTTGATCAGTTTGCCAGAGGTCCATTATGAAGTCAGTTGTGCATTACTACCCTTTTAGCTAAGTCATAAGAGAAATGTCATGATGATGCATGTGATGAACATTTTTGGGTTCAGTCATAACGATATGGAGCACTTGGAGCTGCTAAGCACTTAAGCCAGTGCTTAGCTTTAAGCATCTGAACAGTCTTGCTCATTAAATGGATCTAATCATGTGTTCTGTGCTCCCTCTACTGGCTTAGCGGCAGGTGACTTGTCTGACAAATGCCCAGAGCTGGGTTGATGAACTTATTGTAGAGCAATGCTGGTGCTAAGACCTAAGTGGTAAGATAGCACATGAATATTCAGACCTGGAACTTATATGTCCAAATACTCTCAGGCGTTAATAAGCTGCTCCTTAGGCTGTCTTCCTCCAGTTGTCCCATAAACTTATCCATGCTGTACTAAGGACTTAGTGATTTTGTTGTATTGGGATATGTTTTTATTGCTTGTATTTTTAACCTTGTTTCAAAATAAAAGGTAATATGCTGTGCAATATCCAATGTAAATTAATGCACCTGTGAAAAAGAGAACGAAAGCTATATTTTTGGCTTTGGAAAACATAGGTTAGAAACTGTGATATGGCTGTTTTATTCTGATAACTTTTAGCAAAAAAGGGGAGGGGGCTGACAGAAAGGCTGATATAAAATCCCCAAATCTTCTATGTATATGTCAAGAGGGAATACTTAAAAACTTTAAAATAAGAGCTATGACAGAAACTTTCATAAAGGTTTGCTGGAAACCTGCTTGGGACAAATAAAATTCTTGTTCTTGCCCCTCCATAAAGTTATAGAACAATGATAGTCTAATCAATAGCCGAGAGTAATGTTGCAAATGTTACAGGAATTAAACCAGTATAAAGCCAGCGGCATTTAGGGCTGGAGAACAAGGCCCATTAATCTTTTCCTTCTGATGGCTTTCCCAAGAGGTTGCAAAATGTACGGCAGGAAAGTTCATGCAAGGCGTTTGCAGAAAGAACATAAGTGAAGTCTTCTGAACTTGTTGTGAGTACTTCTGAACAGCAGAACATGCTGACAAGATGCAATGTGACCCCTCAGCATCAGGAGGCTGTAACTCTCCCACGTTCATTTAAACAGCAGCATTTTATTGCAGCTAGATGTTATGCACTATGCAAAAACAGTTTTAATCTTATTTCAGAATCTCTTGCTATTATTTCCCTCTCTAAATAACTTTACATTGCTCTAGGGATGATACTCAGACCTTAATGGTGAAAGGGATGTTATAAGGATCCAAACAAATCATTTGGTTGTTAGAAATGATAATTAGATTGCCCTCTAAATTCTTCTTCTTCAAGAAATCCTAGGAAATAATGCATTCCATCTTTAGAAATCAGCCAAGGAATAATTCAAAAATTGAACCACATAAATTATTAACTTGGTTCAATTTTAGAAGAGAAAAAATAGACTCAGGGTACATATTCAGCTGTAGTCTGTGAAAATTAAACCTGCAGCTCTATTTATTTTTAATGGAACTTTTGTGCTAAATTCTTCTTGATAGGTCACATTGAAAACTTTGTACTTGGTGTTTGTGTGTGATTTCCTCCTTGAGATTATGGCATAATACATGTATCTTAGGCCAACAATTAATATTTATTTAGGCTTTGTTTATGCTGCAAAATTGTGAGGGCAGTTTGGGGTTTTTAACCTAGATAACAATCCCTGTACATGTGCAGCAGAAATTGAAGAACAGTTCAGCCAATACTGTTGAGCACCACAGCAGTGTATTCATGGGCTACTCGATCAAAATGCCAAGATCAAAAATGCCCACTATTGTTTTTAACATTTGCTTATAGATATAAAAGGCTAAAGCCTTCATGTTTTTATTTCATTTATTTATTTATTTATTTATTCCACAACATTCATATACTACTGAATTGCAAGAAAACTGCAAAGCAGGCTGCAGAAAGAATAAAGCAATTAAGATCAGTGGTAAAAAAAAGAGTTTATTTAAAACATTAAAAAATGAATTTAAATCAACAATAAACTAAAACTAGCTTAAAAGACGTGGCATTTTCTACATGCCTAGAGAAGCTTGCCTAGACTTGCCTTGCTGGGGTGGTGGTGGATTTTGACCTCATAGAGGGCACCATAGTACCCAAGTCCGCCCTTGTTAAGTGTGTGTATGCATGCATTGTGTGTGTTTGTATGTGCTATATGTATACATGTGGATATGTCGGGGGGGGGGGAGTCATTCCTACTTTGGCTATGCCCACTTTTGTCTTGGCCACACCCACCATTTCCATGCAGATGCTGGGAGTTGGTCAACAGTGAATGCAGCCCGTGAGGCAAGAAAGTTTCCCCACCATGAGAACTATCTAAAATGTCCCACCATAAATGTATTTTCTGTTATAGAATTGTAGAGTTGGAAAGGATCCAAAGGGTCATCTAGTTTAACCCCTTGCAATGAAGGAGTCACAGCTAAACCCTAAACTTGTGGCACTCAAATAAGAAGCGTAACACTCAAATTGTCAGTATAACACTCAAAACAGATGTGTGGCACTCAAAACGGAAGTATGGCACTCAAAACAGAGCAAGTTTGGCTTCTGAAAACAGTTCTCAAACCAGAAAACTTACTTCCGGGTTTGCAGTGTTTGGGTTCCAAGTTGTTTGAGTACCAAGGCATTTGAGAACCAAGGTACTACTGCAAAGCAGAATGGCACTGAATTAACAAGTAGAATAAGAAAACTAAAACTAAAAAATGAAAATATGTTGAGAATTCATGATTGAGACATACCTTTGTAGTAAATAATATACAAAAGAAGGCAGTATATAAATGGCTTAAAGCAGGGGTGTATCTACAATAATAAAGGTGAGACAACAACTAGCCTACTCACACATACATAGTTGATAACCGCCAGTCCCATTAATACAAAAAGTCTCTATAAAAACTTACGTGTCCTGATCAGCATGTTTCCATCAAGAGGAACATAGAAAGAGGATGAAACCTATTCTTATGGCTGTTGGCAAATAAGATACAAGTATTTTCCAACAGAGATTTCGTCAATTATATGAAAGCTGCCTATGGTCATCTTGCTTGAAAATACTGTGGAGTCCTTAGAAATACCTTTGAAAACAAATCTAAATTGGCAACTAAATTGATATGAATGATCACCAAAATTACTCAGCTGTGGGAGATGTCCCTGCATTTTAAAACTAGTTTACACAGGCCTCTTCAGGTTAAAACTCACAGAAATAGAATCTGGGGGAGATTAGAGTAAAATGAAAGCTAACGTGTTACATGGGCATCAATGGTTAACTATTTGGTGGGTTCCCATCTTTCTGAGACTTTTCTTGGGGTCAGGGAAATGATTTTTTTATCTATTATAGAAGTAGTAGAAGAAAACTAATTACAAATTTGGTTGTAGCCAGTTGCACTCACTCATTTTGTAGCTGCAAAATCAACCACAGCTCAGGCTGCTTGACAGGTGTTAAAGATCAGCAGCTGTAGAAACAGACTGATAGCTACATTAAAGTTCCACACCTGCAGGAGGAGAATCATTCATTCATTCATCCTGAGAACTTTGTCCTTTAGCTATAAGACAAGGTTTTCTTTTGGTAAATGTGTTGTACTACTGTTTCTAAGTAAACAGTGATAGTAATTAAAGCTGTTATGTCTCTTCTAGGCTAAGTGAACATCAGTAATAAAGTTGGGAGGAAATACAACCCACACTTTAATTGGCCAGATTTGTAATTTTTCTACTGTAGAGGATGAAATGTTGGTGAATAAAGAAAGAGGCAGTAAATTCTTCTTATTGCACAGGAAATTGCTTCAGCACTTAGTTTTAAATGCAATTCAAAGTGACATGTTATTAAGAAAAAGAGCTCATGACAAGAAAAGTTTATTCCAGTAAGACATAATGGAACTTTACTGAATTTTATTATATGAGTTTGCTGAACTATCTGTAATGCATAAAATAATTGTAGAGAACATAGGCATTAGTGGAGTAGGTTAAGCAATGTATAGGATGAATCTGAACTGGTTGTTTTGATAAAATGTACCATTGTCTAGATCATGTGATAGTTATAACAAGAAAAATGGGGAATTCCATAGGATCTTCCAGGCACATACCTTCCCGCCAGAGTGGTATCCTTGTCCCAGTTACAGACAGTGAAAGAGCTCATGTATTTTTTTGCACTTACATAGGAGTATGCTATTCCCTATTCCCCTCATATTGCAGCAGTGGCACAAGCAATTCCCTACTCCTTTCACAGCAGTGACACAAACAAAAGTACCAAATTCTCAGGCCAAACTAGGCAAGATACCATTTGTGAAATTAATAATTATGTGGATTACTGTTTTAAAAGTATATAATTAAAAACAAATAGTAAACATGAGGACCACAATCCAGATTGAGGACCTCAGCAGAGATTATGGGGGCTGTAGCACTGTTCCATCATATGAATGGGATTTTCCCCTCAATAGAAGGCACCAAAGGGTATCTGGCGTCAATACCACTGCAAGTTAAAGTCCACCCTGGTCCCACCAGTGTCCAAATCCAGAACTTCTCCCATGCCTGCTATTCACTTTCTAAAAGGCACCCATGCATTCTGTAAATGACACCTAATTTGGCCTTCACTGTGCTATGCCTACTGATATACCGGTAAGGTAAAGGTAAAGGGACCCCTGACCATTAGGTCCAGTTGTGACCGACTCTGGGGTTGTGGCGCTCATCTCGCTTTATTGGCCAAGGGAGCCGGCGTACAGCTTCTGGGTCATGTGGCTAGCATGACTAAGCTGCTTCTGGCGAACCAGAGCAGCGCACGAAAACGCCGTTTACCTTCCCGCCAGAGTGGTATCTATTTATCTACTTGCACTTTGACGTGCTTTCAAACTGCTAGGTTGGCAGGAGCAGGGACCGAGCAACGGGAGCTCACCCCATCACAGGGATTCGAACCGCCGACCTTCTGATCAGCAATTCCTAGGCTCTGTTAACCCACAGCGCCACTAAATATTATTTGTCAAGTGCAAAATTGTCCTTTTGCTAGGGAGACAATCTTAGAATTAAGTAAAAGGAGCAATCAGATGCTTTTCCATTCTCTCCAGCTCCATAAGACTCATGTTAAGCATATATGCTCATCAGAAACTGGAATGTTTGCACTGTGAATATTGCTGCTCCAGAACTGCATCAGATCATAACAGTGGAAATAGTGGATAAGATGTTTCCTTATGTCAGCTTTCAGAATCTACCACTAGATCTTATCAACTTCTTTTCTAAGCTTAAGCACTTGATTAGGCTGCTATAAACATATGGTTTTGATAGTACTATGGTTCTGACCCTGATCATGATAACCAGCTGAACAATTATGATAGCCTTTCATTTAAAGAAGAGTACTGCACTGTGGTCTAAACCACAGAGCCTAGGGCTTTCCGATCAGAAGGTCGGTGGTTCGAACCCCCGCAACGGGGTGAGCTCCCGTTGCTCAGTCCCTGCTCCTGCCAACCTAGCAGTTCGAAAGCATGTCAAAGTGCAAGTAGATAAATAGGTACTGCTCCGGCGGGAAGGTAAACAGCGTTTCCGTGTGCTGCTCTGGTTCACCAGAAGCGGCTTAGTCATGCTGGCCACATGATCCAGAAGCTGTCTGTGGACAAACGCTGGCTCCCTCAGCCAGTAAAGCGTGATGAGCACCACAACCGCAGAGTCGTTCATGACTGGACTTAATGGTCAGGGCTCCCTTTACCTTTACCAATGAATTATTATTATTTAAATATTATTGTTGAGATTTTTTACAATATATTACAGATAGCATTAACAATAGGCATATCCCTCTCAAAGTGTGGGAAAAGAAAACATATTTTATCCACCACACACACACAGCAAAAAACATGTAATTCAAGAAGCAAAAGGAAAAATGTCCCTCCAGAAAGAAGAGGTCAATGCTAGTGGTCTATGATACTGCCCACCCACAGAAGCAAATCAATGGGGCCAGACATTAACAAATGCATCTGAATGTGGGATCACCTCTAGCTTTCCTGCACTCCTATATTAACTTTTCATCTAAGTCTAATTGCCGTAGTCTAATTATACCAGCTTCGAAGAGAAAAGTGTTAAGGACCCTTCTAGCTTGGTGCCACTTCCATGTGTACTGCCTTTAAAAATTATTCTTTAAAAATGCTTTCCAAATGCATAGGCAGAGTAAGGCAAGTGCCTCAGGAAGCAATTGCTGGGAGGTGAGGAGTGGTGCCCCCTAAATTAGCCTGCCATTCTCTGTTGCAACAACGGGCACCAGCAGCATTCATATAAGGTTCAGCTTCTAGTTTTGTCTACTTAATGTATATGAATGGAATGAAGAAGAACACCATCTTGTCTTTTGCCTCAGGTAGCAAAATGTCTTGAGCCGGCCCTGTGCATAGGACAACCAGATTTCTTTAAGCTTCAGTGTCTTTTGTAGCTTCATGTGTGTGGTAATTCCTAGGTCAAATAAAAAACACCACTGAATTCAATATGGCTAGTATTTTACACTTGGGATACAATCCCATAGACACTGAGTAGGGAGGGTATTTCACTGGACACAGTGGCAATTACTTCTGAGGAAACATGCGTAGGAGTGCACCGCTGGAGCCTGTGATTCACCTTAACTGAGCTCAACTTTGTTCTTTGTGCATATGCAGCTGGAAAATAATAAAACAAGCTTTTAAAAGTCCTAGCTTTAATTTTTTTCATTCATCTTGAAATACTGAATTACAAGAAGGAGGGTGTCTTTCAAGATAATCACATTCTGAAGTGCATTAGAAAATATTTCATGTGTCTCAGCTGACATGATTTATAGAACTATTGGATTTATAGCCTTCTGCTACTGTTTTATTTGCAAGATTTGTGGACAATGAAGGAAACAATTCTTCCTTTATAGAAAGAATTATACATGTAGGGAAAGGGTAAAAGTTGAAATGTCCTGGGAATATTGATACTTACATTTATGATATAATTAAAGAATACTAAAAATTGCTCAACAGAGTTAACTGATGAGGTCAAGAATAATAAATTAGATACTGATCTTAATAATACCTCCTCCTTTGTTTTCCTTTCCGCAGCAAGTTGACAGGCTTTGCAAGCCATAATAAATTTGAGAGCTTAAAGCTTCCTCAACAGCCATCACATCCTGATGTAACGCATAGCTTTTGTTTTCTTGGGTGCATGGTTTATCCTCCTTTATGTCCCGTTGTTGTTTCAGAATACAATCTAAACTTATTTAATTATATATTGTACATTGCACCTTACAAATGTAAAAATGTAAAAAAGTTCCTCAGCTTTAGGGGGGAAATAAGGAAAGGAAACAATAGTTTTAGTGGCATGCTCATGGCTCTGTGCTGAATTCAAGCACAGTGATTTAATTGTGTTGTTTTTCCTTAAGTGCAGTTCATCCTCCCCATCCCTCTCTTCTCATGGAATATGGGAAAACTTGTGGCTGCCTATGTTTAGATTCTTGACAGGATCCTGTATATACAAATTAAGCCCCCAGGATAGCCAATGTGGTACTCTCTAGATGTTGTCAGACTACACCTCCCATCAGCGCCAGTCAACATGGCCAGTGATGAGGGATGGTTGAAAGTTACTGACAGTGACATGGAAGCAGGCTTGGTATTATTACCAAAGTGACAAGCAAAGTGGTCAATAGGATGCAGTTCTCATGCCACTGTACCAAAGTGTGAATTGCCCCTGTGCTTAAAAGTTTACTGAAGTCAAGGCCCTCAGATTGGCTTGAGGATGAAAGGTAAAAGGTAAAGGTAAAGAACTCGGGGACCATTAAATCCAGTCAAAGGCGAAAATGAGATGAGACGCTCATCTCGCTATTCAGGCTGAGGGAACCAGCGTTTGTCCACAGACAGCATCCGGGTCACGTGGCCAGCATGACTAAACCGCTTTTGGCACAATGGGACACCATGATGAGTGCCAGAGCGTACGGAAACATCGTTTACCTTCCCACGGGAGTGGTAACTATTTATCTACTTGCACTGGCATGCTTTCGAACTGCTAGGTTGGCAGAAGCTGGGACAGAGCAATGGGAGCTCACCCCGTCACGCGGATTTGAACCGCTGACCTTCTGATCGGCAAGCCCAAGAGGCTCAGTGGTTTCAACCACAGTGCCACCTACGTCCCTTTTGGGGATGAAAATCTGTATTCCAAAATGCGATGTGATACCTTCGTAGGAATACACTACTACAGCCATTGGAAAGGGCAAGGGAATAAAATACCAATAGTTCATAGTGCATAACAGTTAGAACCATAAGATGTTTTACCACTCACTTCAGCAGAATGCAGCCACAGACGGTTGCCTTCATCCTTTGAAAGATGTTCAGATAAAATGTATGTACTGAGTGCTATATCAATAATAAAAAAATACAAACCATAGCATTATGTCAGCAATCCAAGGACATTATATTGGAGTTCTAATAAAATACTCTATACAAGGCTGTAAAACTGCACATCTTTGTATTTTCTGCAACCCACTCAAAAAGCCTTTCAAGTGAGATGGGGGAAAGGTGGTTTGTGTGCTAAAGGCCTGATCTGTTTATGCAAGTGCAAATCTAAAGAGTTCTGAAATAGGGGTCTTCAGTTCAGTGATACAATGAACATAATTGTTGTTTGTAACAATGGAGTTTTGTATTGGAAAACACCAGTTATCCAACAGATGTTGTCTTCATTTTTAGCTTTACAGCTGCTTCACAATCCTTTTGTGCAAGGATACGAACAGGTGGGAGACCCAGCTGGGCAGCATCATCTTCTTACACTGCAGCGTCAGTAATAAAAAAAAGAGCTGAGCCAACAAGTTCACCTTTTAAAAACATTTATAGAGACAATATCACGCCTCCTTTCTTTTGCTTTCAAAAGAAAACACACTTTTTAATGAGTTGGACAAAGCCCACTCAGTTCCTCCAGAGTCCCAGTTGTCCTCAGAGCCTTATGGCAACTGTCCTCTCTGTGTGGTTTTAAGCCAGATTAAGCACTTACAGTAAAGATTCATTTAATATACATATTTCCCAAAAAGGAAAATGGAAAATGCCAACCACTATTAATGTAATAGTACATTAATCGTTCACAAAGGGATTGGAAAGTATCGGTAAATAACTCAGAGCATGGGCTGCTTTATGACAAATTATTTTGTTCCCTACAACTATATACACTGTATATGATGTGTTGCTTTTGGATATCATCAGCATTCATAGCTAGGATCTTGCTATCATTCATCAGTGGAAAAGCCATAACACTGAGCCCACAATAAAGATTTCTCTGACAGTATATATTTCCTCTGGCTTCATTTCCACTGACAACAATGTATGCTTGGCTTAGGTTACATTTCACATAAAATATCCATATCCATATTTGGGCGAGGTAGTAGTTTGATAATGTTACCGAAATGTAAATGTAAAGAAAAAGAAAAAAATAGGAATATGCATCCACATATATATATATATGGTTGGGTTCCGACTTAACCATAATTTCAGTAGAGCCACTAAAATTTAATCAATGGGACTTGTAAGTCATGATTAATTTAAGTTCCATTTATTTCAATGAGTGTACTCTAAGCATGACCAAGTTTAGATCAAACCCATTTACCCATTATTTTCTAAATGTAGCCAAAATAGTGTTAATTGTTACCCATGTCCTAAAACTGTAGGGATAGTGCTACTGGCTTTATTTTTTTCTGTTTAGATTATTATTATTATTATTATTTATTTATTAAATTTCAATACTGCCCTTCACCCAAAGATCACAGGGCTGATCACAATATAAAAAACACACAAAAAATACATCTCATAATCACAAACAAAAACAATATCCCGCCCCCCCACGCACAGTTTAAAGGCCATGGATTGTTTAATCAGCCAAAAGGCCTGGGAGAAGATGAAAGTTTTTGCCTGGCGCCTAAGGATGTATTGTGCAGGCACCAGACCAACCTCCCTGGAGAAGGCATTCCACAAGCAGGGAGCCACTGGAGAAAAGGCCCTGTTCTCGTGTTGCTACCCTTGACAACTTCTCAGTCACATTGTGAATCTTTGCACCAAGAAGACAGCACACCTCCTGGGACATCCTGTTACCTCTACACACTTCTGCCTCTGTCCTCCTCTGTAGGAAAGTCAGAAGTCTTTGGGAGGCTTAATAAGGAATCCTAGTGATTTACACACAGCTGGGGGAAGCATGTAATAAAAGAGTTCTGTTCATTTTCTTCGCCTTACTTTGTATAATATTCATCACCTTAGATCACACAGAACATTCAAAAACTTTTTTTAAAAAAACACACCTTGCAATGTGCATCTCATGTTTTATTTATGGTCTATTTTTCTTCAAAGCTGTCCTCTTTTCCAGTGGAGACTGCTCAGTTATAACAGCTTAGATATTATTATTATTTTTAAAAAAGTTCCATTTGCCTTCACTTATCCTTTGGCACTGTTATTTGGGAGAGGGGGAGCGATTGTTTTTTAATATGGTTTGTCAAGTTGCTTTTGTATTGTTTTTGCCACTTGATACCAAGTACGTCCATTTGTTGAAAGTTGATCCTTAATTTTTTTTTAAAGTTCTAAATAAAACTTATAACAGGAGTTTGATTTTTACATAGCCCCTTTTTTGCTACATAGCTACATATGTAGCCACATTAGAAGCTGGGACCCCTAATCCAAACTGAATAAGAGGTTTAAAACTGAAGTGATACTTTACTGGCTTACTTCACTGACAGTATGTTTAGAAATTGCAACAATTGCTTTAGTGAGAATAATTTATTGTAATTGGAAGGCATGGGGTTTGCTTATGTCTGGAATAATGCTACTGAGCATGAGTCATCTACACTTCAGAAGAATGCAAAGAGGTAAAAATCAAATTTTGTTTGACACCTGGATAAGTGCCTTAAGGCTATAAAACTGATGGCCTTTGATTGGAACGGCATCAGTAAAAACTGTTGCCGACTGCGCTGGGAAGAACAGGTTGAATATGACTATCTGAGATATTCCTAGAATATGGAAGGAATAAATAGATGTCAAAGCGCTTGACAGGTGCTTCAAAGAGATAACTGTAATTATTTCAGTCTCAAGGACACTTAACATAACAGGAAGCATTTTGGTCAATCTGTTAACACTGACAATTTATAAAGTAGTTTTCATTTTTCTTAGAGAACTCACTGCTAAAAAACCACATAGAAATCAGGTGGCCAAGCTTCAGGCTGCTTTAAAATATTTAATTGTGAGCTGCGCAGTTTAGGACTTTGGATTTGTACAGACCGGGGGGTGGCGGGGGCTGTACTCCAGAAGAAGCCAGCGCATTTCTTGCCTTAAACATTACATTCCCTTGTGCATGCATGTGAGATACAGTATATCAATAGCTGTGCAAATACTACAGACAACAGTACATGGCTTATCACTTCTAAGCTACACTCTTCTGCTCTGATATGAGCAACTAGCTTTCCACTGAAGCTGTATCTACATGATGAGAATAATTAGCTGTTTTAGTCCACCTTTCCCCCTGCCACTCTCTGCATCAGAAGCAGCTGGTGCAATGAGTCTGAATCACTCTCCCAGTAATGGCAACACTCAAGCTTACAAGGACCATGCAGGGTGGTACAAGGCAGTGCTGAGATTGGGACTGGAAGCCACTGTTAGAAGGGCAGGGCCGCAGGGCTACCTCACCATGCCAGCTGCTCCTACCTCTGGGTTTGGGCTTGGTATTGTTCTGAAACAGTGGTACTCAAGTTTTTGTTATACACAAATATAAAAACGGTTAAGAATTGGAAAACTTAGAGGCGTCTAAACTTAACCCGCCTGCATGACACTATAATCATCAGGAGCATATTAGATCCACCATATTTGATCCACCAGGCCTATGAATCCAGCTCTCTGTGCTCTCTGGGAGCCATAGCCCTCTTGCTAACTAACTAACTGTTCTCTCATTGTCCAGGCAGGTAAAGCAGAATGCTCTGCTTTGCCACTGGCCACCTCTGATTTTTAAAAGTCTTCTAACTCAATCTTAATCAGAGTTCGCCATTCAGACAATACCAGCTGAAAGACTTGTGTGTTCAATTTCCTGCCACACATAGAAATATCTGTGTCCTCTCTACCTCCCTGCCTCATTTTTTCCTTTGCTTATGCTAAATCTTTGTTTAGCTGAAGACGTCCTTCCCATAGATGTTGCTCACAAGCCCTTCCTTTTGTGGCTTCTCTGAAGTCTTAGTGGCAGTAGGCCCACATCACCAGTGAAATGGACACCTTGCACAAATAAGAATGGGAGTCAAGTCTTATAGGATGTGCTTCGGATGTCTAGGTGAAAACATGTGGCTTTCCCTACACTGCTTGGAGTGCAGGAAAATGCAGCAGATTCATTTTGAAACATTGAAATTAGACAATAAATGCTCTTGAAAAATGTACATCTGGGGAACCGTTTTAAGCATCTCATATCCACTGAGCAGCATGCAGGGCATTTTCATGGTTCTATTTTCATGTTATTCCTAATTACTTATTTTCTACTAATGCACTTCTTTCATTTCATTTTTTTTAATGCATTCATGTCGTCACAAAGAAAGGCTTCCCAGTTTGTTTTGTAACTCGGTTTCTTTAAAAGTGTCCAGAGAAGACCCAGTTAAGCAAGGGTCTTCCCCTCAACATACATTTATTTATCTATTTTAAAGTATTTATATACCACTTACCATGTTCAAAAAACACAGACCCAATGGTGGCAGCTGTTGAGAAATAAGCTCTTCCAGTAGGCTAAACCGCTGGGCAGGATTAGAGAAGGGCTTTATTCTCATGAAAGGCAACAGGGAGTTCAAAAGCAATAAAAATGGTTCTTAAAAACCTTCACAGAGCCCTAGTTCCTATGTGCTTAGATCTTGGATGGGAGGAAATCTTCATACTTCCTACCATTACTGAGCAGGATTGTGAACTTCAAGGGCTCTCATCCTAGCTTCCCATAAATTCTGTTTTCTACTGAAGTCTCACAGCATCAGTGTATTTTCTTACCTTATCACAGATGTTTTTCCTCTGGGAAGGTGGGGAGGGGACAAGTTCCTCAGGTGCCATCTGTGGGTTCTGTTTTGCTGACTCCTGCTCATTGAAACAATAGAATGTAAGAAGATTCATGACATGACATGACATTACATAGTGAGAGTCACGATAAAGTTATCTAATCAGATGTAGTAAGATTCATGAACTTTAACTAATCAGATAATGAGTAGTTTACCAAAAAAAATCATTTATTTCTTTAAATGATTTACTGTATATACCGCCCTTTGTACAAGCCACAGGCTATTTACAATGAGGTCAGATGAGATAAAAAGAATACATAAGATCCACAGATAACACAGACTTTAAAATACACAACTTATAATAACTCACTTAACAGTAGTTTACTAGTATCTGCTATTTAACTATCTACACATTGATTGGTTTTTTATTTAAGACGTGGCAAAATATTTGGTTTACTGTGGTTTATAGCCTATGTATTAATGTTTATATGCAAACAACATTATATAGTGTTGAATTCATACTAGTTATTAAAAAAAACCCTTGAACTTGCAATGCTTTCTCTTCTCAGCTTTCTGGGACAAAGAAGAACTGTCCAGCAGTATATAGGAAGTGGATGTAAGCTCTTGTCTTCATTTGTATGAATAAATCAAATAAATTATACAACCAAAAGGTTAACCAAATTATTTAAACATATGAGTGAAATCATTTGGGACCAATAAACCTATCTCAGTGATTAAAAAAAAAATTAGAAAGTTTTCTCGAAGGTTATGTTGAGGTTTTTTATTTTGAATGTTTAATCCAAATAGGAAGAGATGGAAGCATCTCTTGTGTGTTGTATGTTTTCATATTATATTATCTAAAAGAGGTGAAAACCTTTGCAAGTTAAGCATATTGCAGCTCCAAACATTAGACAACTGGCATTGGCACTACACTGTGTAAGGAATGTTACTATGCAGCAAAATGCAGGTATGTACAGTAGGTGTGCCTGTGTAGGACAATCATGGCACATCGCCTTTTGAAAAGCATAAAGCATAAAATTCCAGAACCTTCTAGACAATCAATTGTCTTGATTCAACGGTAATAGTGTACTACAATACTTAGATTATACATGATAGTTTTTGGAGGAGGGACAGCCTTGCTGTAGGGCAGGCTTGGAAATATGGCTCTCTAGTCTCTCTGTTGAGACTTTCAGACTCTTCATATGCCTCCCTCAGTCACTGGTCCTGCTCTTTGCCTTCTTCCTGCACTTTTACATTTGCGTGAACTCTGATCATGGTTCTTGCTTGCTAGAATGGAGGGTGGGGTGTGTGAGAGAAAGAGACTTTTGTAAAGCAGGACTGTAGCCTTCTGTAAGAGTCACACCATGCCACCATGTTACCTTCTCCCCTCTTGAACAGACAGGCAGCTTGGCTTTAACTTGCCATGCTCCTTTGTTTCCCATATTCAATCTTCTCCCTTCACAACATTCACAACCCCTTCTCCCTTCACAACATTGCAAGACATTGGAATACAGCCCTTTCCCATCTTCCCCCTTGACAAACACCCATGACCTCTTTTGTGTACGCTACTCTCTGGTCTTCTGTTATCTTACTTTGGTCCCTCGCATCTCTCCAGCACTCTGCTGCGAACATCATTTTTGCTCATCTTGTTCCTCTGTTCACATGACCCCCTGCCTTAAAGCCCTATCCTGACTTCCTGTCTGTTCCTGGATTCAACACATGCTCTTCATCTCAAAGACCTCCAGGCCTTATCTCTCCACTCTTTTATCCTAATACATCCCTGCCTGTGAACTTTGCTTTACCATCCTTCCCTGTCCAAAGCTATCCTGCCACATTTTCTCCCTTTGCTGCAAGTCACATACTTCAAATCACTCATGAAAACCCACCTTTTCCATAAAGCAGAACCCGTAACTCCCATGCCCTATTAGAAACTGAATGCATAACTAAGTCTAAGCCACATCCCTTTAAAACCTGCACTTTGCTCTTGTATTTAGTATCCTGCCTCCGTTTCCTGTTTCCCTTGTGTTGAAGTTTAGATTGTAAGTACTTCAGGATACGGAACTGTTCTCTTGTATTCTGTCGAACACCGAGCACACTCTCTGATTGTGCTACACAAATAAATGAATAGATCAATAGGACAACATCAAGCTGTACTTCCAGCAACACTACAATACTTTTTCCTTGTGGTCTTGGACATAAATTACAAAGTAATATTCTGGTTCTCTGCCACAAAATTATAGGCCTAAAAATCACTAAAATTCAAGACCCAGTAAATGAAACTATTCTTTCTTGTCATCCCTGAGGACCACAATGTTATTACAAAAAAAAAAAGGAAACAGAGATTTAGGACATATTGGTTCTATGCCTAATCTTCAAAAACTATTTATGTATTTTATAAAAAAGCAAATCACCTAAGGGTTGTCTCTCTTTGAAACATATTTGCTAAATTTAGTCAGTGGGAAAATATGCTTGCAATATTCCTATTCTATATAACCTAGAAATATCGGATTCTTTTCATTTTTTATTGTCTAGATTCATATTCTACAAGCCATGGTTTGGATTTAGTGTAACCTTTGTAGTTATATTTCAGTTTAAAAAAAAAGAAAAAAGAAAAGGAGGTGTTTCTCAGGGCTTGATACACAGACCACTTACTGTAGTCCCTTCTATGCATCACTAACCGCCTGTTCCTGTGAGGCTTGTTTAAGCTGCAGTTTCACAAATGGGGTTTTTCCGTTTTTCCTACTGCAGCTAAAGCCACATTATAAACATAGAACTTGGTTTTAAAAAAAACACCCATAAAAAACACTGAAAATACTTCACTTTCCCCAAACATGGGGAAAATATCATTCCCCTACCCACAATTCCACTTGTATGGTACAGCAGAGCGAGTGTTCTTCTTTTTTCTAGATAGTCATTATAATCTTTACTCTTAAGATATTAGAGAATTAGAGAAATGAGAATTAAATTCTGTGTCTTGTATTTATTCACATAGCTGGTAAAGAGCAGTCATTGGAGACGCAAGCTTCTTGTAATAGCTTCTGGCATTTTTCAGCTTTTATATGTGAGAGGAATTTTTCAATTTCCAGTCTTTGGCCTTTCTGATGAAACTGCTCACTAGGGTGCTTACTGTAGCAATTCTGTATTGTCTTTGTTTAATACAGACACCTGTCCCTTAGGAACCAAGTGGATTTCAATTGCTTATTATATACAGCCCACTGAGCAGACATCCAGTGGTGATTTTTGCTCAGCACTAGTTTCAACTTTTTTAAAAAAATGGTAACTATATTTTTAAGAAGCAGTACCCTCCAGACCTGATTGACAATGCCATAACAGGCCAAATCTTGAGGGTATTCACAATTGAATATAGTATCTTGCTGATGACTATGGATTCCTGATCCCAAATTCCCACATACAATAATAACATATCAATATATAGACACGTCCAACAAACTTCTAACCATTTTCCTCAGCTGAGAGAAAATAATTATTTTCCCAGTTCTGTTATATTAAAAAAAATCTACAAAGTACTCCTTAAATGAAGGTGAGACTCAGCCTATGCAATATCTTTACAAACAACTCACTAAAACAGGGAATCTCTTCGATCTACGCTTCTTCTACATTGCTTTAAGAATATAGTTCTTATCTACCTTACGGGTAACACTTTAACTTCATTAAGGCTTAATAGGCGCCTACAATACCATTGCAGGTGTGGTTTTCAAAATATTTTGATTTTCAGTAGTGTTCATCACATCAATTATGTAGGGTCATAGAAGAGCCGTCTTACCTGGTTGAAACTTACTCATATATTAGATAAGGGAGTTGCTCATCTATTAGTTCACTGCATTTCTATGAATCTTCCTTTCGCCTTTCCCCATTACTGGGTAGAAGTCTTTATCCCACTCATTGTTATCAAAGTAGACCAATCCAAATTAGACCATAGCATAAATTACCTCACAGGATTTCTGCCAGACTAAAAATGTCAGCTAAGAAGATCAGGAGGAAGGAACTAGACAAAATAGCAGTCAACTGCAAAGGGGATTCGGATATTTAATTTGGCACATCTTACCTGAAAATCTTCTGCTATTCTATTCTATTTAATGCAACAAATAATTTTAGTAGCCGTGATTGTGGTTTTACTGTATGTCTGTGCCCGATGATTTTTATTATTATTCCCCCCCCCCCCGTTTGTTTGTTTTTTTGTTCTCCTTCTGAACGATGCCATGGCCTATGGCTAGTGCAATAAAAAGTTTAATTGGAATTGGACTAAAAATGTCTCTCTAGGCCTCCAAGAATGATCAGGATCTTTTGGCCTCCGTCTATCTTGGGAGACAATGGAAGGGTGTGCCTTCAGGGGTAAAGTAATGCAGAGCTGTTCTGCCAACCAACCTAGTGCCTGAAACCCGCTCCTCATAAAGCATGCCCTTGGGAATTTGTCATCTTCCGTTCTGTGTGCATGACCAAGCCAAGGTAGACATCACTGAGGCAGAAGTGCAAACATGCTGCGAATGTGGGTTTGGGAGAGCACATCTTTATTTGAGATGCTGTCCTGCTATCCCCAAAATCTTCCTGTGGTGCAGAACATATGAATAAAGCAGCATGTTCAACACACAAGCCTGGAAGATCTTCATCTTGGTATTGGTTGTTAGCATCACATTCTCCCATACCCTTTTGGAGAGGCGAGCCATTGCCATAGCTGCCTTGCCAATACACTTGTCCAGCTGAGCATTGATGGAAAAGTTGCTGGTTATGGTAGAGCCCAAGTAGACAAAATAGCTTACCACCTCAAGCATGTGGTCAACAATGCCAATTCAGAGAGTGCTGGCGACGTCCTGAGTCTAGATGTTGGTCTTGTGGGGCAATACAACAACAGATCCAGAAGGAAGAATGGTCCACATTGTCTATTTTACTACTGTGGGTGAACAGGAGATAGTTGGCGGGGCGGAATCAAAAATTCCTCAGGTTTGGGAGTCAAGTGCCATTTGGAAGAATAGGGAGCAGAGGCAGGTCTGCTCTGAGCACAGCCATAATGGGCAAAAGGTTGCACAGTGGAGGAGCAACTGTAGGGAATGGAGTAGAATGGTCAGTTTGCCTCCCATCAATTTCCTCCATCTGACCCTTCCTAGCATGCTGTAAGAGGAGCCCAAAGTCCCACTGGGAACTTTGGTGCCTAAATGAGTCCTTTGGTATAAACGTGCAATTTTAAAACGGAGTCTATAACTAGAAATGGTTTAAGAATTGCATCACAATATAAAGAACAGTAGGATTTAAACAAACAGGATCATATCCACAAAAAGGAACAGGGTAGCTAATAACTGATGTTCTCTCCCCCCCCCCATTCCTTTCTATAATTTAAATTTGGTCTAAATGACAAATCAATTAAACTTTCATATTTGCATTAAAGGTTCATGGAGCAGCCAGTCTGAATTACTTTTAAAGCTGCATAGAGGGCTCCCTTACATACATAAAATGAAAGCATATGGAGAAGAATTGATCTCAGGGAAAGGAGATTCCCATATGGTATAAAAGCAAGGAATTTCTTCATAGATTGAAATATGGATCATCTTTTAAAACAAATCCAAATTGCAGATGGTGAAGCTCAGACTGAAATGGAAAAGATTCCTTGTTATACACGTGGAGCAAAGCATATGTTCCATATAAATGCTATAAATAGTAGCAACTGGATAATCCTGTGGGACGTGTCTGCATAAAGAAAGCAGCAATAGCCAGTATATATATGCGCATTTTCCCCCTCCTCCCCCTGCCTATATCCATCTAGTGGCAGCACATTTTTCTGCTTATGATATGTGCTAAAATCCAATGTTTGGTTCAAAATAAAGCTAATTTGCATTGGCATAGAGACTTAACTCACTGGTGTATTATTACTGTGTAAGCAGGTGTAGAAGCAACTGCAAATAAATGCTTGCTGATGGAATCCCAGCAGGGTTTCTGATGAGTTTTCGTTTTGTTGAACCTTACCAAGGAAATTACTGCGTAAAAAGCTTTGCTATTAGTTCTTTGCCTGAAAAAATCATTTAGCTACACCTGGCCAGATTCATGGCAATTATACTAACTATGCATAGAGGCCATACCAAAAAACTCATCCACCTTTTTAAGCCATGGCCTGAAATCTGTCAGTGTAACAGTAGAAAATGACACAACTAAGCTATGAATAATAAAAAAGCAAATGCACATAAAGGGGGAAGGGGAATGGAATTTAAACTAGAATCTATGTAACTAGAACTATAATGTAATGGCCAATATTTAAAGTGTGAATTGTCTAGAATTGTTTATTTATTTATTTCAAATAATGTGTAGCGATTAATCTTTTGTAATGGTTTAAAATGGCTAAAAGTATATGTAAATAGAAATGCTATGATAAAATGTCTCACTAATAGCTGAAAAATGTAGGTGTGCAACACACACTTGGCACTATAATCCAAATGCACAAGTAAGCTTTGAGCGATCTTAGTGAAAGAGATTCAAAATGGGTACTAAAATTGTTTAGAAAATGAATCTGTCTCGTGGTAAAAAGATCCAGGGGTAATAAATAAGAACTATTATTTTGATTTCCTTTGTAGTGATGACAATGGCAATGCAACCCGTTAGCACAAAGAAAACATAAACAACAGGAGTATTCAGACTGTACTGATTTTGAATGCAAGTGTTTATCTTGACAAAAATATCCCTAAGCATAGAAGATATACTTTAAAAAGAGCGTTTATGAATTTTCCTTTATTCCATATGAGTTTGCCTTTAGAAGATCCATCCTTCTTGCTCTAATCTGCAAAGTTTTCACACCTGTTTTCATGGATTTCTACACAATCCTATGCATGCTTACTTGGAAGTAAATCCAATGGGGCTCATTGCCATGTAAGTGCACATGGGCCCTTAAGATATCAAAGCTACATTTTAAACTGAAGATAGAGTAATCAAAATGTAGGTATCATACACCCTTTAGTCACATGACTGCTTAGAATGTGACAGCTGCCACACGCTGCAAAGATTCTAATCTTTATAGTGTTGACATGATTTATGTATGGCACCACATCAGGCTATATTCATCTAGAAACACAACCAAATTGCAAAGTATGTATCTGGGTAACCCCCATGCATTTATAAAGCAATAGGTTTCTTCCTTCTTCCTTTCTAAGATAAAAATAGCAAATACCTTACAGTGGTACCTTGGGTTACCAACACCTTGGGTTACAAACACTTCGGGTCATTGACTCCGCTAACCCGGAAGTAGTACCTCGGGTATGGCTTAATTTCTAAATAAGAGCTATGGAGTCATTTTGTCTGAAAATCATACTTGGGCACTCTTACAAGGAGGCTCTTTCCCTGTCCATAGAGACTAATTGATTTGTTTTTAAAAGAGGAGATAATGGCACTCTGCACATATGGAATGGCATGCTACTCTAACTAAGTGCTGTACATTCTGGTGAAAACTGTAAGGTTAAAAATGGCAGCCCTACCAAGCAAAAATGTGGCCGGCCACCACTGCTTTCAACCCACTTTCATTCTAAAAGGCAGTGGAATGCTGAATTCTTAAAAAACAATATAAACATTGCACCAGTCCCTAACTCAGCAGCAGAGGTGGTAGCAATTTACATACATTTGATTGAAAGCAAATGTCTCTGAATAAGGCAAATGTGTATTAATAGGAACACCCCACAGAAAATGTTATTTCTGTTTTCAACCTAGATCAGGTATATGAGTTTAATTGATAGATCCAGACAATAATATGGAATTCAGTCTTTTATGCTAATGACCAATTAAGTTAATGGGGTTACTTAACAGCTACTTTGGTGCAAATGATTTGAATATTCAATGATGATAGTGGGAATAGCTCCCTAGAGAGCAAATATGAATACTAAGAGCACAATTCTATCTATAGGTTATATTCTGTCTATAGGTTATACCTTATGATCAGGATAGAACCATTGCTAAATTTCCCTTCAGAATAAAATTAGACACTAGCATAGTTAACTTATGTCCGTGGTAATCTACCAGCAGTGGAAGTACTTATCTACCACTGGAGAACTGCCAGTGTAATAGGAAAAATCCAGGCAGAGCTGGGGTGTGGCAGGTGAGGAATATGTTTTAATCAGAATCTTATCCGCATTCAGGGCCTTGACCTGCCCCTGATGATGGAATAGTGTTATGCTTACAAAAGAGGTAGTCTAAGTAAAAAAACAATCTAATGCGATCCAAGTATAAACAGCACCAGAACACTGCATATCCTACTTCCTTACATTTCTCTGTCCCCTTGTCTCGTCCTAGCATTATGCATTGTTGTGGGAAGGGCATGAACTGTTGGGAATCTGAAGTGACATACCCACATAGCAGAAGTTGTCCCCAGTTCCAGTCAGCACCCAAAGGCACCTTAAGGTCCAAAATAATTTACCGTACTACTGCAGAAGATAAGGCTTCTGTAACACAGTACTGGATGTTGACGTATATACAGATAGAGATATATCCGTAGAAAGTATTTCTGTTGCTCCAGCAATTCAAGACGTAACACAGATTCTGATTCACCTCAAGACTCACTGGCTGACTAATGAGCTGACATTCCTTAATCACGTATATCAGGCATAGGCAAACTCGGCCCTCCAGATGTTTTGGGACTACAAGTCCCATCATCCCTAGCTAACAAGACCAGTGATCAGGGATGATGGGAGTTGTAGTCCCAAAACATCTGGAGGGCCGAGTTTGCCTATGCCTGACTTACATAGATGGCACTGGGCACCTGCCATAGTAACTGAGTTCACTGACCTTGCACCTGTTGGCTTATCGCATAAATGGGGTGATTTGTACTCATGAAGGAAATTAACCCCTTCCCCTATGTCCAGTTCCTCCAACATGAACTGAGTTCTGTGACGTCATTGTGGCATCCCTGCCATTGCCAAGGACATATTGTCTGGTAGTGTTGTTGTGTTATCTTTTGTTCCTAACCCTTACCCTAACCACTATCTTGCTTTGCTACTAAGAACGCACAAGATCATGATTATGTGATGTTAAGTGCTCATTCTGGTACAGTTTTTGCTGACTTCATAAATCATAGGATTGGTATCCACAAAACCTTCTATATCCTTCTGTATTATCTGAATTTACATTACTATGAGATTCCGAAATACTGAGCACTTTACTTATATACATCAACTTACATGTATTAGAAACAGAATTGTGCCCATTATCAAGCATAAAAAGACCCTTAATGTTCATATATCCTTTCCAAGCAACGTCTTCATTTAGGGGAGATAGGATATGATTTATTTATGAAGAGAGTTTAAAAATGCTTCTATTTAATTTCTTGCCTATATCACGGACTTGCTCCAAATCCCTCTTCTTCAAACTAAAGCTCATTTTTATTCTCTCTTGCTGTAATTAGGAAGACAAGGTATATTTTAGACCTTAGAGTATTGTTTTAATTTTCCCACACAGTATTTAAACCACTTACACTGACACCTTTCAGAGTCTATTTCTCTTATTTAAAAGTCCCCTGTGGTTGTTCCTTGTCTCTCAAGTGAGCATTATCTTAGATTTACTACTATCTGTGTAACACCAGAGAAAAGGAAAATGCAGCCATACTCTGTCAGTGCCAAACAATGGATGCCATTGTTCTTGGTCTTCCTGCGTGGGTTATTGCTGTTGTATACAGCTAAGTTAAAAATGTGCAAAGAAATAAAATTAGAGTTCTGCATTAGTCCACCTGCAATGCCCAAAACCTTAGTTGAGTTTCCTGAATTTCTTCAAATATGCAAATCCCAACCTGGAAGGCTAACACCAATCAAACTGGTTCCCACTGTGTAGCTTTGAACAATTTTAAATATTCCTGTCATGTTGCATTTCACATAACACTG
This sequence comes from Podarcis tiliguerta, assembly GCF_965153285.1. Classification (NCBI taxonomy): domain Eukaryota; kingdom Metazoa; phylum Chordata; class Lepidosauria; order Squamata; family Lacertidae; genus Podarcis; species Podarcis tiliguerta. The sequence goes on along the minus strand of NC_139537.1, from coordinate 43,932,234 downwards.
CCACTACTCATGAAATACATTTAGACATTTCTGAGCTGAATGTAATAGATGTGATGATGTGAAATTAGGAACTGTTTGGAACACTTGCTGCCTAGAATAACTGTTCTTGGTGATACTGGATCAGAAATATATGAATTAAATAAATTTCTCTGTGTGACTGCCTGGCTCTCGCAGATCATGGTAAAGGACATAAAACATTATTTTCACCAAGATAATATTTTTCTGATGAACTATCCTGTTAGAAAAGTTGCTTGGCCTGAAAATAATCTTCATCTGTCTCTTTTTAAAATAGCTCTATTTTGCCTGTGTGGCTGTCTGCAACAAGTAATATCCCATCCACGCACTGCAATTTGCTTTTTAAATGGAAGTTGTTTGCTTTATTTATTTACAACCTCCATAAAAGACACTTAAAGGAAAGCATTTTTGCATTAAGTCATTTTCCGCCTCCAACAATATTACTTTCTTACCCATCAACATCTGGAGGACATATATCTAATAATTTCCATGCTGTTTTTTTCAAATAGTTTATTTACATAAATTCTCAAATTACAAAGTATTCCTTAACTCATGCATTAATCTTGTCAAATATCGTGTTTCATGTGCCATATTAATATGATGCTAGGAACATCCACAGTTATCTCAGAAACCATTTCCATGCTTTGAAGAACCATCAAGGCAATGTGTTGATCCAAATGTACTACTGCATGTATTAAGGGCCTTCTATGTATTAAGGGCCTCTTCTGATGGTGGAAGGGGCATGAATCTACTAGAGGATTCTGCAAACGGAAGACAGGGGCATGATTTTCACCACCACCACCCCACCTTACTCAACTTTGCCCCATTATTTTTCAACCCTGCGGAGCAAATTTTTGAGGGACTCGGGGAGCTTAGACTTCAGAGCACACCACTCACAGAACTCTGGATCCACCCCAATGTATGCAAATCCTTCTGCTGTGGTCCAAACGTGATTTCCAGTGCTATTGGTCCTCTGACCACAGGCAAGCTGCAACAGTCAGCTCAGAAGCAACACAAAATAGTAATACAGTTTGTTTCTGAAACTGGTGTGGGAATTCCCTGAGGGCAGGGGAAGGATCATAGCTCAACAGAAGAACATCTACTTTGCATGCAGAAGGTCCCAAATTAAATCCTCATCTTCTCCAAGTAGGGCTGGAAGTTTCCCCGTCTGAAACCCTGTTGAGTTGCTGTCAGTCAGTGTAGACAATACTGAGCTAGATTGTCAGTAGAAAACAGTAGAAAACAGCCTCCTATGTTCCTAAAAAAGCTGTGCATATATTTTTAGTGATAGAAAGGGAAATTAGGTTTCCCCAACATGTAGTTTTTGGCTCTGTTGGCTTCGTTGCAGGTCAAGTTATCTCATGCTATAAATGAGATGGCTTGGATAGACAGCACAGGACAGGGAAATAATGGAGTATTTATTATCATTTTGAAGTAAAAATACAACATAGGACCGCTAAGGCATATAGCCAAATCGACCCAGACAACAAACAGCATTCATCACACTGCACGGAAGATGTGGCCTTTCAAATGGCATGCATTACGGGTATAATCCAGCCAAAGTTGAGCACATAGCCAAATGGTCTTTGGTCTCCTTTACAATCATAGAATCATAGAATCATAGAGTTGGAAGAGACCACAAGGGCCATCGAGTCCAACCCCCTGCCAAGCAGGAAACACCGTCAGAGCACTCCTGACATATGGTTGTCAAGCATCTACTTAAAGACCTCCAAAGAAGGAGACTCCACCACACTCCTTGGCAGCAAATTCCACTGTCGAACAGCTCTTACTGTCAGGAGGTTCTTCCTAATGTTTAGGTGGAATCTTCTTTCTTGCAGTTTGGATCCATTGCTCCATGTCCGCTTCTCTGGAGCAGCAGAAAACTGTGGTGCCCAGAACTGGACACAGTACTCCAGGTGAGGTCTGACCAGAGCAGAATACAGTGGCACTATTACTTCCCTTGATCTAGATGCTATACTTCTATTGATGCAGCCCAGAATTGCATTGGCTTTTTTAGCTGCCGCGTCACACTGTTGGCTCATGTCAAGTTTGTGGTCAACCAAGACTCCTAGATCCTTTCCACATGTACTGATCTCAAGCCAGGTGTCACCCATCTTGTATTTGTGCCTCTCATTTTTTTTTGGGGCCAAGTGCAATACTTTACATTTCTCCCTGTTAAAATTCATCTTGTTTGTTTTTGCCCAGTTCTCTAATCTGTCAAGGTCATTTTGAAGTGTGATCCTGTCCTCTGGGGTGTTAGTCACCCCTCCCAGTTTGGTGTCATCTGCAAATTTGATCAGGATGCCCTTTAGATGATTCAGTAGATTGGTTTTTGCTTGAACTCATGTCCCGAATGGTTACCATTATTGGAGATGAGGAAATTTTCCTCAGAGCACATTGACTAAGTAACTCAATACAGCTTTTTTCCTCCTGCAGTACTTGTCTGAGCTCAGGTACATGGGTATCCCAGACTGAATTTAAGGCAGGTGACCTGTGGTGCCAGGCTTTTGGAGGTGCCTGTCAACTAGTCACTAAAGAAATGAAGTGAAGACTGAAAAACAATTCATCTTTACTTGTAATGCTGTCAACACTGACCAGTAAAGCTGCAAGGTCTTGCATTAATATAATAATGACAATGAAAATCTGTAACATCACTGCCCATTCAACAAACTGCATGTATGTATCAAATCCATATGTGAAATTTATAGGGCAGAGATAAAAAATGCATACAACATGAAAAGTGGTACAAATACACTAAAAATAAGATTCAGGTAATAAATAATATAGGCTTTCAAAGTTGAGCAAGTGGAACATGGTGCCAGAGATACTGACCTCCAAGGGAACCTTGAGCTAGGGCCACTGTTGTGTTTTCTGGAACAACTGTTCTCCTAACACCTCTTGCAATGCAGTTCTTTGCTTGAAGTATATTGTGACATCCGTTGCATAGATTAGGAGGCTGCTGCTCTTAGCTTTGATTAAGCGGTTGCTTAACATAGCTATTTGGTAATTTTGACCATTATTATTATGTGATACGAGCCACATAACAAAAGAATTGCACAACACCTAACCACCTCAACACAATGAGCTGGACATACCATCTTTTTAATTAGTCCTGTTCTTCTCCTAGGCACAACTGCAAAGTACACATGAAATTGCAATTTTATTTGCACACCTTTGTCTTCCACGCCTCATGGGCCACCCCATATTGAACATGTTACAATATACTGTCTACTTCAAATATTAACATATCAGTACTCATGTGGCCCTCGGTAGATTGCGAAAACTAAAAATGTGGTAATCATCAAAGCGCCATGCAAAGCCATAATGTATACCATATGTTCATCCTGTATCAGCCCAGTACATAGGCTCCCCAAGCAAAATGTTAGATGCAAAATGTTCCAGAATATAATTTGCAGCAACACAAATTACAAGAGGCAATTTTCACTGAAATTATTATTTTAAAAGAAATAAAAAGCAGCATGCTGCAGTTTTCCTTGACCAATCAATTCTTATTTCAAAAGGTTTTAACAAATATTTAAAATGTATGAAGGAAAACATATGGAGGAGCTTTCTGCATGAAAATGCCTCCCCTAAACTTTCTGAAGTGAATGAAACCAAACATTCATCTCGGATTCATCAAGATAAATAATAATGTAACTATAGGAAGAAACATATTTGTGAAATCTAAAATTTTGCCTTAGGTACTCCTTCAGATGCAAGATGTTGGAATCTAATACCTTCATCTGCTTGGAAGTCCACTTTAAGTCGATAGGAAAAGACAGATATGAGGATAAATAAAAGCTTTGCAGTCTACTGAGTTTCTTAGAACTATTCTTATTGATCCAGTGTTTAATGCCTAATTTTTAAAGTCTCTCCAAAGGCAAGACGCAAAGCTTCAGTGCAAAGGATATTTATAAAGGGTTGAAGGAAGGGGTAGAGCCAGAATTTGGGAACATAACAGACATTTTGTAGCCTAAAGTCTTCTATAACAATCACATTTAATGATTCTTCACAGGGTTATGTGGATATTATGGGGCTGTTTTATGAGACACAGCTGAGGTTTCCCCCCCTAAAATATTCTCATATTACTTGGAGATGAAGACCACATGTGTATAGCTTTCCCCACCTTTTAAAACACAAAGAAGTATAAACTCATAGTAGGGCCTAGTGATGTTGTATGGTTGCCAACAGGTTGTTAATCAATGAAGAGTGGGATAGAAATAAAGAACAACAACCACAACCATCCTTGGGAAACAAACAAACCAGAGTCCAGCAGTTAGAGGGTGGCACCCAGTGGTATAGAGGCCCACAAAAAATGAAATACAAAATACTGGAGACCTGGGTAATTTAAAAAAAATTAATGCTATATTTTCTGTTTCTGCATGGTAAGTGAAATACTTTTAAAAGTAGTGTTTTGAAATAATATTATTTTATCCAATTACAGTGGTACCTCTGTTTCCAAACGTCTCAGCTGACAAACATTTTGGTTTCCGAATGCCGTAAACCTGGAAGTAAATGCTTCAGTTTTCGAACACGCCTCAGAAGTCAAACATGCCACGCAGCTACTATATTGAGTTTTCTGTATTGAGTTTTCGGTTTTCAAATGTTTCAGAACTCGAACAGTCTTCTGGAACGGATTACGTTAAAAAATGAAGGTGCCAGTGTACACTGCTGCTAGATCCAGTCGCTAGTGCCTTTGTCTGGATTATTAAACCATTCTCTCCAATAATTGACAGATGAAGACAGGAATATGCTTGTAACAAAGGCTGAACCAAAAAACTTTTAGCTCAAAAATTGGGAAGTGGACCTAAAATGGCAGGACTGAAGTCTTGTGGGGTGTGGCAAGTGTAGCTGTAAAGTATATGGCAGTGGGGTGGGGCTGTTTGGCTGCAATGGCAGCTTCTCCCTTATTTGTTGTCCTTTCCTTCCTCTTCCTGATGACTTCTTCGTAGTTAAGGGAGCAAGGAGCTCTTCAGCTGGAGTGTCAACTGCTTCAACTCCATCTGACCATATCAAACCATTATTTCCAAGCACAGTACTCATACCCTCCAAGTCACGTGACCCACGTGAGATCATGGAGCCTCAAAACACACATTTTGGTATGCTGCACAATATTGTGGTACCAGAAAAAGCACTTGATCTCACACGAGCATGGTGACCCAAATGGCTGCTGTGACCCTGCCGGGGAAAACGGAATGTCCCAGTTTTTCTGGGACACTTGTGGGGTATGCAGTACTAACCATTTTGCTGACATGGGGCAAGTGGGCAGCAAGACATTCACATTGTCCCTCTTGTTGTAATTTGCTAAATGCTTGCTCTCTGCCAGCTGTCCCATTATAGTGTGTGCATGCTCGGTAATGTTCTGAGGATGTGAAGAGATTTTCCCTGTGCTAGCTACAGGATTGTTCCAGAAGAATGAACTGGAATGGACTGCAAGATTTGCTATTAGTGTATAGATGAGTGAGGTTGTTGTTTTTTAGCTATAACTTCTGAGGATGTTTATACTTGCTGATAATTTGATGAAAGGTTCCTGCCATTCTATTCTCTCTCTTGGGGTTATACTTAATAAAAGTCTAGTGCAGTCTATACTGAAATAATACGCTGTCTCAAGTATTGTTGCTTTTGTTGGTTTTTCTACATAATACAGTGTTTTATGATGGAGAGTGGAGTATTTTATGAACAGAAAGATTTCCACTAGATTTATGTCCCATTTATATGAGGCCAATAGATTGCAATAGCACGTGTAAGAACGCTGAAGCAAAAAAACAAACTGTACTTATGTCAAGGAGATGGATTTCGGTTGTAAAGAATATGTGTAAGAATAAGATAAAGACATAATACCGTCTTAAGGCCTTTCCCTCTTGATGCAGTTATATATGTTACTGCACATATGCAGTGAGGTCCCTGGCCCTTTAAAAATGTAATATTATGCAAAGGAATCTGCCTTGGCTAAAATGCAGATGGAGAACAGAGGCACAATGGATAATAATGTAACACACACATAACACAATGGCACACACTGCAGGACCTGCGGGTTAGGAGTAACTATTAAGCTCTCTTTAGGCGTTATCCAGATATAGAAAGAAACATATGAGGTGGGGAATGGGGTGGCTGCCTTTGTGTTTTCATCACCTTCCCACATGTGGAAGGTGACTGTCTGCAGAGAGGAGCCTCCTGTGTCAGTTGTGGCTTCTGCATGTGTTTTAGAATCTTGGAAAATCTGGGCTTCAAATTGTGAAGGTATTGTCCAGAAATACTAAAGTCTTCCTGCTTCACTCAGTCCTCTTTCATTAGTAGGAATTAATGAGAACGGGGGTAGAGAGAGGTGGAGGTAGCATGCTTGCTCCTGCTGCCCCCGCCCCATTTACTTCCGCATTTGGGTGATGCCTGAAGAGGGTTTGCATGTCTCCTGTTTTCTTGGAGACAGAAGGAGAAAGAAGAGTCATCAATTACCGCAATGTTCATCACAGCATCAGCAACAACAAGGCTAAACAGTTCCTGACCACATATATGAGGATGGGTAGCAATTTCATGGAGGTTGTTGACTCTCTCCTTGACCCAGTCTGGCCCTGATTTGGTGGTGGTTGTTGCTGCTTTTTGTGGAACTGAGGTAGCAGGGGCTTAGCTGCCTATGGGGCCATTAGAAAGATCTAACCCCCCTCCCCCACAATTCATCATTATGATAGGTAGCCCATTTGTATTTAATAAATGAAAGAAATAACAAATCTGAACAATCACATTGGAACAGAATAATCACTTATATGTGGTAACTCAATGCAAAAAAAGGTGGAGGATTGAATAGAGTCACTTTCAATGACTACTCTAGCGTATTTAGATGGGGTCTGGAGGTCTTCTTTCATCCTCTCCAGCTTCCAAGCTTGCTTACATTTACCTAAATATATTTAATACTGGAATCTTTGGGAATACTCTCCAGGCCACCCCATGCATTCTCTGTTGGAGTAAAACATTTACACTCAAGGAATAAAAGCAAACGGAATTGAAACACTGCAGCAGAGAAATTTGCCTTTCTGAAGCTTCTGTGATATTTATGCATGTTGGAATTGTTGTGTATTGATTTGGTTTTGAAACACCACAAGTCATACTAACAGCAAAGAACTCATTTATCCTTAGCACAAAACACACAATAAACAAGCTTATTATTTGAAAGTTTCAGTTGGGATATGCAGTACACATATTCAATTATCATAAACAAATTTAAGTGCAAACTGCCAAGTGTTGCTGCCATTTGAATTGCTTACTATTACTCCTTTTATATCTTCCAGATTTTGCAATAACCTCATCATGATGAAATGCCTTTGGCAGCAATTCATTAATAAAGAACAGTCTAAAAAAACCTCTCAGACAACTGGGATGAGAAAGGTGAAATCAGAAAGAGTCATATGGATTCCATTCTAAAAAGGTCTGTAGCTGCTTACAGCTCTTTCCTATCACCATGAATATTCATAATTTGTATTCCTGCTGATCCCCAAGAGTTATTGGTATGTTTTTTTATTATACCCCTTAACAGATGACAAATGAGAATGGGGTAAATATACCATCTTCAGTGAGTTATATGTTTCTAAAGGGTGATTTGCTTGTAAACGCTTATCATGTATTAACCTCAGATTCAGCATGCAGTGATAACATGCATAAAATATAGATGCCAATTTGGAGATGAGTGGGGCACCAGAGAAGAGTATCATAGCTCTGTCCGCCCATTGCTGTGGTTTTACAGGTTTCTAAAATGATCAAGGGAACAAAATGCTTCCCATTGTAAAAGCTTACCTTTCATGAAATGGAAGGTGATCAGAACTGCTACCAGGGGATCTAGCTCACTCATCATCACTGTCCTCTGATGTGTTTATTTTGACCTAGCTGTAACGCCCAAAGAGCACTCGTCTGTTGATAAATCTCCTTCTGGACTCTGCCATTTCTGACTGCACCTGATTGGATGGTTCCACATTAAAGAAAAAGTCCCGGCACACTGAAAATTAGCTTGTGAGTGGAAAGGCTGGGTAATGGCTCATTTTTATATCTGGAAGACATTCTATCTATCACATGGAAACATTCATTCATAGGAGTATCCACCAACAGTCTGTTGTGGAGTAGTTCAGAGACAGGTTTTACCACCTCATTTGTTGTTTTGTGAGCATTTGGTCTTAGGGCCTAATTACGCATTACTTTAAATGTGTTGCTTGAAGTGCCATCAGGTTTTTAAAAACATAAATCCACACTGGGACCACTGCACGTGGCGAGATGAAGTTTAACCTTTTCGCTTCCTGCTCTGATCTTGTGGGGGGGGGGGCAGCCTCTGTATTGCAAATAGCAATTGCAAAAAAACCCTCCTGTTGCACTAATGGGAGGGTGTTTCCTCTTCCCTCCTATTGTTATTTGCTGCATGTGGGAAATTAGTTTCAGGATGGTGGTGGAGGAAAATACTTAAATTTTCCTCCTCACACACTGTTGGACTAACTGAGATCTAGGGGAGGGGGAGTTTTTTAAAACAAACAAACAAACACACACATACATACACACACACTGATTCAAAGAATCATAGAATTGTAGAGTTGGAAGGGACTCAGAGGGTCATCTAGTCCAGCCCTCTCCAATGCAGGAATCTTTTTGCCCAACATAGGTTTTCAACCCATGGCGCTGAGATTAAGATTATCATGCTCTATCAACTGAGCTATACCAACTTGTTCATTTAAAGAAATGTATTATTAGGCCTTTAGTAATACATAAAATATAAACTAGATTTTTTTTAAAAAAAGAATTCAGTGCAGTGTCTCACTACTGTATATGCTTTAGTTCATCAACTACAGTTCAACTATTTCAAGTTTTCTTTGCTTTATTCTCTCAGTGCATTCTCAGTGTGACCAATTTGCTCTTGGAAGCCCACAATTCAGCCTGTTATAAAGTAAACTCTCACTATTATTTGATCAAATTGATTGGAAAACAAGATGACACAACCAAGAAAAGAAGATATGCTCCATCATTCAAGCTTCAAAAATGTTGCTGTATTGTCGATGCTGACCTTTGACTCCCTTAATCACCTTCTTCTGATCCTGATCCTTAGCTCAAAATACCATACAAGTGTGAGCCAATGTATTATTTGAAAGTTACAGAATCAAGCTCTAATCCTAAAATCTGTGAGACGAGTTTTTATTGTTGTTCTCTTTGGGGAAAGGCACTTAGGACATAGCACACACACACAAACTTTTATCTCTCTCTCTTTTTTAAAGCAATATCACCTTACTTTTTATAGTTACATGCTTTCCTTTCTGCAAATTCTTATGTCTCCATTCTGAAGGTCTCCCAATGAAATAAAAATCTCTAATATCTGAGGCCCAATCATAAATAAACATCTTCCTAGCTTCTCCTTCATTTTTACTTTGTAGGATGGGCTCCTCGCACAAAGGAGGAAAATAAATTTATAAAGGCATTAGGAAGTACGATAATAAAACATTTGCTTTAACTGTTGTTTGTTTGTTTTTTAAAAAAGAAAACCACAGACTCCCCCCATTCAGTAGTCAAGCTAACATTACCCTGCAGTTGAAGTACAGAACCTATGGCTCACCAGATATTGTTGTAGTCTAACGCCCAGTGCTTTTTTTCAGCAGAGCGCAGTTCCTGCACCTCTCAGGCGGGTGCCATTGCGGGCCAGTGCTCCCCGCTTCTGCTTCTTGCCTTTACATACTTCTGAGAAGCCCAAAACGAACATTTCAAGTCAAAACAGAAGCTGGCCAGCGTGTGAGAGTCTACTCTCTTTTTTAAAAAAAATCAATGATTCCACCTAGCTCCTAACTGCTCCTAATTGTGATTGGTCAAACTACTATGGGGAAGGGCCAATTCATATTTCCTTTTCTTTAATCCGTCTCTTGTGTAGTGGCAACGAGCTTTAAGCTTTCCCGCCAGGCCTCTACCGTTGTACCTGTGCATGTTTGTGCAATGACCTTTCTGAGCTGCCGTAGCCATCTGCCTGAATCTAAGAGAACGAGGGAGGTGGGTGATGCATTTAATTGACCATCACCAGAACCAGGGGCACCAGCATCTGTTCAGGGCTGCCCTGAGCCACCCAACAACTTACTGTAACAACTTCATGGTGATTTCCAGCACCTATTGTTCTTGAGAAAAGCACTCCCATGAGTCTAAGTCAGCAAAGTCAAGGATGATGAGAGTTGTAGTCCAACGACATTTGGAGTGTCACAGGTTACCCGCCATTGCTTTAGGGCTTCAAAAGTCAAACCTCTGTTAACAATGCTGAGAAACAGCCCAATAGCCTAACCAGATCATTACGCATTGTGCTGTGGTGGTACAGGAATGGGCATGAGCAGTATACAGCTCACAGTCTTTTTTCAGAGCAAGAGCAATGATACCCTCTGCCAGGGTGATTCATTAATGGATCCTTCTTGCTCTGGGTGAAGCTGAAGTCTCAACAAGGATGCACTTTTAAATAGGGATAAAATTCCTATAAAATTAGAATTATCGAAAAGGGAAATTTCAAATCTCTATATTTAACCACCCAGATTTCTCTTTTCACCCAGATATGGGAACTGAAAATTACACATTTTGTCAGTAAAATCTGACACATTTAATGCATGCACACCGATACATTCAGCATGACACCGGCTTTGGCATCCCTTAAAGTAAGGCATACTTCCTCAGCTCAAAAAGCCCTTGAGACAGACACACAGCCTGGGCTTTCTTTGAACTGTTACCTGCAGCAGTCCAACAGCTGGATATTTTTAAACTCAGTGGTTCCATCTTTAGCAATAGGACCTACTGTGTCAGAAACAAAAAGCAAAAATAACCCAGGTCTAACTCCCCCTGCACCCTAGCCTTAAAATAAATGTTGAATAACACAGTCACTGTTGGGTGGTTTCAGAGTTCTTCATTTATACTCACCCTTTAAAACAATGTGGATTGCTGCAATTAAAATATATAATGTTGTCTTTCTTAGACACTAAATGAAATATAGTACATAATTTCTGTAAATCAATATGGCTTTTAAAAATAAACAATAATATATTTTAATTACACAAATCCCAATTATTTTAAAGGGACAATGTGAATAAAGATATGAGAAGTGGGAAGAGAAATCCAACACAGATTATGTCACTCAAAATCCTATTTAAGGCTGGGGTGGGTAAATTCTGATTTGTTTGTTTGCCAAGTCCCCTTGCTAAAGGTGGAACCACTGAGTTTGTGAGGTCAAGATATCTTAAATGATATTTGATACTGTTTGAATGTGCTGCTGGTACTGAAGGAGTTTACCTGAATCACTGCTGTCTTGTGTTTTCCAGTTCCTACAAGGTCAAACAGCTTATGAAAATCATGCTGTTTTTGCCAGTCTTATATTTCAACACAGAAATTCCTATGAAGAGGGAAACTCCAGAACCCATCAAAACACCATCAGTTAGACTGCAGAGCCTAAGAGTAGAATACTAATTTTTATAGCTACAATTACATATGCATGGGGAAATCAGGTTTTTGTGGCTGAAATTAACAGAATATACCCTCAATATCCTTGTTTATTTGTTCTTCCAAAAAAAGAAAAGAAAAAGAAGGGGGGACTCTCTAATGAAGTGAAGAGGTGAAGGTAGCTTTGAGAGGGAGGGAGGGAGTTAGCTAATTAGGCAATATCCTCTTGAATCTTTGAGATAAACTCTAGGTCAATAGCACAAAAATTAGCATAACATTCATATTAATATGTTTCAAAATCAGATACAGCAAAAGCTTACACTTGGAAATCTGTGTAATCACAGGCATCTAATTTTCAAAGAGGTTTTGGGTGCTCATTATGGTGATGGATGACAGTACTGAAAACATCAACACTTTTTTTTAGCTCAGCCCCACAATGTGTGTTCTTTACAAATTTGTCCTATGGTGTTTTGCAGCTTTATAATTTATTTAGCTATTGTTGGAAGCAGAAGAAAGATGGCTCATAGGTTCTCATTCTCTCTCTCTCTCTCTCTCTCTCTCTCTCTCTCTCTCTCTCTGTGTGTGTGTGTGTGTGTGTGTGTGTTTTACATATTACTGTTTTGTCCTTGCCTTCCAGACATGTTAGTCATAATAACTAATAATACCATGAAAATCAGAATTCACTCCAACAGGCAGGTCACCTGGGAGGTTGATGGTACCTAAACACCTCTGGGATTGTTATGATGTGATGGCACTCCAGCAGAAGTGGTCCTACATCATGATGCTGAAGGGCGACATCTCAGCACAGCATACCAATGGCAAAGGACGGAAGAACAAGTGGAATGAACTAGGGATGACTATTTTTGTTCTTTCATCTCTAACATCTTGTTACATATGTGTGAGAAGCAAAAGGCCTGAATGCCAGAGAAAACCTTGCTCGTATATTTGTAGCCTTGTTCACAATATTTTTTTTTTAAAGTAAACATTTTCTTTAACTTTGAAATTCAGAAAAAGAACTGGGAGTAAAACTGAAACCTCATTTGTAACTTTTATTATTTTGTGCTAGTGTAAAATATGAATTGCACTTAGTATGGTTTGAAGGTCATTTAGAACTTTTTGACACTGGATTTAAATCATAGAATTACAGAATTGTAACGTTGGAAAAAATCAGAAGGGTCATTTAGTTCAACCCCCTGCAATGCAGGAATCTTTCATCCAATGATCGAACCCACGACCTTGAGATTATGCATCTGTGTGCATAGGCATAAAACCCTGTTTTTATGATGTTTCTGTATCTGTTCGAAACTACCCAGAGTGGCTGGGACAACCCAGCCAGATGGGTGGGGTATAAATACAACAACAACAACAACAACAACAACTTACTACTATGTACATACTACAACAACATACTACTATACAAAAACAACAATATACTACTACTACTGAAAGTTCCCAGGCTCTTTCCCACTTTACAAGTCTATTGTCAACCACTCCAAAGGCAGGGGACAATTGCATATTGACTCACTGACCTGGATCCCTGGGACCAAAGTAAAAATGCTTCTGAGTCAATTGCTGGTAAAAGGCTGGTGATCAACTGTCCAGCTCTCACCAATGTGCAGTACCTACTGCAGCCATGGGCATCATAGCCTGTTCTGTTATAAAGAGCTCACCAACCAACCCTAAGAAGCAGCTTCTCAGGAGGACTGGGGGGGGGGGGGGTAAACCCAATTTTTATAAGTGGAAGTTATTTCCACTATGACAAAGCCACCATTGGATGCAATTTAGTGCCTTAAACCAACAGTTGGCAGAAGGTGTTTTCTCCTTGGATACCAGGGATCAAAGCAATTGAGTATGCAGTTTGTACTGCCTGCAAAGTGTTTAACAGATGACTGCAATGGAAAGTGGGAGAAAAACTGGGAATTTTCATTAGTAAGACTAGGATTTGCTACTCCAGTTTCAGGGTGACTTTTTCATACTGTAATAAGGGGGGGAATTAAGCAGCACGGGATGGAATTGTAAAGTCAGGGTTTCCTGTCAATAAAGCTATGAAAGAAAAATATATAAAATATAAAGCATGTGAGAAACTGACTTTAAGAAGTAATTACAGATATAATCTGACTGAATACAACTTGGGATTTCCTTGTTTACTCTGGATTTGACAACTGACTTTGATTACACACAAGTCGAAACACAGAAATATAGGAAGCATATCTTACATGCCAACCAAACTCCAGACAAAGAAATCTGAAAAGCCCATCTTACCTCCCAGCATAGGAAACTGGTTAGATTATTTATTCATCTAGCCAAGTATTGTCTGCTCTGTCTAGCAGCAGGAAACGAGTGTCTTGGCCAGGGATCTTCCCTATCTCCTGCCACTTTATCCTTTTTAATGGGAGATGCTAATGATTGATCCTGGACAAAGCATACACTTTACTAAGCAATGGCCTCTTCTCCCAACCCATGCTCCCACATGGAGTAACGTGTAAACATCTTCCACCCATGCAATTCCAGTGGATTCCATGGTCACATGCTATAACTACAAAGCCCATTTTGTGCCATAGAAAAGGGGATTCATTTTACCTTACACTGGTTAACATGAGTGACATTCATAGCAATTGCACAAGATCTAGTATATCTGGATGGTGGCTTAAAGGGTTTTTTATTTGCTTATTTTTAAGGGGCGTGTGTGGAAACAATCTGTGCTGCAAGTAGGGTTTGCATTCTTCCTTTGCAGATGTTTAAGTTGCACATGAAAAAAGGAACATTTTCCCCCTTTTGAGCTTGGCTTGAATTCAAGACAATCTGCACAGAAAGAAAATAAAGAATCAGGAACGTACTTTAGAGTGTGCATTCCAAATCATTTCATTTGGAGTTATGTCACCTGGTGTGGACCCTGCCCACCTGTCAAAGAGGAATGGGGAGCTCAGGATCTGGCTCACTAGCTGAATCCTGTTCTGCATATACAATCTCTATGGTGAAATAGTGGAATCATTTAAAAAAATAAAAATCCCTTAAATTCTTATTCTTAGGAACACCCCAAATTCACCAGATGATTCTAAACAACCTAGCACCTTCTCATAGTCATTTCCTCCTCAGAGGTTAAATGCTGTTTAGACCAATTATATAAATTATTCACATGAACTGAAAGACAAATGAATAAATGTGTTTCCTTTAGGTCAGTGTAGCCTGCTTTCCAAGTGAAGATGAACTGTTTATATAAATCATTTCAGCTGTTGAGAGGATGGACTAAGTAGATAGCCTGTGACAGCTGCCCCCGCCCCAGGCTTTTCACCCTGGGTGATTGTCTTGATTGTAAATTACTCTACATGGATGCATCAGAGTTATTAAATGGGACACATGCATCATGCATTAAATGCACCATGCATCAAAGTTATTAAATGTGTTACCGATGCAATTAGAACCGCAAGGCACAGCATACAAAGTGTCTTTTGTACCTACTGTCCTCTTTCTCGCAGTGATTTCCATGCAAGGCATTACTTTTTCCCTGGCAGCATTCTTCAGCCTGTTAAACTGTTCCATGGGGAGGCATTTACAAACATCTGATGTAGCCATATTGGCAAAATATATTTATATACAATCTAAGACTTATTGAAAGATGCATTTGGAATTCTTTTCTTTTTATTGCTTAGTTGTGTTGGAACAAATCCAGCATTACAACTTCCAGGTGCTTGGCAGACTGCTTTTCTTAAAGAGAAAGTGATAAAGAAATACAGTGTCCCTTTATAGAAAAAGCAATTAATGGATTGTACATTTTTTAAAAATTTTAATTTATTTATGGGAAGGGAAAGACAGCATATTCTTCTAAAAAAATATTAAGAAGGGTCAGCAATATATATATATAGTATAGAAACTACTTAAAATTGTAAAGAGAAATACCCTACAGCAAGGGTTACAGGAATTTCATTCATAAATTGCTTTATTTAAGGTATTTGCTTCTTCAACAAAAAATGAAATCAATGCAATGCAATCATATGCATTTTATTAATCAATGACTTCCAAATCATCTGCTTATGTTAAAATGCATGAGATAAAACCTCATTGTTCTTGTTCAAATATAAAACATGTTAGCAGAGTCTGATTGCAATCCACATACTGTTCTGCTAGTATAAGCTCTTGTCAGTTCAGCAGGGTTTACTGAACTCCAGCAAAGATATCTGGAGATCAGACTATGCCTCTGAGGTGCTATTCTTTTAAAAGAGAGAGACAGAAAAAACGAAAGTACCACAGAACAGAAACTAGAAGAGGAAACGTCCCTCTTCCAATTAAGGAATAACATTTTTCAGCAACCTCATCATATTTTAGTGAAAGATGTTGCAAAATGATGAAGCTCCCTTCACAAAAGAAAACTTCTCATGAATATTCATTTGCATTCTAGGAGAATTTGATTGTCTCATTCTCCATTCCATCTCTAAAACAGAATTAATGACCTTAAATAGTCTCCTCTGACATCCTCTTTGTCCTCAGCTAGGTAAGTAATTTAGCATACTGGTTTTCTGACCCCCAAAACCTTATCTTAGCACACATTGCAGCAATTCTGCTTATCTTAGCTTTTTTGCTTTTATGGTATAATTTTATGCAACTAAAGAAAAGAGAGAACACATTCAGTCCTCACTCTTTCTGAGAGCAGCTCCACACATTACAAAGATGCATCAAAAGAAGATAGTGAAAGAACAATACATCCTCTTGCTGCTTTCATTAGAAGAGCCTTTCCCAAGCAGGTGTCCCCAAGAAGATGCTTGGACTACAACTCCCACCAGCCCCAGCCAGCATGGCCAGTGGTGAAGAATGATGAGAGTTGTACTCTGGCAACACCTGGAAGACACCAAGACTGCACTTGCAAATTGGATGTGGCCTTTATGGACCTTATGAGTTGTGATCCCCAAGGCCATTTCAGACTCATGGATCGTGCAACATGAAAACCAGGAAGTTTCAGCACTCATATTTCTTTTCTTGCTATTTTCATGGAACATGGAAGTGACTCAGATCACAGGACAGGCATTTTGTTTTTAAAATTATATGGGGATCTTTTGCACACCAGCAAGGATTATATGCATGTGCATTGTCTTGTTTTAAGCCAAGTGTACAGAAGATTATCAGAATCAAATGAGAAAAATAATGAGCCAAACACTCCATGGAGGCAAGGTTGTGGCCATGTATCTTTTTCAGTTCATAATCTGTTCCAAGTATTGTCTTCTTTTTTTCTAGAGACCATTTTTTAAAAATTTCAAATTTGGACTGGGGGAAATGCAGAAAGTTGTATACAGTGGTGCCCCGCAAGACGAATGCCTCACAAGACGGAAAACCCGCAAGACGAAAGGGTTTTCCGTTTTCAGAGGTGCTTCGCAGGACGAATTTCCCTATGGGCTTGCTTCGCAAGACGAAAATGTCTTGCGATTCTTGAGGGTTTTTTTCGCTCCCCAACCCCTTTTTCTAAAGCGCTAAGCTGCTAATAGCCTTTTAGCAGCTAATCCGCTAATCCCTTAAGCCTTTAATAGCCGTTAATAGCCCTTAAACTGCTAATAGCGCTAATCCGCTAATGGGCTTGCTTCGCAAGACGAAAAAACCGCAAGACGAAGAGACTCGCGGAACGGATTCTTTTCGTCTTGCGAGGCACCACTGTATTTTAAAGACATGAACTGACTTAACTTGATGATCAGGGGAGCTGGATAATTAGCCAGGCAGGCTTCATGCATATTGTTTATTATATACACATAGAAGGAACCACAAATGACTGAACTATTGGCCCTATTCACTTGTTACATGCAGGGCATATTCATGTGAACATTTGGGACAGGGCTAAAACTACCACTGCACTCTGAAATAGAGATTTCTTCCTTCAACAGTTGCATGTTGCACATGCTTGTTTGTAAAGAAACGTGAAGCACTTCCTTACGTCTCTGCATGGTCGCACCACACTCACAAGCAAGGCTTCACTCCAGAGTAAACATGACTGCCCTACATGGAAGTAATACATAAATAGGGCTATTGTGGAGTTATATATCTGAAGCTATTCACATTTCTTATTCAGGTAGCGCTGGTGGTTGCTGCAAATCTGCAATTTACCAATCACTATACCACGGAAGAGTTACATTTTAGTCTGTTCAAGGTAAGCTTTGCTTTGTATCCCTTGCTATTAGAGATTCATAAGTATTATGCAAAATGTTCCTAGGATAATTTGCACAATGGGGGTTCGGTATTTAATGAAAGTGCTTCTTATTTTTAATTACAGCATTTAAGTTCATCTTATTGTCAAGTGGAATGCAGTTTTGTTGATTTGAGATTTGGCTTCTGGGATTCCATTAAAAACAATCCATATACCTTATTTCTTTGTAAAATATATAACCGTCTCACAAATTGCTTTTGAATGTCTCTTAGCTTCAAAAAAAAAAGTTTAACATGTTGCATGGAGAACTACATAGGTGGTTCAGGGGGGAGAGCAGGTGAGGGGGGTGAAGCGTCCTCACTGGACTAGTAGCCTGCCTCTGCTTCTATCCCCAGTTGCTAGATCCCTGGGGAAATCTGAAGTAAAGGTACTTTTCACATACAGATTACAAGAAAATAATAAACTGGATTAAAAAGAAATATGCTGTAATCATATACTTTTATACTTGGAAGTTAACTATCAGAATCAACATTTAAAATTATCCTAACAGGCTGGAACACTGAGCTATAACCAACAAGATTAAATTTAACAGAGAAAAATGTTAAGTCCTACATTTAGGTACAAAAATACAAGTACAGTATAGGTTGAGGAAACCTGACTTGGTAGCAGTACATGTTAAAAAGATCTGTGTCCTGGTGGCTTACAAGCTGAACATGAGCCAGCAGTGTGATGTCCACATCACAAGTAGTAGTAGTCTGAATCTATTCTGAGCTAGACAGACCACATCTGTCCAGATCAGGGCTCCACATTTTAAGAAAGAGATTGGCAAACTGCAATATGACTAGAGAGGACAATACGGTGAGAAATCGGGAAACGAAGTCCTTTGAGGAGTGATTGAAAGAGTTGGCTATGTTTAGTCTGAAGAGGAGAGGAGAGATGATCTGAAGGACTGCCATGAAGAAGATGGAACACACCTGTGCTCTGTTGCTCTAGGTGTCAGGACTAGAGCCAATGGGTGGAAATTGCAGGAAGCAGATTAAAAACCCTTCACTGGGGGTACTTAAGCAGAGGTTGGATGACTATCTCTGTTGAGGATGCTGTAGTTGGATCTTGATTAAGGAGCCTGCGTTGAGCAGTGGCTTGGATTAGATGGCTTCTAAGGACCCTTCCAATTCTATGATTCTATAGGGATCACAGAGAAAATATTGTTGTAAATCTGAGTGGGGAGGTAAGGTGGATACAAAAGTTTAATGGGGTCAGAATGACTGCCCCAACTTCCTGAATGGTCAGTGGTGGATCTGTTAGCCACATCTTTGGCTAGAGAAATTGCAGGTACCAGTAAATGCCCAAGGAAGGGATAGTAGGAAACCCAACAGAGCAGCTGACATACCTTCCCACTTCCCAAGCAAAGACAGATGCAGAGGAACAAATAAACTTCAAAAGGGAGGAACAAAGAGGCAAAGAGGACTGAGCAGATTATGGAACTCCACATGCTGACAGCACCTGGGGATGCAGGGGTGCCTCGCTCTGGAGATCAGAGGTGGGACTATCTTGGTTGGACTGTCCACCTGTGCTCAGTCTGTATATATGTAAATAAATTCAATTATTATAGAAATGCCTTAAATTTCCAATCATCTCTCCTTCCAAAGAGAACCAAACCTATATAAAATCTACTGTCCCTGGAACTTCACATTGCTTGGCGAAGGTATGCATGTGTAACAAAGGGCTAGATCCTGGTGCAGTCCTGCTTAGAGAAGACACATCGAAATCAATGGGATGGAAGTTGGACATGATATAAGTATACTGTTATTTCTCTTTCAGAAATCTAGTATGTGAACCAAATGGATTGTCCCTTCTATACCTGACCCCCAATACATTTTTCTGGTCTACCACAGAAGAACAGCTGTTTAAGTAACACAATCTTAAAGTGGTTACAAATAATCATGCTTGCATCTTGGATCTTAGTTCCTCTTTATTTATTTATTTATTTTGCTGGAAACTTCCTCAAAGTGCTTAAATTAACCAGAACATAATACCCTGTGCTGCATCTGATCAAACTGCAAGCCTAATTACATATGAGAACATGTAATCTGTTTTTCAGACATGTTTTGTTTTGCAATTAACATTTTTGTTGAGCTAAGGATTCGTTTTTAAACAACAACAACAGTTTTCATCTTGCAAGGCTGAATAATATAAAGAAATTGAAACCATAATTATAAAAAGCCCAGGCTTTATGTTTACTCATGGCCATGCTCTACACCTGAGCTATAACAAAAGGTAATTGCATCCAGACTGGTATATATTTCAAGACTGCAAAAAATGTCCTTTTCTGTGCCTAATGTGTGTCTTTTCTGTATATTTTAAGGATATTTGCAATTTTCAAAGCCATTTAGCTGATGGCATTATTATAAACCCATAAAGTGTATATTTTGAACAGACGGAGCTACAAACCATAACCATATCCTCAAAGAGAGTGTATGGACACAGTATAAATATTTTGAGGATAGGTGAATGCTTGCAGAGCCCATGGAAAACAGATAAGCATTCCAGCTGAGACGCCAGTTCCCAAGGATGACTGATATACATATCTCCCCCCACCCACCCACAGTATCAAATGTCATCTTTGCCACGCTCTATATAATAACACCCTTTGGATATTGCACTAAGGATCTTAGCTGGTATCACTATGGTATCATTTTCTGAAGGCTTCATATTCCCTTTGGATAATCTGTTTCACCAGGATAGAGATAAACAATATGTAATACTATTTAGTGTCTTCGTGGTTGTTTTTGTTGTGTTTTTTTTAACAGGGAGCATTCCCATTTTATAGAGCAATTCGTTATCTGTCCAAGCATACAATAAGGCTGCAATCCTATGCACACTTACCTGGGAGCAAGTCCTGGTGAACTCGATAAGCCTTTCCTTTGAGGAGTCATGTATATTGTACTGTAAATCATATCACTTTTTTGCTATAAAATTATACTGGAAATGAGCACTCATTTCGAAACATTTGAGCTTCATTGTCTCAAAATTACATGCAATAGAAATCCAGATACACCAGCTCTGCTTATGCTACTAGATCTGATGCATTTTTGGTGGCTGAGTGAAAGTATTGTGATTCTTACAATGTATTGGCATTACTTGAAGGCAGAAAATTTACAAGAGTGGATTGTTAACTTGTCTTTATTTTGACTAGACACCAACAGCACAATGTCTTTGACGTTGGCTAAGAACCAGCTAAGTGCATGGGTGAAAGGATACTGCTGGCCAAAGAAAACAAAGAAATCCCTGTCTGAGTGTACTTTCCTGGCTTGCTTTTATTAGGCAAGCGAAGAAATAAAAACTTCAAAGAAACACAAATATACATTTAGTAGAATATTTAGCCAACATAAATACAGCGGTAGTTTTGCATTTTCTAATCTTAATGTGGAAACAATATCCTTGATAACTACAAACATGCTGCAATGTATTTTTATTCAGTTGTTATTTTGGCACTGGTCTCAAGAGCAGTTAAAAACTTTTAAATATTGTTCCATTTTGGTACAAATAGATTGCACTTACACAAATCTGTACAAGAGAGAGATGTAAGAGACAGGTCTTATCTCAAGTTACAATGACTTACTTTTTGATCCTCTCTTAGTGCAACTAATAATTCAAGTAGAGAACCACACAATATGTGGCATCTAAAATACAACTGACAGCCTAAAGAGCTCAACAAAGAAAAGGACAACCAAGGACAACATGCAAATGCTAGCAGTGACTAAAAAAAGAGAAAAGCTTAAAACTATATTGTACTTATATAAGAAAGGGAAGGAAGCCAATAAGGTCTATTGTACATGGTATTAAAAAAACAATTAAGGGTCCCCATAGGTTTTTAGAAGCATACTCTTCTTGGATCTTCCCATATATTTGCATCTTAGCCAGATGACTGATAAAAAATATTGTCATGTGGTAAAATGGAAGAAACAAGGAAATCAGGGACAAAAGCCAAAAATCACAGTAATTCTTATTTAATAACTTATACATCACACTCTACTCAGGTAAGCTCAGAAGTCACTACCAATATGGTGGACAGATCTGTTGTTAATGGATGAGTGGCAACAGGACAGCTATATGGCACCTAATTATCCATGACCTCAGTTGACTCACACATTAAAATAATTAAAATATGAACTTTAATAAGTTAAAACCGTAAATACAGATATATATTAGTCACAGATATTTCTAAGGGGAAGGCCATATCTAAATAGTAGAGCATCTCCAGGTAAGAGAGACCCCTATGTGAAATTCTGGAGAGGTGCTGCAATCAGTGGCCAGGTCCACAATAACACTAAACAAAACCATGGCTTAGAGCAGAGCTTTCCAAACTTTTCATGTTGGTGACACACTTTTTAGACATCCATCATTTTGTGACACAGTAATTCAGTTTTACTAGCAAACCGGAGGTTAAGCTAACCCCTTTCCAGCCCCATAAGGAACGTGGGGAGCGTTCATGCAACACTGCAGCCTACACACAGTCACAACACACAGTTTGGAAAGCTCTGGTTTAGAGCAAAAAAAGAAATGTGTAGGTTACCAGCGCAAAGACTGACCACCTTCTCTGGTCCTGCTGCACTACCCAGGGCTAAGAAATGGTTTGGCTTAGCATTACATGTGAACCAGATCAACACAAAAAATGCAGAGCTAGATAGACCAGTGGTGTGACTCAGTATAATCAGCTTCCTATGTTCCCATGATGTCTTAGTCACAAAGGAACAGGCCATAACTGATAAGATGTTTAGAGGGGACAAAATAACTATAGTATCTGGCTGGGCATATTTTACAAACTAGGCTGATGAACATTCATGTGTCATGTCGTGAACAACTGTCATAACTTACTCCAGTGTTTTTTCTAGACTCAGGGCCAAACTATATAACTCGTTATTTGTGTTTATTTTTAAAGTGTGTTTATGTCAGACACTTTTATTTTAAAGGAAATGCAATTGAAAAGCTTTAGCAGGGTAGAAAACCCCATTAGAAACTATGTGGTGTATTTTGAAAAATCAGTCTGAAAAGGGAAGGATGCCTGAGCATCTATTTTGTTTTCCTCTGAAGAGTGAAAACCAAGGTACTGACTGTGACAGAATGAAACCACAGCAAAGACTGGTGTTCAAAATCTCAGGCTTACAGATTAAATCCTCAAAGAGCTTAAGCTTAAGATGCCAGTATTTCTGTTGAGATGCCAGCTGTCAGATCTATGTCAGGATATTGCGTGATAGAACCCCTAGAAAAATATAGCTTGGTCACAGAGAATAAATTTTTATTTATATTATCCGGTGAATCTTCCTTGAAGTAATTCATTGCAACTGCAAGGATCCATAACACAGGAAGACAGTGGGTGTGAAATAATAAGCATATTAAAAATCCAAATTTTAGTATTCAAATATTAAATATTTCTATCTCAAGCATCACACAATATGTTTTAGAAATATGTAAAAAAAAAGAGTTTTAAAAGAATGAAATCTGTGCTGCACAGGGGTTGGTGGGTGAACTATGGGTGGGATCCAGGTTTAGTAATGTTTGGAGAAAACCAATTAACTCTGTGGAACGTAATCACATGCTGCCAAAAAATGTATTAAAAGGCAGTAGTTTAAATGCATCAAGTCAAACACTGGTGTGCAGGATCGAGTTGAGCACTACCTTGCTTGCACCCTTCTTTAAATAGGCAAACAGGGCTGTGTTTGCTTTCAGCCAGTAAACCACCACTCCACCTGCCCCCAAGGTTCATTCTATTCATGGCATTGAAAAAAGAAGGGGGTGAGGTGATAGTTGTTCCAGAAGTTCCAATGGAGTATCTGTTTCCACTGAGGGCTTGGACTGAGACGCTTAGGTCTCAGAATCACTAGGGGGAAACTGATAATGAAAGTAAGTGGGAAAGTGATACCAAAATAAGGGCAGTGTTCTATTAACCTGTTCAGTCAGTTCAAGGATTACCCTTGGTATGATTCCTGGGGGTAAGCGAGGTCTACTGTATGTATTTACAGGGCTTTGAACGAAAAGCAATCTCTCAGCTTATCTATGAAAGGTAACCAGCCAGCTAGTTTCAGCCTTTGATCATTCTTTATCGGTCATGTGACATTCTGCTACTTTTTGCTGAATAAATGCTGAATATACAGGTTCGTATGGAGCATGGAGTACAAATAACAGCTATTTGTTCAGTCCTTAACCTGGGGCATCAAGAAAAATATTGATGACATCACACTATCTCCCTATGATACAATTCCCTTCCCTTACGATGCAACAGACTCTGATATTCTTATAGATTTGAACATGAGTGGAAATAGAGTAGTGATCCCTTCCAATATTTTTCTTTTCTTTTGGGGGAAGAGATATAAAACAGTTTGATCTTTTCTAACATGTACAAGCAAGCTGTGAAAATCTTAGCAGTAAACTCCTGTGGTTTGTGGAATATCTTTCTCCTTACAAGGAAGTAACTAACCATGTAAAACATCAAGAGCCCCCAAACTGGCCTTGATATAAAAGAGCGACATACTAAAATGCACAACTGATAGCTTGAATACAGATGGCCGAAGTGCAGAACGCTAGAAAACGAGGCAACAATATTTTAACTCTGTTTTACAGCTACCAATATTTTTACTCATAAGTTATTTTGAAAGAAAGCATTTCTTCTAGCTGTATGAAATCAGCTGAAATTTGCTCCACAGTAAGCAGCACCTCCGTGAACTCATCCAAATTGGAAATGGTTTTCAACTCAAAAGCAGCATACTATACTAGTCTGCAGTATAAGCAGCACAGTAATCAGAAATGGTTCTGCTTACAGCCCACAGAGTTAAGTTACTGGAAACATTCAACAATTCAACAGTCAAAACTTTATAGTGTTAAGCTCTGTCAAACTTTGTTTTCTAAAAAAATACTAACGTCTATTGTTATTAGAAAAGTAGATCACCCGCCACCACAGCCAGCAACATTTAGATTGATTAATGATACAGGATTACATTGTATAGTGGGGTGGGTGTGAAGCTGTGGCCTTCCAGATGTTGTAGGACTACAACTCCCAGCATCCTTCACCATGCTGGTTGGACAACACTGGAGTCCACCAGCTTCTGAATGGTCACAGGTTTCCCACTTCTGGTGTACAGTGTGTATGATTGTCCATATGTACCAAGGTGCAATAATATGAGTATGGCTTAGACTAATATTATAGCAGCATTCTATATGGACTGTAGAGCCAAGTTCATCTTGTACAAGAAGGGGTAGCCAGAGCTACTCAGCTGACCATCTTGGGGGCAGTTTTTCAAGTATGTGAGGAAAGCCAGAAGAACTGCTAATAAAATCCACAATGCCCACTCTCTGACTCCACCAATTTTAGTCAAATTGTACTGTACAAAACACTCTAAAAACAGTAGCTAAGTGGGCAGTCATGAATGGGGGGGGGGGGCAGGAGTGAGAACCTCAGGCCCAGGAGCAAAATGCAGTGCTTCAGGCCTCTCTACCTGGCTCCCAAGACTCTCCCCAGGTCACACGGTTAACTGGCCCTGCTGCATGCTCTCCTCAAGTGCTTTGGCCTGGTTGAAATGTGCATACCCACTAACATCCTGAGTCCCAAAACCAGGACCCTTATCTTCTCGCCCGAGATCATGGAACCCCAACGAAGCACTTTTGTAGGGCGAGATCTTGGTGCAAAATTGCATGAGATCACGGCATCCCAAATGGCCACCATGGTCGTGAGAAAACGGGATATTCCATTTTTTCCAGGACGCGTGGTGTATGCATGTGTCTTTAAACTGTGATAATGCCTCAGGATTACCTAGATGAAGAGGTACATCTGTGTAGAAACCTCTGGCTTTTGTGTGGGTGTAATGTAGGTAAAAGTCATATCAGTTGGTTCACTCATTTTTTAACTATAGTCCTTCCCTAACTGGCATGCGATTCTCCTGCCCAGAAGGTTGCCCACAAGGGAATGCAGCCCTCAGGATGAAAAGAATTCCCCACCCATGCAGATCACATTGTGCAATACACTACAAATCGCCTCCCTTAAAATTATGATTAAGCAACAGTAGATTAGCCCAGTTGTATCCTTCCATAGAAAACATATTACAGTTGTGACCTTTCATATAAACTGTTTTGGCTTTTGGTGGCTTTTAAATTGAAACTGCCACTTACAAAGGTGATCCCTAGCAGTGGCGGAGGAACCCTCTCTGGCACCCGGGACAGGACAAACCACCCAGCGGCGCATGCGCAATGTCCATATCGACTGCGTACACACAGCAGCCCGTATGGACTGTGCACACGCGTCAGCCTGTACGGTCGCTGTGCGAGAGGCAGCCCATACGGATGCCTGTATGGGCAGCATGCACAAGCAGCAGCCCGTATGGACGCCGCACAAGCGGTGCACATACGGATGGCGCATGTGCCCTCAGCCGCTCTACAGCTGGGGGGAGGCAGCGGGCCATATTGTCACCCCCCCCCAGTGGCACCCGGGGCGGACCACCCCCTCTGCCCCCCCCTCATATGCCCCTGATCCCTAGCAGATTTTGCATCCCTCTCCCTATTTGTAAAAGTGCTTTGGAAAGAGAAGCAGAGGCATGCATTGGATCAGACTGCAAATTGCCTCTCTTAAAATGGCTATTTTCCTCAGCATTATCTGAGGTTTGATGCTGTCTGCATAACCACTTGCACTGTGTTTCTCTCTAATATGAAAAAAACAAGATAATTTGAAATAAACATGCAATTATGGTTTCTTTGTGCCTTTCTACCCAGATATTTTTCTGGAAAAGAAAAAAATAAGGATGAGTGGAGGGAGGGGCTAAATTCCATACCCACACCATGCCCAGCAAATCCTAAGAATTGTGTTTTACTCTTCACAGACCTATAATTCGCAGCATCCTGACAAACTACAGTTCACAGGATTATTTAATGGAAGTGATGTGCTCTAAATGTGCTTGAGCGTATGGTATGGATACGACTTAGGTTTTATAGACCACTGCAAATGCCATCACAAAGCAATATATCACTGCAATGAGTTGTACTGGAAAGCTCAAGCAGGCACATATATCACACACACATACAAATGATATAATAAGTATTTATCAAAATATTCCAATCCAGATTTTTGCAAATTCTCAAACATATTTCCATGCCAAGAAGAGGAATTCTTTAGAAGTTACGGTAAATTCCATTTAAGCATAACAGGGGGGAAAGCCCTTTGCAAATCAGTGGAGAGGCAAATTCTTTCCCGAAAAGTTCATAAAACAAAACATGAACCATATATTTAAGTTCTGTTTCCCACTGAGCCCACAGGCAGAGATGGATATTATTGAAATGATTA
Organism: Podarcis tiliguerta; assembly: GCF_965153285.1. Classification (NCBI taxonomy): domain Eukaryota; kingdom Metazoa; phylum Chordata; class Lepidosauria; order Squamata; family Lacertidae; genus Podarcis; species Podarcis tiliguerta. Next base: position 43,905,346 of record NC_139537.1, on the reverse strand, counting down.
AGTTCATTTAACTGTCAAGCACGTTTGAAAACAATTTGTTAAATGTAGGGGGAGCATGTCATTGAACTCTGGAGCTCAGACTCTCTAATCCAGTGCTAGAGGCACATGGAAATACATCCAGATATTAATGTTTGTAGTTTTATATTAGGCATTTAAAGTCAAAGAGGGCAGTTTCATAGTAATGTGATATACCAGCTTAAATGGCGTCATTAAAACAACTTTGCCTCTGGTTTCTAGCCTTTTTTGTTGAACTGTCATAAATACAGAGATCACCTTAAATCCCCGCATTTTCACTCAAACACCTGCACTGGCATGTATTCATAAAACTCTCATATCACATTGTGCTCGCTTTTATTAAAGGTCTTCTGGAAGATTTTCTTCAGAGAGCCACTGTCTCACATGCCCCCAAGTTAATTAAAATGCTTTATTGAGATGCACAACATGGACCCACTAAACAGTGTCAGGCACTGTGTGACCTGGTGCCTCTGTGTTTGGGGTATCTGGTTATTGCTAAACTATTCCTTTCACAACCTCCCTCGTTCCTACATTGTGATTCAGCAGAACTGCTGGGCCATTAATTAGTGCTTGGTTTTCTGAGAGCTTTTCTAATTCATGTTTTTAAATGCCAGGCCCAACCACAAAGCTCTTTAGACCCATAATCTACAAAATAAAATTTGTGGCTCAATTTCCATTTGCCTAAACTTCATCTGTAATGAGAACGTGTCTGCTGAAGACATCTGTTTCAGCATGGCATCCTTTCATTTTAATGGCAAATAATAGAGTTCAGCTCCCCAAGATTAGAGGTTATAGGGTAGGCCTTTGAGCTGGCTTGGCTTCCTTGCTGAAATGTACTGCCAGCCAATTTAATATATGCAATAGAGGCCCAGCAACTAGCTGTTTTGTTCCCCCTTTGCATAACACCTCCCTCATTCCCCTCCTTGCAAAATAGCATGATCCTGTCTAAACACTTTGCTCCATAGCATTGTTGAGCAGGGTGTCAGTATCTGCTTTTATGGAGTTGACAATAATATTATTTCGTTTCAATGAAACACAGGGTAAATGAGGAGGAATCACAGCTAATTATACAGTTGAAAATATATACTCATACTGAAAGGGAATGTGGCTGCAGAAATCTGTCTGTCGTCTAACCCCATGTCTTTGGCTTTGTTGAAACCAGGGTTGTTTCACGTGTACTGTAATAACTCTTTGTCCTGTCCTCAAATGTAAAGAGGCCATCAAATAAAGAGCTGCCAGTTTAATCTTCCTTTCAAATTCCAAATCTGTTGTCCCATATACATATTCACTGGCTTTTCAAGATACATCTATACTCATGTATACTTCCAGGCTTTAAGGGTTTGCGGATGGAAACATGAGTGAAGCATTAGTGCTTCTGGCAGCAGTTTTAATGTATGGAAACCCCCCCAGAAATACACAGTGTGGTTCTATGCACCTTTTTTCAAAAGCAGGGGAGGGTAATTTAATAGTGCAATGCTATACACATCTACCCAGAATCAAGTCTCATTGGGTTTAATGGGGCTTATTCCTAGGCAAGAATGTATATAATTGCAGCCTTTGTCTTTTTTACTTACAGGGTTGGGTAGATAAGGCTGCTATTAAAATCAGGGGGGCCCTACCATTAGGCAGAGTGAGGCATTTGCCTCTGGCAGTGGCTGCTAGGGATACATGGAGGTGATTTTCCTTCTCTTCCCTTCCTGATTTTATAGGATATGTATGAGATGTAGCCACACTTGCTAAGCTTACTGCATAGATAGTTGCGTGAACCTTTTATGTGAATGTCAATGTTATAAAACTGATAAATTCTCATAGCCTTTTGGAATGCCAAATTTAATTATGACTATACAGTGGTACCTCGGGTTACAGACATTTCAGGTTACAGACGCTTCAGGTTACAGACTCCGCTGATCCAGAAATAGTACCTCAGGTTAAAAACTTTGCTTCAGGATGAGAACAGAAATTGTGCGGCAGCGGCATGGTGGTAGCGGGAGGCACCATTAGCTAAAGTGGTACCTCAGGTTAAGAACGGTTTCAGGTTAAGAACAGACCTCCGGAATGAATTAAGTTCTTAACCCAAGGTACCACTGTACAGCCTTATGCATTGTTATGAACATATCTATTTATAAATATTGGATATTTTATTTTTGTCTGTTACCTTTTAATTGATGTATTAGCCACTTTACTTATGCTTTTGTCTGGCGGCTTTATATGGTAATTTTCTTCAATCAATATATTCTATTTGTTATTCTCATATTTTTCTATATATTGTATTAGTAGTAATAAAAAAGTGTGCGTACTGTATACACCATTAAGTGTTTGCAGATGGGAACTTTGGTATTTGTACTGGTCTTCCTTCAGCAGCATTAATACGTAGAGCAGCCCCTTGTGTTGTGTAATTCCACAAAGGTCTACTGAGACGTTCCATTGTGTTCAATAGTAAAACAATGTAAGCTGTGTTGCATTGCTGCTTTAGATTAACTGATAATTATGTTGGATTTGCCTGACATGAGGGTGCCAATATAGAGGGACTTTCTTGAGAAAGGAAAACAGGATCAGACATCTCGGGTTTTCTCGTTTCCTTTTCATGCACTAAATCCACAAGTATGCTAAATCCACAGAAATAGTATTTATTCTGATTTTGGGATAAAGATTTTAGTTAAATACTGTGATTTATTTATTTTTTAAAAAAAGAACAGTGAGAGTCCTGAACACACAAAAAAAGGGGGGGGGGGGAGATCGTTGTCATTTCATTTGGCTTCTCTCAAAAGGCAATCCATCCAATAAGCCACTAAATACAACTACAAATGTACTAGGACACATACAAATGAAGCTGTATAAAACCATTCACTAGAGATTCAAATGCTATTGAATAAGCCTATATAAATCGGGTCTATAACATCTGAGCAGATAGCTCTGTCAAAATCAATCTGTCCTGTTTCTTTAGCTGGCTAAGCGGCAAACTTCTAAATGCAGAAAGAAAACTGACTAGGTCCTGCACTGTCTTTCTTTTTGTTTCAATGTTTTATGTGGAACTCATTGGGATTGTGAGCTTTTGAATGAGAAGCAATATGGGGCTCCAAAAAACATGATCTGTTACTCCTTCTGTCAGAATTCAGGATATTTATATAAGAACAATTATTTTGATGTAAAACATATGACAGATTGTGAAGCTGAAGCTCCAATACTTTGGCCACCTCATGAGAAGAGAAGACTCCCTGGAAAAGACCCTGATGTTGGGAAAGATGGAGGGCACAAGGAGAAGGGGACGACAGAGGACGAGATGGTTGGACAGTGTTCTCGAAGCTACGAACATGAGTCTGACCAAACTGCGGGAGACAGTGGAAGACAGGAGTGCCTGGCGTGCTCTGGTCCATGGGGTCATGAAGAGTCAGACACGACTAAACGACTAAACAACAACAAAACATATGACAAAGAAGAAGCGAGTAAGTTACGAGGCTGGGGTGGGCAATAGCCAACATGGTGCTTTCAAAGTGTTGTTAGGCTCTAACTTCCATCAGGCCCAGCAAGCATAGTCAGGGATAATGGGAGTGGTCCTTTCCCTTGGGCAAGATCTGAACCTAAATTGGGGCGGGAGTGTGTGATGCAACCTTCAATGTGAGTTGTATAACATGTTGTTTTAATGACTTGGAGCTCCTACCTACCACTTACGTTACTGCTACACACAAAAGGAAGTTCAGATGAACCCCCTCAAGCATTCGAAAAACTAAATGCTCCCTTCTTTGGCTTAGGCTTCTATGCAATTCCACATTGCCCTGCCTACTAGGGCAAAGATGACACCATGAGTGTTGTTCTGGCTGAAAGACAGAGTGACGCAAATCCAGAAGACACAAATCATTCGGACCTGTTGGTGCTGCTAAGTTCTCCTCCCCATCTGAGGAAACATCTAAGAATTAAGGGTGTATTTTAAGATGAACCCATATAGCTAAGAATTCACAGGTCTCTGTGAACATTCCCCAACTGAGAAAGGACTTTCCTGCAAAGTAGAGCCACTCAATGTATGCTATTTCAGACTGTCCCTTTCTTATAAGATTAAACAAATTCATATGGGATTGGTCTACCAATGGCTGTTGTGATGACACCTAAACATTCAAAGGCCACAAAATACCAGGTACTTGAATGTAGGGTGAAAAAGAGATGTTGCCTTCATGCTACTAAGCGTTCTTGACCACTGTGGGAAACTGGACGCTGAACTAGAGAGACTTTTGATGCATAGTTGGTGGGAACATGAGAGAAAGTCTTCTTGGAGGTTGCTTCCAACCTTGGAACTCCCCAAGTCACTTATATGATGAGCCCCTACTGGCTGGCAAATACTGTTTTATTCAGACAGGTTGTTGGCCCCATATGCTGCATATATGATGGAATTTGCTCAACTGGGTGTTTTTAATCAGTTTTGATGATGTGCTTTTTAATTTGTGGCTGTATTAAGCACCATTTGGTGGAAAGACGGGTTACAGGTTAGCAAACAAATAAAAAAGACATATTCGTCTGTTCCAGCAACTTTAATCTTCTCATTGCAATGTGATAAAAATAAAATTATAAAGCATCTATCATTGCCCAAGTTTCAGAATCATTACATCTCTGAAACACCATGGTAATTTGAAGCAAATTAGCTAATTTGAGCTCTGTCCCATTAGGCAAAATCATGGTCTCAACTGAGATCTTACACTCTGTTTCAAAAGATCCCCTTTGAACCAAAATTTCACTGTTTGGTCACATCCCTCCATTTAAAATGTTTCACCCCTCCAAATCCAATATGACTTTAAATTCTTCTTTGGTGTCCCCTGTACTCTATTTTATTGAATCTTGGATCTATTTCCTTTATGAACAAGACTATAATTTTAATGTTTTAAAATCTGTCTTGCTTTTCTTAACTCTTATACTAATATTAGCTTTAGTTAAATTTTAATGAATCCACTTTTATAGAAACCAGCTGCAGAAAATGGCTATAGTACTGTAGAAAACACAATTTGCCACCAAGTAAGTCAATTTTAGTAGATCCCTGTTGTGTCTTATACTAACTGAGTTATGATCCCTATCTGAGCCTAGCAATATTCTTTCAAGTAATAACGGTAGTATTTTAACTTCCTTTTTGTGAACATTTTATTAATTTCTTTGCAGAATTTTTATTGTATTGTTATCACTGTTCTACTTCAGCTAGCCCATGAAACACAGAGGCTACACAATATTTTCTCACTGTCTTTCAGATTCCTAGTCTTCTATAGCATAAGCTCAAAAATATATCTTTTAAGCATTTGTTGGGAGAGTATCCCTATTATCACGGTGCTCAACAAGCAAAGAATGGGAAACAGTTTTGAACATTACTGAAGGTTGATGCATATGCTACCAGAAAAGCCATGAATGGTAACTTAGTAATGCCAGTGACACTCCTGGCAGCATTTAGAAGGAAACTAATGATGTGGGTGGGTCTGGTATCGTGGGCAGAGCAGAGCAATATTGGCATCGGAAATAACTACATTGCCAGATAACAGGCTCTCTTGAAGCACTGCTCAGAGCAATGTATAAAGTCACAGCAGTTCTTACAACCCCTGCTATTGACATATGAACTAGTTCTGAATGTGATCTGAAGGGACACAGGAAGTATAAATTACTTTGTGCTTCCTGTTTTCCACACTTATTTATAATGTGCTATCTGTTACTCATGGCATTTCTAGTCACATATAAAAGGACGCACGTGGTGCTGTGGTCTAAACCACTGAGCCTCTTAGGCTTACTGATCAGAAGGTTGGCAGTTCGAATCCACGTGAGCTCCCGGTGCTCTGTCTCAGCTCCTGCCAACCTAGCAGTTCAAAAGCACACCAGTGCAAGTAAGTAAATAGGTACCGCTGCAGTGGGAAGGTAAACAGCATTTATGTGCGCTCTGGCACTCATCATGGCCCTCCTTGTGCCAGTAGCGGTTTAGTCATGCTGGCCACATGACCCGGAAAGCTGTCTGCGGACAAACACTAGCTCCCTCGGCCTGAAAAGCGAGATAAACTCTGCACCCCATAGTCGCCTTTGACTGGACTTAACGGTCTGGGGTCCTTTACCTTTAGTTACATATAAAGGAATGAATTTGGCATAACTAGACCCCAATATGGAAAGAAATCAAGATCAATTTTACAATGGAGGTATTATATTCCTAAGTAAGGTAGGTAGCAAGCAAGATCAAGGCAATGTCAATAGTAGGTGAATTTCAATCTTCAACCAACGTTCTTCAGGAACATGGTCCATTCTCAAGAGTTATATCTTTTAAACTCTGAGTTGAGTATTTCCTTGGTATGTGTAGTTTGAAACTGAGTACAGAATGTATAATCCAATTCCTACTGAAATTTTAACATGGGTTGCGTTGATTGTAATAGGAAATATATGACTGATTGCTATTTTACTTGGAATTTTGTTACAGCACAATGTCATTCACATTTACTCAGAATTAAGCATCATTGAGTTAATGGGACTTACTCTAAGGTAACATTATTTTGGAAATGTCAAGCAACATTGACAATATGCTTACATTGCATTGTTAGGCTCATAGTTTACAGGAGACTATGATCCTAAAAGACACCATCCATCTATGATTTATTTCCTTTTCAATTAGTTTGTCAGTTTAAAGAAAAATATTTTCTTTTCCTTTGTACTGCACATTTTAAAAACTGCATTAAACGGTTTAAAAAGACATGATAGCCTGCTTTAGTTTCAGTTACTGGTGGCACTGCCACTACTGGGTTTTTATTATGTAAATTGCTGCAATCTGGTTAGTTCCTTCCTCTTTTTTCTGTTACAAAAGGGGGCTGCAAGTGCTAATCAAAGTGTTGCAATTTCCATATTAATGATGTTTTCATAATGACACTTACTTGATATGCAATGTGAATGGAGTGGTGACTTTTTATTCTTCTTCAAAGAGGCAGTAATAAAATGTTAATTTTTATGAAATAAAGTATGTTTGTTTTGAAACTAGTAGCAATTGTCCAGTACTATTGTTCCCCTACCAGTAATGTGTAATAAAGCATTTCTAATTTAAACACAGCAACAAGCTATAGAGTGCTGTTGTTAACACACACTATGACCCAGTCTGTACTATTCTCAAACCATGGCTTATTGAACAAACTAACCAAATCACCCTGCTGAGATGCTGAGGGCCCTGCTGCTGCCTCTCTCCACCTGGCCCAGGGTGGGCTGCTTCATAAGAACTTCTTCTGCTGCTCAGCAGAGAGGGCCTCTTCTCCTAAATTGTTTTTTATATCCTTTTATTTAGGGCCTAGGGCTTGCCGATGGAAAGGTCGGCAGTTCGAATCCCCGTGGCGGGGTGCGCTCCCGTTGTTCGGTCCCAGCGCCTGCCAACCTAGCAGTTCGAAAGCACTCTCGGGTGCAAGTAGATAAATAGGGACCGCTTACTAGCGGGAAGGTAAACGGCGTTTCCGTGTGCGGCTTTGGCTCGCCAGAGCAGCGATGTCACGCTGGCCACGTGACCCGGAAGTGTCTTTGGACAGCGCTGGCCCCCGGCCTCTTTGAGTGAGATGGGCGCACAACCCTAGAGTCTGTCAAGACTGGCCCGTACGGGCAGGGGTACCTTTACCTTTACCTATTTATTTTTTAGTGTATTAGTTGTTTTTAATTGAGTTGTAAAGGCATTTGTGGGATATGGCTGGGAGGAGAGGAGCTGGGGAGAGCAGGGAGAGGCCCAGTCACGGTGGTTCTGGGTAGGGGGAGGTATGGCGTGGGAGGTGGGGCAGGCCAGGTAAGGGGCACATGGCACAGGCAGTTAGTGGCTGTGCCGTGGGCCAACCCCTCTTCCAACCTGGGGAATTGTGGTTGTCATATCAGTCAGCCCTCGGGTCTGTGACTGCTGCTGTTCAATGCCAGGATCTGCCGCCTGATACCAGCTACTGGCCAAGGGAATTGCTGCTGTTGGGAACACTGCTTATCTCCTCTTTTATACATGGAAGTTTGCTGCAACTACCTGTTCCTTTCAGTCTACAAACTCAGAGCAAAGTATCACAGTTTTTGGCCAGAGGAAGGGGCTGCTGTTAGGCTTTTAATTTATACACAATTTCAATATCACTAGCACTTTAAAATACTAAGATTCACTATTTCAGCTTTTCCAAACACCTCCAGAATTTTAATGAAAGAGTTTAGACTGGATAGCCTTTCCATAAGATGACAATCATCTCCCTGCAAAAAGAGCTGACAAGCATAGTTTGAGTTCCAGCTTGTGCATATGTTAAAGAATTTAATCTTATATCTACTGTGAGCAAAAGTTGCATTGTGGTTTAGCCTGGTCATGTGAATCCACAGCCATACTTTGTACAACATGCTTTTGGAAAATTCAGCCATAATATCCTTCATTGTGGTAGGCAGTTTCTCCAGGTCATCAGTTCAGTATATCAAGGATCATGGAATGTTTGTCTGCAGCGCTGCCTTTACCTAACATTTCAAATAAAAGACTGCAGTCAGCCGTTTCTAAGGAAAACAAATTCACTGAATCACACTATTTGTTACTTATTATTGAGCATCGAATAGCTCACCAAAGTTCTTTGTCGAAATACCTGAAACAGGCCATCAGAGTCAAAATGATATAGAGTCCTGCAATGCTGTGTTACAGTTTTTCTATTTTCATGAAGCAATTGTGGCTCTGAAAGAAAAGAATAAAACTACAGCCAGGTTATTTGTACCTGGTGGATTCGTTCAGCTTTCAACAAAATCAGCAAAAGAACTGGAGGAAAAACAGAAGGTTACAAAGCATCCCAGGAATTTATGAAGTGAAAAGGGAAATAATGGCTTTCTAGCAAATAATGCCATGTATTCTTTTATCATTTCCACTGCTTGGGTTACAGTAACAAGAAGGGGGTCAGCTTTTTGTGATAGCCACCTTACCTACTGTTCTTTGAAAACTCCAAGTGATGTAATTTGACTAAATTTGGGAGAGTCAGGGATTGCCCTACCTTTTCCTTCATAATTCAAATTCAGACAATTTCCACAAATTGACTACAATCCCCCCCAAAAAAAAAATTCTATGGGGGGGGACTTATCTAGAGTGAAGAGATTGAATGCTGAAATCCAAAGAATCTCAAATTAACACCCCAAAACCCAACACGGTCCAATTCAGTCCAAACCAGTGCCAAAGTTTGACCTGAAGTTTAGTGGGAACCTCCTTTCCTCTAACTTGAAGCTATCAGTTCATGTCCTAGCCCCCAATGTAGGCCAAAACAAGCTTGCTCATCTTTCATGTGACAGCACTTTTCCAAATCCCTCAAATGTTCCTCATAAAGCTTGGTCACCCTCCTCTGCACACGTTCTTCTAAAATCGTGGTGCCCAGAACTGGACACAGTACTCCAGGTGGGATCTGAACAAGGCAGAATAAATTAGTAATATTACTTCCCTTGATCAGGACACTATACTTCTGTTGATGCAGCCTAAGATAGCATTAACTGTTTTTTTTACTGATGCATCACACTGTTGACTCACATAAAGTTTGGGATCTAAGTCCCCTACATCTGTTTTGCATGTACTACTGGCAAGTCAGGTGCCCCCCATCTCATAACTGTGCAGCTAGTTCTTCCTGCCTAGGGATTTGAGAGCAGGCTTCCCTGGTCATATTCCTACATTCCAACCACTGCGCCACACTGGCTTTCTGTAAAATTAAGCAACAGCTTTGTTATGTGCTAATGAGAGCTCACAAATTACACAGATCACTTGGTGCTAACTTGGAAATAATACTCCTGAAAAGAAGACATTTCACACATTCATTGAGTGAACAAGAAGATCATGATAGGTCAAGTGAAGCACATGTATGTATGAGCTGGTTCCAATTCTAAGGATAAAATGATGGATGATGGCCTGAACATATTTGGAAAAAATATTCAGTAGAGTGCAGGTGTAACAGTGAAAGATACTGGATCATTTGCAGACATTGTAATAAATCTTCATTTCAATCCAGTCTTGCTGAAGATTTGTTCAAAGGATCGATCAATAGACCATATCGTTTTAATTAATGAATCCTGAAGACTGAATAGGATGAACTGACCACTCTTGCAGACTAATGTGGGCACTGAAATTAATATTGGTATCCAATTCCAGCCCTGGTCCATCAGCAATTCAATGAAAAAAAGCATATCTTGTTCATCCAAAGGTTTAAAATGCTGCTGCTGGTGGTCCTTTGTGCTGCATTCTATGGCTTGTTTATTAATAGAACAGAAAGTGTTCTATTAAATTAAGAAAACATGGTTCAGCATGTTGTGTTATGGAGTTTTCCATGTTCACTCAAGTTCCAGAATGCTGGGAAATTGCAGGTGTTAATGACAGCAATATGAATGTGGTATGGAATCTTGTGTTCAAGCCTAACCTCTAACCTTGGCAGAATGGTGGACCCAACTCTCAGATTTGTATGTTTACAGTGGTACCTCGGGTTACATATGCTTCAGGTTACATATGCTTCAGGTTACAGACTCTGCTTACCCAGAAATAGTACCTTGGGTTAAGAACTTTGCTTCAAGATGAGAACAGAAATTGTGCAGCGGTGGCGTGGCAGCAGCAGCAGGAGGAGGAGGTGGCCCCATTAGCTAAAGTGATGCTTCAGGTTAAGAACAGTTTCAGTTTAAGAACGGACCTCTGGAACGAATTAAGTACGTAACCAGAGGTACCACTGTACTGGAACAGATTTGGAAAGGATTTGTCTTTTCACTGGAATAGACACATGGAGTCCATGCAACTGAAGCTAATATCTTATACCTATTAAGTGGTTAATTTATTAAGTGAAAAATAATTCTCAAAACTCTTATGAGAATATCAAAGGGAATTTTATCTGAAAATGTCAATGTGTCTTCTGCTGTTTTGGAATTCTCCCTCATCTCACAGAAAGCATAATTTAGTTTGAGAGGTGTGGAATGGGAAAAATATAAAGTATTCTACTGGTGCACTTCCCTCCCCCCCCCCCAATACTAAGTACATAGTTAAGAATTTCTGCCTGATGCATGCATAAAATGCACTGTATTCACCAATAAGTTCTCTGTGATGCATCTTTAAAACACAAAGTGCTCCCTCACCACTAAAATGTGTAATAAATGTCCAGGCAGAAATTATACATTCACATCTTCCCAAATGCTTGCTACAAACACATACAATCAATTTCTTGCTTTTAAAGCACTTCAGTTAACACAGCCCAATCAACTGTTTGCTCTGAAGAGGATAACATGTATTAATTGGTTTGATCTGCCTAACCATTTAAGGGTTAAATACAAGTTTATGGGATCATCAGCCTCAGGATTGTTTGTTCTTACAATTTTCAAAATAAACAGAACTTCACTTCCTTTTTCTTTGTATATGTTTTCATATCAGTTGGGCTATCTCCACATTTAACATTAAATCTATGCATTGTTCCCCTTGCAATATTCAAGTTCACATGCATGAAATACAAGCAAAATGCATTTTTCACTAGTTTCTTTGCTATTTTTTTTCTTTCTTTCATTTATTGAGAAAAGAGAAAATATTGTTAACAACTTAGAACTCTTTCTTTTAAATAAATCAAGTTGTTTTTCTTCATAATAGTACGATACTGAAAATACAGAAATATCTTAAACTTTCAAATGATGTGGAAAACAAAATGTGATAAAATTAGTCACAAGTTTCATATGTGGAAGGAAGAGAAAAAAGACCCACATGAGGGGGGGGAAGTGAGCTGACAGCCTTAAAAATTGCCCTAATTGAGAATGGGAATATGAGACACATCTAGCCACTTCCAGGGCCTTGAAAGGATTGGCATTCCATCTTCTGGTTCTGTATTATGAACAAACCTGGAATCTTTTTGACCTTGTGAATTCAGCTTGAGCCAAGCTGAGTTGAAAACCTTAAATCAAGATCCTGTCAGAATGTGATGATTCTTGAAAGAATGATAACCTGCAGATAAGGCAAAATGAAATTTAGTTGGCTCTTGTAATGGCTTGGACCTACTCTAGGAATGGAAATGTCAATCATGTGGCCTCCTTCCAAGGTTAAATGGGAAGTTGTGCTTGACTTCATAGATGGAGTCCTTTGGCTATTGCTTCCCTCACATTTGGCACAAAAGAGGACAGAAGAAAGGTATGTTAAAAGGAAAGGATAAATGACCAGGTAACATGAAATGCTTTTTTTTGGGGGGGGGGGTCTTGAATGGACCATATTTGAGAGATGTGGCCAAAACTGATAGGAGGAAGAACAGTTTGCAAACCAAGACATTTACTAACATCTCAAAAACCTGCTCTTTATCTTTTTATACACAGACTGGTGCTAAAGAGACATTACTTTCACACTGAAAAATGCTTTTAGCAATTCTAGTAATGCAGGATATATTTTTTTAATGCCGTCCTGCTTGAATATTTTCATGTTTTGAATAATGCTGTTTCAAGAATCAATCATATTATTCCCTAGAAGGTTTGTAGGATGGTCACTGTCATTTTGAATTAAACAGGTAATTCAGAAATTACCAGAAATTCAAAAACTTGGGCAGAGTGTATTTGAGGGAGCAACATAAATGCTTCCTTGGGTGTCCTAATGCTCTGTGGGGTGCTGCCGTTACTGCGGACAATACACCACCACTAATGCAAGCAGAGGTTTTGGTAGTAAAAGTCTTCTCATATCCAATTGTAGAAATTTGTATGACTATTTACATTGCTCATGAGAAGGTGCTCAGGCAGGTTGGACCTACCAAGGTGTCCTTGGTACTTATGATGAAATCTCCCAATACCACATCTGGGTTTTTTTCCAACAGAACTTCTGAAATTTCTTCCCTGACCTGGCAGAAGCAGGCTGCTGAGCAGTGAAGTGGATGGAACACTAAAAGAACACTCACTCTGACTCTCTGGCCTGACACCAGGTACAAGCTTCACTCTTGGTCCCCAGGAAGTCTGGTTGCCTGACAGAAGCAGTGGAATTCCAATGCATTATGGCAGCCCAAATAACCTGATTCTCCTGACTCTGCTGGTGCTGAACCAAGTACACTGGGGACATAGCTAATTGAGATCAGGTGATCTACAAAGGTCTTGATAATATATGCCAGGTCAGTCCCCTCAATTAAATTATGGATGAGTGATGCATTCACCAACAATACTGCTAGCATGGAGTGCTGGTTAGAACGACAACACAGCTGCTGAAGGAGGTGGCAGATTACAGTATCTAACAGTAATTAGGGCTCCCTGCCACCTATCTCTTAAATTCAACACAAACAATGCTACATTTTTTGTCACAGGGTTGCTGAAACATTTGGTTTGCTTTTGTTATGAGCAACAGACTTAAAAGAAAGGGATTATAGTATTAACATTTTTAGGGTGCTGTCCTTCAACCTCTCAATTTTCATCAGCAGACTGATGCCTTTCAATGCAAATAAAGTTGAAATAAAGCTCAAGGTTCCTGATATGGCATTGTATATTGTTTTATATTGATACATCACCTGCCCTTCCAAACTTTTTTGTAAAGTTTTTGTCTTATGAAATGGAGCTTCCAGAATTTAACTTGAAGAGAGAGAGGCTTAAGCCCATTTACCCACTAAAAACTGTATGCCCAACTGATTTATTCCCCAAATGGGAAACATACAAGGCACCTTCTTTCCGTACACCCATGTTCAGCCCACGTCTTCAGTGCCTGCATGGTCTGGGTGACGGGAGCACCTTCCGATCACAGGAACAGCAGCACAGCATTCCCGAGGAATAGGTCCTAGTGCTGTGGACTCACATTTGTTCATGTGAGCACCTCAAATGCAGCAGAGTAACGGAAGCAAAGCTGTGGAGGTTTTGTAGCATCCCTAATTTATTTCTACTGCTTAAACAAATAAAAGAACATAACAAACATGTATGAGAGAAACAGCTCTCATACTGCCATCCTGTCTCTAGACAGATCAAGGAAAAAGCACACAGTACTAGGAACGGAAGTCTGGAAAGAGTAGCTTCCGCCCCCTCCTTTTTCACAGACAGAAAGTAAAACAAACATGATCTGGTGATCCTTGCAATGGGAGGGATGAAAATACTGACATTCTCTCTTTTCTTTTCAGCATAGGTTAAAAACATACATTAGACCCACAACGTATGTAGGAATTATGTTCTGGGGATAGTGCATAAAGCCAAAATTGCATATAGACAAAACACATTGGCAATCCCACCCACCATTGAAACCAAAGTTTCCCCTTCCTCCATTTTTATTTTTTTTAATTGCCAAGCGTGCAAAGTTGAATGTGCACAAGTTAAATGCATGCAAGTTGTGAGTCTACTGTACTGTGGTACCTTGGTTTATGAACTTAATCCGTTCCAGAAGTCTGTTCTTAAACCAAAACCGTTCTTAAACCAAGACACACTTTTCTTAATGAGGCCTCCCACCGTCAGTGCCCTTCCACCATTCGGATTCCATTCTTAGACTGAGGTAAAGTTCACAAACCGGGACACTATTTCTGGTTTTATGGAGTTCTTAAACCGAATCGTTCATAAACAGGACTGTTCTTAAACCGAGGTACCACTGTGTTGTAAGTAAGCATTAGCTGTGGGCTACTGTGTGATTTAGACACCTCACAACATGCTTTCATCTGTAAAATGGATTCACACAGATGTTAAGTACTAAAAGACATTTACAAAACACCAGCATTAAATACTACAAGAATACTGATTGGAAATTTCAGCTTGCCATCTTCTCCCTACACCACAAATAATTGCACACATTTTCTAGTGTTCCATTTTCCTAAGCAGACTACGCTTTCATTTTATTTTATTTTTTGCAGACACAGTCAATAAAACAAGATTCTTTTTCAATCTAAAATACTCTTTACATTTTATTTTTCTAATTATGTTTTTAACTTGTGCTGCATCTTTCTTTCTTATTTAGATTTCCCACTTTCCAACTAAATGCATTTCTATTTATGTATTTTAAGAGGCCTTCTGTTTAGAATTATTTTAACATTGCCACTTAACTACATTTGCATCTGTTGCTTTGCCCCCTCTAGATTTCATCAAGATGAATTTTAATTGCATATGCAATTGTTCCTAAAATGATCTTACTTCCTAGCACTAGGTCCCCCCTCTCAGATAATAAAACTCCAATTAAACTTATTAAGTCATCTGATATTTCCTCAAACTAACTTTTATTGATGACCCAGACTGTTCAGTTTGCTTCCCATCGCCATGAACAATATTCTAAGCCTAATTATATTTTATCATCATGGGCGTTCCTCTGAACCAGCCATATTTATCAAACTTCATGCATTTTCTAGGACTTCATCCAAAATAGCCTCAAACCAGACAAATGCTTCAAATAAGCCATGGAACAAAACAATCCTGAAGTACTTTGCAGAAATATGTCTTTGCTCTTCATTTTGCATTCTGCTGTAGCCAAGTTAACATCTGAGTAATTAAAGTATTGCCAGGAATTTTAAATATCCTGTTTTTTAACATGTTTCCCCAGTTGTATACTTTTTAGATTTTGCATTAGCTGCTCTGAACATGTGAACCATATCTATTTCCAGTAATCACAATAATATTTGTTGTGATTTCAGCAACTTCACTCATTGTGTATCTTACCTGCAATACCACTTTCCTCATGTGTTTTAAAAGTGTGCAGACTTGTATTTTAGGGTGCACTCATAGCAAATTCACTTTTGTTTAGAATTAGACAACTGAGTGTTAATACATGCACGATGTGGCATCTTCAAAGGTTAATCTTACATTCCCTTCCACCACCTCTTCTTGCCTAGCTGCTCTCTCTTTAGAAAACCTTTCTACTTAAGTCATCCTCCCCCCTCCACAGCAATATGCAATGTTGCCCCCAGCCAATTCGGTCTTTTATTTCCATCACATTCGCCTGTCAGAATTTTGTGACTGATCCTTCCACCTCTATAGTCATAACATTGAACATGTCATGAAATCACAGCAGCTCAGACATTGGCTAGAAGAGGCTCACAGGTGACAGACAGCCAGTTCAAGCCCATTAAATATCTATGATTTGGAGCTATTTTTGCATCATGCACATTTTCAGCTTTTGCACCATATGCTGCTACAATTTCTATGACCTGGTTTTATTCTCTCACATTTACATTATCTTTTCACTTTCAAGTCTGAAGTTAATCCTGCAGACATCCCTGCTGCAAGAAATGTACACATTAAAACCAGCTGTGCCTCGACTGTGAGATAGTAACTGGCCCTGCTAAGATAATTCAGCTTGCAATCCAGAACCATAAAAGTCAGCGGTAATTTTGTAACTGACTTCAGTGGGATCTGGAGTACTAATTTGGTTTTTCATCAGTATTCTGAGCACACTTAAAAGAACCCATTACTGTTTTTGTATCAATTTATTGGTCCTAAGTGTGTGGTATATGCAGAAAAGGGAAGTTACAGTTAACAATTATTTAAAAGAACTGACACCTTTCAAATGATATTTCTGCTCTAACACTGGCAGAGACTTTTCAAAACCTTGCCACTCAGATCTGTGATATTTGTATTGCAATGTTCAACTGCAAATAACAGAACAGAACCTGTTCTGACCTCAGATACCTTCAATTGATAAAGATATTATACTGGGGCATTCAGGTACAATTCTGGGTGCAACACTCAGCTTTCATTGGAAGGCTACCTCACTGCATGTCCAGAAAGAAAATTATATATTCTGACTTTGTGCACACAGCTAAACACACTCTCTGGGAATCTCAACACACATGAAGCAGAAAAAGCACCTCCTTTACTGTCCATCAAAAGCTCTGTGTGCCCAGGAGCCACATGAATTAGACCTCAGTTTTTCTGAATAACTGTTTTCTGTTGGTGAACTCAATTTATGGGCTTCCATTTGAGCATGCACTACATGTTGCACAGCAGTATTAGCACCTTTCCCCCCAAACTGCAATAATATTCTGCTTAATGAGACTATGATAAAAAAGTTAGTATTTCAAAATAGCACACTATTTTCCTCCAGTGTAGGAAGAGCAACACTGATAGGAAGAGAGCACAGAGATGTGCCTTCATGGTAGTGATTGGGAACTAATAATGCACATAATTAAGAACGCATATTTTAATGCATGAAAATAATGTGCCACCAAAACGGTATGTTTTGCATGGCCAAATACGAAGGAACGATAATTAGTTCCCCACTACTTTTCTTGTTTCATAAGTCTTTGTTGTTTCAGTGGATGGAATGTGCTTTCTCTCTCTCTCTTTTTTTTATTGGACCCAAGTTAAAAAGAAAAAGGAGAGAGAATGTTGCCACCATTATTATTTTTCTCTAGTTTGCATTGTAATGGAATATCAAAAGGTAATATTATCTATTGTGCCTCTATCTGGGGCATGTTACTTAAGTTTCAGTTCCTCCTAGACAACGAACCATGAAGACTGAAGAGATGACACAGACACATCATGTCCTTCCTCCCTTCATGCCCCTTGAGTGACGGTACTTTGCATGAGCTTTCCTGAGAGGATTAATGGCAGATTTGACTCTAGGAAATAATTACGAGGTTTGACAAGACATTTGAGACTCTGGTGATAAAAGAGACGGAAGGTTTCAGTGAGGAACTAGGATGCTGACAGGCATAACATGCTCATTATGGAAATTCAAAAAGAGAAAGAATATCTAAAAATAAGCAAGATATCGAGGCACATATTTTATACATCAACCACACGGCAAGCTTCTTGTTATCCCATGTGCTAATATCACCCATATCTTACTAACTGTAATGAGGGCCTCTTTAAAAAAAAAAACTTAGCACACTTCTCTCTTTCTTACCTCTGTGCTTCCTATTATTTTCCCTTCTTGGAGGGAGGTGGTGAACAGAAAGGAGCTAAGAAACAGTCCTAATAAACAATTGTATATGCAAAGGGACTCTCCACATGATCCATCCTACATTTGGAACAGAAGCTATATTTGCATGCACACAGGTGCTATCATAACCTTCTGAGCAGCATATAGAGGTGTTTGACAGGAGGATATATGTACATTGCAAATGACTGTGGCTGTATGAATAAGGGTTGCACAACTGGGACCTGCCATAGTGTTCCAATGAGGAGTGCTTTGGGAAAGGGACATAGTTCAGTGGCAGAGCCTGCAAAATGGCCAAGGTTTGATTACTGGAATCTCCAGGTAGGGCTAAGAAGCAAATTCTGTCTGAAAATAAAGGTATTATTATTGTTGTTGTTGTTGTTGTTGTTATTATTATTATTTAAATCTGGAAGGTCAGTGCCAGTCACTGCAGTCAGTACTGAGCTGAAAGGATCCAGGATCCCAGCCAGCCTGTTGTGCCTTTTTCTAGAACAGGCTTCCTCAACCTTGGTCCTCCAGATGTTTTTGGCCTACAACTCCCATGTTCCCTAGCTAGCAGGACCAGTGGTCAGGGGTGATGGGAATTGTAGTCTCAAAAAACATCTAGAGGGCCGAGGTTGAGGAAGCCTGTTCTAGAATATTCCATCCTATTCCCCTTTATCTTGGCCTTCCATTCTTTCCCACCCTTGAGCAGCTGGTATTCCATGCACACGGAGCATGTTCAGTCCACATTGGACTAACTTTTCTCCCCTCCCTAAAGGTTTGTATAATGCTATAAACTTGCAATTCTGCCTGCTGATACTTCTGTTATTGAGCAGAATGCGGAGAATTGAGTTGCCATTAATACAGGATGGTGGTGGTGGTACTTTTACAATCTTTCTCGGATTCTACCACTTTAAATGCAGGTGCATGGGGGAAAGGGATTACGGTACATATTTGAACACTCCCCCCCCCCCCCCATTAAAACAAGAGAAGCAACAACATTGCCCAATTCATTTAGACAAGTAGAATCAACCATATGCTAACGGCTGCAAAGCTCACCTGTTTTTAAAACAACTCCCCCACAACACATTCTTTTCCACTGGAAACAATGGGAGGGAAAGTGAATGTGAGATTTAGGCATGTCCCTGAGCTCTTCTAATTTTCTTCTCAGTTGGGAAGCAGGTCAGGAACCCTGGATTTTGGATCCCAGCTTCTTCCCCTAGCATGCCCCCAGTCACTCCTGATGTCACCCCAAATTTTGGGGCCCGCAGGTCATAGCGCAAATGTCGGTTGAGCCAGAGCATTGAAGGATCTCACTCTATGACACTGGAGTTCTGTTTCCAGTGTAGAAGAGGGTGATCTAATCAGTCCTAAAGCCTCCAAGACACCATAGAATTGCAGCCCATGCACCATGTTAGATTGAATAGGTGCAACAGGCAATTACGTGGAACAAAAGCCCAACAATACTTCCTTTACGATACGATGTGATACGATAATCTTTATTGTCATTGCCCCATACAGAACAACTAAATTGGGGGGGGGGGGATCTACATAAGACATTCAAAACCAACAAACCTGCTATCCCAGCCTGGTTAGCCCCATAAAAATTCTGATACCCCATTTTTAATATACAATACACTCCCATAGAGACTCCTTACACTATGTTTAAAACCAAAATCACATTTGGATAGAAACTGTTTCTCAGGCGGCTAGTCCTAGTCTTTATAACCCTTTACCTTTTTTCCAGAAGGCAGAAGCTGAAAGAGATAATTTCTGGAGTGTGCACTATCCTGCACTATCGCTGCAGCTTTCTTATAGCACCTGGAAGCATAGATTTGATCTAAGGTGGGAAGAGTGCACCCAATTATTCTCTCCGCAGTCTTTACAACCCTGGACAGCATTGGTTTTTCCCCTGACTGTGCAGCTCCCAAACCACACACACAAACCATAAGTTAATATATTCTCAACAGTACAATGCAAAGCCTTACTGGGCATAACTTTATTGATTTTTATTAGCATTTCTGAACTCAACTTTGACAAACAAGAACAATCAGTAATGTATACATGTCTACCCAGGAGTCAATAGAACTTACTCCAAGGCAAGTGTTTAAAGGAGGCCAATTTAGGACTGCAGCCTAAGTTGCAAAAAGTTTCCTGTTATATTTATTTAAATATTCATTTTCATTTCTATCAGGTTTTTTCCCCATCAAGCCCTGGTGAAGTTAATGTTTCTAAAAATATAAATGCATAAAATAAATAATGTTTTGTCTCACACAGAAGTACAGCAGATAATGACAGCCACAATCCAACCTGGGAAGCTGGGGTAGATTTCAAGAGCCAAATTGTGTAGATGGAAAGGCAGAGCTGTACTCTTTCTTATCACATTTTTTGTTTTTGAATATACCTTTCTCTGGCTGCTTTCTTCTTCTTCTTTGAGGGGGGAGCGGTTACAAGAAAATATGTCGGGTGGGAAAGACAAGGTTTGAGGGAGAAAAGCAGGAGTTCACCTCCCTCCCCTACCTCTGTGCTTTCAAGTTCCCACCACCCCCACCTTTTGGGATTATGGCAGCAACCCAACATGACATACTGGTCTGCCCAGTCAAATCTAGTTTGTTCATAAAGAATATTATAGGAATTCGAAGTAGCATTTCTCATATAGACAGTTATATAAGAGGGAAAAGGCCTATGTTTGCATTTATTCTGGCTGGAGAAAAAAATCCAAATCATTTATTCAGGGGAAATATTCAGATGCAAATACGGCATACATTTTTAAAACGTGCATAATATAATTACAACTGGAAAAAAAATCATTGTTCCATAGACAGCATGAACAATTGACAGCCTACGAATGCATCATTTTAAAAAAAGTTATTAATGAGCTTTCAGGATACTTCTTGATGCTGCTGGTTTGCTGTGTTGTGAATTATTAGATCATCAGCAACCTATAATAAATAATGTGTTCTCAGTCATTCCATGGATATGTTTTCCTATTTGTCAACATGTATGCACACACACACAGTCTTTTTAAGAAGACAAGAACATTTTCCAGTATAATAAACAATCCTGCATTGATTTGCAAAGGTTTTGAGATCAGAGATTACTTGCAGTTCAAGAAAGAATGAGGGCATCAGAATGTTTCCATCTATTGCTTTCTACAGCATAATAGTGAACTGTTTGAATAATATGCAAATAAAGACTGATTTAATAGATCAGTTCAAACCACTTTACCTTTATGTATTATACATAAAGTAAATAGAAAAAAGTAAAATATATTAATATAAATAAGAACCCTTATGAAAATCCTGCTTTAATATATACAAGGAGGACAAAGTTAAAAAGGTAATTGCTTTGACTGCTTGTGGATGAGCTCTAAGCAGGAGATTTAGATTATAGAAAGAAGCATTATTTGAAGATGAGATTTCAATGGAATGGGAAGTGAGCCTGTATATTTGTGAACAGAGCCCACATGACTTTTCACGATATGGCAACAAAACAGCCGAGGCAATCTGACCTAAACAACTACAATATTATATACTTCATGATAATATAATCTTACAAGGTATGATTTGCAACAAAATTTTCTTCAGTCACTGTCCAGGATGCTCCTATTCAGAGCTCCAGGCAGCCTTTGAGTACCATTAAAGCTCCTGAGTGGGGTGGAAGTAATTTCAGGAGAATAAAAGGAATATATATATTTATAATTTCTTTTCTTCTACCTTTCTGAAGCATTCCCCTACTGTGCAAAACAGTGCTGCTGGGCCCAGGTTTGGGGCTGTCAGCCCTGAACCCAAGCATTTTATTAGCGTACCAAGGGGTACAGGATGAGTTTCTGGAGGTGCCCATTTTCTGTTCCCTCTTCAGTCAGTGCTATGTACAGTGTGCAGCAGGCTGGGGGGAACTATTTCAGCCCAAGGGCTGCATCACCTCTTGGGCAATCTTCCAGGAGCCACATACCACTGGTGGGTGGGGCCAGAGGCAAAAGTGAGCAGAGTAATAAACGTAAATTTCTGAGGACGGACAAGACAGAGCCATTATCAGGGTTCAAGGACACATTCCAGCCAGGTAAAAACACTCATGGTGTGAAACAGTGCCTGCGAGAGGGTGGTCTCGGGAATGCTGAAGGTCAGACAGAGGTTTGGAGGGCTTCATTCAGGACCTGAGGGTTCTTACCCTTGGAACACAGAGTTACTCATTCCCCTGACTCCCTAATCATCCCCCCAGGGTACTAGATATTTAGAGGTTCAACCAGGTGAATTCTCGTTGCCCATCTGTTTTCCTTTTTCCCCCCAGCTGACACTCAACAATCTGTGGCTGGATCTTGGAAGTCACTCAGAACAACAGCACACATTTCCTTCTCACTAACAAACCAATTTATTTCTTCATACGTGGAGAATTCCCCAAATATGGCAGAGGACTGTACCTAAGTACAATATATGACTGTACCCTCACAGACTTGTGCACAGTCACATGGTTTGCCACTATTGGGATTACCAATGCCTGCAAGTAGATTCATGATGCCAACCTCTCCCCCCCCCCCCATATGATCAAGTCAGACACCAAATGGGATAGGAATATAGAACTGCCTAAGTGCTTCATAATGATTTATGCATTTAAGCTGAACTATTACAAAGCAATCAATTACAAGTACAAAGCAAATCCTTCCAAGCAACAACAACGGGTTCAGTCCTGCAAGGCAACTATTTATATATATATATTTTCTTGTGATATGACAGCTGCCTTCCTTTCCAAATAATTCCAGTAAATAAGCCGCAGCCTGGCCTATCTGCAATGTGTAGATTGCACCAAAACCTCACCTGGTCAATTCCATCTATTTGTCACCTGCCATACAGTACATGGAATTTGTTTACAACCAGCTGAGAAAAAGATATATAAACTAGCCCGCATGAGGAAGATGTTGGATTTACAGACAACTGACAAATGAGCTTGGAATGAGAATGTATATGAGAATAGCCTAGAGTGTGCCATTATGCCATGACATGAATATATGACATCTACCCCCAGCTGATGCTGGAGGCAAATGAGCTATGCTGCATCTACCAGAGTAATTTCTCACGCTTGCAGTTTCTCTCTTCATTTTTCTTTCCGAAACAATATATAATAAAATGTACCCCTTGCAGCCTGATCCTAAGACTTGCTGTATCGGCAGATAAAGAGCAGTTCACAGCTAGTAAACTACTTGTTTGCAGTAACATGGTGGTCAGCTCAAGTTGGAACCTCTGCCCAAAAGGTGAAAAGATTGGACCTTTGGGGAAAGGGAGAGACTTCTGAATGATAAACCTCGTGTTTTGCGCAGCCAAGGTTCATTCTTTGCCTCTTTGCCTTAACAAGATCAGGTTGTAAGCTGGAAGAGAGAAGTACCCGTCTTCTCGTATAGAGAAGTATTCTCGCAGAGAGAAGTACCAGTCAAAGTAGAGGTGCGGGGTTAGATGGATCTGTGGCCTAAGTATAAACAGCCTCTTATAAAAGCTTAGGAGGAAAAAAGGAAATTACCGCACCGGTGAAACTATAGACTGTAACATTTCACAGACTTGAGACACAGTTTTCAAAAACATACAGAAGCCAAATGGGCATATGCATATTTTTTGTATTAGATAAATGTTCTTACTAGGACAGACAAGTGAATACAAATATGGCTCATACAATACATTTTAAATATAAGTATAATTTGAGAAACAACGAATAACAACATAATGTTGGTGACTTAACATTTTAAATACAGTTGGATGGGGAATCTGGTGTGCCATACTGAATAATTTTAATTTATACTAGTATTTTATAATTTAACAGAGTCTAGTTTTTATTTGTTGTTTTATGTGTTGTCAAAATAATACCTTATCTAGTCTTGGTTTTGGAGAGGGAATTAAACTCTGGTAGAGGAAGAGAAACTTAAGAATTTACTTATCAAGCCTTTATGAATAAAAAATTGTTCAAATTTCTTTCAAGCACAATTTTCAGCTGAAAAACTCCCACCCCCCTTTCAGCCTGGTGTGTGTGTGTATGTGTGTGTGTGTGTGTGTGGCATTTTTAGATTTCAAATCTAAAACTTAAACTGCAACTTCTTCTGAGGCCAAAAACAAATCGCTTGAATTGGGAAGAATCCTTAAATCGCATTATGCTTTCTCCTGGAACAATTTATTTCCTTATTTGGTTATACAATTAACTTGAATGAAACTGAGTGTTATGCCTTGAAAACAAAACTAAATTAAACGTTAATGCAGTAATCCATCAATTACAGTGACGCAACTAATGGCTCAAAATAGCTTTGTATGAACATTTCAAGATGGATTAATAATATAATGAATGTTATGCATTCACAATTACAGAAGGAAATAAAGTATTGCCTTAGTTAATCCCTCATTTTCATTGATGGTAAAGTGGTAAGGCAACAAAATGAATATTCATTGCAATTTCTTATAATGTGGGACCTACACAGAGTAAAGCAAACATTTACCATCCATTACAGCTGAGGAGAATCTGAGTAAATGAACACTTCTGACTAACTTCCATTTTTAGAAGTTATTCACTTTCCCAACAGCATTATGCTTGTGACACAAATATACAAGTTGTAGATGTGTAACTAACAGCTTGATTCTCAGGCCAATTTAAACACTTTAGCTCCTCTTGACTAGTGCTGAAAATCACATCATCACATTAGTTCTTGATAGGTTAAAAAAAATTAAATTGGTTGGCTTATTTTATGCACACACACATATGCAGCAGAGTTAAAAGCTTGGAAACTGGAGCTGCCTGGAATTATTCTCACCACCACCCCCCCGTCTCATTTTCACATGTCACTGGCATTGCTTAAAAGGCAAAATAAAACATACAGAAGCTCCATTAGTAAAGAAAAAAAGTTCCTTATTTACAGTTACTTGATATTCACAAGGATGGGTTTTGAATCTAAAACTACATGGCTAGAACTACTTTCATGGCATATTCTTGCATAAGAGAGGCCAGGAGAAAGGGGCGGCGCTTAGGTGCTTAGTGGGAAATCACAATGTATATTTCTCCTGTTTGTCTCAACCCTACCTTCTACAGACTAGATGCATACCCAACAGTATCCAAACAGCACATTGCAGTGGACTGTTCCACTCATCAGTACAGTGGACCTCCGGGTTATGTTACCTTCGTGTAATGTAACTTTTGGGTTGCAAACACAGCAAACCTGGAAGTGTATACGCAGAAGCGGTCTATTGCGCCATGTGCATGTGCTGAAGCGGCACCTCATGCATTGTGCATGCATTGTCTCCACATCACTGACAGCTGTTGCTAGGAATGTAATGCACAGATATGAGGATACTTCATAATTGCATAAAGGTGTTACACCTGCCACTCTGAAGCACGGCCTGCATGAGATGTTTATTCCATAGTGTTACTTATTTTGTGCTCCTCTATTGAGGGTAAGCAGGCATTCCCAGACAAAAGAGGACTGCACTTCTAGTTCAGCAAAAGCACACTACGTACCAAGATTCTAGCATGTGTGCTGAAAAAATACAGAGAATTCTCTCTTCCTTTGAGATAAGAAATCAACTTATCTTGTGGCTGAAACAGACTGACTCCTCCTTCAGGCTGGTTTACGGTGCCCCTCAGTAAAATGCCCTCAGATGAACCCTATTCTTAGATGGCTAAATCTTAGAAGGAGCAGCAGTTTGATCACCAGAAAAAAGGGGGGGCTGGGAATCACAATTTTAATTTTTCCACAATGCCCACAACAATCAAAATGGAGAAAATGCCTGACTAGAGCCATAGTCTCATCCTAATTAGAAAGGGTCAGTTACACATGCTCCCTATTCCGTTCCAACTTGGCAGTGGCAGGCCTTAACTATTCCCCTTTGGCTGTGAGAACGTAAGGCAGGATTTTGCAGCCTTCAGTTCTTGTTTGGAGAGCCTAGATTGGAAACCTTTCTCAGAAGATCTTATGCCGCATCCAATCGGCTGGCCAAACTGCCAGGGCTTGTCAAAACCCTAGGGCTCTCCAGTGTCAACTCCCTCCCCACCATGCTGGCCACTGGTTCCTCATACCTGTACTAGTGATTATAATTTGTCTGGTTGTGGAAGGAAAGGTTTTATGAGGAATCGCTGTCTACTTTTACACTTCATTTATATGCAGAGAAGGCCAGGAAAATATACAACACTGGCTGGTCCTAGGGAGGGTTACTGCACCAGCATTATTTCATTATTTCATTATAAGCAATATTTCTGTGCCATCCCATTACTGGACTCATTAGCAAAATAACAACAGCCCGTCTCTTAAGATATGACAAACAGAATGGACACATGAGCCAGATATGCCTTTCCTAGCTCAATCCCCCAAGGATGAATACAACAGCTTACTCACCACCCAGCTCTACCATGTTTGTTTGATGATGATAATCAGAGATGTGTTGCTGTACTAGGAACATCAGGAACAGCTGCAGCCCACCTGCATTTAAATCAGAACTCAGCTAGTTTGGAATGCTGCACATGCTCAGTATAGTTAGCAGCCCCAGCTCCGCCCCTTCTTCCCAGGCTGCTCCACTCTTCCCTACTGTAGAAGGAGAGTCGGTTGCTTTTGTAGTCTAGAAGTAGCAGTCTGACCTGTTTCAGGGTAGGTGTTCCTTGTGGAGGACGGGTGTTGTGAGTTGTCTGTTCTGAGGGAATGAAGGGGTTTTGTATCCAACAAATGCTGACCACACTAAAAATTTACAGTCTTATCTGACTGGTATGCAAATTTGCCATTAATTTTGCAGCTGTTCCCTCTTCAGACGAAATAAAAGCAAACCTTTGGGTTTCTTCCGTGAAAAAGGAGAAGTTAGTAACATTTTCTTCTGTCTTTTTGTTAAAAAAACCAAACTGCTGCACCCCAAATTTACCCTGGGCCTGCTTACTGAGAAGAAAGGCCCACTCTGTTAAATGGGAGCTACTACCAAGTAAATTAGCAATTGGAAGGCAGCCTCAGTCAGCCTGTTGCCTAGGAAAAGCTTGCATGTATATATTATTTTAAGTTACTAGCAGGTCTCAACTCCAAAATTATTTGTCAGTTGCCTGGGCTAGTATCTGCTTAGCATTTTAGCATATTTGTTCATACACTAGTGAATGCAAACTCAGCCCCCCCCCCATCATAGGAGTGGAGCAACCCATTCCATGTGCAAACCACCCTGTTGCTCTTTGGGGACTTATTTGACAGTTTATTTGCTTAACAATGAGCAGGAGTAGCTTATTTTTTGTTATTTAGTAACATCTCTCTCCACCCCCCCCCCCCATTGTTGTAGGTCTCTCCCGTGGACGTGGCTAACAAATCTTCCTTTTCTGCTCCTGTGCCAAGTTCTTGATTTGAGGGAAAAGCAGTCTGAGGCTTTATTCTTTCTGGGAGACACCAGTAGCAGTGGTCTTCGTGGGAAACAGAAGATAACTAAGGTAAGGTAAGGTGGTAGTGCACATATTAATTGCCCTGCCTACTACTGCCATAGTTGTTTTAGACCTTTAAAATTTAGCACCTAATCTTTAAAATGCACTAGTTCCATCCTCTAGAATACACTTCTGTATTTTCACCTCACTGATCTGTTATGTAATATCTGGTGCATTAAAGGCCTCTTTCACATCGTATTCCACCATTATTTCACACAGTAGAAGGTGTGGTAGTGGAGAGAGTTTCTTAAATGAGGCTGATGTATATTTGCTCTGCCTCTGTTACCTACTGCTTAAGCTTTTATCTCAAATCCTAATCCTTGTTGTTTACTGATTGTTGCTTTGTAGCTGCAAAATACAGAAACTCAGTAAATGCTCCAAATTACTTTCAAGCATTCTATTTTGTGAACTTCTAAGAGGCCCTAGTTTCTGTAAGGTCAAGAGTCAACTACTTGCCTTTGTCTTTGGGTGCAGTTATCTTTAATAATGACGTTTATTTATTTATTTACTAATAATGTAAACATTTATTGCTTACATGGTGCCTATCACTATATTAGGCCTCACAATTAAATTATGAGAGGGATGGCCCAATTTGTAAGCTTACATGATAGTGGTTCACCATTTAGTCATACCTGTGCTAGATTATGCTATTCTAGTGCTGAGCAGGGGAGGAGAAAAAAAGAGATGGATCAGGGGCAGGAATGGGAACAGGGGAAAGAGAAATTCCACTTTAAGTAGTAGTGTGTGTGCAGAAAAGTAATAAGAATCAGAGGTGTTTAATATGGAGTGTATCTTTCAAATATTAAGGAGAAGAAGAGTTTGGATTTGATATCCCGCCTTTCACTCCCTTTAAGGAGTCTCAAAGCGGCTAACATTCTCCTTTCCCTTCCTCCCCCACAACAAACACTCTGTGAGGTGAGTGGGGCTGAGAGACTTCAGAGAAGTGTGACTGGCCCAAGGTCACCCAGCAGCTGCATGTGGAGGAGCGGAGACTCGAACCCGGTTCCCCAGATTACGAGACTACCGCTCTTAACCACTACACCACACTGGCTCTCAGTACAATACAATTCAGTAACTGCTTGTGGAGATGCAATAGAAGGTTGGAAATTGCTTTCAGACAGAACTTGGTGTTCAAATTTTGCTTTGAAATTGGGGCATAGCTTGTACCCCATGTTGAGCTAAGAAAGGTATATTCACCTAGGTTAAATTGGTATGGGAATTTTTTGTCTTTCACTTTAGGTATGTAACTTGACTTACTAGATTGCTCAGTCCTAGAGTATTTAGTGATTGGTTTGGTTTAGTCAAGAATAGCCTTGTTATCAGGTCTTTTGCTTTCTGCTTCTTGTATGTGGAATTTTGAGTTGCAACTATTAAGGATCTATAACAAAACTGTCTTTTAATTGGTGAAATGTAGAAGGAGATGTAATAGACTTTATGCACAATCTAATGTGTACACAAAAAGTTTGTGTATAGGCTTACCTATGTGAGCAGAGAGCCTGCTTTCTGTAAGACTTCTTGAATGCATGTAGGCTGAAAGAGGTCCAGCGAACAGGATTCTGATCTAAAGTAACTGCCAATGTCATATCACAGTCCTACTGCCCTATCTGCAGTGGCTGCTAGATTTTTTTTACATGCAGCATAGTACAGAGGTACCTCGGGTTAAGTACTTAATTCGTTCCGGAGGTCCGTTCCTAACCTGAAACTGTTCTTAACCTGAAGCACCACTTTAGCTAAAGGGGCCTCCTGCTGCTGGAGCACGAATTCTGTTCTCATCCTGAAGCAAAGTTCTTAACCCGAGGTAATATTTCTGGGTTAGCGGAGTCTGTAACCTGAAGTGTATGTAACCCGAGGTACCACTGTATCTCCTTATGAGATACCATTTACCATATTGCTCTAATTTATTAAGAAATATCAGAGTTGGAGACACTAAGTAATGTAGGAGATTTCCAGAGGTTTCAAATGTCTTCTGAATAACACAAGCCTTTCCATATTTATTAAAAGAAATATGGTTACATCTTCATCATAATTTCCTAAGATAAAACGCCTGTGACTTGCATCCAGAGATGTGCTGGTGTATTGATGGTGCTTCTGGTCACGCCCTAGCAGTTCCCTGAAAAGCCTCTCCTGGGAACCTCCTGAATTGGGTGGGCTGAGGTGGAATGCAGGGGGTAAGGAGGAATCACTGAAAATCAGGCAGAGGCAACTTCCATATGCATTTGCTTGATTTTTTGAAAGGTTTTTCATGCCTGATAACTAACTAGCTAACTCTCTCTCTCTCTATATATATATAACACAACCCAAGTGAGGAGAGTTAACTTATAAGAGGATAAAAATAAGATGAAATTATTTACACTGATATGAATGCATTCTGACAAAAAGTTAACATGTATTGATCCCTTGAAATGACATGCTAGTACTAACACACTAAGGTTAAATCTGACACAAGGTCGGGGTACCTTTTCAGCTGCATTCCCTGATGGGCAAGCCTCCAGGAGTTGCTTGTCAGTGGCGGGCAGTAGGGCCAGAACCAAAGGTGGGTTGAGGAATGGATTTGACTAGTCATGGAGAAGACAGAGGTTTCTACACACTATCTTATGCATTTTCCCAGGCAAGCAAAGTGCATCATTACATTTCAAAGACACATTCTAGGTAGGCCGAAGCACTTGAGGAGTATGCAGAGGCAAGACTGGAATGGACGTGACGAGTCTCCAAGCCTGGATAAAAGGTGTTGTATTTGGCCTGTGGGCTGGAGGTTCCCACCCCTGCTCAGACAGAAATCAGTGGGATAAGGCCATTTTCACAATAATGTTTAAATGTCCACTGGATTTCAGCCAAGATAGTACAGTATACACAGTAGGGAACATCCTTGTTTGTATCATAATCTCTTAAAATGACATAGTATATGCCGTCATTGTACATGGCATTGTACTAACGAAGGAGGGCACAGCCTTTGACTAAAGGATCCTTATGTCTTTCAGTCAGACATAGACAATAGATTTCAGACACATGAAATATCAGAACAAATTCTAAGCTCTGGTGTATAGTACTGCTTGTATCAAGCTGTGGTTGTGATCATGCCTCCTGTACTGTAGTATACATGAATTTATTTTCAGTAACATACATAAAATAGGCCAGTCATTCCATCCACATTGTATTTATTTTACAAAGATTGCAATTCGGCAACCATCAGGTTAAAAAATATCCATGGAATATCATTGCTGCTCAAGGCTTTCCAAACCACTGAAAAATGGTTGCAAACCACTGAAACACTATTGTCCAGCAGTGATAGGAAGGTGGTACAATAGGTATGTTTGCTGTTTAGATGGCAAGATAGATAATCTACTATCGTCTTTTCTGGCATTGTGCTTAGATAGTGGGCAGTTTTAATTGAACATCAGGCTTAATTATATTAAGTTTAACCTTTCCATTACTATTAGCAGCTTTATTACTACTTACATTAGGTAGTTTGCATGCATAGTAATGTACAAAAGAAGCTGCAAAAAGTTAAAAATAAAAATGGATAATTGCAATGGATTAGCTAATGGTGCAGTCTAGTAGAGTTTTATGACACTGATAAAATGATTATGGAAACAGAAGAATTAAAAGGAAAGTTACATTTATTAAGCATTCCAGTGTTTGCCTCTAAGATAGAATAATAAAGAAGCAGTTTTGTTAGAATTAATATAACAATTTAAATTTTTATGTCTCCGGTCCGACCAGTTTTGCAAGTTTAGGAGCTTTGGAACACAGCAAGATGTCTTCTGCTGAGTCAGATCAGTTCAGTTTGGTGCACACCAGAAGTGGGGAACTTGTGGGACACTAGATGTTTTGGACTGCAACCCATTTGCCCCAGCCAGCATGGTCAGTGGTTAGAGAAATGGGAATTGTAGTTGAACGACAGGTTCCCCATCCCTGGTCTTCACTGATTGAAAGTATGGAGTGCTGCACCCAAACAGTAAGCTTTCCTGACCCTTCCTGACATGCTGCAGATTGAACCTGGTACATTCTGCATGTAAAACTCTACTGCTGAACTCTGGCCCTTTCCCAGGCTCTTCCAAGCTCTCCCCCACCCCCCGGTGAGATTTCAAAAAAATCCCTCACCCGATGAAAGCTATCTGTGTGGTAGGCATATAAAACATTGCTGTACTCTTAACAGAAAACTGTATCTGGTGCAAAAGACACGCAGAGAAACAAAGAGAAGCCAGTAGGCTCGTGTTCCGTAGACATCACCATTGGCCAGACAAATGCTTCTTATTTTGTCTTATTATTTTTAATTGTAAAGCACCTTGAATGCATTGGCAGAAAGGTGGTATATAAATTTAGCTTGTTATAAAGGATAATAACTGGCATTAGTTGTACCCTCTCTGAGTAAACATACTGAAATCAATATGTCTGTGAACCACCCTGAGACCTGCAGTTATAGGACAGTATACAGATTTAATAAGTAATATAATAATACTCCAATTATGACTTAGTTGACTATAACCCAGAATAAATGAATTCATTCGTTAACAGAGCACTAATACTCATTCCCATAATGAGTGTGGCTATTTTGGGTCCTGCTTGGATAGTGCTCATGACAGCACTAGTACCAAATAAACTACTTAAGTTAGTCACATCTAGAGAAGGAGACATCTCAAGCTATACACTTGTGTGTCAACCTGTTTAAAGATTTGTGGCCATGCCAATATAAATGCTGCCTTCTGCTGTGCTCGTCATAGTTCTTCTAACTGGAATAGAAGCAGCAGCTATAAATATTGCATATGCTGATAATGATTGACAAGTTGATATCTTTTTATAGGCAGTGACACAGTTTTGGAGATAAGAAGATTCAGAGATTTGGGCAGCAACATTTGAGAGCTCAGCAGAGAAAGGATTAAAGGTTTAACTTTAAACATAAGCTAGAAACAGCTCGAGAATAAGGCTTTGTGTGAATAATTTTATTAGAGACTATTCAGAAAAATTATATTTTAGGTAAGACTCGTGCTTTGCATTGTAGTTGGCTTTTCACCTTTGCTTTTTAAACATTGGCAGTATTTCCTCAGTAAGTAGGTAAGTCTTGCTACTTTGCTGGCCATAATTGCTGCGGACTTCAACACAGTGTAGAATTGCACTCAAAACCTGGGTATTGAATTGTTGAGACCAGTGTCCCCAGACATGGAAGTAAGCCACCTGTGACAGACACCCTCACTGAAGGATGGGTGCTGGGTAATGTGATCCATAGTTTGGGTGTTTTGCCAGTAAAGTTTCTCTTGCATTACACAGTAGCGACCTATAACTAACTAATTGTGGTAGCATTTAAGATTTCACAGCAGCAAGGTGTACTTATGTGAAGTCTCCTCGGTGTCTACTCACTTCCCACCTAGAAGTTTAAGGAGGCACTCTGGAACAATCTGTATGTATATGCACTCTGGAACAATCTGTATCCACACTGTGAGGGTTTCAACACATGGTGGTATCACAAGTGAGGCACAAAAGTTAATTAACACAATCAATTTGCAGAGAAACTTTTAAGCAGCATTCTTTATCATGCCAAGTCTTTGCTAGACTTTTGGTGCCTTCAAGAATTTAACTTCCCCTCAGGGAATCAAAATGGTTTCCCCCACACAGATAGTTCAACCCTGTCTGATCGTTAAACTGCCAGCATCTAACTTAAATTGCCCCTCTCTCTCCTGATTAGCCGATGGTCTCAGCACCTCTAACTGGTTTGCCGGGTCACAAGGAGGAAGACCCATGGCCTGTCCGTCACACCACCTACACATTTCTGATGAAAAGAGGTCTCTGCCCTCCAAGTCACGATGATGAAACTGTGAATTCCTTAAGCCTAATCCAGTAGGCCAACATTTAGAGAAGCTCCTCAAGCAGTGGAGCTATATCGCTGGGCTACACAAAAAGTGAAGCAATTGCTTGAGTGAACAAGAGCGGAGCTGGCTTCCTTCTGTGTACCCTGTATATAAACCCTCTTCCCAAGTCCTAATCTGTATATGGAATGCTCCACTCTCCCTAGGAGTTTTAATGGAAAAGTTAAGTGGGTAGATTATTCCGTAGAATTCAAGAGACTGATTTTAATCCTGTCTAATGCTGGGTCTATGCACACAGAAACACAATGGCAAATACCGAAGACAGGCATGTCACTTTTATTTAGTTAATGACATGTCAGCACAGCAGTTAAGTTTTTCCCCCAGACGTGCTGTAGCGTATAGCCAAAAGCAAGGAAAGCACTCTTAGAAGAGACAGGTACCTTTTAGCTAGGAAAGCAAACACCATGCTAATGACAAGAAGTCAGGAGTGGAGATTGTTCATTGTACACCACATCCAGTAGTTTCATAAATGGAGCAGGAATAACTATGGGCAGAAGCCCAGCATGCTGAGACTTCAGGAGTTGTGTACAACATGATCCCTGAAACAGATGTCATGCAGACCAGTTACTGCAGAACACTTGCAGGATATTAAAGATTAATTACTTAATTTGATAAACTGCTGCTCAGACACAGCACTCATAAAAACCACAGCACCAAGCTCTAGGCATTGTTGCACCAACACTTATTTTTCTACCCCTGATGTGATGTAGCTGCAAGATAGTGTATCTCTACAGGGACAGAGGCAGTCTGCCCTCACAACTGCCCCTTACACAGCATCCTAGTCCTGTTAGGGCATACCTTGGTATATGACATCAATGCAGCCTTCCAATTCCTTTCAGCTGTAGTAACAGGTTAGTCTGGGAAGCAGAAAAGATTTGGACCCTGCTTCAGTTTCAAGACCTTGCAGGCTGCTCTGATTGCAGCAACACAAGTAGCTATTTACACTACTACAGCTAAAACAAGCCTCTGCCACAAATTGTGACATTGTGGTGACAACTGAATATGAATCTTAACAGTCACATAGCCAGCAATCACATGTCATATTTGTTTACACTGAAACATCATATAAGACTTTGGGCTAAAGATGAAAATGTGTCATTCTGCTTCTGAAGAGGGTATTTCTAAACGTGAAATAGGTCAGTGTAGGAAAATATCAGAATCTGTTGCAGCTTCCATTACAATCTTGCCTTAAGGTTTTCTTGACCCTGGATATTGTTATGGATGAAATGCTTAATGCTAGAAGAAATTGGACCAGGCTGTGACAACTGTCTCCTATACAAGGGCAAAGATAAGTAGCAGATGCCTATACATAGATACCAGACACTTGCACTTGTAATTTCTTCACAATAGTGAGAAATTATGTTCCAGAACTGCTAGTTTAAACCATATATCTTTTAGGAAGCCATTGGAAGGAAATGCACAGGTTTTCACCGAAGGAATTGAAAAGACTTGTAAGGCATTTTCTTGCTTAACAACAAAACTATTTCCCTCTCTGATCTTCATGGAATATGTGGATCAATCTGCTATGTCTATCAATCTGCGATATCTAAGGAAAAGAATCCTTTACATGGCTTTGTTGTGAAATTTTGTTTTAAAGATTCAGACATTAAATCTACTGAGAATGAATTCACCACAAATGGTTGCATTTTCTCATTGATTTGCCAATATTGACTTCTGTAGAACTACAAGATTATGTTTTTATCTCCAGAAACCTTTAGTCATTACTTTACTTTAATTCAGATCAAACTGTTCAAAGCAGAAACATAGCCCAATGGAATAATCTGCAGCCCAAACAAGTAAGTTACAAGCTTCTACAAAGGCACCTTGATTTAATTTGCCTAAGTGTACATATTAGGCCAGACCACTAAAATAATTGGCTCAAGTACACCTTGAGTTCTATCAATTATTCATTACACAACTCTTGTTTACCAATAAATGTTATTTTCGTAAAGATCAGCAGTTGTTTGAACAATAAGAGGCACAGCCCTCAAGTCACATATTAAGGAATCTGTCTTCAGAGTTCTACTTACTTTTTATGGTAATACATCACAATAAAGAATTTAATAAGTAAAAAGGTAAAGGACCCCTGGAACATTAAGTCCAGTCAAAGGCAACTATGGGATGTGGCGCTCATCTCACTTTCAGGCTGAGGGAGCTGACATTTGTCCACAGACAGCTTTCCAGGTCATGTGGCAAGCATGACTAAACCGCTTCTGGTGCAACGGGGCACTGTGACAAGTGCCAGAGTGCACAGAATGGGTGTTTTACCTTCTCGTCACAGCAGTACCTATGGTATGCTTTCAAACTGCTAGGTTAGCAGAAGATGGGACAGAGCAATGGGAGCACATCCCATCTGTGAGCCAGCAAAGCAGTAAGTGGCCAGACAGCACACCAGGTGTTGGGATGAAATCAGGCCAAATCTTTATTGACTGCAGCAGGCAGAGTAGGTGTTCGCATGGCAGTAGGGCCAGGGTCAGTTCATCATCCTACTCATCCCCTGCTGGCAGAATGGGATTCATTGGGGTTGGACCGTAACAAACCCGTTCCATAGGAGTTGCCCATTGTTGAATGCTGCAGTGGAGCAAGTGAAGCTGGCAAGGTTTCACTGGGTGACCGGGGTGAAGATTCCAGCCAGGCAGAGAGCCCAGCCCAAATTTGGGGCAGGCCATGGTCAGTCTTCATCTCAGCTCCTTATGGGGGGTCCTCCTTCACTATGTTGATCTTGCCCAATGCCATTTCTGACATTAACACAAAGTTATCCTGTCCAGCAAAAGGTAGCCATAAATGTCACTGGGGGAAGGGCGAAAAAAACCACACCAAAGGCCTGTTGGGTTGAAAGAAGAAACTCTGGTCCTGTCAACCAGTGACCCAGGTTACTCATTGGAGGCTCTCACCTGAGGGTGGGTGGGTGAGAAGCTTGTGGGACAAAGTGGCCCCAAACTCTCAAGGGGGGATCTTTACAAAGGATTCTCCTCTCCCTCTCCTTTGGCCCCACAGGAACCAACATGTGGGTGGAAATCCACCCCATTTGCTGCTTGGTGGGCCACACAGTGCCAGGCAAATTTTCTCCACATGATTTGTTCCCATAGCAAGGCTTATTAAAATAACTATCCCAAGAAGGACCATATAGCAGCTGTCTTTCATGCAGAAGGTTCCAGGCTAAATCCTTGGTATATCTCGGTAGGATTGGCAATGTCTCTTATCTGAAACCCTGGAAAGTTGCTGGCAATTAGAGAAAGTAAATAAGGCATGCATGGAACAAGATCAGAAAAATCATAAGCAAGTCAAATATATGCTGTATAATAATTCAATGTGCCAATGAGATTGGAGCAGATGACTCGCACAGCCTCCTCCATCAGCACTAAAAATTGTTTGAAATGTTTCTGGTAGTGTAGCTCAGC
This sequence comes from Podarcis tiliguerta, assembly GCF_965153285.1. Taxonomy (NCBI): domain Eukaryota; kingdom Metazoa; phylum Chordata; class Lepidosauria; order Squamata; family Lacertidae; genus Podarcis; species Podarcis tiliguerta. Next base: position 43,868,909 of record NC_139537.1, on the reverse strand, counting down.
ATTGCTGGGAACTATAATACCACTAATATTATAGCTGCTTATTTTCAAACTCTAGTCATACCATATTATTCTGCACATGGAAAGCTACCGTATTTTTCGCTCTATAAGACGCACCAGACCACAAGATGCACCTAGTTTTTGGAGGAGGAAAACAAGAAAATAAATATTCTGAATCTCAGAAGCCAGAACAGCAAGAGAGATCACTGCGCAGTGAAAGCAGCAATCCCTCTTGCTGTTCTGGCTTCTGGGATAGCTGCACAGCCTGTATTCGCTCCATAAGACACACACACATTTCCCCTTACTTTTTAGGAGAGAAAAAGTGAGTCTTATAGAGCAAAAAATACAGTAATACCTTGGAGGAAAGGGTAGGCAAAATTAGATACCTGGCTGTGGTAGTTTTCTACACACAGGGAACTTTTGAAATTGAGGTATATTGAGACATTGTAGGAATTCTGTGATTTGATTCTTGGCAGGACATAGTATAACTTGAGAAGTTACCAAGGAGAAGAATAGCCTGTAAGTTATGGTCACAAAAATGAATACTGACCAAGATACAGGAAAATGCATTCCAGTAAGATCCCCTGCCCCTGAGGAATTTAGTCTTACTCCTGAATTACATTGTGATTCAGGAAGCTAGTGTTAACACTTCTGAGAAAATCTTAAAACCTCACTTAAAGTTTACTGGCCTTTGTATCTGCCCCCCCCCCCCCCATTACTGGAATGGGTTACTTCCGGGTTTCGGCGCTCACGTATGCGCAGAAACACAAAATGACATCACACGCATGTGCAGAAGTGCCAAATTAAGTCATGCATGTGCGCAGACACGGCGTGTGGGTTGCGAATGATGTGAGTTGCGAACTTGCCTCCCTCATGGATCATGTTCGCAACCCGAGGTATGACTGTGTGTGTGTGTATAATGTCATCGGTCCTTATTGCCTAGAAATGGAAAGTAGTGCTGATGGGTTCATAATTATTCAGATTATATAAATGTCATTGTTGTTTTTCTTACTGTAAAATTTGTGTTGTCCACATATCTGTGTCATTCGCCGCTATTGTTTTTCATGCTGGTATTGGTACTGACCCTGCAGCTCATTGCTATCACATGTTGCAGTACTGGGCTCTGCATGGGTTGAAAATATTCCCAGCATCAACAGGAGACACAGCCCAAGGCTAGACTTGGACGTGTTATCATAATGGCGTCTCCTGCTGTATCACAGTTAGGAGAGCTATCTGAAGGGACTGCTGTTAACTGCTTGGTAATCGCTAACATGCTGAAGCAATCCTCACACTAAATAGATGCTTTGTAGGGCTTATGGGTGGGGGCGAAATTAAATACTTCATTGGCTGAGGATTCAGTTGCAGTGTTGCCTACACAGCTTTAGCTGACATGATTATACTTTTCACTAACATGCTGAGGTGGGGGGGAATGAAGAAGTTAGTTAAGACATTGAACCAGAGTTCATAATGTTGCCAAAGGACATTATTTATTATTGGGTGAAATCACTGGAGAATAGTCTGTTATCATAATATGGTGCTCATCCTTTGATGCCATGTTATTGTAACATAATGAAAACTGTTTACCATTAGTTAATGGAATGTGCTTTTTGAATTGAATTAGAATTGAGAGTTCAGTCACTTTGACTTCATATACTTTCAGCAGGCTCTTTGTATGATGACTTTAAACAATTGCATTTTCCCCCTTCAGCAACAACAGACGGTGAATAGTCTGGTAAATAAGACAGAATACAGCTGGTTTCATTAGCAAGTGTCAAGATCAGTATCTATTTTTCTTTCTTTTGTTATGCAGCTATATTTTACTTGTGATGGGGAAAAATTGTTTCTGGAAGAGACATTACCATAAAGGAACTCAACAATTAATAGCCATTATATATCTCTGTATGCAATTCAACATTAAAACTGTTCCAGCTGCCAAGATACAAACCTAAATGACACATATTTTCAAGGGTATGTAAACTATAATGCACAAATCTAGGTTCATAATCAGGGGGGGAAAGGGAAATTTGAAAGAGACAGACTCTCCTGAATGGATACAGGTGGAGTTTTTATTTACCCCTATTTTGGGTACAGTATAAGAGTTTTCCTTATATGCAATTCCTTTCCGAAGAGAGGTGTTCTCGTTCTCTCTCTGTGTAGCATCCTGGAAAAGGATGTTCTCCACTACCAATCAGAGAACAACCCTGGGTGTAAAATATGGTGCATGGTAAGATTTAGAGACACCTCGAGAGAATGGCATATAGCCATGTAATGCTTCAATAGGCAGTGATAGCAAATCTCAATACAGAAAGATGGTGTAAACCACAAAGTGGTGGTAGGAGACATCAGACTAGAACATTGGCCCTGATAGGCATTCTACTTATCTCCTAATAAACCATCAACGATGAGAATATGGTAAGAAAAACAATTTATGATTTGCATCTAAAATACATTGAAGGGTTTATTTTCGTAATTGCTTTGCCCTTACTGTCAAACCTGAACTTTGCTACCATTTTGAGCCACAGTCGACACCTCCCACTGCAATGCATGTTTATAGTTGAATCTTCCCATATCCTTTTCTATAGTACAGTGGTACCTTGGGTTAAGAACTTAATTCGTTCTGGAGGTCCGTTCTTAACCTGAAACTGTTCTTAACCTGAGGTACCACTTTAGCTAATGGGGCCTCCCGCTGTTGCTGTGCCGCCACGCGATTTCTGTTCTCATCCTGAAGCAAAGTTTTTAACCTGAGATACTATTTCTGGGTTAGTGGAATCTGTAACCTGAAGCGTCTGTAACTTCAAGCATATGTAACCCGAGGTACCACTGTAAAAAGAAATGGAAATGTATTTTAAGGGTTCGTCTGGGGTACTACTACTACTACTACTACTACTACTAATAATAATAATTTATTATTTATACCCCGCCCATCTGGCTGAGTTTCCCCAGCCACTCTGGGCGGCTCCCAATCAAGTGTTAAAAACAGTACAGCATTACATATTAAAAACTTCCCTGAACATACCTATGGGCATACATGTGCCTCTAAGGCCTTTCCTGGTGCCCTTGGGAGTACCTGAGCCCACTGAAACAAAAATTGGACTTATGGAGCTCTTCCCCTGCTCCCTGATTGAACACCCTGTGTTCCATCCTCAATTCTAGCCGTTTACCTAACTGCTGCACCTGTGACCTATGTACCTTTTAACCCAACTTACGTATCACAGCATTTGGCAAAAACTGTGTTGAGATTCTGAGTACTGTCTCTACCTGTGATAGCTGGGGCATAATGCAGATTCTTGTTATTGCACCTTGGTTGGTTTTCTTGCAGGCCATCTGAAGTAACAGAATAATAGAATCATAGAAGTCCAACCTCCTGCAAGACAGGAATATGCAGCTGTTCCTTACTGAGATTGAACCTGCACCATGCTCTAGCCAACTGAACTATAAGACACACTTAAGAACACTGTTGGGAGAATATAACATGAAACAAGTATCTCCTAGGAAAGGGGCCCCCAGTCTTTTGGGGCCTATGGAAAATGTGGAATTCTAAGTTGGTGAACAAAACATGCTTAACTGGAAAATTTAGCAAGGCCATATAGGAACACTTGGCTGAACCACTTTGCCCTTCACCTTGTTTGAGCACCTAGCGCTATAATATTTTCTTGAAGTTATATAGTTTTCTAACCCATCTGATCATATTTTTCTGTCTTCAGTCTTGAACAGACATCTATTGTTCCTTTTTCTGGCCATATGCTTCAATTCTCATTTATTTTCCTTCATGTACTGAAGGAACCTGCAACATCAGTTTGAATAGGGCAGGGAGTTCTAGCTGAAATGTATTAACTTTTGTTATTTTGACATCCAGGCAGTTTCCGCCCCCCAGCTTACAGCAGAGAAATTGAAGGGTGGGTAAAGGAAAGTCAACAAGATGAATAGCACAGAAGGAAATTCATGCCGAAATTGTATTAGAATTAGATAGCTAAAGCAATGTAACTAGGCTGGTGAAGATAATATGCCCAGTTTTGTATGATAGATATGCAATTTGCTAAGTCAGAATGTAAATATCTTGCCTAGATAGAAAAGTTTTGCTTGAGTAAACCACAGATTTAATATGGCGTAACTGAGGCTCAAATGTGGAGCTCAGCTTTTGAGGAAGTATTTTGAATGGGCTATATAGCTAGCTGCCTGTTGTCTGTGTGTCTGCTTAGGGCTAACTTCACTTCAGAGGTGACTGCCTTTTGTTCTCTTCCCTTGGAGAAGGGGCACATCAAAAACAGGGGTCAAAGAAGGCATTGACTTATGTCTGGACTGCTGAAACCTTGCCTTTATTTCACGTCTGTTGCTTCACAGGCCAGTTTTGACCATGTCTAGTCCTTCTGCAGTCCTTGCCTGGGGTGTGTGGTTTGTGTGTTGTTGGCCCTGGCAGGATTAAGCTCAGGCATTGGCACCAACTCCAGCAGTGGCAGGAGCAAAGCGAGCACAGCCCAGGGTAAGGCCCCCTGGCCTGAACAGAGGGAGGCAGGTGAGTGATCAGGCGCCTTACCTGTGCTCTCACACAGTGGCGGAGAAGGAGGCTGGAATGGCTTAGCACAGTCATTTTTTCTGGGCCCCTTAGGGTTGGAGCCTATGAGTCCAGGACTCCTGTGTCCTGGAATGCTGCTCCCGCCCCCTCCCCAGGCTTACAGGAAAAGCCTGGAGATCATACACCACACTTCTTGCAATCAGTAAATGCTGTTGCTTTAAAATCAGTAATACACAGGACCTTCAGAGCATATACCTCTGGCTTAAGAAAGATCTGAAGTCAGGGAAGCTGTTTGTAATGAAGGCCACCATCTCAAGTAAAGGATAACATGGCATAAATAACTTGTTTGAAAGCCACTTTTCAATGTGGGACACATGGGGTTGCTTTCACAAGAAAACACGGTCACATAAAAACTAAAAGTAAAAAGTGATTCATTGAAAAACTGGTCTTGGAATTCAGTCTTCAAACATGCTCATTGCAAACTATAGTAAACGTACCTTCCGTCCACATCACTGAATAGAATTATTCCGTAAATTGTGTCTCGATAAAATAAAATAATATATATAATATAATCTGCTGCTGTTCTTTTCAGAGTGCTGTTTTTCACCTATAAAACTCGTATTAACAGATTCTCTAGGAATAACATGTAATAATGTGTTCCTGTAATTTATCTTGTCATTCTGAAAGAGTATCTTCCAGCTCTAGATGTAGTGTTATAGTTCTAAAGTGCAGTGGTAGCTTCACAAAAGCCACTCATCACTGCAGCCATGAAACTTATTTAGCTAAAATAATAAATCATCAGATCAATTTTAAGGTCTCCTGTAACACTGAATTAGAACCTCCACTAGTCTTTCTTTCTGCCAATCACAGGAGGAAAGGATTGCCTGAAAGCAGAACTGATTCAAGCACAGCATGGAAGCTGCAAAATCCATCTAAAGGCACTTAGCAATGTTAATATTGTTCCCGAAATGACATTTAAGCTGTGCGTGCCATGTGACATGCAAAAGTAGAACATTTTCAAGTTTTAGAGTGTGACAAAGGGGCAAACTACAATCCACACAGAAATGTGTGTGACGAAGCTTGAATGGCTTATTTAGTAAATAACAAAAATCTTCAGAAGAAGTGGCAAAGCATTACTTAACCTTTCTCTTTGTGTATTTTCTCTCACACAACAAGGCTTAAGTTCCATGGGTATCTGCAGGGAGAAATACAGCTTGTGGGGGCGGGGGGCAACTTAGAGTGGAAAAAACATGTAGCAAAATATAAGTACACAATGTCATCTGTCAGTGCAAAAATGCTTTCCTTCTCGTGTTCCTCCCATTCAGCAACATATGCACCTTCTATCCACATGAATAGGACAGCAACACACTCCATAATGACTAAGTGGATCCGGGGTTTGGTCAATGCGTACTTACTCTGGACCCATTGCCAACTACCCCACAGTCGCAAATACTCCCTTTTTAGGGAAGGTAGTTGAGAGGGTTGTGGTGCAACAATGACAAGTATTATTTGATGAAGATTATCTTGACCCATATCAATCTGGGTTCAGATTGAATTAGCTGAATTAGCCTTGGTTGCCCTGATGGATGACCTTTATTGAGAGGACGGTGATAGTGTGACTCGTATTCTTACTTGATGTCTCAGCAGCTTTTGAAACAACTGACCAGTGTTTGTTTCAGAAGGATAGTATTGAGTGGTCATCTTTTGTCCTCCTAGAGGTTGTGCTGTGGTGTGCCACAGGGTCCCATCTTGTCTCCAATGCTGTTTGATATCTACATCTAGGCTTTGGGAGAGGTCATTAGGAGATCTGAAGTGAAGTGTAATCAGTAGTACTTCTCTGAATCAAGGAAGACTGTACAAGCCCTGGACTAGTCTGTGAATTTGGTGGTGGGCTTGATAAACAGACTTTGAATTGTGGCAAGATGGATGCATTATGGGTAGGTGGTTCCTGAATGTGTATATTTGCTCAATTACCAGCTTTGATGGGTTCATACTTCCACTGAAAGAGTGGGTTCATAGTCTGGGGGGTGCTCCTGGATCCATCTTTGACATTGGAGGCCCAGGGGAGCTCAGAGGCTAGGAGTGCTTTCTACCAGATTCAGCTGGTAAGACAGCTATGGCCATTTTTGGACCGGAATAGCCTGACCATTGTTGTCAGTGCTCTGGTCACCTCCAGGTTTGTTTATTACCATGTACAGTCATACCTTGGGTTGAATGTGCTTCAGGATGAGCGCGTTTGAGTGCGCTCCGTGGCAACCTGGAAGTAATGGAGCGTGTTACTTCCGAGTTTCGCCGCTTGCGCAGACGCTCAAAATGATGTCATGTGCAGAAGTGGCGAAAAGCAATGCGCACATGTGCAGACGTGCCGTCGCTGGTTACGTTTGCTTCTAGATGCGAACGGGGCTCCGGAATGGATCCCGTTTGCATCTAGAGGTACCACTGTACACTTGTGTAGGACTGCTTTTGACGTTGGTTTGGAAGCTGCATTTGGTGCAAAATGCAGCATCTCAGTTTTCACGGCGATATCACTAATATGTTATCTTGCTGTTGAAAGAATTGCATCGGCTGCCGGTTAGCTATGAGCTGGTTTGAATATGCTGGCTTTGGTGTACAAAGCCCTATAAAGCTTGGGACCAGGATATGTGAAAGATCATCTCACCCCTTATATACCTGATAGTTGATTGTGCTCTGCAGATCATAGAATCATAGAGTTGGAAGAGACCACAAGGGCCATCGAGTCCAACCCCCTGCCAAGCAGGAAACACCATCAGAGCACTCCTGACATATGGTTGTCAAGCCTCTGCTTAAAGACCTCCAAAGAAGGAGACTCCGCCACACTCCTTGGCAGCAAATTCCACTGTCGAACAGCTCTTACTGTCAGGAAGTTCTTCCTAATGTTTAGGTGGAATCTTCTTTCTTGTAGTTTGGATCCATTGCTCCGTGTCCGCTTCTCTGGATGAGGGTCTCCTGCATATGCAATCTTATTGGGAGGTCCATTCTGCACCATGCTGGGATCGGGCCTTTAGTGTTGTAGCGCCTACACTGCAGGGCTGGGTGATATATCAATATATTGTCCAACACCAGTTTGAAGTTCACATCATGATAATTCTTTCTTAAGTTCTTCCAAATGTTAGTTGGAATCTCCTTTGCCCTCAACGTAGTCAATAAATGTAACCATGCAATTTGCCCTAAGTATATGGGTGAATGTTTTCAGAAGCATTCAATATTTTTGAGCAATGTCCAGTATAAACAGTAATGAGATACGTACATGCTTTTCCCTGATAGATTTATTTTGTTAATACTTGTTTTAATTTTGTAAAAGGTTCATTTTGTATAACATCCCAGTATACCTGACAAGAGATTGTTTGCTAGCTAGTCTTAATTGTGTCATTTACATTCCTGCTGGTGCCATGTTGCAGACATTATTATACCAATTTTCAATTGATTGCTTACCTTGTAGTTTCCAGTTTTATGTTGTTCTTTCCATAGCTGCTATAATCATAAATAGCATGTTTTTGTAAGGTAAATGTTTGTTTGGACTGTCAAAATTCGAGAGTATTGCCAATTTTTGTGTGAAGAAATATGTTCAATGATTTTCCCACACTTCTTAATGATATTTAGTCCAAAATCTTTCTGTTGTACACAATCACAAGTGGAAAACGGATCCTTCAGGAGGACATTTTTTCCAACATTAAGATCTGTATATTCTCTTTACTGTTAACACATTGGTAAAAGTTGGAACACTTTACCAGGAATGGCTTTGAAGGCAGTATGTGAGGCCATAGGACCCAGATCAATTGATTTGATAAAAATTAATACACATTTCAGGATTATCAACCCATTATGTTCCCATGATGTTATCATATTGCAATAGAACAGTGAGATTTTTCTTCAAAATTTAACTGGTACACACATTGTAGGCTTCTTATCTGTAGTTTTATATATTTAAATCAATTTTTTTTTTAAAAAAATGTCAATCATTTTATCCTGTATCTATTTTTCTTATGCAGTTAAATTTATGCAGTGGACCAAGTCTGGTAATGTTTAAGGCAAATACGAAGCCACAGACCTACAAATACTGGCAGAGATGTTACACTGTAAAATGAAAGTTCAGGCTACAGCACATTTTCACAGCTGAGTCATAAAATTTTTGAAAGGCAGCATTTATAATGGAAATTATGACAAAAGCATTACTTGAATTAGATTACAGTCACTTGAGTCACCGAAAACAATGCTGCACAAAATTGCCCTGAAAGACAGAAGGTTCAAGTGAGCAGAAGTACATGTAACCATCATATCAAACCCAAGTGCGTATGCAGGGGGGCAAATTTAAAGATGTGAAGAGGGGATTTGGCTAAAAGAATCCAGTGACATTAATGCAACCCACAGAGCTGAATCTTCTTAAGCCATCTACACAATATTTCTGATTGCTTAATTAAGCAATGGGACATGACAGAGTATGAAGTGTGTTGTATTAATTCTTACTTAGCACATTAGGCACAAAGGCAGAGGCCAAGTACTATCAACACAGCCAGGCTTAGATTAATATTCCACAGTTCTTGCACTGGGGCACTGCATTGCAATTAGGAAATGGTAGTATTAAAAATATTTATATTGTTGATGCAATAATGATGCATGGTACTTTTCTCAGCTTCAGTTCTGAGCAGAAAAGGGGGCTGATCAGTCTGGAACTGGAATACTGTATTTCATTAGGCAAATCTGATGAATCCTTCTGTCGTGCACATTGTAATGACCTATCAGTGCAGGAGAAAAGACTCTTTTTATGGTTATTTTAGGAATTTGTATCCTACATTTTGCATTAGCACCTAACAAAAACCAGGCAGCTAAACATCAGGAAACAATAAAACAGTAATAAATGACAAATAAAACAGCATACTGTATTAAAAAGCAACAGAGAGCAGCCTGTCTTTTGAAAGGCAGAGATGATGAGCCATATAATGCTATTAATGTTGGGTTGATAGAACAGAATGGACCACTTGATGCCTAGAATATAGAAGAAGACGCATGAACATATTGAGGGAGAGAGTTCCAGAAAAGAATGCCACCTCAGATGATGGAGGCATCTGGAGAAGGACCTCCAAAAAGCTCTTATATAATGGGGAGCTTTTTGTGGCATTAGATGAGTCTTCAGTACCTAGGAGGCCACGTCCCAAACCACAATGATTTGTTTTTTTTTGTTTTTTAAAAATAATATTTATTGAGATTTTCCAACAACATAAAACAAAACATATCCACAAAAAACAGAGGGGGAAAAAAAGAGCAGAAAAAGAAAAAAAAGGAGAAAAGAAAAGCAAAAAACAAAAAACCCTCTTCCCCATCCCCCAACACAAAAATCCCCCAAAAAAACAAAACACAAAAATACCCCACACAACACAAAGTCTCACATTCCCTTTTTTCCTTTAACTTGTTTCCATGGCTTCCTCCCACCTCCCTCTTTATATTCCTGATTTTAATCTAATCGGCAAATTCCCTCCAACTTTTGATACTTTTTCCCTTAGTTACCTTTACCTCTTTTTAGAAAAAAAACAATAATAATAGAAAAAGAGAATTTATCTTAAAACTTCTAATCTTAAATTCTATAATTATATACCCTTATATCTTAGTTTTTCATTTTCCTTATCTTACTCCTGGAACCAATTAACTTCCTTCCGTCATCCCCTCAAAATACTTATTAAAACCATATTTTGTCAAATTTTACTTAATGATCTCCAATTTTTCCCCCCATCTCATCCCCCCGGTATCGGGTGCTGCCAATCCTTTTTACAAATTTTTAGAGTCTTTCCAATCCATCAATTCAGTCCATCAGCCAGGTTGCCTGGTGTCCGAGGCCTTTAAATCATCTTTCTGGCCTGTCTGGAGAGTCTTTTTCGAGCTTAAAATTATGTCCCAAACCGCATTCCCCTCAACATCTCCTTTAACCTTTGTGAACAAGCTTGCCCGAACTCTGTAGTTCCTCTTGTAGACCAAAGAATTGTCCAAAGTTTGCTCCACACACTCTTTAAGGTTGCTAAAGTTCACTTCTTCAAACTTTCTCAGAGTGCCAATTTCCAAAATATATCTTATCAAACCTGTATCTCTTAGTCCATACATGGCACTCCTTTTCCAGATCTGTCCTTTAAACTCTTTACTCTCATAGTCCATTTTTTGTCCATCAACTTGAGGCTCTATTACTGTATTTTCCACCAGAGATTCCTCTTGTAAAGACGGAACCTGTTCTGTTTGATCCATATTCTTGTCAGTTGTCCTTCCTTGTTGGTTTAATTCCAGTCCTTGGGCCGAGTTTAATAGTTTTTTCCCTTCTTGGGCCAGGCTGTGCACATTTTCCTTCAAATCAGAGATGCCAAATTCCAAAATAGACAGTTTTTTTTGAAATTGCTCAAACAGAGCTGCTATTCTTCCCTCCATGTTCCCAAGTCTGTTCTTTCAATGTTATCTTACTGTCAAGGTCAGATGCTTATTTAGTCTGTAAAGTTGCAGCCTGTGTGAAAGTTTCTATCCAAAAGTGTAACATTTGTAGCAATCCAACATGAGTTTCTGTAACTTTCCACAGCCACCTGATTACAGTTTCCTTTAGTTATTTTTCATCCACCTTTCAAAAACAATTGTCATTTAACTCCTTTTTTCCTTTCCCAAACAGTAAGCAAAAGATTCAGTTCTCTCTTAATCCTTTTCTTCTTAATAATTCTTAGTAATTTATTTCTTGTTATAAAGATTCTTTTTCTTGTTTTGGCCGCCCGGTCCCGGGCTCGAAATGGTTAAAAATAAGTTCAAAGTACCCTGCTCTGCAGGACTATAAACTGTTAAAGCAATCTCCCCCTCTTCCCTGCTTCCGAGGGGGGGTTTAAAGGGCTTAGGTGACAGATTTATTTCCTTGTGAAGTACTTTTTAGAGGCTCCAGTTCTCACGCTTTTGCCTTGATCTTTCTACAAAGTGGAAGGTGGGCTTCCTGTTTTAACCTTCCATCTAATGCCGAATTTCAGTAATTTATAATCCAATTTCCGTTTACTTACGAGAGTTTCTTTAGTCCAAATGTCCACAGGAAAAGTTAGCGCTTCCTGACAGCAGCTGTGCGGCTTCACTCCCCGAAAACAGCGATCGATCCAAAGTGCCGCGCCACTCACCCCACGTCGCTCCGGAGCCCGTAACCGGGTCTCCCCGCGAGTAAGGGAGGCGCTACTGGCACAAGCGGGATCCCAAGTCCACGGTCTTCCTCCGACCGTGGTTTTTAGCGGGTCTCCGCCTCGCCGTAGGCGGTCAGACCCTTCTTTTCAGAGAGCAATCTCCTCCGAGACAAAGGAGGTCTGCCATTGCCAGGCGCGCCAACCCGGAAGCCTCCAAACCACAATGATTTGAAAGCCACAACTTGTATGTTGAATTGATCCTGGAAACAAATTGGCAGCCAGTGAAGATCTTCTAACATACCAGATTCATTGTGGTCAGTCCTTTAATAGCATTTTATTCTGGACATTTTTCAAGGACAGATCTCTGTGTACAGCACATTGCGCTAATCTAGCTTTGATGTTACTAAGGGCTTCGATTAATTTTCTTTAGGTCACCTGTCTTCAAAAAAGGCAAAGCTGGTAAATGGCACTGTTCATTACTAATTCCACCTGAGCATAAAGCTGCTTGTTAAAGGAGAGTGCAAGCCTGAAGTTTAAAGGTAAAGGGATCCCTGACCATTAGGTCCAGTCGTGGCCGACTCTGGAGTTACGGCGCTCATCTCGCTTTATTGGCCGAGGAAGCTGGCGTACAGCTTCTGGGTCATGTGGCCAGCATGACTAAGCCGCTTCTGGCGAACCAGAGCAGCGCACGGAAATGCCGTTTACCTTCCCGCCGGAGCGGTACCTATTTATCTACTTGCACTTTGACGTGCTTTCAAACTGCTAGGTTGGCAGGAAAGCCTGAAGTTTAAGCTAAGGCAAAAGCATACAGGGGAAGAGAACCTTAAAAACAGCTTAGTGAGGACTGAGCTTGCCAGAGGCTACACTGTGGCTATTGGGGGAAACAACAGAAAACTGGGAGTTGGGTCGTGGAATGACTGGAACCCTGAATGGGAACACTACACTGCAGCATTTTGTTGCAGACCACACTAGTTGTAGGTTCCTATTCTATATCAGAGCAGACCGATAAATTTGTGATGACTTATGGACAAAGTTACTATACATAATCAGAGAAAAAACTGGAAGTAAAACTCAACTCACTGAACTTTTTATTTCAAATTGAAGCTCTGGGGCAGACCAGACAACTGCAGATCTATCAAGTCCGTAAGCCTGTAATAGTCGTAAAGAGGAAGTGGGGTGATTAGGGCTCACTGCGATATTAGAAACTCGGATTGTCAGTCCCAGAAAATGAAAATTTTATTTATGGGAGCTGTGAGTCCCAGAAATGATATGTATTATTTTGGCAGTCCAGCTGATTTATGGTGCAGGGAAAGGAATTAGTATTCACTAAAGTATTGAGAATATGTATTTTTGCAATATAAGCTGCCGCTGTGACAGGGCAGGGGAAAGAATTATTTCTGTAATAACTGGGTATCACAGAAATGTCAAAACCTAAAAAAGGGAAATATATTACTTTTGCACATTAGTAATTGTTGTACACTTAACTGCACAATCCTATACGTGTCTCCCCAGAGGTAAGTAGGTATAGGATTGCATTCTTCATTTAATTTGCTGCATTTATGTCCCACCATTTCTTCCAAGGAGCTCAAGGTGGCATACCTGGTACTCCCCCATCTCATTTTATGCCAACAACAACCCTGTGAGGTAGGTTAGGCTGAGAGTGAGTGACTGACCCAAGGTCACAGAGTGAGCTTCATGGCTGAGTGGGGATTTGAACCCTGGTCTCCCAGGTCCTAGTCCAGCACTCTAACCACTATACCACACTGGTTACAGTGAAACACAGAGACATTATTACTCTTAAGTATTAATTTCTAATCACACAAAACTATATTTTTACAATAGTAATTTCCCTTACTGTTGTGCCACTCCTATTGTGAATTAAATCATTTGTTTGTGTGTTTGCTGTCTAACGTTATAAAGAGGTGATGTCTTTTTATAACAACTACAGATTTGGAAGATTTCCTAGCAATCAAAGTACATGGCAGTGAATTGATTTTCAGAAGAACTGAGCACCCACTTCTACCATTAAAATAAATGAGAGCTATTTGTACTTCGTAGCCTGAAAATTAAGCCATTCTTGTTTTGCCATTGCCCTATACCATCAATACTTGCCCCCAATTTCCTGCACTTCATTTATCATTCACAAAGGCCAAATTTGTGTATACTTTGTGTCAGGTGGAAACTCTGAGGGATATACTGGCATGGAATTTGAAGAATTTATGTCTCATTAGATCATAAATACTTTTTTTCTCTTTAAAATATACTGGGCCTGATGTAAAAAGAAAAAAGATTATCCATCAGCCAGTTAAAACAGCTTGATAAACAATGTTATTTACCCGGAAGAGTTTGATATTTTATGTTTGAGTATATATTTCATTGATATGTATGGTGCAGTTCAATTCTGTACTACTGGAGTGCTTCCATGGGAACCAATCCATTCGACAAGGAAAATACATTTCTGCATTCCTTGGATTAATGGTAGTCCCTTTGGATCACTGAAGTGTGGGATATCCTTTTTTCAATCTGCCAAGACCCAAATGCTAAATATAGTTCTTTAACTTCCTTTTTAAATTGGATGGAAATGTGTAAATCACATTTCTTCAGTAGGGGAAAAAAGCTGTTTATCAATTTCCATGACATTATTCTCCCATTATATTTTGTTCTGATGTAATTGTGATTTAGATAATATTCCGCCATATAAACAGAGGTGGATTGGAGTTGGATTCCTAACCACTATTTTGCTCAAACTCTTATGAATTGGAGGCAGCAACAATAATCCACAGAAACTTTAGTAAAATATCTACTTCCACTTTGCCCGCTTAATTTCATGCCTTATACATAGAAAGTGTGGTATATATACTATTGAGCAATGCAGTGTCTCTCTGGAATTGAGCAAGAACCTCTAGGAGACTTAATCACAAAACTTCCAAACAATGTCTGGTTTGGCCCCAAGACAAGCAAGACATACACAATATAGACTTTTGACAGAAATCTGCTAAGAGTGTTTGAAAGCATTTCAGTGGCGAGGCAGAGAACAAGTCCTGCACAGATAGTGGTGAATGACCCCATCAATAACCTAAGAAATGGTAATGATCAGCTTATGATGAGCTGTATTCAGGCACTAAGTTATTCAAGCTAATAGACAAAATATTCATTTATGCATACTTTCAGGCACGCACAATTGTTTAAGATAAGTTAGTGTTGTAGTTTATTATATCCTGAAGGATGTATTTATAAGCATCTTTTTATTTTATTGTATGTGGCACATGCTATAAGTTTCATTCTTCCACATTGTGACTTTATGCGAAGCACAAACAAGACCATAGTAACTATGAGTCTATTTGGCTGCTTCTTTATGCAGGGCAAGGCATGTCAGTTAGCAAAACTAGATCACAAAAAGACCAAGAGCATAAAATGCTGTGCTAAAGAAAGAGAAAGGAAATTATTATTGGCCAACAGCTTTCTAACTTACAGTCAAATAAAGTCGAACTGGAAAGCTTCTTAGTGACAGCAAGCTAGCTATTTCCAACAAAGAGAGGTTAGAGTTTAAGGCCAGGCCATCAGACCTTGGGCAAAATTTCCATATTACTCCCAGCTTGAGAAGAAGAAAATCCCCTTTCCAAAGGTTTTGTGCAGTATCTTTTCAGTATAATTTCTTTTTGCATGATGAATCACACCATAGGGTCTATTAGACACTCAGCTCTGTGAATGGCCAAAAGGGGGAAAGGGTTGGGAACCGGGAAGGAGCAGGGAAAGGGCGATATTAAAAAATAAGCTAATGCTATTCTAGGCTGCTTCAGCAAAAGTCTAGTGTTCCAGTCAAGGGAAGTGATAGTCCCACTCCATTCTGCTTTCATCAGACCATACCTGTAGTACTGTGTCCAGTTCAGGGCACCACTATTAAAGGAGAATATCGACAAGCTAGAACATGTGCAGAGGAGGACGAGGGTCAAGGGTCTAGAAACCAAGCCTTATGAAGAACAGTTGAGGGAATTGGGTATGTTTGCCAGAACAGTGAGAGGAAATATGATAGCCACCTTCAAATATCTTAAAGGCCTGTCACATGGAAGATAGATCAAGCTTGCTTTGTCCTGCTCTGGAGGCTAGGTCTCGAACCGGTGGATTCAAGTTACAAGAAAGGAGATTCTGACTAAACATCAGGAAGAACTTTCTGACAGTAAGAGCTATTTGATAGTGGAACGGGCTCCCTCAGGAAGGATTCTCCTTCCTTGAAGGTTTTTAAGCAGAAACTGGATGGCCGTTTGTCATGGATGCTTTAGTTGAGATTCCTGCATTGCAGGGGGTTGGATGGACTAGAGGACCCTCGGAATCCAACTCTACAGTTGTATTATATGATATTATGGTTACCCCTAATTGGAATATCACCAGAATTTGCAACAGATATGCAAATTTGTGCCAGGAGCAGATTTGGTACATATGCAAGAAAAAGAAACAAGATTTATTTTTTCTTGCCAAGTAGGATCCGGTGACAATATCTAACATATGCAATTATAATAATATCAAGCAGCACAAGTGCCAGCAGCTGGGCAACTTGGGCAAATTAACAGTAAAAAGAGATGAATCATTTAGTGAGGGGCAGATTAGCTGGAGGGACATTCTGTTTTCCTCATTAAGAGGCCTTCAGTGCCAAGGTTGTTCTAGGGAAATCATTAAGACAAGTTTTGAGGAGCCCATAGTGGCACTGAAATTTATTTCTGGGGATCTGTAGGTTAGGGTAGTAGGTTTATGTTTGTATTACTTAGTCCAATTGATTCTGAAGCACCTTTCAGTTTGCCTGTTTTCCCGGGATTGGTTTGCCCTCAGTCTCTTTTTGGACTGACTGGGCTGTCTTTTAGACAGATCTGACATAAATCCCTAATAGTTTCTATCTAAAATCGTTTTCCATGCATCATTTAGTAAATATTAAAGGTGCTAACAAAAGCACTATTTAAATCCTCTGGGCCTTTCTTTGGGTCTCTTTAGCACACACATTATAGGTTTGTCGTGACTAATTACTACATTAGAAAATAAGCCTTTGATAGGGTCCCCCCCCCCCCAATTTTATTTATTTAAAATGTTTCTTAACCTCTCTTCATTGCACAGCGATTTCACAGTATGTTGCAACCAATTAAAATACAATTACTAAGAACGAGGCAGACAGGCATATCACAGCTAAACAACTAAAAACTGAAATGCTTGTGTATGATTCAACTAAAAAACCTAGTTGAATAACCAGTCTTTAACTTGCATCTAAAACTAAAATGAATAGGCACTAGCTGTCTCACAGAAGGAAGTTCCAAAACTGGGGCACCACCACTAAGAAATCACTGCCCTAGGTTGTCTTGTCTGAAACTTTAATTCAGAAGAACTGCAGCCAGGTTGTTGACTGGAGATAGTTATAAGGAGGTTATGACTTACTACCAGAACTCCACTGGCTACGTTTCTGAGCAAAATTCAAAGTGCTGCTTATGACCTATAAAGCCCTATACAGCTTAAGTCCATAATATCTGCAAGATGAACCTGCCTGGGGCCTGAGATCTTGAAGGGAGGTCCTTCTCTTGGTCTGGCCCACCCTCACATGCATGCTTGGGAAAGACACAGGACAGGGCCTTCTCAGTGGCTGCTCCCAGAATTTGGAACTCCCTTTCTAGAAAAAATTAGACCAGTTCCCCCTCCTTGTTGTCCTTCCACTAATAGGTGAGGACATTCTTATGAATGATTGTAAGGAAATGGCAATTGCTGTAATTTTTTTATTGTAATGATCTGTAAGCTTTAATAGAATATATATGTTCTATTAATGTTTAACTGTTTTTAATGATTTATTTTTTTCTGATGTTTTTAGCTGTTTCTGTTTTAGCTATAAGCTGCCTTGAGTCCCTCTCAGGGAAAAAGGTGGGATATAATTAAATATAATTCTAATATCTTTTAACCCTCCTATGTAGCCTTTAAAGCAAAAAACCAATGATTTCTCAACCAAAAATGCAACACAAAATAGAGGAAAGTTTTACTCTTTTACAGGGAAATGTTAGTGAATCAAAATTACTTTACATATCAATGGTAAAAATTAAAAATGGACGGCAATTAATGACTTTTTATACATAACACCTGTACCCCCCCTCCAATCTCTTCTAGTATTGAGTGTGTTTCTTCTTTTTCCTATCTAGACACACTACTTATCGTTTCTTTTCACAGAAATTCATAGCGATGGTTTGGATATATTCACTACTATCTGCCTGGGGAAAATAGATATTAAAAAAATAGTGACAATATTCATACATAAAAAAGCCTAGAAGCAGTGAAGGTATTAAAAAGAGAGAGTGAATCCACAGAAAGTCAAATTTATTTCACTTCAGTTGTCTGATAATAAATAAAGCTCTTGAAGCTTACTGAAAACGCATTTCGAATATAATCGCAAAGCAAATTGGCAAAGAGGCACTGTTATTACTTATGGTTCATATAGATATGTGTGTTTTCAAACTGCTTGACATACGAAATTAATTCAGATGTATGTTAAGTCTAGTTGTTCCAGTAATTTTAAATGTCTTGGTGTCTGTGTGTCATAAAAGCACCACCACCTATATGTTAGGAAATTGAAAGTTAACAGTATTAATCTTGGTTAGCATAAAAAACAGACTTTATAGGAATTAATGGATTTTGATTGGTGTATGAAACCAGCCCCTTTAAGAACCATTCTTACATGGTAGGAAACATATAGATAATAAATTTGACTACTCTTGTGTCCATTTAAGCACATTGTAAGAGGCTGGCACATACTAAATGAGAACTGAAGTCACAACTTTCCCTCCCCAAACAATTAGTATTTCAAACATTATGCCTTCTGTCTCCAGTTTACAGCTTGATCCTGTACATGTTTTCTAGAAATAGGCCCTGATAATTTCAATGGAATTCACTCCAAATGAAGTGTGCGTAATATTGCAGCCATCGTTTTATTTCCCTTTTGATACCTATCTGACCTTTAGACCACATGTCAGGCTCAGAACTTCTTTTCCTTTGTCTGCAATAACTCTCCTTGGTAGTTGGGGCCAGGGGTGCCAACATTCTGGGGAAAAGGTTAGGAGTCAGGCAGGTACCTGCTTTGTGGCATTTGCAGTAACCCAGGTGCTGGGGTTTTTCCATGCTTCCGCTTGTCCCGCCACTTTCCCCTGGGAAAACACTTTCCTTACTGCTCATTCAGAAAAAAAAATCAATTGGTTATTCTGCAGATTGACGTTTGTTCTGATTCAGCGGTAAACAGCGGGTTTTCCTGGGAAAAGCAGTGGGACAAACAAAACAGCTCAGACCCATGGTGAGAGAGCATGGGAAAAGTGGAAAATCTCTCAGGCCCTTGCTTTCTAGGTTCATTCTAAGATGAGCCCCTAATCTCAAGGTCAAGTTTTTAAGGCACAAGTGTTACAGGGTGACTATATTTTTAAATATCTGGCCTGGAATGAAGAAAATTGCAACTCATTCCTCAAAATTGAGTTTTATGCTTGTGTAACAGTGTCAACAGGGACGCGGGTGGCACTGTAGGTAAAACCTCAGCGCCTAGGACTTGCCGATCGCATGGTTGGTGGTTCGAATCCCCGCGGCGGGGTGCGCTCCTGTTGATCGGTCCCAGCGCCTGCCAACCTAGCAGTTCGAAAGCACCCCTGGGTGCAAGTAGATAAATAGGGACCGCTTACTAGCGGGAAGGTAAACGGCGTTTCCGTGTGCTGCTCTGGTGCCGGTTCGCCGGAGCAGCTTCGTCACGCTGGCCACGTGACCCGGAAGTGTCTGCGGACAGCGCTGGCTCCCGGCCTCTAGAGTGAGATGAGCGCACAACCCTAGAGTCTGGCAAGACTGGCCCGTACGGGCAGGGGTACCTTTACCTTTACCTTAACAGTGTCAAAGCAGACCAGGGCCCATAATTCCCACTTCTACTGTTCATCAGGTGTATGACTGATATCACAGCACCTTTCAGTTTTTGCTTCCTGCTTCGACTGTTGGTTGCATTGTCCGAATTTTCCTTCTAAACAAAGGGCAAGAAATTGTTAGCAAACTGGAAATTATTGTGTTTTATTTGCACTGCATCCTTGAAGCTTTCATTGATTTATATTTTAGCCACACATTCTTTTAAAAGCATTTAGCTGCAAGCTAAATTATACCCATGCTACTTGTGTAGAGTAACATCAATGGGAGCATTTGCGAAATAATATGCAGCTCACGGTAAATGTCAGTGAACTGACCCTTATTGATTAAGATGTAGCACAAAGTGCCTTTCACATATGTTTCTGTTGAAAAAGGATCTAAGGATATTAAAGGCATAGATAACTTTAAAGGAAATGTCTGTTAAATAAAATGCTTAAGGAGGATGTTGAAGACTTACAGGCTAAATGCAAATGAAATTTCCTGGAATATCTGGAACATAATAGCAAATGTCCAGATGCATCATTTTTCTCTCACTCAGCTTTTGTATTGTACTCAAGAAAATATTAAATGAAAAATGTTTTTAGTGTTAACTGTAAAGGTAAAGAGACCCCTGACAGTTAAGTCCAGTCGCGAATGACTTTGGGGTTGCTGCACCCATCTCACTTTACAGGTCGAGGGAGCTGGCGTTTGTCTGTTCCGCAGACAGTTTTTCTGGGTCATGTGGCCAGCATGACTAAGCTGCTTCTGGTGCAACGGAACACCAACACCAGAGCAGTGCACAGAAATGCCATTTACCTTACCACCGGAGCAGTACCTATTAATCTACTTGCACTTTTGGCGTGCTTTCAAACTGCTAGGTTGGCAGGAGCTGGGACCGATCAATGGGAGCTCACCCTGTCGTGGGGATTCGAACCGCCGACCTTTTGATCGGCAAGCCCTAGGCTCAGTGGTTTAGACCACAGCGCCACCCGCGTCCCGTAGTGTTAACTGTAGTCCTACCCTATTGTTCATGGCTCTCAAATTAGAGCAAGCAGGATGCTCCTAACAAAGTGCAAAAATTTGCTAGCTCAACTGACAACATATCCCTGTTGCCTCCCCTTAGCAATGTTTTGGTATGAGTTGCTATTGGAAATGAGAGATGGAGGTCATCGGTCTGTGGCAGATAAGATAATAAGAGAAGATGCCTTTCCCAGTTAAGTGATTGGTGCGATATTATTAGTCATAAAGAGGTCATGGAACCCTAGATAGCTGTTCCACACGTGGAAGCTGGCAATATGAATATGGTAGTAAAGGGAAAAAAAATAAACAATTTGATCAGATCACCAGCCATCCTAGTGAGACCCATGTCAGTGAAGAAGATACTTGGCCCCATAACACAACAGTAAATACTACATTTTAAGTGGAAATGTGTGTTTCCAAAATTTGTCCAAAATACGTACCTTGTAGCTCTGGCCAATTCCTGTTAACAGGCATGTTTGTACTACAGGTTTTAGTGTAGACAGTTTTTTGTTTTTGAAATGACAAGCATCTTTAGGTCACTGATAGAAAACATCATCTTAGAAATGAAAATGAACTCCTTAAAAAGCTTTAATGCTGAATAGGTTTCTAAAGCATCTGTAGACTTGGTCATTATTTTTGTGCACAAAATTTAAGGTAATATGTTACTGAATTTTTTGAATAGCCATCATCCAGTTGCCTTCTGTAATCAGGTATGATCACAAGCGGTTTTCATTGCTCTAAGCCCAGAGGGAACTGTTATTGTACATACATGTCTGTTTTCAAAATGATGGGAGACCAGAAGCAGGAAAACGTCAATACTAAAAAGATTCCATTGCATTTCACAATACTGCTGTTGCTAAATAACTGCTTAGATCTGAGCAAAAATCCAATAAATACAGTTTTATTGTCATGCTTCAAAAATATTAAAAGCAATTGGCTCCACAGCCTTATATGGAGTCTACTGCTGAGTAGGCAAGTCCTTAATATCCCAGTATGATTAAATTGCTGACTTGCTTGGTATATTAAAGCCCCCTTCTCTGGCATTTGTAGATGTTCTTTTTTGTTATTTACCCAGGCAAGAGATTGTGCTAAAGAAGGCTGTCTAGAAGGGTTGCCGCACATAGCAGTTTAACTCACAGTGATTAGTTAGGCAATTTGAAGCCTTTTTCTGTGCTTGGTTAATTTTGTTGATATTGCCTATTGGCCACTATTAAAATTATACACACACACACACATACATATACATATATATATATATAAAATATCTGATATATAAAACAATTCTTTTTGTTGTTCTCTGATAAAATGCCTTATGCTACATTGTATCATATGTATTTATATCATTGTTTCATTATAAATAGCCTCATAGATGCCATTTCAGATGTTTGCTTTGGGATCTATCTAAATTTAAAGTTGTTTCCTATTGGCCGACACATTCTAGCTCATGAGAATATGTCCCGCAATGTGTTTTTTAGGGGGAGGAAGGGAACAAGTTCTTAACAACCAAAGATTCCCTCGATTGCCTCTTTACTAATAACAAGTTTGTCAGTGTTAAATTTGCTTTCTTAGGGAGCAGTCCTATGCCCAAGAAGCTGGTATAAAGCACACTGCCGTAAATTAAGCCGGCATAAATTTACACCATGTCCAAAACCCATTCAGTTGTTGGGCGACTCCTGCTGCCTTGTCTATGCCTTTAAAGATGAGCCTTTAAAATAGTATTCTGTACTGGGTTGCCAAGTACACATGATGAAGCAGAACAGGCTTAGGATCCAGCCTATGCCCCCCCCCCTTCTAGTCCTGCCCCCAGAATGTCCCTTTTTGGGGGACTTATATCAGTCTTGGATCAACACTGATCTCAGCCTCTCCAGAGCCAGGGTTGCCTTTGGGCACAATTCTTGGAATGTAATCCCTTGTGGAAATTGTGACCTACTGTAAATTGATAAACTCCCTCTCCAGGTTAACTTTCCTCACTCAAATAAATTTTCTTTGATCTCTTTATGTGTCTGTCTCACCCTTTGTTTCCCTGCTCCTCTTTCTATTTCGCCATGCCAATTTCACACCACCAATTCAGCTAAAGAATAAGAAAACTGCACATATCATTCAGGATCTGCCTGGAATTTAGTACAGTGGTACATCGGGTTACATACGCTTCAGGTTACATATGCTTCAGGTTACATACACTTCAGGTAACAGATTCCGCTAACCCAGAAATAGTGCTTCAGGTTAAGAACTTTGCTTCAGGATAAGAACAGAAATCATGTTCCGGCGGCATGGCGGCAGCAGGAGGCCCCATTAGCTAAAGTGGTGCTTCAGGTTAAGAACACTTTCAGGTTAAGAAGGGACCTCTGGAATGAATTAAGTACTTAACCCGAGGTACCACTGTATAATTTTGGGACCTAGGTAATCTTAGTAACTTAACCCACTATTCCATGGGATTGCCCAGAACCCACAGGTTCAAGGTGCTTCCCAACTACAGAAAAACAGTGAGTGAATCTTTGATCACTGGATCATGGTTTGAATATGCAATGCAGCTTTAAACATCTGGTTGTGGTGTTGGCCTGAATGACCTCAAGGCCTCTTCAAATTGGTTGGGAAAAAGGACAATAGAGGGATTGCTTAAATGGCCAAACCTCCCAAATGGGTCTGGCTTTGTTATATAACATAGATAGCCAAGAATTGGTGATTGGTTGCTATAGCAACTAATGGTCCAAGACTTTTCTAGGGAATCACCTTCTTGTTTCTCCCTACAGAATGTGCTAATTCAATCATGGGGGGGGGGGGGACCAATACAAGCAGCTTACATTTGACTCAGACTGCAAGTCAAAGAGCAAAATGGATCTCTGGAAGCAATACCGTATTAACTGATTTGGAAAATGCCAAAAGCTGGCATGTGAAAGCCGATGGCCTTCAAGCAATGTGACTTAATTTGTGAAAGATTGATCATTTAAAGGAATTCAAGTTACAAGGTTTACCCATACATACTGTAGTACTCAGCTACCTGGTCCAAGGCTTCTAGCTCCTTTGTAGCATCAGGGTAGCCAATCAAGTGGTGGCCAGGGAGGGAGTTATGGCTTCTGTCTGCATAGGACCACTGTGACATCAGCTGATACTATGACAGCCATATGTCCCATTAATTATTCAAAGCAAGAAAAGCAGGGAAACCTTTTGAGATGTACTTGCTCCCAATGTTAGACTTTGAAAAGTAGAATTTAGGCCAGGGACCACCATACCTCTTCCATGAATGGTTCCCATGCTTGCAGCCCCATATCCTTTATTATGTATAAGAATGAACTTCATGCATCTTTGATTAGTATGAAGACAAAAAAGGGCACTCATCAGGGAGGGGGGACTGTTGTTGGGAAGGCAGATTCTCCTCTGATCCTAGACCTTGGGAACAACAGTCTTCCCAGTGTTCACAGCCTGAGGTTTCTGAGACAGTTCCATATACATACAATCATTAGCTTTGAATTACTGTAAGTTCTGTAATCAGTGAACCAGGATCGATTTTTCTTTGGATGGCATCAGTTCACAATAATTCACAGCCAGCAGGCTTTATACGAAGGCAACATTTTGGTTAAGCGTCATAATTATTAATGAATTTGGTGATTATGTACCATAAATTTCTTTCTTTCTCTTCTTTTATTTGTCCGCATCTTGAGAGTGTGAAATGCTGTATTTTTTTAAATTGCATTCAAAAGCAAGTCTTTCTGTAAATATTTCATTTACATGGTCTTACTACTTGTGCAGTTTCTGAGCAGATGTTTATCTCTAGTGGAGATAAAAGAAAAGTATTTTTTGGCAAAACTTGTTAGCAGTAAATGTGAGATTCCTATACTATATCTGAATATGTTCCAGAATGAAACAACACAGTCCATTCAATAGGACAGAGCTGGTGGCTTGCAGCATAAAAGAGACATGTGAAAAGATAGGAATTTAAAATTGTTTTGGCATTTTGCATGTTTCTGCCTCTGGAAATTCAAGTCAATGTCTCATTAAATGATTGTGGTGCTGCATAGATTTGTAGAAACTTAGTAAACTTATATACTCAACAAATGTAATATAAAAACGTCCATAAAAATGTATGCACCATCTACTTGAAATAGTTATTTTAAAAATTGCGTTGTTGTTTCAAACTGTGCATGAATACTTGCATTGGGTAAACAGTGAGGGAAGAAAAACAGTTTACAGTAGTTTGAAGGAATTGTATTTGGAAGGACTGGATAACTTTTCAGATGTGCATTAGAACATGTTAATTCTTAATCTAAAAAGAACCCTGCTCTCACAGTGGCCAACCAGATGCCTATGGGAAATGAAAGCAGCACATGGGCACAATGGTCTTCTCCCACTCTTGCCCTCCACTGAACAACTGGCATGCAGAGACATATTGCCTCTGATACTGCAGATAATATTGCTATTAACCATGATAGCTTTAACCTCCATTAATTTGTCTAATCCCCCTTTAAAACCGTCCTAGTTGATACACAGTCTATAGTAATGAATTTCAAAGTATGCACTGCGTGAAGAATTCCTTCCTTTTGTCATGAATTTCCCAGCATTCAGCTTCACCTCTAGCATTATGAGACCTCAACAGATGTGGTCTAGAAAACATGTTCACCCCAATTCATTGAAGCCCAGCCAACAGTTGCACAAGGAGGGGTTGTGGTGTGCATGGTTTTGAGGTGCCTCAGCCTTATTTGCTGTTTTTCCTGCACCAAAACTATTATGAACAGAAATCATTCCTGATTGTTTGCAATAGTTCAAATGTTTCTATATGAGCAGTTTGGGATTACTCGTTAGTGGTTTTATTTTCAAGTAACATAAAATGTCAAAGCACATAGCTACGTTGCCTCCAACATCTACATAAATGAAATCCATGCCATAAAAAAAATTCTAATTCTCTAATGTTTTTACACAATTAGTATTTCCTCAGGAATATGTCCAGAGACCAATTAAACATTTCATGGCTTTGAAAAGAGGTTTGCTGCTTCCCCGTCAATGAACAATTGTTTATTTATGTTAGTAATGCAAGAGTAACCTCCTTTCATGCTTGGGTGTCTGTGTATTTTATAAGATCAGATGAAGTAATTTTCAGCAAGGACTCTAGTGGTAGAATGCTTAAAAGATCATATAGCAATTTCAAGTGCAGTTTCAGCAGTACTTAAAATGTTTGCTTTAATGTTGCTAAAATTTATACAACATTGAAATATTGATGCACATGTTTAAAATGTGCTTTCTTTCTTTTATCCAGTAATGAGTATTATTTTAAAATATTTTATAAATCATGGAATATAATCATACACACACAAACACACATCGATAAGCCAGCTTGGTTACCAAAGTCTCCAAAAGGATATATTTTGTATTTCATTGTGGCATTTAATATCCTCCTCTTAACATACTAAAGTGATGTATGTGCATACAGATGCACCGTGTCCTATATTTATATTCTATTCACTAAAATAAGCAAATCCTAGAATAAAAATAAACAACACAAAACGCTAAGGAGCTTATATCTACTGCCTACCTAATCTCAGCAGAGAATACACCAAAACGTCAATAGGGAATATTCAAAGTGCTTTCAGCAATACCAATGAAGGTAGCCAGTTGGGCCAACAGTAAGTAAAAAAAAAAAGAAAAAAAGCACAAAACAAAGGAAAATGCTTAAGAAACATACAAGAGCATGTCTTCTCCAAGCATGACTAAATGTCATGACTAGAAATGGCTGAAGCCTGCTACTCTCAATTTACAGTGCACCTGGTCTTTCTGCAGCTTTAAAGACAATTCTTAGAAAAAGGATGGCTTTTTCTCTGAACTGTCATAAAGACTGGCCCTTTCTAGAAGCTTCTGGCAGGCTTGATTCTCAGTTTCTCTATTTAAGTGTCACAGGACAGAGTGGGAAGAAATCTTAGGTCTAGTTGTAATGAAATGGAACCTGCTTTAGTTCCACTCCACTTTTATTTTTGAAGGCACCTTTTTATTCCGCACCACCACATATAACGAAATGTTGCTACTCACGAAATACAATGCAGAACTTGGGGTCACAGTTGCAGTGAGGGCAGAAGCTGTCTGTCAGCTCTGACACTGGGTGACTTAGACCAAAGGGGGAAAATGTCTTGAAGCACAGAGCACAAGGAAGGGTCTTTAAAATAGGACGGGCATTTGTTTGATGTGCAATAAAATCTGATTTGTCAGTGTTATTTTTATTATTACAGTGAGAAAGCTCCTAAATATACATTCTGTAGGTTAAACAAGAAACATGACAAAAGGGATGATGTATTTGAGAACGTTTTTAATAAATAATGTGACAAAAATTACTTTTATGATTATTGAATCCTCGGTATGCAAAATTATGGCTAAAATATGAGGTTTCTTACATGAACATAATGAAAAACATTAATCACATGGTTGTTCCCTCAGTACTGCACGCCCTTTCTATTATAACCATTTCTTAAAAATTAGCTAAATGAAAAAATTTAGCCCTCAGTAAATACCAAAACACTCCTTTCCCCCCACTGCGGCTAGGCCTGACAATTGTCCATAAACAAACACACAATTTTCCATTAGCACCGATGACAAAGAAATTATATAATTACAAAAGAGATCATAAAAATCTACAGACAAAGGACATAATTCTGTAATTTCAAAAGGAACTAATGGCTATATTTCATTGGAAATCCAATGTCAAGATAGGCCACAGCAAACTTGAGAATTTAAAGTCCAGAAAACGGGAAGTGTTCAGTTTATGGCCCATTCTTAGGTATGATACCATTACCATCTGTCACCTTTCAACAAACATAGAGCATTAATAAAATATGAAAAAACAAACAAAGGTGTAACATCTTACAATAAGACAAAAACGGTTAATAGTTACAATGTTTTACAAATAAAGTTTAGTGATTGTGCTTTTAAAACCAAAAAATAAAAAAATAAACAGTGCATTACAAAAAAAAAAAAAAAAATCAACCCTCTTCCCCCCCACCCAACCACCCCAAGATCAAAACATAACTTCTTTAAGTGGCACTTCTTCTTTAAGGTGAATTGACACTATAAAGTAGAGGTCTGAGATTTGGGCCAGTCATGATGATGATGTCCTTTCCCAGCGATGCTTTAAAAATGTCCAATCCTTTTTATATTTTTGTTTTCAGTAGCACTGGTTGAGGCCAACAACCGCTTTAGTATTTGATAAGCTTAACTTGTGATAGAACTGCCAAGTTCACTTCGACATGCCTTCTTTCTATCCTAAAGAACATTTGCAGTGAAGAATGTACCTTCCAGATGAAGCATGATAGAATCCAGACAAATTAAAAGTTTTTGGGGCAGGGGTTGAAAAACCGGTATGTGTTTACAGTACAAACCACCCTAACTCAAGTTGTGTGATGTCTTTTTGCTGCAAAGGAATCTGACTACTGGAAGAAAATACAATGCTAGTTGCACCAAGTGCAGCCTATAGTAGCATTGGAAGGTTAGAAAATCTGCATAGATATCTCTCTTTTTTTGCAATTTTCTATTGTCCAATCAATGATAGTTTATTCATAAGATTATGAACTGGTTTGGTGACATACTTGTCTTGTACTGCACTGGCCACAACGGTAGCAAACTAAGGCTCCCCCCTCTGTCTAACAATGGAAGAAGTAGCTAGTGTAGCACCATAAAGAGCAGTTTAATTGCTGTCATGGACAGAGGAAATGTGTGATATTTAAAGTGAATAAACAGGGTCATTAAGTTTAGGGTTTTAAAATAACATTAAAATAAAGATTAGGATTTTGATAGCATAAAAAGATGGGGAATTGTACACTCTGATTGCACTGAACATTATTTCTGGCATCAAATATCATCAGACTTGAGGCATCTTAAGTGATATCTTTCTGATTAGATTTCAGAAACTTGTTACACTACATCTCTTCTTCAGCTTTCAGTTTCCTGTTTAAAAAACAACAACACATGATGTATTTTCTGGGTATTTTCTTGCCTTCTCACTCAGAATAATTTATGCTATTCTGGAGAATATACTTACTAAAATAATTTTGTTTCACAATATAGTAGATTATGATTTAAGCAGTAGTTAAAAACTGCTTAGTTTTGACTACTGTAAAAACACTTTAAAAAAAGTTTCATATAATTAGGAAATACAAATTATGGTCATACCGCCACTTACATATCCCTCCACTTATGTAAACTTCGGGATATGTAAGCGGCAAACCTGGAAGTATATTTCCAGGTTTTTGCCACACGCAGATTCGCAGAAGTGCTCTACCGCCGCGCATGTGTGCGTAGAAGCTGTCCCTCCAGTTGCGGAAACCCCAGGTTCTGACTGCAGCTCCAGAACAGATCCTGTCCTCAACCAGAGGAACCACTGTACATCTTTCCATCATAATATTGCTATAGCATAATGCTTTGAATTTCATATTTTGTTGCCTCATTTCTATAATAAGATATCATATAGTATTTTCATGCACAATTCCTGAGATAAGCTGTGTTCAGCGTTAATTTTGTATTGTGCCTTATAGTAAATATAATTAGCAACAAAAAATTGTAACGAAAGTTAAGAACTTAAAATTTCTGTGGCGCTCATAGATTAGTGGTTTAGAGATTAAATAGATATGAAACAGTGCTCCAATTGGGATTATACTTACCTGATGAGACCAAAAATCTAAAGTCTCTGTAGAGTAACCAATTAAGGGATAAAAGAAAACTAGCTTTGAGGAATAAGCATTTGTATTTTCACAAAAGATTCCCCCCTAGTGACTATCAGAAACACATATTACCTGTAATTCTTCTTCATCCTCTCCTTGCTCATATGTTCCAAATACCTGCATTTCTGCCACATTTCTTCGACCTAGATTTGCTTGTTCTGCCCTTTGTCTACTTCCTGATCCTCTGGATGACATAGAACTTGAGGAACTAGGATCTCTAGTGTTGTTTGATGTTGGAAATGTAGGTCTACAATATGGCAGAATATCCTCTAAGGAGAGAATTACACATGTGTTAATATTACCATAGACAAAAATGCCTTTTGAAACACACAATGTCTTTTAGTACTGCATTTGTACTTAAGTGATTGTTTTAGCATTGGAGCAATGGAAATAGCAAATATAAATTGCAGTTGATTACACTTGTCTGTCTCCCAACACATTCTATGTGCCTGCACATCTCTCTGCTCTCTCCTCCAGATGTACACTGGAAGAGCTGCTATTATAAAAAGATGAATGGAAGGAAAGGAATAGGCTTCTTTTTAGGCAGAACTCGCTGCGACCTCTTCCATGACACAAAAGCTCCCAAATGTTTCTCTCTCAGAATAGAAGTGGGCAAAATAACAAGCTAAGAGAAGATGCTGGCCTGAATGCTTTTCAACATGAGTGGCTACTATGTACAACACTGCTGGAAAACAAGTGACCAAGAAGGAATGCATACATTGGGGTGAATGGGAAAGGGCGGAGCTACCTACATGCACATACAACTGTGTGATAATGGAGGATCTTGAAAACCAACGCCTAGCTGTTCTCATTTTGCAAGGATACACATGTCTCTGTGCTATGTTTTCAAGTGCACTTATATACAAATGTCTATGGAAACACAGCCAGAATGATGGTATATATGGTGGTGGAAGATTGAGATAAGGGAGGATAGTGGAGTAAAAAAGGTGTTGAGCAAGAAGAGGTCAGAAGAAGTCATTTCCCCAATGCACCTTCTGTCCATATCTTTTTGGCAGCCATATATTCAGTGTTAGTGTGAAAGGGATTATGTGTGTATACAGTACAGCTATACATACATAGGGCAGGTGGGAGCCCTGATTTCCTGGGGCTGCTGAATGCAGGAGTTTTGCACACTACTGCCAGCCATCCAGTCGCTAAAGGAAGCAAGGCTAGTTGGCATGATCATGAGCCCTTTCTCACTGCGTGTGGGATAATTGCAAGGGCTGTAGTGATCACTTTCAGGTATATTGTGATACCATGCTTCAAAGAAGCTGAAAATGAACTGTTCTGTGTGACAGTGAAGTTAAATGATTGTTGTTTAGTTGTGTCCAACTCTTCGTGACCCCATGGACCAGAGCACGCCAGGCACTGCCTACCACAGTTTGGTCAAACTCATAGTTAAATGATAAGGCAGAATTTAACAAATTACACACAAGCCTAGGTCAATACTGTTTTTTAAGTGAAAATTTACTTAAACATTAACAGTGTTTCCAATTTCACCACCAAGTTTTGCCACCGGCTTTTATGCCATTGATATATAAATTGAAAAACAACAATCGCAGCACCATTCTTGGTGTATCTTGCTAATGACTTCACTTTATTGTGACCCATTGTCATTTACAGACCTCTTGCTTTTGTACCCATTTAACCAATTTACTACCCAATTTCTATTTCGTAGTTTTGTGCCCTGGTTAGATAGTATCGGGACTGGTTTGCTTATTTGATGACAGCTTTTACAAAGGCTTATATAGATACCTTCATACATATTCTTCAATCAGGCCTTACTGGCTGCCATAAAAATATATTATGTTTGTCTGGAACGAGTCCTTTGTGGCGTTTGTAATGTGTTCTAGCTTGCTGTTTGTAGTTAAGTATCCCGAAACCAAACTACCTTTCTTTTGTTATCACACTCTTCACATTTTTAGAATGGATTGAGTTAGCTTTGCCATACTTTTTCCTTTTAGGAATCTGAAGAAAAACAGCTAATCTCTTCAGTTTTTGACAGAAAGTGATTAAGATGCAAGGAAAACTACTTTTCAGGGGTTACCGTAACCCATGAGATGCCAGGATACAGTGCTGTTTGGATGAATAGGAGACATCAGATTTCTAAAGGTTTTTATTTGTTTATGGTTTTCTGCTGTTTGGATGAATAGGAGACATCAGATTTCTAAAGGTTTTTATTTGTTTATGGTTTTCTGCTGTTTGGATGAATAGGAGACATCAGATTTCTAAAGGTTTTTATTTGTTTATGGTTTTCTCCTTCACATTTCCTAGCTGCAAAGTTTGGTGCTCTACCTTTTTGTTTGTTTTGTTTTATATTATTAAATTTTAGGAGATGCCTATATTACAAAGAGAGAGTTCTTCTAAGCTTTCATTTCAGTGGGGAATCTAGTTGGGTGACTAAGCGGAGACAACTTCATTATTGCAGGAAAAGCTTTTAGCATTTGCCCAGTGTATCAAATCACCTTGGAGAATATGTGTTTTTGCTGGTGTGCCATCTCGCCTTGCTGCTTTGTTTCCTCGCGGTTTGCCTTCACTTTGCTGTTCCTGTGACTCTCGGCGCTCCCCTGAACTTGTCCGCATGTCAGAATGCTGACGGCCATCAGCTCCTTCTTTCCCCTTATAGCCTGGCCCTTTTCTTTCCACTGCCCTTTCTGTTCTTGGGTCTATAGAGGACAACTTTGGCAACATGACGGACCGTACCTCCAGTTGAGATTTGGACTGAGCAGTGGGAGATTTTATAGCAGGTGGCGGTACTGGTGGTGGTGGTAGGTCTACAAAAGGGTGAAAAGAGAAAATAGCTGAAATTATTTTTTAAAAAATCATTTAAATCAACTTCATGTTTCTTAGCTTCCAAAATGTGTAGAAATACTAAGAATAATTTTATCTCTCTGTGTTAGGAAATTACCAAGAAAAGTTAAATGCCATAAACATTTGGTAAGTTCAGATCCTTATGTAGCTAAAAAGCACTACAGTCATACCTCGGGATAAATACGCTTCAGGATAAGTATTTTTGGGTTGTGCTCCGCGGCCACCCGGAAGTAACGGAGCATATTACTTCTGGGTTTCGCCGCTCACACATGCGCAGATGGTCAAAATGTCGCCACGCGCGAAAGCAGCGAAACGCGACGCGCGCAGTCGCGTCTTATGTTCTGTTCAGGATGCGAACAGGGCTCCGGAACGGATTCCGTTCGCATCCCAAGGTACCGCTGTATTCATATACCAGAGCAGGCTTGGGGAAATGCAAGTACAAAAAAATCTTTAGAAAATAGACCCCCAAGTTAGTGGGGGGCGGGAGGGGACTTCCAAATCAATCTAGTGACAACAGC
Organism: Podarcis tiliguerta; assembly: GCF_965153285.1. Classification (NCBI taxonomy): domain Eukaryota; kingdom Metazoa; phylum Chordata; class Lepidosauria; order Squamata; family Lacertidae; genus Podarcis; species Podarcis tiliguerta. The sequence continues at coordinate 43,836,328 of NC_139537.1, read as the reverse complement.
ATGCACAGAGTTCTGCTCATAGGGACAGTCTCTGCATGTGTTTCAGGATGGCTGCAGAGATGCCTAGAATGTGTGAATAGTACTGGGAAGGGAGCAAGTGTGGCTCTGCTCTCCAGCCCCGCACAATTTTAGTTACATGTTCCTGAATACATGGGTAAAACAAATAACAGAATGTTCTTGTTAATGTAAAGTCATCAAAGAGATTTTATAATTCTTCTTCTGGGATTACTTAATGCTACTTTTTATTAACTATCATGTTAACAATTTTATTGACATCTTTGTATGGGTTTATAGTTTTTTAAAGTTAGAAAAGGGGTGGGGTGTGAAAGAAAAAGGGTATGGAGCTCAACCATCATTGTAAGCTTCTGTCCATGCTTCAGACTGTTTTGGGGCTTGAACTGGTTTATATAAAGTAAAATGAAAAAAACATTGAAATATTGATAAAAACGGATAGTTATTTCATTGTATGAAACATGGCAATATAAGCCAAGGGTTTTCCTGGGTGCAAATCTTACTTTAAAATGGTATTCATTGAAATAGGGAAAATGTAGGTCGATTGTAGGTCTCTATGTTGGATATACACTTGGCAAAAAAGATATATGGCATTCAGAAGCAGACAAATGTGACACTTAGGGGAGGGAATGGAAAGTGGAGCACTGAAGCTTCAAAGAACCTAACAATGTTCGTTTTTATTTAGCTTTCAAATATAAAGAACAATTTTTTTTATAAAACAGTCTTTTTTTTATACAGCTATGTGCTCTTCATGCTATTTCTGTTCCTTCATTAACAATTAACAGCTTAAAAATAAAAATGCTGTTAAGTGATGCATAATAGCACACATCAGTATCATAAAAGTACAGAAAGGCTTCAAAGCCCACTTGAGGAAAGTAAGATACAAGGCTGCTTTGCATCAAGAGCACTGGTTGCCAATGACAGGTATACATCAAAAGGAGCAGGCTGTGGAAAATGGGTCCATGAGAGGTGTAAATAATAGTCATGTGCTTGTAAAGCATTCATCCCAAGTGCATCTATTGCACAATGAGGAAGAGTGAAATTTTAAAATCCCTGCTCCTGCAGTTTGCAATAAATGTGTCCCAAAAAGGAAATAACAATGCTTTATAAATCTCAGAGCAGCTGTGCCTTCCATTTAATGGGTCTGTCAGGTATTTCCTGTCAGCCAACATGCACAAAGGGAGAAGAGAGCCAGTGAACACTACTGTAGAGATTAAAATTAAAAGAACACAGATATAGTTTGGCTATGAATGTACCAAGAAATATAAAAAAGGCCAATGAAATAACAGGAAACCATTCTAATAAACCTGTGACAATTTCTCCACAGCAACAATGTCTATAGGGCATTTATTAGTAGAAAGAACAGTTCTCCGTTTTATTTTACATATGAATAAAAGTTTATTATACAGCTGATGAGAAAAAATGAGCCTGGCTTTCTGTTATTGGAAGCATTGATATGATGCAAACAGATCTTGAGGATCAGCACTAAAACTTTCAAAAACTGTAAACCATTTAAACAATTGTTTTAAACAATTATATGGTGGGTACGTTTGTGTGTGTGTGTACACCCCCCCATATAATTGTGCTTAACGTGGAAACTATTGTTTACTGATCCATAATATAGATGTAGAGAGCAAGAGCGAGACACCCACTCCTACAAAGTATTGGTGGTTTCTGTCCTTGTACCCTCTGCCCCACCTTGTTACAATGGTTTACTGTTGTACTGCCCTTGCAAACACCCAGTAGCCTTTGAGAGAAATACTTGCAATACTTTTTAAAAGTGTCTGTGCCATAGGAGTAGTTTCAGCCGTGGAAGACAAAGTTTGCATTTAAAATATTGTAATTCCTGCTGAAAGAGGCTGGAACTGTAAGCCTGCTATATACATAGGTAAATTTAAAGGTACCCCTGACCGTTAGGTCCAGTCACGGACGACTTTGGGGCTGCGCGCTCATCTCGCTTTATAGGCTGAGGGAGCAGGCGTTTGTCCGCAGACAGCTTCCAGGTCATGTGGCCGGCATGACTAAGCCGCTTCTGGCGAACCAGAGCAGCGCATGGAAACACCATTTACCTTCTCGCCGGAGAGGTATCTATTTATCTACTTGCACTTGACGTGCTTTTGAACTGCTAGGTGGGCAGGAGTAGGGACCAAGCAACGGGAGCTCACCCTGTGACGGGGATTTGAACCGCTGACCTTCCAATCGGCAAGCCCTAGGCTCTGTGGTTTAGACCACAGTGCTACCCGCGTCCCTTGCTATATACATACACACACTTTATATTATGGTAACCAACTATTCAAATATTTAGAAGTTTAAAAATAGTTATTCTCCAAACTGTAGTTGAGCTAGGTATACCTGTAGTTGAGCTAGGTATACCTAGCTCAACTACAGTTTGGAGAATAATTATTTTTAAACTTCGAAATATTTGAATAGTTAGGTTGCCATAATGCTGCTAAAAACTGGGCCAGTTTGGAATCCTAACTTTCCAGGAGGAGATAACACCCCATCCTGCTCAGTGATACCTGTGATTTTGTTGAGTAAAATGAATAAGAATTAAGTGACTGGAAAGTTGAAGATTGTGCGAAGAGTTCTTTACTTCCAGAGACATAACTGTGTTAAGTATGTGGCATTCTACTCCACAAGAGCTTATGTCTTTAAGGTGCCATAAGACATTTTCATAGGTTAATAATTATGTAGAAGGACCTTCGATGTAGCTTTACTCAGCCTTACACAGCAATTGCCCTGTCCAAAATGACTCTTTATACAATTATGAAAAACACAAGTGCTCTTTCTTTTTGGAGTTATGGAGAAAATAAGAAAGACAAACATTCTGTAAGCAAATCAAGAGTAGTGCCAGTTCTAGAGATTTGTGTTAAAGATAGGTCCTGAGTCTTAGCTGGTTAACGTGTTACTGTGGTATAATATAGTCCTACAGATTTTCCTGGAACTTGAACTATCTTAAAATTTCACTGAATAGCTATCTTTATTTTTAGATGTTATTGTTTAATAGAACTATCAATGATGTCCTCTGGCTTGATCCCACAGAAGCTTCCATCAGCAGAGTTCAGATGGAGACAAATTTTGCTGATTCCCCACACACTCTGTTTCAAAGGATCCTACAAACCTTTGGAGCAGGCTAGGAGAAACACTGAGTGCTGAAGGGGGAATTGGTAAAAGGCACCTATCTCCCTGTACTGCTGATGGAGGCCCTACTGAATCAAAGTGCCTTCCATCAGTGGAGAGATGCCACTGGATGCAATTCATCATTTTGTTCATAAATCCCAAGGGATGCACCCATCTCTCAAATGCTTAGCTCTTACAAAATTCTGAATATATTTTAAATACATTAGTGTCTGATTGCACAAGAGTCTACTTAATAGGCTGGAGGCAGAAAAACAAGAACCAACCTTGCAAATAGCTTCCTTGGCAGGCAAGACCTTGCTAATTCATTTTAATAGAGGAAGACCAAGCACACATTGTCCTGTACATGCATATTACCTACTTTTCCAATGAACAGAAACCATAGAATCACATAGGAAGTCAGTAAGGACACCCAGGTGTCCCCATAATTATGGCTCCTTTTTAAGGAACTAATGTTGACCAAGAAGAAAGACTACTGATAATAAAATGTGGTTGAAGATAGCCCATGTAACAGTAATAAGGACAGGCATTTAAAAATTAGGCAATCTCCAACTCTTCAATTTAATGTATAACCAGGGATATATTGTGACACACAGCGATTAAACAGAACGCTGATAGTATTTAAAGAAAGTGGCCTAGTAGCAATTTTTTGGTTAAAAATACAATTTGATGTATGCCAGTAATGACCACCACAAAGTGATATGCTCTTTAGAGAAAGCTTTATCACAACCTGCAGAGAAGGTAGAGAAACTTTCATTACAACCAACCATTCCTTGCTGAGAGGAATCCTTCAAATCAAAAAAGGAAACTTTTCAGAGGTCAACACTATTTCACCTCTGCAGTATTTATTTAACAGCTCAAATCACAGAGAAAATCCAGAATCAATCTGCCTTGTCTGCTGCAAACTGGCACACTTACTTATTAAAAAAGAAAATGGAGGCCTCCATGGTGAGAAATAAAAAATAAATCACACAGTGACATCAAACCAATATATGGAACCCAGAGGTAACTAGAAAAGGTCAGCTGTGCTCAACTATTTCATTTATACATGTCTGCATATTGCTGCTGCATTGTTACCCGCTTAAAGAAAAACAATTAACCGATGCTATTTTATAGCATGTCCTACAGGGAAAATCTTCCTTACGTGAATTTTCAACACTTTAAATGAGAGGCTATAGGAACCATGGGAGAAATAATTTTGGGGGAGGAAAAATCAACCCAGCCGGCAGTTTAAAATTGAAAGAGGAAAATGCAAATAGATATGTGAAATAATTCCAAGTGTAAGAGTCAAAGAAAATTAAAATAGTTTCATATAAGATATATTTTCAGTCTAAAACTGGAATGTTGTATATTGTTATACATTATTTCCACTTCTAAAACAGTTTGAATTTCTTAGCTGGGTGTACTTTACATGTAAAGATATTGCAGATTTGTAACTTTCCATTATTTTATTGTCTTGTTTTATATTTTTATATTGTTGTAAACTGCTGTGATATATTTTTTAAGATACAGTATACATATAGATCTATATATAAATATATAGATCACAAATCCCTTGAATCAGTAAAAATGTGTCAATCCAAAACCCAAGAAGGCTATTTCTGCCTGTACAGTAACCAACTGTATTATTTTTGGTGTCTGTTTGAAACATTTTTGTTAAGGCAAGCATATCCAAATACATAGATGTTGACATGTTTTATTCTCTTTTTAGTTTCCTTCTCTTTTCAATTGTTTCTAAAATGTTTTAATAACTCATTTTTAACTATTTTAGTCATTATTTTAATATTTCTTATAAATCACATAGAGGTTCTGTTGCAGTCAAGCAGTATATAAATTTTGCTAAAAAATAAGTAATAAAGTTTTTGCTCAGTTCAGAAGTTGTGGGCCGAGGCACATTGAGCCCATGGCCAGCAGAGAGGGCAAGACACAGATATAATAATCATAGGACACCCTCTTGGGATTTGAACAGGCTATAGCCTTTTAATAACAGATGTCAGTAGATTTTGGCATAGGCACTAGGAGTGAATCCTGACTCAACCAACCCAGCTACTGGTTGATTGTTTGGCAGGGTGGATTCTGGGTTATGGATCACCCTATGGTATACAGTAGGCTTCCTCAACCTTGGCTCTCCAGATGTTTTTGGCCTACAACTCCCATGATCCCTGGCTAGCAGGACCAGTGGTCAGGGATGATGGGAACTGTAGTCTCAAAACATCTGGAGGGCCGAGCTTGAGGAAGCCTGTTATACAGCAAATCAGCGCAACCATCCAAGACCACAATTTTAGATGGAGTGCTATGACCCCTCAGCCCTTGTCTGGGCATCTGGGCAAAAGCACCTCTTCTTGGAGTAGAGGGCATAGGGTTCCTGAGCTGCCCACCATCAGCCACCTGAGCCATCTCGCCACCAAATGGTATATTAATTTTGCTAAAAACAATAAGTAAGAAAATTAAAAAAAAAATGCTGTAAGTTTCCGTCCTTAGAAAATTTTGAAGACTGCAGTTCCCATAAAAATCATTACACTTTACCTCAGTGTTTGACCTTGTGAGAGCTTGCACTTAGTGATAGAATAAAATCCAAACAACCATAGTTCAAAGACTTAAGCTAATGTTGGCTTTCCCAAATATTCCATGGGATCTGCCATTCTCAATTAACAAATTTGTGCCTGGTGGTAAGTTTCCACCAGTTTGCTTAAGAAAATGGAAGTATATAAGCTGGTTATCTTTAACTTCTAAATAAAAATGTGAAGGGTTTTTTTACCAAATGAGAATCCAACATGTAAGTTTTGTTGAGCTGAACCATACGAATTTCTTCAATATTTTCTTGCACCCTCAGAAAGTGCCGTTCCTTTTTGTATGTGTGTGTGTAGTATTTTGCAACAATTCAATGAAAATTTTGGAGGTATATTATGGAATACTAAACAGAATCAAGAAACCGTTGTGCAGCAGTAAAGCTTTTTAAAATCCAGGTGTTTGTTCCATCACTGCTCAGCGACAAGGTGAAACAATGAAGTGTGTGTAATGCGCCTTTATATACATTCATTGACTTTACCATGTAGCCAAATCTGATTGGTTATATCGGCTTGTGGTAACAGCATACTTGCTTGAACTCATTGGGAACACAGCAATAATTTTTAAAAATCACTGAAGCAGCAGCCTTTTGAGGAACAATAGCTGTGAATAAGCACAAAAATGCTGACCTTTGGTGGCCTTTGAAATAATAAAAAACCATGAAAAATAAATTAGCCCAGCAACTGACACAACATCCAGCCGCACAGAATTAGTGATGGACAAGCACAAAAGTCATGAAACAAAAACCAATCATGCGCTGTGAACATTACTGGCTAACACTTAGGAATAATTACTGGCCATCCCTTTGCTACCTTCCCCGCATCAAGGGGAGAAAGCTTTGAGAACAAGGGAAGGTAGTAGCAAGTAGAAGAGGTCCTGTTTGCTTCTCTGTCCCTTTGAAAATCATGTGTGTAGAATATTTTCCTGCCAGGGTAATAATGATACTGGGGCTTGTAGTCAATTCCCATCATTCCCAGTGTCAAAAGAGCTTCTAATTTATTTTCTAGTTACAAAATCTCAATGTAACCTCCTATAAAGGTAAATGACGCAAGTAAATTGTTCAGTGAAGCATCAAATATATTGAGTATGCCTAAGAGTATAAACTAAATTCAGAAAAGTTAATACCACTTGTGGGTCCCCAGTCTTCCACAAACCACTATTAAATAAAACTTATACAATATCAAGAAGAAACATTTATTATTGTCATTATTTATTGGTCACTTTTTTGCCATGGCAACTCAAAGTGACTTACAATATTTTAAGCAAAACCCATGCCCCAACTGCAAGATGTGAGATTACAGGGAACCAGGCAGAGGGCCTTCTCAGTAATGGTGCCTGCCCTGTGGAACGCCCTCCCATCAGATGTCAATAATAAACAGCCATCTGACTTTTAGAAGACATCTGAAGGCAACCCTGTTTAGGGAATTTTTTAATGTTTGATGTTTCATTCTGTTTTTAATCTGTTGGGAACCGCTCAGAATGGCTGGGGAAACCCAGCAGGATGGGCAGGGTATAAATAATAAATTATATCATCATCATCAAGCTATGGACCTGCTCCTTCAGTGAGAGTATAACTCTCTCAAGAGCAGGCCACCTCCCATCCATCTGGTCTAAGGAACCACCCACTAAGAGTGCCTAAGCCCTATCAGGATTGAGCTTATTGGCTGTCATCCAGTCCATTACTGAAGTAAGACAGCAGTCCAGCATATCCATTGCCCACATCTGCAGATGTAAAGGAGCATATTGCTGAGAACAAAATTCCACACGAGCCCACTCTGTGGTTTCTTGCAGATGTCAAACAGCATGGGGATAAAATGGAAACCTGCAGAAGCCCACATTGAAGGCTCCCTGGGCCAAACACCACTCCCCAAGCATCACCCTCTGAAAGAGACCACCCATGTAGGACTGGAAGTATATTGCTAAACATAGTAATTTTAGCCAATTTTAGTGACAGTGTTGGCCCCACAATGTAATAAAATGAAGCTACTTGCTTTAGGTGGCACCATGGGGGGGGGGGAGATAGGATTCCCCCCCCCCCCAGTATTGGCCCTAGTGGGGGTTGGCAAGTGGAAAATGTCATTTGGGCTCCAATTCAAGCATCAGAAAAGCTTGAGCTGGACCTGTAAAGATGAGTGAATGAAAAATAAATAAAATATTTGCTAAACTTTGGTTAAATACACAAGTTAATATGATGAAGTAATCAGTATCCTCCATCAAAAGTATTATTATCATCAAAAGGCTGGTCTGTAGCAAACACTTTTGCTTTCCTGTAGATTACTGCATTCATTGTTTTTTTTAAAGCACTGCTCTTATTCTGAAAAGAAATAAATCTCAGCATGTCATCAAATACAAGAAACTCTTGGGTAACTAGTAAAGGTCAAATGTTTCAAACATGTCTGCTTTACTGCTTCCCGCTTAAGGGAGGGAATTAGTTATATGATGTTGAACACAGGTATTACTTTAATGCACTTGCTGTCTGCTTTACAGTGTGATAGATACTGTATCCAAAAATAATCAAATAGCCAGTTTTTATTACTATTTCAATTATCAGAGAACAACTTCCTGTTGCTACATGGCTTACATATTCTGGACCACCTTATCACACACAGGTTCAAGGAAATTCATGTCTAATTATAAAATGTGCAAAAATAAGCACATGCACGAGAACACAAACTACATACTGATTAAGTTTATCAGAACAGCTGCAATTTTGTAAATTACAGTGCTATGCAGACTAGCATAGTATAAAAACTTTTAATAGAAAATTACCAACAAATGCAGCTCAGTTATTTAATTCTTCTTTTAGAAAAAAACCAAAACCAAAATAACTATATAAAGCTCTGGACAAGATTTCTTTTCTGGTATTCTAGCCAGCACAGATGTTTTCATATCACGGTTTGATGCTTACTCAATTTTTCACATAGGGGCTCCCACTTAAAACTAATAAACCTGTTAAGACATCTATAAATTCTCACAAAAAGCCATTACAAGGGTTCCATAAATATAAACTTAGTGGCATAGTTCTGGGATTTATACCATGCATTTCTCACTTTCCAAAAAGCAAAACAAAAAAAACCCCTCCAAATAAACAAGCATGCACAAAACTGCTTTAATAACCTCTTGAAATCAGATAATATTCTGACAATTCAGTTTCAGTGACAAAAGGAGCCTGGGCAGAAGCCAAGAGGCCCAGGTGCATTGTGTCATGCCAGTATTTAATGTAGTCTAATATCAGATAGATGCTAGTAGAGAAAATACTCAGAATAAAGTACAGATAATAGCATGGACAACCACTCATTGCAAAATTACTTTTGCTCATCATGCTGTGCGCTTTGTATTAAATTTTTCTGTCAAGTGGCAGGAATCACAGGGAGAAGTGGCTTGAAAACCCCTTCTTGTAACCCTCGATAAGTATCTATAATATTAGGCTTTCATATGATAATGGCAAATGATGCCCCTCTTTGAAAAATTTCTGACTGGTAATGAAAGTCCTAATCAGATTGTTGTTGTTGAGAACCAGGAGGTGGGGAAATGATGCCACTGCTGCTGGCAACCCCTCCTCTTTAGTGAATTTAGAAAACTTGACAAGATGGGTAAATCTTACATGAATTTCCAACAAAGCCCTTTGGTTGTTTTATAAAACTGAAAGGTGGTGGTTTAATAAAAGCTGGCCCTCCTGAGGCATTTTCATTAAAGGCTCTCTCTAGACAACATCACAATGTTTGCATTATCCTTCTATACTCCCCAGAGAATACAAGCATTACCTTTTCAGCAGGAGTCGATATTGTGTGTGAAGGCATGAGAGGAGATGATTAGATTCTGCCTTTTGGTGCACAAAGTAACCTCTTGGAACAATACTATGGTTAGGATTAAAATTCAACGATTTTGCTGCCTGCTATTTTAATGCTAAATTGTTTCTGTGATGGGAAAAATTACACTACGGAGGATTTATTTTAATGAAGATTTTAATCTCATGCATGTATTATTTTCCACTATTGTACCCATTTGCAGTCTTCTCTCAAAAAAATAGTGACAGTTAATGGCTGATTAGGGTATTAGAGAAAACAAATGCACTTTTAATGTATGTGTGTACAGGAGAAATCAGGACAGACTGAAAACAGAAATGATGCTTACGATAGGCTATGCTGAATATGTATAGCATCAGGAAATGCCAGCCACTTTTCACTTAATGTAACTTACTGTAAGCTTTGCAAAAATACAGTATTTGCACTAGAAGTGTGCACATCTGAACATAGTGTTTACCATCTGTGTAGACTTCTCTTCGTAGATGTCCTTGCTGGTGCTTTTGCTTTCTGACAGGTCGTACCTTCTGAATTACAGCAGCACTCATGTTGCTGTCAGTAGAGACAGGGCTAGTGGGTCTGGGGCAGTGCGAGGCATGGTAATGTCTACGACCTGGAAACAAAGAGGCACACAATGTTATAATTTGTTCCTTTATCTCTGAAACTAGAATAGTCTTTCGATTCTGTAAATAAAAATATAGTTATATAATTAGCATTATTTAGATTCAATGTCACATTAATATAAACATGCAAGGCTTTTTTTATCCAGAACTTTTACAGAGCAAAACACATTTAAATTGATAGGAACAGCACCAAGATAAACATTGTACTATTTAACATTTATATATCATTTTCAAATGATTTCACATGCATTATCGATTGCAGTCCTTTCAATAACCCTGCAAGGTAAATCAGATTATAATAACTCATATTATAACATTCTCAAGCCACCTAATATTGGACAATTGTCACATTCCCTGAAACCTGTATATACTGTATTTTTCGCTCTATAAGGCGCACCTAGTTTTTTGGGGGGGAAATAAAGGGGAAAAAAATTATCCATCCCGCTGGCTGTCTTGGCTTCCTCTTTAGCCACGAACAACCTCTCCAACTGGGAGAGGCTGAGCACGGCTTTGGCAGAAGCCAAGACAGCAAGCGGTATGGATCCCGCTCGCTATCTTGGCTTCCTTTTTAGCTGCGGGGCTGGGGCAGGCGACGCCTGAACTTCCTCCGACCCCAGGCCCCAGAACGGGTCCGGGAGCGAAGGCGAAGTTGCATGCAACTTCACCATCGCTCCTGGAGCTTGCCGGGCTGGGGGCAAGCGCTTCGCTCCCGGAGCTTGCTGCTATCCGCAAGACTTCTGAGCCCGGCGGGAACTCCCGCCGCGCTCCGAAGACTTGCAGATAGCTTCCTGAAGCCTGAAGAGCGAGAGGGGTCGGTGCGCACCGACCCCTCTCGCTCTCTAGGCTTCAACGAAAGCCTGCATTCGCTCCATAGGACGCACACACATTTCCCCTTCATTTTTCGTGGGGAAAAAGTGCGTCCTATAGATTGAAAAATACAGTACCATCAAAGAAAACCTTCCCTGTGCCTGCCCGGTTCTTCCACTTGATCTTCTACCTGATCTTCACCAACCCTAAGTTTCAGTACTTGTCACTAGGGAACCACTGAAATTGTTGTCACCCCAATGAAGCTTTTGTTGATATATTTGTTATCGTCCCAAGGCTTAGGATTTCTTTGCTGCTGCTACTTAAAGTGTCACCAACAGCTACCGTAGTTTTGAATTGCTAAGACAGTTGGGAATGTATTTACTTTTTGGCACAAAATAGAAATGCAGTGGTTTTTACCATTGAAAAAGCTAGAGAGAAAAAGTTATAAATACTGTAGCATGTTCTTTCTTGTGGGTGGTTAGATTCATCACATTTTTATTTCACCTCTCATCTAAGTTGCTTCCATGATAAAAGCAGCTTGATAAGGCACCAGAGAATCAGGGGAAAAACCAGAGTGTGGGGAAAGACTTGCAGGAGGCACACAAGGTAACCCATAGCAAATTTACACTTGCATTTCAACATGAAGGTGTCCCTCTTTGTACACCAGAGGACTCACATAGGCGAGAAATGCTATGACTGTTTATAATGTGGGAAAAGGTTGTTTAGGTGTTTCTTGCTTAAAAGGTTAGAAGCAAGTGAGGAAAAGATGGGAGGCGGTTTCCTCACTATACATATCTTTTTTCTTTCTTTTTATTTGCTAAGTATTAGAAAACACAACTGTGGACTATCCCATTGAGGAGATTGCTTAGATTGCAAAGGAGAGCCTAAAAAATCTAAAACTATATACCTTAACTTTGGCTTTATAGTTTTACCTTTGTTATCAAAAGTGTACGCCAGGCCATGCCTTGTTTATTGTTTAGCAGTAAAGGTAAAGGTACCCCTGCCCGTACGGGCCAGTCTTGACAGACTCTAGGGTTGTGCGCCCATCTCACTCAAAGAGGCCGAGGGCCAGCGCTGTCCGAAGACACTTCCGGGTCACGTGGCCAGCGTAACATCGCTGCTCTGGCAAGCCAGAGCCGCACACGGAAACGCCGTTTACCTTCCCGCTAGTAAGCGGTCTCTATTTATCTACTTGCACCCATGGGTGCTTTCGAACTGCTAGGTTGGCAGGCTCTGGGACCGAACAACGGGAGCGCACGCTGCCGCGGGGATTCGAACCGCCGACCTTTCGATCGGCAAGCCCTAGGCACTGAGGCTTTAACCCACAGCGCCACCCGTGTCCCTTGTTGTTTAGCAGTAGATCATGTCAATAAATAAAGTTTTATTGGATCTTTTCCATAGATTTTTGAATGGTTTTTATTGTAACGTGCTGCTCTTTCTTCTTCTGATTTTGTGTTATGCTTTTAAAGTTTTCTTAAGTAGCTTAAGAGAATCTTTACATGGCAAGTGACTAATAAATTCATTGTCATCATTATCATCATTGTCTCATAGAGGCCCTTATGAGGTCCACCATTTTATCCTAACTCAGCGATGAGGTTGGTGGTAATAATAATAACAACAATAGCAATTATTACTACTACTACTACTACTACTACTACTATTATTTGTACTCCACGCATCTGACTGGGTTGCCCCAGCCACTAGCTAGGAGAAAGCGACTTCCTGAGTTTTATGGCTGATCAAGAAAGGTAACATAGTCCAAGTCCAACACTGTAACTACTTACTTTAGCTGTACATCATAGAAAGAAATGCCCTGCAAAGTACATGCACTATACTATACTTTTTGACCAGCCTTGCCACAGTCATTAGCCATAACAGCTGCAGTGGGGTTGGCATCCCCCACTGCTGTGTGAATGTGCTCCAACTGCCAGTTACCTAGGAGTTCAGAGCTGAAGGAAGAAATGTTCTAGCTTTTCACATCATTCAGGTGACCTAGGGCCATTGGGAAGCTCTGCCACCTGCCTCCCAAGGGCATCATGGCAAGAGGTGGTCAACCTGGCTTCATCCTGGAGCAGTTGCTCCAATGGTTTCCTTTTCTTTTTCCTCCCCATTCCTATTGCATCGTACCCATTAGATTCCAACTCTGTTGGCTAGGACTGTCTTACTGCTTAATATATGTACAGCACTTAGGAAATGTGATTGCCTGGTGAATTCGTTTTACTGAAATCATGGAGATCACATAACAATTCTCCACATCAACTCAATAAAGCATAGAGTTGCTGACAAGAGGCCCCTGAGGGCTTTTGTTCACAAGAATATAGAGGTGCCACTTGTATTAAAGGGAAAGGAGAAGCCATTCCTTATGGAAGAGTGAAGTGAGTGTGTGTGAATAAAACTAGTAGTTCTTCCTCATTTAGTACTATGATGCACAGTGAATTTCGTACCTTATAAAGGACCTTTCTGGGGAGCGGTTGTAGATTGGTAGTGGAGCATCTGCTTTGTATGCAAGAGATCTGAGATACAAATATCCGACACCCTGGAAAGCTACTGCCAGTTACTGTAGACAGTACTTGAGCTACATGGATCAGTGGCCTCATTTTGTGCAAGCAACATTCTGTGTTCTTAAGAAATAGGGTAGAATAGCACCAGTGATGTTGCTCCTGGATGGAGATAGGTTTGTCTCCGCTTGTTCCCTACTTTACTTCCTTTGGGGTCGGGGACAATCATGTTCTCTGCTGCTCAGTCTTTATTATAACCTTGTTTTGTTTTTATTGTTTGCACAGTGTGTATGCGTGTGTGTATTTTGGTACAAGATTTTTAGCTGTGTTTGTTGCAGCCTATTTATTGCTTTTATGAACATATATTTTAAGTTTGCACTGTTTTCATGCGTTGGAATGACGAGGGGTGTTGCTTAAGCTTAGGCTCCTGGCTAACTTCTGTAAGAGAAAATCATCTGTGCAGTGTGTACTTTTGAAAAGTATTCATTTGAATTGAAAGTGTAGCACAGTTAAAACAACCACACAAGCATGATGGGCTTTGCTGAGATGGCTATATACTATAAGGGAATTTCTATTACTCTCTGTATGAAACTTTGACATGTGTACAGGATTCACATAGGGACAGTATTTCAGAAAGATTTGCTTAGGATTACAGCTAATCATTTATCAACTGGGAATCCCTGATTAAATATATGATAGCAGTGAAGAAGTCTCACCTCCCACAGCATCCTGCATCTGACGCCTTGCTACCTTGAGACCAGCATATTCTGCTGCAGCAGCAACAGCCTGTGCAAAATCTGCATCTGTAAAAAAGGATCCATCTGATGAGCTAACACTAGACCGTCCACTTGAGATATTGTCATCTTCTGAGGCTGAACCCCATCCATTGATCATGGAACCTGTCACAGAGCTCTCCAGATCTCCTACACTTGAGGCTGGCGTCTGTTCAAGACCACGCAAAAGAAGCCTTCTGTTCTGCATCTTGGCCACTTCTATGTCTGCTTCATCCTCCTCTTCTGGTGCATCAGTATCCATGTCTGATACAAGAGGTCCTGAAATGTAACCATAGGTATGTGGCGGAGAGATAGGTCTTGGAGGTGGAGGAGGGCTCACAGGCTGACGTCTGTGTGGAAAAAATAGTTAGAAATGGTTATAAAACATATATACAGCTATAATTTCCTATTGTATTGAGTCTTGAACTGATTTTTATTTCTTTTAGAAACTGGAAATGGTTGACTAGAATACAGACTTTTTAAAAAATTGGTTCTTAAACTGTTATAGGAAACACTATTCTGAATTCAGTGTTGTCAAATGTAGTTGACTTATCAGATAGAGTGGAACCAAATAGAATTTAGGGGGATTACTTGAGGTGTGCCCTGCTGAACTACTTGCTATAATTTGGGCAGCAGTGCTCACATAGTCAGGCACCCTGCTTCAAATGCTCACCCTATCCTTAATGAAGGGTACATTATATGCCTGGTGAATCAAGCCAAAGATCTACTCTAGCACCCTGTTCTCTTCTGTGGTCAACCACATGCTTCCAGAAAGCCCACAACCAGTAAAATTTCTGTTTGGTTCCTCCCTAGGAATTGATATTCAGATAAATATTCCCCTCATCTGGATGGTCCATATAGCCATCAAGACTTATAGCCACTGATGAATCCATTGTTTACAATAAAATGTTGTATTCTTATTCAGCATACACTCTGGTACAGTCAAACCTTGGTTGTCGAACGTAATCCATTCCAGAAGCCCATTCGTGGGTTCCGATTGGCTGTAAGAGCTTTCTGCACTCAAGTGGAAGCCGCGTCGGACGTTCGGCTTCCGAAAAATGTTTGAAAACCAGAGCATTTACTTATGGATTTTTGGCGTTTGGGAGCCGAAACGTTCTAAAACGGAGGCGTTTGGGAGTCAAGGTTTGACTGTATCTTTTAAAAAATGAACTGGATATGAAAACTCATAATGTCATCTTAACACAAAATGTTATAGAATTATGGATAAAAAGTTATGAAGTTTCTTTAAAATTCATTCTCTCCATACGGTTCATTTTTTAAAAAATCTACCATGTCTTTCCTCAAAGCAAAAAAGCTCCAGCCTTCTAATTCTTTATTCACCTTCTAATCATTTTACTAGCGTTACCTGTACTTACTCAGTCTATGACTTTTTTTAAAGACTGTGCTGTTTTAAAAAACCGTGTAAGCTTCTGATCACAGAGTCCCGTGGCATCTTACATGCCTTAATAAATTTATTTTTATGGCATAAGCTTTCATGGATTAAAGTCCACTGTCAGTATGACAAAAGTTTCAACTAGAAATGGGAACAAAGTGGCAGTTATGGAAAACTTATTGAAAATGTGACTGAGGTGGTATTTCATACTGTAAAGGCTATCAAGGATGCTTTATAATGTGTCAGAACTCCATTTGAAGTACCATGAAGAAAATGGTACTTTGCCCACATATGGAGGGAATGTAGCCATACCAGGATTTTTTGGAAAGGTATAAGGGTCTGCCATCTACAAATGAATCTAATTTAATGTTGTAAGATCATATTAACCAGCTCAAAAAGAAATATCAAATACTATTGGTATTATTTGTTGATAACCGCTAGGATAATAGCAGGAAAGTCCTGGGAAACAGTTAAGCTTTGAAAATTGGCCAATGAGTAACGAGAGTAAGGGACATTATGAATAAAATTACCTGTTACAAACATGTTTGGGAGGCAAGAATCGATTTTTTTCAGCCAATCTAGTAGCCTTTTATTTTGTATTGGAATAAAAAGAAAACTACGGATTTGTTCATTATGACATTTTACATCCAGATAACAGACTGCAACTACTCTTTGGAAACACTATTTACACCATGGTAAATGAAGTGCTACTCTCCATACTGAATTTTCATTAAGATATAACATTAGAAGCAATTTAATGACACATTTGTTTGATTACTGCTGGTTGTGTTGCCTAAACCCAACGCGTTCGCCTCATAGAACTAGTTTAAGGAAGTTCCTTCAGAATGTGTTTTGGTCACATACCTCCGATCTTGTGGATGTTGCAAATGTCCCATTTCCTCCTGGCAATCCTGTAGCATTGGCTGGAGTTCTTCTTGGGGGGAAGGAGTTAATGTAGCAGTAGACTGATGGCTGTAGGACACTGCTGCTGGAGATGAAGCTGCTCCTCGAACTGGTGGTGTGGGACCTCGTTCATCCTCTTCCTCTTCCTCTAGCTCATCCTGCTGTAGATACATTCTTGCTGGTGGGATTGGACATGGGATTTCCTGGTCATAGCTAAGAATTAATTTAAGAATATGTGAATTACAATACTGAATACATTCATACCATGGTTGGACCAAATTATTATTATTTCTTGAGTCAATCTGAAGATTCAAGTTCTATACTAGGATTACAAATATTTTTATTCAGTTAATTAAGTGAATCTGGACCACTGGGTTGGAAAAATATTTACTGATGAATCATTCTTTTATCTTACCTTTCATTTACAGATAGACTGTAGTCTTCACTATTACTGTGGGGAGGAGGATGTACAGGGGGAGGTGGAAGAAGGTCTGCCCAGTTCATACCAGCCTGTTTGGATGCCTTGGGGGTTCTCGCACCCTTCTTGTGCCCTTGGCTCCCTATGAAGAAATATATTCATATTGTTATATCATAGCCCATAAAATAAATGGTTGATCAGTCCTTTAGGGGACAATTTTCTAAGCGATTTAACAATGTGGCAAGGTGTTAATTGAACGAGTATTCACATGTTTAGCAGTTTCAAAAAGAACATGCAATATTTCAGACATAGCTTGTTACAAATTTTGGATTCTGTAGAACTTAAAAGGTACCCCTGCCCGTACGGGCCAGTCTTGACAGACTCTAGGGTTGTGCGCCCATCTCACTCAAAGAGGCCGGGGGCCAGCGCTGTCCGAAGACACTTCCGGGTCACGTGGCCAGCGTGACATCGCTGCTCTGGCGAGCCAGAGCCGCACACGGAAACGCTGTTTACCTTCCCGCTAGTAAGAGGTCCCTATTTATCTACTTGCACCCAAGAGTGCTTTCGAACTGCTAGGTTGGCAGGCACTGGGACTGAACGACGGGAGCGCACCCCGCCGCGGGGATTCGAACCGCCGACCTTTCGAGCGGCAAGCCCTAGGCGCTGAGGCTTTAACCCACAGCGCCACCCGCGTCCCACTGTAGAACTTAGTAAGCATTTAAATGTCACTAATAAGTCAGCTTTTATACACTGTTGTAGTACATTTCAGTTAAGAAATACACATAGAATTTAATTAATAAATGGCTAAAACATATGTAAGATTAAGGCCACATAAACCCAACTGAAAACAATGTCAAAAATAAGTATTATTAGAATATGGATTCATATTAAAATAATAATTATTAGAACTGACTGTCTTTTGTTGCCTATATTTGGGAACAGTCTCCTTCACTTTTTTGCTAAAATATGGTAAAGCCATAAATGAACTGTACAAGCAATATAATTAAATAATATTTCTACAGTTTTTAATTGCATTATAGATTATCATCTAAGTATTAAACAACAAAAAGATGCATTGGATATATATTCTCCAAAGCCCCCCCCCCCTTTTATTTTTTGGAGCCTAATTTTGGGTTCACAATTGACAGAGATATGATCTATTAAAGGTTTCTCTGTTGCATTAATGAATATATGTAATTTATACTTGTCCACTGAAATGTTTTAGGCACAATGAAATTACTAAATTCATTCCAAATGGCAGGTGCAGTTGAAAATAATTACTGGAATATATATATTTTTTTTAAAAAAACCACAATAAGAAGAGCAGAAGAAAGCATGGGACAAATGTTTTCAGCTACTCTTGGTGGAAAATTATAGCTTACAGTTAAATGATACAAGCTTTAGCCATCTGAGTATCTTGGGGAAAGGATCAATTACTTGGGTGCTGTTGGATTTCAAGTGAACATTTCACATAAGATGTAAAGCAAAACAGAAAGAGAAATGTTGCATGCTTCTAAACACGGTAAACTATTTCAAATTGGAATAATAGTGAATGTTTTTCAAATCTAAATATGTTAAATATTTTATTCAGTCGTATTACCAAGATTCCTAATGCCTCCGAGTTTGAACTTGGTCATTTGCAGCATATTCTAATGGCAGGTCTGCACACTATAACTGCATCCACTTCTGGGAGTGGTAGGAAGAGAACACTCAGAAGTCCCAGTAAATGTGCAGAACCTGCCTCTAGAATCTCTTGGGTCCCAGTCAACTATCTTAATGAAGAAAAACGTATTTATAAATATATTTCAACTGACCACCCCTCAAACCCACTGTTCAGATAACTATTATCAGGGTAATCATAGCAGTTGCGTAATTGTGAAGTTGTCCCATAACAGCTCACGTTTTTCTTCATTGTTTGCTTTAGCTCCACATTACTAATTTTAAAACACACACACACACGCATGCACACAAAATAATAAACTATAAACCAAACCTCACATTCATCTGCAAACTATAGGGTAATGTTTTATGAAATTCAATATGCAGTTTAATGGGGATATAGACTAAACAAGTCTAGTCTGACTTGATAAAGAAGGAACAGCAGCAGAGTGTATTACAAACCCTTTCCCAGAAGCCAGCTCTGCTATAACTTGTTGGTGTCTCTGTAATTCAGCCATAAGAGAAACCCTGAAAGTAGTTGTAGCAGTATAGAAAGCAGCTTTTCTTTTCTTTTTCTAGATATGTGTGTGCTTCCATCTCTGCTAAACTGTTTTTTTATTCATATACAGTTGTTAAATAATTTCCATTATCCTGTAAAATAGGCATCTCACAGTACATCATTTGATCAAGAAAGAGTTGTGGTATAGGGATGGTAGGCGGGAAAACCTGTGGTCCAAACTTTGTAATAGGTTCCAAGCAAGACTGGACAGATATGTACACACAAATACACTTACAAAAAGCTGAACTGAAGGCAAACACACTTGCCTTCTACCAAAATAACTGAAACTTAAGGAAGCTGTGAAGGTCTACATGCACATGTCAAAACTGCAAAAGTTCCAGATGGGGCAAGGGACGAAATGGTCTGAAAACAAGACTTCTCCCTCAGCTTATAAGACCCCAGGCAAGGCTCAGGTAGAGGGACGCGGGTGGCGCTGTGGTTTAAAGCCTCAGCGCCTAGGACTTGCCGATCGAAAGGTCGGCGGTTCGAATCCCCGTGGCGGGGTGCGCTCCCGTCGCTCGGTCCCAGCGCCTGCCAACCTAGCAGTTTGAAAGCACCCTCGGGTGCAAGTAGATAAATAGGGACCGCTTACTAGCGGGAAGGTAAATGGCGTTCTGTGTGCTGCGCTGGCTCGCCAGATGCAGCTTGTCACGCTGGCCACGTGACCCAGAAGTGTCTGCGGACAGCGCTGGCTCCCGGCCTATAGAGTGAGATGAGCGCACAACCCTAGAGTCTGTCAAGACTGGCCCGTACGGGCAGGAGTACCTTTACCTTTACCTAAGGCTCAGGTAGCTAGCATTACTGCTGAGCAGCCTTTTGGTTTGACCCTGTGTGGTTGCTTTTGACTGAAAATAAAGCTGTCACACTGGTTTAATACTGAACAGAGGGAGGAAATAATAATTGAAAAGGTTTTCACGTGCTCTAGCAACTGTGTTGACATTTCTTGACTTTCCGAGATATATTGATGGGTTGTGAAACTGTCATTATTTTTTTTGCCAACAGAGGTGCCCTGATCCAACTAAGAAGATCATTGTTACTTCAGGATAGGGAACTGTATCTGGCTGGTGGGCTAGATCCTAAGAATAATAAGAATAAGAATAATAATTTATTTATACCCCGCCCTTCTGGCTGGGTTTCCCCAGCCACTCTGGGCAGCTTCCAACAAAATATTAAAATACAATAATCTGTTAAACATTAAAAGCTTCCCTAAACCGGGCTGCCTTCAGATGTCTTCTAAAAGTCTGGTAGTTGTTTTTCTCTTTGACATCTGGTGGGAGGGCGTTCCACAGGGTGGGTGCCACTACCGAGAAGACCCTCTGCCTGGTTCCCTGTAACTTAGCTTCTCGCAGCAAGGGAACCACCAGAAGGCCCTTGGCACTGCACCTCAGTGTCCGGGCAGAATGATGGGGGTAGAGACGCTCCTTCAGGTATACTGGACCGAGGCCGTTTAGGTCTTTAAAGGTCAGCACCAACACTTTGAATTGTGCTTGGAAACGTACTGGGAGCCAATGTAGGTCTCGGTGGTCGCTCCTAGTCACCAGTCTAGCTGCAGCATTCTGGATTAGTTGTAGTTTCTGGGTCACCTTTAAAGGTAGCCCCACATAGAGCACATTGCCGTAGTCCAAGCAAGCGATAACTAGAGCATGTACCACTCTGGTGAGACAGTCCATGGGCAGATAGGGTCTCAGCCTGCGTACCAGATGGAGCTGGTAAACAGCTGCCCTGGATACAGAATTGACCTGCGCCCCGTGGGCAGCTGCGAGTCCAAAATGACTCCCAGGCTCTGTCCATGGTCCTTCAGGGGCACAGTTACCCCATTCAGGACCAGGGAGTCCTCCACACCTACCCGCCTCCTGTCCCCCCAAAACAGTGCTTCTGTCTTGTCAGGATTCAACCTCAATCTGTTAGCCGCCATCCATCCTCCAACTGCCTCCAGACACTCACACAGACCTTCACCACCTTCACTGGTTCTGATGTGAAAAAGAGGTAGAGCTGGGTATCATCTGCATACTGATGAACACCCAGCCCAAACTCCTGATGATCTCTCCCAGTGGCTGCATGTAGATGTTGAAAAGCATGGGGGAGAGGACAAAACCCTGAGGCACCCCACACGTGAGAGCCCAGGGGTCTGAACACTCATCCCCCCCCCCACTTTCTGAACACGGCCCAGGAGGAAGGAACGGAACCACTTTATAACAGTGCCCCCAGCTCCCAGCCCCTCTAGACGGTCCCCTAACCTCTGCAGGCCAACTTTGAAAGTGGACAGTCTGTCCATCTGTCAATCACATGACATCATATGACTGCCACCTGTGAAAGTTCAAGTCACTATAACTGCTGTTTGGTGGTTGCAGAAACCTCCCTTCAAGATGTGCTTTCAGGATCAATCAACGGAATCCAAGCCGCATTCTCTAGCCCACTTGGCACTAAGAAGTTTCCAAAAGGGAACAACTGCAACTAATTACCAGGGTTTGCAGGTAGCCTTGCACTGTGCTTTGAAGCCCGGGCAATGAGATGATATTTGGGGCTTCAAAGCAAAGGGCTTTATGCATTCAGCTGACTGGGAGTGCCTGTAATGCCCTTTTGGGTCCAGCTGTGTACGAAGACAGAGAGGTTGCCTAGTGTATGCCTGATAGCTGGTTGTTTTTTTGTTTTTTTTAAGAGTAAAGTCTTTTTGATTTTAAGTAGCTTGGTGTGATTAGGTTTTTTTGTTTCAGGAATATCATTCCTTGAAAACAAAAACAGCGATCACATCAATCTCAGATGCTCAATAAACTAACTTGGCAATGTGTGCGCTAAAGCTCAAGGAAGGGTGCAATGAGGTTAGCTCCCCCCATGGACTGGTCTTAGATCAGGAAGCACAGACTGCTGGGGAGGCTCCAATGGGTTAGAGAAATGGAAATTAAAACACACATTGCCACAATGTGATAAAGTAGGCACAATCCCACACCCACCAAAATTAAAGAAATTCTAAAGCATATTGCAAAAGAGGCCAAAATAAAACAAAACGGGAGCCTCTTTCCCAGGGAGAAAAATATTTGAGGAAATTGGAGATTAGGTGCAGCAGTAGTTCATACTCACCAGATGTACTGCTTCCTCGATCTGAACTGTTGTAGGACCCTCCTGTATTCTGATCGTAGGCTTGGTTGTATGGGATGGTCGGAACATTATCATTTGATCGGTAGTCTGCAATTAAAACAGACTTTTTGAATTTGCATGCATATGCTGCTTGGGTATAGTACTGTGAATGTTCTAACTGCTTACAGCTAAGCCTTAACTTATTGTCTGGTTGCAGATCTGTGTTCTTAGTGTGAAAGGCTGATTTGTTTTTGCTGTGTTTAAATATGTGGCATGTGAGACTATGTAATGGAAGACTGGGAAAATGTTGAACAAAATAGTCTGATCTGAGATTTACCATTTTGACCTATTTTCCTTTTTCAGCACTTTACACTATCATTAAGGAAGCGTATCTACCGCAGACGTGATTCTCTATACATTGGTTTTTTTAAAAAAAAAATAGATCAGTATTCTCCCATTCGCTTTCTTATTTTCTAAGACAAAACTATCTTTCTGACAATTTACTTCTAGCCTGTGTAACGAGAAATAACCATTTTGATGAGTTCTGCACTGTGCTCTATCATTCCTATTTCACATCCCATGGCTCTGTTTATGATTTGCTTTTATTTGTTCCATGAAATGAATGTCAGCTCCTGGTAATATTCTTGTACTTTACAGATATTTCTTCAGTAAAAATTTATTGTATTATCTGATGAATATTTCACTCCTCCATAAAAGTGAAACACGTTTTCTAAATCCTGAATTCGTAAAATAATCATTTGAATTAGGTAATTAATTTTTTTTATCCAGAACTTTATGGAGTGAATTTTTTTTTCTGGATTTGAAAACCCTAAGTTGTGAGACAAAAAATAGTAATAATCCCATAAAACATGCAGAAAAATTCAAGGCAAAAATATAATTAAAAACTGTCACTGCTATAGCAAACAGCTAGACACTCATGTCAGATTTATGTGGCCTCTGAACCATTCTGTAGATAAGTAGGTCAGGTAGTAAATAGATTGAATCAACCTTTTGTAATGGAACATGTCCTTTACCTTTTCAATATCACTAGGTGACCATGAGAGCTACAACAATGTGCTCAGAAAGTTCAAAGATAGAACAGGGCCAGCTCCTAGGGATAGCGTTTTGCAAATCGTGTTATTAAAGCAAGCTGCATGGTAGCCTGAAGGACTAGCAAGAAATCGCATCACTTCCTTTTCTATAGCCCACACACTACATTAGAGAAATGTGCCCTTAAGGCCAGAAAGCACATTCTGATTTTTCAAGTTAACACTGAAATCAATTCATTTTAAGGTTATAGATCTAAAGCAGTAATTTTAATCCAGAACTGAATGCAAGGCGGTGAATGCAAAGAGTAAGTCTAAAATTTATCAGATCAGTTCGTTTCCATTTTTAGCAAAACCCACAATACAATCATACAAAATTTTATATGCAACATTCCAGTAATTTACAGTGATATGTAGGTTAATTAGACTCCATTCACCACTAGAAGAATGGGATGACCTATTTTAAAATTTGACTGCAATGCCTGCACCTTGCATCTCCTTTATGAATTAAAGATGTCTCAATACCAGCCAATCACTCATTTGTTGTTATTAAATTTAAATTAAGCTCAAAGCCATATGAAAATATATTTTATTAAATTCTCTTTTAAGATACAGCTGCTTATTTGTTAGAATAAATTCAATTTCTGCAGATTATTGTAGTGCTAATTAACTCTTTGACACTGTTAATTGGGAATTTCTAAATCTACAAAGGAGCTTAGATTGTTCCACAGTGTTCAGTTCATCCTAACAAGTTCCACACTGCAGTAACCAATTATCAGATCTGTGGACAGATAGAAAGAAATATATGTAGTTATTTTCATTTGCACAAGCTGAGACCCTGAAAGGAGAGGTTTATGGAATCTCCAGTGCATTGAGAAGGGGGGGGGGGGAGATACATGAAGTGATTTACCTTTGTTTAATTTGTTTTGTTCCATAATGTTGTACTGAACTGGCGCAACCTCTTGTTTCTGCTGTGCAGATGGCTTCCAGTGTTTTTCATTTGAATCACCACTGCCACTGTTAACATTATTGCTGATGTTTGACTGGATGAGCTGAGTGGTGGCATAAGGTGTAGGTTGACCTGGTTGGCTGACATATCTTCCATCTTTTAGATTTGGGCTGTTGAAAGTTTTCATTTCATTGATTTTGTTGCTTAAGTCCACATCACCATAAACTGTTGACTCAGGCAGCATCAGGTTTGTTTGCTTGTTCTCCAGCTGATTGTTGTAATTTGCTATACAATCAGCTAACCACAGAAGGAAGGGAAAAGGGAAAATTGTATTGAGTTAGAAGACTATTTTTAGGTGCTTTTTGGCCTACGTGATTTGGCCTTCTGAAGCAGAAATAGTTAGGTGAACAGAAGCTAAATCAGAATGTTAGCTATAGTAAAATGGCAGCTTAGTTCCATAGGTCCAAAACTATAAGGTGTACCCTTCGTATAGGAGTCCCCAACTCTTCTGCCTCCATTTCTCTTTTTACACAGGTAATCTCCTTCTGCAAGGCCCTTGATGGCAGAATCTACTAATTGATCTTAAATTTACAGTATAGCTAAACACTGTTCTTGACTAAGTAGCATTTGTACCTGAATACCCACCTGCAGCACTTCCCTGCCTGTACATTCCAGTGAAAGCTGTACTAGCTTGCTTATGAGTCATGCAACATTTGATTCCATAAATAAAACTATGTGTTTGTGAGTACAAAAAGCAGAAGTGACTAGTTCTCCTGGAATCTTTATAGACACAAGTTTGTGCCTGGGAGTGGAATATGGGTGAGACAATGCTGTGGGTAACAGATCATAAAAGAGAAGGAATGAGACATAAAGTGGATTAGTTTGTGAGTCATCTCCCCAAAAGATGCAGGAATATGTTGGGACGTCTGCTGCCACTTTATATATTCTACAGGATGTTGGGTAAGGATTAATATAATCTAGAAACAATTATGAGGGGATTAAGCACCCAAAGAAGCTGTACTTTGACAGGAGGCAGGAACTCTCTCAAAAGAAATGTGTGGCTACAGGAGCCTAAGTAACGGCAATAGGATAACTTTGAGCACGAACATGCCCAGATGATATAGACAGCAATAAACAAATAGGAAGGAAACAATAAACAGGAAGCAATACAAATTAAGTTATTTTAATAATAAACAAGATTTACCTGGGCGACTATATGTAGTGAGGTTGCTGTCACTGTTTCCATTGGCTGATGTACAGCAGTTGATGGAGCAGTCGTTGTGATTATTCCCAGTGTTCGGCCATGTATCTGCAAGCCATGGCTGAGTGGCAGGTTCATTGATGTTTAAAAGGCCTGGCCTTCAAAACACAGAATTACTAATTATCATAAGATGTCATCTTAAAAGCAAAGTTCACATTGAAGTACTGAAAATCTGTCTGGCCTTTGACTACAATTAAGATTGATTGTACTGGAAATTTACTTATTCTTCCTAGTGATACTGGAAACATGAACAGTTGCTAAATGAAATTAGCTGGGAGAGGGAAAGCTTTAAATAAGCAACTATTTGCTGACTGTATGGGCTTTCCTGTTCCTTCAGATCTGCTGGAGAAGCCTTGTTAGGAGTCCCTTCATAACAACTTGTAAGAACCTTTAGGTGTGGAGCAAAGATTCCCCAAGCAGTGTTGCTGCAGATTTGGAATTACCTGTGTATGAACATACATCAGGCATATTTTACCATTCAGCTAAAGAGACTTTTAATGTTCTTAGGCATTTTACTAACTCTCTGTCTATGGCTTTTGGTTGAAAAAATAGTACACCTTTATTGAGTAAGAAAACAACTTAAGAGTTGAACCAACTATTCCTCCCTTAACCATCACAAGTACAGTGGTACCTGGGTTGTTGAACGTAATCCATTCTGGGAGTCCGTTTGACTCCCAGAACGGTTTGAAAACCAAGGTGCAGCTTCCGATTGACTGCAGGAGCTTCCTGCGCTCAATCGGGAGCCTCGGAAGCCGCATTGCACATTCGGCTTCCAAAAAAGTTCGCAAACCGGAACACTCACTACCGGGTTTGCGGCATTTGGGAGCCGATCTGTTCAACAACTAAGCCATTTGACAACCAAGGTACCACTGTATCAGTGTTTTCCACTCCTTCCCTTAATGCCCCCAAGACAGTGTTAAAAGCCTTTCTTCTATACAGAGATCTGTGGACATTTTCTAGGACCTTCTTTGTTACCCACTATTAAATTGATGGTGACATTCCATTCCTGCCTTTCATAGTAGTCTCCATTGCACCAACATAAAGTAGTTGGGTTTATGATTGGACAGCTGACAACATGCTTGTTACTCCTTTAAAATAAACCACTCCTAACAATTTTGTCATTAACAACATACATGTTTGATCTCCAAATAATCACACACACACACATTTTATTTCACAGTGCAAGCACAACACTATTCTCCCTTTCTTTCCTACAGTGTACACAAACACACCGTATGACCTATTTGTGAAACTTTCCTCAATTTCATATTAGGCGGGCCATGCAGCGTAGGGGACTGCTCTTTGACACATGGCCAAAGCTCCCTTTGGTATGCAGAAAAACTCCTGCAGTTCTTTGGATACAGGCCACATTTCCCCCCCATTTCCAGCTTAGCTGAAATTCTTGGAAATTAAAGTTACAGAGAACATTAAAAAAACAACTATAAATACTAAGCAAAAGTGTTTCTCATTATGCAAAGTACATTATGCTCAGTGAACTGGAATCAACTAATAGTTACAAATGCTTTCTGAATGGATTACTTGGAAAAATACCAATTTGATCAGAAAAAAACAGCTGCTAAGAAAATATTGTATTTTATGTAAGCATGGCATCTCCAGCTCCTTTCCCTTTGTACAGCTGAGCGTATACCTAAAAGGTGGTGCAGAATGTTCCCTTTTTAACTGTCTTGCCTTAACTTGGGTGGAACTCATATTCATCTGGATCAACAGCAATAACTCAGAATAGCTATATTCAGATGCAACATCAAAATGTTTTGGTAACGTGTACAGAAGCCTGGAGTGAACTTTGGGCTTGTTCACTCCTTCCTCTCTTCTCTTCATATGCTGTGAAAGCTGCCCTTTGTAGTTTGTGGAGAAATCACAATTTGGTGTTCTACTGAACAGGCATACAATGGTTTGTGCTTGTCCTGAAAACTACGGCAAAAAACTAGTTTGCCTTACTGGTGTGTAGGAGGTTAAAAAGTGTGTAGGGGAGCTGAAACAACTCAGCTGTGGGAAAGGGAAAACTTAGATTTCACTCCCTTTTGCCCTTTTAAAAGTGCTGTCTACTGTGCTTCCCTCTTACTTTTTTTTTTATAAAAAAAAAACCTATTTAAGACTTCCACTCCGCCCCCTGCATCAGGCATACATCCTTCCTAAAATGATTTTAGCTAGCCATGTTTTTTAAAAGCAGCAGACCTCATTTTAGGGAACGTGCCCACCCCAATTAATCCAAATGTTTGGGGATTTTTTGTCACAATCCAGTTTCCTGCAAGCCATGGCATGGAGGGAGGGTGTAAAGGAAGCAAGAACTTAATCCCAAGGCACATTCATATAATAAGTAAACATGGTTTGTTATTATGTGTGAATCAGGCCAATGTGAGTACAGGGACAGGTACTGCATAGCCCAGAAAGTGGCCATGGGTGCCAGTTTCAGAGCTCTGCATAATTTGGTTCCTTGTTCACACACAAGATACACTGAACACCTTTTTTAAAAAACACCTCATTTGGAAAAGAAGCCGAAGCCATTGTTTGACCTATTTGCTAATCTTAGCATTCTGTGTGACATAACTTTTCTTTGTGGGTGGGCTTGGCTGCAGTTGCTATACATCATTTTGGTTCTGCACCATCATCTATATAGCCTAACTTGTATTTGACATGACAGCGACTGTATACCTCCGTATAGCTTTGTTTTAGAGGCACCTTGGTTGGCTGAAATCCTTGTTAAGAAGCAGCTGCTATGCTGGGGAGTTGCTGCAGTTTCCTGGACAGCACTGGGGTGACACAAGATGGCAGTGAAGTCAGGGCCAGCAGACACACCAGTGTGAGTGCGCAACTGGCTCTGCTGATGTGTCCACACACACCTGACCTCGCTGCCACCCAACGCCATCCAGGTAGAATTGCAGTGACGTCAGTATTAATGAAATGCTGTTATTTGTTTGAGAAGAAAATCATTCCCCATTGACCAATTAACTAAAGACTTAGCTATAGACTAAAGATGGAATTGTGTTCATTTCTCAGAACCCGGATTTATCTGTACTTTAAATTTGCAATTCCCAACCAGTAATGATCCCTATTCCATTTTTGTTTTCTGTTTTTAAAAATCACCTAAGAGGCAGCATTCTTTAAGCATGGTTTCCAATTTAAGGTTTTTCTCTTTGCTATCATTACTAAGTGTTTAATCTCCTTAAATGCCACAATTTAGCTACTTTAGCTCCCTTTAATCATCCCCTTATAGCAGCAAGAGTTTTAGTTTGAAGTCAAAGTGCTCCCTCTGCTGTTTGCAATCAGAGATGCAACTGTACCCAACATATTCTGCAGTTCAGTATGCATTTTGCATTATATGTAGGAAACCTGTATACAATCTTACCTGCCTCCACTGCTTACAGCTTCACCTCCTCTTTGATAGGTTACTAAAATATAAAATGAAAATATGTAGTGGTTAAGTTAATTCTCTGAATGTGCTTCTGTTGGATCCTAGAAAGAAAAATGCTAAAATGTGTTTATTTCCTTGTGGCTAGATTACTGTCGGTATAAGCAGTTCCTACTACCAACTCTATACAACCATACTGCCACCTAAAAGTCGCTGGAGTTTTAGTTGTTTATTTTTCAAAACATAAAATAGATATTGCTCGGAAGTAGTATTTTCTGATGTGTGTGCTGTTGTTTACAAAATGGAATGTAAAACACAACAGATAGGTGTTTCCAAATATATTTATATTTTGGGAAGTATGTGATAAAGATTCACGCCTGAAAATGTGTTTTAAACATGCCCAGACCCAAATACACTTGCTGTACTTCAGCTACCACCCCCAGGTTAAGCAAAGAGTTAAGAAGATTAACCTCAGTGCAAGTGGCGATGGATTCCATAGCTATGCATTTCCCAAACTAGGAATGTGTTTTAAAAGGCAGCCAAATTCTGCTTGTTAGAAGAACTCCAAAGTGGGGGTCTGCAAGGCAGAGATAACCGCTTGCAGCGATTACAATAACAGGATTAAAATGTAGCAGCCAATGGTACATAGGCCTTTTGCTGAAAGTGTTGCTAAAGATGAGGGGTTGTTACCATTTAAATTCAGTGGAACTAAACTAGTTGGATTCTGAATTATGGAACAGAAAAGTTTTAAATTTTAAATACAGTCCGCATTTCAAATGACTCCTTGTCAAATTTCCCTGTTGTCTACTGTACAGCTATCATGTATTGTGCCAAGTATTGATTAAAATATTTTTGTCTTCACAGTTCTAAAAACTTGGCTCCTGCGAGAAATCTGACACCAAGCCTAAACATGCTTAAATTTAAGCTTGCAAATTAACTTAGCAACACTAATAATGTACATAAATTATTTTCTCTGTACAGCCCAGTTGTTAAAAACATGGATTCTGTATGAGGAAAATATCAGAATGTTTAAAGTAATGCTGAAGCAAATTTCATATTAATATATGTTAAAAGTGAATGAGAAGCAAGGACCAAAACTATTTTAAAAGTTGAAATAACAACTTATTAGAATTACAAAAGATTTTTATAAACATGAAGGAATTCATTCTTTTTTGAGAATGTGATATAATTTTCTCTCTCCATCAGCAATATTATTGAAATGTGATTAATCACAAAACAGTTTGAATACAGACTATGTCGTCCATTATAATGCTAAGTAATAAACCATTAGAATGCCTGTTTACTTGCTAATATTATTAAATATTACAATCTTTGGCAGAAATGTGCTGACAGAACAATGTTTAAATGGGAGTTTGGCATTTACCGTATTTAACATTGATTATTGGGGTTCTAGATAACAAAGCTATCCTGTTAAGGCAAGGTGTTCCACCAATGCAGCAGGACTTCCTCTCCTCATTGTCCGCCCCCCGAATTTGCTCTGGAGGATTGGTGGGGAACACAGAACAGATTAGGGGGTGGCACTGGGGAAAGGAGAGCGAGGGAAAGTCATTGTGTTACTGGTAAAACTTCCTTTAATGTAACCCTTTGTCTATTTTTGGTATTCTTTTAAATAACCAAGAGTAACTGACAAGCATTTCATTCTCATACTTTCAGATCTGTATGGTATAGGGTATAATTATAATGCTAAGGTTCACACAAAATTCCAGGCCACATTCAACAGCATGTGTGCATTGCTTTCACGTTAATGGCATCTTCTATTAATGGCATTTCCTAAAGCATAGAGCTTTCCAATCTAAAGAGAAAAGTTTCAGCATAGACTGAGAACAAAGCTTTAGATATAGTCATGGGGTTGTATCCAACAGCACTGCTCAATGGATACTTTGCAATAATTTACCCCTTTCTTCTGTTGCCCCACATCCCTAGAATGATCTCTTTGAGCATCCTCCAGAGCAGATTGGGAGTGGGGGGACATGAGTTGTGTGTGTGTGTGTTTGTGTTGTAAATAGCTTCATTCCTTGTTCTGATGATGGGAGTCTTACCCTCAGCTGAGCAACATGGAAGCCTTATTGTCAGTTGGATACAACACATATAGACATCTCCCAATTTATAAAAGTGAAATCCTATGTATGTCTTTCTATTTAAGTGTTAAGTAATGTTCTATTAAGAATCATTGGAAGGGAATACTGCTTGACTTTATGCAGTCCTTTGTGCAGCTATGGCCCATTTTGGTAGAGCAGAACATTATGAACAACTATACAATATACAAAATTAGCAAAAACAAAAAAGCAAAAACCACCCAACCATGCTATACATTAGCATAGAAGATGATAGGATCTCATGTAGTCTTCCAAAGGATATGAAACTCAAACTTTGGACAGCAGTGCGAGATCTGCCAAATTGGTAAAATGATACTAACAATAAGGATACGTAACGAATACTACTCATACTACTCGCTGTGTAATATTGTGCCTGGTTATATGAGGGAAGAAGAAAAAGAGACAGTGACACAGTATCACACAGGCACATGCCAATCAGACAAGGGAAAAGTGCAAATATATACCTGTTGGTGTGAAGGTAAAAGACGGGACTGAAAAATCAAAACACAATAAAAACTGGTTATTAAGCTGAAGAAAGAAAAAGAGACCACACAACATTAGTATAAATCAGGGCAAGAACAGAACATAAAAGTAAGAGTAAATATGTCCAAGACATACCAATATGTGAATAAAACAAAATTTGTTATTTAAAAAGGTGACTTGTCTCCACAGAAGAAGAATAACATTCTAGTATAGTGTGCTCTTGAGGGAAATAGAGTGTGGTTTAGCCTCTAAATGACCTTCTTTTTAGTGCTTTATGTTTTGCTGCAAATCCATGTACAAACAAAAACCCTACACTATTTAATCATATATATATATATATATATATATATATATATATATGCTTTCGTAGATTTTCACGGGTACAGGAATGCAGGTTTTGGTGTCCTCGGGTGTCTTCCCGTGTAAAAGTTGGGGTGTCTAGGCGACGTTTCGACGAGGTCTCACTCGTCATCTTCAGGCTGGTGCTTTCGGCTTCTTGTTACTGGAACAGAGCAGGATCTTAGTGTTTGAGTTCCTATAAATACTGTTGAGGAGGTGTGGTGTATAGCCTCCAATGTTCTGGGCAGAGAGGAGGTTCCCAGGCTAGTGTGCCTTTTCTTCTTTTGTTCCTTAATTACTTGAGGGATATCTTGAGTGATTTCTTGAGTGATTTCCTGAATCCCACTTAGGTGGGTCATTAGGTGTGGATTAGTTGCTAAAGCCTTCGTGTCTTGAACTCTTGAACTTTGTGAAGAGTTTTTCTGAGAAGATGGCTGTACTGCACTTGGTTGTGCTCTGGCTTGGCTTCGTGTATAGGGGCGAGCTGTGGTTTTGTGGCCTGTGCCAGCCAGATCTGTGTAGGGATTGCAGGGGGGTGCAGCATCCGGAGGTGCCACCCTGGTTTGGCTACTGGATGGTGTCTGTAATTTATCTGTGGAGAGGGTCTGGGTTTGGGTCTGGTGTGGTTGATTGGTGATGGCGTTCTGTGTGCCTCTGGATCTGGTGTCAGATTTTGTGGGGAGGGCTAATTTCCAGATGTCTGGCAAGCGGGATGTGTCGTCACGCTTGTTCATGTTGTGAGGGTGTTTCTCTATCTCGATGGCTTCCATGATTATTCTCTTGTGGTGATGTTCCATGTTAAAGAGCAATTTGGAATCTGCAAAATTAATTTCGTGTCCTGTTTCTTTCATGTGTTGGAAAAGAGAGGAAGTTTTTTCTTCTTTTTTGACGGCATTCTTGTGTTCTGCGATACGTGCATTTATTCGTCTGTTTGTTTGTCCGATGTACGTGGCTGGGCAGACTTTGCAGGGTATTTCATAGACCCCTTGGTTTTCCAACTGAATTTTATCCTTGGGGTTTCTGAGGATATTGGCTATTTTTTGGTTGGTGCAAAAGGCTGTTTTGATATTGTGTTTATGGAGGATTTTGCTAATTTTATCTGTAGTGCCCTTGATATAAGGAAGGAGGGCTATGCCATTGTTTTCTTCTGTGTCTTGGTTTTTGGGGGGTGTTTCTTTTTGGATTAGCTTCGTAACCCTGTTTTGCTGGTATCCATTGGCAATTAACACATTTGAGAGATTCTGTAACTCGGTTGTCAAGTGGTCTTCGTCAGCCAGGCGTTTGGTTCTGGAGATGAGAGTCTTGGCTACGGAGTTTATTTGTGCAGGGTGGTGGTGTGATTGTGCATGTAAGTAGCGGTTGGTGTGTGTTTTTTTCCGGTAGATAGTGTGTCCTAGGGAGCCATCAGGTTTTTTGTAGATTAGGACGTCAAGGAAGGGAAGTTGGTTGTTGGCTTCTATTTCCATAGTGAATTGTATTTTGGGGTGTAGGCTGTTGAGATGTGTGAGGAAGCTATCAGTTTTTCCTTCCCGTGTGGCCAAATTACAAAGGTATCGTCAACATATCTGAGCCAAAGTTTAACTCCGTAGCCAAGTTTAACAAATAAACTCCGTAGCCAAGACTCTCATCTCCAGAACCAAACGCCTGGCTGACGAAGACCACTTGACAACCGAGTTACAGAATCTCTCAAATGTGTTAATTGCCAATGGATACCAGCAAAACAGGGTTACGAAGCTAATCCAAAAAGAAACACCCCCCAAAAACCAAGACACAGAAGAAAACAATGGCATAGCCCTCCTTCCTTATATCAAGGGCACTACAGATAAAATTAGCAAAATCCTCCATAAACACAATATCAAAACAGCCTTTTGCACCAACCAAAAAATAGCCAATATCCTCAGAAACCCCAAGGATAAAATTCAGTTGGAAAACCAAGGGGTCTATGAAATACCCTGCAAAGTCTGCCCAGCCACGTACATCGGACAAACAAACAGACGAATAAATGCACGTATCGCAGAACACAAGAATGCCGTCAAAAAAGAAGAAAAAACTTCCTCTCTTTTCCAACACATGAAAGAAACAGGACACGAAATTAATTTTGCAGATTCCAAATTGCTCTTTAACATGGAACATCACCACAAGAGAATAATCATGGAAGCCATCGAGATAGAGAAACACCCTCACAACATGAACAAGCGTGACGACACATCCCGCTTGCCAGACATCTGGAAATTAGCCCTCCCCACAAAATCTGACACCAGATCCAGAGGCACACAGAACGCCATCACCAATCAACCACACCAGACCCAAACCCAGACCCTCTCCACAGATAAATTACAGACACCATCCAGTAGCCAAACCAGGGTGGCACCTCCGGATGCTGCACCCCCCTGCAATCCCTACACAGATCTGGCTGGCACAGGCCACAAAACCACAGCTCGCCCCTATACACGAAGCCAAGCCAGAGCACAACCAAGTGCAGTACAGCCATCTTCTCAGAAAAACTCTTCACAAAGTTCAAGAGTTCAAGACACGAAGGCTTTAGCAACTAATCCACACCTAATGACCCACCTAAGTGGGATTCAGGAAATCACTCAAGAAATCACTCAAGATATCCCTCAAGTAATTAAGGAACAAAAGAAGAAAAGGCACACTAGCCTGGGAACCTCCTCTCTGCCCAGAACATTGGAGGCTATACACCACACCTCCTCAACAGTATTTATAGGAACTCAAACACTAAGATCCTGCTCTGTTCCAGTAACAAGAAGCCGAAAGCACCAGCCTGAAGATGACGAGTGAGACCTCGTCGAAACGTCGCCTAGACACCCCAACTTTTACACGGGAAGACACCCGAGGACACCAAAACCTGCATATATATATATATATATATATAAAATAAAAAAGAAGAGTAATGGTTACTTTTTCCCAGTATCATCAAGATATTGCTAGACTCTTATATTCACTGCATCATGCAAATCCTTGATAAAGTGGATCAATAAGGACACTTAAGCATTTAAGCAAAGAGTAAGCTATTTCTAGGAGTAACAAAGTATTATGAAAATGTGCTAATTTTCCATTACTTGCACCTTAAAAGTGTGTTGTGCTTTATTGTAACAGCTCCTCAATATCACAGCCTTTAAAAAAAACTAACTGTAATGAATATAGAACACACAATAACTAGGATTTTTTTATTCTTCAGTTTTTGAGATGCTTTTGTTATTTTAACCTAATAATGTTAATCTGCCCTGTAGATTACCTGCTGTGGTAATCTTTCCTGACTCACGAGCCTATGAGTTTAAATAAAAAGTTTCAGAATATAATAATTCTCACAGGGGAAAAACCTTCATTTTCACAGCCCCTATAGATCTTAATTTAATCAATAAGGCCTCTAATCAAACAGCAGACCTCCAGTGCAACATCTACTCAGTCCCCCCTCCCCCCCCAGCACACACTTCTCTCTTCTTTGAACAATAGAATATATTTTCTGTACTGCTAATGGGAAGAAGGAAGCCATGAAATGCTCCTTAATTCTGAGCAAAACAATGAAATGCAAGAAAAGCTTCACAATCGTTTCTAAATGTGTTTTGGCCTTGAAATTTAGGTTAGCAGGCGGACCACAAAGGGATGATGGAATGGCTGAGATACAGACACATCAACAGCCTTTTTCTCCCCTTTTTTCTTCCTATAGATCTGGTTTTTTTATATTAGGATCTAGGGTCCTTAAGTCTTTAAGGACATAGAAAAGCCTAATTTAGAACACGCTGCATATGTGTCGCTGTTCTTATCAGGTCACTTTATTTCTAGGAAAATTGTGCTGGAGAAAAAAGGAAAGAAAAATCCAAACAATTTAAGCACTGGCCTTCATTTGCAGCAGTGCTATTTTTATCACAGGGATCCTATTGTGATCTCTTTCTGCTGGTTCTTTTCAGATAGTCAATGGAATTTAGTATCATTAAGAAAGGAAATACAGAGCCACAGCAATAAGGATTTCCACCAAACACACAAAGTAGTGCATTTTAAAACAGCGTTGCTTGTGAATGACTACATCAGCTGTACATCAATTTGCAACAAAAAAGAAATAGAAAAAGATGAAAGGTTCTTGTCATTCTTTTTCTGTGAACTAAATACTCAATATAATTTTGTTCTGTAAGAAAATAAACAAAAGTCAATCTAAGTGAAATCTTCATATCTCACACAAAAACTTAATTATCAAAGCTTAGTTGATAAAAATGCTTATTGTGCCCACTGGCGCTAATGCAATATGTATGTATGTGTGAATACAGAAATATTTTAACAGTTGTCAAAGCCTCAAGTTAGATGCTCAAAAAGGGGGGAAATGAATTAATGAAGTTCACAGATCCTCAGCTTTTATGGTGACATGTCTGACTTCATGCTCTGTATATTGACAGATTATTATTTTTAAATGATTTACATTTCCTTGAAGATGATGTTTCCCTTCAAGTGTGTTTAATAACCTTGTTTTGGTGAACCTTTACTAATGAATTTATTCTGAAAGTTAATAAAAAATTGCGGAGTCATTACAGACTTTTGTAAGACACACAAGACTGAAAACAGCACAAAACAACAAAATATCAGATTTTTTAACATTCCATGCTGTGGATTTAGCTTCTTTTATATCCAACAGAATTAGTCTATTAGAAATGTTTGTAAGAGATGGCATGGCACCATGCAATTAGTAAAGCTAAAAGAAAACTGGTTAAAACAGCACAAAGGCTTTCACTTAACTTTCCCAGAGGTGTATTAACAGACACAAGTTAATTTCAGTCCCAGCTTCATTTTGTCTGCATGTGTTATTTATTGGACCACAATGATGCCACTAGTTGTTACTTCTATTTTGCTTTGGATCTTCCTGTTTTCAAGACTCTGCGTGCTAAGAGACACTGAGTTCCTTAAGTGTTCAAACCCACACTACTTTTGCTAAAGTTGTTTAAAAATGTTACCTTTATTTAATGACCATGTTCAGAACTTTGACTACTGAAAGATCTGTAGACCGTAAGCACGCTGAACAAGGCCATTACTTTGTTGTGTCCAGTGGCTACCAGACAGTGTGAATAAAACCTGTTAAACATTAATAAGAAGGATCTGGATCATTTGGTGGATGAGGATATTAAGTATTCAAAAAGGCAAGGTGTTAAACAGCTTCCGATCTGTGGCTGATTGACCTCTGCTCTAAAAACCAAAGTACCAAAGTACTCTTAACAACTACACCACACTGGCTTCTTTGATGCTTTTCTCCACCTGTACTTTCATCCATCTCCTATTTTTCTGTCTCTAGCAAGCCCATTTTCTGTAGCTTACTGCCTCCTCTTCTTCAGATAGGGTTGAGAAGAGAAATTGTGCAGAGGAACTAAACATTGTAGAGTGACTGAAGAGGAACTGCTCTGAGAACAAGAACAATAAAACCTTGTCCAGACTTCCAATTTTTGTTTCAGTGGGTTCAGGTCCTCTTGTTGGTGACAGAGAAGACTCTGACAGGCACACAAGGTGTCCACCTACAGGTGCTAGGTTGGAGACCTGAAGTATAGGCTCTTGCTGATCTGGTTTTCACCATTAGCTATGGTACCGACACATGGAAATCCATCTCATCATTAAGGTAAATGCACCCGTTTCATTACTTCTCAGAGATAATATTGTTGGCCCTGTGTGGCCCTGGGCTGAGGACTGGTTTTGCACAAACGTCTAGATACCAAATTAATACAACACAAGTAATGCTGGTAGATTCCATATTCTTAACAAATGAGTACACCTGTCATTAACAGAATCCAAGCTTGCCTGGTTTTAACCGTCCAGTGAGGTTTGGAAAACCAAGTACATTGCATCATCTGACTCTTCACATAGCAGTGGCACCCAGGAATATTTTGAGGACTTCCATTCAATGAGAAGACTCTGACCTAATTCATCAATTTTAACTGTCATTCCTGTTTCACAATGTTGAGGCCAATAATATCTTCAACATGCAGCACTTGATGATTTCTAAAAGCTTCAGCTAAAACAGAAGCATCTTTTGAAATGCGTGAGGTGATCAGCACTGCCTTACAGGCAGAAATAAAGTTGCTATAAAGATTGACCTATACATTTATTAACTCTAGATTTAAAGATACCTATAAGATGTCTTCTCTCATCCATGCCATCACAGCCTGTCCAATTATCTAAAAGAACCTTCTATAAATTACATTGTGTGCTGAAATTAGGATAGGCAGGGTACATTTTTCATAATTGTTATGTAGTAATAAAAATCCCACAACCACCTAATACATGAAAGCATTTTTCAAGAAGTTTTAAAAATGTAAAGTTTTAAAAGCTGTATTAAATCTCCCAGGATAGTTATTAATTTGGTTTTTCATTTATTGTTAACCAGTCTGTGTCTGACAGAGACTATGTGTGATATCCAATTAAATCATACTCAAAATAGACCCAGTGAAAGAAATGGGTCTCTTCTGAGTAAGGCAAATGCTTGCTATCACGTTATAAATTCAATTAAATAACAAATACTTCAGATTATAAAAGGGTACAAAAAATACCTTTTCTGATACCAGCATAAGTACTAGCGAGTCCATTGCGCTTCTTTCGATGACGGTATAACCAAATGCTGAAAACCATAAGGATAATCCAACAGGCAGCACCAATTCCAGCAATGAATGCTGGCTGTTTTACAACATCTGAAATCTGTTGGGCTAAACTGACTTGGTCTTCTGGTGACACAGGGTTTCCATGAGAATCTGAAGAAACATACCCAAAAGTTGAAAGTACAGATATGAGGCACTGATGTCATAGGATTTGAACGCTACATGATGTTTGAGCTTTTCCCCCGTCAGATGAAGTCTAGTAATTCTGCCATGTATTCAATTGGTTCTCCAGGATTCATTTCTGGGAGTGTGCATAGTTCCCTGTGGACACACTAATAAAAAAGCCATGCCTGTTTGGCTTGACACATAAACTTCATAGTACATTGAATATTCCACAATTTATAATCTTCAGCAAATAGATATTCACTGAACCTTATGAAGAACCTGATATGTATGCAATCTTCCTGTATCTCAGGGTTTTTATGTTCAGTTTAGCACTTACTATTTTATTCATTGAATTTATATACCGCCCTATACCCGGAGGTCTCAGAACAACACTTCTGAATTATAAAGTGTACAACATTAAAAACCCACTGACAATCTTTAGCTTGCTTATTGTAGGATAACAGCTATACAAATACACATGTATGCAACATACCCAAGCCAAAAACAGATATATACTCTCTGTAAATGTGCTTGGAATACCTCTGCTTGGAATTTTTTCAGGACTGTAACACAATCAATATAGAGTATTCAACATTTGTTATGTTCACAATAACTTAATGTGGAAACTGTATAAAAGATCACAATTGAACTCTAACAGTCACCCAGGGAACAAGGGGCAAAAGAGCCCCCTGCAACATCACCAGTGGGTCTCTGTACAGTCAGTCCAGTGCAGGGGTTGTGACTTTAAGCACAAAAGAACATCAGGGAGTACAGATACTTGCAGTTGCTAGCAGATCATCATGAAAGGCATGCTAATTAGTTCACAAATCACACCTCATAATGGGAGCTGTTAGAGCAATAAAAGTTCAAGGAGAGTTGCTTGTATTCATTCTCTTGGGATGTCTAAGGCATGAATAATACACTTAACATTTATAATTATTTGAGTGAAGCTTCTCATAAATGCATGATGTGTATTCACACAGGTTAATATGTTTATGAGAAACATTAATTTATTGGCAAAATGAGGTGCCTCAAGACCTGTCTGGTGCACAAAACTGAAAGAGCCACAGGAAATCAATTGGCAATCAGTTATTTAATGCATCATCTACTATTCTCTATAGGTGCACCCAAATGTACATAATTTAGTGATGACCCAGCTACGGAAGGGTACTCACAGCATTTTTGGCAGAAGCACAATCGCCTCCCTAAGATTAGCCTCAGGGGAAACCAATCCTTCCAGTTTGCTGCTAAAAGGCAATTTTCGCAGTATGCATAGGTTGGTGTTTGTGACAATACTGAAGTCACTTGGAGCAGTTTAAAAAGCAACTGTGTGTCATTTGAAATATAGGTACCAAACAAAATTGTAATTAGATCAATGTGCAACACATTCCATTTAAAATGTTTTTGTGGGTTTTTGGGGGGTGGGTGGGTGCTTACATTTTTTTTTAACAAATAGCAGCCCACCTGAAGATGATGTTAAGTGAGGTTCAGGTTAGGTTTATTAAATTTACATCACTTCCCATTAAGAAAAGTCACCAATTTACAAGCAAGTTGTGTATTTTTTAAGTGAAAGTGTATGTACTACTCTATAAATAGAGGCAGAAAGATAAGTCTTTTTCAATGCCTTCACCACCACAGCAAAGGCTCAACAATGAGCACACACTTGTGTCCCATTGTGTTAATCTGGATTCTTCTTCCACTTGTGTTCCAGCCATCTTCTAACCTGCTTCATTGCTTTCAGCTCCACAATATACCTGGGCTCAACAAACTGGAAGTGAGCACTTGTGCTCCACAGATCAGTCAAGGTTTCAAGCATCACCAGATCCATCAGCCAGAAGAGACCCCAGAACTGTCTGGAACACAACTCTGCCTCAATTTTAATAGGTCTCATGCCTCTCCAGAGGGAGAAAGTCACTGACAATCTGAATTGAATTAAACAAGACACTGGGAGTTGTGTGATCAGCCTTCTAATAGCTTTTTTATTTGTGCTGCTACCTGTTACCCTTCTATCAGGCTGTTTCCCCCATAACAAAAGTTTCTATGGGTGACTTACAATAAATGAGTAAAACAAACAAACAAATGGAAAACAAATAGCAAAACAATTAAAGATGAAGATACAACATCAAAGCAACAAAACAGGACTTGTCTCATCCTCAAAATTGAAAGTGGATATAAAAAACAAAAGCCTAGACAAATAGGCTTAAAAGGCTCTGGTGTTTAAAAAAGGGTTTTCTAGTGTCCTGAAAAGATCATAAAGATAGTGCATGGCAAGCCTCATTGGAGTGATCATTCCACTACTGAAGCCATTGCTGAAAAGGCCCTCTTCCCTGGTGGTTAATTGCCTCACTTCATTCTTCAGGGTTTTACACAAAGCAGGGCCTATGAACAGGATCTTAAGCTTCAGCTAGATACATATGGGAGAAGCTAGCCTGGTCCCAAGCCATTCAGAGCTTTAAAGGTTATAAGTAGCCTTTAAATTTGGCCTAATAATGGGCTGGGATGGGAAGAAGTGTTTCTGTAACGCTTCCAAAATTAAAAGAGTTTTATTGGCAGAAGCAAATTCAACTCACTCAGTGATTCTTGCCTCATCTGATTAAAACAATGCAGAACATCTGGGTTTCCTCTGCCCCGCATCAAACGCTAAATGTAAAACAAAGCAGGAAGTTATTACAAATCACTTACCTAACTGAATAAATTGTGGTTCGCTTTTCACTCCAGCTCCAGCTCCAGTACTTGCTGCCACTTCCACACTGTATCGAATACCAGGCACTAAAGACGGGATTACTACAGAAAATGTGGAACCATCCACTGTCTTATTTATGTGGTATCGACTTTCATTGCCAAGGCACCAGACCTGCAAAGAAAAAAAGCAACTCTCATGTGCACATAGGCTTTGAAATAAATAAATAATGATATAAAATGTGCCATATGGCATTTACTGATTTACATAGCAAGCTGCATTTAGCTAAGTTAATAGCTCTGTTGTAAAAGCTGTTAATAAACTGATATAAACACTATTAAAAACAAGCCATCTGAATAACTATCTGAATAAGGTTACCTGATAATATACAACACTTTTTCTTCTATTTTTGAAATTTCAAAACTGGCCATATGGTAAGTATTAATGCAGCAAAATTCAATAGTCTAGAACTGTGGGAAATAATACATGGCTTCCCCCAAGGTCCATTGCATTAGTAAACTGTTATTCTACTCCTTGCCTAGTATGCAGAGAATACAATTTCATCTGTAACACTCTAAACAGACTCAAACAGGAATGAACAACATTCTTTATAAGGATATACCACATTAATTATTGGTGTAGTGCATATGGAAGGCACTGACACATCACTCTTGGCAGGGATAAGTTACCCATGACTCACT
Source organism: Podarcis tiliguerta (assembly GCF_965153285.1). NCBI lineage: Eukaryota > Metazoa > Chordata > Lepidosauria > Squamata > Lacertidae > Podarcis > Podarcis tiliguerta. The sequence goes on along the minus strand of NC_139537.1, from coordinate 43,794,401 downwards.
TCCATAAAGTAGTACACTCAGCATGCAAGTCTGGTAGACCTTCATCTTACATCCTTATACACTGCTGAATAATAGCTGCCCTTCCTTTTTTGGCACATAACGTACTAGTGGCAAATCTTGAAAACAAAAAATTCTGCTGTGGAGACTTCTGGATTTGTGGGCAAAGAATTCTGGAGGAATTTCTAGATAGTTCATTTTTAAAATGTACCCCCTAGAGCAGTGATGGCCAAACCTGGCCCTCCAGCTGTTTTGGGACTACGACTCCCATCATCCCTAGTTAACGGGACCAGTGGTCAGGGATGATGGGAATTGTAGTCCTAAAACAGCTGGGGGGGCAAGTTTGGCCATCACTGCCCTAGAGTCAAGTCACTCGACTAGTGAAACACTAGTGAGTACGTTGTTACATTCCATTATAGAGGCCTGTACAGTGGTACCTCTGGTTACGTACTTAATTCGTTCCGGAGGTCCGTTCTTAACCTGAAACTTCTTAATCTGAAGCACCACTTTAGCTAATGGGGCCTCCCGCTGCTGCGCCGCCGCCACGCGATTTCTGTTCTCATCCTGAAGCAAAGTTCTTAACCTGAGGTACTATTTCTGGGTTAGCGGAGTCTGTAACCTGAAGTGTATGTAACCTGAAGTGTATGTAACCTGAGGTACCACTATATATGTCTTCGTTAGCGTCTCAGGCATTGGTCTGGTTAACACAAAATGCTAAGCCAGAGACGAACAAACCAACCATGGCATTTCTCCAAATAGTGTTTTAATATGCACAAGGTAAAAAACCTTTCTCATGTGCTTGGAAGGCAACCAACTTTTCTTGCTGACTTTATCACTTTTGCTTTCTCTACTAATGATGTTTCTATTACGTTTTCATTTCTAGTTGTGTAATAATGTTTTAAATTATATATATATAATTATGTCCTTATGTGTATATAGTACAGCATTGTTGGCTACTCCATGTTCCTGCTGGGAGGAAGGGCAGGATACAAGTATGAAGGGAGAATACCTGACCTGGGGAAAGGAAGTTGACTAGAAGGGATGGAGGGCAGCAGTGGAAATAAATTGAAAACATTGTAAGATAAAATCAAATTAGAAATATGATAGATTGTTTTATATTATTGCACAGTGGCGAATGTAACATGATAGAAATTACTCTTATGTTTTCCTAACAGTGCTTCCAAAAATCTTCACATCAGCCATGTTCTTATCAATAATAATTTTTTAAAACTAGAAGTAAAATTAGTACATTTCCCATATTCCTAAAATGACAAAATCTTACGCTTGGCTTACTCTTATGTATGTCCATTTCTTATGATAACTTACGGTGTCATAATATGCTTGTACACAGTCACTATTCTCTTTTAATTTACGCCTGCAGTTCTCTTATAAAGTAAAAGGAGGCGAGCAGTTTAAGAGTGAATTAGCATACTTTATAGGTTTCTGATTGCACATCAATATGTTTATTTACTAGTACAACACAAATGCATATATGAAAATTTTAAACGAACAGACTTAAAAGATATGGGCATATCCTTTTATTATGGTTTGATTTTTACCACCAGATGGAGCCAAGAAACCACAAACAAATTCTCTGTCAATAGCTTGCCAATAATTTGCCAGGTTAGAACTAGATATTACCTTGTATTCCTGAACCATCCCATTCTGCGTCTCCTCTGGGGGAGGTTGCCATGTTATTACAATCGCAGTGCCATTTCCATCGTTCTTAGTTACTGAAACACTTTGTGGAGGAGCACTTGGAGCTGTTTGTGGGAAGAAAGGATGGTTGTGATTAAAGCTGTTCTTTCTGTTTCAATGTCACTGAGCAGTGCTTTTAAAAGGCTACAGCTAAGGACGCAGACAAAACTGATTTGGTGACACGCAGATGTATTTTTCTGTATATAAGACGCCCCCTACTTTTGGGGACCCCAAATTTAGAAAATGGGCATATGCACTATCCATGTATAAGATGCCCCCAGATTTTTAACCTCATTTTAAAGTAAAAAAATCCTAGTTTTATATATGGAAAAGTACGGTAATTACAATAAGTGATTGAAGAAGATTCATGAAGAATATTTGTCCCGTGGTATCAGAGAATCTGGTCAAGTGGGCTTTTGAAGATATAATACTAGTTTTGAAAAGTTTCTTCAACAAGATGCCTTGACAATCTTTTTTGAGGGGGAGGGGTATAATTTAAAACAAACTATTTCCCAAAGGTTGATGTGATAAACTGAACACATGATGATCCAAATACCTCAAATATTAACTGAGTTTCTGTAAATCAAAGAAAGAGTATACAAATCGATTACAATAATAATAATAATAAAACAACAACTCTGGACAACATCTGAGACCTATTTAAAATGTCTATAGCTTTGATCATGCTTTGGAGTTTGTATAAGAAAACAAAACAAACCAAGTGCACAAACAGTGGTTACAGACTTAAAGTGATGAACCAGCTACTAATGATCACAAATTGCCCGTGTGCACATGATCTGTACAAGAAAATCCACACTGTTCATCCTTCATATATTGGTGGTTTGTGTTTGGATACAAAATAAGCTCTCCAATTAAATATTTGAACTGACCCCAAAACAAAGCAAAACAAAACAGGCAGGCAATTTAGCTGTGAGTGCCCATTCTTTTTCTTGGTCTAAGGACAGACCTACAAAAGGAAAGAACAGAAGAACCACAAAATGACTTTGGGCTCATATAGAATGAATATTCCATGATCAATAAGGAAATTGTTCTATTGGCCCCTGGAATTACTAGAAAAAGGTTCAAGTGCAGAAGAATGTACCTTGCAAAGAAATACTATATCAAAAACTGAAGGGGGAGAAGGGTATTGTGTCTTACACAGACCCATTCCACATATCAAACATTTTGTTTTCCATATCCATGGGCTCAGAAGACCCATCACAATCAACCACTTTCCACTCAGCACTTAGAATTCCACATACTCTAGCTCTGCCTATATCAGGCATTATGTTTAGCATCCACAGAGGTGTAATCACATTTGGTGGGGTGGGGAGAGGGGGTTTGTTGAGCATATTTATATATATATAACACATACCAATAGAAAGGAGGCTAAGTGTTGCTAATTTAACTCATGCTTATTGTCTTCATTCATGATCTTCAACTCTCTTATCATAACTAGTGAAGATAGGAAGTCCCCTAATATGTAAACCGCAGCTCTTTCATGGTTACAGCAGCGTCTGCCATCTACTCTAGACAGTGATTTTCAAGTGCCTGAATTTGACACAAAGTCATTTGTGACCAGACCATGAACTCAACAGAAAGAGACGGAGGGGAACATCACAGTTCCTATTATGTCTTTGAGGGGATTTCCCATTCACATGCTTTTGAATATTTACTTCTGTGTCAACAAACAAATCACATAATGATTAGCCCTATGCATTGACAGTTCTCTTTCGTGGCAGAGGGCTGAGTTCCAATAAAAAACACACACTTCAAAGAACATCAAGCCATAAATACATCAGGGGGAAACTGGCAAAAAAGTAATTCAAAAAGATAATATGAAGACAGCCATGCTGCTACTTGCCTTCTTCCAGAGTTTTGGCAAATTTCACTTCACTATCAGCTCCTTGAAACTCGTTAAAAAAAGGTCGAGCTTTGATTTCATAGTTCACTCCTTTTTTGAGCTCAGGAATCACAACACTGTTTTTTGTTGGTGTCCTTACTTCAAAAATCAACCACTCAGATTCTCCTTGAGAACCAGCTGTTGGCCTGTACAAAATTTTATATCCCTGAATATATTGGGATTGTTGGTCAACCTTAAACGTGGAGATAGAACAGCCATATTAATACATTAGTAAGCATCAAGTGTAAACAGTTTTAGGTGCTAATACATGTTAGCAGTCACAGAAAACCATGGAGCTTGCTCATTTTTGCATTTCCCCTGTTTCTTCGAAGTTTAATACTACTAACCTCAAATGGCAGCACAGCTCTGTTTGACTGTGGTCTAATAGGCTACTTTAAAAACACTGAAGTGATAGCACTTGCCCAGTAGGATTTTATTTATTTTTCTCTGAACTTTAGGCCCTCATGACATATTGCAAACTGTTGTTGAAAGTCCCTTTCATTTTTCTTGTTGCACATTGGACAATAGATATTGAAAGCACCCTGAGACATGGGCAGAGTGTTTGGATTAAACATAAGAGATCCAAGTTAAATAGATATGCATTGTGTATTTTTTTATTCCCAAAGCTTTTATTTTCAATCTTATTGTATGCCCCTCTCACCATACACTTTAAAAACAACAACATATTCCTGGGGTTTTTTTGTTTAAGGCTGCCCTGTTCTGCTCCATGTGCAAATTCTAAGAAGAAGAATCCCGCATTCCTGCATTGCAGGGGGTTGGACTAGATGACCCTTTGGTCCTTTCCAACTCTACGATTCTATTATTATAAGAATCAGCAAAGTCTCTCTGAGAAGAAGAAAATATGTGAACTGAAAAATGTAGCAAACTGCAAATGATCCTTCTTTGAACATGACATCAGAATGCAACCCAACGAGTGTATGTGTGCACATGTGTATAGCCTGCTTATTAATGAATAGCAATTAATGCTACTAATGCCTCCAAGGCAGCCTATCAACATCTGTTCAGAGTTTATCATAAGTATGTTGTTGTATTTTGTATGCTGTTGGGAAAATTCTTTTTATAGGCTACTAGCACTTTTGCTTTACTTACTGTCCAATGAACTTCAATTGAGGAAGAAGAAAGGATTGTAGGATTATGGAGATGTAGAACAACATCACCCAGCTCCCGCTGTACTTGTTTGTGATCCACACCCTGACTTGTAGGTGGAACATCTGTAACAATTTCAACAAACTATTGTTAACCTTAAAAGATATAGGACAGAGACTTGAAAAACAGGTTTGATTGTACCACTGAGTGTATATTTTGCATTGCATCCAAGATAGAATGGGGACACAATCAAGAAATAAATCAAGGGTCAATAAATTGGGTTGGGAATTATTTTGGATGGCTTTGGTGGCCAATCAAGTTTGTGATTGCCAAGATACTCCCCTCTCTCAAGGTTTGGGGTCTTGCACCTGATCTTCCGCTGCAGCTTTGAAATAAACACAGAGCCAAGGAGGAACTGAAGTGCCTCTATCTGTCATCTTCCTCCAGCTCAGGGCATGCTGTCTTTCTTTGCCTCTGAACCTGCTGGGCAGTTGGAGCTCCAACTACCTGGCAGGCAAAGAGACAAGCTTCTGTGCCTGCAACATTACTCTGCAGTACGCCTACATTTTCCATATTTCCAAGCCATTATAATTGGAGCAGCAATGGATGTGGTTTGAGCGTCTGCAGTGGAAAGGGGAATTAATGAAAATTGGGGTGCAACTTGCATGTGTGGAAGTTCTTTTCCACTGTTGCAGGGTCCTGTTGGATCCAATTGGATAAAATGTTGTTATATACGAAGAGAAGCATTTCAAGTGGGTCAAGTATAGTTCAATTAGTGTAGCACAAAGTTTGGAATAATCTTCTGAATTAAAAGTAATATTGATTTTTCTTGGTATACCCCCAACAACATCTTTGGCAGACAAAAATGTAGCTCATCTCAATGTATAACCTTAACACTGTGTCTGTTCTGAAATAATCCATGACTTCTGCCCTTAGTCCTTGGATAGCCAGTGCCCATAAAAATAAAGAATTCTAGGGTAGATGGATTAATGATCTGACTCAGTTTAAAAGCATCTGCTTATATTTTATCTCTCATAAAATGGTACTGAATGCCACACAAATGTATTTTGGCATTGCGGCTTGTTTTCCCCACCCCATTATGCTGGAAGGCAAGTGAATGACTTGATTTCATGAAAACTTATGTTTAGTTAGCATAGCACCTAACTTTTAATTGTAAGAAACAGATGATTTTTGAAAACTAGTAACTCTGCTGGCACATTTTCTCAGAGAAAACTGTGCACCGGTACTTATCCAGATTTTGATTTGATGTGAAGCTACAGAGGCTACTGCCCAGAAATAAACTGTTTAGATTAAGAAGTGGTTTGTTTCTCAGTAGGATCTGCTATAGATGTTTCCTCAGCATTAAGCCCCTTTTTGGTTGACAGCCTTGTTATCTATTGCTGCATACAGAACAAGAGCAGATAGTGTATTAACATTATTTCCTAAAATGGGTGTTTCTTTTCTGTTTCCTTTCAGTGAAGCATATCTAAACAAATGATTGTCTTTAGTTCAGTCTTAAATACATGTTTTACCTTGTGTTTTCACTGGGTCAGATATTTGGCTGGGATCACTAATTCCATATGCATTGGCTGCCCGCACAAGGAAGAGATAAATTGCATTTGGTTTCAGACCTTTAACTGCAAATGTTTCTGTTTTCACATTTTCTGCTACAGTTTGCCAGCTGCTGCCAGCTGCATGGCTAGGGATAAAGCACACACACACAAGCAGAAACAGGTTAGTACATGCCTGTAGTTTAAGAACCTAAAACATAAGCACAACCAGATCACATAAAGACATAATACCTGAACGCCTCTATTATATAAGAGGTTGGAGTTGCACCTGAATTCAAATTAGGCTTCCATGATAGTGTTACTGTATTTTTGCTGACGTCTGTAACTTCAGGTTTTGATGGTGCACTGGGAATCAAGTTAGGGTCAGTGGGTCTTGGTGGCTGCACTGGAACTCCAAATTCTAGTGAACAGTGATAAAAGTTCAAAGCTGACATATGCTCATCAGTGTGCTCACATTAGTATATATCATTTATTACATAATCAGAGAGCCATTAGACTGTAATTACTTATTTTTATAGTTTCTCCTCTATCCAGATTTACCTTGGACTTCAATGTAAGCACTCCATGATGCTTCACCACTTGGGGTGGAGGCAATGCACGTGTACCGACCAGTGTCACCCAGCTGAAAAGGGGGGGGGGGAGAGAAAGAAAAATATCTGAAATAGTCTGAGACACAGAAGATTTGATGTCCCAAATGAATATGCATTAACTCACCCAAAGTTCCCCAAATGAAAATTTGTTAGAAGAAAGTGATACTCATATACACTAAATTAAAATGCAATAGTTGAGCTCAAATTTTAATTGGGCTTCTGTACTCATCATAGAATACAGGATTAAAATATATTTTTTTCATATGTTCTATGTTGTGGTCCCTGAAGACCTCATTGATTGGGCGGTGGTCTATAGCCCAACTTCTCAGTGTGCATTTGTAGTCCTTTTAAAGAAGACACCAGAGGTTGCTAGGGGGAATACCTCTCCACCATCAATCAATGTGACATGGTGTGTTAGCCCACTTTTTCTGTTGATGGGGACAATAACATGTATGCTGCTTTTCTGGAGTCATGTTGTGGCATCTGCCTAGATAGTTTAATGTCCTCAAGCCGTGGACTGATTCTGTCTAATGATTGGACCCTCCTGGACACAAAGAGTTATAAGAGGACTTCCTGTTCCAGGTCAAGTAACAAGGTCTTCTTGAATTCTCACATACTTCTGCTGTATTATTTGGTCCTTATTTTTAGCTCGCTCGTTAATTCTTTCACTTGGTTTGGTCCTAACTACTTTCTCTGCCACACATAGCTACTGGTTCCAGGCTCCCTGCTCACATCAGGCTTCTGCCAGCAGGTGCACTCTTGACAGTAGTCTCAGTTCCTCTCCATGGCTTCTTTCACAAAGACATCAGGGAGATCTCTGTCTCGAATTTTCAAAGCTCATACAAGGGTAAAGTTTTTATTGAGGCTTATTTTATCATCCCTTTTTATCTACAACCTATTTCTGGTCTCCTGGCAGATGATATGCCTTCTTTAGATACAGAGATTGAAAAGAACTTTTATGTTTTTCTATATAGATAGCCCATAAACCAGCATGGCCAACAGTCAGAGATTATGGCAACTGTGGTCCAGCAATAGCAGGAGGGCCACAGTTTCCCCACCTTTGCTTTAAATATGATCTTTAGAAGTGGGTTAGGGAAAGACCCTACAGATCTAGAAAGTTACCCAGAATCATGTTTCCTATATAGCTTCTGATATATCCATCTTCATTTCCATTTCACATGTCCGCTCCAAAGCACTTGGGACAGGGATGGGAAATTTCTCTCAGGGAAATTCATCACACTATATTGACGCTTCTGTGTACGTGTCCATGTATGGAAATGTGAGGTGCTCAGTGGGTGTGCATTATCTGGTAGGATATTTGAGACATGTGACTATGTATATGAATGGGTCTTTAGCGACGTGTGGATGAGAGGAACAATATTTTTATGGTGTGTTTGGTGGGGGACGTATGAATGAGATGATTTATTTCATATAAAATTTATATACAGCTTGATTGCAAAAAGGTATATGTGTGACACTCTGTTTAGTAGAAAAGAGCAGTGCAGGATGGGGGTTTAAAGTAACATAAGAGAATGTCCTCCATAGTTTCATATTAACAGCAGAACCAAGAGATTGGTACAGCTGTGCCAGGTCCAGTGTTTTGAGGGGCGCGATACTGAGAAGCTGCCTGTCTCCAGTGCCCAGGCTTCAGCAGCTGGCCATGACTAGGCAGAGCTATCTTCAACCCAGCTCCCCTACTGCTTTGGAGTAGACTGCCTGGTCTCAGTGACACAAAGTTGGCTCTCAGCTGTGCTAGATGTGGACATATGATGATCCAAAAGGAAGCTGTTTTGCAGTGCATCAGCTTTTGGAAAGGAGCTGGAATGATGAAGCAGTAAGGAGTCAGACACCCACCGGTCAAGCATGTTGAAGGAGTGAGCCAGCAAATAGGAAGAAGAAGAAAAACTGCTGGTAGAGGTGCATAGCAAATACATGAAGCTCACAGGTGCCTGATCTGTGGCTGCAGGTGCCTGCTTGGGTTACTGTGTGTGCGTAAAAAGTTGTTTGCTACAGCCTCTGGAAGAGGGAATGGAAGCACCAGCAATCACCACTGACTCATACTCAGGATAATTATAGAGTTGAGACCCAGGAGTTCTGAAGACAGAAGTGGGGGTACTTCAAAATATTTCCCTCATATGATTCCTTTGCTGCTTTGTTGTTTTTAGGAACTGCTTGTGCTCTGAGTAATTCTGATTGTTTATCAAGGTTGTCAAACTTGGGGGGTTGCTATAAAATATCAGAACTGTACAATTTTGATGTTAAAGCATGGGGTATGCTTTCCTGGTTCTGTGCATGTTTATTTCTCTCTACATAGTCTGTGAGTTCTGCATTTTAGCTTTGCAGCAACCCTGTGAGGTAGGTTAGGCTGAGAGGTGGTTCAGTAACCAATGTTGCAAAATTGCACACGCACAGAAAATCTTTCTGTTGCTTTCAAGTTGGAAAACTTCTCTTTTATTTTTCTGTGAAATATCAGAAATGTGGAATGTTAAAATTAAAGTAATTGAAGTGGGAAGAACTGCTTTACTGGCTTTGTATCTCTTTACAGTGGTGTCCCGCAAGACGAATGCCTCGGAAGACGAAAAACTAGCAAGATGAAAGAGTTTTCCATTTTCTGAGTTGCTTCGCAAGACAGATTTCCCTCTGGGCTTGCTTCGCAAGACGAAACGTCTTGCGCCTTTTTTTTTTAAACCGCCAATGCATTCCTATGGGAAACCGTCAATACGCAGTGGTGCTTCGCAAGACGAAAAAACTCGTAGAACGAAAAAACTCACAGAACGAATTAATTTCGTCTTGCGGGGCACCACTGTATTTTGCTTTACATGGTCTGTGAATGCTGCATTGTATTTGTATGTTACTTTCTCTCCTAAGAGCTCAAAGCTGTGTACAGAGCTGTCCTTTCACAACAACACCGTGAGGTAGATTAGACTGAGGTCTTGCCAATAAATTGCCAGTGAAGAACTGAGGAGTGCCAATCCATGCACAGCACACCAGGCTCAGAAAATCATTTTGGTGTACCTAATTATATATGTCTCTGAAAACTACGTGCTTGATGCTGTTTTTGTATATTTCCAAGCACTACAGTTAACTCCACAATGCTTACTGGATGTTTACTTAGGAAACTTTAAAGTATTCACTGTCCATGTAGCTTCTCTCTAACATGTGGCCTTTTAACACATAGGTCAGATCCTAAATTGCCTGTAGACAGAAGCTGTATCAGATCTTTAACAAAAATTAATTAGAAAAATTACTTTTCTGGTGATGCAGAGGCAAAATTGCATAGCCTTGTGACTTTCCCGTCCCCCTCTACATCCCATGAGATAGCTTCTGTTTCTATGAGCTCCATTAAGTTATTATTATCATTAGTAAACAGGCAGCAGTTCCCAGAAGAGGGTGTGCATGTGCTATGTTTGCTAGAGGAAACGATAGAGGATTATAATTTCCTAGAGGTTAGGTTCCATTTAGAAAACAATGGTAGAAGTAAATCTTGCCAAGTTTTAAAATGCTGAGTTGTGAAATTTTTTAGGTAAACCCTGCAGAAAAAAACCCTACAGGAATATTAACTATTGCTAAAGAGAGTGTGATATGACTCTACTACAAGCACAGTGCAACAATGCATTTGCATATGAAGTTAAAGGACAAATTATTTGAATGTCATTTTTTACACCTGTGAATAAAAGAATTGCAGTTTCTGGGCATGGAGTGGGCTGGGAGATGACCTCAAGACCCAGAGGCGTAGCATGTGCAGGGTGAGGGGGCCTATTGCCCCGGGTGCAGGTTTTTTCCAGCTTTGTGAATCCGATCCCACATCCCAGCCTTGCAAAGCAGTGTGGGGCTAGCTGGGCATCAGGAGAACGCAATAGGCATGCACCCTTCCAATCAGGAGAATGCAACAGGCATGCGGCCTTCTAATCAGACCATTTGGGCTGATTGGAAGGGCATGAGCCTGCTCTGCTGCATCCCCATGTCACCCTTCCAGCCCATGCTAAACAGACTGATTGGAAGTTTGTGTGCTTGCCCTCTTGCTATGTCCTCATGTCGCCCTCCATGCTCCTTGGCCCCGGCTCACCCAGGGAAGACTAGTTCCACCGCTGCTCAGGACTGATATTTTAAATTCCATATGATATCCCATCCTTCTTTATTAAAAGGTAAGAAAGATGCTTAATCAATGAAACTGCTTGCAGGAGAATTAGGGGCTTCCTTTTGCCCCCAAAATATCACAGGTTTCTTCAGGGAGAAAAAATACCATTGAGTCACTATGCTAGAAAAGAAACTAAGTGAGGACTTCATCACAGTTCCACCGTAAAATAATAAAAATGTCAATAATAACAATAGAAATAATAATATAATAATATGATGTTAGTTTTTGCTCCATTTGCTTGTCCATATGTATTGGAAGATTTTAACGTCCACAGCTGAAGTTGAAAATGTTTTTGGAACTGATTTGGATAACACAGACAGCATATAGTATAATCTGTCAAACACCAGGCAAAGCCCACCTGAAACTGTCTCTAAATACACACAACTAAAGATTAAACCACTCTAAAAAGGTCAATCTAAAAGTTAAAAAAACACCACCGCCAAACGGAAGAGTTCAGTAATTCTGTGCTGGCATAAAGTGTTGCTTGGGCAGGTAACTACATGGTTTCAGGTAATGTATTGTATGAAAAGATGTCTTTACATTTGGCCTAACTACATGAACCAAGTTATCCTAAGGCAAAACACCTAGCAAGTAAAAACAGGTGTTCATATTCCTTGGAAAAACGCAAACCATTTTGCTACAACTTGTCTCAAAGGAATAACGCATTGACCAAGCATGCTTCCATAAACCCTCCGGAAGCCAGTTCTGTATTCGGTTATTTTAATCTTAATAATCTTTCCTGCATATTTATAGGTAGTAAAAAAAGGGGGGGGCAGGAAGCACGAGGACAATAGGGATAACTTCTAGTAGAGAAATTATAATAAATGAACTGTAGAGAATATTTTGAAACAATACAATCGTATAGCTTTCATGTTATGCGAAAACACTGGAGATTGTTTACTGTTCATATGCCTGCCAGCAAGTGAAACAGGGATTCAAAACATTTATGGTTACAACCAGGACTAAAGGGAGAAACGAGCTAATGGGAAGGCACATATGGCAGACCCTCACCGTGATCAATTCCCACCCAGAAACCTATGTCCCCACTGTGGAAGGACATATGGATCCAGAATTGGCCTCCACAGTCACTTATGGATTCACTGTTAAGACCTTGTTCATGGAAGACAGTCTTACTTGGCTATGAGTGATCACCGAAGAAGAGGATTCCTAAGCATTGCTGCACCACCATCTCATCTTCTATGTTTAAACAGTTTTCTAAATTAATTCTTCTTAGAAGAATCTTACTTATGAAAACTGAAATAACTTGCCAGCGGCTCTGTTATAATCTAAGGTACTTTGGGAATGCAGAATAAGCTATCTCAAGACACGAAGAAGCAAATAAAGATGATATTAATACAGTTATTTAACATTTCATTAATTCTAAAATTAGAGGCTGCAATGTTCAGGGCCTCAAGGCAAGCAAAGTTAAAAAGAATTGTGTGGTTTCAGCTTCAAACTACCTTGGCATATCGAATCTGTAATGCACCAGTTTCCAGCTGCTTGATGCGGGAATCCTGTGTGGAGATGAGGGTGCCATCCTTTCTCCAGAGAATTGTTGGCATTAGAGTGCCTGCAGCCACACAGCTGAGTACTAAAGTACCATCCACAGCAACAGTCTGATTCACAGGACCTTGTCGAATGACAGGGGGAGGCCGGTCGGCAATAACTGGCAGAAGAAACAACAGGGAAGGGAAAAAGTTTTATGCAACTGGAAGTGATTTTCTAATCATCTAAGCAACAGTGGTTGCTTCAGGCTTTACAAGAATCTAAAGATAATTAAATAAGTAATGAAAATAAAGCATGCAATATTCAGGGGACAATAATATGGTGTTCAACTACAGAATATGTGTTAATATCCAGCAATATATTGCTTGGCTCCAACAACCTTAGAAGAGAAAACAACTCTGACAAAGTTTCCCACCTTCTTTGAAAGATGCCCCTTTCTCTAGTCCAGCCTCCTTCATCTAGATTCTTCTAATGCCATTAATGAGTTAACTTTTTCAATGATCAGCCAGTTGATTTGTTTCTTGATATGTGTGCAAACCACTATTAGATTTGATCAAAATTATTATGCAACACTATCAGTTGGAGGAATCTAGCTCCACTTAAAAAGCTCTATTATTTTCTGACTGATGCTGCAGCGTTCTTACTGTTTTGGAAGGATACCTTTGAACTGAAATAAATGTCACAATAAAACTTAACAGGTGCAGTTCAGAGGTCACAAATTCAGCCCAATAAACTTTTTTTTTGGACTAGGAAAAGCCACGTCTCACACGTTTCCCATATAGTGGAGATATTCTGTTTTTCAATACCACATTTTCCTGTCATGTCTAATTAACCAGGATCTGATCCTAGTTTTATATCCAGGTTTTCTTATGCTACATTTTACCACCAGATATCATGAGAAATTGTGGTTTAAGAAACCAGATTATCTTTACCAGAAGATGCATAAGGCACATGAAGGGAGACTGAACTGTGAGATGAGGAACACAGCTCATTTCAAGACATCCAGATTCAACACACTATGAGTGCTTGATAATTTGAAAGGTAAATTTAAGTTACAATTGCCTAAGCAAAAACACATTAATCTTATCAAGTAATGTCTCTCCCACATTAAATCATACTTATGTGTAGTGCAATCAAATGCATTTTCACCTTAATAAACACCTTATATAGTAGAAAGCATATAAACTCAAAATCATGTTATTACCACGCTAGAGTTACCATTCTGCTACATTATAAGCAAAGTTAAATTAAACACCTTACCATCAGTAACCTCCAAGTATGCTTTTGTCGTGATGCTTCCCGCAACATTTAAAGTCTGGCAAATATAGTAGCCAACATCAGATCGTTGGACATTTGTAATAGTGAGGTCACCCGTTTGAGAGACAGAAAACCGGCTGGAAGACTGAGGAGGTTGGTATGAAAAAAGCAAGTTCTGGAATATAAGAAGAAAAAGTGAGAAATCAGCAAGTTAGATGGATTAGCCTTCATAGATATATACAACTTTAAAATTCAGAATAACCTATATCATGAAGGTTATAGGACCATTTTTCAGATACAAAAGTGATGCTGCAACACAGTCCACCACTCAAGATAGATGTGACTAAACACTGAAACTTGGATTCCCATGGGCCACAATAACAAATAATACATTGGTTATAACAACATATCTAAGACTGCAATGCTAACCACACTTATTTGGGAATGTCCCATTGAACTTCTTTTTGATTCAATACTCAAGGATATATGCAGCCCCAGTGCTAATTACCAGATGTTTGCAACATACAGCTGTGAACATAAACTTAAAAGTGCCAATATATTTAAGGGAAGGATGGTATTAGATAGAACCAGTCTAGATAGACCATAGCAAGTGCATTATTGCTGCAGTTTGGTAGGGTTTTGATCTAAAGCCATATAGTAGTTCTCTTCATGAGCTGGGGGGGGGGGGGGGGAGAGACTGTTATTTTTATATAGAAGAGTGTATCTTATTTTCCTTTTCGACAATTTTTGTGGAGTAAATGTCCATAATTGTCAGTGCTTTTTTTCCTAAAAGAAAATGTTTAGGGATACTCTCATTTTCCTACCCATATTGAAATACTGCCCCTCAATGAGGCCAAACTTCACAAAATGTTTAGGGGTATGTGTACCCCTGCGTCCCCCCAGAAAAAAGCACTGATAATAGTTATATGGAAGCTATTCAGATGGGACAGTATGAGTACTGTGTGCTAGGGAGAATGGCCATCAATTTCACTGACCACTGTTATAAGCAGAATACTGGACTAGAGGAACTGAACCATCTGTCCTGTTTCATGCAAACATGATCAAACATGTCTATCATATACAGGTAACTTGCATCTTATGCTAAGTTTACTTATTGTGATTGTACACATAAGGAGGAGAAATAAATAAGTAAATGGGGAGAGGAGGAAACGCATTTTCCATTTATTTATTTCCCTCTCTCACTAGCACACTGCTGTGATTGGAAGGCTTTCTGTGCTTTGGAGAGGCAGCAGGAGGGCCAGGTAAGCAGCTTCCACCTTGCGGGGGGGGGATCACCTCTGGAGGTTCCTGACTTTACATGTTATTTGCATTTATGCATAGACCTCTGGAACAAAACCATCACACATGATATGAGTTACAAAACTATCACATACGATACGAGTAAAACCACATGTAATAAGAATGCAAATATATGAATTATAATTTCAAATATATGTCAAGCTCTTTTTTTGTAGTATAAACTTACTAAAAACACTAACAAAATGCTTTCTGCTTATTAGTATATGAAATAGTAGACTTCTGGCAGTTGAAAGAGACTACCATTTATTATTATCTTTATTCTCACATTTTAAAAAAATCACCTCTTTGTATTTTTTATTTTTTCCCCCTTCTCTTTGCCCTAACATGCATCTAGCTCTTGATACCCAATGGGGTTTTGGACATTCTTATAGTACAGTAACCTCCCTCCCTGTATCCACGACATACACTTTATGACAAACCACAGATGAAACAAAAAAGAAATTGTGCTACTATAATTGATCTGAACAGAATTTCACATACACTTGGAATCAAATGCCAGGTTCACTTTTCCGTGTCTAACTAAAATATATTTAAATGCTTCATTTCATAGAGGAGGGCTTTTAGTACTTTTCTCTTCCAATTAAACTTTATATTCCAAACAAATAGGATACACTGTGTTTCATTTCATGCTAAGCACTAACAGATCCTTATCATGGTTCTTTTCCTTCTCATTTTCTTGCTACCCATTGGCACCTGTTCAACAAAGTTGATTTAAAATCCCCCCTCAGCTTGACTGAAAATTCTGTCTCAGGCCACATGCTATATTTTAAAAAAACTAACTGGAATATCTTGAACTGTACACAGTCCTGAAGCATGTACTACAGCCTACAAAATTCTTGAGAAGCTTCCTGGTTTTTCATCCTGCATGGGACAATTGACAGGGAACAGAGGGGTCTGTGTAAAGCCAGGATGTATGTTGAGTTTGCCAAGGAATTAGACACTTTTTACAACAACCAGGTAACGTAGGCAGAGCCTACACACATATTTTGAAAGGAATCAAACGAGCTTAGCCAGTCATCCAACAGGCACTTGGAGGATGTTGGTTCAGGAGAGCACTGGGCACTAGCAGACAAAAATGGGCCTTGTGTTATCTAGATGCTTTGGCAAAGCTTCAGAAAGTTCGTTTTACCTGACTTCCTTCTCTTCGCCAAAATATTGCTGGTTGAGGGTTTCCAGTTGCTTCACACTGGAAAGTTACAGTTCTGCCCAGTGCAGCCACCTGGTCACGAGGTTTCACAACAAAATGTGGTGGTTCTGAAAGAAGCGAAGTACAACACAATTACACCGATTAATTCGTAGCTGAGGTGAATGGTTTTCTGTTAAGGGTCTTGTGCATCACATCTAACGCACACAGAAAGGTCCTTTTTAAAATAAAGACTATAGTGCTCAGGTTCAACACTGTTTTAACAAGGGCTGATGTTTATAGACACACCTGTTTGTTAAAACCATAAGAGTGTGTGTGTACACTCTCTTTAACTGAAGCATCACACAGCCCTATTGCCTTCAGTAACTCTTCTTGAGAGCGTAGTTTGGTGGTAAAGTGCTGGTAGGACAAAAGGTTGAAGGCATTTTTATCAGTCACAGCATAAGAAAAGAAGAATTCCCTCACATCACTGTACTATGTACTCTTAAAGTAAAAACCACAAAATGATTGCAAATTCAGGGGTTAGATACACAAAAGTCATCATCTTTGATTTACTGTAGTTCAGAAGTCATTTAATAGCTTCCATAAGAGGCTTGATTTCTGATGTAGGATGAAATGCTCAGGAAAAAAATTCAATTTAACTCAAAAGCCCTAGGATTGCTACTGAGTAAATTATAACCATTTAAAAATCTTCAATGCAATTACTGAAGAGGAATGAATTTAAAGCAACGGTGAAGCAGAATGCCTCCTTCATTTACATAGGCAAGGGCATGTTCAAACAAAATATATATGTAAATGAAGGCAAATTTGAAACATCTGCTCATCGTGACATTATAAATACTGCCAGCATTGTCCAAACTGTTTGATTTATACAGACTTAAATGGCCACTTCATCTAGCAGTAAATAGAACGTCAAAAATTATGTCAGTTGCATTAAGCTATGGCAGTTAAGTATATTAGGCACAGTGACTGAACTAGAGTAGAAAATATTCTTTTTAAAACCCTGTTTCAGCTTACCCTCTTATGCTGCAGAAACAATGGCTTAAATGAGATCTTGCTGATTTATATTTTTCAGATCTTTCACTCCTTTACTATTTAAAAGAAGAATTTTTCTCAACCCTTACTGATTGTGATAAGGCATCTCACAATCAAATATAGGTTGGGCTTTTAAGACCTCCCCCCCCCCCGGTCATTATTTATCCAAAAACACTTTATATTGTTGGTATTTTGTTATAGTTGCCTGTAGCATGAATGCCAAGGAATCACAAAACTTAAATTCTTTTAGGGAAGATATGGGCAGGGTGTTTTTTAAGTGTATAAATATCTTATACTGTGATGAGATTCACAGAAAACCAGGTTGTCTAAAGTTCAGCATTAGGTAAATGGATTCTAGACTATCAGATTTATGTTAACTATTAAAAGTCTGACTTCTGAAGAACAAAATTGCCTTATGAAGTCTTTTGGTTAGTGCAAGCAAATTAGTTTTCTGTGGATGCCCGAGGAAATCGTGTGGTGGTGGAAAAATATATGATTTTATATTTATAAACTCTTACAAAAGATTATGGAACGTGTACTAACAAGGCAAACAAGGATTAGTAATATTGAGGTTTATTGTTTGTGGAGAGTTTTGGGTGTTAGGAATAGTGATGAAAAGTGATGCTAGTCAGTGGAATTTTTGGTCCGCTAAGATAGGAACGATCTACAATGCTCCTCTGTTCACAAAGTTGTACCAGCTTCTCACTAAGAGACTATACACTTTAATGTAGACTACTTTCAAGGCTAAATTGCTGCAATAGTGTCAGTGTAGCAATCCCTCCCTTGATAAATATTTGCACATTTGTGTTACGGAACCATACGAATGAAAGAGGGGACGACCACCGAGATATACAGAACTTTAACTGTCCAAAACTTTTTAAACTAACATCAGGAATTTCTCCTCGTGGAGTGAATCATGTTAGCCTGTAACATCAAAAGGAACAAAGAGGCCTGTGATACTTTAAAGATTAAAAATCTTCTGACAAGTTAGATTCTAAAATGGGGGTCAACAACACAGTGACTTTGGGAACCATGGTGCCTGGAACGGTGGCCATTGGCACTTCCAAGTAGGAGGGCAGCCCCAGGCTTTGGAGTGCAGGCTGCTATCTGCAAGCCTAGGGAGCCCGGTGGGAACTCCCGCGGGCTCCCAAGGCTTGCGGATAGCTTCCTGAAGCCTGGAGAGCGAGAGGGTTCGGTGCGCATCTTCATTTTTGGAAGGGAAAAAGTGTGTCCTATAGGGCGAAAAATACAGTAAGTGATTTCTGTTAAATGAGCCGGCTTGGCTGTTCCCACCTGAGTTTTTATAGCCAATGAATGAAGTCAGAGAATTGATTGATAAGTGATTTGTTTGGACACCAGAAAATACAAATTCCTATGGCCCTAAAGAGCTGCTGTTTTCCCTTCCTTTGTTTTTGTCTTTGGTATCGCCATAGTTTTCCCTTCCTTTATCACTAGCAACCAGGATGCATATTTCCTGTGGTGGCTTCATCTGAGATCAGAAGCTCCCTATAAGTTACTTTATGTAAATATTACAGCACAATAAATGTGGGTAAATGTTAAAGAATTCCCTCTCCTGCTCCCAAAAAAGGCAAATGTGAAATCTTTGCAAATAGATTTAAGCATGCCTGCTGCTGTGCAGGAGCTGACGTCCTGGCACTCATTAAAAATTCACAGTATTGTTAACAATACAATTGTACACATGTCTACTCAGAGATACCGTAAGTCACTTTGAAAGTGGATGGAGAGAAGTTTCTCTCTCTCTCTCTCTCTCTCTCTCTCTCACACACACACACACACACACAAGCAGAACTCATGAACATCATTTGCTGGATGAAATAAATTGCTTCTTCACACAGCACATAGTTACACCACAGAAGGCAGCAATGGCCACTAACTTGGATGACTTTAAAAGAGAATTTGCCTTTCCATGCACAATTTTTTACATTTATCTTCTGTCATGATGATACTTTCATTTAGCATCTTTCATTAAAGCTTTATGTTTAAGTAGTAGTCTGACAAGCATGCAGATGATCATCAGCAACACTTACTTAGGAGCACATTACTAGTTCTCCAAAGCCTGCACTGAATGTAATTTAAACAACGTGAATCCAGCATACCTCAAAAGAGGTAGGGGTGTGTGGGTGTGTGTATGTTTTCCTCTGTTCATTTTTAGAATGTGGTGGTGCAATAAAAGAATACGGTAGAATTGCAATTGGGATGCACAGTGATGAAACCATACGACCACTTTCATTCATGTCTGAAAGTATGGATTAATATCCACATTCTCAATTCATTAACTTGGCTGCCTTTTCTGTTGATGCAATTGCCAACAAATCCATTTAGCAACTATTTATACTACCGCCAAAGCTCCATTAACATTATCCAACAAGTAATTATATCATAATTCAAAGTGCTTTAGCATTTACTGAATTCTGAAGTGCACAGCAATGTCTGCTGCAGCTATTTCCTTAACTCTCACTTTTGCTATACTTAAGGCTGCAGGCACCATAAAGTGGTGACTATAACTGTTGGAATGGGCCCAGATACACTCTGCTGTTATTGTAAGAGTTGCAAAATAATGAAAAATATTTTACTTCATTAGGCTTTAAATTGATCAATTCATTACATTTCATCAACATAACCAAAACCTTAAAAGATGTACAGATACGTTTCAGGCATTACCCTGAGTTATAGTAGTTCAAGCAACATCACAGTGATGTCACTATTAAAAATAAAAACTCTTTATTTCTGCTAGATTTCAAGGCAGCTAGCAAATTAGGCAGTTTTCTCCTAGGGATGGTGCAGGGACTATGAATATGGTTTGCCTCTGCAGTCCGCCTTCAAGCTCATGGAACATCTTAAATTCCGATTCAAACTTTAGCCAACTAAACTACATTTTTAAATTTAATAACCCTAACTGTTGTTATCAATATTAGCAATAAAAAGAAAGGAATGCAAAGTATTTATTTTTTAAAAAATCTCTTGAACAGCGGATATGAAAAAACGAAGTATAAGATTCAAAAACAAAATTTTACTCCTTTGATTCATGTGCAACATTTTTTTTTTTTACTATCAAGGACCTGCACACCTTAGTGCACTTGGAATGTATCAAGGTGAGAATGGACCAGACACACAACTTAGAAATAAGAAATAAACATAATTAAAACAGATATAAATAAGCAAGCCATTACCTTTGATGCTTGCCACAAAAATTACCCATACTTCATGCAGAATCTGCTCTTTGCAGTCTGTCCAATCAATTATAAGTGAAAGATGGAAGCTGATTTGTTGACGAATATGGAGGGGTATGGATGGAAAGAGGGAGAGATGTTCCATTCACAGGGATAACGATGATTAGAAGATGGCCAATAAAATTTCAACTTACCAGATACAACTACAAACAAAAGAAAAAGAAAAGAAAACATGGAATAAATAAATTGGAACATAAAATGGAACAAAAGTAAAATGAATATGCTTTTAATTCTATACACTGCTTTGTATGGTATTCTTTCAGAAAAGTGGTATAAAAATAATAATAATAAAATGTACAGTGATCTTATCGAAACACAAAACATATTTAGGATATACAAGAAAAGAGCATGAAACAGATGGCTTATTGCATATATTGTTCTTTTTTAGCAGTAGAAAAAGCTCAATTCCAAACCTGGAGATGTGAAGTGTAAAGAATGAAGGAGATACAAGAGATGAGCTATAGTGTGAAAAGAATCTATCTGCCTGCTGAGCAGAGTGATGGGATCATATTCAGAGAACCACCACCCCCAACCTACTATAACATGTGAGGGGATTGTCCACCACCTACTGCACGCTGGGAAGCAGAATAAAAAGTGAATTATGATGTTCCATTTGCAATGTAATCTAGGAGTAATTTTCATAATCAGCTTCAGTATTCAAGGCGATTATACTCCCTGCAAGCAAAAAGGGATGAACAGCTACTCAATATACCTAGACAGGATTGGTAGGGTAAAAATTACTTAGTTTGCTGGGAAGAGCAAGGCCTTTCCCCTTTTCTCTCTGTTTGAATAGAACCAAGATAATTCCCTGTCACACATGCATTTGCTATCCAACTATACCTTTATTTTTATTAACAAAGAGCACTTCTGTAAGCATACTAATGTGGAAAGCTGGAAATGATATCAATCCAGAGACCAGTAAAAAATAGTGGTTTTTTATTTGTTTATAAAAGTGTATACTACCCTCTAATAAAATATCAAGGAATATAACATTAAAAAACACCATTCGGTATTGAGTTGCTTCTCCTAAATCAAAACGTAAC
Organism: Podarcis tiliguerta; assembly: GCF_965153285.1. NCBI lineage: Eukaryota > Metazoa > Chordata > Lepidosauria > Squamata > Lacertidae > Podarcis > Podarcis tiliguerta. The sequence continues at coordinate 43,772,841 of NC_139537.1, read as the reverse complement.
TTGCTGCACTCTGACTAATTTACCAGAACCACAATGGGACCTAGATGCCCCAGTGACCCTAATCCAAGCCACAAGTTGCTCCTGATATTCATAAGGATATTGATCCAACAGACATTGTTACTTATGCTGCTAAGAAAATACTGTCTACCTCGCAATCTGAATACGTTTTTTTTAAAAAAAAATCTGCAGACTGTGTTTCATTTATTGATAAGGAAAACAGAGATCTTCCTTAATTTAATAACAGAAAATTCTAAACAGGTATGCCCACAATCTATGAGGAAGAGAAGAGAACTTTCTTGCCTGTCATAAATTTCAGTTGCAGGGTAGCAGTGTACAAAGGAACCTATCCAATATATGTGGGCACTCAAACCTTTTTAGTAGGCTAGGAAGGAGTGTGGTCTTCCTTAATTTGGTGACAGAAAATTGAAAATATGTATGCCTTTGTTAATCAAAGGGGGGGGGTGTGGTCACTGACAGCATAGTTCACATGTGGCCTCTGCACCAGGTCTATATGATTTTGGGCCCTTGCAACTAAAGGAATACCAGTTCCTCCATTTAGCTGCTAGTGTAATGTGTTCATCTGATAACAGCCTCCTCTGATTGCCCCCACCATCTGAAGCCAGGCAGGTGGAGACAAGGGTGACAGCATTTTCAAGTGTGGTATCCCAAGGAGAATCACCTATGGTAGTACCTAAGTACTTTCCCTTTCCGATACCAGGCAAAGATGCTTTTATTCCACCATACTTTTTAAAGAACATTTTGAACTATTTTTCCTTTTAGTTGTTGTTTTGGAACTTAATGTTTTATTACTTTATATGAATACTGCCCTTTCTGCCTTATGTATGGGTGAGGCCTTCATGTTCATTGATTATATTTCATGCAATATGCTTTCCATGTCATGTGGGGGCAGAGGCGAACTTGTGGCTTGCTACCATGCTCATCACACAAAAAAGTCAGGGTTCCATGAGCTCCCAGGGAAAAAAGCGATATCTAAATATCTATGTATGGTTTTGGACAGCTACTGCTTAATTCAGGGGCAGGGTGGTGGTGGGAAACTGGGTAAAGTAACGCCTCATCTTTTGTTGGGGTTTGGTTCCAAGGGTTATGTGTATACACACAAATTGTATATAGCCAAACCCCTGGAATCACTTCACTGTAAGGAATCACTGTAAGGCAGCTGGTGGAGGAGACAGACAGAGCACTCCCAGAGTTGGTGTGCTGAGTAGGCCTTGCCCAGTAAGCAAGGCTGAGCTTAAAATCTCTTTTCGCACCAGGTTACCCCAAACAAAACTGCTTCAAAATCCTACTGCAAACCTATAAGCAAGTTTACAAAGAATGCTAATGTCACTACAGAAAATGTATATACACACACATACATATTATGCATTATATAAACATAAAAAACTAATGGCATACATTTTTACACAGCCATCTATTATTTCAGTGACTAATTCGAGTGCAGAATAATTAATGTAACATTTGAGTCATAAGTAGTAAATGTCAAGCATTAAGGTTTTTAAGGGATGTTCTGCATATCTCAAGCCCTATGGTGCTCTCATTTTTGTTTTAGCCTTTTAAATAGAGTAAAATTAACTACTGTTAAGCATGAGTACACTTCCATAATTAGCTGGTAAACACCTGCAGTATGCCAGTCTCCAATAAAATACACTAAGAAGAGTAATAATATTCCATCTGCCAAAATTCATTAGTCCAGGGGGGAATGGGTTTGTGCTCAAGTAAACATTAGATAGTACAAGCAGCATAAGAACATGAGAAGAGCTTGCTGGATCAGGCCAGTGGCCCATTGAGTTCAGCATCCTGTTCTCACAGTGGCCAACTATATGGCTGCGGGAAAACTAGGAGCAGAGCATGAGCACAGAAGCACTGTTTCCCTTCCTGCAGTTTCCATCAACTGGTATTCAGAAGCATTGTCATCACCACCATGGCTAGTAGACACTGATAGCCCTCTCCTCTATGAATTTGTCTAACGCTCTTTTAAAGATTGCTGCATTGCAGGGGATTGGACTAGAATCAGTGTTTCCCAACCGTGGGCCTCCAGCTGTTTTCGAACTACAATTCCCATCATCCCTGACCACTGGTCTTGCTAGCTGAGGATTATGGGAGTTGTAGTCCAAAAACAGCTGGGGGCCCAAGGTTGGGAAATGCTGGACTAGATGACTCTACATTTCTATGATTCCTAGGCAGTATTCAATAGCATATTAATTTAGTTTTTGTGGTTTGGGTTCGAGAGCACTGCTCTGAGCTTCAGGAAACACAATATTGAAATAACATAAAAGTCTGGTTATTGATATCATCATCATGTATATGGATATTGTGTTGTCTTATGTTTCTATGTACACAAATTTCCTCCTTCAAATGATTGAGATTGTGTTTAAAATATACAATATACTTGGGCTTTTAAAAAATATAAAGCACTTCAAGTTCTACTGTTAGTAAGAGGTCTGTTGATGACTAAAATAATTAAATAATCCCCCCCAAGGGGGAGGCAACTATCACTACCCCAAAATCTGCTTAACTTTGCTACAACTGAAGGAAGATTTGTATACTGATGATTTAATGGTTTTAAGTATTTACTGCAATGTGAAATTTCCCCTCAGTTCATATGTAAGGAATTTGTGAAAGTGCCTGAATGTGGAAAAAACAATTCCACCGTGCCAAAATGACCCGCAAGAATTAGGCAGGGTTACAGGAGACAATTATCTGGCCTTCCCCCTCTGAAGGAAGCAGTTGACAATAAAACTAAGTAAAATCCTGCCCTCGTTTGCCGAGCTTGACAATGTTTTCTTTGTGCAGCAGCTGGAGAAGTGGGGCTGGGTAGAAGCATGACTCTTCATTGGCAACTCATGTGCACTAATTTTAACACCAAGGTGACAGCAGGAGAATGGTGAGTTGGATGAGACAAGGAGAGTGAATTTCTGGCACTGTTGATATTTTGTTGACTAACAGCCAAAATATTTTGGGTTGCTTATTTAATAAATTTATACCCCATCAAAGGTGGCAAACATAAAACCCATTGGGCATCTGTTTTCCTGAAGGCGGTGGGCTATTGAAGTTACAAGTAGCTGGGCTGTTTGCCTGCACACTTTAGTACCATTTCTTGCTAGGATTCTTATCCCCTCCATTCTCCTTCTTCCTCACTTAAAGACTGTCATCCTGTGCACATTTATGTGGAAGTAATCCAGGATCTAAAAATGCCAAGTTGGTACTAGTCAGCCCTTGGTATTTTGTTGTGCTGATAGTCCCTGGAACACATCATGACAAGAGACACTGAGAAATGAACATGTTTTGTCACTAGTTTAATGGACCCTTTGGATTTTCGGATTTTCTCAACCTTACAGTGGTACCTTGGGTTAAGAACTTAATTCATTCTGGAGGTTGAAAATCAGCAATATGTTTAATATGTGTAGTAGAAGGGAGAAATAGCAGCTCTTTTGGACCCCAGGGATTCCCATTGCCTGGTGTCCAAAGAAGTTATACTCACTGGCTAGAAGCACTGATAGCTGGGAGTAGCTTAGACTGGCTCAATTCACAGAAATCTCTTAGAAGGTTACTTGCGCATCTTGCTTCATAACTTTCCAGTACCAGAGACTTTCTTTTTTTTAAAAAAGTCCAGAGTTTAGGGCCCCCTGGAGAAGTTAATTAATGCATTTCCAAAGGCCATGACACCCTCAGCTCCTGGGTTGATAACCCCAGGGCTACACCATTACAAATAGTGATCTCCTAAACTTTGATCTAAGGAGTGCCACCTTGCTAGGGGCAGGGAGAAGTATTCCAGGGTGAAACATAATTTTAAAAAGTTTCAAGGAATTACATGTTTCTAAAAAACACTGGCTACAATTCAGTGAATCACTTGCATATCTAGATAAAGAATATGAAGTAACAATTCAGTCAGTACTGGTGTTTCCAACAAAGCTCACATTGCAGCAACTGAGTACAGATTAAGGTGTGCAAAGATTAAAGAGAAAAATAATGAGTTTTAAGAGTTCAAGGCTTATTAAGTCCAAAGCAGGGGTTCCCAAAATGTGGTCTGTGGAGCTTCATTCAGATTGTCCACGGGATGTCTGCATTAAATATTCACATTGATTTTTCTATATTATTCTGTTATTGTTTTCCTCTTCAGGTGTATTGTCTGTTTTGGTTATTCAGTATTTTTTTTAAATTTCACATTGGATTTTAATTGTATCTTCATTGTTTATTTTATTTTCCATAGGATGGAATTCAGAATGCAATACAAGAAATAAAAGAATCAGTTAAAATACAATTAAAATCATACAGCATCTAGCACAGCATGTTACAATGGCTATAACAGGCAGAAAAATCATTACAAAATGCACCTAAACTATCACCAATTTTCATGTGGTCCTGGGCGGGGGTTGGGAGTTTGGGAACCATTGGTCTACACAGCATACTTCTTTTTTTACATAGCTGTGTCCCTTGCAATAAATACATTCTTTGTTCCTTGACAAAAATATACAAACTGTAGTCTGAAATGTAAAATTTCAAGGAAAGCTATAGATAATAAATCTGTGGGCAAGACCGGCAATAATTCATTGATCAATGGCTACCAAACAATGAAATCAAGCGTATTCAATAAATCATTAGAGTGAAGTGATTTTTGACCTTTAGTAGTCCTGGTGATACTTAAGAATGATCACGGTAGGCTGAAACAGATACAGTTTCAAAAGAAGTGTGGACTAGGGAGCTTTGCATTCAGAAGCTCACATATGGCAGACTACTGCAAGTTGTTTCATCTTTCTTTTCAAGTAAAGATGAACTGCAAACTTACTGGAGTATTCAGTATGCACTGGCAGGGCCAGAACATGAAACCATCATTATCTGGAAAGTTAACATACCACATAAGAATTTTTGATTGTTTCTCTATAAGGTTAGAGCAAAAATGTATGTAACTTTATCTTTATTAGGGTTATTATTCACATTTGTTTGGTGCAACTGTGCTTTAGACACTGTAGAAACAGTGACTAATCTTCCTACTACAGAACCTTAATGTTCATGTTGATCAATGTGTATGTGATGCTCTTGAAAACCTGGCATGTTTCATGTTTGTGACACTGTGGGTAACTACCATTAGCTCTGCACTATTATAAATGTGCTTTTTATTTCTACTTAGAATGCTTAGGGTCCTATCCTTCAGCCTCAAAATGATCTCAGGACAGGTCACAACAATAAAAATACACCCTAACACAAAAATCAGCAATTATTGAAGCAGAAATATTATACAAATCATTCATTATACAGATTTCTTCATCTGCCCCTCCCCTTCAGCACAGAAATAGAAAAAAACCAAAATGGAGAGATTCACCCATCCCTACACTGCAGCCAAACTGGAGAAACTGGGATATCTTCAGCGAAAGCTGTTGTGGGCTTCTCTCAGCCTCCAAGAGCACTTGTTTAGATGCTGGTACGTTTCCTCCCAGCATAGTGAAGACTGCCACCAGAAGCCCTAGGAAATACAACTCCCAATATGTTTAATCTAGGCTGATTAAGATGGGAAACATTTGGAACTTCATTTCTCAGGTCCTTTGTAGCAGTGGATTCCCTACAGAGGCAATCTTAAGCATTCTAGGAAGAGATTACCAGTATCTACAACTGAGGAGCTCAGGTGGACTACTTGTGGGCACTGTAGTGTGTTTGGATATCTCTACTTGTTGCCTTCAAAGGCCTAGTGCCACTTAAAAAAAATACGAATAGAGGGCTTTGGCTTTTCTGATGTTTTGGGGTGGGTCTCTGTGTTGCCTATTTTAAAGCTGTATTGCCCGTTTCTTAATCTGTTTTATTTGTTTTTAGTGTGTATGTGAACTTTTTCTATTGTGGTGGGGAGGAGTTGATTCTGAGTACTTCTGGGTTTTCTTAAGCGAAATTGTTATTTTGTAGTGTCCACAACAATTAGGTTTCCAAAAAGGCTACATATCCCTGGTCTACATCTGACACGGAAATCTAGGATCATGGTGAAAACCTATACCAGCCTCTCTGATAACAGCCATTCTTCCCTCTATCAAGGGGAGTGCTTAGAGGAAGCTTCCTCAAGTTTAGTGGTCTTTCCAAGACAAATAATTATGAAGACCGTAGGTTGTTTCCTTAACCATCTGAGAGCAAAAAAAGAAAAGAAAAACCAATTCTGAGCTGTGTCAAAGGAGCCATGTTTGTAATTGAAACACCCACACATTTATGTAAGACATTGCATGAAGATCTACTTCAATGTGCTGATGCTATTTATCAGTGAAAGCTTTTAACAGCTTCAATGTATTTACAAATTGTGTTACAAAACATTGATCAACTACTCAATATTAATTCTTTTATTGAATTTTTAGCAACCGCAGGAAAAATAATCTATTGTACTCTACACTTAATAGAAAAATAGCTCCTTTGGGGGCTTTTGAATCCTCCATAAGTCTTCATAAACACACCAGCTTCCAATTGTTCTCAATTCATCAAACTGAGCTCATAAAATTACCTTTCTATTTCATTAGTTTTAAAGATTTTTATCAGTTTGCTTGTAAGAGGGAGGGAGCTGCCAGACTTCTAAGATCATTGATAGAAATCTAAAATACTGTCATGGTTTGTAGCAGTCATTTAAGGTAAAATGGTTCTTCCTTTAAGCTGCACAACCAAAAAGGTATTTTGCATCATTTATTTTTCCATACAGAAGTGCCAAATTTTGAAGCCAGTGTGTGGTATGGAATATATCTGTCACCAAGGGCTGTCTCATCTGCTTCCATTGAAACCCGAGAGGGATGTCGTTTAATTAAAAAAGGAGGGGACAGAGCTTTCAGAAGAGTATTGCAGTGGCATTTCACACAAAGGTGATCCATATACACATGGTGCTTGTATGCCGTTAGTTTGCAATACACAGTGCTCAGTTAGGTAAATATCAGGAATTCTGCATGCCCAACAAGACTTTGGAGTATGTTTGCTTTGAGCAGCCCTTCATATACCACCCCAGATTTCAAACTCAAGAGCAGTTGGCAATGTATTGAGTGGGAAGGTATGTTATTAAAATGCCTTTTTAAACAAAACAAAAACCCAAAACAGTTCTTGTTTGTGACAATTTCTAGTGACTATCACAGTTGCAGCCTTCCAAATCACAGTCCTACACCAGTGGATTGCCTGTAAATAAATACCGTATTTTTCGCTCCATAGGGCGCACCTGACCATAGGGCGGACCTAGTTTTTAGAGGAGGAAAATACGAAAAAAAATATTCTGAATCAAATGTTGCACTAAACTATTTAAAGCAGCAAAGCGGGCGGCTCCTGTCCGCTTTGCTGCTTTAAATCAAGCCTCAGAGGAGGGTAGGAAGGGGAACCATGGCTTATCTAAGTCCAGTTAATAATGCTGAGCCTGACTTAAGGCCCATCGAAATTAGCCTGGCCGTCTCAGTGGAAATCTGGGGAGGCTGGGGTGGACTTTCAGTGGTCAAAGTGTGGCTGTGTCTTCCTGCCCGGCATCTTTTTCCTGCCGTCTTTCCCTCCTGCACCCCCGCACCCTGCTTTGAGGGAAGGAAGCGGAGCCATGGATCCTCTGCTCGCAACTGCAGTGGATTCCCTCCACTTTGAAGCAGGAAAGTGGGAGAGGAGCTGCTTACACAAGTGTAAGCTGCTCCCCTCCCACTTTGCTGCTTCAAACGGAGCCCGGGAGGAGGGAATCCGCTGCAGCCGCGAGCAGCGGTGGATCCATGGTCCCCTTCCTTCCCTCCTCTGTAGTTGCTTTGAAGCAGGAAAGTGGGAGAGGAACTCCCACCTCATAGAAAAGCCCGGAGGAGCCGTGCAGCCTTTAAAGAGCACACCGCTCTTGGGGGCTTTTCCCCAAGGAGGGAGAAGGGACTGATGCGGCCAGTCAGTCCCTTCTCCCTCCTGGGGAAAAGCCCCCAAGAGCGCACAAAGCTTGTGTGCGGCTCTTGGGGGCTTTTCCCGCCTGCCTCCCCTCTGCATTCGCTCCATAGGACTCACACACATTTTCCCTTGCTTTTTAGGAGGGAAAAAGTGCATCCTATGGTGCGAAAATACGGTACATACTAGCTTCCCAGAGGTGGGTGGTACAACTGTTACAACATTATAGTAGATTACTACTACAACAACATTGTGATTTCTGACCTGAATAAGTTAAAATATGAACCTTTGGAGTTTTCTACAGTAGTCATCCAACAGCCCCAATCTGTTAAGCCATTTTGAAAAATAATGCTTTAATTGTGTTAAATAGGTGTTAATAGTTTCCATGTGGAAAATCTCTTTGTGAAAGATCTCATTTGCTTGAAAGTTATACCTTTTGGGCTTTTTTCACACTTAGGAGTTTCTTTTTCTAAGTGTAATTATGACTGAAGCCAGCTGGTTTGAAAAGAACTTGCACCCTAAAGAGGTGGACAAAAATGCCACATTATAAGAAAATTAATGCAGGTGAGAAATCTTGTGTGGAAGGCCTCATAAAGAGTCCAGGTTAGTGATTCTAGGAGTATCCCAAGAAGTTACCTGAACTACAGTAAAACGTACAAGGACATCAGTTGTTAAGTTTAATGTGCTTTTCAAGTCACAACGTGACACTTAAGATTGGATAGTCAGGTGACTACAGTACCGCCTGGTCCCATTGTGGCTGGTAGCGCAGAAGGCAGGGAGACTATGGTCAGACTGGTCCAGAGCCACTTACAGGAGCAGCCAACTGATTCGTGTTTTACCCCTTTTCTCCTGCCTGGTAAGTTCTAAGAGGACAACCCTGAGATTATGGAGGAGGAAGCTGATAGGCAGTTCTACACCTGGGCTGGAAGTAAACAGGAATGTAGGCAGGTAGGGGCTGCCTGAGGGCATATTGAAGTTGGTGGGGTCCTCAGCTAGTCCCCACCTGCCTCCACTGACTGCCTTTTTAGGTTACAAAAAAACCAATACGTTGGCAATAAAGACAACTTGGCAAATGGCATAGAAAGGCTGCCAATTTATAAAGCAATCAGTAATGTAAATAAATTAAGTATAGTAATAAGTTTTTGAACTTTACAGGAACTTTTTTGTTTTGGCAAGCCTGTATGGTCATGTAACCATAGCATCAATTTTATTAAGTATAATTGTTTTAAAATTGCTGATTTTATTTATATTTTGAAAGAAAAATGTCAACTTATGTTTGCTTTTCGTTTTAAAATTTGTATTTTTGTCAGCCGCTTACAGATTTTCTGTTGAGTAAGTGATATAAAAAATTTGTTAAACAACACAAAATAAAATAAAAGGGCGTAAGCAACTTATGAAACTCTGTCTTCCTCATAGATGCAAAAGATCCATCCTTTTGGAAAGAGTTTATAGACTATGGCTTGTCAAAACTCTCTTGGACCATGTGCTTTGAGGTAGTAGTCAGGGATGCATTTCATCTCACATTCTTTTAATCTCTTGTCTCTGATTCAGTTTTCAATAACCATATTGTAATTGAAGTTTTTAATGCAAATCTTATTTGGCAAATCTTCTTGGATATGGCAGAAAGAGCAAAGTGTTTTTAATAAAATAAAATGAATTCAAAACCATACAAATAAAAGCCCATTCCATTTTCTCATCAACGAAGCAGTTCTATCAAGAAAGAATAAGGCAGACACTAATTAAGCAGTTCACTGATTTCTGCATATGAAAACTTTTATTACAAATTGTTTATTGAAAATTGAATCACAGAAAAGCAATGGGAAGAATGTGAGCTGAAATGTCCCATATCTTTGAACTCACATCTAGTTAACAAACGGTTCTCCACCTACTGAGTTTGAAACTGCTCCTTGGCAGCTTCTGTCTCTACAAGCAATTCAAGATGCAAATGTTCTGTGTAATTAGTTGAAATTTGCAAAGTAGTGTGTGTATGTAATACATAAGCTCTTGATCTTTCCCATCAAAGGAATATACATGGAGTTTAATGGTGATTATTAGATGGGAAAGTGACTTCTAGCTAATAAAATATAAACCTCCATGGAATTTGAAGAAGATAAATATCTACTGTAATCCTAAACACATTAAAACAGATATATAGGAAGAGAAAATCAAAGTGCTGTAGTAACATATGGGGAATATATATCCATTTCATTTGGAGCTTACACAAGTGGAATTTAGGCATTGTGAGGGTTAAGGGGGGAAAGAAAAGCAGAATCAAAAGGCTAGCACACCTTTCCTTACAGAGAAGGCAGAGCTAATAATATTGGGGAGGGAACGCAGAACTGATATACCTTGCCAGTTCTTAATTAATATGCTTCTGTGAAATATTGCCTGAAATCTCATCCCTTGAGTTTAATTTCATTTGGGTCACATGTCTAATGCATGATTCTGCAGTGACTATCAGTTCAAGCACTCAGAAAAAGCATGTGGTACAGTTACTGTGCAATTATACCATCTTCATGTCTATGTGGGAAATTTATTTTTGACTTGTTTCCCTGTGCATAACATACTCCCTCCTCCCTTTTTTTTCTAGAGTGGCAACTGTGAAGTGGTTGGCTTAGCATTACATGCAAATCAGCACTCGTGGTGTGTTTCTGTAACTCACACCTGGCCGATAGCCCAGTGGGCAGAACATGAAACTCTTGACCTCAGTGTTGTGGGTTTGAACCCCATGTTTGGCAAAAAGATCCCTGCATTGCAGGGGGTCAGATTAGATGACCCTCTGGGTCCTATCCAGCACTGCCATTCCACGAAGCCACAAGTGGTAGTAGTAATCCAAGAACAAACCTTATCTTCAGCTTGTGGCTTATTTTCAGAGAAACTGTCATGGAACTGCCATCATCTTAGAGGCGAGAGGTGGAAGGGCAGTTGGGTTACAGGGAGCCTCCAAAGATCGTGAGAAGCAGCACTTCCTTCGTGCCTCCAGTGGGGAAGGGGTGCAGGGCTCGGAGGATGCAAGGGAGAGACACAGCACCGAGCATGAACAAAGTGGAGGGGGAGGCAGGTCCTCCTCTGCCCACGCCCTCTTTGCGCAGTCGGTTTACGCGCAGAGAGGGGAGGCGTAGGACGGGGGTCAAAACACTACTCTGCTGGGGGAAGTTTAAGGACCGCCCACTCCCAGATTCTCCTAGCGAGTGAGCAGACATGGAATTGAGTCGATCTGCATTATGAATGTTTTGGACAGATAATAAAGCCTTGAAAAGACCAACCACGCCGGCACACATAACAGAAACCAATGTAAGAGGCAATATGCCTCTGTATTTCAGTTGCTGGGAATCACAAATGCAGAAAGTGATATTGTACTCTCGACTGCTGGCAAGCTTCTCAGAGGCATATGTGGTTGGTCACTGTGAGAACAGGATCCTGGATCAGGATCTCAGGATCAGGCAAGGCTTTCTTGGTGTTCTTATGTGTGCTGGTTTGCACATTTAACTTTCAGTCAGTTCCTCTGTGGTTTATTTCCTCACTCTAGAAAGGGAGGAGCAAAGTTGGGACTGCTTGAGCTACATGCACCAGCACACAGCTCCTGCATAGGCTATTTTGACTAACTATGGCTTATGACCCAACGCTGTAAGCCAGCACAGCCTCTTTATGGAAGGGAGGCATATCGGAGAAATGGGCTACGCTGCCTGTTTCTCCAACATGTTAATTATGCATTTACAGGTAATTTTATTTGGGGGGGGGGGATCAACCTGTGTATAATATAAGCTGCACTGCTGTGAGAAATGTATCACGTGAACACTTGAATAAGCTCTCATTCCAGTTTGTGGTGGATTTGCTTGGGTCTAGCTGGGTAGTCTTTTGCTCTACAATCCCTCTGAAGGCAGATTAAAATATGAAACCCTGAAAGGTGAAACCACTGAAAAATGCTTCCATATGGCTGTTTCTCTTTATAGAGGTTGTGGCTTGTAGAACTGTTTAACACAGGGGTTCTCCACATTTTTCAGATTCTTCATGTAAGTACCATCTGCTTCCATAAACCTTGAGTTGGAGGAGTGGAGACTCTCTATGTACTGCAGAGAACCCATGTACTAAGCCGTGCTACATTTTACAACCATTTTGTGGGAAAGCTGCCATGCCAAAACATTTTGGTGGACTTTATACTGGGTCTATAAAATGAAGATCAGTACTCAGTTATAATCCAGAGTGGAACAGCAGTTCATCAAATGAGCACATAAACCTGTTTTAAACAGAGAAGATGCCATTTGTAACATTCAGGAAGAGACGTTTTCCTTAATAAGAAATTGCAATGCATACTGAAAGCTGTAGACTGTCCACACAAAAACTAATTCTAAGAAAAGATAATGGGTTGAGATACCTTTTATGTGTTATCAAGACAAAAACAAACAAGAGTGGGTTTAGATTTTTTTAATGGCTTGGGTTTTTTTTAGATAACCACTGATTGCTTGGCAAATAGCTTAAAGATGGAAATCTATTTTCAATCCTTCATATAACGAGATACAATCATTTTCTTCTTTGATATAGACTAAATTTACTTGGAAAGGAACTAGGTCCAAAATGATTATAACTCTTTGAATTTATTTACTAAGAGAAACTAGAGAACTGTTCGTGGCAAATAAGAAAGAAAAAAAAACCTACTACCACTGAAAGACAAGCATACAAGCTCTGTCATTAGAGTTGCTTGAAATTTTACAAATAATTTCAAGTCAAGTTCACATTCAGCCTAGCATAAGCCCCATGCAGTGACTTCAGGGGGGAAATGATAGGTGAGCAAGTAAACTGCCCATTGGTACTAAACTGCTGATAGCATGTTTTCAATGGGAAGAAAATGCTTCTCTGTATTACTTTCTTGATTCTAATTCTCTGCTGTGCCACTACCCAATCCTTGAAGCAAGGACACTGATCGTTGCAGTTGGACAATACTGGTTTTGCAAGATGCTCATTTCCAAGTCCAGTTTGTCCCCAAGGATCCTTTGATCTCTTCACCGCCAGGAAAGGATGAATCGGGTTCAGGTGATTAACTTCAGTACAGTTCCCTTTGCCCACCAAGTGAGTCCCTTCTGAGTTTTCCCAGGTCCAGAGCCATAGCTACATGATCTTGTGCCCTTGGCAGAACTGTCCAGATTGCACCCACTAGCCACAGACAAATTAGCTTTTCTTTCCACCTCTCCTCCAACCCCCCCCCCACTCCACCCATTCAATTCCTCATGTACAAATCAATATTTTTATTTATAGATATATTTATGGATATATTTTTAGCCAATTTTAGCCAATTTTGTGCCCCTCCTCGCCTTCACCCCTGGCGGGGGGCCACGTCACTGCTCCCTAGCTACACCCCTGCTCAAGTCCCTTCTAAGAACAAAACTACAAGTTTATGCTTCAGCAAAGGAAACTGTTAAAAGTATCCAAGCATGCTATTCCTGAAAAGACAACCAGATCTTAGTACTGGAAAACTTCATCAATTCAAATTGATTTGTAGAAAATATTTGCAAATAAAGGAAAAATTTGAGGGCAGTAATCTTATGGTAAAGCTTTGTTACACATCTGTTTTCTTCATTTACAAAGCAAAGAACCACATACAGGAATCAAAAGACTATATAGTTCTCTGCTATGAAACACAGTCTGTGCTCCCTTATACTTCAGACCACAATAAGCAGACAGTAGATAAAGTATAGAATGATTCTTAAATCAAATTGTTGCAATGACTCATAAAAGTTTCCCCACCTTACAACTAAAATGGGACCTATTGTTCTAGCATTAAGCTGTTCAATTTAACATCAAAGCCTGACAAATAAAAAACCCAGTCTAGAAAGTATGCATTTTTATGCACAGTCAAGTGAACAATGAACTCAGTGTAACCACAAAGCAAAACAACAACAAAGTACTGAAATAAAAAATATCAAAATAAGTTTTAAGAAACACTGAAGTCCAGATACATCAGAGTCTAGAAACTATCATACAAGGAACAGGGAATAAGACAGAAGATCACAGCCATTAAACTGACGGGCAAAACGGTATGACATCATTGCCTGCCTTCTAGCCAGGAAGGGAAGCAAGGGATTATCTGAAGAGTCAACATCTGGAATGTATATATAAAACCAATGACAGATTTTCACACATACTCATTCATTGAGTTCCACTAGAATTTCACAGTGCAGTAGAAACAGTCATCTGTGACCTGTTTTCACACATTAATACTTGAAATGACTGAATAACTATATTAATCAGCTTGATATACTAAAACAAGGTTGTGTTCTTTAAGAAGTAGAAGTGCATCAATAAAGCCTGTGTTTCCATTAGCTGTATGAAAGATAATGTTCTAACAACTACGCTACATTCAATAAAATACACTGGACACCACTAATAAAAAGAAAATCTCTTTTTTGAACTTAATCATTTAGAATGATAAGGATGATATATATAAAAAAGTTTTATCCCTTTTAATGCTAAAAGTATTAACATTACAGACAGCATGCTTCTCAGACAACTGGGATACAAAATGCCTTCATTTTCCATTTCCATAATGGAGCATAACTCTTTTCACACAAAGAAAGAAAATGATATTTGAAATATGTAATAGTTCAGTAGAAATCCAGCAATAAATAAGTAATCTTCCTAGATTTTGGCTATGCAAACGCTTGCAGTGATTATTTATGAGCCCAATAACATCACTGTTAAAAACACAAAATTCTATTTCCTTCTCATAGTAACAATAGTCTTTCAAAGCAATTTTACCTTGAACTGTTAGAGTTGCCGATGCTTCTGCTTTTCCAACCATATTTTCTGCAACACAAGTGTAAGAACCCATGTCTCCTGCCATAACTTTTCGAATTTTCAAGGTATGGTCATCACGGATTTCATATCTAAATCAAAGAGAAACAATCTATTAGACTGATTTGTCATACTGCTATATTTGAGAGTGGAGCAGGGCTGATTTCTCCAACAAGATAACTGTAAGCTATCAAGGGTATATGGCATTGGCATCAATGGTTCTATTTCAGCTAAATGGAAAACCATAACAAGCCTTCAGCCTTTTTGTCCAATACAGTATACAGAAGTATATTTAATATTTCCTCTCATGCTGATATGACCATTCCTTTTTTATGTGAGAACATTAATCATTCTAGAAGAAGAAGAAGAAGATATTTAAACGGTTAAAACTGTTTGATCAAATAAATTAATTCATTAAATATGCAAGGGTCAATTAATATATTCCATTTTTTAAGTACCCTGCCCACCTTTTTAAAGTTTCCTGGTTTCTGACTCCCGAAGCAATCAAGTGCTTAGTCCCTTTCTCTGTTCCTCCTGAAATAAGCCTGGCAAGGCAGGACTAAGAAACTCCCCTTGAGCAGCCTTCCTTCTTAACAGTGGCAAGCAAAATACACTGCTTTCGTTATTCCTCAGGTGGCCTTCAGGCTGCAACTATAGCCATATGATTGGTCTACACTTTGTGTCTCTCTCTCTCCAGCTGGAACCTCAGCTGGCATGGCCAGAACTGAAGAGGCTGCTGGCGCACCAGATGTTTGGGGCGCTCTCGCATACTTTACAGACACAGCAGTGGCTCTATAGAGCCAACCATGGACTCACTTGCTATGCTCCATCACCTAAGCATGTGGCATACTAACACTGGTCAAAGCGTATGAAGAGAAAATAGGAATAATTTTCTTCTTTTAGAAACACACATTCACCTCCTAGTTCACACAGGACACTATCAGGAGCCTCGTGTCAAATTTTCACAGCTCCTAACTGTGCTATCTTTATGCACAAATGCATTTCACTGTGTTTAAGGGGAGTTACTACCGAGAATCTCTGCAATCAAAGAGTGAAACTAATTGAACGCTCTGTTCAAGGAATGCAGGGATGTCAGAGTTGCCTTTAGTAAGACACTTGATCACACAGCATCTCAAACATAATATCAAGCTGACAAGTAAAAATGGACCAAGACAATTTGCATGATCTTGGGGGCAGGGCAGAAAGTTGTGGGAGACAAGTATCTTTCACTTAACAGGACTGCTCTACCTGGCTCGGAAAGTCAAGAAAACCTTTTCGAAAGATGTTATTAAATGAATATGAAATTAATTAAACAGACTAAAGATTAATAGATTAACCATCTGATGATGAAATGGTTAAAGCTTCTTTAATTAAATTTATTTACTTAAGAATTTATAACCTGCCTTTCAACCTAAATCTTAGGTCCTGGGATTACAGAGCAGAGAATAATGAAGCTTTCTTTAAGACCACAGCACATTCACTAAAACATGATACCAGATAAAATTTCAATCAATAATAAAAACCACAGAGGTATCTAGGGTTGCACTGTTTTTTGTAACAGAATAAAATGTTCTTGTGAAATTAGTAAAACAACTTTAAGCATGCTAGATTATGTGTGGAGTTCAAGCTTGTAAGATGAGAGAGTGTGTGCAATTTACTGTAGAACAATCTTGTATCACACAATTATTAGGCATGCTCTTCTGGCATCATTATGATTGTTTCACTCCAAGCACACAGTAAACCAAAACCACAATTTCTTGTAGAAGATTATTATAGTCTGCTGCACCTTGCTTTAGGTAGCTCTCCATCATCTTTTCGCCACCTTACTGTTGGCACTGGATCACCACGCGCTTCACAGTTAAACTCTGCACTGTCATCTGCGGTTACTGCCAAATTACTTGGTCTCTTCACAAATGATGGTCTTTCTGAAAGAAACAAATGGGCAGCACAGGTTAGAGTGAAAGAAAGGATGGGGACATGAAACATGAAATGCATGCCAAATTCTAAAAGTAAAGTTGCAGTAGTTTTCCTGCAGGGGCAGCATTTACATTTTGGGGGTGGATAATGAGAATTTGCTTTATCCCCCTTCCTGTTTTATGGGCATTTAAAAACAAAAATACCATACGTAAGAGAGGTACCCGTAAGTAGGAAACATGCCAAGTTACAAACTGCCTACATGTTGGCTAGCTACCATTATCCCAATGTACTTTTCCTTGAGAGCGAGCAGAAACACAGACCAAATGTTCTAGGACCAATGTCCCATGGTCTATGCTGGAGCAATCAAGGGTACTTGGGAAATGTTACCTTTTTGGCATGATCAAAATATGCATTTACCCAGCCTTAAGGCAACATTTAGCTTTGGAGTCCGTATTTATTTTTTTACATTATATCATGCTACTAATAAAGGAAGAAGCTTTCCATACCTAAAACTGTGAGCTCTGCCACTTCACTCTCTCTTTCTCCCACCATGTTTGTTCCAACACAGACATATTTGCCAGCATCATTCTTCCTAGTATAGGTGATCATCAGCTTTCCTCCTCTGATCTAGAACAAGAAAATAATAATAATTAATAGTAATAATAAGTCTCAAACGGTTGTGTAAGCAGAATACAATTCACATACCCACTTTTGCTTTTCTCCTGTGAGTTCATGCGCCCTCTGAACAGTGTGGGCAGTGTTGTACAGTTGTGCAAGATCACTCCACCCATTTTCATGTGATTTGTAGTATACAACACAGCCCAAACAGTTCAGGAGAAGTATAGCATCCCGATCAATGGAAACAATACTTTCACTCTACCCTGCCTTGGTCAGACTCCACCTCCAATACTGTGTCCAGTTCTGGGTACCACAGTTTAAGAGGTATATTGACAAGCTGAGGGCTACCATAAGCAATACTAATAAGGGATCAGATTTTACCAAAGGATAATGATTGCATCTTTCTCATTATGAATAAAACTGCTTCAGCTAATAGTCCACAAGAAGAAACCATAATGTAATGATACAGTTCTATTTCCAAAGCCCAACTGACAATATTGTTGATGATGAAAAAGTGTATTCAAAAACGTATGTTTCTGAAGAACAACAGCTACATGTTTAGCAGCCTTCTTCTAGGATAGAGGGACAGATGTTTCAAGGGGTATCTAGCTCACTTAAAAACCTGTCTAGACTTATCCCCTATTTTGCACCAGATCATCAAACCAATGAATGTATCCCCCCCCCCGAGAGAATATGCTGTGTATTAAGGCCAGTTCTGTATATATATTCAATCCACCACCTACACTCTGCAGTTACATCATCTGAGCCTACTGATTATATAAACAAAATATGTACAAAAACAATTTTGTTTAATTTACTCTGCAGATATTCTAACTCTGCATTCATTTGTTTTATCTACTTTAGCAACTTTTATTAAATCAGTACTGTAAAGCAGTATTTCGGCAAGCCTATGAAGAAGTAGTTGTTTCTCTGTTCCTTTTGGGCATGGGTAGAGAAACTAAGGCCCGAGGGCTGGATCCGGCCCAATCACCTTCTAAATCTGGCCCATGGACGGTCCAGGAATCAGCGTGTTTTTTACATAAGTAGAATGTGTCCTTTTATTTAAAATGCATCTCTGGGTTATTTATGGGGCACAGGAATTCGTTCATTTATTTTTTTCAAAATGAAGTCTGGCCTCCCACAAGGTCTGAGGGACAGTGGACCTGCCCCCTGCTGAAAAAGTTTGCTGACCCCTGCTTTTGGGCGATAACACTAATATTCCCTTCTTACCATATGGTATCCAACTGTGATACAATAACAGTCAATTATGTAAATGATTGACTGTGATGACTTCCTGCTTGATGAGAATCTTGTTATTTAATAGTGATTTGATGTTTTGACGTTAAGTTACCAAAGATTTAGTTTATTATCTGAGGGCACACTCCCTCCAACTACTAGATAAAGCTACCATTTTTTAAACTTCTATTTCCTTTTCTTTACAATTCAGTACCCCACCAAAAATTAATGTCCAGCTTTGAAAATATAGATACTGTATAGTTTTTCTTAGCTTCTCTTTTTAATGTCTATAAGAAACCCTGCACAAAAAGAACAATGTAGTTAAATATAAATTGTATATTTACTGGTAATGTGGCGAAAGTGATGAAAGTTATGTAACAGTACTTGTGTTTAATACTTCCATATTCTCTTGATTTTTCTTTGTTGTTGTCCTTATAAAAATAAAAGCAAAACAAAAAAAACCCTTCTGTTTTCCATCTACCCAGGAACCTGTTTGTTGTGCTTCTACAATGGGAAAAGATCAGGGCAACAGCTAGAGTTTAAATATTGTGGAAGGATGTAAGAAACTGCATGTTTCTTTGTCCTAGCAGTCCTAGGTGCAACCTGAAATTTGCATAGTACCTGTGACAGCCTAATCTAAATCAATGAAGACTTCCAGCAAACTTAAAAGTCTTGTTCACTATTTTTTTCTTTTTGCCCAACTGTGGATTTTGGATTTTTCCTTCTCATCCAACTCTGCTCCATTGCTATTAATCCACAAGCTATACTACAGATTTACACATACAACTCAATACCAGGTATTAAAGTTTTTCTGGGGGTGGGTTGGGAATTCTCTTTCAATCAGTAACTTACTTACACTTCTGATTCAATGCAGAAACAGGAACATCTTAGGGAATGTCAACAAATAACCTATCTGAAGAAGTGTGCATGCACAGGAAAACTTATACCAAGAACAAACTTAGTTGTTCTCTAAGGTGCTACTGGACAATTTTTTAATTTTTATATATATTTCGACTGCGTCAGACCAACACGGCTACCTACCTGAATCGACCCATTTGTGTGTGATAATAATCCTATCATAATAAATGCATTAGCCACAAGAGATTTACAGTATGCCTGTTCAGAAGCAGTATGCCACTAAATACCAGTTGTTGGGGCAAACAATGGTGAGCTGCCCTGCTTGTGAGATGGCCATTATTGGAAACAGGATGTGGAACCAAATAGATCCTTGGCCTAATCCAGCAGGTCTTATGGCAGGTGTCCCACACAATACTGACTACTATATTTTTTTCTAATTATTCTTCAGAATATTTTCTTACTGAAGAACAGTGGTACCTTGGGTTACAGACGCTTCAGGTTACAGACTCCACTAACCCAGAAATAGTACCTCGGGTTAAGAACTTTGCTTCAGGATGCGAACAGAAATCGTGCTCTGGCGGCGCAGCGGCAGCAGGAGGCTCCATTAGCTAAAGTGGTGCTTCAGGTTAAGAACAGCTTCAGGTTAAGAACGGACCTCTAGAACAAATTAAGTTCGTAACTAGAGGTACCACTGTGCTATGAGTTTGAATGATAAAAGTAGCCTGATAATCAGGGATATATTGGGGGAAATGGTCTATAACAGGGGTGTCCAACAGGTCGATCGCAATCTACTGGTAGATCCCCGGAAGGTTTCAGTAGATTGCAGTTGATCGCTGGGTCCCTTTCCTTAGCGTTGGTAAAACAGAATCCGGCCCTGCCTGCTCGCCCCGCCCTCCGTTGTTGCATGACTTGCAGAATGGAAGACGGCGGTTACTCAGTGAGGCTGTTTGTTTCCGCAGCGATCAGGCTGTTCCCCTTTCTTCCTTGAGCTTGGGCTTTAATTCTCAAAAATTGGTGTTCAACAACTTTGACCTGAACCCCCCAAAAGGGGGGAAGATCACTGCCAGTTTTAAATTCTGTGAGTAGATCGCAGTCTCTTGGGAGTTGGCCACCCCTGGGCTATAATATATATTCCTCATGAATTTTATTATTAAAATTAATATAAAATACTAAATATTGAAGTATACAATCCTGTTTTAAAGCAACATTTTATTATTAAGGGCAAAATTAAATCATTGCTAGCAATATTTTAGTCTCACTGAATAACTAACAGAGTTCTTGTGTTGTAAGTAACATTACTCCACAGAAAACTTTCCATTGAAAAGCTGATCTGTTTAAGTACTCAAACCACACACACACACCCCACACTCTTCATATGAAGCAGCCCATGAAGAGACAACTTATGTTTTTCCCAATGGAACAACTAGAAGTAGGACAAAGTTAACATAGCTGTGCTCTGAGGCTTATGAACTTAGATCACAAATGATAATAATTTAGATTGAAGACAGAAGCACATGTGGTGGAAAAAAGCAAGATTCCCATATAGCCGCGTTAGGCAGACTAATATGATCATTGGCTACAGGGAGCATGTTCACAGTGTGAAGTGCTTCACTAAAGCCGCCTACAGCTAGAAATCTATCCCAGAAAACTTGACATCTTGAGGAAGATAGGACTCTTATTATCACTGCAAGACATATGCACACAAAGATGACAGTCAGTTATTGAGATAGATGAACATGCACATATAATGTAGAATGCACTGCATACAAATGCCTTATTTTTTGCCTTCGGCACAGCTTGTTTGAGCACAGAAACAAAAAGTATGTCCTTTATCATCTAAAAAAACTAGCAGTGCAGAAATTTCAGGGAAGATCTGAGGCATGGAAAATGGATATTAAAAGTGACCCATTAATATGTTTTTTAAAAATAAATAAAATGTATTTTCGTGTCTGTGATATCAAATACTGAACACATGCAACATATTTAATGGAACTAGTTTAGTGATAATTTTATCCCACAAGCACAGAAAGTCACACAATCTACTATTTTAACAAGGATAAAATCAAACTACAGTACTTACTGGTTTGGGACAACATTTTCTGCAATGTCAACAACAAACCAAGCCCCCCATAGTGTCTGTAAAATGCACCTTGTCATTTAACTCACTCTTAACTGGCTTTGCTCACTATCAGTGATATCATTTCATATCAATGTCTGACTGGCTACACAATATTTGGTGCCACCCAGTTCACTGTGTTGAAATCTTGGTTGAAATCCTCATCATTATATCTAATCCAGACACATGCAGAGAAAAAATGCTGCTTTGGAGCCATAATGGAATACAAGGTCACTGAAAAAGATATTCACCAACATTTTTAAAAAACTTTTTGCAGAAAGTATTTCTGCACATACACATACCCTGAAACCCAAATTGAAATAGAGTATTTGGGGCAGATCTGCTTTTATATGTGTTTATATTCACACTAAATATATTACTGATCACTTATACAGATGAACACCTTAATTATTGTCCATCTTCAAGTAACAGTGACCTCATTCACACATCAAAGTAAGCAAACTATAGCTTACCAGGACTGTACAAACATGTAGCCTCCAATAGAGGAGATCACAGCGGCTTGGCTTCTCCCTAGTCTGATTTACTCCCCAGCTGAACTAAATCCAAGTTGACTTTTTATTTTAAAGCATTTCTGAACTGCTTCGTACTTTAAATATTAAGTGGCGTACACTACGTACAATATAAAAACAATGTCCATTAAAACAAAACAGCAGCCTAAAATCAATTAAGCAATACAAAGACATAAAAGCAAATTAAATAGATTCAGGGTCGTCATACACCTAAATCAGGGTCCATTGTTATGCATCAGATAAAGATAAGACTGAATCAACATCATCATCATCATCATCATCATCATCATCATTATTATTATTATTATTATTCCGCCTATCTGACTGAGTTGCGGCTTCCAACAAATTATTAAGAGAAGCATCGGTTCTCTCCTTCTTATCTACTCCTCAATTTATAATTTTGAAGTAAGGAAATGTGTTACAAGCCTGCAATTAATGTATTCTCAAGGAAACTGACCCTGTTAAGCTTCTGGAATTTTCTACCACTTAGGGAAATGGAATGTGCAAGACCCTAATGTCCCTCTTTGAAACACTTTAAGCTGTTAAGAACATTCATCTCCTGACTTACAGAAGCTTCATATGGAAGGTGTCATATTTTTGCTATGTAGTTCATTGAGCAATAACAGAATGCATATAAATTAATCTTTGAAACAGTAGCTGGGTTTAAGCTAAGGAGCGACATGCTCATAGTTCTATGAAAGAGAAGAGATGTGAAGTCTCTATATTAGCAATCTTCCCTCTGTGTCTGAATATAGCTACCATTACAGAAAATGAGAAATATATAAGATGACAATGCATAGGATTATAAAATTCAGACCATAATGCACAATTGTTCTTGATTCACTGCTTTATGTTTTTCCTCTGTATAATCAATAGCTGAAATCAGAAATAAAAAGTGAACTTGAATTGAACTCATTTCCCATTATTCCTTAATTTTTCTGCCCTGGAAAAAGTCAGATGATTTCATGTCTCAGTTTCACAGAATTTTCCCCCACCCTCACAAGTATCACCACTATCAAGTTATTCACACTTTTCCAAGGTCAAACATTCTAACAGATGGATAATAATTAACAGCTTCAGGCACATACAAAGATCATATTTAGCTTAAAATGACATTATTAAAAATATAGTAAATTTTCTGGGCAAAAAAAGATAGTCATGAGCCACAAATTCATGCTAAGAAGCTAAACCAATCTATCTGAATTACAAATATCACTGTTCATAAAATACTGCATTACTGCAGTTAAAGGTAACCAGCTATTCAGTTTGTTCTTATATGAACTTACCGTATACCTCAGAGAAGTAACCGGTGTGCCATGTAGCATTTTCCTGATCCTAATTGCTGTTTCCTGTCACTGCAACTTCAAAGCAGAAGCTAATTAGCTTCTCTTCCTCTTAAGCCTGATTTCCTGCTAGACAACCCTAAGGATGTTTCTGCCAAATGAAAGACATCTTGAAAAACGTCTTCTTGCATTCTACATGTGACGGCATACTACATCCCCTATGTCCTACATGGCAGTATATGACAAAATGTACCTTCTGGTCCAAAAAGGTTGGTTGCCCCAGGCTTAACACAATGAAAATGTTGTTGTTGTTTAGTCGTTTAGTCGTGTCCAACTCTTTGTGACCCCATGGACCAGAGCACGCCAGGCACTCCTATCTTCCACTGCCTCCCGCAGTTTGATCAAACTCATGCTGGTAGCTTCAAGAACACCATCCAACAATCTCATCCTCTGTCATCCCCTTCTCCTTGTGCCATCCATCTTTCCCAACATCCGGGTCTTTTCCAGGGAGTCTTCTCTTCTCATGAGGTGGCCAAAGTATTGGAGCCTCAGCTTCACAATCTGTGCTTCCAGTGAGCACTCAGGGCTGATTTCCTTAAGAATGGATACGTTTGATCTTCTTGCAGTCCATGGGACTCTCAAGAGTCTCCTCCAGCACCATAATTCAAAAGCATCAATTCTTCGGCGATCAGCCTTCTTTATGGTCCAGCTCTCACTTCCATACATCACTACTGGGAAAACCATAGCTTTTACTATACGGACCTTTGTTGGCAAGGTGATGTCTCTACTTTTTAAGATGCTGTCTAGGTTTGTCATTGCTTTTCTCCCAAGAAGCAGGCGTCTTTTAATTTCGTGACTGCTGTCACCATCTGCAGTGATCATGGAGCCCAAGAAAGTAAAATCTCTTACTGCCTCCATTTCTTCCCCTTCTATTTGCCAGGAGGTGATGGGACCAGTGGCCATGATCTTCGTTTTTTTGATGTTGAGCTTCAGACCGTATTTTGCACTCTCCTCTTTCACCCTCAATAAAAGGTTCTTTAATTCCTCCTCACTTTCTGCCATCAAGGTTGTGTCATCTGCATATCTGAGGTTGTTGATATTTCTTCCGGCAATCTTAATTCCGGCTTCGGATTCATCCAGCCCAGCCTTTCGCATGTTGAATTCTGCATATAAGTTAAATAAGCAGGGAGACAAAATACAGCCTTGTCGTACTCCTTTCCCAATTTTGAACCAATCAGTTGTTCCATATCCAGTTCTAACTGTAGCTTCTTGTCCCACATAGAGATTTCTCAGGAGACAGATGAGGTGATCAGGCACTCCCATTTCTTTAGGAACTTGCCATAGTTTGCTGTGGTCGACACAGTCAAAGGCTTTTGCATAGTCAATGAAGCAGAAGTAGATGTCTTTCTGGAACTCTCTAGCTTTCTCCATAATCCAGCGCATGTTTGCAATTTGGTCTCTGGTTCCCCTGCCTCTTCTAAATCCAGCTTACACTTCTGGGAGTTCTCGGTCCACATACTGCTTGAGCCTTCCTTGTAGAATTTTAAGCATAACCTTGCTAGCGTGTGAAATGAGTGCAATTGTGCGGTGGTTGGAGCATTCTGCGGCACTGCCTTTCTTTGGCATTGGGATGTAGACTGACCTTCTCCAATCTTCTGGCCACTGCTGACTTTTCCAAACTTGCTGGCATATTGAGTGTAGCACCTTAACAACATCATCTTTTAAAATTTTAAATAGTTCAGCTGGAATGCCATCACTTCCACTGGCCTTGTTATTTGCAGTGCTTTCTAAGGCCCATTTGACTTCACTCTCCATGATGTCTGGCTCAAGGTCAGCAACCACACTTCCTGGGGTGTACAAGACATCCATATCTTTCTGGTATAATTCCTCTGTGTATTCTTGCCACCTCTTCTTGATGTCTTCTGCTTCTGTTAGGTCCTTACCACTTTTGTCCTTTATTATGGTAATCCTTGTATGAAATGTGGCGAAGGGGCTTGAATAACTCAGAGAAGCTATGAACTATGCCGAGCAGGGCACCCAAGATGAACAGGTCATAGTGGAGAGCTTTGACCAAACGTGATCCACCTGGAGGAGGAACCGGCAAGCCAGTCCAGTATCCCTGCCAAGAAAACTCCATGGACAAAGGCAACAGGCACAATGAAAGTAGGGGATTTTAAAAGGCTTAACTGTGGGTGGGGTATACTAAAATCCCTCTTGTATAATCACAGAAGTATATATTTCCTATATATTTGCTTTATTTTTTAAAAAGTTGTCTCATAGGATAATTTCCCCATTTTAGGCATGATATAGGGCTTATCGGCCAGCAGATATTTTCCCCATGTACAGATATCTGTGCAGAATAATCTGTTACATATATGTCTGTCATCCAAACCAATTTCCAATAATGGAAAAGGAGCTGCCAGCATCAGCATCATCTTTTTTTAATGTGCAACATCACACAGCAATTTCTGAATGGCCAAGACAACATAATAAGTAACATCTCTTGATGCATTGGGATATTGTGCTTGAAAAACAAGCTAATATTTCCTTCATTAAAAATCTACAGAACTTCACTTGTTATCCCAATGAGAAGATGCACTTGTATTATATAGACAGACTGTAACTCAGAAGCATATGGAATAAATTGTTCTTGCAAAATCTTGTGACGCACAAAGAATTTAAGCAAAACAAACCCCTCTTTATTTCAAACAGTTCATTAGCTTAAAACATTTGGTTCTAAAAAAATGCATTTAGTTTTTATGCAAGGAAGCTAACCCTTTAACTGAAACTTATATATTCTTGAAAATTGGAATTACTAAACAAGCCTGCAGCTACAGTTTTCATGTTAAGAATTTTGAACAGTAAATATTTCCAATTACACCTAGCTATTGTCTGGATCAATATTAATAATTTAGCAGTAATTAAGATATTATGTGATGAAATAGTATCAGTTTAAAATGTGTATTGAACAAAAATTAAGATTTAGGGTAATGAGCAAGGCTATATATAGTGAATTAATTCTGTTCATTAATCTGCATTCTTCACTCAAAGCCTTCTGAAGCCATCCCACTAATGTTAAATGTCTCATACAGCCTCTGCTGTACAACCAGATGACATTCTGTTATGCCTTTCTGTCTTTCATTACCTCCCTGAAAATAGCTTCCAGTTACAAATAAAACCACTTCAGCTTGGTTACCCAAACCCTGAAACCGTATAAATTGTGACAGAAAGTATCTAGTTTTTTGCCTAGTGCTGCAAAGCAGTTTTGGAAGAAGTCCAACATCTTGTATGTCGGTTCGGTGCTTTTGCACATGCTTGCTATCTGTACTTGGCACAATCCTGAGAAGAGGTAATTGCAACTCTGTTCAGTGGAGGAAACCAAAGACCTGAAACAAATATTATTTTTGAAGTTCTGTGCTTTGAATTACACTTTTCATAAGACCAGAAGTTGTATAGGAACTTCAGAAATGCAAAGCTATCCATAGTGGAATGCGAAATAAGCAAAATGTGAAATGACTAGACTGAAAGAAAATAAAATGTATCAAAGAAATCTAAACAAGGATACACTAATCATTCACATCTGTTTCCAAGCTCCACGCAAGAGAACCTCTTTTCCCCTAAAATATTGTGCAACTCCCCTCCCTGCTTTGAGAGAATGCAATGAATGAAAAGTCGTCATACAGATCAAGGGAGGTATTTTAAAAACAGTTTTATTATGTCCCTTGTAGTTTACAGATGCAAAAGGACACAGCTTAGCTACAAATATATCTAGATAGGTAGACTATTTTCTACCCCCATCATTCTGGAGCCCATCCACCACTCATGGAAGCTTTGAACGATTTAAAATCACAATAAAAAATTAAACAATTAAAACACATACATTACACAACACTAAAATCAGTTAAAAGCCACAGCAACAAAGATAATCAGTAATATGACTTTAATAGTTTAAGCCAGGCTTCCTCAACCTCGGCCCTCCAGATGTTTTTGGCCTACAACTCCCATGATCCCTAGCTAGCAGGACCAGTGGTCAGGGATGATGGGAATTGTAGTCTCAAAACATCTGGAGGGCTGAGGCTGAGGAAGCCTGGTCTAAGCCTCTTAGAATATAAATATTAGTATCTCAAACAGATTATAAATAAAAGAATGTGGTCCTTCCTATCAGCCAAGATCAGACCCTCATCGGAGATGAACAGCACAATAATACGCAGATTTATTCAGGAAGTAAGTCCTAATATGTCCAATGAAGTTTATTCCCTAGAAAGTGTGTTTAGGATAGACCACCTTAGCTTTGAAGAGTGGCCGAAATTCAAGAGGACTGGGGCAGAATTTTTTGGCAAAAGATAAGCTAGTCTTAGTGGGTTGGGGGCTCCATCAGATTAATTTTGTAAACAGGCAACAGTTACAGGTCATCCTACAACGTTTTATGAGAATGCTGCCTATTACCTTAATCACTCTTCACATAAATGCAGATGTTAACCTTAATATTTAAAATGTGGTGCTTGTGCTGTGACTTAATCCTGTGTCTTTAAAAGGGGCACAGCTTTAAATATTTTGCCACTGGCTATATACAGCCCCAATTCTGGAAGGAAACTTCTACTTCTCAAAAGCCCACAAGGTAACTACTGAAATAGATTGCCTGAGGCTGCAAAGCCATTCAGTTTAAGCGACCTCTAATGGAGAGAAAAAATTGGGGCTGCAACTTTCATCCTTCCATTAAGGTTTTCTAGCTCTTTGAGGGAAAAACTGCATGGCAGATGCTACCCTGTTCTGCTGGCCTGGACACCAGCTCTGCTCTGGGATATGACCTAGGGTGGGGGAAGAGGGCTTCTTCCCGGGAGAGACTGCTCTTTGTCAAGCGCAAGGATGTCACTGGCAGTGGTGGAGTTTCTCCTGTTCTACATAGCCAGAATCTACATTGATAGAACTATGTAACTGCAATGTAAGAACTGTAACTTGTGTTTGAACTTGCTTTTCCCTCTTCCCTCCCACTTCCTTTTCCTCATATGTCATGTATTTAGATTGTGCGTGTCTCAGTACTGATATTTGAATGATGCTCAGAGCCTAAATGGTGGGGTATGAATGAAATGAAAAACACCAGGATTAATAGCCATTCCTCAACCCATGTCTAACAACCAAAATCATTTTCTTTCTTTTAGCAATTCAGTTTTGGAAATCCTAGACAGCACAAGTAGCTGAAGCTCAAAAGAAGTACCAGATTTCTTCTAATTTCTTTGAAAGGTACAGTCTTGTAGTCTCCCTCATTTTACTACTGTAAGTGGTCCTTGAAATTCAAAAATCTAGCAAGAATGCCCAAATATTTTCAGTTTCCAGTCTGATGGCAGGTTCAAAACAGTCATTTTAAGTAATACATATCTGCTCCATATTTGTTCCATTTAGGACAAAAGACAACAGAAATTTGTACAGATCATTAGTAAATGTAGTTTCCCCAATTTAGCAGATTAATTCCAAATTTATTTCAATGACAAATCATGTTACAGCATATAACTGGACAAAATAAATATTTGGTTGTATGCATTTAAGAATAGTACAGGATAACTTTTGTTGTTGACTTTCTCAAACTTCATTTTAAAAGTCTGAAAAATTTATGGAGTTTATCTAAATATTCATACTGCAATGGTGTTCCAGCTGAATATCATTTTTAGTTGGCCAACTCACTCATACATATAATGTGATTTTCAGCTCCCATAGGCTGTGATATTACAGATACAATGAATATTTGTAAATTTTGTTTCATGAATATTCATAACAGATGTGTTCCAAATAAGGCAATAGGTTAATAGTTACTATGGATCTATGAAAAGGAAACATTACTTGTGCCCAAAATTTCACAATTTATTTCATAGAATAGGGATGAGAAAAATAGCTGGATACGAAGCACAATAGCAAACAGGTCTGTCAGGGTCCTATATAAGGAATAATGTGGTGGAAAAGTCTGGAACACTACTAAATATTAATCCATTTGTTAAAAATTGCCGCACCAAAGAAAGGATGAGCACACAGAACTCCCACCTTTTAAAACACAACTATGTGACATATGCCTGCATTTAAATGTGATATATAATCACATTTGGCTGTAAACACTTCAAAAATCCCAATCTCACAGAAATATGTATCTGTTCGTGTGTATCAAACATGCCATGACAGTTAGGAACTGGATCTATTTGGAAATAGTATATACCTAATATCTGTAAATACCTAATAAAGAGTTGTTAAAACTTGTAGTTGTTCATGTATCTGTGGATTCAAATTCTAATATCTATAAAAGACTCCTCTGTGACGATCAACAACTAAACCAATGGCAAAAGGAGACACCATGATAGGTTTGCCTACAAAATTCCAATGTGGCAGTGGAAAAGATCATCTAATGACATCAATAAAGACTGTAAAAGCAGAGAGAACAGAGTTATAAGGAGATGGGAAGCACATGAAAAGGAAACTGGGAGCATCTTTGATGTGACAAAATGCAAATGTTCTACTGAAAGAGAGGATGCACAAATTTTTCCTTTGCCTGTGGAATTCAAGCATCACTCATGAATGAAGATGCTCTCACAGTCAATGTTACCAAGGACAAGGTAAACTCATTGGAAAAGGACATGCCCTTTTTGTGGTGCCATGCTCATGGACAAAATAATCATAATAATTATGATTGAATTAAGAAGGAGTAGAAAGGACCCCCAGGGTCAGCTTGTCCAACCTCCTGCAATGCAGGAATCTTAAATAGATAATACATAAAAGATGGCCATCAAATCTCTGCTTGAAAAGGAGAATCTACCACCTCCCCACTGATGAACAGCTCTTAGTCCTGTACTTGAATTATGTGTTCTAGGACCTTTCCTGCCATCGATGTCAAGCTCACTTGTCAGCAGTTACCTGCCTCTTCTCCCCCTCCCTTTTGGAAGATGGGGGCAACATTTGCCCGCCTCCAGTCCACAGGGACCACCCCTGTTCTCCAAGATTGGTCCAAGATTATAGACAGAGGCTCTGAGATTACCGTATTTTTTGCTCTATAAGACTCACTTTTCCCCTCCTAAAAAGTAAGGGGAAATGTGTGTGCGTCTTATGGAGCGAATGCAGGCTGCGCAGCTATCCCAGAAGCCAGAACAGCAAGAGGGATTGCTGCTTTCACTGCGCAGCGATCCCTCTTGCTGTTCTGGC
The DNA here is from genome assembly GCF_965153285.1 of Podarcis tiliguerta. Taxonomy (NCBI): domain Eukaryota; kingdom Metazoa; phylum Chordata; class Lepidosauria; order Squamata; family Lacertidae; genus Podarcis; species Podarcis tiliguerta. Next base: position 43,742,449 of record NC_139537.1, on the reverse strand, counting down.
TTCTGAGATTCAGAATATTTTTTTTCTTGTTTTCCTCCTCCAAAAACTAGGTGCGTCTTGTGGTCTGGTGCGTCTTATAGAGCGAAAAATACGGTACATCTGCAAGCTCCTTTAATACACTTGAGTGGAGCTCATCGGGCCCTGGAGATCTGAATTCATTTAAAGTAGCTAGGTGTTCCCTTACAACCTCTTTTCCTATCTTGGGCTGCAGCTCCTACTTTGCATTGATAACTCTCTTGTCACCAGGTTGGGTGCTGCTTTCTATGTGGATGTAAATTATTTGATGTTACCATCTCTCATAAGGTATAAAGCGACTCTTGGGAACTTTGCACTGCTAGCTACCTAGGGGAGACATGAGCATTTTGTTCGCCAAAGTGTGTCGAGTCTAATCCATAATAAATTATTTCAGTTTTGTCACATGATTTACAAAGAAGCTGCAGGCTCTTAGCTAGCTGAGTTAAAGTATTCTCCTTTAACATACTGGAGACAAATTTATTTGCACCCACTAAAAAACTATTGTATAGTATAATTATAGTAACTTTTTCCCTGAACGACCTGGACAAAAAGACTAAGATATCCGTAAGGGGCCCAGTATGTCTGAACTCAATACAGTTAAAAACCCAAAGATGACAATGTTTACGAAAGAAAAAGAGAGAGTACACAATGTAATATGCGGAGAGTTTTGTGAAAATGTACCTAAAAGAAACACTGAGGGGTTAAACCTATTGCATCCAGACAAAGCCAAACTCATAGTTTTTAATCTCCTGTTTGACCCTTCCTCTATCACTGCAATTCATCTTTCGAAGAGAAAGTACCCTCTTTGGGATGGAGATTAATTTGGTGCTAGTTTCTTCTTTCATCTATTACACATAGATCTTTTTTGGCTGATATACATAATGACTTTTTCAATTTCTTTTACCCTTTGTCATCTAACTACTTAAGATGTTTCACTTTGAAATGAAGAAAAATAGAACTTTAAAAACTCTACAGGAAGATTGAATTGTGTCTTGGAGTAATTTACTACTGCTACCAATACGGAAACAAATAATTGCTGATTGAACAAAAACTTTGAATGTCATTCTTTCCACAGTGCAATTGTACAGTAATTTTCCAGCTCATTTTCAATATTGTTTTCCCAAAGAAAATTGTGTCCATAAACTTGATTTGGCAATACACACAAAACATTTCAAATTCCTGATGTGCTATTTAGGGGATCAAGCAAAATAGAAACGGAGCTACAACTTATCTGAACCATTCAAAATCTGAGCTATACGTGCAACTGAGATGAACAATTCCATGCTTTTAAAAGCCAAGAATCACAAAGATTAAAAAAAATAATTACTTATCAAGGTTTTCTTTTTAAAATGAGCATGATATATAAATGGCAAAGAAATGAAGAAATGAAAAATAAGTGTTATTGCAAAGGAGGCGAAATTGGATTCACAGTATTTAACTCCGCTTCCTAGGCCAAACCCTTCATTCTCGGAAGCCAGCTGAAAGTAATCTCTTTGTATCTTGATGCTTTTAATGTATGTGTAAAGTATTTTGCTTATTATACATTTATGCACATCATTCGCTACACTTAAATGGTGCAGTCAATTAACATCTCAATTAAATGTGTTTTTAAAAGAATATAGATGTTCATGGAACATACTGCAAAATAGGATATGGTTCTTTCTAATACTGATTCTGACCACTCGGTTTTCACATCCTTAGTTGATAAAATAGGAGACTATATTTACATGTGAGCACTGCAGTACTTAAGCTTTATAACAAGAAAGTTCCCAATTTAATTGAAGGAAAATGTTGAAGCTTCTTAAAATTTCTATATTTATTAGCACCCAACCAGATCTTATGCATGTTTTCTCATAAGTCCCACTACGTTTAGGGCTTGATCTTCTTTTGCAGTATCTCATATCCATCTTTGGATATGTCTCTTCAAGTTCTCGCCATCATTATCTGCTGTTTGCTTCTTGCTTCCGCAAAAGTCCTGCTGTGAGTTTTAGATCATCAGCCAATCACATAGATGATTATCCCCTTAGTCTTTTGAAATTGTAAGATTTCCATACTAATACTGCTTTATTTAGATAAATTCTAATCTCAGATAAATTCTAATAGCGCTTACTTCCTAATAAAGTAATGTCGGATTTTAGCTCAGGTTTGCCTATTCTTAACAGCTCCTTGTTGATACAAAATTGTGTCACTATTCCAGTACATTAATAAAAACCATCCTGCTTTTGTTGGGGCAGGGGAAATTAACTCACAAAGGACTAGTAAGACATTTTGCTGCCTAAGGAAAAGGACAAAATATCCCCACCCCATTCCACAGACAGAAGCTGACTGAACTGGCAGTTTAACTCAGCTTTATTGTCCACACCATAGGGTAAAACACATGCCAGACACATTTGGAAAGAGGCTGATTATATGTTTCAAATGTTTACATGGTAATGCTGGAAGTCTCTGAGCCAAAATGCTTGCAAAATGTTTCAGTGAGCTGAAATGCTTAGCTTTAAAGAAGAAGAACATATTGAGGATATAATGGACACCTGGTGGAATGAAGGGAACTGGTGTAACACTCATCTCTGAATACAAACTGTAATAGGGGTAGGGAGCCTGTGGCCTTCTCATCATGCCTAATCATTGGGCCAGGCTGGTTGGGATTGAAGAAATCACAGAATTGTAGATTTGGAAGGGACCACAAGGACAATCTATTTCAACCCCCTGCAATGCAGAAAAAATTTCACTAATGTGGTCTCGAACCCACTACCTTAATTTTAAGAGTCTCATGCTCTACTGACTGAGCTATCTTTAGAGACATCTGGAGGACCACCCTATTGAAAAGACAGAGGCTTTGGCTAGACTCTAGATGAAATTGTTGTGGGAAACCAATGGCGGCTGCCTCCAGATGATAACTCTGGCCCCTTTAGTAAATTTTAGAGATAAGGATTGATTACAGTGGTACCTCGGGTTAAGTACTTAATTCGTTCTGAAGGTCCATTCTTAACCTGAAACTGTTCTTAACCTGAAGAACCACTTTAGCTAATGCGGCCTCCTGCTGCTGCCGTGCTGCCAGAGCGAGATTTCTGTTCTCATCCTGAAGCAAAATTCTTAACCTGAGGTAATATTTCTGGGTTAGCGGAGTCTGTAACCTGAAGCGTATGTAACCCGAGGTACCACTGTACTTAAAAAAAGGCCTCTTACTTACATAATCTCCAAGCTCATAATAGTTAGTTGAAGGTCTTTGATTTAAAATTTCATTGTGTTATTATATATTGATACTATTGTAAAACACTTTGATTTTTTTATAATATAGCGGTACGTATTTTTATAAATAAGTAAATGTTTAGATACAGCATGCAAATTATCTCAGACATGTATCCCAATATAAATGTCAGTTTTCCAAAACTGAAGTCATATACCGTATTTTTCGCCCTATAGGACGCACTTTTCCCCTCCAAAAATGAAGGGGAAATGTGTGTGCGTCCTATGGGGCGAATGCAGGCTTCAGGAAGCTATCCGCAATCCTTGGGAGCCTGGCAGGAGTTCCTTGCGGACAGCAGCCTGCAGCCCGAAACCCAAGGAGCGCATCAGGGTGCGCCCTGGACTTTGGGCAGCTCTCCGCAAGCCTTGGGAGCCCGGCGCGACTTCCCGCTGGGGTCCCAAGGCTTGCGGACAGCAGCCTGTAGCCCGAAACCCGGGCAGCGCAGCGGGCCGCACCCCGGGCTTTGGGCAGCTCTCCGTAAGCCTTGGGAGCCTGGTGGGAGTTCCCACCGGGCTCCTTGGCTTGCAGATAGCAGCTTGTTCTGGGGGCTGGGGTCGGGGGAAGCTCGGGCTTCCCCAGCCCCACAAGCTCCGGGAGCGATGGCGAAGTTGCGCAACCTCGACATTGCTCCCGGACCCCCAGCCCCGAGGCTAAAAACGAAGCCAGGACAGCTAGTGGGATCCATCCTGCTCGCTGTCATGGCTTCTTTGCTCTTTGGGGCTCGGGAAAAAAATATATTTCCCCCCCCTTTATTCCCCCCCCCCCCAAAATAAGTGCGCCCTATGGGCCGGTGCGCCCTATAGGGCGAAAAATACGGTACTTGGAAGGTTCATTAGAATCGCATGAAAATCAGCCATCATACCATGATCACATGATGAGTTATATATGACAAGTACCCTGTGCCTAGCTCTCAAAGATGTAAGAAAGCAAACATGCCATATGTCTCCTTGTATTTAATTCTTACTGAAGAGCAGAATTATAATGCACATATCTTTTCATGCACCCAATTTATAGGAGCACCTGATTTTCTCTTATAATGAACAGTCTTGCATTAAACGACTAGAGGAAGATCTGTTCCAGTCAAATCTATTAATTAATTTCTCATCCTTTGTTCATCATGGCTGCTTTCAGCAAACTGTTAAATTGGCTATGCTTACAACAGAATGGAGTGGGATTTAAGTTGTAGAGTTCTGAAATGGCATAACAGATAGCGCTACTTCAGAATACGTACAAGAGAAGGGACATACTTTTTTAAATTCTCCCTTGCACAATAATCTTCCTCTTGCACAGCAAGAACATGATACACATCCCTCATGATGAACTCGGTATTTCTTAGCCGACACTTTCTTTTTTTAATGTTGAAAGCATTTAAAAAATGATATTTGTACACCTTCAGTCTAAAATGATATAGCCCACTCTAGTAAATTTAATGGTCCTGCTTCTCATTACTTTTTTGCTAACTTTTCTTATCGCTTATCCATCAGTGGGCAAAACTTTTAAAAAGGCAAAAGGGTTTGTTTCATTGTAACACTGCAAAATCAAGTTCAGGAGAGCATCTTTTTTTTTTTAGTTCAAAACTCTACAGCGAGGAGTACACCCTGCATGCTTAGTTGTTTTTTTTCCTGCAACAGAATTGCTGCAAGTATCCTATGTATCACTGTGAATAGAAAAAATTAACTACAGGACCATAATAGTTGAGCCTGTCCATAACTGGCTGCAAAGATTTAAAGGAAAAAGAAACATCCCTGTAAAGAATTAACAAATTGCATGTTGGATCTAGACTTCCAGTGAGTGTAGTTCAACTCATGTGGCACTGGAGGAAGAGATTATTTTTCTGACTTCTCCTTCCCCCACAGTACTCTGCATCCCCTGAAAACTGTTCTGATGGTGCTGGGAGATGCAGGAGCGGGAAATTGGCAAAAATTACCTCCTTCTGTTTTGTCCAAGAAGAGCTTACACTGCATTGCAGTTCACTCTATAGTCTGGATGTGACAACTATGTGTGTACTTGTTTTCTCTAGATATACTTGCAGGAACAGGGGAAACCCCCAAAATCAGAGTTCCTGCAACATCAGGTGCCTAACTGCAGATACCCTAATTATTTGTATGCATGCTCCACTTGCCCCATTATAATGTGCACCGGCAAGTGTGAGATTCAATTTTCAGCTTGTGTTCTTTTACAAACTTACTGTAATTCTTTCATCTTTGTCATCCAGGGGGGACCCATCTTTCTTCCATGAAATCGTAGGCTCAGGATGGCCTCTTGGAGGTTGGCATTCCATCACAGCTGGTTCACCTACTGCTACCATGACATCAGAAGGGTTTTGCCTGAAGTCATCACGCAGTACTGAAAAAAGCAACGAGATAAGGGAAGTGAAAATCAAAATGAGCACCAGTGATAAGGGAGCAGGATTAAACATCAAGTACTCTGAATAATCATTTTGTTAAAGAGGGCAATGGAAGGTTGAACTACGGATACTTCCACAGCTCCTTCCTGAGGGTTTATTTCCAGGACATGAAGAAGAATACATATTTGATTGATATGCTATTATTTAAACTCCTTAAATTTATTTATTTTATTTTTTAAAACATGTAAATATCACCTGTCATGTGAAACACATCAAGGCATACCAAAATAAAGACAACAAAGTAGTACAAGTATACAGTATTCTAAAAAGAAGGGAATAATGAATACTTATTAGACATAGGGGGGGACGCATACAGGGCGCGAAAGCCCCTCACAGGCTTTTCAAAATCTCAGAAAATACTGTGATGACAATAGTACAAAGAGAAATAAACCTAATTTTGCAAACTAAAGTTCATAGGGACACTATTATTTTATGTTTTATATCTTTACTGTGGCGTTTCAGCCTCTTATCTGCCTGCAGTTCCAAGATTGGATGTGAAAAGCTGACAAAGACAGACACAGACAATGTGTCACCCCAAGAGAAAAGCATGCCAGGTCACAAATGATCCTTTAGACTGCAAAGGAAAGTGGCCCCTTGCAACTGGGGACTACACTAGCGAAAAGGAAGAATTAGTATTGGAACATGTGAACTCTTTTTCAACACTCTCCAAATATCTCCTTCCTTCAGATCCACAATAAATGGAATGCACAACCAAATGCTGTATATTTTAGGTATTTTATTGCTGCATTCTTTATATATATATTTATTTTAATTAAGGGGGGAAACACAATGGCAAGTACAAAGCCAGCAGATAAGTTTTCTTTATATATTAAGATTTGTATTGTATTGTGAGGTTGATTTGTTGGTAAGTTGCTCTGAGTGGTTGGCACATGAGCAGTAGAAGAGTGGGACAAAAAAATTTAATAAAATAAATACAAAGTGAGACAAATCTGCTGTACATGAAGGATGGTGATTCCAAGAAGAGCATAAACCTAAAGATCTAATTCTTATATATCCAAAGTGTGTGCACGTGCACACACACGTCCAGAGTATGTTCCACTAGTGATACAAAAAATAAAGAGGCTCTTTCTTCTCTGTTCATGATAGAGCACATGGATCCCTGGCATGATGACCATTTAAATACTCTCAGCAAATAATTGAATTTACAAGATGCAAAGGTGTAAAACTCAAAACATTTCATTGTGCTGAATTCCACCTATGCTTTGTTTATGTCAGGACTTAAAAACATTTTAAGAACAGCACTCCTCAAGCTGGGGATAAGGAGTGTTGTAATCCAACAGCTTCTGGGGATCTAAGGTTGAGTAGCACTATTAGAAGACAGACCTAAGTGTTACCCACCATCTATGTCTGAAGAGTTTACTCTCTCAATAGAGTGTCTCTCCAAAAGCTGGCTACAAAAAAAAAAAAAAAACCTGCAAGGTGCAATGAGACTTCTGTAAAATGTACTCCTGTCAGCAGCTTGTTTTATTAGACTACAAAAAAAACAACAACCAAAAAACAAAACCCACCAACGTAATATTTACTGCATTAAAATGTGCTCTTATATCATTTCAGAGTTGTTTGGAGTCAGGAACAGAGCTGTACGTAAGGACAGTCTTATTAAGTCAAGATTATATCAGAAGTTTAAAGTGAAGATGTATTTTGAAAGGATCTTACCATAAAGGGATTTTTTTAAAAAATCTAATTAAATGTTTTTACAAATCTCAAGGGCCTTTCATGTCTGGGAAGCTCATAAAACCTAAGATGAAAACTCCTCAAATATCTGCTTGGATTTTTATTTTTTTTAGCACCTTTGAAGCAACAAAGAATTTCAATACCAGTTTAATAAGAGCAAATTACTTGAGTAATTTTTATACTTGTTAGGATAAAGTCTATCTTACAAGTGTATTACCTTGTCTGTAAACTGAGAACATTTTACCAGTTAACCAGCCTTAAGAGGACATCAAAGGACTTGGAATGGATAAAGCAATTCCCCCTCCCCCATTTACTATTAATTATTTTGGCTCTAACATTACATAATGAAAAGTTAACAGAATGTAATCCACTAGAGATTACTCCAAGATAGCAGTCGTGGAATTATTTCTACACTGTAAAAGAGATACATAGTTTGGGATTGCCTCAGGCCCTGGCAATCGAACATAAAGCTATAAATTTAAGGATTGCTTCTATTGCTGAAAAAGCAATTTTCTTCCCTGTCCTTTATACATTGAGTCTCAAAAGTAATCTGAGCATGCATTTCCTTTTGAAAATGTATTAGTAGCATACTTCATAATCCAGTACAGTATGTTCCTTTAGTTATCCAAGGCTAAATTTTCAGCATGTGTCTCTCATTTGGTAAATGAAAAATTGTTTGGAAAGCAAGAAACTAAAATATGAAAAAACTAGTGTGCCCTGCGACAGACTATTTCAGTCTGAAGTGCTCCTGCGTAGAGCTCTAGCCGGTAAGGTCTATTTTCAGTTAAATCAGACAAATTATAGCTGGAAAAAGTAGAGATGGAGAATTTCCTTGCATTGCCAAAACAGCTAATTTCAATCCATTGGCTTCCATTGGCAAGTCTTTAAGAGGCCACCTACACTTAAGTTTTTAAGTCTGAAATGTCTGACATTTTTAAAAACAGCTCTTACTAACGGCATTGGGAGTTACCATAGCTCAATGATCCCACACCATAATAAATTATGAAGTTAGAATCAGATGTGACATTATGTAATTCACCAAAAAACATTTTAATTGTGCATTATGGTTGCTAGAATGGAAACAGAAGCAGAAATAAAAGTGCACTGAAATCAAAGGAGGAAATGCCAGCTTTTTAGGACCCAGAGATTCCCATCTATTACCAGGTGCCCAAACACAATAACTTCTAAGTTTTCTGGTTTTCCAGGAACAGTCCTGGAATTACAAAAGCTATCCCAGCTTCTGATTTGATCCCAGACTATCTCTATTTCCCCTGCCAGTGCTGTCGCACGGTGGAAGCTGCAGCGGTTGTGGCTACGAGAGAGCAGCCCATTGCCTCTCCATGGCCACTGCTGCTGGCCTCCTTCCTTGGCAACAGTGGCTCATAGTGGCTACTGGAGAACGGACAAGGAGCAGGAGAGGCTGCCATAAGAAGCTGATGCAATACAAGGTGGCGTCTTATGTTGCACCTTTCTGCATCTTTTCCATGGTGAGTCATGGTGACCAGAACTGCACACAGTATTTCAGGAAACTCTGATATTCCAGATGTTGGACCCCCATTCTCATCAGTTCCAACCAGCACAACCATTGGTCAGGGATTATGGGAGTTGTGATCCAACAACACTGGGGGGTAGCATATCCTCCATCCTATTTTCACTTCCTTCCCTAATAATCCTCAGCATACACCTTCCTTCATTAGGTGCTAAACATTGGCTCAAATATTTCATTGAGCCATCCTCCACAATCCCAGCATATATTCCTGGTCAATCACTTCCACCAACATCTGCAGTCCAACATCACCTGGAAGGCCACAGGTTACTTACCCATGTCTTATAGCAGTATTCCCTTTTTGCTGGAAAGTTATCCATACCTTATTCTATATCAGTGTTTCACTTTACAAAGTGATCAAGCAAACATAAGAACATCAATCATATTACTATGCCAATTTATTGTAGCATTCCTTTCTAAAAAGACACCCTCCTTTCCTAGTTTGTTTAAATGTATTTTAGATCACTTAAAATCATGATGGGATTTGACATGAACAATTTTCTTCATTAAAATTCTAGGACACTCCCTTTACTCTTTATTTTGAAAAGAAACAGAGCTCGGTGAATAACTAGGTTTCCTCAGATAAGAATGTGGCAACATCAATTTCCACTTAAAAAGGGGGAAGTGCATACAACGGGGGGGGGGGGGAATAGATGCCTCATTATGTCATTTAAACAGTATGGAAGCTGCAGCAATTTCCTGTATTACTCTGGAGGAGTGCCTGATACAATTCCTTCTCATGCCATAGGATAGCTGGCCACAGCTCTGACATCACAAAGGTGGCATCAGAACTGGCTCTCAGGCATTTTAAAGAGCTTTACTTATGAGATAAGAATGGTTTGCTTACATTGCTTATACTAGTAAATTTTGGTTTGCCCTCTGACTTATTTAGGATAGTTTGAAATTACATTAAAACATCCATTCAAGATTTAAACACCAAAAATTATAAGCAACAACCTCACAAAATCCAGGCGCAGAATGCTGAGATGTACTTGACTATTAACAACCCAACCTAATATAATGTGTGTTCAAAACTGTTGGACCACAGGATCAATTCCACCCGCTGACAGATGCCATCTGGACCCCCTGCCTCCAGCCCTCTTTCCCCCCTCCCTCCCCCCTGTTTTTATAACAGCTCAGAGGCAGGGGATGAGAGTGAGAGAACAAACCTTACTGTCATACCTCAACCTCATTAGCATTCCCATGCCTTCACCAGCAGAAAGATACAAAGGAAGGTAGACAGACTGCACAATGCTAATGACATAAAGCTACATGCTGCAATCTCAATTGCAGTTCTTACTGTTCTCCCTGGAGGGAAGATGTGAAACAAGAAAAAAGAAATCCTTTTTTCACTGATCTACAGTCATTGTCAGCTACCCAGCATCTTATTGGTCAAGTACAGCTATGTCCTATGAGGCACCAAATGCTGGTGCCCAAAAAAGTAGCATTTCCTAACTTGTGCTTGGCTCTGCTCCCGAGTCATTGGATTATTTTCCTTACTATGAGATCTAATATTTGGAATCGAAAGGTCCTTGCAACTTTTGATTAATTTGGCCTCAACATTCACACTTCTGGCTGTGCCATTTTCCTATCAAAATGTTTCTACCAAAGTTCTCATTATTATCACAAGCGATCACATACCACTGTATTTCTTGTCCCCCTTCTACAATCTGAGATCAATTCATTTTGGACAGCTGCTGTGAGCAGAACTGAGAAATGATGCCATCGTAGAAGAAATTATAGGTTAACAGGCGCAAAAATTAATTTTGAATGACTTTTTCAACTCATATAGGCTATAATCCTTATGTTTTAAAAAATAGCTCATTCTCCACTGTGGTACTGTATATAACTTAACTGGAACAATTTAATTTTTAAAGTTTAAATTGTGCCATGTAAAATGTTGACATAGAGAAATCATTGCTTTCTTTAACGCAAGTAACTTTTGATGGCTGTCCGGGAGAACTTCAGCTCTATGCTCTTCTGTGACTATCATTTTAAGATTCTGTACGATTTAGAAGAAATTGGTCAAATTTTTAATCAATTGATGGAGATAGTTACCCACAATTGCAAAGCAATGCGTTTTCAGAACACTGTAAATGTTTTATTTTATAAAAATATATACCGCCATTTCATAAAATATATCAAAGCCATTTGCAACAAAAGTACATAAAACAATAAAATTAAAACCATATAAAAAAGACTGAAACCAGACATCCATTAACCATTGTGGAAAGATGTATTCTTAGTTGGCTACATAGGCCTGGCAGAATAGAAAAGTTTTCAGCTGGTATTTAATGGCTGAAGCAGAAGGCAGAAATATAAGAGTAAGAAAAGGCAAAAGCAAAGAGCAAATCCAACTTTAGATATAAAAGAAAACATAGTGATCAATCAAGGTAGTCAATCTTGTGGACATGCACCTGATTTCCTTCTTACTGTCTTTTAGGCAGAAATGGAGAATATTTTTATTCGAACAGTTGCTCTGTAATTGCAGGGCTGAAGGGCACATCATTCTAGCCTTTGCCATGGTTTAAGGGACACTGGAAAGTTTTTCCTCCTATGGCAAGGAGGAACCCAAGTGGCCCCATCTGCCAGCCAAAGAAGGAACAGCTGCAGAGGGCTTGTATCTAGAGAAAAGCGCCTGAATTTGCTTTTCCCCTCTCTTCCTTTTGTGTCTTTTGGACTGGAAGCCTGAGGGCAAAGAAAGTCTAATTATTGATCACTGTAAGCTGCTCTGGGAGCCTTTTTCAGCTGACAAGCAGGGTAACCATACTTTACAAATAACAGTGTTATAGCTGGAGTACCAGAGTCTGTTAGTGAATATTAGAAACCAATATTTGGAGTATTGAAGGGAGGATTTCAAGCCCGTGGGAAAACACATTCCAAACTACTTTTGGGATAAAGATCATTAAAATGACAAAAAGTGTTGATGACCCATCATAGAGATATTCCTGGGTCTGTGCAGAGTTGCCATGGTTACCATGGGCAGAGAAAGGTTGAGGATTGAAAATGTGGAGAAACTATGCTCAAAGGAAAATTTGTGCCTTTTTAAAAACTAGGCCTGGTGTGGCAGATGGATGGGGAGGAGTTGCTTGGAGCGAGGTTTCTCTGGGAACAAGGAAGTAGGAAGAACGCCATGTGGTGGCTGAAGGGCAGCAGCCATTAGAGCTGGCCGGGCAGCGGGAACAAAGGGATGGTGCTTAGAATGGCTGTATCTGCAATGCTGGGCTGCTATGAAGCAGCCTATGCTACGAAGGGAGCCAGCGTGGTATAGTGGTTAAGAGTGGTGGACTCATAATCTGGTGAACCGGGTTTGCTTCCCCACTCCTCCACATGCATCTGCTGGGTGACCTTGGGCTAGTCACACTTCTCTGAAGTCTCTCAGCCTCGCTCACCTCAGAGGGTGTTTGTTGTGGGGGAGGAAGGGAAAGGAGATTGTTAGCCACTTTGAGACTCCTTAAAGGGAGTGAAAGGCGGGATATCAAATCCAAACTCCTCCTTCTCTTCTTCTATGAAGAACAAGCTGCTCTTGAAATGACAATGCTGTAGGATCTGCATGCTCTTCATCTATACTAAGGTGTAAATATGTGTTATTAAGCCATATTTCTTAAAGACACTACTGCCTCCGCCATGTCTTGATTCTCAACAGAAACACAACAGTGGGTGAACACCTGGAATCTTGTGCACCACTCGGCAGAGATGGGGGTGGGTGGGTGGCAAGCAGACTTTGTAACAATAGTTTGCTGATGATGTTAATGCTTGCTGCTTCAAACTGTAGTTTTTTACTCTGTTGTTTTCACATTTTAATTGTTATTTACCATATTGCTATTTCCATTTTTGTAAGATGCTCTTGGTGGCATTGAGTAGAAATATTAAGACAACAGCGGGAACCACCATTTCCCTGTTTTTTGCTAAATAAAAAGGTGCAGATTTCAGGAACAGATGCCTCTTGGGATGTTCACAAGACATCTATCATAGAACCCTAAAATCAATTTCTGTGCACCAAGGTTCAGTTTCAGCTGCAATGTTTAACAACCATTGATACTGCTTCTTAAATTTCTCTAAACCTTACTTAAATTTCTTATTTTTTCCTAATCCTTTTAAAATGTGTATGAGGCTTTACAGGACAAGAATGAACTATAGAAGCTACAGAATGAACATCATATATTCTGTTATCATCAGGTTGGATACTGTTCCAACTGCATTGCTCTGTGACCGTAAAAATGAGGGAAGAAAGCCTTCTGAAGGGCCAATCTTACCTCCAGCCTAGCAGAAAAACCAGGAAGGCAAGACTAGCTTGATCCAACTCAAATATCTGATTTAATGATCACAGTGCTTATTGGCATGCAAAGAACAGGATATATATTTTAGGAGTGTATGTCATTACTTATTTGTTTGTAAACCTAACGACAGGATCAGTATCCTAATTTTATTTATGTGCAAGTCTGCATCAGTTCTGTGTATTAAATCTTAACTGCTGCGAGCAGCTTTAGGGGATTCCATCCCCCCTGAAAAGCAGGATATAAATATAATAAATGAATAAATAGTGCAAGTTGGTTTATAGTGCTGTATTAAAAATAAGCATTACAACACTATTAGAATGTATACAGGGCAGTATTCAATGGAATATTTGTTCAAACCAAGGATTAGTGGTAGTGCAACAAAATATCCTCCTTCTTTTCACCCTGTCCCATTCCCAAATCTGCTCTGGAGGATTGTGTGGAACCCCCAGAGCAGGTATTGGGAGGGGGTCACAGGGGGAGATGTTCAATTGATGGAACATTGAATACAACTCTCAACTTAGAAATCTGGGTATCGTCTCATTTAGATTAGAGATATTTTTAGTTAAATTACTTCCTTTAAAAAGTAAAAATGAATGAATTAAAAATAATAAGAAGTAACTATGGAATATACAGTATTTATTACTGTAATGAGATAAACAAAATGATGACCAACATTCAAATACACTAAAGATCTTCTGACTACAAATGTGTGTCCAAAAGAAGTACTGATCTGAGTCCTGCTGAAAGACTACAGAGCAATCTAATTTCATCATTTCCATTGACAATGGAGAAGAACACACAAAGAACATATAAATGAGGTGGTACATGCAAGAAACACAACGGGGGATATTGTAATAGTTTGAAATTATAGTTTGAAATTATAGCCAAATAAATATTTTACAGGGAGCTTGTAATAGCTGACCCCCCCCCCCCAAATTACACACAGATCTTTTCAGTTTCAGCTTACAGAATGAATCCATTCACTGTACCAAGGAAAATGTATTGTCTGTTTTTCAAAATAAATATACAGCTAAATGATTCAAAGCATAAAATACGTCTGTATGCAGCATTCAGTAGCACAGGACAGCTCCAATAAAGGCAGAGTGACCCAAATATTGAATATGATTGCACTATTTCAAACTACTATCTGGAATATTGATTCCAGATGGCTCACATCTATTGCAGTATAGAACATACAGAATCCTGGTGATATCAAAATAAACCATGCAAGGAGGGAGATGCAGCCCAAGATAGGAAAAGAGGTGGTAAGGGAACATCTAGCCACTTTTAATTCAAATCTCCAGGGGCTGATGAGCTGCACCCAAGCATACTAATGGAGTTTGCATATGTAATCTCAAAGCCTCTATATAATCTTTGAGAATTCTTGAACAGAGAACAGAGGAGGTCCCTGCAGACTGGAGACGGGCAAATATTGTCCCCATCATCAAAAATGGGGAAAAAGAAGACCCAGGGTAACTACCAAAGTGTAAGCTGGACATCAATATCAGGAAACGTTCTAGAACAGATAATTAAATGTGTTAACTATTGTAAACTATTTCTTATTGTCTTTTTATCCATTTCTGTGAAATTCTTACAATAAATAAAAATTTGCATATTTATTCTTATATGAAAGGATGAAATTCTGTATTGTGTAGGACTGACTTTTTTTTATCTAATGCTTTGTACTTTTTTTGGTAGAATATTTTCTGTTTGTCTCAAAGGTTACACTATAGCAGATCTCATAGCAGATACACTATTGTACATCAGCAACCCATTGTAGCATTCAAGCATTCTGGATAAAGTCCCACAGGAGATGATCATTTTTATCCTATTTTTTTGTTTGTACCAAGGAAAGAAAATCAGCTGAGAGATTTATTCACTACTTTCTTAGATGAGAAAATTATTGCAGCCTGCTTCTTTCACTCTATTGCAATTTCTTTCCTTTACAGATAGCAAAATGACCACAATTCTATTTATATTATCTATTAAAAAAACCAAATCTTATGATGGAAAGTCAAATCATTCTTAATCGGTAATAGACTAATCCAGTCATCAACAGAAGCAACTGAATGTTTATGTGCACATATCATGAAAGCATAGGTCACATTAAAGTATCTGGAGATTTAATTAAAAGAAAGATGAAGCATCTTAATGAGAAGCACCACTGCCATAAACAATGGAAATGCACATTATTCCCTAATAGTATAAATAATTTAAGAATTCTACAATGGAAATTAATCTACATATCATGTAACACACACAACTATCCCTGTTCCAACTGAATAACGAGCTAAGAAAAAACTCAGGTAGACAACAAAAAATTAGACTGAATAAGAAAGGCAAGAGGGGAAAGGGCAAAATGGACTATTAATATTCTGCACTGGAAGATTGGAAATGCTAATAATAAGTAATTAAATGTTAGGCACTAATTTTTCTTATTAATTAAGGAGAGAAATATCAGTGCAAAAGCTCTATTTCATCCAGCACTTCCAATGTGAAAACACTATTTTACAGTGCCATCCTATACTTACCTATTCAGAAACAGTCCCTATTAAATTCAAGGTGATTTATTCCCAGGTAATGTGCATAGCAGGGGTGTGAAACCCACAGCCCTCAGTTTCACACTATGCTGCTTCCTATGCCCCCAGGAATCTCACATTAGTTCAGGCACTTGATTGCATAGCTGGTAACTGTGATGTAGCTGCAGCTGCCACTAATGCAAAGAAAAAGTACATCAGCAGAGACTAGCCGTTGCATGTGTGAGCTCAAAGAGACCTAGTCACAGAGCTTGCTGGGTAGAGGTCCAGAGCATTCCTTGCTATTACACTCTAGGCATCATTCTCTGTTGTTTGGGCTCACACATTTCCCTGTTGTTCTTTTTTTCAGTATATCCTGGTGGTGGTGGTTAGATTGCAGCTGGCAGGTATCTTATCAAGAAATGGAGACAATTTTAATTGGACAAAATAAGTCTGCTGCTACTTCATGGACTGAAAAATGGTGTTGGGGGTGATAAGAGTAAAGAGATCAGGGGATGAATTGGGTGTTGGAAGACTAATCAGGAAAATTAAGCACTGATGTGTACGGAGACAAGGGCTACAGGTGCAAAATGAAAGCAAGTGAATGAATAGAGTGCTCAGGGACAGCAGAGTTACAAAATAACTGATGAGATACATGGAAGTGTGGTGAGTGAATGAGTGAAAAACAACCAGTGGAGCATGTTGGAAATGAACTCAGCAAGACTTACATATGCTACTGACATTTGTGCAACTGGATGAGTGGTGTGAAAGAATATGTGCATGTGTGTAAAAGACAACGTGAATGGGGAAAAATTGGCAGAAAGAGAGAGGGAGAGAGTTTTGCCAGCCATTGTTACAGATCACCTAGGCCACTTTTACTTGTTGGCTATTTGCAGTTTAGTAGCGCTGCAGAGAGCTTGCTAGGGAGACCATGCATTAAAAAGGGACTCAAAAATAACTTAAACAAGGTTTTAATAACAAAAACAAAACTCCTTTTACACTAAATACATCAACAAACAAACATGACCCAACCACCAACCCATCCCCCAGGGTAATGGGAGAGCTAGGTGCTGCTCCTTATATACTACACCCAATTGCTGACACAGCTTGATTAACACAACTCAGCAGCACCTGCTATGTTTCACAGCTGTAAGACTGGGTCTCGTTATTTGCTCTGGCCCTTAAAGACATTCACAACTTGTGAAACAATAAGGAACCTTCACAGTTTAAAGTGACCATTCAACACTACTGAGTGACTGTGGTCCTCAACTTCAAAAAGGCTGCCCATACCTGGTGTACAGGATTGCAGCCTCAATTTTTCAATAACTGTTCTTAGCTGCCTAGCCATTTGTATCTCTGCATTCTGGTGAGGCAGTATTTTTACAAACAGCATGAAGTAAAAAAGATTAGCTGCCATAGGAGTTTTTCTTTCCATGCCTATTTCTACAACCTTTGTTCCCAAGATGAGATCTCAACAACCTAGTTCAAAGAGAAAAGATATCCATGGTAACTTAACCTTTCCTTTGAAACTGAAGCTCTATGTTCAGTATCATCTAGCAAGACAAATTACATGTTATTCAAGTGAATTATTATTATTTAAATCTGAGTTACCATGTAGAGAGAGAAAAATGAAAAGGTGAAACATGTTTATTTCTAACAACTAACATTAGCAAAGTTATCGTCAGGATGTTGTAGAAACCTTACCATTCTAATATGTAAATACTAACATCTGCTACTTTGTTCTTGGAGAACAATACAAATGAGTTGCAATAGGTGGTATCCAATTTCGTAGTTAAGAGTCACAATGTATCTCTCAAGATTTGTTAAAGATTATTTATTTTTTAAAACACAGCCCTATTCACATATGCCCTATTCACATATTCACAACTGAATTCAATAGGGCTTACTTCAACTTTAGTGGCCTTAAATTTAAGGCATCTAGGACTACTTAAATTTAAGGCATCAACTATCCTGTTGAAATACCTACATTAAAATGTCTCTGCATGTGAGAATCCATTACTTCTTGGGGAAGGCAAAGCTCTCCCCCTTGAACATTATTATATCCTGCCTTTCCCCCTGATAGGCGTCAAGGCGGGGGGAGAACTGCTAAAAACACAGATAATAATTTTAAAACAATTAAACATTAATAAAAGTAAACTATATACATACATATTTAAAATCTATTAAGCTTTCTGTGTATATGATATTTTGATGCAGGGAATGCAGAAATTATTGATCCCCCATGAACATTATGCTGTGGTACATGAGATTTCTGCTTCAAAAAAGGGGCCTAATCTAATATCTCCATTAAAGAAAGTTGCTTGGTATTCAATGTGATGTAAAGTACAGAAAACAATTGACGAAAGATAAGCAGCAACTACATATTAGATAGAAGGAGGAGGAGGAGGAGGAGTTTGGATTTGATATCCCGCTTTATCACTACCCGAAGAAGTCTCAAAGCAGCTAACATTCTCCTTTCCCTTCCTCCGCCACAACAAACACTCTGTGAGGTGAGTGGGGCTGAGAGATTTCAAGAAGTGTGACTAGCCCAAGGTCACCCAGCAGCTGCAGGTGGAGGAGCGGAGACGCGAACCCGGTTCCTCAGATTACGAGTCTACCGCTCTTAACTACTGCACCACACTGGTGTAGATAGCTACTCTATCCCATTATATCCCCGTTCATAACTACCATTCCTCCAATCTACCTCCAGCTCAGCTATCCAATGGTTCTTTGGTATCCAACACAACTATTCATTTTCCCTTGTGCTCTCCAGTGCATGGAACACTGTCCTAGAATATGGACATGAGCCTCCCCCCTGTCTCCCCATGCAAATGCATCCACGAACCAGTTTTTCCCTGAAGTTCTTTAATTCGCATTCTCAGTTGTAACCAAGTTTACATAAGAAGTTTAAGTGAAGCTTCATTTGCTTATTTCTATTCCTTGCTACCCTCATCTCTCTGTCTCTCCCTCCCCTAGTCTTCTGTAATGTCAGTTTTACACCGTAAACTCCCTTGGGGACAGGATCCTATTTGTTTTCTTTGCAAAACTATTTAAAGCGCACTGTACACTGTCAGCTGTATCTTAACGATAACAATAATTGGATGGAAATTAACTTCACTAGGGACAGCCCTAAAAATGGAAACATGAAGAACACTGGAATATTAAATTTAGTGGATTGAGGTCAGAATATCCAGTGGGGCCTATTTCCTGTGATTCTGTTCCTAAAAGTCACGATATTAAAAGCTAAGACGTTACAATTTGGACTAATCTATACTGATATGATAGACTGAGCCCTGGTTGACCATTCTGAATTTGAGGATTGTAGTCCAATAGCTTTTCCCTGACATTAAAATATAGCATGGATGATTTAGTGAAGCAATGCAAAGTCCATTCCTATTTCATTAATATGATTCCTAGCTTTGAATGGATCCTTAAGCCTATTTCTTCCAAACCCTTGCAGTTGGGACGTCGTGGGCTGTTGGCAAAGGACATGGCATCACAATACATTTCAAATGAGCATAAAAGCAATTAAGGGATCTCTCTGATTCTCACCTACATAAATAACATATACATATGCATGAGTGTCTATACCATTACAAACATTTCCTTTATCTTAGCAGCAGATTGAATAAAAAGGTTTGTACTCTGCAGTGCTGACCTACATTGGCAGCATTTATTTCAGCCAGTATTCAAAAAAACGTTAAAAAGAACACGCCTGAACCATGTAACAGTAGAAATGTCACAAAGGGCAAGTAAAATAAGGTTCCTTTTAATTAAACCCAGCAATTAATATGAAGCACACTGTATTCTGCTATTAATGTGACATTTGGAAATATCAGCAAGATAAATATATGGCTAAGCGTTAAAAGGACGTAGCCTTATTTTATTATATATTTTAATAGAGGGCAAATCTAGTTAAACAGATGGCACTCAGGATTTCTCAATGAATTCAGCATCTGTGTGTACATGTTGCACAAACGCCAATTAAAATGTGTCAGAGTAAATTTAAATCCCTTGCTGATAGAGTGTAAGCCAATCTAGCTGGTGGAGGAGCAAGGTTAAACCTAATCATCCTCTGAACTTGCTGCAAGTTGCTTTCGGGTTGTACATAAATTCCCAGTTAAATAATAAAAACAGAGTTCCTGTTGATTAGTATTTATTTACATTCATAACTCTGTTTAAGCTTTCAGATGAAGCTCAAAGAAAAATAAATGGTAATGAGTATGGTACAATGAATACCTACTGAATTAAAAAGTCTTCAGCAAAAATGTTTCTGAAGCTGCCTGCAAATGCTTCTTGACTTCATTGTGGGTAAAAATAGTCTTAATTAGGGAGGAATACCAACAATATCACATTGTATATTCACACATTATTCATATATTGTTCATTGAAACAATTATATTAAGATATTTATTTACCAACAGAACTGGAAACCAAATGAACATACAAAGAAACTGGAAGTTTACAAGCTGAGTAAGAATTCTACGGAAAGGAAGGCACAATACATTTTCAGGTGTTTAATTCAGAGATAATGTATGTGTAGATGATATGGCAGGCTTCCCAATCTATGGTAATTCAGTCATTTGTTTAAAAACAACAACCCCATGTGTACAGAAATATATTTATTTATTCAGAATAGTTATAGGTTGCTTAATGATCAAAATATATTGAGTGGTGTGCATAATAAAAGAATTATCAATAACATAGAAATACAATCAGTAAAACTTGTAAAAAAACAAATATATCTAACTAAATCCTATGTCTGGGTAGGCTTTCTGAAATAAAAATGGTTCTCAGAAAGGCTCTAAAACAATATAGCCTGCTTAATGCCAAAGCATAGGTGCTGCTGTACTAAAAGACTAACGCTCACAAATATGGAATGAACATTATATGATACTTTCAAATTATGTGGACCAAAGCAGTCAAACAGGTATGTATGGAGACAAGGAGATCCCTCAAGTAAACCATTCCCAAGCTGTTAAGGGCTTCATATAAAAATAGAAAATCATTGAATTTGGTCCAATAACAAATCAGCAGTTGATGCAGATCTTTGAACAGAAGATCTCAATGTTGATAGCTATTGTGTTTTGGTATTCTGCACTAACTTCTGTTTTCAGACCAACACAAGGGAAGACTCACATAAAGTGCATCACAGTAACCTACTATTGAAAGTTACAGATGCCTGGACTACTGTGGTCAAGCTATCCCTGGTTCAGGAATGGTCACAACTATCCACAGGTAAAACTGATAAAAAGTGTTTCTAGCTACCGAGGCCTCCAGTGATAAAGCTGGATCTAGTAGCACCCACAGAATGCATGCCTGCTGCTTCAGAGACAGTGCAACCCTATCCAGAGCAGGCAACTGACTGATTTGTCAGACTATTCACTCACATAAGTTTGTTTTGCCAGGATTCAAGTGCCATTTATTCTCTCTCATCCAGCCATCTACCACAGCATCCAGGCACTGTTCTATGATGTGCTTAGCCTTGCCTGATATTTAAGATGTTATGGAAAAATAGAGCTGAGTGTCATCAGAATACTGATGACAACTTGCCTCAACTTTCCCAATGGTCACTCTCAAGGCTTCATATAGCATGGCACTCCATAGCATAATTACCAGGGGAGCTGAAAAGCACTCTCCCAAAGCTATACTTTGGACTTGGCCTCATAGATAGGATCAATAATATTGTACACTGCATGTGTGTGTGTGTGTGTGTGTGTGTGTGTCACATATATGGTTAGTTAAAGGCAATGTGCCACGTTGTCAAGAACACCTAACATCAATCTGACTGAGACAACACTACAAAAACAATTAGAGTATTTTCAAGTGTGAATATGCTAAAAATATTTTTTTATGGGCAACTAGACAATACATTTCTCAAAAATCCTTCAACATATTGCTATTTTTTTGCATTCATCTGCACAGAAAAATACATCATGCTAACAAAACATGGTTTTTTAAAATAAAAAAATCAATTAAAATTTCTTAACAATATATTTGCAACTTATTTTTATGTGCACAATATATTCTTTCTGACAAAATAAAAACCCCAGGTGAATCATCTAAAACACCCTTTGGCAAATTTTGCCTAATCAGGGCTTTTCCACTAAATTACCTACCTCAACAGAAACTCGGCTGAATTTTATCCTGGTATCTAACACTGCACATGATCTTTGCTCATGTGAATAATTGCTAGGGTGGAAAATTGCAGTAAATATGATGGTACAGATGTTCTTTTTCAGTGGACCAAACAGAATGAAAGGAAACAGTATTTTATGGTTCATTGCAGATTTTATTTAAGATGTGATGTTTAGTTACCAAAATGTTTTGCATGTATCTACTTTCTTTGCAGATAGTTTAGTATAACACTGCAATAATTTGAAATAATATTCATAATAGTGAAGAAAGATAATTAAAGGGTAGCAAGTAAACGATGTCTGGGTGGTTTTATGTGATTTCTAGTAATATTTTAAAATTACTAGCAAGGGTTTCAAAGCAGAGTATGCATGTGAAAATATAACAAACAAAATAAAATTCAATCACAGATAACACACAGCAGACATGGTTTGTTAAACCAAACAGTAACCAAACATGAATTTTGATTTATAGTGGCACAATGGCCGCTGGGAAGAGCACAGAAAGAAAAAACCCCATGGTGCATCTGCAGCAGCACAACCGGATGCCTTCATCCCCCCCGGCTGCAACAAAACATGTCTATCCCATACCAGTCTCTACAGTTACAACTGTAACTCTCCAATGGTTTGATTTTACCCCTAAAGGCACACTCCTCCATTGTTTCCCAAGACAGACAGGTGCCAGCAACCAACAAATGGCACAATCAAAACGTTTCCCATCAGATTTCAATGGCAGTTAAATTAAGCCCTCTTTGTTCATTCTCCTTCATATGTGGAGGAAAATTAGTCTATACCTGCTGAATCCAACCACGATGTGATGCACCCAACCAGCCTCACATGGCAATGTATGTGCATTCAGCTTGATGTTTACTATGCATATGGGCTTCCACACAATAGTCAACCATGTGTGATTGGGGTTCTAAATTGCTTTTTCATTTTGTTTTCTGAATTACTGTGCTGAACTATGTATTAGGGGATATGACACCAAGTTAATCCTGTATACAGTGGTACCTGGTTACGAACTTAATTTGTTCCGGAGGTCTGTTCTTAACCTGAAACTGTTTTTAACCTGAGGTACTGCTTTAGCTAATGGGGCCTCCCGCTGCTGCCGCATGATTTCTGTTCTCATCCTGAGGTAAAGTTCTTAACCTGAGGTACTACTTCCGGGTTAGTGGAGTCTGTAACCTGAAGCGTTTGTAACCCGAGGTACCACTGTACTTCTTTGCTGATATCTTACATCGTAGCAGGCAACAGGATAAGGAGCTCTACCACCTCCCATTGCACAAGCAGTGCTTCTCCTGCACAAACCTTGGTCAAAGTCTATGGTAGTTTCAGGCACCTTCACACATTTTTTTTGCCATAAATTTATGGCAATCTACCAAGAATCCTGCTCGGTGAGCAAGAGGGAGGCCCAATCTGAAAATGCAGGTTAGCCCCAGTGACAAGTAACAAACAATTTAGGCAGCTGTGCAAGGAGAAGTACCTAATATTTAAAAGGAAGTCCAGTCTACTGCAATTTAAACTCCTTAAATCTTGTACTTTCCTATGTGCAAGGTCTTCAAGTAATTGGAGAGCTCTTGCGTATCCCTTCAAACTCCTTTTCTGTGTGTTAAGCGTATACAATTCCTTCAACCTTTTCTAATAAAACCTGTTTCCCATGCCTCTGAACACATCTTCATCCTCCTGTGAACCCATTTCAGTAAATATACTAGGAAACAGTTGGTTTTCATCTTGAAAATGGCTGATCAGATGGCTGATCATACTGGTACAACAAATGGCTCAGATTATCTGTTTTGTAAGAGACTTTGGAAAGCACATATTTCAGTTAATGAATGAATGAATGAATGCATGCATGCCTTGTTTGTCTGGTATCACATGCTGTTAGGACCGCTCACCACAGGGTTTGTTCCACACTATTTTGAGTAAGAACAGAATGTAGAAATTAGTAAGAGATAAAATAAACAGGCAAGTTTGCTCTCTGTCTCTAAGCCAGTTCTTAAAAAGATAGAGATGTTTTAGTAGCTGCTTTATTGCCAAAATTCTGGTTGCTTTACATAGGGTTCCCATATTTTGAACTTTTTAGAAACCCACTAGCTCATTTTGGGAACAAACCCCAAATAGTAATTTTAAGGTTTTGGAGCAGTTTCTGCTGCGTTGCCATACATCCGGGTTTCCCCTGACATTTTGCAGAATCGTCAAAACTCCACCCTGACACCATTTTCACACCCAAAAACCAGGACATGTCAGGACATATGGCAAGCCTAAGCATACAAACCAAGAAGGGGAGCCTAGCTGACAAGAGAAAATGCTAGTTCTGTTTACCTTTCAGTACTCCTCTCATTTCATTCTAAAGTACATTGAGTTGTGAAATTGACCAGGAGTGGCAAGGAATCTATGAGGAAATGTATTCAAGTCAAATACCTAAACACAATTGCTTCTTGGAGGCATAGGTGCTCAGCAGCAGCATATCTGTGTTTGTATCAGACTTTTTAAACAACACTGTCGGATTATTTCCCAAGGGCTAGTCTGCTGCAGCAAAACAACAGAATCCTTTGGCATCTTAAAGACTAAGATGCTAAAGGACTCTGTTGTTTTTATTGTCAAGTGAAGATTTCTTTTGATACTTTGCAGATGACTGAGTACTGGTGGTCCCCTCCATCTCCTCAGAAGCACAAGGAAGAGTGGAACCCATAAATGACCTTGTCAGAATAAGGCTTGCTTACTGATTAATGGGGACGCGGGTGGCGCTGTGGGCTAAAGCCTCAGCGCCTAGGGCTTGCCGATCGAAAGGTCGGCGGTTCGAATCCCCACGGCGGGGTGCGCTCCCGTTGTTCAGTCCCAGCGCCTGCCAACCTAGCAGTTCGAAAGCACTCCCGGGTGCAAGTAGATAAATAGGGACCGCTTACTAGCGGGAAGGTAAACGGCGTTTCCGTGGGTGGCTCTGGCTCGCCAGAGCAGCGATGTCACGCTGGCCACATGACCCAGAAGTGTCTTCGGACAGCGCTGGCCCCCGGCCTCTTTGAGTGAGATGGGCGCACAACCCTAGAGTCTGTCAAGACTGGCCCGTACGGGCAGGGGTACCTTTACCTTTACCTTACTGATTAATGTACTGTCACATTGCAAGGGCAATGTGTAAACTGGCCATAAAGAAAAGGTATGTATGTGTGCCTCATTCCTGAATGTATACAACTACTGTGAAATATTGGACAAATGAGATGATTAGAGTTCTATTCCCCTGTCTCTATTCAGACATCTACAGTCGTGCCTTGGTTTTCGAACAGCTTAGTTCTCGAATGTTTCGACTCCTGAAAGTTGCAACCCTGGAAGTGAATGTTCCGGTTTGAGAACTATTTTTGGAAGCCAAACATCCGCCGGGGCTTCTGATCGGCTGCAGGAGCTTCCTGTAGCCAATCAGAAGCTGCACTGGTTTTGGAATGTTTTGGAATTGAAATGAACATCCAGAACGGATTCCGTTCGACTTCCAAGGTACGACTATTAGGCTTTTGAGAAAAGTGCAAACCGTGTATATTTTTAGAATGCAAAGCCCAGGTACTCAATCCTATTTGGGAGTCACATCTTAATCCCATATATTAGATAGTAGTGATTGCACTATACTAAAAGACATGAAAGACATCAAAGTCCTGCTAAAGGGATGGGCATAATATAACATACAAACAAGCCAAAAGCAGTATATCACTTTGTATATTCATCTAAATTCAGAAAAAACTGCTGAATCCCATGCTAAAATTAAGATCTGAGGAATATTTTATTCCTGACTGAGGCTAGAACAAAAAGACCAACGTGCTGCCTATCCTCCTTTATTTACAGAATTTGAACTCAATGCTGAACTTCATTTCAAATGCATGGTTACTGATATAAGCAGGTCAGTGTATAAGACTGCACAGAACCCAGCCTAACAAAGTCATTACTTGATAGTGTATCCCTAGGGTAAAGAATGAAAAAGGGTAAGCTGCCATTAATCTGTTCTGTGCCCTAAAAAGGGTTGATATTCCAATTCCCTCATGCCATTCAACTTCAATAGATTCACTCATTCAATGTATATACCATTAAATTACAATTGTCTATAAGTGGTGTATGGAAAATAAAAAAGGTAAAATCTATTAAAACTTCAAATTCACAGTTTAAAAATGCCTGCTGGAATAAAAAAAAAGTCTTCAGCAGGCAACAAAGTTATCGTTTTGCCATATTCCTGCTTTCCTTCAATTTGTTATAAACTATTAAAACTCTGGTCTTGATTTTTATCTGATTCACTGCTACACTTAACTCTTCTTAAAACTGACTAGATGTACAAACGTCGCACTCTGGGCTGTTCTGACCCCACTGCAGCGTAAGGCAGAGTACTGTATATGGATTACTTTTACAAACCGCTCTTCATCATTTCAGTAATCCCAGCGTAGTTTCCAACATATAAAATATCTCATCTAAAATTACATTTAAATAAAACAATCAATATTATTGTAATGTGAGGACCAATAACAACGGCAACTAATTAATTAACTAATGCTTGAAATAGTTCATAGGATCATACTTGAGACAATACATTCAGTGTTTGTCAGTCTTGTAATACAGAATGAAAACATTATTTAGCCATACTGGTTTGTAAAACTAGTTTTTAATCTGATCTTAGTTCAGTTCTTGACATTTTGTCATAACAGGCTTTTAGCTTTGAACCTTTCACCACAGCTGTTAATATCCATGGTATTTAAGTGGGTGTGTGGGTGTTATTTTTAAAATACTTTTTTTCGCCTCATGAGATGTTATGTATGGTGGTACAAATATATAGCAAAGCTCCTTAAGTATTCAGTAAGGATATCCTGCCTTCTGTATTATTAGAGGGGGTTTTTTAAAAAAACAATACAGTATTTTTTGAGAATCTCTTTTATTTGTCATGTTCAGTAATTATCGTTTATGTGAAAAGATGGGAGATGGAATTGCCATAAGCACTTAGGAGGCTGCAAGGCCCATAATCAAGCCATGTTTCTGGCTGTACCTATGCTAAGACGACATATCACATCTTCAAAGACTATTCTGTAGACATCAAACATGTTCAAAGCTTAATACAATTATAATGTATCTTAAGAAAATAACCACAGAATCTGCAGAACCTGTTTGACTAGGGAATAATGGAGCCGATTTGGCCTCTAGAGACTTTTAAGTTAAGCACATTACCAACTGGACCATATAAGAAAGTAAACATTGGCTGTGATGAACTCTCCAAAAGTAAATGATGAGGCATTTCTGAAATTAATTTTAACAACGCTCTATGTTGGCATTTTCTTTAAATGGAAAATAAGCAAACATGCTAGTATAAAGATGTTTTATTGCACAGGGCAACATTAAATAAAAGCACAAACAAATGCTAATATGTATCACAAGCCACATCCAATCATGCAAAAGTAGAGTAATCTGAGATAAAAGAAGATCCCAAACTCAGAAGTACTTGCTTTTCTCTACTCACTACCAGTGACTTGCATCTTACCCTTATTATACTTACGCAATCACGTGTGTGTGTGTGTGTGTGTGTGTGTGTGTGTGTAATAAATAAATCACTCTCCACTTATTCATTCACCACCACCATATGCACAGCTTCAATCCCAGGCATATTCAGCTTTTGGAAGACAGCACAAGGACTCTGGCAGTGTCTCAGAGCCCTCATGTCTCCTTCCAAAAGCCGGGCAAGTGCTTACCGGGCACTGGGAAAGCGGAATGAAGTCTCTAGGATCATGCCAGGGCCCTCATACTGCCTTCTCAAAGCCAAGTAAGCAGCCCTCCACCTTGAGGTGGTCCCAGTTCCAGAGGTTCCTGCTTTTTACATTTTTTGTAGTTATGCATGGACCCCCAGAACTGAACCCTCATGTAAGGTGCAAATTACCCATACCAAAAAATGAAGAATAAAATATTCGCTATCTATTAAAGATCTGAGATATATATTGTTCTTCATATATATATATATTCCTTCAAAGGTGGCTTCCCTCTACAAAAAGTATTGTAAGTCTTATTTCATTTAATCAAAAGTCACTATCAATACAGTTTCATGTATTTATATCTAATTGAACTTAGCTGTGCTAAGCTGCACAACACTGTAGCTCATGCACTACCATAGCTATACTGGACCAATTTCCACAATGTACTTTTTTTCAATTCACTCTATTAAGTGTATATAGTTCCTTCAGCCTCCAGCACTTGCACAACCTCATCTGATTCAGATGGCTTAGAGAAAGAGCGAGCGCTTGAGTGAGTGAGAGAAGCTTATTGCCATGGCTTAGGGCCCAAACAATGTTTGGAGTGCTGCTGCCAATATGAACCTAACTGGACCCTTCTCCAGGTTCCACCTCAAGGAAAAGGGTCTTTTCAGCTGTGGCTACCAATCTACAGAATGAGGTCTGCCTGCCCCCATCCTGAAATCCTTTCAGCACCAGGTTAAAACTTCACTGTTTCCCAGATGTTTGAAGAAGAACTGTCAATTGCCTATTGTGAGGGTTGGCCAATGTGGTACCCTCTGTCGTTGGACTGTAACTCTCATAATCCCAGTGAACTGGTCACAGTAGCCGAGAATGAGGAGAGCTGTAGCTCTACAAAATCTGGAAGACTTGATGCTGCTACCCCTGAACTAGTGGATAAAATGTCCTTGCTTTTGATGTTTTTCTGCTAGATGCATTCATAAATTATATTGGAACAATCTTATGGAATTGTATTGTTTTAGTTTTATATGCTATGCCTTTTTGTAAGTTGCTTAGAGATTTCTATGTGGTAAGCAATTAATAAGTCAAGCAGTAATACTAATACTATTTGTACCCTGAAAGGGAGAATATAAACAACTGTAATAAATATGTAATAAATGAGTGGTTCATGTCCAAAGTGTATGAAGACATGTACAGAATACATAAAGAAACTTGACTTGTGTCTTTCCGGGAGCAAAGAAACTCTGAACTAAAAATACACAAGACAAACTACTATTCTCCGTTTTTTCTTGTCTACATGGCGATACACACATATTCCTATGCTATGCACTCATCCTAAAATGATTACCAACTGCCAAATAAACAGTTACAGATGTTTTTCAGTGGAGATCAAAAGCAATTTAATATGCCTGCTTGGATCTATTACTTGCCAAACATAGAAATAGAGACCAAGAATCAACTCAGTAATATAACCAGTTTATTTTCCTGAAAGTAGGATATCCATGACTGTGCTGAAGGGTTTTAAATTAAGTTCTCTGCCACACCTTCAATTGTATACAGATAAACAAATATGAAACTATGGGTTGCTGAGCTCTGTTCCAAACAAAATATACCACTTTATTTTATCCCCTATTTCAGTATTTCCAACTGTCTTGCAATCTATATGTAGAAGAAATTCAGTCAGATGAAGGCTTGTGTACACACACACACACACACACACATATATAACTGGTGAAGGATTCTTCCCCCGTTCTTCAGACAGACTGTCTTTACACAATTCAGGCTCATCTAGAATTTGGGTTTGCACATGGTCAGTCTTCATTCTTAGATGAGGGTGCTAGCATATAAATTAGAAGTTATGGTCATGTAGATATACCATTTATGCAGAAGTCCATTTGAAATAAAAGTGATATAAAGATTCTTAGCATGACTGTTATACTTTTTGTGGGGGTGGGATGGGCAGGGATGCAGAGAAACTGGAAAGTTCAAGGGGAAAAGTTTCCAGAAACAGCAGATAGGAATGTCAAAAGTATTAGGAGCCTAAGAGTGTATACTGTGAGCTGAAAAAATGAGAAACAAATCAAGTAGTTCTGGGGTAAAGAAAGCAGAGAAAATAAGGGACAAGTTAAAACAGGGAAAGGAAGGAATCTTCGAATGAGCTCCAGGGATGCAATTTGTGGGGAATGGTTGGAGAAGTAAGGAAAGCTGCATTTCTGATTTGTTCTTTGTTTTGTCCGAAGCATTTTCACCACATTTCTGTGGCAGTTATAGTTAAGAAGGAAACTGATATCCATTTGGAAGAATGCCACAGTAGGAGCTCATGCTGATAGAGAAGAATGGAGATGATTAGAAAGCAATTAAAATAAACTTTTGCCTGGATTTTCCTTCCCCTTGTAATAGTCATAAAACAAATGTTTGCATAGAAGCCTGACCGAGGTCCCTGCCTAGACGAGTAATATACAAAAACAACACAGAAGGCCTTAACCCTGACTATTTTTCCATGGCTTGAAGCCAACACTAGCTCAAGTATTGAGTAAGGATGAGGTCACTCATGATGCTATTTGCAATTGCAACTGTCACCTGCATACTTTCCCAACAGGGCAGTATCATTCCTGATTGTTTCAACACTAGGATGTTGTCTTTAGTTGTTTTCTGGCTACTTTTACTTAAGAATATTTAAAGAGAAACACGGGAAATGGAATCAAGATTAAGTTACTATAGCAAAACAGCACAAACACTTTAGAAAAATACCCAGGAATGGGAGGCAAGTAGCAAGGGACCACTATTGTAGTTAAGGAAGTGAGCAGAGACAGGTCATAGCCAATTATTGCCATTGGGTGACCTTAGGCAAGTCACATACTTCCAGCCTCCGACCCCAATATGGTGGTAACAACAACAACAACAACAACAACAACAACAAACAACAACTGGAGAAGCAGAGTGGCTAAAAGACAAGCGTTGCAAGCTAGGAAGTCGCATCTGGCCTGTGCTGCTATGTGGCTTTACACAAACAGACTACTATCTTCCAAACCTATTTCTCAGAAAAAAATAGATAAGGGAGGAAATATGTGTCTCCACTATAACCCCACTTCAGACTAGAGAGGCTGAGTGTTTCTCCATACAAAACAATCAACCCTCGTATACAACTTGCAGAACATACTGCCAGAAGAATAACAAATAGTTCATCTGAATACTCCCCGCTCCATTCGTCTATTACTACGAATGAAAAGATTAATCTGTTTGGCTATCCCATGAAAAACATTTTGATTTGACTAAAATGTGCCCCTGATTAATTGGGTAGCAGATTTTTTTTAAGTGCTTACTTGTTTTTAAAGAACTAGTTTTTATTTGCAAATTTATCCAAATGTAATGTATCTATTTTGCAACCAATTTTGCAATTAATATTTCTTTAGGGGGAAATAGTTCTATTTGTTACACATGGCACAACGTACACAGATATGGCAAGTGCACACTGACTAATTCATAAGACAAACACATTTGTTACCTAAAATTGTTACACTTGAGAACATAATTTTTATATATTCATACTATTGGTCAGTTTAACTCAGTACACTGACTGGCAGCAGCTTGCCAGGGTTTCAGGCAATAGCATTTCCCAGCCATACCTGAATATGCCACGAATTGAACCTGGGACCCTATGCATGCAAAGTATGTGCTGTACCATAAGCCTTGACCCTTCCTTAGTTCTCTATTTCACAGCTGAAGAGCAGTTACACATGGCAGATATGTTTAATCATATGAATTAACAGGATCCGATGACAGTAACAAAGCTCATAAAAGAGAATACTTTTAAAGTGCTGAATTTCACTAAAAGTAGTTTTGATACCATCAGGTGAAAATGATTAAAAAACACCACCACTTTCTTCTTTAATGAAGGCAAGCATCACACAAGTCTTCAACAACAACATAGTACTAGTAAGTTTTAGGCTAACAAAACTCACAGAATTGTTGTGTTGATTGCAAAGAAACTGCGAACCTTGCAAGTCTGATATGCTTAGAGAAAGACCGTTACATACAAGACTACAATAAATAAAATGAAATGTGACACATGCCAGATTTACTTTCAAGCAGCTGACATTATTTTTTAAGTTAGCTACAGGTTTCATGTCAGCCAAGACAATTCCAACACAAGCCATTTCCTTATCTCTCCCAAAGTATGCAACGAAAACCAAAGGAAAACACTCAGTGTGTGATGAAAAGGAGCTGAAGAGCTGCATGTCATCAGTATACTGATGGCACAATCACTCAAACCTTCACTTCCTGTACTGTCAACACAGATGACAAAAACGGAAGTTTCAGGAATTCTAATAAACAGTGGGCTATGGATGCTACTGCCAGAGCCCACTCGGGCTGTCAGCAGCTGTTTATTGCATTGCACTTCAACACTTGTCTCTTTTTGCCTATAGTTCCTCCGCAATACTTCTCTACTTTTGCTGCAAATCCCAGGTGGGGAACCTATGTTGCACTGGAGGGGACAGATGTATTGCTCCTCAAAGGAAACATGGGAAGAATGGCTGAGTTGACATAAGCCAATCCAGGTCTTTGAAGAGGATAGATTAAAGTGCTGAGGCCTGACAGCACAAGGTGTTGGGCTTGAGGCCTAGAGATAAGCCTTCCAGCAGAAAGTGGAGGTCCAAAACTGTTGCTCGTCTTGGAAAAAAAATCATTTGACACCCAGGAACAGACACATTGTCAGGTCCTCTGCTACAGGCATATTGTGGATGATCTTCTGGGTGCTAGAATATTGTCTTGCCACCAATGTTTGGAAGTCCAGCCTTTGAGGAACTTCTTCCTTTCAACTTCCATAAATGCAGGTGGTACCAATGTGGCCCTTATAAAGAAGGTCTTCCCTGATAGGCAGAGGTCAGGGTCAGGAAACTATTAGGTTGGTTAAGGTCAGAAGCCAAGATCTTCATGGCCAGTGGGGGGCTACCAGGAGTACCATTGCCCTTTCTAGTTGAATCTTCCTCAGGACCTATGCTATCAGAGGCCATGATGCTGTGAGGGCATCTGTTGCATCTGCTGACTGGCAGTAAAATTGGGAGAAAGTTTTCCTCTTCACATTTTAATATCTTCAAACAAAAGTAGAGTTAAATGTAGACTCATTGAATATTGGCATCTTATTTTAAGCCTCAACAGAGAGTAATGTTAATGGACCATGATGTGTACTAGCTTCAAGGGACTGCTCCCAGCATTCCAATACACCGAGTGTTCTGTTCTTAATAATTTCACAATATATTTGCACATTCCAGATTTGTTTCATTTCATCAGAGTTCTATATACTATTCAAAAGAGCCAGGAAATGCTCAATAAGAACTGTGTGGTGGAAAATGTGTGTGATGCATACACAAGGTTCTAGATTGTTGCCTTTAATTACTGCTTTAATTTTAGTTTTAAAAGAATTGTAATCCACCATAAAGAAGAAAAAGTACTCTACTGTCTGAACATGGACTGGGAAGACGTGACTGGCTGTGATTTTTTATGACATGTGACAATCTACATACAGAGTTGCCAGCCAATTTATTCATGGAAGCGATTAGCATGTGGGAATATTGCCATGCTTAAAGAGTATTTTTTGTTTTCCACACACAAGCTGTTTGATTGCACACTTGCTCATGAGGCTAAAAACAATGCAACAGTTTGGGAACACCATTCACTGAAGAACATTTGGGCTCATACATGACATTTAAGGAAGGCAGCCAGATCTTTTGTTCATATAGTATTGCACACCATCATGAAGTCTTAAAAATATCAGCTGCATGAAATTTCTTGTGTGCACTATTTTGCACCTGGATGAAACAAACAGATCGGATCTTCTCATAATTTGCATACATGTTTGACCAAAAAAACCCCTTTGTCCGATAATGCAACATCAAAATTGAAACTCAGTCCTAATCTAAATATCGTATGATAATCATTCACACAAGCACACACACTAAAATAGAACTAATAATTAACCTGCAAATACAGTTTCCAAAGGCAGTACGGGGAACAACCATTTTGTGCGCGACAAAGGTGTGTGCGCGACTTTCAGCCCTGGAAGGGAATGAAATGGGGCAGGAGCAGAACAGGTTTACATATGTAACAGTTTTACAAACTTATACTTTTGCCAAACTGGATTTAATTACTAGTGCATGGAAGATAGATGATTGCAGATCACTGGTAGACTACCAAAGGGACCACAAGTGAATTTATAGTGGACTACCCTGTGTGATATGGTTGCTAGGACGCTTGTAAAGAAATGCCAGACTTGGTGAAACTTTGTTAGATGCAGAAAGGTGCTTCCCCCACGGATCACTCAGCATTTATGCTTTAACTGTTACAATAACCTCATTCTTGCTATGCAAATACAATATATCATTGGAGCACTGCGATTTTAAATTTAAAGATTTTAGGGGGAAAAATGATACTAGCACACTCTCACTAGAATTTGGTACAATTCCAGTATAAGCATTACGATGGGTAATGTACTATGGATATGTCCGCCCTCCCCACTTAAATAAGTTTTTCCTCCAACTTGTTTTATCTACATCCTCTTAACAAAGTCCAGGAGATGGATTGTTTTGAAATAAAATAAAGATAAGCCTGAAGAAATAATAGATATTGCAATTATTGAGGCAACTCATCTTTAGTAATTTGGAGAATATTGATCTACTTCCAATTTTCCTTGCAAAGGAATAGTTTCTCAACTCCAGACCATATGATTTTGTATTTTGCTTATTTAGTTTGGCAGTACCATTTATACCGGGTTATAACAGGAAAGCTTAGATACTGCACAGGGATGTTTGTTTTCCTGGCCATTTACACGGGAGAACGGCTGTGCTACATAAACTTTAACAGCTTCCTTGGCTGGTCAACTTGCTGAGAAGCAACTCTAATGAGAACATTGAAGAGAGTAAGAGAACCAGCTTCTATAAGGAGGAAAAACAAGGTATTCTTACAGCCCCAAGATATGCCACATAAGAAGACAAATGTTTCCAACTGAAAGTCTCAACATATGCATCATCAAAAGCCATGACATTGCTTTGTCATATCTGTTACACCTAGGGTGGACATCTTTTGAACAGCAAAAAAGAGGACACATTTACCGACGTCTACTTTTAACCATG
Organism: Podarcis tiliguerta; assembly: GCF_965153285.1. Taxonomy (NCBI): domain Eukaryota; kingdom Metazoa; phylum Chordata; class Lepidosauria; order Squamata; family Lacertidae; genus Podarcis; species Podarcis tiliguerta. Next base: position 43,707,777 of record NC_139537.1, on the reverse strand, counting down.
AATCACTATGACGATTCTACCCATGAAAAAAAAGGATGTATCCTGGAAAAAGAGGACATATGGCAACCCTGCACATCCTATAATATATATAGAATGACAACAAGAGGGCTATCAGTGAGGGCAGCGAACCCTCAGGATCAAACCTATTCCCCAAATCTTTAGAAAAATGTAGTATAGTCTAATCATCCTTGCCAGAGGACAGAGGAGTGGCAAATAATGCTCCTACCCTGGGCCAGAGGTTTACAATCAGTAGTGGCTGGTGGGGCTCCATTGCGCTCTTGGCTTCCATCGGTTAGCAACAGTGACCTGTTGTGTGGGAAAGCCAAGACAGCAATGGAGCCCCACCACCAACACCCCACTAGCTGCCACTGTTTATAACACTAAAAGACATCTATGTAGAGGCCAATGATAAGTGGAAAGCTCTGGAAAGCAGCCGGAACAAATTTTCAGACTGGAAGCTTAAATAATTTTATGCCTTTGGATATCAGCAAGACTAAAAATCGTGGAAGAGAATCTCTCATGTGACAGATGTTCTTCAGAGCACCTGGAGTTATCCAAGTTAGGGCTAAACCTAAACCACTGATTCTTTTACACGGCCATTTTTTTGCTCAAAACTCATTATCTTGGCAATTTCTTAATGGTTCCTGAGAAAACGCTCATTTATCCTTTACTTTGCCTTCGCTTTAAATTGCCCTCAGGGAAACCATCACATAGTCAAATATGAATGAAGCAGAAAGATAGAGTGGCGGTTGTTGAGGTCACTCTAATCACTGGAAATGTATGTATTCATCCAACAAATTTATTGGGTTTTTCCCCTAATGCAAGACACATGATAAAAGCAACCTATTAAAATAGTACAATAACTGGGATATTTCCTTAATTCTTTGCTGAAATCTTTGTTAGTATCAAGAACATGCTCTGACCCAGGCATAGGCAAACTCGGCCCTCCAGATGTTTTTGGCCTACAACTCCCATGATCCCTAGCTACAGGACCAGTAGTCAGGGATGATGGGAATTGTAGTCTCAAAACATCTGGAGGGCCGAGTTTGCCTATGTCTGCTCTGACCTGATCCTGACAGACACAGAAAGTAGCCTGCTATATGCAATAGCATTTCAAATGAAAATCTCAGGTGCATTGACATCGCCCTGCCATGTATGCTCCAAAAGAGCTGGTTATAGAAATGGTTGTAATACTCCACTGCTTCTCCATTCTGGTCATACCCCCATCCCGCATATGAGAATAGAGGTGAGAGAAACAGTATGCATTAGCTGCAAATACAGAACATTCTAAGTGGCATGTGATGTAGATTCATAAAATCAGAACAGAGGAAACATGCTAGAATACTATACTAGCCAAAGAAAATGACTTGCAAAATTCACCACCACAAAATTTAGTTATGGAAGTTTGCTTAGTGCAGGCTTCCTCAACCTCGGCCCTCCAAATGCTTTTGGCCTACAACTCCCATGATCCCTAGCTAGCAGGATCAGTGGTCAGGGGTGATGGGAACTGTAGTCTCAAAACATCTGGAAGGCCGAGGTTGAGGAAGCCTGGCTTAGATTTTTAAATCCTCTTTAAAGCAAATTAATGGAAAAGTAAATTTCAATGGCTATTAGCTATATGCAAAATAAAATCAAGCTTTCGAAGAAAACAACAGGATATAACTAGCAGAAGCAGCTCACCACCATGGTTTGAATACAAAAGGTGCCATGTTAAATCCCTGGGCTCCTCCATATATGGCTTTAAAAACACTTTCTGAAATCCTGTAGAGCCACTGGTATGTGGTTTAACACTGAGCTGGATGGACCAACCACATGACATAATATAAGGGGATCCTACCAGAAGTACTTCCACTTGCCCACACATTTGTTGAGCCAAATGGGGATTCTGTGCTGGGAGACTGACACTGGCATCACTCCACTTTGTTGGAGGGACTCCTTGGCCCAATCCATACCCCCACCCTTGGCCTGGTGCAAAGGGGATGTAGATTGTAGCCATAGACAGCAAAATACTTTGTGGTGTTTTCAACAGTTTTCCTTTACAATGCATGCATGAAGATCAAAATAATGTATGACTTCTTTATTTTTGGCAGGAAAAGACTACTTGTTAACTACACATTAATAACACTAGTATTTTTTTTTACAAGTCTCAATAATTCAGTATTTAACTATCCTTTAAAAATGTTACAAGACTTGTCTTTCATAGCAGTATCATGCTAACTATTTCATTCTGCAGAAACTGTTGCCTGCCAGTTCTCAATGTTTCATATTAGTGAGCATAATAGAATATTATGGAAGCCTAATTGGCAGAAGTGAGCAATCTGATTGGCTGAGTCATACAGCTTTCTAATTTTTTTAGCAGAATATATATATTTCAGCATGGTCATTTTACAGCCATTATAAAACTATAAGGTCAACCAGACCTCTGAAAGCCTGACCAAAACCTAAGATGCAAGAGAACTTACGTATTCAGGGATAAAATCTCAAGCAGGCAAATGCATCTGTTGTAGAAATTAGTATTTAATATATATATTGTAAAATATGCTTTCTGTACAGCTAGTTTCATAATTCAGCACTTATGTTACCCTGCATTGCTCCAAAATCCATGTGGGATACAGTGAAATTTGGATCAAGGAATGTTGTACATATGGTCTTAATTGCATTTTGCAATAAAGCCAGGGTCCAACATAAAGAATTTTCCCCCAAAAAAGCCAGCTTGCAAACTGGGGCTTTCATGTCAAGCTTTCCAATAAAAAAGCAGCAGCAGATGTGGCTTTGGCGATTAACTTGGTTAGGACATTTCCCCTCTCCAATCTGCCCACACCCAGCAAATGCCACATATCTCTATGAAAACACCAGTTTCTGTTGGGGAAACATGTAGAGACCTTCTTAATTGTCTCTAAGAAGCTGATGAAGGACACATGTTGATTACTGTTATCTTAAAGGTTTGGTGATCATTTAGTTTATCCTGTGCCTGAAATACTGTTCTACAGTAAATGCTAGCCTTTGCTTCAGAATATTAAGGTTTAGTACAGCGGAAACACTTTGAATAAGATAACCATTCTGGCTATTAACCATTTATCAAAACATTGTAATAGAGTCACTACTGTCTGGAGTGTATCCTATGATATATTTTTATTTTAGATATTTATTAAATTTATATACCAACCTTCCGCAAAAGATCTCAGGGCAGTTCACAGAATGATGTGAGTAAAAAGCAGTTTGCTTAACCAAACTCTCTCTTTCCTTTCTCCTCTTGTGCATACACCACCCCCAGAAGTCATGTCCAGAAAATTGGAGTGCCTTTCTGAGCAGTGTGGACTGTGTTGTATGAGCATGAATGGGGGGAGAGGGGAGATAACTGAATTTGGGTGTAAGTTTCTTGAACCACTTAAATTCCATTCATGGCAGGTTGTTCTAATTCAGGCTTCCTCAACCTCGGCCCTCCAGATGTTTTTGGCCTACAACTCCCATGATCCCTAGCTAGTAGGACCAGTGGTCAGGGATCATGGGAATTGTAGTCTCAAAACATCTGCAGGGCCAAGGTTGAGGAAGCCTGTTCTTATTTCAGTTTATTTCTAGCAAACACAGTAGTAACCTGCAGCACAATCCACACTGTTCATAACCCCCTTTTCCCTCAACTCTTTTGGTGAGGCCTTTTAGAAGGGGAGAAAAGATGAACAAGCCTTCCAATCATCAGATACAACCATATGTAAATATTTTCCCCTCCACATTTTATTCATGGGATCCAAATACACAAGATCATTTGCTAAAAGATTTAATGCAATAAGCACAAAAAAGAATAATCTTGTGCAGAGAAAGATTCTATAGAATTTTCCACAGAAGGGATCCTCAAGACAGGAACAGGGAGCGAGACATGACTCTCTGTACCCTAGGATGCCACTATATCTAAACATATAAGAATCTCCAACCCATTCCTGAACATACAAATAGATGTATACAAAAAGAAGATTACCAACAGTCTTTACAAATGTATGCTCTTGGCTCAAGACAATGGCCTATGCCTCTGAAGACTGCTGTCATACAATTATTTACTTCCAAGCAATCATATTCCTGACAGAGGAAATACAATATGCACTTAAATAAAGCTACTAGAAACCATGATTGTAAACAGATCGTAAAAATAATGCATGCTTGATAAGAACTCCACCTTCAAAACATTTTTTAAAGATTGTAATCACATGGCAAATACACAAATCTACTCAGTAAGATATTTATGTAAAATAAGGAAAACCACAATTTCTGAGCTCATGAGGTACTGCCTATTACTTATTAATCACATAAGTTTGTTACATATTTTTAGCATCTGGAACTGTTTATTACTTAAATCTTATATTCTAGTTAGAGAGAGAGAGAAAGTAAGTGTAATCGTAACTTTACTAGGCCTGCTATTTTTAAACAAAAAGAAGAAACTATTAATTTTGACTTAATACTACTATCAAGCCTAGTACATTTTATACCAGAAATTAGGAGAACTTGTCCTTTCATATTGTTTGATCCCTTTACTAGATCTGACAGCGATAAACAGGAAGGGAAAGCTAATAAACTATCCCTTATGCTTGTCCAACATGTAGAAGCATTGCTTCCTACTGAGATATCAGTGGTCAGTTCTGATCACCAACAATGCATATCCAAATACATATAACATTCCATTCTTATGAACTGGCACTTCTACCCATTTTAGACTTCATATAGTATCAGCATAGAATACACAATCTTTATTATTCAATTTACACTATAATAAAACCAGACCTGGCAACTTCTGATTCTTCATTATTCATTGGGGCAATTTCCCTCTTCCTGATTACTTTCAGAAACCATGGGTTGTATGCAATGCTGGTCATACTTAGAGTAGACCCATTGATATAAATCAACATGAGTATCTTAGGCACATTAATTTCAATAGTTAGTTAGATTCAGCCGAATACAAGAAGAAAACAGTAACCTATAAAAAGGTAAAGGTACCCCTGCCCGTACGGGCTAGTCTTGCCAGACTCTAGGCTTGTGCGCTCATCTCACTCTATAGGCCGGGAGCCAGCGCTGTCCACAGACACTTCCAGGTCACGTGGCCAGCGTGACAAGCTGCATCTGGCGAGCCAGTGCAGCACACGGAACGCCGTTTACCTTCCCGCTGGTAAGCAGTCCCTATTTATCTACTTGCACCCAGGGGTGCTTTCGAACTGCTAGGTTGGCAGGCGCTGGGACTGAATGACGGGGGCGCACCCTGCCGCGGGGATTCGAACCGCCGACCATGCGATTGGCAAAAAAAAGTAACCTATACCAAGGTATAATTCAGAATATTAGTGTTTCACCCACAGAAGGCTTTGTTGAATACTTTAAACCAGTTTTGTGGACTAGATTGGCAATAAGATTTCACACATAAAATTTTAGCATGGAATAATAAAGGACTGCCCTCAAAATTCACTTCTAAGCTAATGCTAGAATCAGTATCAGTGAAACTAAACAAGAACAGAAAACTGAAAAAACAGGTCTCTGGCAAGCAAATATGTACTTATCTCTGCTTTCTAAACTTCTGTATTTTGTTTTATTACACTAGCATTCTGTCCTTTGTTCAAGCATATTGAAGCAGCATACCCATAGGCTTGGATCCTAGTATTATTCCACTCACTTAACTGAATTCCATTCACAGATGGGCTTTCTGTGCCCCTCCAGAAATCCAGTACTTCTGAGGATTGGTACATTGTCCCAGACAAATTGGTATGTTGGGCAGTAGGATTGCGTGGGCATTGGTTGCTTCATAATATATTTGTAGGTGCTGTTCAATTTTCAAGCTTTTTCTCAGCCCATTTCCTAAAAGGATGTTTCCATCTCTCAAAATACTTCTGTACCTTTAAGGCTGTTGTAGCCCTGTCTGAGTCCTGTTGCCCAGCAAGCAGGGACTAGGAGTCTCTAAAGAACACTTGCCTGAGAGCAGAATCCACATATGAAGTCAGACAGTCCAGAGGTTAGGGAATCCAGATGATCATAGGGTCCCAATGGAGAGCTGGAAGCAGCAAGATAGACCCAGGAACCACAAGCATTATTTCCAGCATCTGGCTGCTGCTGAAAGCTCTGTTTAAGAAGTCTGAAGCCAGCTGGTTCTCATCAGTGCCTTCTCCTATCCTTGAAGGCTGATTAGCTGCAGGTGGAGTTATTCTGCTTTCTCCCCTTTCAGGCTGCTGTTTTGCAGGTGAAGTTGACTCCTAGCCCATGACACTGGCTTCCAAGGTATGTAGGTAGGTTAGGGGTTTTTTTTACATCAGTCCATTCTCAGTGTGTAGAAGGTTGGGTAAATGGAAATTCTGTTAGTGTTTGAATATAAATGTAGCTGCTTTAAATCCTCTGCATGTTATTATATGTCTATGTGGTAATATGTAGTCACCACTGCCAAATAGAAGAGTTCTTTGTACTCTATCCCAAATACTCTGTAACATGCCAATTTTCTAGTCTTGTAGTTGGCATTGGCATAAAACCATAAGCTCACATACAGGAAGCCATTACGCACACAAACATACATATATAGTCAATATTTAAGTGGTGTCCATGTGTCAAATGATAATGCAAAAGTTATGAACGACAAATATTTTATTTTACATTTTGTAAGATAAATTATCAGAGATCAGCAACTTGCCCCCATGTCCCACCCCATCCTCTTGTTGCTTACATCTCAGTTTTGTCTGGAAATGTTAGCTAGCAAAGGCTAACAAATCTGAACATTTGCAGCTCGTTCCTAATATTAAAGAGAGTCTTCCAACCCTTCTGTATTCAAGCTAGGGCCTCTTCAAAATGTCAAGCCAAATATCTTTTTGCTACCAAACACAATAAAGCATCACTGTAGCTCTTATAAATTCCTCTAGTATCCTACCCATAAAGTATCACTATACAGGCACAGTTGACAGTGCCAGATTACCAAATGGGCAGAACAGGGCACCGGACCATAGGCTCCATACTTTTTAGGGGCTCTACAACAATGGATTAAAATAATATTGATTTGATCTTGAAATAAAATTACAAGCTTTCTTAGTTCAATGTTATCCCACAAGCGGGGCGGGGGTTTTGAATGCTGAGAGGCCTCCACAGGGGTTAATCTAGCACTGGCTTTTGATTCAGTGTCCAATCATTCCCCTCTCTTTATATCTCTCCCCTTTTCTTCTTTTCTCATATTTTAACTGCACTAGCAAAACTCTCCTTTTCTGGAAAAGCTGTGTCCTTCCCTGTTACTCCCACCTGGTTATCCTAGGAAGGTACTTTGCTACATATTTACAACACTATGCTCTTCTGTGTTTTTGTAAAAAGTGCTAGTTTCTAGACCAGCTCTACTAGACCAACTGTCTTATGGCAGAATACAGGCAGACCCACTGAGCAAAGAGGTTACCCCATCACAAGTCATTAGCGCAAGGCTTATTTCCAATACTGTATAGAAAAACATAGTTCTCAGTATTACAGCTTAATTGATTGCTCTAGCACTATTTAAACTTAAACTTAAATCATGCAGTATTTAAACTCCAAACCACTGTTTCCAAATAAACGTCATGCTAATTTAGAGGACTTTCCCCCCACTTTTCTTATTTCCAACAAAATAACAACGGGACAATGTGTTTCAGATGGATCCAATGGTACTTACTCTAATCCCATATATTTTGTGTCCCTATGCATGCGTGCACACATAGAGACAATTCTATTTGATAAAATACTATGAAAGGCTGCAAAAATGCTAAGGTTCATATGCATTCTGTTCACTTTCTACTTACTTTCATTTAGGAAACATTTAACAATCAAAAATAATATATACCCAGTGTATGAGAGACAATGCATTTAGCACATTAATTACTGGAGCTTAAGAATTTAAATCTGTATGCATTAAGTCTTGTGAAATGGATGATTCAGCTTCTAAGTGCTGCATTAATTCTACACATTACAATGTGGTAAGACAGTCAAATTAAATCTTTTGGAAACAACTCATTCTATTTGCTTACTTTGTGTAGAAACCTGACTATGAACAGCTTTAGAATGGAAAGTAAATACTAATTCTTTAAAAGTAAAAATAGGCAGATATTTTATGCATTAGATTTCTTATGTTTCAGTTTTTTAAAAGGAACTGTAATATAATCAACATAAAACATGTAGTTTCTGTTTTGTTTGCATTGCTTAAAGTAAGCATTCAGTGAACAAGCCACATTCCCCTTAAGGACAATTAGCTATGAAGGAATTGAGGTGTTCAAAGTTTCTAAGTGTTGAATGAATTATGTAGTATTACAAGTCAATTACTTTACCAGCCCGGTAGCCTTACTGCTTTGGGTGTGGCTAACAGTCATTTTATTCTGCTTATAGAGACCATCTTCTCTTAGCCAAACAGAACAATTTATTGTTTACTCTGTGGAGCTGACTACTTAAAACATGGAGATAAAAAACCATTCAGGCCTTGCTTTTCCATCCTTGTGTCTTTCATATACTAGGGAGAAAACTGAGAAAAGGAGCCAAATAGAAAAGGTTTGGTAAAGCTGAAATTATCCAATACACAAAACTGGCAAGGTGCCAGGAAGCAGGCTTCCTCAGTGAAATTCAAATTATAGACTCACATATTTGGTGCATTTTCTCCCTCCATGGTACAAGTAAGAAGGGGGAAATAATGTAAGAAATTATTGCATAAGATGCAAACTAAGCTGGAGGAAAAATAAGCTGCATCACTTACAGGTCTTCAATTTTTTCAGGGGGGAAACATATGGAAAAAGTTAATTTTACGTTGGCCAGCTGAGTTTTCACCTCTAACTTTGCAAAAGTAACTTTAAGAATGAAAATTTGTAAGGAACAATTGGTAGGCAGAAAAGCGCCTGCTAATTCTCTTCATAAAAAGCACCTGTCATGCACACACAGCTTCCATTTCCACCCGAACTGGGCTTATTTTATGTCTGAGTCCCACTTGGTGGATAAATTGGTTATAGATACATCTGTAGGAAGGAATCACTGGACAGGAAAAGGTAACACTATATTCTGCTAATCTATTTTCTCCTATACCAAGGCAAAACATTATTTATCACTATCAGACTTTCTCAGCCTTCCAATGGTCAGAGATTATGGGAATTGTAATCAAAACGTCTGGCGAGAACCCGACTGGGGAAGGATGTCCATATATTGATACTTTTCCAAGGCCAAGTGCTTCATAATATGAAAACAGCAAAAAATGAAATTATCGAAAAAGATGTATAAACAGATACCAAATTATTTATTACAAAAAATTAAACATACATGCAAATTGTCCAGCAGTAAAACCCTAATAGGGTAAATCCTATATCAGGGGTCAGAAACGTTTTCAACAGTCCACTGTCCCTCAGGCCTTTTGGGGGGCCGGACTACATTTTTTGGGGGGGTTGAACAAATTCTTATGCCCCACAAATAACCCAGAGATGCATTTTAAATAAAAGCACACATTCTACTCATGTAAAAACACCAGGCAGGCCCCACAAATATTTTAAATAAAAGGGCACATTCTACTCATGTAAAAACACGCTGATTTCTGGACCGTCCATGGGCTGGATTTAGAAGGCGAATGGGCCAGATCCGGCCCCTGGGCCTTAGTTTGCCTACCCATGTCCTATACAATGAATTTCACTTTAAGCTGCATTTCACTTTAAGCTGAATGTGGTTTGATCTCATCAGTGCCAATATAACATAAAAAATAGAACATATCAAATCTGTAAGAATCCATCAATCAAAGGTCAGCACTCTTCTACCTAAAAAGGCCATGTAATGCAAATCTATTAAAACAAAACAATAAAAATAAATTAATCAAATACATAGTTAAATGGAAAAAAGTAATGACAGCCAGAGAAAACATATTGAAATCAACAGGTTTCTTAGGGGGCCTGTTGAGAGGGTTTCAGAGACATACAGAGGAAGTGCTTTCCACAGTGCACTCCTTCTTCCAAGACATGGTTAATTCCAAGACTCACTCATCTACACAATGTTCCTTGTGACAATTCTTTCCCCCTAATATTGAGACTGTTCTTTAGCAGATGGAACTCTTGAGATTAGATAAAAGTGAATATTATCACAGCCGTGTGTAAAAACATTGGTTTCTGCCAGTGACAGCAGAGCTCCCTCCCAACTGCTTCTGCTGCTGGAAGATCCAGAAATCAGAGGCTGTGTGATTCATTGAGAATATTCCACTTGAGAGCTGCTGTTGTGCAACCACAAGACTTTTCTGACCTTCTAATGCAATCTATAAAGCTGTAACCACATCTTGTATTTAATGGTAATGGTTTGATGTGATTCACATGCTGTAAAACATTTGAAGATTCACAGAACAAAGGAAATTAAAATGAGATAAGAGGGGTCCTCGTACCTTTCAGTACAATTATACGAAGACATGTCATAATAATTGTTAGCCTAGTAAAATTTTGCATTCTTTATAATTAAAACCTGCAAATCAAATCAGTTTATTGTCAAGCTATGTTGTCTTATTCTGTAGAACATGCTTTGACATATTAGCAAAACATCTTAGGCATCAATTAGAAACAAGACCTTTAAAAGAGCGTAATTTGCTATAGATCCAATTTCAGTTGCACTTCATCTCCTAGTAATAAATGTCTAAGGATGAAACCACACTTCCAGCCAAGTACTTTTATCTTAAGAGTTTATCCAGTAGATCTGTAGCCTAATCATATTATATGTGTTGCTATAGTCCTTAAGATACTATTCAAGCCAACAAAATGAAATAACATACCTCACAAAGCCTCAATCTAATTTATTAAATCAAACTTGCTTCACAGCATAATCGTCAAGAGATCTACTCAGAAGCAAGTCCCACTGAGTACAATGAAAAGTGAATATAGGACTGCTGTCTCAGTTGTTTAATCATTTTAACATACTGTGTTTGGTTATTGATTAAAAATTCCTTTTGTTCAATGTTATGTAACTACTTATGCCTACATGGTGGTCTGCAACAAAACGTATTTCAGTTCAAGACTCAGGATACTCCATTACATTCTCCCTCCTCCCTCACAATTTTCCATTTGCTCCCACCACTTGTAAGTTAGCATTATGATTGACTGTCAATTATGGGTTGTTTTAGGACATTCCTCCCAGATGTTTCCTTTCCAAGGCTTTTTTGGGGTGCGGGGTGCACTTTTTTTGTACTTTTTGCAAATCACGTACCCAAATCCTACATTACAATGAAAGCATCGTTTAAGGTGGGGCAGAGTATTTATATAAAGGGCACCAATTGCAGAGCAAATGTGATATCCCTACAACAGAATCATAGAACTGTAGAGTTGGAAGGGACCAGAAGTAGCATTGTCCCAGTCTTGTTTAAAGATCTGTGGGGGAAGCTGTGTTCACTGTCCCCACACCCAATTAAATCTGCAGGGGTTGGGGACCATGGGCTGCGCTTTCTTTATAGTGTCCATTTGCCTCTGAAGTGAACTTCACTATAGCCCTGCTGCCATTTTATCACCAGGTGTACTTTTGGGGGAAGGGTGACACACGAGGTAAGTTTGTGTATATGTGTATATATATGTGTGTGTGTTGCTGCTGTTTTATTTGTATGGAATTTGTCCTGCTTTAATATTATTGTTTGGTTTTGGTTTCAATTATATTTTATGAAACCTCTCTGCAGCACTTTTGACAAGGTAGAATATTTAATAATGGCAATAATAGTAGTGGCCATACACTATCATGTTCCCAATAAATCTCTATTACTTTGCGAAACAAAACAAAACAAAACAAAAAACAAAACAAAACCAAACAAAACATGGAAGCCATATTAACACTGTAGGACAAAGAGAAGGCCATTTAGTGAATTTAGATGCTCTGCAGCCTCCAGTCACTGACTTCTTCCTTCACTACCAAAGGAAGGAATTAGGCCTAGTTCCTCTGAATAATAGGTCCATCTGGATGCTAAAGTTCAAGATGTGAAAATAGCACCAAGTAAATTTTTCAGCTTGAAATTTGGTACAGTCAGCACCAGAAATTCTCTCTATGGAATATCCCACATTCCATTTTGTCCAGGAAGTGTACCAACATTACAGGGGGAAATATAGTCCACCACAGTGGCCATCATTGCTTTCCCAGTATGTGCTAGAATTATGGTATATCCAGTGCAATGTGGCAGCCATCAAAGGAATGTCACTGCCACCAGGGATAAGTTTAATTCCCACTTCTGAAATTCTCCCCAAGATGCCAACAATTCTTTGAAATGTCCTCCTTATTTCACTGCCTGGAAGTGGTGCAGTGAAAGGAGGGAGCCATTTCAGTCATCCCTAAAGGTAAGCCATAATTCCAGAATACATAGTAATCTACTATCTACAATTCTTTAAGTAACAGATTGGTTTCTATTTATTAGGTATATGCTTACATTTTCTAGCTGCTATCTTCTATTTTCCTCAAAATATTTATAAAATTCACTATTCTGTATTTTAAATCATTTGTATAAATTTCCTTTTCCTTAATGATACTATAGTACTCATAAACTCAATAGTTCTTCCAAAGATCAGATTCAAAGCGCTCTGTGAACGCTATAATGCCTAAAAGGAAATTAAACCCTGTAACCAACAAGTGTATGGGGTTTTTTTTTAGTACATACAGAATAAAAGGAAAGTAAACTTGACCAGCAGGTCAAATAGCAAGGGAGTATCTACAACACTAAAATTCCCAGGTGTTTTTCTTTTCATAAATTATGTATGCTGATGTATCTAAACAGAAGGGCAATTTTATATTTGACATTTTTAGTCTGAAGAAAAAGGAGATACAGAACCCAGCTCTCATACATGTTAACAGGGGCCAGGCCCATAATGCCAAGCAACAGCACAGTTCCTGAAAACCCAGTAAATGGCACAAACACACACACACCCAGCAAAAATGCACCCCTCATCCTAATTCTGTTCTGCTTTTTCTACCAGAAAATTCTGTTAAAAGGTAAATATCAGAAAAAGATACCTGGATTCCTGGTTTGTGTATAGACAAACACAGCCAATTATCCTTCAACAGAGTTTAATGGCACTTTCTCTAGTGGGCAAAATCCAAGATAGAAATTAATTTTTAAAAAACCGTCTCATGCATTAAACCTTTAATCCATGATTATTTGTCCTCCAAGGTGGCAGATGGCA